>NC_133505.1:109312500-110562500 GCF_049354715.1 Callithrix jacchus | reverse complement strand
CATCCACCTGCCTTGGCCTCCCAAAGTGCTAGAATTACAGGTGTGAGCCACTGCGCCCGGACTAGCAATTTTAATTCAGACTGCAGGATCCCATGTTACCGGGTCTCAACATTACCTTGGCAATGTTCTGGAGGGTCAAGAATTTCCCACCCTTTTATGGAGTCAAATTGTCTCTCAAAGCCTGATGAGTGGTGTCATTATGTTGCCTTTTTAAATATTTTTTGTGGAGGAAGAAGAAAGTGCTGAAAACTCCCTGACCTATTTTTACTTCCTGTTATCACCAAATCCGTGTATGTTTACCTTTTAGTTTTTAAAGAAGTTCACACTGAAAAGAAATGCTGAGGATTGAGCTGCCATATCCCAACAGTTTGACTCAGTCCCTGTTTCTGTCAAAATCATAGAAAAATTAAACAGTCCAAAAATGTGTTGAGCAAATATATATCACATGCTATTTAAACATGAGAAACATGGCATATAAAAGACAGAAAAACAGAGGTATATAAAAGACAGAGAAACAGAGGAACAGAAGCTAATTATATAAAGTAATTAGTATGAATTTGCATAGTGTTTATACATGTGTTATATGTATAATATATACCATATGCTCTTTACTTTAGACCAGTTAAATTTGCTGAGATGATGGAAATGTTCTCTATCTGTGCTGTTCACCAGAGTAGCCAATTAGTTACATGCGGTAACTGAATTCCTGAAATGTTACTAGTATGATTGAGGAACTGAATTTTTAATTTTATCAAATTTTGATTAATTTAAATTCAAATAGCCACATGTAGCTTAATAGTCACAGTATTGGATAGTGTGGGTTTAGAGTCATTTTTGGATAGGTTGGGTCCACTTGGAAATAGTCTGCTCATTTTTACAGAAAATGTATTTCCTATGTTTGGGTTTGTTTATTGAGAATAGAACAAGGGACTGAAAATATAGAAAAGAAAACTATTGTTTCTTTGTCACTGATTTTATTGTACCTATATTTTGGTGAAATAGATTAAAATAAAACACACAGGCATATACTAATACATACTTGTATTTATGTATGACAGAAATTTTATTAAACATTGAAATATTTTAAAAAGTTTTTTATTGAAGTAGAATTGACAAAAATTATATATATTTATAGTGCAATGTGATGTTTTGACTTATTTATACATTGTAAAATAATTATCACAGTCAAGATAATTACATATCCATCACCTTATTTAGTGTCTTTCTTCTGTGGTGAGAACATTGGAGATCTACTCTCTTGGCAGTTTTTAAGTGTATACAGCATTATTATTAACTATAGTTACCATGCTGTGCAACTGAAACTTTCTAGGCTTCTTCCCTAATCTCTCCCCCTTCCCTGCAGTCCTCAGGCCTTGGTAACCAGCATTCTACTTTCTAAGAGCTTGATGACTTTAGATACTCAAATAAGTAGAATCATGGAGTATTTCTTGCCTTGTGACTGGCTTATTTAACTCGATGTTCTCGGGTTTCATTCATGTTGTTGCATATGATAAGATTTTCTTCTTTTTAAAGGCTGTATAATATTTCATTGTATGCTTATACCACATTTTCTTTATCCATTCATTTGTTGATGGACATTTAAGTTGCTTCTGTCTCTTGACTAAAGAGATAGAAAAGATTCAGTGAACATGGATGTGCAAATATCTCTTTTAGATCCCGCTTTAAATTCTTTTGGTTATATACCCAAATGTGGGACTGTTGAATAATATGGTAGTTCTACTTTTAATTTTTGAGGAAATTTCATACTATTTTCCATAACAGCTTTACCATTTCACATTTCCACCAAGAGAACACCAGGGTTCCAATTCTATGAATCTTTGCCAACGCTTTTTTTGTGTGTGTGTGTGTGAGGGTGGGCATCCTAACAAATGTGAGGTTATTTCTCACTGTGGCTTTGATTTGCATTTTCCTGATAATAGTAATATTGAGCATCGTTTAAAATGCTCATTATCCATTAGTTGTATGTATTCTTTGTAGAAATCTCTATTCAAGTTCTTTTCCTAATATTTTATTGAGGTTTTTTTTTTTTTTTTTTTTTTTGCTGTTTTTGAGTTGTAAGAGTCTTTTATATATTCTGGATATTAACCTCTTATCAGATATATGATTTGGGAATGCTTTTTCCCATTCCATGTATTGCCTTTTCACTCTTTTAATTGTTTCCTTTGCTGTGCAGATGTTTTTAAATTTGATGTAGACCCATTAGTCTATTTTTGCTTTTGTTGCTTGTGACATATCCAAGGAATTATTGCCAAATCCAATGCCATGAAGCTTTTCCTCCATGTTTTCTTGTGGAAGTTTTACAATTTCTGGCATTAACGTTTATTTCCTTAATCTATTTTGAGTTAGCTTTTACATATGGTATAAGATAAGGTACAAGTTCATTCCTTGAATGTGATTTTCCAATTTCCCCAAAACTATCTGTTGAAGAAACTATCCTTCCTTCCTTTTGTATCCTTGGTACTCTTGTTGAAGATAATTTGACCATATATCTGAGGTTTTGTTTCTGGATTTTCTATTCTGTTTCATTTGTCTGTATTTCTGTTCTTATGTCAGTACCATATGGTTTTGATTATTGTAGCTGTTATGAATGGAATGTTTGTTTCCCCTCCAAATTCAGATGTTGAAGCCCTAATACCCAAGGACTCTTTTTGGAGACAGGGCCTGTGAAGAGATTAAAATGGTTAAATGAGGTCATATATATGGGGACCTAACTCGATTGGGCTGCTGCTCCTACAAGGTGAGGAAGAATGGCAGAGCTCTCTCTCTCTTCACACGTGCACAAAGACGAGGTCATGGGAGTGCACAGGGAGATGACAGCTGTCTGTGAGCCAGGTAGAGAACCCTCATCAGGAACTGAATGGGCTGGCCTCTTGATCTTGGACATCCCATTCTCCAGAACTGTGAGAAAATAAATTTCTATTGTTTAAGCCACCTAGTGTATGGTATTTTGTTATAGTAGCCTGAGCAGACTAAAACAGTAGCCTTGAAACCATGTTTTGAAATCAGGAAGTGTGAGGCTTCCAGCTTTGTTTTTTTTTCTTAAGATTGTTTGGCTCTTCAGGGTCCTTTGAGATTCAAGGTGAATTTCAGTTTGGTGTTTATATTTCTACAAAAATATATCATTGGAAATTTGATCAGGATTACACTGGAGCTGTAGATGTCTTTGGGTAGGGTGGGCATTTTAACAATATTAAGTCTTCAAATCCATGAACAGAAAATATCTTTCCATTTACTTGTTTATTTCTTTCAGCAACATTTTGTAGTTTCAATGTATGAGTCTTTTACCTCCTTGATTGTTTATTTTTAAATATTGTATTTGTTTGATGTTATTTTAAATGGGATTGTTTTCTTATTTGCCTTTTCAGATTTTTCATCTTTAGCAATGCAACTGATTTTTGCATATTGATATTATGTACTGTGAATTTTGCTGTGATTTAGTAGTTCTTACAGTACTTTTAGGGGAGTGGACTCTTGGAGGGTTTTCTATACATGAGAACATGTCATATGTATAGAACATGAGAACATGTCATATGTATGTATAGAACATGTCATATGTGAGCAGAGAAAGTTTTCCTTCTTCCTTTTTGATTTGGATCCTTTTATTTCTTCTTATTGCATACTTGTTCTGGCTAGGACTTCCAGTACCATGTTGGATACAAGTGGAGAGAGTGGGCATCCTTGCCTTGTTCCTAAATGGTGAAAACTCGAACAGGCTTTCCATTTTTCACTATTGAGTATGATGTTAGCTGTGGGTTGAGATAATTTTTTTTTCCACCACTGGTTTGTTGAGTGTTTTTATCATCAAAGGGTACAACATTGCTGGTTTTGGATATGGAGGAAGAGTTCCATGAATCCAGAAATGTGGATGGCCTCTAGAAGCTGTAAAAAAGAAGGGAAAAGAGTCCTCCTTAGAGTCTCCAGAAAGGAAAGCGGCACTGGGCCAAAACCTTGTCTCAGACTAGGCAGACCTGTGCTGAACTTCTAACTCACAAAAATGCATGATAATAACTTTGTGTTTTAAGCTACCAAGTTTGAAGTAATTAGTTACATCAGCAGTAGAAAACTAATACATTATGCCCATCCACATTGGGAGGCTTTCTCTAAATGGGCAGACTCATGTAAAGTAATAGCCTCAATACACAGTGCTTCATGGTTTCAAACCACCATTTGTGTCCATTCACCTGTCATTTTATTTAGCCACATGATTAATCTTGTCTACTGTGATTTTGCTAGGCTTTGGAGAAATTAGGTGAATAAAATGATATTTATCCCTTACCAAATACTTTGAGATATTTACTTTTATCTCCCTTTCTAAATCAAAAAAGTAGTTAGATCCTGATTGATAAATTTAGTGACTTGCCCAAGGTAACACCAAGAATGTTCTCACTTCAAACGCAGAGCTATTTCCACTAGAAAGTCTTAGAAGGTCCTTAGAAAGTCTTAGAAGAACTTCCTAAGGCTATGTTTAGCTGGATGTCTGTTCTGATGTAACTTGAAATTGCATTGTCATTTCTTATCTGTTATATGTACATGGGCAAGCCACTTCATCTTTTAGCATTTATATTTTCTGCGAAATGAGAGATAAATGCTTAAGCAAAGAGTCCAAGGATAAATGAGATGTGGGTAGAGCTTTTTGACACATCTTGTAGGAAAGTGTTACAAATAAATGCTATGATTGTGCCTATTATTTTAGACCTCAGGATATTCTGGGTTATATGTGTATTACTTTTAATATACATGAAATTTAGCATATAAGCATTAGTAGGTAGTAGCA
The DNA here is from genome assembly GCF_049354715.1 of Callithrix jacchus. NCBI lineage: Eukaryota > Metazoa > Chordata > Mammalia > Primates > Cebidae > Callithrix > Callithrix jacchus. The sequence continues at coordinate 110,557,705 of NC_133505.1, read as the reverse complement.
TCCATGCTATTAAATGCATGAAATAGTTAGAGCAGTAGATAGGTTATGGCCATAAAGAATGTTGACCTTAAGTATCATCTGCTTATATCTTATTTGCCAAAAGATTATTTTGCATCATTATAATTCTACAGATGTTTCACAGATGTCTTTAAGGATATATTTCTGTGGGTTGTTATTAAGCTAACTTCTGTGTACTACAGCAGATTTCCATAGCATATTAATGAGAACATTATGGAATTGTAAATAAATACGTTTGTAGCTATCGAGATGAAGAGCAGAACTATAAAAATGGTTATAAAATCTAATTAACATTTTAACAGTAAAAGCTTGCTGCCTTGATACTACAAGGGAATGGTCTCAGTCAGAAGATAAAATGAATTCCCAAGTGGGCTTAAGAGTAGATGAAATACTGCTATCAATATTTAACGGGATGTGTCAGATTTTACCACCATTTGAAAGGATGCAAATAGGGGTTACCATAGAAATCAACTTGACAGAAAACTGCACAAAATGCAACATAAACTATCCCTCAAGCAGCCTTGCGGGGATTGCTGTGATGTCCGACTGTAGTCTTCTTTTGTAATTGCTTGATAGTGGGAAAAAAATGCCTTGTTCTTGTGTGTGTGTGTGTGTGTGTATGTGTGTGTGTGTGTGCATGTACATCCAATATAACTAAAAATTTATAAGAACAGTATGGAAATTCTACAGGCAGTATCTTCATATTTCTTTATATTATAATTACTCTTTGATAAAGCTATAAATGCCAAAGTTATTTACAGCTTTAACAAGGTATTCATCATAGCCAGGCTGCCGAAAGACAAAGCAACTTTGGAGATGCTCTATTTAAATTTAATATTCCATTTTATATTTTAGTGGTAATATTCTTTTGTGTCATGGCTCTGAGATAAATAAGCATTGCATTTTAGCAGTCTGGTCTTGCACCAATTAGACGAGTTTTTTCCCAGACACAAACTTCTGTTGTTGAAAAAAAACGCATTTTTTTCTTTGAAAAAAATTAGCCACACATACTCTTTTGTAACTATTCTACAGTTACAGCACAGGCACTAAGCTTAAAAGAAATTACTCTTATTTCACAGACTCTTTCAGCAAAAGGAGATTATATTATAAGTTCCCCTGCCCATTAAAAATGGGTGCAAAAGAAATGTGAGGTTGCAATAGGAATTTAAAAAATAATCGCTATTTGTTAAACCAAAGGGAAAAAGAAGCAATTTTAGACATATGAACGTTTAAAAAATTGTAATAGTAATCCAAAAAGGTGAAGAAAAAAATCTGATACCATTTTTTCTTCAAGTGACTTATGTATGAGTTGAATAAATATTATTTTAATATTAATAGGATAAACATAAAGATTATCAAACAATAAACAAAAACCCTCAAGATCCACTTTATGATCCATGAAAGGGAGACAGAAAGAGGAAAAGAAAATGGAAATACTTATGGTAATAGAGAGAATGGGTAACAGAGACAAAGAGAAGCCATGAGAAGGGGGAGTAAGAGAGAGATATAAGAAACTTTCAACCAGAGACAGACTGTGCTAGGACAACAGACTGTGCGAGGACAGACACATGAAGCTAGGTGGAGACCCCCTCTCCACAACTTTCCCTGAAAATATTTTACAGATTAAAAGAAATAGGGGTCACATCTCTAAGAGATCTGTAAACACTATACATAATTGAGAAAAAGAAATAGGCTGTTTCCCCGTCAGACTTAGAGCATTTTGTTTCTTTTTTTTGTATTAGTCCTTAGGTTTTATTCCCATTGATCTAAAAACTCTTAACATCTTTTAATCTTCCCAGTTGAAAGCTCCTAACCATAAAGGATTGAAAGACATAAAGAAACTACAAAGAGAAACTTACAAACCTACAAACACAGAAGGAGGTTTAAAAGATTTCTTCCTGCAACACAGAACAAACAGCTGGAAGGATTGAAGTGAGAAAGAAAAGGAGATTTGAATAACCTATTGAAAGCTTGATTTAATAAATATGTATAGAAGCTTGTATCCAACGCTGAGAATGAACATTGATTCAAAGTACATAGAGATTATTTTCAAAATTCACTTGGGCAGGCTACAATAGAAATCTCTACAAATTCCAAAAATGTCAACAGCATACTGATTTTCAATCACAATATAATATTTTAGAAATATGAAAAATGTAATTTTTTTTCCTGACTATCCTGCATGATTTGTAACTTGTAGGATAGTCAGGAAGAAACAATTTGGGTACAGTAACAAACAATTTGTGGGTTGAAGAGGAAATTAATTAGAAGTCAGAAAATATTTATCGTTCAATAATTACTAAAGCATTATGTATCAAAATTTAGTGGATGCAGTTAAAATAGATCTTAGAGAGAAATTTATAGTCTGAATTTCTATATTAGGAGTATATATGTACTTGAAATCACAAGGTAACTGTTACATTTGAGGTACATAAAAGGAAAAAATTGTGAAACGGAGGAATTTAGAGTAAAGGAAATTAAAGAGAGGGTAGCAGAAATTAATGAAATAGAAAAAAGATCCCCAAATAAAAATCATTAACAAAATTAAAGAGTTTCCAAACAAAATTAGAAGGAATGATGAAATAGACAAACCTCTGCTAAATCTGTTATCTGATCCAAAAGATAAACAAGACAGGCTCAAAGAAAGACTATTATTTGTAGAAAAGAAAATGTAAGTGCATTTTTCTTCCTCTGTCATCTCCTTCATTCCCTTTTCTTTCTTTCTTTCTCTCCTTAAAAAAAATAAAAAAGAAAATGTAAGTGCAAATATAAGATATAAGTAGAGATTCAATAATTCAAAGAATAACTGATAAGAAACTTGATGCCTTTATATTTCAAAGCTCAGAAAAAAAGGAAAAATATAAGCAAACTAACAGTGACTCAGAGAGAAAATGATAACAAGGAAGAAATATCAAAGTCATTAAAAAATTCCATTTGCCTATCCGAAACATCAGGCACAAATCAGTTTTTGGAGGCTAGTTTATTAGCATTATTTAGCATATTAACCATGAATATCTTACACAAACTTCTCAGATTATATTACAAGGGTAAAGCTACCAAATTCATTTTATGAGGTTGATATAATCTTGACACTGAAATTGTAAGAGCAGATTAAAAACAATAAGCCAATTGTACTTATGAAACTAGATGTGAACACCCACAATCAAATATTAATAAAGAGAATCTAGTAATATATTAAAAATAATATGTCATGATTAGATAGGTTTTATTCCAGGAATGCAAGCATGGTTTGACATTTGAAGATTTATTAAAGAGCACCTAGTTAAAAATGAACTGGACATAAATATTTATCTTTACTCTCTCCAAAAAAAAATGATGAAAATTCGGCTGAGAAAAAAGAAAGTTTAGACTCATGGGAACAGTTAATGAGAGAGGCGATAACATAAGATGAGAAATGCCAGTAAAATTTTGGAAGCACAAAAGCAAATGAATGAATGGTTATGAATTTAACAGATTGTTGAAAGCAAGGAAGAAATCCAGGAAGAAGCAATCCAATTAAGAAGATGAACTTTAAAGATATCAAAAATTGGAGGCATCAGACTCTTGCAGAGTCAGGAAAATTGGTTTAAAGACTATTAAGAAGCAAAACCACATGTTACCTTCCCTGCTCAGCACAACTGTACAACTATCCCTCCACCACAGCAGAAGACTGGATATTTGCTTGTGGGGTTTGAAAGAGATGTACTCTCCACTCATAGACGTAAGGCCTGTCTGAAAGATTGGGAACAATTATGAAAATGGGATTGTGTGTGAGAATCTCGACCCCTCTTTTTTGTTTTTGCTCAGAGAACCCTGTCAGCCAGGTTTACGTCCCTCCGAGTGGAAGCTGAGAAGATTCATTGATAGGGAGACTGATCACTGTTTGCGTGTGTGTGTGCATATGCATGTAAACGTGTACATGTACATATGGTGCACATGTGTGTATGTGTATTATGTACTTACTGTATGCCAAATAGGTACACTTAATATTATCTAATTTAATTTTTATCTGAGAACAGACTGGGGTGAAAAAAAATGAAGGAAGAATGTTGATTAGAGAGTCTTGTGACAAAATATGAGAAGTAATTGAAATAATTCTAAATAAGTATGAGAACATTTATTTATTCCTCCAACGGGCAATATTGAGCACATACCATATTCAAGGTCTTTAAAAATGTGCCTAATATTGATTTTTGAAAGAATTATTGACCCGATCTTAGCAGACAGGAAAAATTGAGAGGATACTGACTTTGTTATTACCCCTATGAAAACTGATTAAAAACAGATTATTATGCATTTTGGGAAGCTGAATATTACTGATGACCCAATATTACTTCTTTTCTATTAAAAGGTAATATAAATACAGTAAAGCATAAACTTTCATGTGATTATATGGTTTTAAAATAATGAATTACAAATTAAGTCAGTTATTTCTATATAATACACTTTGAATGCAAAGAATTATAATTTTTTTATCATTAATACCTTTTATTTATGGTATTAATTATTTATTATGACACTGCTAACAATTTGAGATGAGTCACAAACATGATCTTGTTGGCTGTCACAACAAACCTTTGAAATATTCGGAGGAAACAGCAACAATTTTATTTGTGGATGTTAAAACAGAGTGGCACTTTTAAGCATTGGACTTCAAGTTGAGAGCCTTAAGTTGGGATCTTAGCTCTGCTGCAATTAGCACTGTGAGCTTGGGTGAGCATTTACTCCATCTGGACCGCAGCATTCTTATCTATTACATGCAAGTTTAAAAATTTTGTTTTTCATGGCATTCTTGTGTATGTAATCTGAGAAAGAAAACTTCACTAATTAGGAATTGTTCCAATTGGTACCTAAACTATGACTTAAAAATTTTTTTTAAGTTTTAAAATTCTGTAGTTAATTTAGTTTTGTCTCCTTACCTCTTTTCTTCTCCCTTTCTTCCAAAAATTACATTTAATAGATTATAGGGAAAAAAAGGTCCTGAGAGAGCAGCTTCTGTGTTGCTTGATTCAGCAATCAGTGATGACATCATTGGAACTCACATTCTTGTCAAATTTTCACTTGTCTGTCCTCAGCATAGTGACTAGGTTTTGACTAGTGCTCCTCCTGGTTTCAAGAGAGCTGTGACAGTTCCACTGAAATGTGGAAACATGACAATGTCCAACAGAATAGAGACAGCTTTTCCTTGGGTCTCTTTGTATGTCTCTTTTCTCCGCTAGCTTCCCCTCGACTTCTCAAGTGTCATTCTATTGGCTAGAATTCCTTCACATGTTCATGTGATCCCTGGCAAGGAAACTGATCCCTGGCAAGGAAAATGGAATCACGGTGAATGGGTTAAGCTAGTCAGAATCCACCCATCCCTTCTGGAGCTGGGGTCAGAGCCCTTCTTTCTTGCTACAAGTATCTTGGGGAAAATGGTGTCTTCATGTGGTGCTGGCTTCATTACCTGCTCTATTGCATCTTTAGATGCTGCTCCTTTGGTCTGAAATTTCGTTCTCAATTTTCTGTCAGAATCTCTTTATTCATCGTTCAATATACATCTCGGTTGTTATTTCTCAGGGGCTCATAATGATGATGAATAAAACCAACGTAAGTGTGTACACTCGAGTTTAAATACTATTTTAGAAATAGTTTTCACCACCTGAAAAGAAACCCATATTGCAATAAAAACAGATCTAAGAGTATGAGAGCAATTAAAAAAAAAAACAAGTGATTAGACATCAACTATTGCCAATAATATACAATGGGAAGAAAATATTCTTGTTATTTAAAAAATCTGAATCACTGAAACATATCATCTGTGCTTACTTGGAAGGGAACCAATTACCCTTAAGGTTTTCAAAATGAGGAAGTACAGAACTTTGAAACACTCCTTCCATTATAATGATGTGGCAATCTGCAACGGGGATGTGCAAGCCCACTCTGAGTACAGCGGGGAGCAATGTGGAATGTGTGGGGTAGATACTGATCACCTCAATGAAGATGCTTAGTGGAAACCTGGGTAGAGTTGAAAGAGGGAACAAAGAAAAAAGACTATTTATTTATTTAATTATACCTAAACAGCATATATAGCATCTAGGAAATGGCACACCCGATACTTCTCCTAATATAATCAGTATAAATGAAGAAACACCAGCAGATTCTTGTTCTTCACTTCTTTTTCTCTTAAGCTCTTGGCAAGGATGTGGTCTGCACTGAGAGACAGAGGAATTCACTGGCAACGCTTGTGGCTTGAATTGGGATCATAGCCATTGTGACAGGTCTCTTCCATTACAAAACCATCTCTCAGTTACATTTAAATCCTGTGGTGGTGTTGCATTTGTCAGGATAACAATCAGAGATAAGGTTTATACGTAAGAGGAGAATTATTCTGGAAACTGGCTAACACAATTTTGAAGGTCAAGAAGTCTCATGATATGCTGTCTGTAAACTGGAGACCCAAAAAGCTGATAGGGTAATTTGGTTAGAGTCTGAGGCCTGATAACCAGGAGAGCCAGTGGTAGACCTCCCAGCCTGAGGGTGAAGAACCAAGAACTTGGAGGGGAGAAGAGGAGTTGGGTGCTGATGTAAATCCCAGGGTCTGAAGTCTCAAGAACCAGGAGCTCTGATGTCCAAGACCAAAAGAAGATGGATGTCTGCCCCAGCTCAAGAACAAAGGGAGTGAATTAACCCTTCCTCTGCCTTTTTGTTCTATCCAGGCCCTCAACATATTGGATGATGCCTGCCCACGTTGGTGAAAGCATATCTTTACTCAGTTATACTGAGTCAAATGCTAATCTGCTCTGGAAACATGCTCACAGACACACCAGAAATAATGTTTTAACATTTCTCTGGGTATTCGTTAGCCCAGTCAAGTTGACACATAAAATTAACCATCACACGTGTAAAATCATCTGGTGCATGAGTTAGAGAGGGAGATTATGATAACCTTTTCCAGGCTGCATTCTCTGATCCTTCACTACCGTGAATACAACCCCTTTTCCCTCTGTGTGTTCTCTGACTACTGCTACTTTGTATTGCCTTTCAATTTTTTGCTTATGCATTTTTTTCCCAATTTCCAAAGGATTGTGAATGTGATGGAGTCCTCCTCACTTTTCATCTTTAATCTCAAGCCTTTAATGCAGTGGGTGCTGTAAATATGGGCTAATCTTACCATACTCCATGACTGCATCTAATCAGTTAAACAGAGGCAGCAAGAAAAATATACAATGATAATTACTAGCTTAATGTTAAATTTATAACCACAAACCTCAGAGATGGCTTTAACTGCTGCTCCTCTGCCCCAAGCCTATTACCTTTCCCTGGCAATTCACTGAGTAAAAGATTTTATGCTTCATTTTTTGAAAATCTCTAAAATTCCCACTATCTTTTATTCTCAGCTCATGACCCTGCTTTTTATTTCACTGAGTAAATGGAAGTAATGGAAGAGAATTTCCACATGCAACCCAACAAAATACTCCAAATTATCTATGTTCTTATCCTGAGCATTCCCTTCTCTTCTAATAGATGGACTATTGCTTAAGCACACTCACACTTTTAGTGCACAGGATCTTATCCATTTCTGTTACGGATATTAATCCAAAAATGATCCATCTCTGCACCATCAGTATTCCTCTCTGTAGTGAATCTTTATCAGTAGCATACAGATAAATATGTTGTAATATCTTCAATTAGGGTAAACCTTTTTCTCCACATTCTGCTCTAACCATTGCATCATTTATATGTCTCCATTATAACAAAACCCTTACTCGTAGAAATTGTTGTCTCTTCTTGCTAGCTCCATTTCATTTCTCTCCTAAGAAGAACAGATTTCTATCTCCTTCTCACCACTGAAAGAGCGCTTGTAAGGTTACTCCTATCGGCTGAATAGCATCCTCATTATGCTCAATCTACCAGCTGCATTTTTTACACTTGATCATCCTTCCTCCTTAAAACCCTCTCATTTCTAAGTTTCTGAAATTCAGCTTTCTCTTGTTTTCCTTTTCCCTGACTAGCTGCTCCTACTCAGTCTCCCATGCTGGGTCGTCCTCTTTCCAACTTTAGTTAGTGAGAGTGCTTCGGGCTATGTCCTTGGGCTATTGTCTTTTCCAGCAATAGTCACGTTCTAGGTGTCCTATTCAGGCTCATGCCTTCCATCTTAGCTTGGGCTGACTATAACAAAACACAAAAATAAATGAATGACAGGCATTTAATTCTTGAAGCTATGGAGACTGGAAAATCCAAGATCAAGGTGGCACAGATCTGCTTCCTGATGATGGCTCTCTCCCTGGCTTGGAGGGCATCTGCCTTCCAACTGTCTCCTTACATGGTGAAGAGATAGAGAGGAAGAGAGCTCTGGTCTCTTCTTCGGGAGCACACAAACATTCAGTTCATAACTGCTCCTGTATGTATATTTCCAGTTGAGAATCAGATATTTAACTACCTATTTGAAACTTCCAAGGGAGTTTCTGACTGACATTTCAGTCTTAAGAGTGGAACTCCTGACTCTTTTGCAGCCCCAAAACTGTTCCTCCCACAGCCAGCCACATCTCAGTCAATGGTACTTCCATCATTCCAGTAGCTCATTCCAAAATCTTTGTGCACCTTTTATGCCTCTGTGTCATGCCATATGTTTATTGCTTTATATCCACCACCAAATCTGTTTAGCCTACAGTTGAAGTATCTGACCACATCTCATCAACCGAACCACTACTAGTCTAGTTCAAGATACCATTACCTCAAACCCAAACCATTGCAATAGTTTTCTAACTAGTCTTGCTGCTCATCTTAGCAAGTCTGTTTTTCAAACAGCTGCAAGAGGGAACCTTGAACAAATATGTTAGATTATATCACTGTTCTTTTCACAATGCTGAAATTGTTTCCCATCTTAATCAGAATAAAATCCCTGGCCCCTCACTACTTTTCCAATCTCATCTGCCATGTTCTCCTTCTGCTCCAGCCACACGAATCTCTTGGGACTCTTTGGGGAAGCCAAGCAAGCATCTGCAGCAGGGACTTTTTTCTCTGCCTGAAATTGTGTTTTCCCACAAAAGCATGGCATATTTTCTCCCTTGCTGCAGCTCCTTATTTAAACATATTATTATCAGAAAGTTTTCCCAGTCAAATCTATATAACATCCAGCCCCCTTTTCACAAGCCCCTACTTAGATTTTCTTTTAAGCCATTTTTCTCACCTAGCATATATATTTTTCATTTTTTTAAAACTTTACAAGTTTAAAAAATTTTAATTCTTTAACTGTAAATGGACAATTTATACTTATATATATTTATGGGGTACAAAGTAATGTTATGATTTGTGAATACAAGGTGGAATAATAATATATTTTTTAAAGATAGGATCTCACTCTCTCACCCAGGCTGGAGTGCAGTGGTGCAACTATGGTTCACTGCAGCCTCAAACTCTTGGGCTCAAGTGATCCTCCAGCCTGAGCCTTTTGAATAGCTGGGACTACAGGTGCATGCCACTGTGTCCAGCTAATTAAAAAAATTTTTTTTGTAGAGATGGAGTATTGCTGTGTTTTCCCAGATTGGTCTCAAACTCCTGGGCTTAACTGATTCTTTTGCCTCAGCCTCTCAAAGTGTTGGGATTATAGTTGTGAGACACCTCACCCAGCCAATGTGAAATAATTAAATAAAGCTAGTTAACATTTCCATCACCTCAAATACTCCTTCTGGCTGCTACTACCAAAATGGACTTGAGACAGAGCCTCTTTCCCCAGTCCAGAGAATACAACTCTGCTGTTTGACTGTTCTCTGTTTAGGCCCAGGGAGTGGGCCTCACATTTTGTGCAAGCCCAAGCAGCACAGGCTCACTTGTAGCCGGGGTGGAGCTACTGCAAAAATAGTGAAGAACACTTTCTTCAGGGGCAAATGCACTGGCCCCAGGTAGGGGGAAGCATTGCTGCATCTGTAGTAGTGGACAGAGGATGAGCAGGAGAGATGATCCCTGCTCCATTTTCATTCCAGCTGTTGGTGCTTCTCCGTTCAGCTATTGGCACTGAACCCACCCCACATTTCCTTTGTTCCAAGGGAGGATTTGGTGGGCATACTCTTTCCTTTCTTAGTGGTGGCCCACACCAAATGCTGTATCTCCAGCAGTCCTGCAGCTCCCTGAGGATGCACTCATCCTCTGTGCTTTCACAAGCTAGAGCAGCTTGCGGGGTATATTTGTGGGACATCTAGTGATGTGTCTGAGGGCAGAGATTCCCCAGACAGGCCAGTGGCCCACAACAGGTACACAACTACTGTGGCACCTATTGTTTCAGGTCAGTTCTGAGAGGATTGTGGGCTTGCCTATGTGAGCTGCCCATGTCATTTTGTTCTGTCCCTAGGAAGTTCCCAAATTGCCACTGATTGTTTACCCTGAGGTCAAAGGGGATCCACAACAGTTTATGGTCATCAGAGTGTTATAGGGGTGAACAGAGCAGAGCTCTCTCAACTATCCTTCCACTGGACTCTGAGTTCCTCAGGGGTCAATCTCTGCCAGACTCCTGCTGCTTTCCCCTTCTGCACCCCAGCTTCTTCCCATGGGCGCTCCAACAGTTCCTGTCTCTCTTCCCTAGATTTTTCATTCAGAACATGTTCAATCACTGGTAACCTTGATTTTTCTGAGAAGAACTGGCTTCCAAATATCCCTAGTTAGCCTTCTTGAAAACAATCTTTCATAATATTTTAAAAGTATGTTTAGATGCTCCAATTTTGAGAGCATACATATTTACAATTATTATGTCTTATTGATGAATTTACCCTTTTATCATTATATAATGCCCTTCTTTGTCTCTTTTTATAGTTTTTGACTTAAACTTTATTTTGTGTGATGTAAGTGTAGCTATACCTGCTCTCCTCTGGTTACATTTACATGGAATAAATTTTTCCTTCCCATCACTTTCGGTCTGTGTGCGTTCTCAAGACTGAGGTTATTCTCTTGGAGGCAGCATACATTTAGGTCTTATAAAAATTATTTTAGTCATTCTATGTCTTGTTATTGGAGAATTTAATTCATTTACATTCAAGATAATTTGTAGGTAAAAAAATCACTATTACCAAAGTGTTAATTGTTTTTTGATTTTTTTGTAGATATTTGTGTTTCTTTGTGGCCTTATGGTTTTCTGTAGTGGTATGCTTTAAACCTTTTACATTTTTGTTTTGTGTTTACACTAAAGATTTTTACTTACTCATTACAATGAGGATTATGAAGAATATCTTACACTTACAGCATCCTATTTCTTTTTTTTTTTTTTTTTAATTTTTTATTGGATTATAGGTTTTGGGGTACATGAGCAGAGCATGCAAGACAGTTGCGTAGGTACACACATGGCAGTGTGCTTTGCTTTTCTTCTCCCCTTCACCCACATTTGGCATTTCTCCCCAGGCTATCCCTCCCCACCTCCCCCTCCCACTGGCCCTCCCCTTTTCCCCCCAATAGACCCCAGTGTTTAGTACTCCCCTTTCTGTGTCCATGTGTTCTCATTTTTTCATCACCCACCTATGAGTGAGAATATGCGGTGTTTCATTTTCTGTTCTTGTGTCAGTTTGCTGAGGATGATGTTTTCCAGATTCATCCATGTCCCTACAAACGACACGAACTCATCATTTCTGATTGCTGCATAATATTCCATGGTGTATATGTGCCACATTTTTCCAATCCAGTCTATTATCAATGGGCATTTGGGTTGATTCCAGGTCTTTGCTATTGTAAACAGTGCTGCAATGAACATTCGTGTACATGTGTCCTTATAGTAGAACGATTTATAGTCTTTTGGATATATACCCAGTAATGGGATTGCTGGGTCAAATGGAATTTCTATTTCTAAGGCCTTGAGGAATCGCCACACTGTCTTCCACAATGGTTGAACTAATTTACACTCCCACCAACAGTGTAAAAGTGTTCCTTTTTCTCCACATCCTCTCCAGCATCTGTTGTCTCCAGATTTTTTAATGATCGCCATTCTAACTGGCGTGAGATGGTATCCTATTTCAAGTTGATAAGAGCTTAGCTTTGATTTCATGAAAACAAAAACAAATCAATAACAACAATCTCTCTAGTTCTTGGTAACAAAAACTTGGACTTTTTTTTTCATTGCTCTGTTCTGTGCACTTTGAAGAATGCCTAGAATGTAATTGGTACTGAATAAATATTTGTTTAATGATTGAATGAAGGAAGCATTGAATGGCCATATACTTGATGCAACAAGGGATTATGAATTAGAAAGTAAAGCATGGCATTGTAAAATCAGGATTATTACAGTTGGAAGCAAACTTGGATTGTTCAGTTGAATTCCCTTATTTTGAAGATAAAGAATTTAATTAGTTCAAGATTACATAGCTAGAAGCAGAGATAATTCTAATTTGTAGCTATCTGCAGCCTTCATTCTAGTATTCCTTTTATATATCATGCTGGGCTCTGGATGATTATTCTTGGTCCTGGTAGTATAATTTTACTGAGGGCAAAACTTCTCAATGTAAATTTTCTTTGAGCTGATAAGACTGTAATATATAATACATACATTTTCTTCAGATTGTCTCAGACATTATCTGCTAACATTACCCATCTTTTTTTTTTCTTTACTTTGGTATGATTTACTTTATCTAATGTCAGTTACCTTTTCCCATTCTCGGTCTACTCTGCTGCCTTATCTATTACCATAATTTCTTCTACTATTTTTAATTGTGATTACCCCTGAATCTTCAACCCAAATCTTTCTGAGCTCCAGACTCACCTAATAGACATTTGTGCTCATGTATCCACCACAAATTAAAGATATTTTAAACTGTACTTCATCTTTTTTTGCCTTTCTTCATCAGGGTCCCCAGGCAAACCACCCTTCCCTCTAACAACACTGCTATTCTTCCTGCATTTTATGCCCCACAGATGATGTCACTACCAATTAAGTCCAGGTAAGCAGCTCTCTGGAAACCATTCTTAAACATTTCCTCCTGCCCTTTATTCATGTTGAGTCCGTTGCAAAATCTGCATTCTCCTTGCTCACAGAACTCTCTTCAATTTGTTCATTTCTTTCTATCCCATATACCTTATGCATTGAATCAGTTTCTCTTATATATTTTTTATCACTGCAATAAATCTCTGATATACTTTCCACTGGTTTTCCACAGTGTTACCACACCTTTTGAAAAGCAAATCTTGTTATGATTCTCCTCTCCTTAGAATTATTTGGCAATTCCCTATTGTTTCTAAGAATAAAATCTTGATGTCTTAATGTGACATAAAGCACGCTTTATGATTTGACTCCTGCCAACCTTTCTAGGCCCACCTCCTTGCTCTTCCTATCCTCTCTTCTTTCCAGCAGTGTTGAAACCTGGAAGTGTCTGGTTTTCCCTGCACTCCCACTGTCTCTTAGCTTTTGCTTGACTGCGCTACCCACTGTTTCTTTTTGCAAAAAGGTGCTGTCTCTTTCAAAGAACCTCTATAATTTTCCTCTTTCTCCCTTAAACTGGGTTTGATGCTGCTCTTCGGTGTTCTCATTGTTCCTATGTAGGCATCCCTAATAGCATCACTAAAGTGCACAGCTGTAATAAGGTTACCTATTGAACACGTCCATCAGACTGTCAGATTACCTCTTGAATTCTTCATTGAAAGCTAGACTGTGTCCATATCTCCTGTTTATTGAGCATTTAGAAGAACGTCTGACATATGAGCATTGGTGCTACAAAAGACTAAATAAGATGTGTGCAGAGTAGCGTCTGCTTATATGTGCACAGTCACCCAGCATATTTGATAATAATGAGTGTTAAACTCATCATTCCACCACTGACGTGTGTTAACTTAGGTCTGGCCTCATTCACAGTGCTTTCCTGGTTTTAATTATAATTAATATAATCGAATAGTGGTTGCCATTTTTATAGCACTCAAATTTTATATATACTTACAAATATAGTTAAAAAATTTTAACCCCTGTTAAAAAACAATTTGCGAAATTATTATTATTACATTTCTACAAATGAGAGAACTGAGGAATGAAGGAAAACTGACTCATTCAAGTTCACACACATAGTAAGTCATGAACCAGGAATTTGAATCCAGGTTTTTGGGGTCTTTGTTAAGAGTCTTGCAAGCATCTCTATTTTACTCTACGTACATTATTTACTTTATTTACAGCACATAAAAGGTATATATCTTTGCTTTGTATACTTCTCAGTAGTCTAGAGAAAAACATTCCAGAGGAAAAATTCCTGTACCACCTCAGAGTATTAGAGCAAAGAAAAACTGATAATACTATATGATAACGTTTTCATTTAAAAGATGGTGGGAGAAGGAAGAAGAAAAAAGATGAGAGAAGAAAGGAGAGTATATAAAGGGAAGTATTTTGAAAGTGAAGGGATGCATTTGTTCAACCTGTGAACAGTTTGGACTGTAAATGCACAATTGTTCTTAATGGAAATTCAGCACAATTTAACAATTTCTCACTTTTCCCCCCAAGTTGGTTTTCTTAAGTTTCTTATTGTATTATACAGAATGAAATACCCAGTCACTTAAAGATACCTACTCTGGTGATATTTGAGAACAACAATGAATTGAGCACCAGAAAACACATAAGAAATTCTATTCTCATGACACTTTTTTAATGACATATTTGCAGGCTCTAAGAATTATTCAAGCTTCACATCTAAACAAATGCTTAAGCCTTTGATGTATTTTTAGTTGTTCGATAGGTTAAATCAGCATTCTGTATTATTTCTTCACTTCTATTTTTCTTTACAGTTGGTATTGCCACCTAGGACCTAATTTCTAGCTACAAGGAAGGGCAGAAGGCTTGCAGCCACTGCTACAATCAATGCTAATGTTACTCTAGCCAGCTAGAAATTGGACCTGGGTATCTCTGGAGCCCCAAATCCTCGGGTCAAAACACTAACATCTCCCAGCACACAGCCCAATCTTATTTAACCCTGCTTCTGGGCATAGTGCATTTTAAAACTCCTTCACTTTCCTGAACAGATCTCCAACTGACTTATGCTGTGGGCATAGAGTTCTTTTTATTTTCACACAAGAGAAAGTAGACTACAAGAAGCAAGCAATAAGTCAACAAGAATTGAATGTATGCATACACACTGAAATAAATAGTGCAGAGACCTTATCTCAATTTATTATAGATACAAATGGCTGATTACAAATTGATGAAATGGGTAATTTAGTTTCAAATATGTTTAGTAACTAAAGTGGAGCTACAATTTTATATTTCAAAGTTTTAAATTTTAATTACTGACAAGTCATCATCATTTTAGAATAAAAATGAATTCAGGAAAAATCTTTAATATAAGAACAGCTTCAATGGTCTTCTTTAAGATTGAAAAAGGTATCATTGGCTGTCATTTCTAACTGACTGTTAGGAACAGATTAGGTATTTGTATGTTGACTGTAACAATAAAATGCTGAAAGGTATAATCCATGCTCTAGTTGTCTTAGTTCATTTTCTTTTGCTATAAGTGAATATCAGAGACTGGGCAATTTGCAAAGAAAATAAGTTTATTTTGTACTGTTAAAAAGGCTGGAAAGTTTAAAAGCATGGCCTCAGATTTGGTGAGAGCCTTGTTGCTGAGTCATAGCATGACAATGGGCATCACATGGTAAAAGGACAGGAGAATGCTGGTTCAGTTCTCTCTTCCTCTTCTTATAAAGCTACCAGTGCCATAATGAGGGCCCCATGCTGATGACCTTATGTAGTCCTAATTACCTCCCAAAGGTCTAACCTCCAACCACTATCAACCTATAAGTCTGGAGATTAAGTTTCCAACACATGAAATTTGGTGGACATATTCAAATCACAGCACTGGTAAATGAAGTCTTCTCATTGGCTTTTCCCACCATTACCACCAGATTCATTTCTGTATTATCTAGCATTTGCAATTCAGTTAGTTAACTTAAAAGGAATTGGACATCTTTTCCAAGGAGAAGTATGTCAATCTGGAAGATTGTTTAGACATATACTTCTAAGAGCAACTGTTTTAAATATGTTATGCATGAAGATTTTCCGATTCTGGCTTCTATGGTTGCTAATGACAGAAATTTTCAAGTGTATGAGTTGTATTGTGATGCATGTCTTATCAATCAAAGAGTCTCTGACTGAAGTACAGCCGTTTCTGAGGTTTGGAGCCCCAGAAGTTGAAATAGAGAAATAGTATTGTCCAGTGATTATAACATGGAAGTGCAAATTAACACTCCATTTATGATTTACTCATTTAATAAGGACTATTTATAGGATATTGTGGATCTCAGGGCATCATTTACTTAGCATTTTCTCTGGTAGGCTTTCCATCTATGACTTTACTCCCTTGGTAACAACAGTAGATGGTTGCCCCATCGAGACAAACAGAATCTTCCTCAAATAGGAATTGAGCCTTGAGAAAAAGAAGGAAGGATGAAAGGAGTGGGAACCAAATTACTTGATGGTATCGTCTCCATGAATTCCTGCTGCAGAAATTCTTGGAGATGGGCTGATGCTTGCTCTTCTTGAAGAGAGAGAGAAAATTTGTCTCCCATTTAAAATTTCCTTGAGATAACTGGGTATGTTTCTTTTGGCTGAAAATGAAGACTGAACTGATTCAACCTATTTGATACCTTGGAAACTATTAAGATATGTAATTTACACAGAATTGTGAAATATTTTAATTCACAAGAGATATTAACCTGCTGAAAGTTATTGCTATAGAGGGCAATTACTAATGGAACTGGTTCTAAGCAAACTTGTAAAATAGGCTAAATTTATCCTAAAGTTTTCAGTCTCTCCTTTTTGGACCTTTCTTCCCCTTCCCATCTCCCTCAAAAAGATTTTATTATTTATTTTAAAAGTCATTAAGTGTAGAGTGACCTGATATCTCAGATTACCTAGGACAGTCCCAGATTGTGTTTATTGTACTGGCATAATTATTAACGACACATCCCTTTACTCTCAAAAGTGTCTCAGTTTATGGCCACCCTACCTAAATAATGTTTTTAATAGGTTTGATAGATACTATTATCATGGAGAAAAGTTGAGGTGATTAAAATTATGAGGAAATACTGAATTTTCCTATAGTCTTAATTTTGTTTTTTTTTTAAAAGCTGAGGTCTCCCTTGGTTGCCCAGGCTGGAGTGCAGTGGTGTGATTATAGCTCACCATAGCCTGTAACTTCGAACCTTTAGGCTCAAGTGATCCTCCCTCCTCAGCTTCCCAGGTAGCTAAGATTACACATGCATGCCACCATGGCTGGCTAATGTTTTTGAATTCTTTTCTTTTCTTGGTAGCAACAGGTTCTCACTATGTTTCCCAGGCTAGTCTTGAACTCATGGATTCAGTGACCCTTACAGTCATGGACCACCATGCCTGGCCCCCAAAAAAATTTTTTTTTAAAGAAAATGGCATACTGTTTTGAATATGCAGTTTCAGTTATACAACATGAATAGGTTCTAGAGATTTTCTTTAAAACATTCTGCTGATAGTTAACCATACCATACTGTACACTTAATAATTTAAGAGGTAGGCTGGGTGCCCTGGTTCATGCCTGTAATCCCCAGCATTTTGGGAGGCCAAGGTGCGTGGATCACCTGAGGTCAGGAGTTTGAGATCAGCCTCATCAACATGGTGAAACCCTGTCTCTACTAAAAATACAAAAAATTAGCGGGTATGGTGGTGGACACCTGTAATCTCAGCTACTCAAGAGGCTCAGGCAGGAGAATCGCTTGAACCTGGGAGGCAGAGGTTGCAGCGAGCCGAGATTGCGCCACTGCACTCCTGCCTGGACAACAAGAGCAAAACTCTGTCTAAAAACAAAAAATTAAGAGGTAGATATCATGTTTAGTGTTCTTACCACAATAAAAAGGTAGCAGGAAGTCAGAGGTATTTACTTATTTACTTGCCCTAATGGTTTCTCCCACCACCGATATTATTTTTTCTTTCAGTAGTCCCTTCTAGGCTTTACTTATATTTCTAATCAGCCTAGATTGTTTATTGTCATATTATTTATCACTTAAAATATTCGTATATTGTACCCTATCTTGTTAGCCCTTTAACCTTTTCTCACTTGTACCTAGAAAAACACCAAAGCTGGAGAGAGCCAAACATTCCTTTCATCTAGTACAAAGATCCTGGCCACAGTGCACTACCAGCAAAAACACCATTTTATTACATGCAAATCACACAGTAATAGAGTCTCTATCACCAGTTTACATGCAAATGACACAATAATAGAGTCTCTAACTATCACTATTTGATACATGAGAGGAATCAATCTAAGAGCCAGTTGATTCCTCTTATGTATCAAAAAAGCTCCCTCCATCATTCCCCTACACAATCGTTTCCAATTCTTGCTTTTCTTTTTAACCCCATTCTACCATTCCTTCCCCCATCTCTTGCCCCATTTTAATCTCCTTCCTCACAGAGAAGATGGAGACTGTCTTTATATCACCTCACTCTGAACGATCTACTCAATGTTGCTATTTCTGGATTCATCTCCAATACCCTTCCTTCCCATACACTTGGGGAAAAAGGGAATTCAATTTTTGAGTTACATTCCTTTATTTGGGAACTTTGCTCCTTCTAGTATCCTTTCTCTCCTGTGTCTACCATCTTTCTCTTATTATGACTTTTTCTCTTTAGCATACTTTTAAGTGTTAACACTCCCAGGTCTGCAAGTTTCAGCCGTTCTAGAGACTCAGTTCTCTAATGCCTGACGAAGTCCCTCTCCTCTGCCACTTTCCTTATCTCTGAGTGCATCACTCTGGTCTTCTCTTGTTCCTCCAAGAAACTTTTTATCCCCTGACTCTGCCTCAGTCTGTGATGGGTACTGCTACTCAGTGTCCTCCCATGTTATAGGCATATATCTACCTGTGTGGAAGTTGTTTAGTAGTGTGCCTTTCCCACTATATGATGAGCTTTCCGAGAACAACATCTATCATTCATCTCTACATTGCCAATGGTATACTTTAGAGTGCTTTTATTTGCCAGTGTGATATAGCATCCATTTCATGAAATATTTCCCAACGCATTCATGCTAGTGAGCTAAAATATGTCATTATAAGACATGTCTGCAGAATACTTAGGATAACAAAAATTTATTTCCCTTTCCTCCAAGATGAGTCACTATCAAGGTGGGCTCTATAAAATTAATAATGAATATAAGATTTAAGCAAAAGAGTAAGAATGCGGAACAGCAGAAAAGATAGATAGGTAAAGGAGAGAACAAAAAAGTTGACTAGAGTCTTCAATTAGAAGAATACAAACTAACAGTAATATAGTGCTTCCCACCTGGTCCTCCTTATATGTTAACTTACTCCTCATTACAACTCTAGGTTGTAGACACTGTTATTAACTGAATTTTACAAATAAAGAAATTGAGGCTTAGGTTGATAAGTGACATGCCCAAGGTCACATAGTAAGTAGTGAAGCTGGGATTTGATTCCAGATTTCCAGACCAACTCCAAAGTCCTCACTCTTAACAATCTATTCTCTAAGCCTGTAGCCCACACAGGACAATTGCAGGGCAATGAAATTGTATGGTCCAAGAAGTAATTCAATTATTGAAATAGCTAAAAACAGAATTTAATGTGAGCCCCTTTTGCTACTGAAATCTGTGAAGAGTATCTTCATCTCATGGTAAGTTGGTCTTATTTTCTTTGAATTTTTTTGGTGCTAGCTTTAGTTATAAACATGTCAATATTTTTACAGGGTTCAATAATAGTTATTTAAGAAATGTGACTTTGAAAACATAGAAGGTCTAGTTATCCAACCATCAAATTGTTAAGTATTAAAAAAAGCAAAAAACTTTCTTTAGGACAATGTTTCCATTTAAAATAGTTGGAACTGGTGTCCTTTAAAAAGCACATGTACTTGCTAATCTGCGAAGTAAATCTAATTGTTTCCGCTCTGCTTTAGTGGTTTTCCTGTATTAAATGTGCACAAATAGAAGAAACCATGTGCCTCCAAAATGCTGCTACTTAGTTCTCCTGTACTATTCTCTGTATTGAAGATGTCTACCTAAACAGATTTCATGAGCTTTGTGAAATTTTGACTTCAAATAGTGACTCTTGAATTTTTAATCACCTTGCTCAGGAACAATGTTTTCTTGGTATGCCTTCCATTTCTCCTTTATGTAGAAAAATTATATGCATTTTTACTAAGTCATCAATTTCTACTTGAAATTCTATGCTCAGTTTCATGCATGCATGGGTTTATAAAAGTGGGATAAGTTTTTTTGTGCTTCAGGGACTGTTCAGTGAAAGCAGGCTCCAGCAGAGCTTTGTCCATATCCGACAAATGCCTGCTGTCAGATTTTTCCTTCTCCTCTGTTTGACATGATGGAATCCCTTACAAACATGTCGATTTAGAGCAGCATGCTGCATACTAAATTATGAAAACAGTATTCACATTTTAGCATCAAAAAAAGTAGACTCATCATGTGGTATTGTTCTGAAGTGAAACCTTGGTGATGAAATGAGAAAACAAGCCTATCCTCCAATTATCTCAATATCTTGAAGGCCATGACATAGGGTGGATGTTTGACTCTTGCTGTGGGATGGCAGGTTTGCTGTGATTTATGTAGATCTAACTATATGAGTTTGGTTTTGATGACAGATGTTATCAGAATAATATTCAACTTTGTGATGTTTTGTGATGTCCTTGGGGTAAAAATGAATCTGTGTAGAATTGAATAATATGGTAGTTGTATTTGTTAATTAAAGTTGCTATGCTTTGTACTTTATTTCAGAGCATCATGCCTCAGCAGACATAGAAAATAGCAATTACTTTTAGCAAATGTGAGACTGGCCTGCAGGATTCCTGGCATGTGGCGAGCCTCTACATATACAGGGAAGGGAAAGAACGGGGTTGCAGGCTGGGGTCTCACTTGTAGGATGTACTTGTCATTTCGGGAAATCAATAATGTCTTACATGGGTGTTGTTCACACTCTTAATGCACAACATGCTGGCTTTAAATTTACTGGAGTTAAGTAAAGGGTATGTGTCTGTGACAATCGTAAGATGTACAATAATTCTCTCATTTTTCTGTGATTCAACAATTTAGCCATTTCAAATCTTTATGATAACATAAGGAAGATTCTAACTTTTTGTTTCACATTGAGACTGAAAAAAATTGTTTCAACATACACCCGGTAGAAGGGGGCTTAATGGCACACAACAGAGACAGCACATGGGGAGTGAGTACCCAGGAATAAGTGTCCAGACATTTGAAATAACCACACTATGCTCTGTAAGGTTAGTAATGCAAAATGAACTTAACAAGAGTTTCTTTGTCCAAATGGTTTTGTATATCACTTAAAGGCTGATCTCTCAAATATATTTTAATCATGTCATTATGCTAATGAAACAATATAAATAGCTTTTTTGTTGCCATAGGATTTTGGGCACGTGTCACACTGATATTCAAGGTCTTTCTCAAACAGGCTGAGCGAATCGAATTCCTTAGGTAGCCTCTCTAGGTCTTAGCTTTTGGGTTTCTACTAAAAAGCCTCTGCAATTTCATGCCCAATTGGAAACCTTTCTAGACTCTATTTCTTACCCGTTGTCAGTAGCAATTGTTGACATTTTTTGAGGACTTATTTTGTGTTAGATATTGCACTGAGTGCTTTACATGGATCATCACATTTACTTAACACAAAAACCCTGTGCGGTAGTTTATTATTTCCCCTATAATGGGAACATTGTTTAGGTTACAAAGCTAATAGGCTGCAGGGTCCAGTCTGACACTAGATTTAAAGAGTGATCTAAATCTAAATCTAAATTACTAAGCTGAACTACTTTCATTTTGCTTCAGGTTTTCTATTCCACAACTTTTTTTTTTTTTAAATTTTGTCTAAGACTAAACTCTTGGCTTGCTACCTTGTTTGGGATAGCTGTCTGGCTTTCTGTTTGGTTTTACATTTGAGCCCTGCCTTGCAGCAAACTTGGCTTCACATTTCCTAGTCCTTAAGCTACTCCACTTTCTCCAGGTCGGATCTGCCCACTGCTTCCTGCAGTGCCCTCTCTGCCAATCTCCTGAGGAAACATTATATTAAGTCATCTCTGCACCATCACATTCATTGTCTTTTTCTTTTATCTGCCTATAAGTTTTGGAAATTCGTTTCCCCTTCAATTAGATAAATTCTGCTTCTGTGGTTTTCTGAAAGCAGGACGATTCTGTTTCTACTCCTAGCTAAGTGTCCTCTTTATCTGTCTGCTGGTTGTTTATTTCCTAAATGCATACACTCAAGGCTCTGACCTTTCATTCTCTCTCTTTACTTCCTATTCTCTCTCTTTGTAAATTCCACTCATTCCCATAGCTCGCTATTGTTTTTAGGTAGATGAGTCTGAAATCCAGGCCTTCTCTTAGGATCTATCATGCAGTATCTTGCTTTTAGTTGTCAGCTATTTCTATCTCAATGCCCTATTTCTAGATCACATTTAATTCCTCCCCTCTGCCTTAAACCCGCCCCTCCTTTGGGCCCCTCTTTTTATTTTTGTTTCTATTAATGTTCATACAAGTATCTCAGATAAATGACTGCAATCTCAGTATTTTTTGGATTCTATCTGTCTTATATCCAATAACAATCACGATAATAATTAGTTAATGCTTATTGTACTATTACTGTGTGCCAGATAGCATTCCAAAATTTTACTTGGAATATCTTAATTAAATACTTGAATTATAAAGTAACTACCCATTGTTATTCCCATTTTATGGCAGAGACCTCTTGAGTAATGGTCCGGTTAATATCCTGGTCACCAGCTCTCCCTTATCCATCCCTTTCTGTCAATGGTGTTGACAGCAGTAGTTTCTATTGGTATTTCTCTGAGCTTGAACTGGTCTTTTTTCCTCTAGACCTCCCTCCTCTCAACAATACATTCTACTACATACTGGCTGATGAATATTATTCCTAAAATGTTACTTTGATAATGCCACTTTCTGGCCCCAAGATTTTTAATCTCTTCTCTTGTTTTACATATTAAAGTCCAAAAGTTTTCTCTTATAGTCAAACCTACCACCTATAGTTCCAAACATATTCTACTGACACGCCAAGAAAGCTGTCAGATTTCTTCCAAAATCTCTCCAGTTTTCAAAGTTATTTCTTTCCAACCTCTCTACTTTGGTTATTCCATTCTTAGAGTCTAAATGGTGCTCATCTGTCCTCACTCTGCCTATAGATATCATATACAATGTCAAGGCTTGGCTTGAATGCCACTTCTTACTTTCTGGAGTACTTAAACAAAAGAGATGTCTATGTTCTGAAATTTCATGGGGCATTTGTCTGTATCACTCACATAAAGTCTACTTATCGGCTTGTTTGTTTCTTTTGCTTCCACTAGGCTGTTAACCTCTGGGGGAGGTACAGCTGTCACATTTGCCTTGTATTCCTCTTGCTGCATAAGAGATACTTTTATGAGACAATATCTTAGAAAAGATTTGACTGTAGGAATGAATGCAAATCTCCTTTATGATGTAGTAATTCTGTTGGCTTTTAATATTGGGGGGACAGAGTTTCTTTTTAGAATCCAATAAAACAGAATTTCTAGCCAGGAAAAAAAAGAATTACATATAGAGACAGGTTTTATATAAACTTCAGTGTATTCATGGATCCCCTGGAGCCAATCTAGGTTAAAAAAGTTTAAATTTCACCCATCCATGTATTTTATGGTCTACATTTTGGCAGTGTAACCATGGGGGCTACCCAAACTGAAATGAGTTTTTTCACATTTCTATGCCAAGGTTGCCAAACTATAAACAATACTGTTGTGTCTGCCTCAGTGGGATGTGAGGTAATAATGGATAAATACAAGTAAATGTGTTTATTTGTATGGTAATTCAGGATACATAGCATGTAGGACATTATATTAGGGATACAAGAAGTTATAAAAACAACAAAATATTAAATCATTTTTACCCTGCGAGGCTATGATTTTTATATTCTAATCAGGTAGAGAATAAAGAATTCAGTCATGTAATTAGGGCACATTTGTCTACTTTATTTGATATAGGGCTCGTATTCTTTTTCTAAGATGCTTAGTGAAAAGAGACAATGAGGCCACTAACTTTCTCAGTGACTATTTCAAGACTGTACATGAACGTTTCTTCTCCCTTTACCAGTAGTCCTTATCTGTGTTCTCTGGAGAAAGCTGTGGTGAGTCTGAAGTCTAGATATTACCATCAGCCCCACTATCCCATAAATGTCAGGGGATCAGAAGATGGGCCACAGAGTTCAAGATTAGAAAAATAGAAGGAGAAGAATAGAGTGCCTGACGCTTTGTAACTCTGTGGGTGGCATCAGTGGCTGGCTGTACAGCTTACATCTGAAGTGTGGTTTTTTTGAATTGTGTCCAGGCTTCCTGGTTATAGTCACACAGGTAATACCTTGATGGTGATCCAAAGACCATCTCCTTCCATTGCTTCTTTCAGCCGCTCCTGACCTTGCAAGAGAGCCATATTAGAAGCTGTATTTCTAATATAAAGAATGATTCACAAAACTCATGTACTTACATGAATTCATCTTAACTTCTCTTTGTAAAGACTGAAGTTAGATAGGTATTATGTAGGGCAACATGATGGGAAAGACGGCTGGAATAGCTAACCAATTAAATCAGTAAGCATGAAGTACAAATAATGGTCTACAGTCTAGCTGTTGGAGTTTTGGAAAGGAAGAAGACATAATTTGCATCTTCAAGGTGGTCAGAATCTGGAAAAAAAAAAGGCAGGCATATTGTCAAATCAAGTTTAGCCTAAAGCTGCCCCCTCACATAGTTTAAGTTTAGCCTAAAGGTTTTTCTGTATATTGTGAACTATAACAAGTGGAGGTGTAAATAGACTGTAGTCTACACTTGTGCCAATCACCAAGTTTTGGCCAATTAAATGTAGTCAACCATTTTCTAACAAGGTAAACACTGAGCTGTAACCAGTTCAGCTGTTTCTGTACCTCACTTCTGTTTTCTGTATGTCACTTTCCCTTTTCTGTCCATAAGTTATCTTCTACCATGTGGCTCCCCTGGAGTCTCGGTGCCTATTTTGGCTTCAGAGGCTGCCCTGTTTGCAAATCATTCATTGCTCATTTAAACTCCTTTAAATTTAATTCAGCTGAAATTTTCTTTTATCAATATCAACATATAATTATAAGGCTTTTACAGGAGCAGTGACTGAGATTCACTGGGCTTGGTGGGAGTATAAAGAAAGAGTACCTAAACCAAACTAGGTGAGTTAGGATTGTTTTTAAAAAGCCACCACTAGTATCACCATCAAAATTCATTTGCTCAGTGAAACATTTGTAATATTATATTGATGCCTTATGGACAGCTATATATATAGACAGATATATAGACACATATATAAATTATATAGAATTAAATATATATATGTATTATATATAGAAGGGATTCCAGTTTTCTAAGACCTCATAAACTAACATAAACACACTGAAATAAAATGAAAGATCACCGCTAGAGCAGTTATGTTTATTGAAGTAGTACTTTGCTCAGAGAATTATATCTAGAAGAAGGCAAATAGTTCAGTGTGTGTGTGTGTGTGTGACTGTGTGTACATCTGTTTATTCTTCATGCTCTCCAATCAGTCTGCAAATAAAGGTTCTAATTAATGAAAATGTTTATGATGTGGTGGAGATTACTGGAATTGGACTATGGTCATTAATTCATTACATAAAGGTCACTGCAGCTACTTTCAGTTAGGATAACTTTTGCTCTCTGATGAACTGATATGCATGTGAGAGAGTCAATGTCACCTTCTAAGTCTCTAGAGCAATCTATCCCACTGTCATATCTTTTTTTTTGAACCATGACATTCTGAAAAAGTGATTGTAACTCTTCTATTGTTTCACAAAGGTTGTACTGTCAGGCACTCTCCAGGATGTATAGTTTTAAGATTTGGCTTCCTCTCTAGAATTGTGAACTCTTCAGATGCTATGTTAATGGGCTTGAAAGTCATCTATGCAATGGAGTTTCTATTAATGTGAATAACAGGTATTCTAATTTCTTTCCACAATTCTCCTGGCAGATAAAACATTCTAGTTAGAGAACAGATCTCTAACCCATTCCCTAAAGAATTAACAAATATCTTTTAAAAGCTTTAATTAAAGATAAAAAATCTGGGAGAGCAGGATGGGGATATATGAAATAAAATTACATAATTTCAATTAGACTTCAGAAAAATTACACATATCCAGTGATGAATTTAATTTTATTTTAGAAGAAAATACTGCTTAACCTGCCTTTAGTTTAATCATCTATATAAATGCTTGGCCTGCTATTTTTAGTTGCATTTTTTATTATTCACTATTAAGTTATAGGCCTTTTTACTTGGAGAAAAACTATCTATCCATCAGTTAATGATCTATCTATCATGTCTATACTATATACTATAGATAATTTCAAATATATATGCATCTATATATGTTAAAATTAACATTAAAAGACTTAAAAAACAGTATTTCATTGCTTTTCTGTTAGAAAACAATTGTTATGATTTCAACCATCTTGAGAAAAGGTGAAAATGCACGTGTTAAAATTATTCCTTTTGTCTCTGCCTGTTTTTTTGTTTGCTAATTTTGTGATTTCTGTTTGTATTACAGCTCATTAGAAATGAACAAATTTAAAAATTCAATCCCCTAACTTCTCCAATAAAAAGAATATGGTAAAATATTTATTTCAAAAAATATGTCCCTTGGTATGAGTATGTGCTAGGTCAATTTTATTGCTATATTTTGAAATAGGTCTAATTCAGAAGCTTTTTAGAGTGGAACATTGTACATTTGACAGTAATTGTGACTGGTTTTCATAATGCACTGATGTAGCATGTCAAATCTTGTGTAGTCAGTTAAATTCAGGGAAAGAAATTAAATTTGGCAATAGCTGGAATTTTTCTCTCCCTGTAATTAAAGAAAGCTCTCTTTCTTGTTATGTGTCATCTGTAATAGACACATTGCTCTTTTTAACATCACTTAAGGACACTCTAATTTTCTGTCAAATTCCAACCAACTTATGTTATCATTTTGTCAGTTTTCATTTTCTGTCCCCTTTCTGCCCTTGAAATATTTCATCATGGAATCAAAGCCATAAGATAAATGTTTCTCAACTTGCGATTCTTTCTTTTTTTAAAGAAGTTTGGCTTCTTTCATGAGGACTATCTCGTAATAAAGTGTGTTTTATAGAGCAGAGAACAATAGAAAATAGACAATGCAGCTCTCTTAAAAAATTGACATTGCCCATAAGTTTATTATTATTATTATTAAGTAATTATTGAAAGGAAATGCAATAACTATTTTGGTTTTCCTGACGGCCAGTTATATCAGGCATATAGTTTAAATAAACTAAGAGATTTAGAAGATCGATGTTTTAGTATTCAAACTCTATCCAGAGAAATAAATTTAGATTTGTGCATATTGGTCAATAAAATATAATTATTAAAAAATATTCTGTTCCCTCTCCATCACTCTACTTAGCGTATGCTTGAGAGATTATGCAAGTGGACAGAGCATAGGCAGCTGCAGCAGGGCAGGTGAAGTTGGTGCAATAGAGCTGCATGACAGGACTCTATTACAGTAAGCAATACAATTCCAGAAATAACCTGTGTGGAACATATTGCCTCTGCTACAAATGTCAGAGAATGGACTTTGATCGATGGTGTTGCAACACAAAACCACATACTAAAACTTTTTAATTATGATGACAGTGTAGAAGTGTATACAGCCTTGCTAGCAGTGTTAGTAGTTTTTATAATTAACAAATGGGCAAAGAACATAAATTTTATATGCTCCTCAGGCCTTACAAATGTCTCTGATTGCTGTCATCAGCATGTATGTAAGCGGGAAAGCATGACTGGGGTCTGGTGATCATCACCTCCAAAGGGGGAAGCTTTCTATAGGGAGTGATTATCTACGGAGAACCACACCACCTGGAGTTGCCATATTGCTACTCTAAAAATTCTCTAATGTGGGAGAAAAACGTGTTCATTTGTGTTGGAAGCTGTTGTTAGCAGTTAGAATACTAAATAGTGGTATATGTGGTTTATACAGACTAAGCTCTATAGAACACTCATACTTGTCGTTTAAACAACTTCATAAACTTAAGAAAAAAATACAATCAACAGACATTCACAGCATTTCTGTAGAAGCATTTGCTGACAGTGAAAGTGACAAAATTGCTAGGTTTTAGATTGTCTAGAGAAGTGGGTTGCTTTGAAGGATGAATGATCTGATTTAGAGCAAGTTGACTACAAATTCTGGTTTTTCAAAAAACTGGATTTGCAAATTGAAGTTAAAACATATGGGGAATTTTTATTAGTTCACTTTTGTTTATTCCAAATTGCCTTATGAAGGAAATTAAAGAAAAGAAAGCAAGCCACGTGGATATCACGAAATATGCACCATTTTTCCATATTTCTTTGCTGCCTTAGCCTACAGCAAGTTAAAAAAGTACAATTTTAAAAAGAACCAATTATGATAAATTCTTGCCAGAAATATATATATATAATTTCTATAATTAAAGACAATTTCTATAATTAAAAGTCTATTGTGGCAAAGAAATCTTTTTTCTTCAGAATATATTTTGTCAACGAATATACCAAAATGATGACTTATTTTATCTTATGGAAACAGCTCTAGTGAGAGTCATCTGTATATTCCTGTGTGTAAAATTCTAGATGCATATAATTGTAAGAATTGCATATATATTTTTTAATGTATAAATATTTCTTTATTTCAACATTTTGAAAAAAAGTAATGCCCTAAAAACAAAGGAAATAGTGTGGAAGTGCTGTAAGAGCAAATAGTATAAAAAAGGAATTGCATATTCTAAAAATTTATCAGAGTATGTAAAGCTAGCAATATTATTTATTTTTTTGCACTGGTCAGGAGATTGACTGTTTTGCCCAGGTGAAATTTAGATTTTGTTAAATGTTTAGATATATTGAAAAAAAATTTTGAGAATTAGCGCAGAGATTAGAAAATGATAATGCCAAACTTTAAAAATTTATTTTCTTTTTAAATCAAATTATAAGCTACCTGCTTTATTTTTTTAAAATGTTCTATTTATTTTGTTTTAAACATGAAGTAGGTAGTAATACTACATTCAATTTCACTTTGAATTTCCAAGTTAAAATTTATTAAACATACATAAACATGTAAGCTCTGTGAGGCCTAAGACTGTGCCTGGTTAGATTAAAACAATGATCTCTCATAATAACGATTCTGATTTATTAAGAGATTACTTTGTGCCAGATGTTGTTCAAGGCAATACATGTAAAGCAGAATATTTCCCTGATACCTTCATGTGATTTGGGATGGGGCACCTCATTTACTCAGTCTGCTGCTTTCAACTTTTTGTGAGGAGCATGTGTGAGTGAATGAGTGCAGGAACTGGAGTGAATGAGTGCTGGATCTGGCTGGCTGCTTTGGCACCAGAGGACCAAACTCCACTTACTTAGATCTGCTGCATTCCACCCTTTGTGGGAGGGAGTGTGCAGGTGAGCAGGTGCAGGAACCAGCTAGATGGTTTAGCACTGGCAGAGTGAACTCTGTGCAGGCCCTATGGCAGCATTCAGGATCCAGGCATGGGTGCCTGTGACTCCTGAAGCTCCATAAGGTGTGCTACAGCTCTTTTAGCTCTGCCATCCATGGATGGCTTAAGTGTTAACCGCTCAGTGGACCCTTTGCTTTTCCATGTGAGGTAGCTGTCCTCTGCCAGCAAGGGCAAAGGGCCAGTGTGACAGCCTTTTGTATCCACACTTGTGGCTTCACAGCTCTTGTCTGGTGTCTAGAAAAAAAAGAGGTCGCATGAATGAATTGAAGGATGATAAATGTGGGGGATTTTTATTGCCAATGAAAGTGGCTGTCAGCGAGAAGGGGAGCTGAAAAGGGGTCAGGGCGGGAAGGTAATCTTCTTCTGAGGTCCAGCCATCTTTGGCCAGATTCTTCTCTGAAGTTACACTGTCAAGCTGTCCCTTTGAAGTGAAGCCGCTTCTCTCCAATGTCCAGCTATAGTCCCAACTACTGGCTAAGTCTGGGGTTTTTATGGGCATAGGATGGGGTAGGGTGGGCCATGGGTGGTTTAGGAAAAGGCAGTATTTGAGTGAGAAAACAGGGATAGAAATTCTCACTTTGGGCTGTGGTTTCAGACTTTTTGGCTTGAGGGTGGGGTTTTTCCTGAAAACTTATGCTTTTCTGCGTAGAATTTCTCTGCCCCCATCTGTATCACATGTATTATCTTGTTTGGTCTTCTTGACCATTGCTCTTTTTTGCCTCAGCACAGTAGAATTAAATGCCTTAGAAGCCATTGGCTCCGAGAAAGAGAACAGCGTCTCACCTCCTATTCTTTGCTATATGCATTTCATACTCTTGTTTTTTAAAAAAAGAAAGTAACCCAAACTCAAAGGCACAAAACTTTCATAAATACTGAAATTAAGTGTTTTCATTGGAAACAAAGTTTAGATGTATCTGATGGTCAAATTATGAGTAATTTTACCAAAGTTGTGCTTTCCTAATTTTTAATTCCCTCCTTAGCTAATGTGTTCAATATGTGCTTAATTTGCCTTCTATGACATTCCTTCAAGACCCTCAGTGCCTAGGATACCTGGTAGACATACTTCATTGCCAGCTGACACAGTGATAGGAATAAGTATTTACATAACTCCTGTCTTCAGCTAATTAGAAAGATAAGACATATTGTTATAGAAAGTTTAAAGAAGATTACCTTCCCACCCTGACCCCTTTTCAGCTCCCCTTCTCGCTGACAGCCACTTTCATTGGCAAAAAAATCCCCCACATTTATCATCCTTCAATTCATTCATGTGACCTCTTTTTTTTCTAGACACCAGACAAGAGCTGTGAAGCCACAAGTGTGGATACAAAAGGCTGTCACACTGGCCCTTTGCCCTTGCTGGCAGAGGACAGCTACTTCACATGGAAAAAGTTTAAAAATAAAGAACACTTTAAAGGGATACCAAGAACTTACCTACAGAACCGCACTCATTTTCATTTCACTCATTTGTTATTTTTTCCTTTTTCTGTTTCCAGTCAATGTATTATTATTTTAAAAATTTATTTATTATACTTTAAGTTCTGGGGTACATGTGCAGATTGTGCAGGTTTGTTACATAGGTATACACATGCCATGGTGGTTTGTGCATCCATCACTCATCATCTACATTAGGTATTTCTCCTAATGCTATCCCTCCCAACCCCCCCACCCACTGCTATTCCTCCCCTAGTCCCCCACCCCCAGGCCCTGGTATGTGATGTTCCCCTCCCTTTATATAGGAAATTTGGGAAAAAGACATATAGAACCCATACAAATAATCAAATACAGGTGGCAAATAAATGATGCAAATTGAATGAAAGAAATTACACATTCCAAGTCCTATTGAGGTTTATGTTTTTCAGCATCAGCAGAGTTGAGTGAAAAGTGACCTAACAGTAATCAGAGCAGTGGGTTCCAGTTCTGGCAGTGCCTTAATGTAGCTCTGCACAAGCCTGGCTCTCAGTTTATTTATCTGGAAAATAATATGGCTGTGGTGGATGATTGTGTTAATTCCTAGTTTTGTGTTACCTTTAGTTTGTCCTTTTTCCTGTGTCAAGTCAATTCTTCTTCCAGAGTTATCTTTCCGAAGCAAAGAGAGTATCAGCTTCGAAAGTAGAAACTAGCATCTAAATGCAAATGGATGAGGGCTAGGATTATTTATTCAATGATTTCATTTTTCCTATTTGTAGTGAGTCTGCACTTATTGCATGTAAAATGTTATGGCAATGCAAAGGCTAAGAAGGTACAATGTTTTTTCAAGACAGAATTCTAGAACTGGCTGAATGAGAGGAACAAGGGCTGTGATATAGAATTTTTGAACTGAGGAGGGTAGGATGGAGGACTTCATGGCAGAGTTGACATCTGAACTGGGTCCTTTAGTCAATCCATTATCATCTCATTTGTACGTAACATTTATTACATAGAGCCCATTGTGTGTGCTAGTCACTGTGGGAAACACAAAAAAGAAGACACAGATCCAGTCTTCTTTTTCACCAAGTGAATTTGCCAGAAAAGCTAAATTTATTTTAAAAATATTGCCTCTGATTTTCTTAGTATCTGACATTCAGGCAAAGACATTAATAACTTCATGGGCTTTTAAAATAATTCACATTTTATTGAGAAAAACACAAAGTCATTTCCATTTTCTTAACCTAATAAAATGTAGCTCTCCTTTGGGTTATTGTTCATTCAATAATATATACTGGAATTTCACTTTAGCAAAAATGTTACTGCATCCAATAGATCGTATCTTACTATTCTCTGTCCTTTCCAAAATCATGCTCTGTATGAAAATTTTGGTTTATGGGCTTTTCCCCTCATGAGAGCACTAACTTGAACGTGTTTTGTAAAATGTCACATTGTCCCAAAACTGGTTTTTCTAGCTTCTGTGAAGATTATACGGTCTATGGGTTCTGCCTGGTAAGTTTTTGTACATCTCTGCTCATGGTGAGCATTGCAGACTGAGAACAGCTCTACTTTTGATGGATGTTAGTACGTTTCCTCAGTGACCGATTTTTATTAGTTTCAAAAGATAACAGTATATGCGTGCACACACGCTGATGTTTCTGAAGGGCATTGTGATGAAAGATTAGAATGCTTTTTGCCTTCTTCCTGATCAAATAGTGTGTCTTAGGAAGCATGGGTAAATTTACATTTTTTTGTCACCAAAAAGAATAAAATCTGTTGACATTGTTACTTATCACTCAGATTTATTCATTCTTAATGCCAAAGTCTGCCCATTTGGTCAGTAAAGGCTGAGATCATGAGGTCAGCTATCATATAAAGTTCAGTATATCTAGAATATAATGTTAACCCAGAAGTTATTTCAAGGGAAAGAAGCAAGATACCCATGATTTAAGCACAGGTGTTTAATGGCCAACTATGGAATTAGGTTCACCTCATAACAGTGAAAAACACTACCTGGGGAATTGGAAATTAACACAGAGTATAGGTTTTTATTATAACGAATACCAATGAGACAAAAGAACAATTCTGTGAACTTAAGAAAGTTAACTCAGCAACACCTGGCAAGCTGTATATCACAGAAGACTTTAGCACACCCATTGGCAGCAATGCAAAAAAGCAAAAGGAAATCACTGGGAACGGCAAGGCTGGAAAACTGAACCTCTACAGCATCCATCGTAGGTAGTGAGACAGATTTTTCCTAAAATATTTCTTCTTTTCAAGCAATATGCATCACAGTTTTATTTCAGATTCTGAGACCTAAGAGTTGTTTCAAATCCTTAGTGATAGCTTCATCACTGCTTATTTATGTAACTGTGCTGAACAATCTCAGCATCATGTATGAAAACGTTGGCTTCAGTCAGATCCATGTGAAGCTTTGGAATGCCTGGCTGCAAAAGTATCAAGTCTTTCCTTTGAGGTCTAGAGATCTAATCTTAATGGATGATGGGTCCAGCACATGAGGAAAAACTTCTGACGTCATGTTCATTAAGCTAACATGTATGGTGCTTCTTTGATGCACTGGATACTGTCAGGAATAGACTCTATCAATAGTAACAATAATAAGGTGCTTAAACTGTGAGCCCTTCCCACTAACTGTTCATCATCTGATAACATCGCATAACCTTTGCCATTCTCCAGCTAGACAGTATATGATCTATGTAGTGAGAAAATAGTATCCAAATATTAGGTTGGTGTAAAAGCAATTGTGGTTTTTGCCACTATTTTTGCACCAACCTAATAGATCATGCACAGCCAGTTTAAGATGCTCTTAGAATGGGTGGAAAGCATGGAATTCATGACTTGAAGTGTCACTCAAGAAAGATTAGCTAATGGGTATAGAAAACCTATCCTATGACAGAAATTCATATAGGTTTTTCTCCACTGATTTTATCATTTGGTACTTGCAGCATCTTGGTGAGGAAAGGCAGTGGTCAGGATCTTTCAGGTGCAAGTGTCAGAAACTCAATACTAATCAGCTTTGATAAAAACAGAAGATATTGGCTCACATACCTGAAAATCCTGGGGTGGATGAAGATGCAGCACGGGGTCTCTCTTCATAGATTGACTCTGCTTTCCAGGGCATTGGTCTTAGTCCTAAGCTCTGCATGGTGACCTCTGGTCCAAATTTAGAGGAAAGCAGCATCTGTTCCTAGCAGCTCCTAAGCAAGTCCTTGAATTCCTTCTATTTGTGCTCTCTTCTGCTCTCCTTGCTTCTCTTCTCACTCTATACCTGTTTCTCGGTGATCTCATCTATAACTTCAACTATTGCTTGCATGCTCATGGCCTCCGAACCTATGTTTGAAGTCCCTACTAGTGTTCCTGAACCACAGAGCTATTAAATTTCCTTCTAGAAATCTTTACTCGATGTCCCAGAGGTACTTCTATCTAGGGAAGCATTTGTTGTCTAGGCTGTCACCTGCTTCATTCCAAGAGCAGGGTGAAACTAGGCGAGGTGGGCTTCAAGGGGAAGGGCATGTGTGTGTCTAAGCTATAGAGTCAGAGGGACTTGAGATTATAGCTTCCTTATGACACTAAATGCCAGTTTCATCATTTATAAAATGAATACAATAAATTGTTTGTTGCAAGAATTAAATTGGGTTTTATACATATATGAAGATTTCATTTGCTGGAAACATGATAAGCTAAGGATAACCAAGGAATTTCTATTGGCATGTTGACTCTGATTGACAGTAATCACTGGAGTGTTCTGTTAGGGAGAGACATGAGAAAATGTTGAAGTTTATCAAGAAAGAATTCTGTAATCAGTCAGTGGTCTCTAACTTGGTCATGAGAAGGTAAGGGGCAACCCTCATGCCTCATACTCACTTCTTAAACAGGCACTCAAGGAATAGGCCAGCATTAGTATGTTCTGTCGTGGTTATTATTACTTCTTTTTTACTGTATAATATCACCACTTACTCAGGTTTCTAGTCTAGGCCATAATATTTTCTTTCCTTTTCTGTTTTAATACTTTACATTCAATTTGTGATGCAAATTTTTTTTTTGTATTCTGTATATAAACCCCTCCCCTTAATGCCTTAAGTCATTTTTTATTTTTCATCTGGTTTGATGCAATTTTTGGCCTTTCTGACTCCAATTTTACCTCTTATTTTAGATATTGCTCCCAGGAAAGGTTTCCTAGATGGCAAAAATTAGAAAAATTTCAACTCGTGTTCATGGTACATAAGGTCTTTTCTCAGCCAAACATTGGCTATCTTTTCAATATCACTATTAGTGACCTCACTGCATGGTCTGCTTTCCACTTACATTGATTTCTCTTCAACCACAATCATCTCAACTCTCTCCCTAGGTTGCTCCCAATTCCTCAAAAATACCCATTCCTTCTTTTGGCAAGGTAGTGTTTAATTACCACTCAATATTGGGCCAGAAACATTCTGAAGAACATTTCCTTGTCCCGTTATTTTTGCCTTTCCTATGAGGTAACAGAACCTCTATCATAACAGCAACTCATTCATTCATTCATAAGTTTACTCATTTGTTCAACAGTTATTTAATATTACCTAAGAATTTTTCCAGGTACTAAAGATACAGCTGTGAATAAGATAGATACTACGTCCCCTTCTTGTAAGGTTTTCATTGTGCTGCTGCTGCAGGTTAGTGGGGTGGGGAGTGGTTTGAAAAGCATAAGCAACTATATTTTAGAATAACCACTGGTTTCCATGGAAGAGTGGGTAGACTCCAAGGCATGTAAAAATTAATAGGCTGAATCTTGGAAGAGAAGGGTTGGAAATTGGACTTACATTTTAACCTCATGCTTTTTAAATTTCTGTTTTATGAATATTTTATAATACATTTTCCATATTAAAAACTTTGTAAAGTAATTTAATATTTATGAAATACATTACTATTTCCTAATGTGTGTCCTAGCCAATTAAGGTTTGTCTTAGACGGGTTAGGCAATGTTGAACAGGTTTCTGTTACAGCAGAATTTTTTTATAACTTACAACCTTTCCAGAGATCGATGTAATATTCTGTTTGCCTCAACCATAGAGTGTATCTCAGGATATTGGAGGAGTAAACATGACCTTCTGAACTGCATTTGTGTCCTTAATTCACTTAGTCCTTTTTCTGTGAGGCTGAATTGACTTTTCTCAATTCACTGTTTCATTCTTCACTAAGGGAACTACATTTCCTAAAATAATTTTCTTGGAAACTACATGTCCCAGAAACCTGACCTGTAGTGTTGTAGGTAACATTCTGCCAATGAGAAGCACAAGCGAGAGATTTGGAAGGCGAGAGAAAAACATAAGCCATTATTCTTGAATGACAGCTGCAAGCAAATGGAATGCTATGTCACAAAAAATAATCATTAATAATGATTATAGTAGTTAATAAAATGACACAAAAAAATAAACTAGAGTAAGACAGCATTTGTGGCCTCTACATATTGTTGCAGTGATCTCCAAAACATGGATCTAAATTTATATTCCCTGTGGTAGTAAAATAAAAAATGCATATTTCAATTCATACTATTTAATAGTTTCATTTCTTAAAAATATTTGCAATTCGATATATAAAAAATGAGATATTTTTGTTGCATACCTTTACTGTTCTTTGATATTGAATACTTTTCAAATGTTGATTAGTGTATTTGTAAGAAATGTCTTTGGCAAAAATAACACAAAATGTAGTATTTGTTGTTTAAGCAAATGTGAGCATTATTTTTCTCACGTCCCATTTCCTCATATAACAAGGGTGAAATTGATTCAACTGCTCAAAAGCAACATGAGAAACCCAAGTTCTTTTTATATCTTCACTTTGCCATTCTGAATAGCCTAGATTTTGCTCTTGTTCTTGCTGCTTTGTGGTCACAATATAGCAGCTTTCGTACCAGATCTGCTTTGTTTTCTTCTAGGAGAAAAAAGAAGGATAGGCAAGAAGAAGAAGAAAAAAAAAAAAAAATGTATTTTTAATTGTGTCCTATTGTAACTGGGGCGGGGCGCAGGGGCTCAGTTCCCTCCTTGTGCTTGCCAAAGATGTAATTGGGGGATGGGGGCAGAGGTGCCGGGGCATCCCAAAGACCTTCCTGTTCTTGGATCTGATGTTTTCCCTGATGTGCCCAGGTCCTTGACCTCCCCTACCCCAGGAATGGGGAAGGGGTCCTGGAGGTTGGGTGAACTTGCCGTTGGAGTAAATATCTTGGACCTAAAGAGTTTAGCAGAGAGTGAATTCTTAGGCAGAGAAAGAGAAAGAGAAAGAAATAGAGAGAAGGATAGAGAGCTCCCATGCTGCCATGGGAGGGGATCCAAGGGAGGAATCCGTATAGGTACAGAGCAGCGGGTTTTTAACCTTGGAGTTATTCCTGCCCCATTTATGTTCTTGTCCAGTGAGAGAAGTTCTTTCAAACTTCCACTGGAGTGATTGATCTTCGACTTTGATAATGGATTGGCTGCCTGGCCCACAGTCAGAGGCCCCTCGTCCCAGAGCCCCGTCCTCCAGAGCTTTTGGAGGGCTTTTTGGAACAAAGAAGCTCACCTGGAATTTCTACCTAGCCCACGTGCAGGAAAGTCAGACAAAGAACTTTGTGTTCCTGGATGGGGACATGGATGGAGGCATGGCACTGCCTTTGAAACTACGTACCTTGTGGACTCCGTTTTCCTTAATACAGTCCCTCAGTCCCCACTCTGAACAGGAAAGTCCAACTTCTGTTGGAACATGGGTGTCCATTGCTCTTTAGCTACTTTCTGCTGAATTGGGGCATAGAAGGGGCCCTGCAGGTGAGGGTTCCTCCAGAGGGGAGTCTTCCAGGGGTGCAGTTTGATCCAGAGGTCCGCGATAGAGCTCATGAGCCAAGGACATCTGGGGTTCCATTTGCAGGATCATTTGTGGTCTTATGGCTTTAATTCTAGAAGAAATGAATTTGACAAGAAGGTTAAAGGGGAGAGGCCCAAAGGCCAGACATAATAGAATGGTTAGAAATGGGCCTAGGAGAGGGTAGAACCAGGACAGCCAGTTGTTAAACATGCTTCACAAAACTGTTTTTTTTTTTTTTTTTTTTGGAGGTTTTTAGCCTTGTGTTTGATTTGGTCCCTGAGTTGTTTAACTTTCTTTAAGACAATACCTGATTGGTTTATAAAGCAGCAGCATTTTTCTCCTAAAAAGAGACAGGTTCCTTTTCTTTCTGCTGTTAGCAGATCCAGGACCCTTCTATTTTGAAGAGCTATGGCAGCTAAAGAGTTAAGCTGCTTTTGCAGAGAGAATTAGCAGCCTTTTCCATGTTATTATTTGACTCCTGAGATAGCTTATAGTAAAAGCTGAGTAGAGGTAGTAACTCTTCCAATGCCAGTACCAAGTCCTCCTATTATTTCTCACCCCCATGAAAGGAATGATTGTGGTTCTAGTGTGGCATGGCCTTGGCAAGAGAAGGCCCTACACCTGAGAGTCGGTGTAAATTGCCATGGGGGGGCACTAGGAAGGAGTGAAGGAGAGCTATTAGGCCAATCCATAGGGGCAATATGTAGCGTCTGGTCACAGATAGTAAAGTTAGGAGTGGTAGTCCTGTTAATGCCCCGGGTGTAAGTTAGACTCATGAGTAGTTACTTTCCTGGGGATCTTGTTGGAAGAGCAAATGTAGATCCTCTAATGGCTTGCAGGTGTGTGAAGGGTCACCTCCTGGAGCTTCAGGCTGTGGAGTGGAGGGCCTAGGATTTTCTTCAGGAGGCATCCAAGGCTTCAGCTGAGTGTGATGAATCCGAGTCAACTGCTACCACCTTAACTACCGTTGGGGTAGACGGAATAACCAAAAATGGTCCTTCCCACGATGGGCCTAAAGAGGGAGTCTGAGGTGAGAGACTTAACAAGCACCAAGTCTCCAGGGCAGAACAATTCTTTCCCTTTTTCCCATAGGGTGTCCTTCAGGTAAGGTCCTAAGAGCCTGTTGGTACTTAGCCGAGGCGGTTATATCCTTTATTAGATCTGCTGTTTTCTTGTCTAATACAAGATCACTAGTAAGAAAGGGCCATCCATGAAGCATCTCATAGCGGCTGAGTCCTATTTCCTGAGGAGAGTTTCGAGCACTTAAGAGTGCTATTGGTAATAGAGAAGGTCACAGGAGGTGGGTTTCCTGTGCAAGTTTCTTTAGGTGTCTCTTAAGAATTTTATTCATTTTTCCACTTTCCCTGAGGATTGAGGCCTCCAAGCACAGTGGAGATGATACTGTATTCCTAATGCTTTGGAAATTCCTTGGGTCACTGCAGCTGTGAAGGCAGGGCTGTTACTGCTTTGAAGACAGAAAGGGAGTATGAAATCTAGGGATTATTTCATTAATCAGGACTTTTATTAGCTCTTCACCTTTTTTTGTTGTACAGGGGAAAGCCTTAGCCCAGTTTGTGTAGGTATCTGCACATACTAGCAGATATTGATAACCTTGAGACTTAGGCATATGGGTAAAGTCCATTTGCCAGTCCTCACCTGGGTAATGACTGGCTTGCTGTTCCCCAGGAGGAGATTTGTGATGTGCCAAAGGATTGTTTTTCTGGCATATTTCACATCCGTTGACTATTTGTTGGACAGCCTTGAAGAGACCTTTTTCTGTAAATATAGATTTGGCCATTCAATGTGTATCCTCTGTACCCATACAGAAGATTTGATGCAGGATTTTAAGTACTTTCCACTGGCTGGCAGAAGGTAGGAGTACTCTTCCCTCCTCAGTAGCTAGCCATCCTGAAGGAAGAAGATTATGTTCTTCTTTGTATACTCTACCTCTTCTGATGAGTATGGAGCTCCAGTTCTCTGGAGAGCTTTCCTCATATTAAAGTTCTTTCTATAACTTCTTGTCTAGCAGCCCTTTTTGCCTCTAGGTCAGCTCAGCAATTGCCCTCTGCTTCCTTCTCATCTCCTTTTTGGTGACTTCGGTAGTGTAAGACTGCTACCTCTGTGTTCTTGGACAGCTTGTAATAAGTCTAAAATTTCCTTATGATATTTAATAGGAGTTCCTGCCAAGATTAGGAACTCTCTTTCCTTCCATATGGCAGCATGGGCATGCAGAACCAGGTAAGCATGTTTGGAAGCCGTGTACATGTTTACTCTCTTTCCTTTTCCTAATTTTAGAGCTTGAGTGAGAGCTACTAGTTCTGCCAGCTGGGTACTAGTTCCTGGAGGAAGGGAATTACTTTCAAGCACTGTTTGATCACTGATTACTGCATATCCTGCCTTTTAAACTCCATTTTCTATAAATGAACTTCCATCAGTATATAGGTTAAGGTCAGGATTGGCTAGAGGAGTTTCTAAGAGTTCCTGTCAAGCCTCATAGTTCTGGGCTATAACTTGCTGACAGACACATTCTTTGTCTGCTTGTTCCTCAGGAAGAAAAGTAGCTGGATTGAGGGCTGCACATGCATGCGGCTGAAGTACAGGCCCTTCGAGCATTAAGGCCTGATATTTGAGTAGGCGGTTGTCGTACAGCCATAAGCCTCCCTTAGGGGCCAGAGTTCCAGCTACATCATGTGACGTTCATACAGTTAGATCTTTGCCCTGCACTATTTTCACAGCTTCTGAGACCAGTAGAGCCACTGTGGCTATGGTCTGCAAGCATTGTGGCCAGGCTTTTGCTACTGGATCCATTTCCTTATTTAGATATGCCACTGACTGTCATGTGGTCCCCCAAGTCTGGGTGAGAACTCCAGTGCTACTCCTGACTTTTCTGTAACATACAGGGAGAAGTCGTTCCCTGTAGGAAGGCTTAGAGCTGGAGCCTGCAGTAGTGCTAGCTTCAGAGTCTGAAAGGCTGCCTCAGCTATAGGGTCCCATTGTATTGGATGAATGTTAGCCTTTAGGGTTTCATTAATCAGAATGTATAGGGGTTTGGCTAGTTCACCATATCTGGGAATCCACAATCGGCAGAAACCAGTTATTCCTAAGAATCCCCACAACTGTTTTAAGGTCCTTGGATGGGGGAAGGCCAGCAGGGGTTGGAGATGTTCTCCATCAAGGGGCCAAGTGCCCTTAGACAAGACAAGTCCAAAGTGTTTTACCTCTTGCCTACAAAGTTGGGCTTTTGGTTTGGAAACCTTATATCCACAAGTGGCAAGAAAGTTTAGGAGGTCTCGTGTGGCCTGCTGACACTGGGTCTCTGAGTTAGCACTTAAAAGTAAGTCACTCATATATTGAAGAACCAGGGTACCTGGATGTGAAAAATAACTAAGATCCTGAGCTAGAACCTGGCTGAACAGATGGGGCTATCTTGAAAGCCCTGGGGTAACACTGTCCAGGTGAGCTGAGAATGCTGGTCTTAAGGGTCTTCAGAGGAAAACAGAAACTGGGAATCAGGATGTAATGGAACATAGAAAAAGGCATCCTTAAGGTCCAGGACTGTAAATCATTGTGCCTTTCCTGGTATTTGAGAAAGCAAAGTGTATGGGCTGGGTACAGCTGGGTATAAAGGGATTACAGCTTTAATAATAAGCCTGAGATCATGTGCCAGCCTCCATTGTCCATTAGGTTTTTTTACTCCCCAAACTGGAATATTAGAAGGGCTGTTACAGGACTTTACTAGACCCCGAGCTTTTAAGTTCCTTACAATATCCTGTAGTCGCTTTTCAGCTTTCAGTCTTAGGGGATACTGTCTTTGGTAAGGAAAAGAGGTGGGATCCTTTAGCATTATTCTAATTGGGCATGCATTCCTTGCTCATACAAATTGTCTGTTCATTGCCAAAACCACAGAATTAATCCTTTCTCTAAATAATGGGCAGCAGAGAGGGATTTCCTTTCTGATGATATTCATAAAGATAATGGTTCCTGCTCTGGCTAACAGGTCCTGCCCTAGTAAGGAAGTGGGACTTTCTGACATGATGAGGAAGGCATGGAGAAGAGTATATCTCCCCAGTTACAGCTTAGGGACTGGGAGAAATATCGGGAGACTGCTTATCCTAGGTCTCCTTGGACAGTTACAGACTTGGAGAACAACTTCCCAGGACAGGAAAGCAAAACTGAGAAGGCTACACCAGTGTCCAGGAGGAGATTGACCTCCTGGCCCTCTATGGTGAGCTTTACAGGGGTTTGGTGAGGACAATGGCTTGTGCTGGTGCTTGCCCTGGGCACCCTCAGTTCTGCATGTGGGTCATCTGGTTAGCCACCTCAGACCCTGGGAACCTTCATCTTCTGGGACAGTGTGCCTTCCAGTGATCCCCTTGCCACAGTGGGCAAGGATGAGGAGGTGGTCCATTCCTCTGGGGACAATCTCTCTTAAAGTATCCTGGTAGGCCACAGTGATAACAAACTCTGCCAGACTGGTGGCTAACCCAAGCCTTTCTCTCTTCCGAGCCCCTTGGGTCTGCTTGCCTGAAGGCCATGACTAGGGCTGCAGCTTTTCTCTGGTGCCTCCTTTTCCTTTCAGCTGGTTCCTCTTGGTCTCTATTATGGAAGACCGAGGTTGCTAGATTTAGTAATGATTCTAGACTCTGTTCTGGCCAGCTTCTGGAGCTTCCTCCTAGTGTCTGCTGCTAATTACATAATAAATTTTTCTTTTAATATTAACTGACTCTCCATGGAGTCTGGTGACAGGGGAGTATACTTTCTTAAGGCCTTCCATTACTGCTCAAGGAAGGCTGTTGGGTTTTCTTCCTTTTCCTGAGTTATGGTGAATAACATTGCATAGTTAATGGGCTTTTCCTAGTTTGTCTTAATCCCTCAAGTATTCAGGTTAATAGGTGCCCTACAACTCCAGTCCCCCCGTTCTGAGTCAGGGTCCCAGCAAGGGTCCATGCTAGGAACTGCTTGTTTTCCCATAGAAAATCAATCCTTTTCCTCTGACATCATTTGGTCATATACTTGACTAAGGTACCAGGTGTCCCCAAACTCTTGAGCCACTGCTAGAGCAGCCTCTCTCTCATTGCTGGTTAGGGTTTGACTAAGCAATAACATGATATCTTTCCAATCTAATTCAAAGGACTGATCCAGGCCCTGTAGAACATCTATGTACTTGACTGGGTCATCTGAAAATTTTCCTAAGTCCACCTTGATTTGCTTTAAGTCAGAAAGTGAAAAGGGAGTATGTACCTTGGTTGGGCCAAATTCTCCTCCAATTGCCTTTAGGGGGCAGAGTTGGGGCACCCTAGTAACTTGAGGTGCTTTGGCCTTCCCTAACTCCTCTTGTGGTGCAGGAACTGAGGAGACCTGGTTAGCACTGGTGGAAGGATGAGCCACAGGGAATCCTAAATGTGGGGGTAGTCCTGAGGAGGGGCCAGTAGGGTATAGGTTACAGGCTTTACATAGCTGAGAATTATTCCTTTGAGAAAAGAAAACTTGCACATAGGGGACCTCCATCCATTTACCTTCACTCTTACAGAACAGGTCTAATTGTGGAAGGGTGTTATAATTTATACTTCCTTTAGGAGGCCAGGTTTCTCCACTCAGCAGAGGGTATCATGGCCATGCTGTTTGGCAGAGAAAAACGAGCCGCTTCTTATTCAAAGATTGTGTGTCAAATTGGTCCCAGTTATCCAAGTCACACTTAAGGGTGATTTTGTTTTGGGAAGAGTAGCATCCATCTGAAATCAAACACGGGCAGACCCACATTCCTGGTCATTCCTTGCAACTGCTAGCCCTGGGGCATCCCCCAGTTATAGCACCTTGTAATTTCCTTGTGCCCTAGATGTGTGATCATCTTCTGGGCCCTCCATGTGCTGGGTTTAATCACGCTTACTGGCATCATGGGTGTACCCTCACTGTCTAAATGTCCTTATGGCCACCTTAAGGACATTAGGACTGCCAGGATTAGTGACCCTGTACCGGTGTGTCCTTGAAGAACAAGGCCAGTGAGGCTTGGGCAATGGGTGCCAATATTCCCTAGTTCAATTAACATAGGCCTGTTCACAAAACTGCTCTAGGATAAACTCCCTAGGAGGGACTTTTAAGCACAACAATCTTAAAGAAGGCTGGCCACATGGCAGAGGCTGGAACAATGCCCTCAGGACCTAGGCCTTCTCCCCAACCCCACCTTCTGTTATATAGGAATATGTCCTAGGGTTGTGGGCCTGTAATTAACTATTTGAGCCTTGGACCAGGCCTGACTATGATATTCTAGATGGAGAAGTTCTGCTGTATGGAGAGCCGATCCTAGGCAAGACAAATTGTACATCACTAGATTCTGGCACCATTCAGTTTGATTGGGAAATTTGCAGGTGACAAAAACACAATGTCCTATAGCCTTCAGTACCCACTGATAGACTCTGGCTCTGTTAGAACAGAACTTAGGACTTCGGACTAAGGGAACTGGCCCTATGCATTTATACTGCAGGAAGTCCTCGTAGGCATAAGCCCGAGGGCACAGTCAGCATAGGTCCCTGGCTGCCATCACCTGGTCCGGGGGCTGGCACCACCAACACCACATCCCCCCCCATGGTGCCACTATCCCTATGGCAGCTGCTGGGGCCACCTGAAGCTGCCCCTGGGTGCCCCTGCCACCACCCTAGCATGTGGAGCCCTCAGGCCTGGCCTGGCTGTGCCCTGCCCCCTCCTTGCTGATCTGTGCCCCCCACCCAGCCCTTGACTTGGTCCAGAAACAGAGAGCAGCAGGAAAGGGAACCTGGTTTGGAGGAAGCCTGGTGCCATGTCTTTAAGTCTGGCCACCATGCTATTGAAAGGCTGGGGCATGACTCACGTAGGCAGCTGCAGCTTTAACAGTCCAGGTCCAGCTGTGCTGTGTATGGTCCAACGCAGCCACCACTGTGCATAGCCTGGTGCAGACAACCCTGCTTTCTCTCTAGCAAATTTAAAGAAAGGGAATAGGACAGATTTTAGTAAGCGAAAGGGAGTCTGCTACACTCACTGCTCCAATG
Source organism: Callithrix jacchus (assembly GCF_049354715.1). Classification (NCBI taxonomy): domain Eukaryota; kingdom Metazoa; phylum Chordata; class Mammalia; order Primates; family Cebidae; genus Callithrix; species Callithrix jacchus. The sequence continues at coordinate 110,512,927 of NC_133505.1, read as the reverse complement.
TTTGCTCCTAGCTAACTTGCCAAAGATGTAACCAGGGAGAGGTGCAGGGGCTCAGCTCCCTCACTGTGCTCGCCAAAGATGTAACCAGAGGATGGGAGTAGAGCTACGGGGGCATCCCAAAGGCGCTTCCTGTTCTCCAATCTGATGTTTTCCCTCATGCGCCTAGGTCCTTGACCTCTCTTACCCCAGGAATGGGGAAGGGGTCCTGGAGGCGCAGTGAGCTTACCATTGGAATAAATATGTTGGACCCAAAGAGTTTAGCAGAGAGTGACTTATTAGGCACAGAGAGACAGAAAGAGAGAGAAGGAGACAGAACTCCCACACTGCCGTAGGAGGGCATCCAAGGGAGGAATCCGTATAGGTAAGGGGCAGTAGGTTTTTAACCTTGGAGTTAAAAAGCATTCATGTTCTCATCCATTGAGAGGAGTTCTTTCAGACTTCCATCGGAGTGATTGGTCTTTGACTTGGATATAGGATTGGCTGCCTGGCCCACAATCAGAGTTCCCTTCTCCCAGAGATTTCCTCCTACTGAACAAGGGATTGTCACCTGGTCCCAGAACCTACTCACCACTTATTTGCATCTTTTAAAGCCCAAAGAAGCTCACCTGGAATTTCTGCCTAGCCCATGTGTGGGAAAGTCAGACAAATGTTCCCGGATGGGGACGTGTATGGAGGCATGGTGCCGGAAAATTCCTGCCTTTGAAACTACACCCCTTGTGGACTCGGATTTCCTTAACACAGTCCCTCACTGTGGCCACCAGTAACCACAAGGGAGGGTAGGACTAGTGTTGTATGTTACAAAGAGCAAAAGAGAGAGTCGTTTAACAAGAATATAAAGTTAGGCACCTTTGCTTAAATGCATATTTTCTTTTTCAAATTATTTAAGACCTTTATTCATTTATTTAAGTTTCAGTGCTTTTCATATTTTTGTATTAGGTCTATAAATAGTAATTATATTAACCATTTGTTATTTTTGCTTTACATATTTTTCTCATTCTTCTTTAAATTATATTTATGTAATTATTTTTTAAAGAATCACAATCTATATGTTTTTATATTTTACAAATTTCTTTGATAACTTTTTGCCATTGTTTTAGTCATAGACATTTTTAAATATTGCATCACATCATTTCAGTATGCTAAAATTTGCATACAGTGAAATGACAGATTTGTTCCTGGTTTCTTTTGGTTAACATGATGTTTGTGCATTTTTTTTAATATTATTGTATTAGAGGTCAATTATTTTTATTGACAAATCAACTTCCCCATAAGAATAAGCCACAATTTGTTTGTGTAAAAACTTCTACTGATAAATATTTGGGTGTCTTCCAGTTTTATTTTTTACTCTTATGAGTAATGCTGCTATGAAAAATCTTGTATAAATCTGTTTTTTGAGTGGATATATGTTTTTACTTCTTTTTGAAATAACTGAGAGTGAAATTGGTGGGTCACAGTGTAAGTATATATTTAATGTTGCATGAAACTGCCAAATCAATCATTTTCCAATGTGGTTGAACCATTTTATACTCTCTTCAACAATATATGAGAATTCCAGTTGTGTTTTACCCTCACACACATCTGATATTGTCATTTTTTTCTTTCTCATTTTAATAATTCTAGTGCATGACAAATGGGATTTCTCTGCACTATCAATTTGCATTTCCCTATTGCAAATGGCATTAAACACCTTTTCATATGTTTTTTTGTTATTTATCCTGTTTTGCCAAGAGTCTGTTTAAATCTTTTGCACCTTTTAAATTAGATAGTTTGTTTTTATTACTAATTTACAGGGGTTTTTAAAATATTCTGGACTTAAGTAATTTGTCAGGTTTTCTTTTTTGTGTGACTACTATCTCTTAGTTTCAGGCTTGTCTTCATTTTGTTGTGTCTTTTGAAGAGAGAAGTTCTTAATTTTTGTGAAGTTTAACTTTTTATTTTCATTTCAGATTTAATGCTCTTTCTGTATCTTTTATAATTTCAACTTTTATTTTAGATTCAGGGGTACATGTGCAGTTTTGTTACATTGGTATATTGTGTGACACTGAGGTTTGGGGTACAAATGATCCTGTCAACCTGTTAGCATGCATACTACCCAAAAAGTAGATTTTCAGCCCTTACTTACCTTTTTACCCCTCTCTTCCTGCTAGCAGTCCCAAGTGTCTATTAATCTTATATTTACGTGCCCAATGTTTAGCTCCCACTTATAAGTAAGAACATGTATCACTCGGTTTTCTGTTCTCGCATTAATTCATTTAGGATGATGGCTTCCAGCTGCATCCATGTTGCTGCCAAGGACATAATTTTATTCTTTTTTATGGCCACAATCTATAAGGAACTTAATTCAATAAGCAAAAACCAAATAATCTCTTTAAAAGGTGGGCAAAGAACATGAACAGACACTTTGCAAAAGAAGACATATTAGGCTGGTTCAAACATAATTGCCCTTTTCAAGCATGAATTTTAAATCATGATAACTAGGCTCAAACACATCTTTATTAATCCAAATAGGAACCATTATAATTAACACATTTTTTTTTCCAGTGGAAAATCTTTGTTTGTTTGTTTTTTGAGACAGAGTCCCAGGCTGGAGTGTAATGGCATGATCTTGGCTCACTGCAACCTCTGCTTCCTGGGTTCAAGTGATTCTCCTCCCTCAGCCTCCTGAGTAGCTGAATTACAGGTGTGCACCACCACACCTCACTGATTTTTGTATTTTTAGTAGAGACAGGGTTTCACCATATTGGTCAGGTTGGTCTCGAACTCCTGACCTTGTGATCTGTCCACCTTGGCCTTCCAAAGTTGCTGGGATTATAGGCGTGAGCCACCATGCCATGGTCAAAAATGTTTGTTTATTCCTGTAGCATAAAAATTTGTGCTTAAGGATTCAATAAAACTGTTGGAAAGCATTTTCTGCATCCTGCTGTTTGTGGAAGCATTTTCTCTGCCAAAAGTTGGTGAGATGCTTGAAGAAGTGGTAGTCAGTTGCTAAGATGTCAGGTGAATATGGTGGATGAGGCAAAACTTTGTAGTCCAATTAGTTCAACTTTTGAAGTGTTGGTTGTGTGATGTGTAGTTGGGTGTTATCATGGAGAAGAATTGGGGCCTTTCTGTTGACCAATGCCAGCTGCAGGTATTGCAGTTTTCTGTGCATCTCATTGATTTGCTGAGCATACTTCTCAGATCTAATGGTTTCACCTAGATTCAGAAAGCTGTAGAGGATCAGACCAGCAGCAGACCACCAAACAGTAACCAGGACCTTTCTTTGGTGCAAGTTTAGATTTGGGAAGTACTTTGGAGCTTCTTTTTTGTCCATCAACTGAGCTGGTCATTGAAGGTTGTCATAGAAAACCCACTTTTTGTCTCATGTCACAGTCAGCTCAAGGAATGGGTCATTGTTGTTGTATAGAATAAGAGAAGATGACACTTCAAGATGCTGATCTTTCTAAAAAATTTCATTCAGCTCATGAAATGCCCACTTTTTCATCTTTCTGATTTTCTTCAAATGCTGAATGGCCATGGAATGGTTGACCCTGAGTTCTTTGGCAACTTCTTGTGTAGTTGTAAGAGGCTCAGCTTACAATTGCTCTCAGCTTGTCATTATCAACTTCCAATGGCCATCCACTATACTTCAAGGCTCTTGTCTCCTTTGCAAAACTTCTTGAATCATAACTACACCCTATGTTAGCAGTTCCTGGGCCAACTGCATTGTCGATGTTGTGAATTGTCTCTGCTGCTTTATGACCCATTTTGAACTTCAATAAAAAAATTGCTTGAATTTGCTTTTTGTTCAATATCATTTCCATAGTCCAAAATGAACATAAATAAACAGCAAGTAATAAGTCATTAGCAAAAAATAAAGTGAGAAATGCCTATTAAAGTGATGTATAACATAACCAAATTTATTTCAAAATGTATTCTAATATCAAACCACAAATTCCAATCATGCAAAAACTGCAGTTACATTTGCACCAATGTAATATAAGCACCCAACAAATATATAAAAAATGCTCTACACTACTAATCATCAGAGAAATGCAAATCAAAACCACAATGAGATACCATTTCATACCAGTCAGAATGACTACTATTAAAAAGTCAAAAAACAACAGATGCCATTGAGGCTGTAGAGAAGGGAATCCTTACACAGTGTCGGGAATGTAGATTAGTTCAGCCACTGTGGAAAGTAGTTTGCAGATATCTCAAAGAACTGAGAACAGAACTATCTGTATCTTTAGGAGATCATTGTCTTCCACAAGGTAGTTAAGATTTTCTGTTATATTTTATTTCACATGCTTTTTAGTTTTAGTATCTCAAAGTAATTTTGAGATGGATCATAAAGGCATGAGGCATGAAGCAGAAATTATTTTAATATTTTTCCTTTGTTTATCCAGGTGGTCCATCATTATTTGTTAAAAACTTTTTCTTTCTTCATTGAATTTCCATGATGTCTTTGTCAAAAGTCAATATATGGTGTATGTATGGGTTTATTTCTGAACCTCTCTATTTCATTGCTACATTATCTTTGTGACACTATTACACTATCTTGACTATGGTAGCTTTAAGTCTTGATGTCAGGTGGTGTGTCATCTAATTTTGTTTCTATTTTAAAAGATTGTTTTTAGAGAAATCTGTTTCTGGAAATATGAAGTAGATGCAGTATTCTCTAATGTTTCCACTAGGTGCAACTAAAAAGCCTAGATATTATCTTGAAAACAAACATAAAGAGACTCTGAAGAAAGGAAAGAGACAAACTGGCTAGGGATCTGAAACCCAAGGAGCAATGTTGCGATGATTTCTGGGATGTAATGTTTGCCTAGCTATCCAACACTTGGAGTTAAAAAAGCCAGAGACTCAGAAAAGCCTATGGATACAGACAAAAAGAGGCTCAAAGGAAACTTATTATCTAGTCAAAAGACCAGGAAAAAGGCAACTTTTGAATACAAAAAACTTTTAAACAATAAATGAGCTTTATGCCAGCAAAACAGCTCAGAAAAATCTGTGGCCCCCACCCTACACACTTGAACAAAATCCTAGTAGGGAGAATCAACTTTCATCTTCATCAAAGGGTACAATGGGGCATTCGAACCCATTTGCCACCCCATCACTGTCAGTAATGGCCAGTAAAGGGTTAAGAGTTTTTCCCCACAGGGTGAAAAGAAGCTGAACCCACCCTTCTCTTGCTGTGTCAGTGGAGACCACTTGAGGAGCTCCACTGAGTAGTAATGAGGTACCCTCTTCTTTTCACTGCTGGAGGGGTGTCAGAGGAAACATAGTGGCAGGTAAAGAATTTTACTACTTCCCAAAATTAATGAGGCCACCCCTCTTTGTTGTTAGTGGAGACCATGTTGGGGTCCAGAAATCCCATTCCTGCTCAGCAATAATGAGGAGTTTCATGAGTGTTGTTCTAGCCCAACAGGTTCTTCTTGCCTGCTGAGCAGAAAAGCCAACACACAGTGACAGTGGTGTTGCATCAGAGAAAGAGTTTATTGCAAAGCAGCCATTGGAGAGGATGGGAGATATTTCTCAAATCTGCCTCACCAAGAGCTCAGAGGCCAGGGCTTTTAAGGATAATTTGGCAGGCTGGATGCTAGGGAATGGGTGCTGCTGATTGGTTAGGGATGAAACCATAGAGTGTTGGAACTGTCTTCATGTACTGAGTCAGTTTCTGGGTGGAGGTCACAGGACCAGTTAAGTCAGTTACTTGTTATGAGTCATGGGTCTAGGTGTCATAACTCAGTTTGCCAGAGTGCAAGTCTAAAAATACTCAAAGACTAGTCTTAGATTTACAATAGTGATGTTATCTATAAGAGCAATTAGGGAAGTTACAAATTTTGTAACCTCTGGCTACATGATGTCTGAGCAGTAAGCAAGCTAGGAAACAATGGCTGATTATTGCATATACATTAGCATAATTCAGACCCTTCTCTGTAATTCTAACCTTGTTGCCTTTCATTAGTTTTACAAAGGCAGTTTTAGTCCCGGAACAAGGAGGGGGCTATTGTCATCTTAGCTTTAAGGTTAAATTATAAACTAAATTCCTCCTCTAGTAAGCTTGGCCTATGCCCAAGAATGAGCAAGGGCATTTAGCGGTTAAGGTTAGAAGCAAGATGGAGTCAGCTGTGTTAGATTTCTCTCATGGTTATAATGCTTCAAAGGTGGTATCAAGAGAGGTCAAGTGGGAAAACTGGACTTCTAACTCTACCTAGTTTTAATGAAGTGGCGAATCTCAATTCCAGCCTGGATGGTATCATGGGAAGCCATCTAAAATGAAGGTTTAGATAAAATTCAGGTTCTCCTAAAATAATACTCATAATGTCAAAATTTTAGTAGAAAACCACTCATTATACCAAGAATCAGATCTCAAACTGAGGAAGAAATGATATCATGCAGATATCAACACTGATAGGGATATGCTGGAATTATATGACAAGGATTTAAAAATAACCATCAAAAAAATGCTTCAGTGAAAAATTGTGAAAATGTTTAAAATAAGTAAACAAATAAAAGAAATTCTCAACAAAGAAATAGGTGACACACATAAATAGGAACCAAATAGACAGTTTTAGAATTGAAAAATACAATAACAAGTATAAAACTCAGTGGATAGGCTAGAGAATGGAATTGATGAACAGGGTTAATGGATAGGCTAAGCAGTGGAATTGAGGGAACAGAAGAAAAAAGTCAGAGAATGGGGAAATAGAACAGTAGAAATTATCTAGTCCTAACACCGAGGATTAGAAGAACTGTCATAGATGGCAGAGTTTTCTTCTTTTTAAAGGCTGAATAGTATTTTCATCATATACATATTATATTATATAATATACATTATGTATTATATAATGTGGGGTATGTGTGTGTGTGTGTGTGTGTATGCACACACATATGTTTATATATATACCCAAATATATTCATCCTTCACCCATTTATTGATACTTAGGTTGGTTCCATATCTTGGCTATTGTGAATAATGCTGCAATGAATATGTGCAAATATCTCTTTAACATACTGATTTCAATTCCTTTGTATATATACCTAGCAGTGGGATTATCAAATCATATGGTAATTCAATTTTTAATTTTTAAAGAAACTTCCATCCTGTTTTTCATAATTTACATTCCCACCAACAAAGTGCAAGGATTTCTGTTTCTTTATATTCTCTCCAACACTTGTTATCTTTCATCTTTTTTATAATAGCTGTCCTAACATGTATCACGTGATATCTCATTGTGGGTTTAATTAGCATTTCTCTGATGATTAGTAATTTTGAACATTTTTTTCACAAATGACCTGTTGGTCATTTGTGTCTTCTTTTGAGAAATGTCTGTTCAGATTCTTTACCCATTTTTAAAATCAGATTACTTGTTTTCTTACTATTGAGTTAGTTTTTTTTTTAAGATGGAGTCTCGCTCTGTCACTCAGGCTGGAGTGCAATAGCGTAATCTTGGCTCACTGCAACCTCTGCCTCCTGAGTTCAAGCCATTCTTCTGCCTCAGCCTTCCAAGTAGCTGGGACTACAGGCATGCACCACCACGCCTGGCTAATTTTTGTATTTTTAGTAGAGACGAGGCTTCACCATGTTGGCCAGGCTGGTCTTGAACTCTTGACCTCAAGTGATCCACCTGTCTTAGCCTCCCAAAGTGCTGGGATTACAGACGTGAGCCTCTGCACCCAGACAGTTGTTGGAGTTTTTATATAGAGAAACTTTAGAATTATTTTGTAAGATAAAAGAAAAATCTCCTGTGAGTGGACCTCATTAAATAAGTTGGAGACAAGAAAAACAAAGACCAAAGAAGAGAGAATTCCTTCTCTTTGCCTGAGAGTCTTTGATCTGGAACATTGGTCTTAGAACTCTGGACTCAGACCGAAACTTACACCATTAGCTCCCCTGGTTCTCAGGCCTTTGGAGTATGAATTCTGGGATTTTTCAGCCTCCATAATCACATGAGCCAATTTTCTCTCTTTCTCTCTGTTTTTCCCAGTCTTTTTCTGAAGTCTCTGTCTTCCTCTCTGTCTCTGTCTCTCTGTATCTTTCTCTCTCTTTGCCATTCTGTCTGTTTCAGTATCTCTATGTATGTATGTGTATGTATATGACTAATTACAACAGAATCGGCTATCTGCAGTAATTATTGTTGTAGAGTTTGAGTTTATCAAAGGATTTAATAGGTATATATTTAAAATAATTCTTCACTGAAGCAGACCCTTACAGAGTATTTATTGTATCTGAAATTCTGCTTGACTCCATGGAAATATTCCTACATTAACATCAAAAAGCTTTTTCAACTTTTTTTTTGTGCTTTTAAGTGGAAAATTCAACTTGGATGATTATGATCTCCATTTAAACATATGCCATTGAAGACTAACATGAATTTATAGCATTGAAATTCTAATAAAACCTTCAGCTTGAATTGAAATCTTTTTCAGAGTCATGATTGATAGAATATTTATTTCCCCTTCGATGTTTTGAAGATTTAGTGTACTCTCTACAGAACTGCTAAATATACATGTCCTTTAGTTCAATTCAATTCAGAGAGAACATGCTTTCCTTTTTTTGTATGTTTATGTACGTGCTATACCTCATAATGACCATATTGAGGCTTGAAAATACTCATCCTTTTTACTTATCACCAAGAAATACAAAGTGCTGCTGCTTTTAGCACTGAGTTAAAACTCCATCTAGAAAATGCCAAGCCCTCAGAGAAGTTATTCTGATGAAATGAGAGAGGAGACTTGGCTTTCTAAATTATTTTGCCTTTTGCGTACTTGATGTCTGCATATATTTTTCTTTCTTTACTCATTATTTGTTGGGTGTGGGTGACAATAATTTAAAAGAAAGCATCTGGTTGGCATGTGACTTGCATCACCAAATCTCTAAAACTAAAGGATATGTGATTCATTATTGTCTTCTTTTCTCTGATGCAAACGTTCTACATTCCTTTACTGCCATAAAGTGCAATGCTATACTTTATTAAAATTAGAAAAATTGAGAGAGGATCTTGGGGTTTGACTGAAGATAATAACCATCTAGAAAGAAGGAGAATACATATATCAATTATGGGAAAATGGATTAAACAAACACTGTTACACAATTGGCAAGGCAGGGATGAGAGTGAGGAGAATTAGATGATCTGTAACAAAAATAGAACAATAATGAGAGTGATAATACTAATAAGTTATTGAGCACTCATTATATGCTAGGCATTGTGCTATGCACTAAACATGTATTTTCTCATATATAATTCTCAGGGAAACCCTGTCATCTAGATACTATTATTATTATCATTTTTGAGTCTCAGAGAATGATTTACTTAAAGAGAAAGTTTATTTGTAAAGTAACATTAAAATTAACAAATCTATAGAATATTAGAAGGAGGGTAGATCTGATAGACAATTTAGTCAAGCCCTAAAATAACATCCTCAGTAATTATAATTGCTAAGAATAAATCACTAATGAATTACTATTGCTAATAGTAATTAGCTAATACACGCTGTGTGCTTATTATGCATCTTTCGCTTACTTTGCGGGTGTTACCTCATGTCTGGCCATAGTGAGTCTATGAGCTAGGCACTACATTTATTCTTGTTTTACAGACAAAGGAATTAAGGCACTGAGAGATTATGTAAGTCTCTTTTTTCTCTCTTTTTTTTTTTACTCCCATGCTCCCATTGTAAGTCTCTTAAGAATCAAAATCTTAGAGAATGTCCTTCAAAATATCATCACTTCTCCTTTTAAATTCTGAACCAGTTGAGAAAGCAACTGACATAGTCAGCTAAGGAGGAAATAAAAATATCACTTTATGAGTGACATATGAGAATGTGGGTTATTTCTGTGGGCAACTGAACCTCCAAAGAATGAACCTCAGAAATGGTTCTGCTTGCCTGGGGAGCCTGTCTAGGGCTGTGAACTTGCAAGAGAAAGGACATGACAGAGCAGAAGCTGATGAGCTCTTTTCTTGGTGGGCCCATTCCTGAGTGATAAAAAGGGTGGGCACTGGTCCTTGAATGATCACTTTCCCCTACTCAATTCACCAGCCAGATATTGCCATCCACTCTCAGGTTTAAGGGAAGTGGTGGAACGTAGCCTGGAGGATGAAGCCAATGAAATCTCTCTATGTGCAGGGGAACAGCAAGAGTGCAGAACAAATGTTTTCCCCAACAAGCTGCTTAGTGGTGATGCAGATCCACCCACAGATGTACACTGGCATTCTTTCTGGTATGTCAGTAAGACAACGTGTATAAAGCACCTGATACAATGTGGCACTTGGAAGCACACAATAAATGGCAGCTGTTGATACTATTATCAATATCGAGCTATTGCCCTAGTGTTGGAGTCAGACTTTTCTGACTTCTGATCTCACATGTTGAGCCCTGTATTATTTCCCAAAGCATGTCCATGGGAGGGGAGTGTTTTTTCATCATATTGGCTAATGATCTTTCAACAGAGTAGCTTTCCCTTATAATCAACTGTCTAAGATAGGACAAACAACGAGCAGAAATATATAGTGTGAATCGATCACTTTCAGCTGCTGCACAGGGAGCCTCTGGATGTCACTCAGTGGGAAGGAGTCCATTCTGTAGTGGCCCAGCAGCAGTTTTGGAAACTCAGGCTTTGTGTTTTCCAAATCAGGCTTTTAACTAGGTCTTGGGTAAAACAAAAATAATGTTTCTTTTTTTTTAAGCAAACTACTGCTTTATCCATAAACACCTTGTCAACTTCAAAGATTCGCTTCTGTTGGAAATAAACAGCATGAGCAGAATGCTGCCAATTTACAGAAAATTGGAAGATTCTTTGATGACAAGTACTTTTTCATTAATGTGAAAGGATATTTTATGAATAGCCAACAGTTCTAAGAAAAAAAAAATGAAGTCAAAGATACTTTTCAGAAAAGTTCATCTTTTCCATGTGAATTTCTGAAGTGATGAACTCTAAGCCATTAAAGATTCTTAGGTGTTTGTATGCAGGTGTATGTTTGTGTGTTTGTGTGCAGATGAATGTTTGTGTGTTCTTGTGTGGGTGTATGTTTGTGTGTTCGTGTGCAGGTGTATGTTGGTGTGTTCTTGTGCAGGTGTATGTTTGTGTGATTGTGTGCGGGTGTGTATGTGAGAGACAGAGAGTGGGCAAGTGCATGAGAGCAGCTGGTGTGGAACTCTGAATGCCTGATTTGCAACTTCTGCTGCTCTTATTTATGAGGAGCTTACTATGTGCTAGGCACTGTGCTATTTGCCTGAATTATTTCATTTAAAACCTCATCTATCTTTCTCACTTCTCTATCCCCAGTGTTTGGCACTGCGTCTTAGGCATAGGTAAATATTAGGTAAATATTTTTTAGTTGTTGAATAAATGAAATAATGAAAACAGAAACCATTAGCCAATATGGAGGTATTAAACCAGTGCTGTACAAGGTTTCTGATACTCTATGGTTTTCAATTCCTGCTCCTGATTAAGCAATTATTGAGCACCTACTGTATGGCTGGAGAGGTATAAAACTCTGAGGACATAGCTAAACAATTCACAGTCACCAGACTAAATGAATTCAATTTATTGCCCAGCATATGCCAATCCAATATTAACTGGTAAGTCTTGAGTGATTAGAGATTAGAATCTCGCCATTTATTGGATGCTCTGTCAATTAAACAGACTTGGCAGGGTGGCTTCTTTGTACTTTAAGTGCTGTTAAATGCTGATTTTTAATGGTTTTGAATTGAAGATGTGGTGATGACAAAATCCTCAACAAAACCTTTTTCTTCCAAGGGGTAAAAATCAACACTTGTCCGTCTAATTTTACATTTTACCAACTAAGTCAAGCAATCAGAAATGGGCTTTACTTGTGTGTAATACGAAGTATCTCAGAAGAGGGAGGAGAAAAGGACAGAAGAAGGAGGAGAGCAGCAGCAGCAGCAGGAGGAGGAAGGAACTATCCTTCATTATTATTTTTTATGTTTTTTGAGACAGAGTCTCACTCTGTCACCAGGCGCCAGGCTGGAGTGCAGTGGCACAATCTCGGCTCACTGCAACCTCTGCCTCCCAGGTTCAAGCAATTCTCCTGCCTCAGCCTCCCAAGTAGCTGGGACTACAGGTGCACGCCACCAGCCCAGCTAATTTTTGTATTTTTAGTAGAGACGGGGTTTCACCATGTTGGCCAGGATGGTCTCAATCTCTTGACCTCATGATCTGCCCGCCTCGGCCTCCCAAAGTGCTGGGATTACAGGCTTGAGCCACCGCGCCCGGCCTCCTTCATTATTTTTTAAGGATTCACCTTGGTGCCCAGCATTATTCTGGCCACTTGAGGTGTTACCTTTAATTCCTAAGATATTCTGCAGGGTATGAATTATCATTCCAGTTTTGCAGATGAGGAAACCACTGTTGGAAAGGATACCTGCCTTGGCCTTGCCACACAGCTGTAAGTGGTAGGAGCCGAGAACTCACACCAAGGCTTCAAGGCTTTGTCTTTCAGCAGGCAGGGCTGCCCTAGTGGTTGATGGATCAGCATGTGATCAAGAACATTTTATATAATCTAAAATCCTTTTCATTTCATTCATTTCTCAGAAGTCTCAAGACTATTTATTAAATTCCTAAACTTATTTGTTAGAAAGGTTGTAGCTAGACCAAAAACTCAGAAAAAATTTAGATTATATCAAAGATGTATCTAATTTTCATTAAATTCTGAGTAGCTAAAAGTGTAGAAGTTAAATTAATTGTTTATAATATATTAGCAAATATATAGTGCATAATGAAATGCATACGTATTCCAAGCAGAGAATAGATGGGTACCTTTCCTTATATTTTAGCTCAGCTTATTCAGCTCACATGTTTTTAAATAATTTATCTCCAACTTCTAAAAATATGGCCTTTATTCCTTGATCTTAATCCTGTTTTTCATTCACAGGAAAGTGCTATTTTTATGGGCCAGTGAAGCTTATATACCATTGAGTGACATTTAGGTACTACAGTTATTTCCATGTGAGGAGAATTAATCTCTTCAAAAAGGAAACTCAGAGTCCTTCCCTCTGTTGCCAGGCCTGTTACAGAATATCTCCAGTTATGTTTTCTGCTGAGAGAGCACAGCCTTCAATAGTGTTGTAAAATTTAAATATGAAAAAGTTTTAAGAGTCAATGTAATATTTTGTTTGTTGAACCACTTTTGTATCATATTTTGTGACAGATAATTAACACATGTTTTTATGTTTAAATTAATTTTTATTAGAAATGAATGCTACTTGTGTCAGGATTGTGAAAATATTGAGTGTGGAAGTATGTGAGCAAGTGATTAAAAATTCCTGCAGTTGGAAATGCAAGAAAAATATGCTGGAATATGTTTATGAAAAGGGAATTATAGCTTTTACACTGAATTACAATTTTAAGGATCAAGTAACTGAATTTGACTCTTTTTAAACGCTGAGTCAATTTTTATCATTTAGTTTTATTTTCAGTCCTGTCTCAGCTAATCATTTTGTTTTCTTTCTTTCTTTCTTTTTTTTTTTAAGGAGAGCTCTCTGACTTTTTTCTTTCTTCAAGCAGTGGCACACAGGTTGGTTAAATGTGCAATCTTCTTTCCTTTATCTGCCATTCTCCTTTCTTCCCTCCTGCCCCTCTTGAAGCCGTATTCCTTGGTTCCTCTGCAACAATACATCCATTACTCATGGCTAAATAGACCAAGTATAAACAGCAACAATGAGAATGTTTTCAGTTTGGGGTTTTTTTTCTTTTTTTGGTCCATCTGGCCTTTGGTAAAAGTTCATGACCGTAAATTGCTCTATGAAAAAGTTTAGTCACTGGTTGGTAATTCGAAGTGGACTTGAACCTATGGTCTTGTTTCAAATTTCCATAGTGAGGAGAGGTCGCTGTCCCAGTTTGAATGAAATTAGCCTTGAGCTTGGGAGTCCTCTGCCATTAGAACCCCCTTGGATTGAGTTGTCTGCATATTTACCTTTTGGTATCAAATTTATAAATGTGATCACTAAGCTCTGTTTGAAAATGGGATATAACTGAGGTGGTAAGATTAAAAAAAAGTGAAGGCAGAATGAGAGAAACAAGAAAGATTCAGTTTCGGGGTGAAAAGCCCAAAGGAAGCTTAAATCCAGCATGAACCAGATTTTCTTGTGGGTATTCAGCTTTTAGGTAAATGACAGAAGTAGGATGTTTGAAGCAAAGAGTGGAAGGAGATGATGGAAACACTCCTAATCATTAAAGCAAGAGACGAAAACAGCAGAATAGGCAAGTGGGGCCCTGTGTCAGGAGCAGGTATGGCTAATATATCAGTTCCTGACAGTTGGATACATCAGGACGCACAAATTATAGGCTTTTACAGAGAGAATTTTGGAGCAAGATTAAGGTTTTAATATGAATTCCTTCTGGTGACAATTATCAGTTAGAAGGAACTGTGTTACACGTTGCGAAAAGAGGGCACAGATCTCAGGTCACTGAATGCTCAGCCTTTTAGTTGTGCTTGGATTATCTTGTGTAGCAAAATACACGGCTGATTTAAACGACAAAATGGAGGCAGACAGTTTCAGAGAAAGAAAGTGGAGGTGTGCACAAGCTCTTTAGACTTTACTTTTGTGTAGGTATCATGGGAAAACAGATAGCTAGGCCAAAGAAACATATACAAACAACCCACCCTGTTTACATCTGTGTCCTTTAAAAACACAATTATATTCAGTTATTCTTTTAGCAGGAGAGTGTTTACATTGCCAGCTCCCTACCCCTGCAGACGACAAAAATAATCAGCTCTTTCCCTCAGTTTCAGTGATTATGTGTGGAAGTTTTTGATATGTTACATATTAATTGTTTTATGGTTTTGAAGTTTAGTTTGAAGCATTTTATATTTGATTTCTTAACAGTTTAACAGAGTGTCTGTACCTTACAAGGAGATTAATCAAGTGAAAGATGTTATTGTATGGGAAATCGAAGAGAGCAGAAAATGGGGTAACCCATAGCTGATTTTCCTTATCATTGGAAGAACAAAAGGAATGACTTTAATGAAAAAAAATAACAATAAATAAGTCATGCTTGGAAATGGTGTTGCTGGAAGGTAGCCGTGCGTGCGTGTGTGTGTGTGTGTGTGTAGCTCTGTGTGTGTGTGTGTGTGAGAGAGAGAGAGAGAGAGAGAGAGAGAGAGAGAGGGAGAGAGGTATTTTATGAGGATATTGTTGGCTTAAACAGATGTGGTTTCAAGGATCCCAGGACTCCATTCTTTCTACCTTGAGACTGTTCTAAAGCTTTCCTTTGTGCTCTTTTTGTTTTGTTGATTTCTTTTCTTTTCTAGTTGGTTTCTTATAAGCCCCTCACAGTTTTTAGTATTTTTCTGCACATGTACAGTAAGTAGGATATGTTTGGTGTGTTTTTAATTTTTAAAATATTGAATTTAAGGTGGGCCAGGGAGCCTTTGCTTCCAATCCTTGTTAATGAAGCCTAAGCTACCTTTCTCACAGGTTTTCAGGCATTGTGCTCTGGCATATGAGCCTCACTGGCATATCAGCTTGCACTGGGAAAAAGCTATTTCCCAATAAAGAGACAGTGCTTCAAATTCAGTGCTAAACAATATTCAGTGCTTAGTAATGAGGGTTAAGGTGATGTCAGTCAGCTCTGAGACTTTCCTTACTATTTTCTTGCAAGAAAAATATTAGAAACGTGAAATAGCTCTGTTTTGGTATGGATATAACACAGCATCACACATAGGGCGAGTGGATATTTTTGTATCTTTGGACAAAAACCAGCATGGTTTGGTGAATCTAGACATTCCAGGAAACAGCACAGCTGTGGGATATTTATTGTTCAGCCTCCCAGAAAGGACACAGTCTCCATGTGGACAACACCAGGATATAGTAACAGCCAGTTTCCAGGCCCAGCAGAACAAGCATTGGAGGTGCTACCATTGGTGAGAGATGTGCTTGGTACTTTTGGGAGTTCCAAAAAAACATCACTATTGGCACAGAAGTCAGAGCCCTGATTATCAAGAGGTTACATGATGCAGGAGCATTTGAGATAAGCCTTGGGGCAAATCAGTTCCTTAGAGTTTCAGTGCAATTGTTGGCCTAGCACCTTATAGGGCTGTGGTGCTGTACAGTGTCTTCTGTGCCAGGGATGTCAGGCACCAGGCAGGGCCACATAGACCATAGATAGACACAGATACTACCAAAGAGAGTGGGAGCAGGAAATGAGGAAAAGACAGATACCCAGGGTGGTCAGAAAGGCTCAATTCTACACCAATGCAACCTTTCCTGGGGACTGCTTAAAGTAATTGGGGGTGGGCATGGGGTGGGGTAGTGGTTAGGGTGCTACATGTCAGGCAGTAACGGGTGAGCTCTAGGGTCAAAAATACTATTTTATAAGTGTAATTTTACCACTGTCTACCTCATTTTTTCTCCTCTCACTTCTACTGTTTACTAGCCTGGAAAGGCCCAGTGAAATGTGTCACGTGCAACACTGATCACTTAGCATTACTTATATTTTGGGTGGAAACAGGCACAGAATCCCTTGCAGCTGGGCTACAGTATCAGGAACACTGAAAAAAAGTTACTGCTTTGAAGTTTTTAATTACTTAGATAGGACTAATTTTCTGCCTTTGATATTTGAGTCTAAAGAAATATTTGCTTAAATAACCAGTTAATAGATTTTTGGAAATATTTAAAAACATACTGCTCTGCAGTTTTAGTCAAATTTAAGCATAGTAGAACAAGAAAAATATCTTATTCACTATTTTTTTTTCATCCAAAGACTGGTCTAATTCTCAACATTAGGTGTTGAGAGACCTTCAACTTTAGGCAATATTTATTAATTTGATCCATATAAAACATAAAGGCAGCTTCTTATCTTTTTTTTAGAAGTTATTGTTTTGTTAGATGTGGAAATATTACTGAAATATTCTCCTTTAAATCAAAGAAGTCTTGTAAGATAATTATTACTTGACAGAACATTATAACTTTGTTATCAAGAAAGGGTAAGAATTAACTAATTATCCTCTCTTTTTGGGGGACTGTTTCTCACTGCAGGGAAGATCAAATATTAGATAGGCAGTTGGACATTTTGCCTTTTTGGCTGAAGAACAAGTGCTAATGTCTTGCAGGAGGCTGAGCAATGTTCACAAGCCATCCACGGTATGGTTTATTTTTATGACTTACTGACATATGTTATGGGCAGTGGAATGGGAAGTCTTCTTTTTACCCTGTGGCTTGTTAAGTATTTAAATGAGCAGACAAAACCATGCATTTCCCTTTTCCAGGAGCCCTGTGGGTCGTGCTTTTTCAGCTTTCTGCTTATTGAAATAGACAAGAATGGAAATGTTTGCAAATGGGGCTTACTTCCTAATTTAGCAAGCTTCAAAAAAGTGCTAACTCCTTTCCAAATATTTTCACAAAATACTCTTTACCCAGATTTATTTTCTCACTTTAGACTTTACAGGGCCACAGGCCCTTTAATAAGTTTGGTGATTTCCACTTCCACTACCTACAATCACATGCTGTCATTCTCCTCTCTGATCTAAGTAAGTTATAAGTTGCTGACTTTCCTGTTCTAGAACTTAAGAATTAGGAAGAAAAAATTATAAAACCACTGCGAAAAAAAATGTCCCCAAGTGAGTCAGTGTCAATTAAAGGGACTACCTGATGCAAATAGCATATCAGCACCAATTTTGTCTTTTAAGAATTTTAAGATCAGAAGCAATTACATTCAATAGCACCTTGTTTTTATGTGTCTACCCTTCATAGCTTTGGCTAGTAAGCCGGCCTGCACCATAATTTACACTGACATCTAATTTCAGTGGATCTGCAAGCAATCTAACAGAAGATGGAGATACTGAGAGGAGAGGAGTCCAACATTATCACTGCAGACATAAAGATTCATTATTTTCGCCAATTTCAAAACCTTATAAATATGCTTTCTTCATCTGTTTTGCATAACTCATTACTTGAATTAATCTATGTTTTAGGTAAATGATTTCTGCTTACAACTAGATGATTAAACATTTTAGCTGGTTACAAAAAACACCTAAGTATGGTGACTATGACAGAGGTTTTTCTATTTTAGAGAATTTGCTGCAAGAAAAGCAAGCACTAAGTTTTTTTTTTAAAGTGTAGTCACCAAGAAAGTTCTGTTTTGTGGTACACACTATTTGGAATTTCCACCCAGCTCATTGCAGTACCCCCTTTTTTGAGAATGGCCTTTGTCGTATAAGGAAGGAGCCCTCTACAGGCCACCCAGGGCCCTGTGCCCACTGCCTTCATCACTCTACTTGGTGATTAACTCAAGTAAGCAATTGGATTCCTTCCTGGGGAGTTTTAAAATTGAAAGTAGAGGGAAAATTTCAGTCCTTTTCTGATGGTGAGGTCATCAGATGAGTGCCTTTGAAACTGAAGATTTCATATTACTGAGTATATGGAAGGAACAGGTATGGAGTAGATCAGGGATTCTAAACATTATGAATATTTGGGGGCTAGGAAACTGCTTGTTGGCATGGGGTTAAGAGTGGGGCTGTCTTGTGCATTGTAGAATGTTTAGTATCATCCAAGGCCTCTACCCATTAGATTCCAGCAGCATTCCCCAGTAGTGACAACCAAAAATGTCTCCAGACATTGCCAAATGTCCCCTGGAGGGTACTATCTCCCAACTGAGATCCATGAAAGTAGAGGAAAAAAAAGCTAAGTGCATGAAGAGAAGCAGAAACTAGAAATGGCAGAGAGCTTCTTAGAGATATCATCCTAAATCTATTTAATCCTTTCTGTTGTTTCTAAGCCTCAGATGTATCCTCATCCTTCCTATAGTTACATGAATTATACCAACCTTCTTCCAGTTGACAGTTTTTTCCCCCATTTTTCTTCCTGAAAAATTGAGCAATGGTTCTGCCATTGGTAAACAGAATACTTCTGAGTGATATGATTATAGATTATGGTAGATTAAGCTTATTTTAAAAGGCAATTTTTTTCAGTAGGAAAAGATATATAGACACTAGAGGTATGTTCTTATTTATCAGTTTTATTCCCAATTAAGGAATAGTTCGAAGTTTTAAATTAATTAATTAAAAAGGTAAGTGTCGGCAGGAGTGAATGGAGAGCAATTGTTTAATGGCAACAGTTTTAGTTTTGCAAGATGAAAAGGATTCTGTGGATAGATGGTGGTAGTGACAGCACAACAATGTGAATGGACTTAATGCCATGTAACTTTACACTTAAAAATAGTTAAGATGGTAAATTAGATGTCATGTGTATATTATCAAGGTAAAAAAAAAGGTAGGTGAAAGCAAGAGTAAAGGAAAGAAAGGAAGATTGGGTTGGGTCAGGTTTCGGTTATGCATTCCTAGTGAGCTTAATGGTTAGCAATTCATCTTGTAGCAGAGGCACCACCCACAGTTTACCAATCTGACAGCATTTTGCTTCTGCTTGAGACGTTATTATTCCTTCAGTAGTTGCTTTTGAAGAAGATATATTGAGGCACAGATGAAAACCTTCTGATTTTTTTTTGTCATTTCTTTTGTGTTTTAAAGCTGCTTCAGGTTACATTCAGAGACCTCTAGACCTCTAGCTGTCTTGT
Organism: Callithrix jacchus; assembly: GCF_049354715.1. Lineage (NCBI taxonomy): Eukaryota > Metazoa > Chordata > Mammalia > Primates > Cebidae > Callithrix > Callithrix jacchus. The sequence continues at coordinate 110,493,405 of NC_133505.1, read as the reverse complement.
CCATGTATGGATTTAACTCATGTAGGATCCTATATCTTGAAATACATGCTTTGAAGATAATTTAGTCTTTGTTTTTGTTTTTCCTTTTTCTTCTCCAAAATGGTTTGTTTTCTCAGTCCTAGGGATTGATCAGTTACAGCTAGAGGCACTTAAGACTATGTCTTCAGAACACCCAAAATGGACACTTGTTCATCAGGGGTCCCTAATGTAGAGGGTGAATTGATTCTTTCCATGAAGGGAAAAAGGTTATCTACAGGCACAGATTAGTAAAAATGACCATTTCAGATAGGCAGTGGGGCCAAGAAGCAAAGAGAATCTTGTAGAAATCCCAGCTGGATTAAGGGGCATGTCTCTTTCATTCTGAATTCTTCCTAAGATTCTTTTCTCTGTTAATGCAACTTGAAATTGAATTTATAATATTGGATACGTATTTTACAGATAAAACATAATACACATATTTCTTTTTTTTTGAGTAGCGGATTAGAAACTATTTCTATTTAATAGAAATGAAAAAAAGTCCCTAAATAAACCTTTTTTTTTTCAGGGTAGGATGAGGAGGCAGATTTATAAAGCCATACAGAGTCCCTTAAATCCTTAATCATTTAGACAGGTAGTCAATTTTCTCAATAGAGGTCATCTTTTGCCCTTAAATTTGTAGATGGGGTGGGTGATCAGGCAGTAAGGCTATAATCAAACTCTTTGCTCTAAGAGACAATGGATAAAACACAAAACTTTTATAAAAGCAGAAAGTGAAGATTAAAAAAAAAGAAATACCCATCAGATATTCCAATTAAGTTAATGATATTTAACTGTTTTACAAATAAAGGAATGACTTATGGACAACTGAAGTATTTTCCATGCATGTTTTAAACCATAGTTACAAAATATTCTGTATTTTTCTTATCATCCATATTATATATCCAAGGCTTGAATAAGTGATTGAGGTATTCTTATTATCAATATCTTCTAAACTGAGAATTCCCTAGTACACATTTTTCTAAGAAATTTTAGGATGTACTAGATGCTTCGTTGTCTCATTGAACAGATGAGACACAATGTCATATCTCAGGTAGTGTGGCCAAATTCTCAGTGCTGCATATTTGTTTTCATATCCACTGCCATTTCTTATGATTTGAGGTGGTATGAAATTTTGGTTAGATAGTAATTTGGTTATTTTTGAGGGTCAGTATGTACTTCTTGGATTTTTGTCTTAGTTGTAAAAGTCCTTCAAATATGTTTACAAAGGAGAAGATGTATATTTTATAAAAAATAAACATATCTATTTGTATAAGTTCAAATACATTCCTGCATAAAAGCCTGCTGTGGTCAGAAGAGTTTAAACTTTTGTTGGACAATGGACACCTTTGAGAATCTAGGATAATTGTGTAATTTATCTTATAAACCTGGGCACTTAAAGAGTGTTAGTGGGGTCTAGTGAATAATTATGCTGAGAGAAGAGACATAAACAAGATTTATCTTCGGAAAACTGGGGGATATTGTCATTTTAAGAACAAAGTTTTCGTGTCTGCACACTGCTTATGTTTTATACATCATTTTGCAGAGTTCACATCTTCATATTAAGAAAGCTTGGATTAAATGCATTCATCCAACATTTATTTGTTGTCTGTCTACTTTGTCCCAGGCACTATTTTTAGGTGCTAGAGATACAGCACTGCACAAAACTGAAATATTTCTGGCCTCACGGGATTTATATTCTACGGGAGTAGTTTTACAACATGGGAGTTAGTCTGACAATGCAGAATTCTAACAATGGTACCCAAGATTCCTAGCTCCTGGCTATTCAATCAAAGATGAAACTATGTACTGCTGTGAAGGAACTTTGCAGATATAGTTAATGTTAAGGACTTCAAAAGAGGAGTATCCTGGATCACCCAGGTGGGCCCAATCTAGTCACTTGAGCCCTGAGAATCAGAGAAATTTCTTCAGCTGGAGTCAAAGAGATAGCGCGGAAGAGGAAAGCAGGAGAGGTGAGGCAAAAGGGGAGGTCAAAAAGATTCAAAACCTGAGAAAGGCTAGATCTTCCCTTGATGGCTTTGAAGGGGGCCATGAGCCAAGGTATGTAAGCAATCTTTAGAAGTTGAGAAAGACTTTGACTGACAAGCAAAAAGGAGATGGAAGCCTCAGTCTTATAATCACCCGGAAGTTTGGAAGTGGATTCTTCCTAGAGTCTCCTGATAAAAGCCCTGCAGCCTGACACTTTGCTTTCGGCCTTATGAGAGTTGGAGCAGAAGAAGCAACCGACACCACTGGACTTCTGATGTACAGAACCGTGAGTTGATGGATTCGTGCTGTTTTTGTGGTAATTTGTTATGGTAGCAATAGACAACTAGTAATGATAATAAGAAAAAGAAGCAAAATATTTGCTAGTAGAATTTAAATGCTAAGGAGTGAAAATACAGCAGGCAAGTAAGGTATTAAATGAGAGGATAAATGGCATTTTAGGTAGGATTTCCAGGAAGGTCTTACTAAGAAGGCTGCTTTTGAGAAAAGACCTGAAGGCCATGCAGGAGCAAGCCATGAGGATATTGTGGGAAAGGCTTTTCCATGCAGAGAGAGCAGTAACAGCAAAGGCACTGAGGCCGATGCAGATTTGTTTCATGTGTGTGAGGAGCAGCAGGAAGGCCAGTATGGCGAGGGTAGAGTGACTTTGGGAAAGAATGTAGGACATGAGGTAGAGAGAGGATGGGAATAATTTTCTGAAGGCCTTGTCCACCATAGCAAAAGCTTTTACATTTATCCTGAGTGACAGCAACTGTGCAAGGGATTTAAGCAAGGGAGGGAGTAACAGGATCTGCCTTGTGCCTCAGCAGGGTCACTGCGGTTTATGTATTGAGAATAGATTGCAGGGAGGCACCAGTAGAACCAGGGACATCAGCTAGAAGGCTACTGCAAAAATCCAAGCAAGAGATGATGTTGGCTTGAACTTAGCTCTGGGTAGTGAGAGTGGTGAGAAATAGTTATAATTGATTCATTTTGAAAGCAGAGCTGATAGGATTTGCTAATGACCAGTGGTGGAGAATGTAGGTTAAGAGAAAGAACATCTTTTACAACTCTTTCCTGAAATACAAAGTAAAGATTACAGAATGCAGTGATTAAAAAACAGGGAAATTGCTAATGTTTTGGAATTTTAACAATTATTTCATTATATATTTGTTTGGTAAACTTGTTTGGTAGATTTAATTGCATGTGTATATTTCTGGAATGTTCATGTCATGATTTGGTTCCTTTGGCAACTGGCCAAAGGTGCTGGAATGTAACGTGTAAGGGTTCCCCCCAGGACCCTGCATTCTTTCAGGAATGATTGAAGCTGCAGAACCCCTAGACCCAGTACTGCCCCCTGCAGGAGGTCTCGGGTGTTCTCCAACTAACACAGATGAGTCAAATGCCTCACAAACTGAGTGGAAAAACATGGTTGTGACCAAAAAAATGAAACACAGGCAGACCAAGTTTTAAGCAGTTTGGAAACTCAGTAAGAGCTGAAACGTAGGAGTGAGGTGGAAGTGACAGATAATGTGAAACTTTTTAACCTAGAAAAGTAAAGTCACCAGCATGGTTTGATAACGTGACTGAGTATGCAAAGCATTACAGCTCAATAAATGGTGGCAGCTCTCACCGTGTCTATAGGAGATAACCCGGGGGATTTAGGTCAGCTATAAGGCAGAGCTTATATGCAGCAAAGATTATTTAATAATGGAAGGAGTGCCTGAAGAATCTCCAGAGGCGTTTTTCAATACCTCAGGGACATATTTTGACACGGTAGTGCTGGACCTCTCCACAAGATGGCAATCATGGGTTGGATCCAATTTTTGTTTTCTCTTGATAAAAATATCTATAGAGTTTACTTTGCCATGAAAAAGTAAAGAACTGTGACTTATGTTTTACTGCCATGTTTCGTATTATATTATCTATGGATGAGTTATATTTTTCCAAACCACCATCTCCACTTGTGGAGTTTTAAAACATATTGTTTTGCAAGGCTGGGGGAGACATGTTGCAATATTGGAGTGGCAAATATCTCTTTCTGTTCTCACATCCCAACATCAGAACATTGATCATCTCAGAAAGCTTGCAAAACGAAAGTTTTACATGCCTTAGAAGTCTGAAATGAAGTATGTCCTAAAACCTGGCAAATAGAAGAAAGTTGTTTAGAAACCTAAATATTTCCTCAAACAAGAAATTATGATTTTGGTTAAGGGATATGGAAATAGTGCATTTTACAAAATGATCTCAAAGGATTATTTCTCCTTTAAGAAGCAAGAATTTTTATTTATATTTGGCATGGAATGCCTTCAATTTAAAATTCAGAGGAGAAAATGCATTCTTTTTTCTAAAAAGAAATTAACTACTTCTACTTATCTTGTGTAGACATTATAAAACTTCAGGTCATGTACTCAAAGGTACCTGCTGCAACTTTTTCATTTATAACCATCGTATTCTCTATTTTGTACCTCTATTTTGCCTAATGGCAAAAAACCATCTTCATTACCTGCATATTTTATCAATTCAGAATTTTGTCTCCCCTCTTTCTCCCTGGAGTTAGTTCTGGATGGAGAAACAGCTTCAGGATGGCAGGGAGGATATCTGGTTCTGGTATTTGTGCATGTAGTGTCTCTAACATGGACAATCATATATTTGGACCGGGGGCATGGCCAGTCCTCCCTGCTGGCATCCACTGAAACTCAAGCAGTTCTCTCTGCTTTCCTTGTCACATAAACCATTAACTGCCCCCTAATATGGCATCCCTTCATTGCAACCACAAAGCCGATGTCCATGATCTTTCATTGGCTAGGGTGCTACTCCACGCTACTGGGAGACCTGCTGAGAGCTGCTGGTGATCCAGTGTGCTCTACGAGGCTGCGTCTCACTGCAATATCTACTGTGACACTGCTGTTTTCTAGCCTGCACAGTTGAGTTGCTGTGTGTGTTGCAGCTGACAGGCATTTGGGTCTGGCCTTTATAACTTCCACCTGAGGACTTGAGGTTTGTGATGTCAGGAATTCAGGTTTCTCTGATGCTTTTTTGTTTTTCCCATCTCTCTCTACCTTTCTTTGTTCTTCATTGCATAATACTGTCTACACTGTAAGATCTGTATGTCAGTTTCAGCTATGGGCTCATCAGAAAATTCAGAAGACAGTGTGCATATAGGCAAGGTGTTAAATTGGTTTGTCTGTTTTAATGTATCTGAAGAATAGTAGGCAAACCAGTGTTGATGCAGGACACCTGGGTAGGGGGAGAAAAAGCATAAGTTATGGATGATAGCTAAGATACACTAGGATGGATCCAGGATCCTCCAGCTACTAGCTGTGTGAGACCTTGAATAAGTCACTTAACCCAACTGAGATTAGGTCTAGGGAGCACCATATGAGAATCAACAGATGTATTTGATATCAATTTGTGAAAAGTAAATGCATGATATGTTATACCTTTTTCCTGTTTAATTTAAAACTGTGTAGGTAAGAACTAAATTAGGACAAAGGTGTTTAAAGCCTTGATTTCTTTTTAAAAATTTTTAGGTTTAGGGGTAGATAAGCAGGTTTGTTACATAGGTAAACTGTGTCACAGGGGTTTGGTGCACAGATTATTTCACACCTGGGTACTAAGCTTAGTACTCAATAGTTATTTTTTTCTGATCCTCTTCCTCCTCCCATTCTTGATCCTCAAGTATACCCTGGTGTCTGTCATTCTCCTTTATGTGTCCATGTGTTCTCATCATTTAGCTCCCACTTATACGTGAGAACATGCAGTGTTTGTTTTTCTATGTTTGTTTGCTAAGGATAATGGCCTCCAGCTCCATCCATGTTCCTGCAAAAGACATGATCTCCTTGTTTTTTAATGTGAAGACTTAATTTCAGTAGCTTAATTTTATATGACAGTTTATATACAGTTGATAGACAATTTGAAAGATGTAAAATTTGCTCATATCAAAATTGCGTGTACAGATGAATTCAAGGGTGTCCCCAAATTTTCTATATCTAAAATTAATGTCATAAAATTACCATGTTAAAAATATTTTTTACTTCAGCTAGGCATATTATCAAATGCCTCTTCCTTAATAAGGGTTTTAAAAAAGAGAATAAAGAGGAGAGAAAGGGAAACATGGATAAACTTAGGCAGAATAAATGAACACATGTTATTGGAAACACCGAACTAAATTATTTCAGATGGCATTGTAGATGTCAGAGCGTTTTTAATACAAGCATTTAAGTTTACATGAATTGCAGGTGGCTAATAATACATCAGAATAATTAACTTATAGATTACAAATAGTCCTTATGTGGGTAACTTCCATGTTGTTCTTTACACAGTATTTGGTGCAAATCTCTCTTTGGGTTTGAACATGTCAACTTGGGTTTCATAAAATATGCCAAAGGGGCATTTCATGTGTGATTTGCAATTTGCTAGTTTCCCACAGTTCCCTTCCCACTGTGCTTCTGCATCACAGGTGTGCTTCCCTCCATGAGTGCATCGGAGCTGCAGTGGTGAGGGACAGAGTCTCCTGCCTAGCTTGATATAAGTAGCAACTCAACAGGGTTTCACTGGAACGTTTATAAAGTTTTAGATTGTGGTCACTGCCAGTTCAGAAGATAATTATAATAAGTGTGTTTTGTCTGGAAGCCAAGGAAAGAAAATCTATCTGGTGTTGAGATAAAAGATGACTTTATTGTTTTATCAGCCCCTGTACTTGCAATTGTAGTCTGTGGCAACGGTCGGGGATGGAACTCAGGCTCTCCCTCCCATGCCTTTCTGAACCCAGAACAAAGCAATTACATTTTTAGACAAAACCATTTAGAAGACAACCAATTTCACTGCAAGCATCCCGGAATCCAACAGCTTAATATGGCTCTGGTTGGAATGACATCTCTAAAATTGTATCTTTGCTGCTGTGTGACTCCTAGTGTTTACTGTAATTTGGTAGCAGAAACCATATGACTCTATGCCTACTGTGTGCAGTCCCCTGTGGTGGGCTGCTGCCATCCTAGCCATGTGGCTGCCCTGTGATAGGAAGTAAGCCTCAAAGCAGGCTCCTCTGGGAGGCAGGCAGAGCACGAGGGAGAAATTTCTTACAATAGCTGGGTAGACAAGGGCTAAGCTCATTATATGGCTTCGTCCACTGTGTCTCTTTTGAAACAAGATTCCTCATTCTTCTAAGCAAAAGAACAATTTTACTAGTAAAGGAGATATTCTCTGCAAAGCTGGTCTCAATAAATGACATATACATAGCCCTGTAATAAATTCTGATAACTTAATTAAAGCTAACGCAATATGCAATTCCAGTGCGTTGTCAATCTTGGTAGAATGTTTGCTTCATTCCAACTGGCAGTGCAGATCACTTGTGAGGGTACAGGAATAACATGTAATGCAAAAGAATTCATATAGCAGTAGCTTTTTATTGATTTGAATGTAAGTACAGCATATTTTGGTAGGGTTATATATAAAACCCTAATTTTAAGTGTAATGAGAATCATTCAGATATCACTGTAGATAAGAAGCATCAGACATTCATGTGTCTGAAAAGTTGTCTGTTGTTTCAATTAATATAAAGTAAATCTTTTCTGCATTGATTTGATTTATGATCTTGGGTTATTGCTTGAGTGATCAGTCTTAAGAAAATGTTACCAGTTTAAGAATTTAATAAAATTTTCTATTAAAATAGAAAATGCATACATATATTGTCTACATTTGTCTGATGGGTCTTTTTGTGACAAAATCCAGACATAAAACAAGAGGAAAATATTTGTGAGAAGTGAAAGAAGTATTATTGGATTCACAGACCTTTCACAATACCCAGGAAAGCATACTCTTAGAATTCCATTTACTTCACCTCCTATGGTGTCACATACAATGTAAAGAAGAGATTTTTATGAAGTAAGTCATATCATTTTCACCATGCTACTAGAGATTTCCTGAACTGCTCAATGGGAATATTTTAATTCTCAGACTTTCTGTCTGTGAAATCGGAAGTAGGCTAGTGAATGTGCCAAGAAACAACACCTGCTCACAAACATGAGAGCCAGCATGCTCCTCCCCGCCCATACCCAAGACCAGAGCATGTTCTAACAGTTTGAGTGGTATCACGTTAGAAGCAGACAAGCAGTTTAAAAGATCGAAGTAGGCAGTAGGTAGGATGAGAGCAATTGGTTATTGGTCACTCATGGACAGATTTCAAAAACAAAAAGTTAGGTGATATATTACACAGATGGTTCTGTTTCACTAGAGCCCATTCTTGATGGATGAGACAAAGAACTTTCTCAATAAAAATTAAAGGCCTTATAGGATAGGCAAAGAGGCCTGCAAACCACCCCAGCAAGGAATGACCCTCCAACTACACCTAGGAGCTTCTCTAGCCAAGTCCCTGCTGTTGTCTGGGCTGGATCTACACACACAGATTAGGTTCAAAAAGCTGTGGCCCTGAAAACCAAATGGCTCTGCTGTCATCCTCAGCAAAAGCAAAACATACAGGGTTCCTGCTTTCTATCCACTGTTTTTCAAATTAATGTTAACTTGGAGGGAAGAAAGTCTAACAGAAACCTGGGTCACTACAGGCACGTGCCTATTTTGACTTTGCCAAAACCATACAGCCAGCCCTTCCTTCCTTCCTTCCTTCCTTCCTTCCTTCCTTCCTTCCTTCCTTCCTTCCTTCCTTCCTTCCTTCCTTCCCTCCCTCCCTCCTTCCTTCCCTCCTTCCACCCTTCCACAGAGTCTTGCTTTGTCACCTGCGTTGGAATGCAGTGGTGTGATCTTGGCTCACTGCAACCTCTGCCTCCCAGGTTCAAGTGATTCTCCTGCTTCAGCCCCCTGAGTAGCTGGTATTACAGGCACTTGCCACCAAGCCCAGCTGGTTTTATACTTTTAGTAGAGACAGGGTTTTGCCATGTTGGCCAGGCTAGTCTCAAACTCCTGACTTCAGGGGATCCACCCACCTTGGCCTCCCAAACTGCTGGGATTACAGGTGTGGGCCACAGTGCCTGGCCTGTGCAGTTCTCTTTCAAATGCACTGTGAGCCACGCAAACACAACATGGACCTTTGCCAGTGGAACAGGCATTTATTCTTCAAGACTAGCATAGTAAGTGATAAGAGGACTCAGATAGCAAAAGTCATTGATTGGTATCTTTCAGTTGTGAGTGCCTGAGTAGAATGACTTATGATTTTCTAGATTGTGCATAAACAACTCTTTAGGGGGGCTTCTGTTCTTGTCACTGGTACGCGAAAGTGGGGGAAAATGCTTGTGGTACTTGTTTAGCAGAGTTTGCGGTTTATGTATGAGATTGAAGTGCAATTGAAAAATTAATTAGCTTTTATGTGTGACTGTTATAATTGATGTATTCTGTTATTGTCTAAAACATTTCTTTTTTTTTTTAATTTTTTATTGCATTTTAGGTTTTGGGGTACATGTGCAGAACATGCAAGACAGTTGCATAGGTACACACATGGCAGTGTGTTTTGCTTCCTTTCTCCCTTTCACCCACATTTGGCATTTCTCCCCAGGCTATCCCTCCCCAGCTCCCCCCCTGCTGGCCCTCCCCTTTTCTCCCTAATAGACCCCAGTGTTTAGTACTCCCCTTCCTGGGTCCATGTGTTCTCATTGTTCATCACCCGCCTATGAGTGAGAATATGCGGTGTTTCATTTTCTGTTCTTGTGTCAGTTTGCTGAGAATGTTGTTCTCCAGATTCATCCATGTCCCTACAAACGACACAAACTCATCATTTCTGATTGCTGCATAATATTCCATGGTGTATATGTGCCACATTTTCCCAATCCAGTCTATCATCAATGGGCATTTGGGTTGTTTCCAGGTCTTTGCTATTGTAAATAGTGCTGCAATGAACATTCATGTGCATGTGTCCTTATAGTAGAATGATTTATAGTCCTTTGGATATATACCCAGTAACGGGATTGCTGGGTCAAATGGAATTTCTATATCTAAGGCTTTGAGGAATCGCCACACTGTCTTCCACAATGGTTGAACTAATTTACACTCCCACCAACAGTGTAAAAGTGTTCCTTTTTCTCCACATCCTTGCCAGCATCTATTGTCTCCAGATTTTTTAATGATTGCCATTCTAACTGGCGTGAGATGGTATCTCAATGGGGTTTTGATTTGCATCTCTCTGATGACCAGTGATGATGAGCATTTTTTCATAGGATTGTTGGCCTCATATATGTTTTCTTTTATAAAGTGTCTGTTCATATCCTTTGCCCATTTTTGAATGGGCTTGTTTGTTTTTTTCCTGTAAATCTGTTTGAGTTATTTGTAAATTCTGGATATCAGCCCTTTGTCAGATGGGTAAACTGCAAAAATTTTTTCCCATTCTGTTGGTTGCCGATTCACTCTAGTGACTGTTTCTTTTGCTATGCAGAAGCTGTGGAGTTTCCTTAGGTCCCATTTGTCTATTTTGGCTTTTGTTGCCAATGCTTTTGGTGTTTTGTTCATGAAGTCCTTGCCTACTCCTATGTCCTGGATGGTTTTGCCTAGATTTCCTTCTAGGGTTTTTATTGTGCCAGGTCTTATGTTTAAGTCTTTAATCCATCTGGAGTTAATTTTAGTGTAAGGTGTCAGTAAGGGGTCCAGTTTCTGTTTTCTGCACATGGCTAGCCAGTTTTCCCAACACCATTTATTAAACAGGGAATCCTTTCCCCATTGCTTGTTTTTGTCAGGTTTATCAAAGACTGTATGGTTGTAGATATGTTGTGTTGCCTCCAATGCCTCTGTTTTGTTCCATTGGTCTATATCTCTGTTTTGGTACCAGTACCATGCTATTTTGATTACTATAGCCTTGTAGTATAGTTTGAAATCTGGTAGTGTGATGCCCCCTGCTGTGTTCTTTTTGCTTAGAATTGACTTGGCTATGCAGGCTCTCTTTTGGTTCCATATGAAGTTCATGGTGTTTTTTTCCAGTTCTGTGAAGAAAGTCAATGGTAGCTTGATGGGGATAGCATTGATTCTGTAAATTACTCTGGGCAGTATAGCAATTTTCACGATATTAATTCTTCCTAACCATGAACATGGAATGTTTCTCCATCTGTTTGTGTCCTCTCTTATTTCGTTTAGCAGTGGTTTGTAGTTTTCCTTGAAGAGGTCCCTTACGTTCCTTGTGAGTTGTATTCCTAGGTATTTTATTGTTTTTGTAGCAATTGTGAATGGCAGTTCATTCTTGATTTGGCTCTCTTTCAGCCTGTTATTGGTGTATAGGAATGCTTGTGATTTTTGCACATTGATTTTATTTCCTGAGACTTTGCTGAAGTTGCTTATCAGTTTCAGGAGCTTTTGGGCTGAGGCGATGGGGTCTTCTAGGTATACTATCATGTCGTCTGCAAATAGAGACAATTTGGCTTCCACCATTCCTATTTGAATACCCTTTATTTCTTTTTCTTGCCCGATTGCTCTGGCTAGAACTTCCAGTACTATATTGAATAGGAGTGGTGAAAGAGGGCATCCTTGTCTAGTGCCAGATTTCAAAGGGAATGCTTCCAGTTTTTGCCCATTCAGTATGATATTGGCTGTTGGTTTGTCATAAATAGCTTTTATTACTTTTAGATACATTCCATCAATACCGAGTTTATTGAGGGTTTTTAGCATAAAGGGCTGTTGAATTTTGTCGAATGCCTTCTCTGCATCAATTGAGATAATCATGTGGTTTTTGTTTTTGGTTCTGTTTATGTGGTGAATTACGTTTATAGACTTGCATATGTTGAACCAGGCTTGCATCCCCGGGATGAATCCTACTTGATCATGATGGATAAGTTTTTTGATTTGCTGTTGCAATCGGCTTGCCAATATTTTATTGAAGATTTTTGCATCTATGTTCATCATGGATATTGGCCTGAAGTTTTCTTTTCTTGTTGGGTCTCTGCAGGGTTTTGGTATCAGGATGATATTGGTCTCATAAAATGATTTGGGAAAGATTCCCTCTTTTTGGATTATTTGGAATAGTTTCAGAAGGAATGGTACCAGCTCCTCTTGTGTGTCTGGTAGAATTCGGCTGTGAACCCATCTGGACCTGGGCTTTTTTTGTGTGGTAGGCTCATAATTGCTACCTCGACTTCAGACCTTGTTATTGGTCTATTCATAGTTTCAGCTTCCTCCTGGTTTAGGCTTGGGAGGATACAGGAGTCCAGGAATTTATCCATTTCTTCCAGGTTTACTAGTTTATGTGCATAGAGTTGTTTGTAATATTCTCTGACGATGGTTTGAATTTCTGTGGAATCTGTGGTGATTTCCCCTTTATCATTTTTTATTGCATCTATTTGGTTGTTCTCTCTTTTCTTTTTAATCAATCTGGCTAGTGGTCTGTCCATTTTGTTGATCTTTTCAAAAAACCAGCTCTTGGATTTATTAATTTTTTGAAGGGTTTTTCTTGTCTCTGTCTCCTTCAGTTCATCTCTGATCTTAGTTATTTCTTGTCTTCTGCTGGGTTTTGAGTTTTTTTGATCTTGCTCCTCTAGCTCTTTCAATTTTGACGATAGGGTGTCAGTTTTGGATCTCTTCATTTTCCTCATATGGATGGGCACTTATTGCTGTATATTTTCCTCTAGAGACTGCTTTAAATGTGTCCCAGAGATTCTGGCATGTTGTTTCTTCGTTCTCATTGGTTTTGAAGAACTTCTTTATTTCTGCCTTCATTTCATCGTTTATCCAGTCAACATTCAAGAGCTAGTTGTTCAGTTTCCATGAAGCAGTGCAATTCTGGGTTGGTTTCTGAATTCTGAGTTCTAACTTGGTTGCACTATGGTCTGAGAGACTATTTGTTATGATTTCAGTTGTTTTGCATTTGCTGAGGAGTGCTTTACTTCCAATTATGTGGTCAATTTTAGAGTAGGTGTGATGTGGTGCTGAGAAGAATGTATATTCTGTGGATTTGGGGTGGAGAGTTCTGTAAATTTCTATCAGGTTTGCTTGCTCCAGGTCTGAGTTCAAGTCCTGTATATCCTTGTTGATTTTCTGTCTGGTTGATCTGTCTAATATTGACAGTGGAGTGTTAAAGTCTCCCACTATTATTGTGTGTGAGTCTAAGTCTCTTTGTAAGTCATTAAGAACTTGCCTTATATATCTGGGTGCTCCTGTATTGGGCCCCTATATGTTTAGGATTGTTAGCTCTTCTTGTTCTATCAATCCTTTTACCATTATGTAATGGCCTTCTTTGTCTCTTTTGATCTTTGTTGCTTTAAAATCTGTTTTATCAGAGATGAGAATTGCAACTCCTGCTTTTTTTTTGCTATTCATTTGCTTGGTAAATTTTCCTCCATCCCTTTATTTTGAGCCTTTGTGTATCCTTGCATGTGAGATGGGTTTCCTGGATACAGCGCACTGATGGGTTTTGGTTTTTTATCCAATTTGCCAGTCTGTGTCTTTTGATTGATGCATTTCAGGAGCTCTTGTAAAGCAGGCCTGGTGGTCACAAAAATCTCTGAGTACTTGCTTGTTCACAAAGGATTTTATTTTTCCTTCACTTATGAAGCTGAGTTTGGCTGGATATGAAATTCTGGGTTGAAAGTTCTTTTCTTTAAGGATGTTGAATATTGGCCCCCACTCTCTTCTGGCTTGTAGAGTTTCTGCCGAGAGATCTGCTGTGAGTCTGATGGGCTTCCCTTTGTGGGTGACCCAACCTTTCTCTCTGTCTCCCCTTACTATTTTCTCCTTTATTTCAACCTTGTTGAATCTGACGATTATGTGCCTTGGGGTTGCTCTTCTTGCGGAATATCTTTGTGGTGTTCTCTGTATTTCCTGCGTTTGAGTGTTGGCCTGTCTTGCTAGGTGGGGGAAATTTTCCTTGGTAATGTCCTGAAGAGTATTTTCCAGCTTGGATTCATTCTCTTCGTCACATTCTGGTAGACCTATCAAATGTAGGTTAGGTCTCTTCACATAGTCCCACATTTCTTGGAGATTTTGTTCATTCCTTTTTGTACTTTTTTCTCTGATTTTGGTTTCTCATTTTATTTCATTGAGTTGATCTTCGACTTCTGATATTCTTTCTTCTGCTTGGTCAATTCGGCTGTTGAAACTTGTGCATGCTTCGCGAAGTTCTCATATTGTGTTTTTCAGCTCCTTTAATTCATTCATATTCCTTTCTAAGTTATCCATTCTTGTTATCATTTCCTCGAATCTTCTTTCAAGGTTCTTAGTTTCTTTGCATTGATTTAAAACATGTTCTTTCAGCTCACAAAAGTTTCTCATTATCCACCTTCTGAAGTCTAATTCTGTCATTTCATCACAGTCATTCTCCGTCCAGCTTTGTTCCCTTGCTGGTGAGGAGTTTTTGTCCTTTCTAGGAGGTGAGGTGTTCTGGTTTTGGGTGTTTTCCTCCTTTTTGCGCTGGTTTCTTCCCATCTTTGTGGATTTATCCACCTGTCGTCTGTGTAGTTGCTGACTTTTCGATTGGGTCTCTGAGTGGATGCCCAGAATGTTGATGATGAATTATTTCTGTTACTTGGTTTTCCTTCTACCAGTCTAGCCCCTTTACTGTATGACTGCTGAGGTCCACTCCAGGCCCTGCTTGTCTGGGGTGCACCTATAGTGGCTGTGGAACAGTGAGGGATGCTACCAGTTTCTTTTTCTGCTATCTTTGTCCCAGAATGATGCCTGCCAAATGTCAGTCTTTTGGATATAGAGGGGTCAGGGAGCTGCTTGAGGAGTCTGTACTTTATAGGAGCTCAAGTGCTGAGCTGTGAGCCGTGTTGTTCATCCAGGGCTGTTAGGCTGCTACGTTTAATTCTGCTGCAGCTGAACTCATAAAAAAAAACAACCTTTTTTTTCTCAGATGCTCTGTCTCGGGGAGGGAGGGGGTTGGGGCTTTCCTCATGAGTGTCCGCCGCGCTGTCCTGCCCAGCCAGGAGGCAGTCCAGTCACTATTTGCCTGCCGAGGCTCCGCCCTGCTGGTGTGAGGTTCGCCCCGTTGCTGCAGGCTCTGCCCTGCTGCTGCGGTCTCCGCCCTTCTGCCATGGGCCACGCCCTGTGGTGGAGTCTCTCTGTTGTACCAGGTTGCCTCGGCAAAGGCAGGCTGCGTCAGCAATGGGCGTGTACCTCAGTAGGGGCTGATTGCCTTGGTAATGGCGGACGCCCCTCCCCCACGGAGCTGCACCATCCTGGGTTCAGCTGTGCCCTCACCTGGAGCGCTTGGAATCGCCACTTTGTCCCACTGCGCTACCCCAAACGCTGTCTCCCTGGAATCTCCTGGGCTGGCTCACTGCCCAAGTCCCGCTCAGTCTCAATTTCAGCCCTCTCAAGTCTCAGATTGCCGGTTCAACAGGGCACCTGGACCAGTGCGCCTTGTGGGGAGTGCTGTGTAGCACCTCTGCGCTACAGCCCCGGCCACCAGCTGCACCAGTCAAAACCTCTGCCTGGCGTCCCAGGTCTCTTTTATACCTGGGAATTTCCCCGTTCTGTGGGCAACAAAGATCCGTCTGGAAATGTGGCCCTGCCTCACCCTCTCTGCGCATTCACTGAGAGCTTCAATCCTGGGTTGTTCTCACCGCGCCATCTTGAGTCGACCACCAAACATTTCTTTCTTTCTTTCTTTTTGTTTAAGATGGAGTCTTGCTCTGTTGCCAGGCTGGTGTGCAGTGGTGCAGTGGCGTGATCTCGGCTCACTGCAACCTCCGCCTCCTGGGTTCAAGTGATTCTTCTGCCTCAGCCTCCTGAGTAGCTGGGACTACAGGCATACACCAAGACACCCAGCTAATTTTTTTATTTTTAGTAGAGATGGGGTTTCACCATGTTGGCCAGGATGGTCTCAATCTCCTGACCTTGTGATCCACCTGCCTCGGTCTCCCAAAGTGCTGGTATTACAGGTGTGAGCCACTGTGCCCAGCCCATTTCTTTTTTTCTTTCCCTTTTTTTAAAGGATTATTTATTTATTTAGTGTAGAACCTTAATAACACTTTAGTATTTGCTAGTATTTAACAGTTCTTCACATTATATAAGAAAATTTAATTTTCATATACATATTTTTGGAAGTCTTTTCATTCATACATTATTTATTTTAGAAAAAAGTTAAATAAACAATTTAAATGACTTTAAAATGCCCTATTGTGAAAATGTTTAAAACAGAACAATAATAGCTATAGATAGTTTTAAATATAGTGAAGACCTCTTTTATAGAATTAATAATGACAGTGTTAAGGAAATCAGTATAAATTCTATAGGTTTATGTTCATATCAAAATGTTCTGAATATTGAAACTCATATTAAAACAGTGACTCATGCTCATAATCTCAGAAATCTGGGAGGCCAAGATGGGAAGATCACTTGAGCCCAGGAGCTTGAAGCTGCAGTGAGCTTTGACAGTATGACTGCACTCCAGCCTGGGTGACAAAGCAGGACCTGCTCTCAAAAAAAAC
Source organism: Callithrix jacchus (assembly GCF_049354715.1). Lineage (NCBI taxonomy): Eukaryota > Metazoa > Chordata > Mammalia > Primates > Cebidae > Callithrix > Callithrix jacchus. The sequence goes on along the minus strand of NC_133505.1, from coordinate 110,477,047 downwards.
CTCCCCAAACAAAAAATAAAACAGTAAAACAGTTCATTTGCTATGGTATACCTTCACACTATATAAAATTTAGTGATATTCAGTGTGAATACTCACACTGGAGCCCCTCTCTTTATTAGTGAATTTGGAGGGATGTTTGATGCAAAGAAATTTTATGGCTCCATGCTTTGCCATGATTGAGGGAAGGGAAGATGGAAAACTCTATGCAACCCTCTTCCAAGAAGTGCAGAGAGAAGTTACAGCAAATAGTGTCTGCAGTGGAAAACACACATACAGCACGATGAATACTTTGAACCACAAGAGCACGGTGGGACTAAGCCAAGGATATAAGTTGTTGTGGTTAGCCAGCAGAGCAGGAAGTCAGATTATTTTAGAGCATATTGGTGCATTCATAGAACCCAATCTATTTCTGTATTTAAAGTAAATGTAAACATTTGCAGATGAAAAAGTTAATGAGTTTCTATAAACAGAAGCGAGTCTTAAATGGACTAAACAATACTTCAATAGAGAGGAGCAGAAGATAAGAACATTGTGGGTTGTTGGATCATAAATAAGAGATCTTGATTATGCAAGTTCTTAATAGATCAAACTGGATGAATGCGTTTTCTAATTTCTAATGGTAAACTGGAAGTTCATCTTGGGAGTCAGAGTATAGTACTCTTTAATGTACTTATTTATTTAAAAGTAGTTACTAAGCACATCTTTGCAAGGCAAATGAAACGGATAATGTCTTGAGGAAGACAAATATTAAATAAATGAACATATTACATGTATGATAAGAATGCTGAGACAGTAACTATAGAATGGGTATGTTCCAAGGATGAGTGATCATAATTGAGCAGACAGAAATCTGGAAGAGAGGAGGGAAGGCTCCTGGACCCCACAGCAACCCCATTTTGCTGATGTTGTAAAACCAGCCTCACACCTTAGACCTTTCTCCTTCTGTTCATACACATATAATCTCTGTTCTTCTACCCTTGCTTATCTCCTGAGTACTTTGTTTAAGTAGGGATGTCTGATGGCCATACTGTCCTGGAGAGAATAAGGATTATTAGAAAAAGTGCATCTCTTTATTTATGTGCTAAGGGGATATTCAAAGTCCTTCCAATGAAGTCAATTTTATTTATCCTTACTTCCATCTCTACTTCTACCTTAACACTGATGCATTTGAAGAAGCCGAAATGGGAGGGAAAGATAGTTAAGGACAAAATTAGAATTGAAGCAATTTCTAGATGCTTGGTGCTCTAGGGAGATTGTGGGAAGTCTAGCATGACCAAAAGATGAATTTGATTTAAAAAAATTATTCTTATTTTACTATAAAATATTTGAACTTCTAATTTGGACATAAGATTTTTCTGGATCTTCCATATTTGGGTGACCTCATCTTATTGATAATTTTTATTCTAAACATCCTTCGAGGTATTATAACAAATCCTTGAATTTACTCATAGTAACCTTAACAAAAGGCATACAGTTCTTTACCTCTTTAAGTTTACTCATTCATAAAACATGGTAAGGAGCAGGTACTGTGCTAGACCCTCACAAAAGTAAGAAAAAAATGACTTTTTCCAATTTCTTCAAGCTCAGAGTTCCCTAAAAACAAAACAACACCCCAAAAATCAAGTAAAATAATAGAGCAATTGGATATAGACTTTACTAGAATGTTATTCTGGGGACTTAGGGAATATTTACTACTTTTTAAGAGATTGATCCAGAAGTCTCTTGATTTTATTAGTCCAAGAGCTGGGAACCAGAAGAGAGATCACTGGCTATGAAAAATTTTAGTATGCTATCCATGCTGGTTATTTGCTCAAATCCTTCCCTCAGTTAATACTCATGGGCTCTATATTGCTGTGGGAGGATTGGTCAGGCTGTGTTTCCTTGTCACTTGGGTTATCTGGTTTCTTTCTGGGTCTGGTCACTGGGAGACACTGGAGGGAGATTTAGGGAGACTGTGAGAACAAGTCAGGGTATTTTCCCCACCTCATTCTACCTCAAGTGTTATTTTCAGCAGCAGCTGCATCTCTTCTGTGGCTCCAACCCCTATAAGTTAGCACCCTTTTCCATGCTTTAGGCTTTCCTGGGTAAACTGCACTACAATTCTAGCCCTTGCTAGATGGTTTTTACTTTTGTAGTCCAGCTATGCTACCTCTGCTATTGTGTCTCTAGAGAGTGGTAGAGATGACGGTCTTCTTGCTGTTGCTAATCTTTGGATTGCCTGTCCATCCCTGTTTGACTTCCCAAATCTTTAATTACTGGGAATCCAAATCCCTGTGTTAAGTGTCCCCTGTTTGAAATGCCTCCAGTGATGACTAACAGAGTATCCAATGCTGTCTCAAAGCACTGTGCCTTTCCAGTGACTAGAGACAATATCTTCCAGGGCTGAGAAAATGGACCTTCAAAAGAAGCTCTGCCTCTGGCAGAACACTTTGAGCAATTTTATTTCTGTACCCTTTGAACAGTCATCTTGATTTTTTTCCTTTTGTGTCTTCATCAACTCCTGCTGCCTTGTCCTCAAAATGCACTTAGACTATGCTTCTTTTACTTACCTTTTCTAAAATCTTACTTTCCAATTGCATCTCCTACTGACCTTGGCTTTATATTTATTTTAGCCAACTGAGACTTAGATAACCAGTCTCCGCTAGTCCTGGGGTCTGACCATAGTCTCCTTTCGCCTTTGGCATTCTCAGTAATAATTTTAGTATTGGACTGAATGCTTTCCTGTCTCACTACAGACATAAAATATTTGAATTTTTTATTTGGATGTTAAATTTTTCCTGGATCTTTCATATTTGGGTGATCTCATCTTATTGATAATTTCTACTCTGAACATCCTTAGAGGTATTACAACAAATCCTTGAATTTACTCATAGTAACCTTAACAAAAGGTATACAGTACTTTACCTTTTTAAGTTTATTCATAAATTTTAACACAGTAAAGGCAAAAGACCACTTGATTAGCTCGTGAGTAACTCAGTGCAAACCTGCCTACTTCTTACAAGTTTGCAGCCATTTTGGTGCCATTATCATAATGTATATAGTAGAAGACAATGAAAGCAAACTGTGGAAAGACTTATTTTCCTGGCATTGTCTTTGAACATATATGACATGTACAGAAGAAAAAGAACGATAGTACCAGCCCTCCCACCTGGGTGATTTTTTCAGAAAGCCAAGTAAGAGACTAAAAGTATAACAAAGTTAATAGTCAGCTGCTTGATTTAAATGTGTTACTTTATTCCCATGATTCTGTGAGATGGTTGTAGTTCTAGCCGAGAAAACTCAGGCTAAGAAAGGCCAAGTGACTTGTCCAAGATAATATAGAATAAGTGGCATATCCAGAATTCTAACCCTGTTTGTTTACCTTCAGTGCCCATGTTCTTTCCCTTCTACCTACCTCTAGATGGGAAAAGATTATTAATCAAATTGCTTTAGGAAAAAAAAGTGTTATATAGAGTACAAATTCTGTAGCACAGCAGGAGATGATATCCTTTTCTGAATTAAGACTGTCATATACCAGAGAAAATAACCAACAGATTAATTGTTTTTTCTATGCAGCGGATGTACTTAACAACCATCTGAGCTATTTCCTTTCTGAGTGAAAGCATTTTATTTTTTTAATAATCTATGTTCACATCTCTTTCTTTGGCTGTACAGCCTTTCTTCTTGGACCTTTAGCTATAGACCCTGGTGGGAGCAGGAGTGCATTTGATCTCTTGAGCCTCTGTAGAGACCCAGTGCTGTGAACAAAAAGTGATGCATGCAATAAATAGTGTTAGCTGGCAGTTCTCTTCAAATCAAGGTAATCTAGCTGTCGGCTGTTTGCTTTAAGAGTTCAGTGAAATGCATTGGCTTAAGTTTTGCTTTTGTTGTATCACAAAAAGGACTCTAAGAACTTTCAAAGACATACTGAAACCATCATTCATATATTTTCCCCATATTTTTACTGCATTCTGAGTGTTCTGAAAATGTGTTATGCTGCATTTTGCCACATTTTGACTGTCATTCTGCTTGCTCCATGTTATGTTTATTGCTGCTCGTAAAGATTACAGATTCAAACTGAAGTGCACCATGCTGATACCGTGTGTAGACATTAAAAGAAGGAATATTTCTCTTCCCTGGATTTCTGACATTGTTGAAAAGATTCTAATTCTGGACACCTATCTTTTTTTTTGAACATGCAGAGAAATGAATAAAGATGACCTTTTAGCACAAAATTATAAAGGATATTTGTAGTTTATCAATGACTAGGTACTGTCAAAAAACACCTGCCTATTTTGTGGCAATAAAGAGCAGCCTAGCTGTCAGCCTCCGCTTGATAAGAGCATGCTGCTTGCTTCTTCATTTGCCAGGGAGGGAAAATAGCTGTGGATTCAAGGGCTCTGTAATAAAACATTGATTTCATTGGGACATTTATTAGCACATTCAGCTACCGATGATAAAATTGCAAGTCTCTTGAACACATACTTATTTTCTTTTTGTCTTTTTTGGGGAATAGGGTGAAACACAATTATTACCATTTTCCAGTCTTATATATTATTAGGAGTTTCACCAAAGACTTTTTTATGCAGAAAGCTTCTGAAGCAGGATGAAGGGGGACAGTGGAAGGGAGCTGTGTGGGAATGAAGCATAGACAACTTATTTTCAAATTCCGTTGAATTGTCCTGGAAGTGTCACTGCTCCACCTAGACATGCCGAGTGCATTTTGATTTATCTTCACAGGTGACCAAAGCAATCATAGGATCTGCAGTGTCCATTTGGCCAAAACTGGCTGACGAAATGGCAAGTTGCCTCTGGAGCAGTACCTCTCCAGCTGCTACACTGGAAAGAGAGAGATGAAAAAGGCAATGGTAACCTAGAAGGGAAGAAGGAAACTAGTAAGAAACTGCAAGGCTTTTCTAGAGTGATTATTTAGGGAATAACAAAGAGGCCACCCTCTAGAGGCAGACAGTGGAAGCCCAGGGGTTGGCAAACCCTTTCTGTAAAGGGCCAGAGAGTAAAAGTTTTAGGCTTTGTAGTGATACTTTCTCTGTGGCAACTATTCAACTTCATTATCCTAGCATAAAAGCCGCCATAGACAATACATTTTCTTTGGCAATTAGCAGACTTTAGGTTTATTTTTATTTATTTATTTACTTATTTTTGAGACAGAGTTTCGCTCTTGTTACCCAGGCTGAGTACAATGCTGCAATCTCGGCTCACTGCAACCTCCGCCTCCTGGGTTCAGGCAATTCTCCTGCCTCAGCCTCCTGAGTAGCTGGGACTACAGGCACGTGCCACCATACCCAGCTAATTTTTTGTATTTTTAGTAAAGACGGGGTTTCACCATGTTGACCAGGATGGTCTCGATCTCTTGACCTCGTGATCCACCTGCCTTGGCCTCCCAAAGTGCTAGGATTACAGGCGTGAGACACTGTGCCTGGCCAGGTTTATTTTTTAAAAACATTTTCTGTACACTTAGATTATTTAGGGTGGCAGAAATAAAGGAGAATAGTGCCTGGCGAATATATTGTCATGCACATTTTGGTCAATGACAGACACTTTATACAGTGTTGTTCCATAAGACTAAGATTGAGCTGAAAAATTGCTATTGCTGAGTGACATAGTAGCCATCATAATGTCGTAGCACAGCATTAATCATCTGTTTGCAGTGATGCCGGTGTAGATAAACCTGCACTGCTGGTCATATAAAAGCCTAGCACCTAAAATTATGTACAGTACATAATAGTCGATAATAATAAGTGATTGTTATTTAAGTAGCACATTTTAAATTATTTTAGAGCATATTCTTTCTACTTATTTTTTAAAAAGTTAACTGTAAAGGAGCCTTCAGCAGGTCCTTCAGAAGGTGTTCCAAAACATGGCATTGTTTCCAGAGAAGACGATAGTTATATGCATGTTACTGCCCCTGGTGGTAGAAGACAGCAATAGTGATGACCCGCACCCTGTGTAGGCCTAGGCTAATATGTGTGTTGTCTTAGTTTTTAGCCAAAATATGTAAAGTTTAAAAAATTTAAAACTAGCATAAAGCTATAAAATCACAATTTTAAAAAATTTGAAAATAGAATAAAGAAAAAATAGTTTTGTACATATAGCTATGTAATATGTATTTTAAGCTTGGCGTTATTACAGTAGTCAAAAAGTTAAAAGTTGATAAAGTAAAAAAGTTACAGTAACTAAGCTAAGGTTAATTTATTGAATAAAAAATTGAAAATGAGAATAGCCTAAGTGTACAGTGTTTAGAAAGTCTATATCAGTGTATAGGGATGTCCGAGGCCTTAAATTGACTCATCATTAACTCACTGACTCACTCAGAACAACTTCTATTCCCGCAAACTTCACCCATAGTAAGTGCCCTATACAGGGATGCTATTTTTATGGTACCTTATTTTTCTTGTATCTTTTCTGTATTTAGATATTTTTAGTTACACAAATACCATTGTGTTAAAATTGCCTACAATATTCATACAGTAAGATGTTATATGATCTTTTATTCTAGGAGCAATAGGCTGTACCATATAGCTTAGGTGTGTGGCAGGTTACACCATCTAGGTTTGTGTAAGTGCACTCTATGATGTCTGCACAAAAATGAAATCACCCAAAAACATTTGTCAGAACTGTACCCATCATTAAGCAATGCATGACTGACTGTATGATAGCTCCCTAGCTATTTTGAGTGGAGGTTTGGGAATAATCATACCACATTTTAAATCATGAGTGGCCTGGGTCCTCATAGTAGAGTGACATGGAAGATACAGTCATTTATTGTTAGAGTATCCTATTTATACCACATTCATTGATATGCAATTTCTCCTTAAATGATGTTTCCTATGTTGTGTGCCTTTGTCTTCCTGATGTCTCATATTCTGTTTCCAGAGTTTGAGAACTGCTTCTATTATATCACTTACCTGCTTTAACCTTTAGTATATCTTTGTTGTTTACAGAATAAAACATAATTTCCTCAGCCTGTCATTCAGAAAGTTTCCCAATTTGAACCCAAACTGTTTTCCTAGTTTTATCTCTACCTCTCCCCTGCTTCTTACGTTCTTGCCATATCTTATTTTTGCCACTGCCCTGAGCATAGCCTGACTGCTCCATCTCTAGGCTGTTATCACACTGATTGCCCTGTGCTTCCTGCTTTATCTCCCTTTGAAAAGTCTACCTGTGTCTCTTAGTCTCTGAAGAAGGTAATGATGCCATAATGCCACATATAATTATAACTAATTATTAAAAATATTAGGAAGGTTATCTTTTCTTGCAAATATATAAAATTTTGGGCTTATATTTAATAATAAAACCAGAGAGCTTCAAATTATAGCAATTTAGAGTGTCAAATTTGGTCCAATTGAGCTCAGAGGGTGTAATAAAGATATCATACCAATTTCAGCAAATTGCACAGTTTATTAACACCTTCTCAGTGTGAAACTACCTCCTTGTGAGGACTATTAGCTTTTGCCATAAATGATTCAGACTGTGGAAGATGCAATATTACTGGTATTTGCAGTTTAAATAATGGTAATAACAGTATCTAAAATATAGCTATATTGAGCAACAACACAAAAAACTAGAAATATGCAGACCTATGACCACATACCACCTTATTTCTGCAAAACAGATTTGGGGTAGTGATAGAATCCTCCTCCTCCTCTCTTCCAAATTTCTAAAGAGCCTAAACATACAAACAAAGTAATAGCAAAGAAAAAAAATGTTAGCATTGAACTCCAGTGTCTCTTATAACATGCAACATTCCTTCCCACTTAGCTAATGTAATTTCAATTTTTAATCTATACATGACTCACTGAAGTCATGATTGAAATCTTTATTATACTGGGGATGGATCATCCTGCCAATTTGAAACTAAAGTTTAGTCCATGGGACATGCAGCAGAAATCAGGCCTTATGTCATATCTCAGTTTCTTTCTTGCTTTAGATGTTCCTAGTAAGAGCAATATTTATTTTATAAAATTGTTTTTAGTATAAAATATGATTTACATAATTTGGAGTAATACATGAATAGCATCTAGGATTTACCCAAGAAAAGGTACTAAGAAGTATTTAAACCAAATATAGTTACTATAATAAAAGAATAAAACATAGTTTCTTCTATTTCTACATAAATTCCAATCAGTACAACAGCTGTCAAAAAGCGTCATTTTCTTGAGCATTTTTTTTTTTTTTTTGAGGTGGAGTTTCGCCCTTGTTACCCAGGCTGGAGTGCAACGGCAGGATCTCGGTTCCCCGCAACCTCTGCCTCCTGGGTTCAGGCAATTCTCCTGCCTCAGCCTCTGGAGTAGCTGGGATTACAGGCATGCACCACCATGCCTAGCTAATTTTTTTTTTGTATTTTTAGTAGAGATGCAGTTTCACCATGTTGATCAGGATGGTCTCTATCTCTTGACCTCGTGATCCACCCGCCTCGGCCTCCCAAAGTGCTGGGATTACAGGTGTGAGCCACTGCGCCCGGCCTTCTTTAGCATTTTAAGACTCAGGGTCTTAGCCTAAGCATCATCATTCTTAGAAGACCCTGAAAGCTTTGGTCAAAGGAAGCATGTTACTTTGGCTCTCAGAGCCTTGGAAGTGTTAAGATCTGCCATTTCCCCTCTGCACTTCACCAGTACAGATGAAAGGCTAGAAAGCTGAGACTCACTGAAATTGGTAATTGAAAAAACCTGACTGTATCATTTTTGCAGGATTTGATTTAGAGGTGAGCAAATTTGTTTAAAACTAAATAATATTTTTGTTTAGACAAACCAAAGAAGGTATATTATATAACCATATTTTTCCAATCTGCCAAACAGACAATACCAAGGGCATAGTTTGAAGGAGACAGTAACATAAAGAGATGGCTAAACTACCCAGTATAATACATAATAAATATGTGATCGTTGGGGCAGCAGGTTGAGAGAGGAGGAGGAAAGACAGAGGCTTGAAGAACAGAGTGGGACCTGATGGGTGGTACCAGTGTGTGGTGGGATGGCCAGTGAAGTTTAAATATCTGTTGATTCTTTCTACAGGTAGATCTTTCTATTCTCTATATAGAAGGGTGGAATATCAGAAGCCCAGTCTACTATTCCCATGACACAGGCCCAGTTAGAATTAATGTTAACCTCTGGCCAATCAACCATAGCTAGGACTCAGGGTTAAATAATATTGGTAATATTTTCACAGACCCACCCTTCTTGCAATAGTGGCAATTTTGGAGAAAGGAGGTTTTTCTGATCTGGGTATATACCTCAAAGCATTTCTACAACAGTTCTGCAGCTAAGATAATGATGCACACATAGAAAAATTTCCCTCACTTTAGAAATGAATGTTACTTAAAATATTAACATGAAACTGGTAATTATTATAACATTCTTCCTGTAGCTTTCAATATAGCCTACTACACACATGCTTCCTATAGAGCAATCTTCAATGGTTTCTGTTTCTAAAGGATAAGAAAGCCATGGAAGCTTCCTTCAGGAAATGGTGTGAAACAAATTCATGTGTAACTACAAACAATGGCTACAATGGTAGGAACTGTAGGGAAAAAGGGTGTGTTATAGAAGGTAAGTAGAGGAAGAAAATTAAATCTATTTGGGATCAATTGGAAAAGGCTTCATGAATATGGTACCATTTGAACTGCATCATGAAAGATGGCTTATATGTAAAAACAAAAAGCTAAGGCAAAAATTGGGAGAGAGCATTCTAGGTGGAAGAAACTGCATGAATAGAATGTAAATACAGAAAGTGGTGAAATATGAGCATGCTTTAATAAATGATATAGCGATGATAAATCATTGACTATCTAATGTTGGAAAAGGACATTAGTTTGCAAGATCTGGTGACTGAATTAGGCAGAGCCTTAGATAACAGGTTTTGAAATTTAAGTATGATCTTCAATTTTGTATATGTCTGCTTGTCTTTATTTTGACCTAAATATAAGGAAAAGATGACACCTCCTGGAGGTAGGAGTTGCAGAACATGTCAAAGAAAACCTGCTCCTGCTAGGTCTTTTCAGGATCAGCTTAGTGCTCAGGCGTTCAACAAGGACAGAAGGTAATAACTGTCGATAATACTTGACAGTCAGAACACATTATATTGCTGATAAATAGTAACTATTGATGCCAGGGTCCTCATAAAGTGTTGTTTCCAAGAAACTTCAAATATCATATTTTCACCTAAGCTTCTCAGAAGGAAAGTTGTGTTTTGTTGTAATACCAATTAAATAGAATATAGAAAATAAGAATACCTCAAAGTGCTCTTTAGGAGAAATATAAAAGGAAAGATGAAACTAGCATTTGAGTCTCAGAGCATTAGGAGGGAAACTCTTTCTTTAAAAAAGTTGAAGGCTGCTGTCAACCTTTGAGAGAAAACCTGCCTAGGTCAACATCCCAGAGAATATTCTGAGTCCAACTCAAGTGTAGGAAAACAAACCTGCTTTGATGAAAAGGAATCTTTCCAGACATAATACCTGTAATACATAATACATGTAATTGTTCTTTGGTTTAATGCAAATGCCTCAGATTTATTGAGGTTGAAGATGGCATAGAATCAAACATAAAGGGCTACATAAATAATTAATAGAGCAACATCATAAATGTGTTTGGATCAAGATGGTCATGATTACTATGAACCTTTATCTCTAACTCCATAAGTGTATTGTTTACACAGCTTTCTGAGAAAAAAAGTGTGTTATTAGCATTACTGTAGTCAGTACCTAAGTTAATAGATACAGTTTCTCACAGATTAACTGTGCAACATTAAATCATTGCATACGGGTCTCAGCACCATCGAAGAATTTATGTGAGTTTGTAAATACACATTTTTAAATGTTTGAAGTTAGTTTTATGGGAGCATTCCAAAGGTTGCTGAACTCACAAATTTACCTGTCAGGAAGGAGCCATAACATTGATGCCATTGCTTTATTTTGATTAGGATGTAGGTAATATTGTGACGTAGAGTAAATGATGAAGGGTAGGGACAGAAGCTGGAGCAATGCAGACAGATGTGGGTGAGGTAACACTAATATTAAAACGTTTTTAGGAATGTAAGCAAACTATGTGAATTAATATTGATGTATGATGCATTAAAGTTATTATAAATGAAGAAACCTTTAGCATACTGACATTCAGGTGAAGCTCAACTTTGGGTATGCTACAGGAAAAACAGAAAGTTAAAGAATGATTTAGTCGACAAAATGTTTTCCTTATATATGAAAAGAATAGGCTGATATTGACCCTATCAAGAAAAGAGAACCTTTAGAGGGAAATAAATGATAAGTACTGTCATAAATTATAAGTACTTTCTTAAAAATCTATTGATAATAGATTTTTATTAGACCTTGACAATGACCTTGAGCAGTAGGATATAACTCCCACATGCTTAGCGTTCCAATAATGGAACACTAGACATAGATGGGTTTAATAGCCACTAGGATGTGTAGTTAAACCTCAGATTCAGAAAGGTTGAATCAGGTGTAAGTATTAGAGCTATGGAAAGGTGGCAGATGAGTAATGCAAAATCTAAAGGCACTTTCTAATAAACATACAATAAAAAATACTTCCAGATAATGGGTCTGATTCACTAATCTACAAATGAGACAAGGGAGGGAGGCATTTTTGTGGCTTAATTCATAGAATAATTTGTTTTATGTCTCGGAAGAGTGCAGGGTTGGTATGTTGGTTTCATTCCCACTTTTAAGAGAGGAGAATCTCCAGTGGAATGCCATGTAGTTCTGAAACTGTGAAGTTAGCTCAAGTGCTAGCAGGACCATGAACGTCCCACATCCTCTTCTCAGTAACTGATCACAGCCTGAGTTTAGCTATATTTTACTTCATTTTAAAATTTTTACTAAAATTGACAGATTTTTGTTGTAACATATTTATGAGGCACAAAGTGATATGATTTATGAATGCAATGTGGAATATTTAAATTAAGCTAATTGACCTATTTGTCACCTCAAATACTCATTTTTTTAGTGGTGAGGACATTTGAAATTTAGAAATTTTGAAATGTGCAATACGCTGTTATTAACTAGACTCATTACACTGTGCAATAGATCTCAAAAACAAAAACCCCTTAATTCTTCTGAGGCTTTCTATCAGACAGTCAACGGACTGTCATCTCCCCATTCTTCTGTTCTCCAGCCTCTGGTAAGCACCATTCTATTCTGTGCTGTGAACCATGTTTTAGGATATGGGATGCTGCTGTCTGTGAAGAGGCATTCCAGGATTCAGCCTCCAGATAACCTTATTATAACTTTGTTAGAATTGAGGTCTAGTTCTAACAAAAGGCTTTCCATATTGTTCCTGTGACCACATCTACATTAGTATTTATTCTGGTAACTGGAGTCCTCTGCTGTGCCCCTTTGCCCCACTCTTTAACTCAATAATTGGCTCAGTCCTTCATTCTAACCATTGCCCACAGTGTTCACCTTGTTCTTGCAGGAGTTTTAAACTCTTTATGCCTGAGGCTGTAATTTTTTTTTTTGCATTTTTGTAATCAGACCTTGACAATGACCTTGAGGAGTAGGATATAACTCCCACATGCTTAGCATTCCAATAATGGAACACTAGACATAAATGGGTCTAATAACCACTAGGTTGTATAGATAAACCTCAGATTCAGAAATGTTGAATCAGGTGTAAGTATTAGAGATAGGGAAAGATGGCAGATGAGATAATGCAAAATCTAAAGGCACTTTCTATAAGGGGCTGGCTTGGTTATCATCATATGTACTAATGCAGATATCCTTGAGTTTGGACTTGCCTGGATTTCCCAGGCAGAATTGCTTTGCCTCTGTTCCTACTGCCCTCTCCAGAGTCATCTCATCCTGTAGGCTCTGACCAAACCAGAAGCTGCAGAGCTGATTATTGTCATTCTTAGTTTGGGGTCCTCTGAAAGCAAAGCATGAGACAAGGACTTGGGTATATGTAATTTATTGGGAGGTGACCACAGGTTGCATGTGTGGGGAGAGCATGACAGAGAAGATTGATGCATTTCTGATGTTGCTGCTGTAGCCAGGATGAGCTCTATTTCATCAGAAGCTCTGCAAAGCAAAGAGCGTGCATTTTGGAAAATGTGTGCAAAAAAACGGGAATCTGAGCGTTAACCTGCAGTTACCGTCCGCATAGGCTAAGATGTTTCCATTTTCCACACAACTTTCCCTGTCTTTCCAGGCTGCCCTTACTCATTTTGGAATAGTTCTGGTTTCTGCCTATTATTCTTGTAGCTCATCTGTTTGAGTCATAAAAAAATCATTCAACAGATTGATGGCCATGTTTTAAGTGGCAGGGACCCCAGTGATATCTTTTACTACTTTTTACCTTCACTTTAATCTGCTATTTTAATTTTTTAGGAGTATTTCAGGAAGAAAAAGATACAATGGGATCCTGGGTCTTTGCATTCTTAAAGATTTCTCTTAAGACTTCCATGGCAACAAATGCCAGCCAACTCCAAGGTCTTTACAACTATACATTTGTTTCATATTTCTCAAGTGCTAGGATGACTGTCTAACTGAATGCTTTTTCCTCCACCCCGATCAGGGACTTGGTCCCTGTGATGCTACAGCCCCCACTATGGTTACCACCACCAGCATTTAATAGATTTTCCTATCTATCTGGTGAGTGATCTAGGTCCAGAATCCCATCCTGAGGGGTTGCTCTCTGGATATTCTGGGAATCAACTGTCTTAGTTTGAGTTCCTTGGAGAGTGGAGCCTGAAACAAGGACTTGTGTGCAGGCAATTATTTTGAAAGGAGCCACTTTAGGAAACGAGTGACTAAATGGAGAAAATGAGGCAGGAAATATTATATGACTGTGTTGTTGAGGACTCTGCCATTGGTAACAAAGGCTCAGTTCTGCAGGTACCATGAGATCATACAGTTTCTAGAGGCATTTGAGTTGGCTAATTGCTGCTGTGTTGTATTGAAAACCTGGATAATGATGATAAGAGAAAAGAACAATGAGACTCTGAGAGCTATTAATAATCAAGCTAAATGTACGAACAAGTTAACTTCCAAGGTTGCCTAGAAAGACATCTTTGTTACCTAGTGGAAAGGCAGACACTGAAGACTGAAGACCTAATTTGGTAGGGTTCTGGAGTTCAGACAAATGCTCAGAGCAGGCAGGTGTCTCATAGAATATAGCAGAAGAAATCTGAGGCCCTGAATCATAGAGGACATTTAGATGAATACCTCTGAGGACGTTATGCTCAAACCTCCTCAAAAATTTTCTAGGCATGTAGAAGTTGTCCAGAGAATTTCTGGGCCAGGGCTAGCGCTTCTGTTGTGCTGGTCGGTGCTGCCAATCCTGATCATGCCGTACATTGGGTAGAGGTCTAGAACGCTTCCCCCAACCTTCAAAGGGGTAAAACCTGCATAGCAGTCTGATGGCTCTCCCAGTCTTACTTGGCTCCTTTTATTCGGACATAGTGATCTTCCCCAATAGAATATTTGCACAATTTAATCCTGTCTTGGTGTTTTTGTTTTTTTTTTTCTTGGAAGGCTGGACCTATACAAAAAGTGTAGGAAAAGAGAGACAATTGAGAAAGAACAAAATCTCATTAAAACAAGATAAAACAAAACCTAAATAAACTAGAGCAAATTGTTTCACTCACTATCCTTTAGTAGGCATCAAAAGAAGAAGAAAGTGACAGGCAGGAAGAATTGAAGGGCAGCAATAAAAAAACACAAAGTAAAATGATAAGGAAAATGATTATGAACCCAAATTGGAAGGATATTAAACAGTTTAAATGGAACATCAATAAAGAGAAACAAGGATATTACAGTAAGGAAAAAAACAAAGAGAAGGAGCATAAAAAAGCTAGTGCCCTAAAACAAAGTCATGTTTTATGGAATAGGGAACTGGTGATTCAGTAGAAGGATACAAAGGGCATGCAGCAGACAGGGATGTGAATAACCAATTATTCATCTACAAAAATGAAATTGCACACCTGTAACAGTTTAGTCCATTGTGTGATTTCTCAGTGTGCTGTATTTGTTTGACTCAAACCTAGAAGGATATACTTCTGAGCTATATGTAATTATATCTGAAATTAATATTTTGTGTTTACATGCAAAGTGGCACATGGGTAACTGTTAGGATTAAACTTAATTGAACCATTAAGCAGTTTTGTTTTTCTGGGGATGCTTATTCAGAAAGGTGAAAAGCTTTATATGTCTACAGCATGTGTATGTTGTTTATGTTTTATCTCCTTAACTAAATAAATCAGCTAACATATTTTTACAATTTCATTGTAGTTATAGAGCAATATAGGGGATAATATTGGTTGCATACATATAGTGGAATTTCTAGAATTTCATTCCTTTTAATTACAGAGCAATATAGGGGACTGTATTGGTTGCATGTATGTAGTGGCAGGTATATCCTAGATTTTATTAAAAGTTAAATATATAATCAAGTTCTATTTGTTGATATGAAAAGTTAACATTCTTATAATGCAGGGTGGCTTTAGAAAATGTAACTCTTTAGCCATGTAGCTAAACTTTCTGTAGTTTTCATACAGCTTTGAAAAGTTAAATGGAAAAGTCTCTGGCAGTGACAGCGTATTTTTGATACAATTGTTAGTTTTCATCAACACTACCAATGAAAGCTATGTGAACATCCAGGTTCCATCTTTAAAATGAAGTTACATCTAGTCCTAATTTTTAAATTTGGACCTTTCTTAATTTTCTTTAAGAATAGTATTGAAAATAAAAGGATAATGCATTTTAAATTTACCTTTGCCTGCTTTTACATACAAGATAAATCTTGACAACGATCTCTTAGTTGATCTCAAGTTGCATCAGACTAGTAAATGTAAGTCAATGATAAAATTTAAAAAGGATTTTAACTGCTCTTTTACATGTAGGCCACAAACAAGTGGAATGATTGAAGTTTCCTCTTTTCTTCTGTATGCACTTGTCCCTTGGCATCCATGAAGGATTAATTTCCAAGGTCCCCCACCCCCAACAGATATCAAAATTCATGGATGCTCTAGTCTCTTATATAAAAGGGAGTATAGTTGACCTTCTGTATCTGCCAACCCTGACTATATTCATTTGTGGTAGGAAAACCCAATGTTTGATCTACCAAGTACAGGAAGTATTCACATCTAGAACATCTTCTAACTTCATTTCAGAGCTAACTCAATTACAGGGCACAATAATATACCAATGAGGCACATCCCTAAGATCCTTTGGTCCCATTATATCAGCTTTCTGCTTTCTCTTTCTTTTAGTCTACAGACCAGATGTCCATCAAAGTTGAAAATAAATCATGTCTCCAAGTAACAGATTTTCATAACGTTGACTCTTTGGGGGAAAACCTCCTGATGCAGTAGAGTGTGTTTGGGGTGGAAGGGAAAAGTAAGGGGTGCTGATACCTGAAAGGACATTATTTTAGGATTGATCCAAAAATAAAATACTTCTATTCCTTTTAAATTTTTTCTACATGGGAAGTAAAACTATTGTGTAATCAATTATAAAACAGCACAGCAAATAATTTATTCTGTGTAGTAAATTTGAGTACATGTGCAATTATATCTAAATCATCAGAAGAATACGAATTCCTATTCTACCAACAACATCAATACTTTGGCCAGTCCTTCTTGTGTTAGCAAAGAAAGTGAATAGAATTACATGTTGCTTTTGACAACATGTAAACTAGCAGCAATTTCAGAGAGTAAACAATTTTGTGCATTTTTTCTATATGTGATTGAATAAATATGCAAAATGAGACACTAGACATGTCAAGAGAAGTTTACAATGTCAATGGTTTTTCCATTCTTAAAAAAAGTGCCTGAAAATATTAGAACAACCCATCCATTTACAGTATAATACACAGAATATTTATAAAGGTCAGACATTTGGTGCATTCAAATAAACAACTGTCAGAAGGGTGATTAAAATTTTTAATCTAGACAAAGGTATATGGGCATTCTTAAAAGCAAAACTCAGAAATGAGGCAAGTTCTGAAAAGTTGTACTTGTATTTTTTACTAAAGAACAGGCAGGAAAGTCTTCCCATTAGGCACATGGGAAGGTGTCCAGGTATATGCCCTCCTTCCTGAACCAAGATGTGGAAATATATTAAAACACAGAAATCAATGGTAAAACATGTCATATCTAGGATGGTGTGGAAAGAAATTATCAGAATTGGAATAGAACACACACTATCCCTGCCCTAAGAAAAAAGATTACACCAAATAATTGCCTCTGAGCATGATGCGGACTTGTTTCTTTGATATTGATGGCTTTGCTCATAAAAAATTCAGCCCACGAGGTTAACCCGTCCATCAGGCTTATCGTACAGCCTTCCTACCGTGTCTGAGTGCTCTGTGGGTGTGACGGCCTGCACACACCAGAGAGCATGGGCTCACTCACTGCACCCTTTCGGAGAACACTACAGAGCGACAATGAGAGAACTCAACTTCATCAGCTGCACGGGGCTCTCAGTCTCAGACTGTCTTTGAATAAGCCCACCCTCAAAGGATATAGACTTGTTGCTTTGAGAATGTGCTGCTGGCTCTGAAAGTAAATCTCACGGAGCAGTTCCAAGACAATTTTTGAGCAATTACAATATCATTATACTAAGTTTATTTTCTCCCAGAGTAGTTATTTTGAAGCAGACAATACTTATTTAGAGGGATAGTTTCTGATATATTTGCAGAAAGAAAACCCTCCAAAATTTCAATCAAATGCACGGATGGAAATTAAATGAGTAAACAAATTACCCAGGCTTGAGTATGGTTTGAGTGAGGTGATATCTGTGCTTATTTTACTTAACGGCTGCATTTTTGAATTTATAAATTATCTTTGTGTTGCTTGTTACTTTTTCATTTGAATTCCTTGGTCAAGCTCCAGTCATCATTTGAACGACAAATGCAGCAGTAATATAATGGTTATTAAAAGACTGTTATTATGCTGTCTTTGAACTCCAGCCACATGTGCCTTTCCCGTGATCATTTTCTTTTTCTGTATAATTTGGAAAAGCTTCAGATGTGAGTTTTTTCCCCTAAAAGCAGTGTTTTCTGAGCTCTCATTTTAACCGAACTCTGTGCAATGTCAAGAGCTTATCCTGAATTCCTCTTTCTCCCTCATTCCCCATGTCAGCAAGCCCTGCTGTGCCTATATCCTAAACATCTCCTCAAATATACTGCTCTTCACCTTTGTCTCCACTGCCTTTGTCCAAACCATTACTGTCTTTCAACTGGCTTGGAATCTTGCCTGACCTCCTCAGTACTCTTCCTGCTTCCCCCTTGCCTCCTAAAACCCCCTCTGCACAGGGACCTGCTGTATGATGCTCTTGAGAAGTAATTCAGCTCATGTCACACTCCCACATCAAATGCTCCTGTTTCTTTTCATTGCACTTGGAAATACATTTTCCTCTCAGGACACTGCTCTTTGTTTCTCCCTCCAGTCTTATCTCAGGCTATTTTTTCAATGAGTTGCTCACAATGACACCAACTACATACTCTGTCTCTCAAATTGGCCTGATTTGCTCTGGTTGGGATATTGTTCCCATTGAACTTTTTATGGCAGGTTACTTTGTAGCCTTCAGATACCAGCTTAAATGACACCTCTTGAGAGAGCTAATTCCTGGCCATTTAATCTAAATGAGCCACCAATTTACTCCATTATACTATCAGATTTGAATTCTCTATAATACTTATTACTCTCTGAAATTTTTCTTCTGCGTGTATCCATTTCTTGTTTCTTGCATGTAAGATCCATAAGAGCAGAGATAATGGCACTTTTACCTCTGACTCCCCACTGGCTACAACGATGTTAGTTTACGGTCAATATTCAACAAACATTTGTTTAATAAATGAACAAATATCAAAGACGAACCTATCCTTTAAATTCTTACAATTTTTTCATCACTGATCTCTTGGATTGTTTACTTTGTCAGTCCTATTCCAGTCCTATTCTATGTCATGTCGTTTACAAGCCTCAGTCCTGGGGCTGCCACTGTTATGTGCTGCATCTTTATATGCTATCCTTTAGAAATGGTTAGAAGCATGGGATATCAATCAGACCACTTAGGTTTAAAATATTTCTACTAGTCTGTGTCACTTTGGGAAGGCAAATGAATACTTTTGTATTTTCTTTTCCAATGTGTAGAGTAGGACTTGTTAAATGAGGTAATAATTACAAAATGTTTAGAATCATGCCTGATAGTAAGAAGACAGTACATGATACCTATGTATCTTTTATCTTCAGTTTTTCTGTGACAGTAATTTAATCTGTTTATCTGACATGTGCTATAGAGTCTATATTTATTATTGATAAGACCCCCATCAACTGGAAGTGTAGCAGTTTTGGTAAACTGCAGACTTGGGTTAGCATTTATTATCTGGGAGATCTTGGGAAAGTCACTATATTTTCTGGGATTAAATTTTGTCCTGTGTACAATGGGTGGTCAAATTACACTCATTATAAAATTTTAAATGTTTTATAAAATTATAGAAAATTATCAGTAAATCATTTTGTAAGCTTACAC
The DNA here is from genome assembly GCF_049354715.1 of Callithrix jacchus. Lineage (NCBI taxonomy): Eukaryota > Metazoa > Chordata > Mammalia > Primates > Cebidae > Callithrix > Callithrix jacchus. The sequence goes on along the minus strand of NC_133505.1, from coordinate 110,457,567 downwards.
TGAATTCTATTTTTAGTGACAGCTAAAGTAGTGACTTAGTTGAAAGAGTTCAGTCACAGCTGAAATCTGCCTGGTTTCCCCTTCCCTTTCCTTCCCTGTTATCTCCTGGCAGCACCTGAGCAAAACCACAGGAGTTGTGCTTTTCTCTTTATCTCGTGAATATTTTTGGTGGACATTACTTTAGCATTTTGTTTTTAATCACTAGAATCACTAACCAGGACAATTTACTTTTTAATCCATTTCTATTGTTTATAAACTGCCACATCTACTAAAGTTCAAAGCTGTAGCCTTCATAGCTGGTATAACTCTCTATATGTGTAAAGGTGATTTTTACCTATGAGGTCATCAGTTCTTTATGGTTAACTTTGCTTCATTCCTACTTGTTGGAATATCTGATGATAATGGCAGTTCTCAAGAGTATGGTTTCTAGTAACTGCTCATATAATGGAGAAATAGGATAGGTATTTGATATGGTACATAATTATTAAAATAAATATTTGATAATATTCACTTCTTCATATTCTGTGAATATCTACAATAGGTATAACCTGCAAAAATTGAGAAAATACATTTCTTTATACATATTTTGTTATATGGAACACATGTGTATAAATGATTCTAGAATGTGTTCAATGCTTTTCCAAATCTTTCTATTAAATGTCTCATATCTAGAAAAATCCTTGGCTTGGCAAGTTTTCATCTTTTGGGATAGATACTCATTGAAAATTCTGTATTTAAAGTAATCCTAAAGTGATCCTTCTAGAACAATAAATCCTTTTATTTTTAGCATTAAAAATCACTCCCTAAGTTATCTGATTTGTGAGGTTGAGTTTTTATGTATTCAGTTTTATCAAAGCCAGTATACCTGAATACTAAGTATTACTTATCTCTTCCTTTTGCTTCTGACCTTAATTCTTTTCTTATGATGGGTAGAAGCTGTGACTAATGTGTTGCCATCACAGTACTATTATTTTTAATGTAGTTCTGAATTCTAATTATATTTCACTTTGAAAATTTTTGCCTTCCAGTTCTATATAGTTTTTAACTTTCTTTCATGTGGATAGGCAAAAGTAGAAGGTAAACATTTCAGCTAGAAGATTTACTGCTCTTAGTTTCTCTGTATTTCTGCTTATAAATGTTTGTGTTCTGTATAAGCACCTATGTTTTTTCCTTATTATTAAAGGTATAAATATCTTTATGGAACCCTATGTTCTGGAATGATGGATCTAGGAATCTCTGGTTGGACTTACAAGACCCCAACCCCTCTAGCCCACCCGCAGTATTCCCAGGCTCACAACTACCACCTGTCCTATGCCATCAAGACTATCCTCATGATGCTCTTCCCCCTGTGGAAGTCAGTGGCCCCAGGTGTCACTTAGACTCTAAAACAGGCACGGTTCCATCAGAGTGAGTCACATTTCCTACACCTTGCTCTCTGCCACTAGGATTCATTCTGTTTCTTCTCTGATATTTTTCTGATATTTCTCCCTTTTCTCCATTAAAATATAAGTTCCACATGGATATATTGTCGGTTTTGTTTACTTCCCTATCTTTACTTAGTAGACTATCAACAAAAACATAGCAGGAACTTAATATTTGTTGAAAGAATGAGTAAATCCCCAGTTGTCTATTGCTCCCTCTTTTAAATCTCCATTTTCCTGAAGCTCTCTAAGTAATTCTTTAAAGAGAGACCGTATATTAGTTAAGGTGATAGCTGCTACAACAGATTAAACCCTGTAATCTCAGTGATTTGCCACAATAATTTGTTCCTATAAGAATTCCATAAGGAGTCTCAAATGACTGTTCATGGTCATCTGACACTTCCTTCCAAGCAGCGATTTGGAAACCCATGTCCCTTCTGTCATTGAACTCTGCCCTTTACACAGGGCTTCCCAGGTTACTTTGCTCATCTGTGTGAAGCCAGCAGAAGAAGGAAGGCCATTGATAATGGTATGTGGCATACATGGCCTCTGCTCACATTACATTGGCCAGAACCCAGTGATAACCCAGAAATGTAGACCTTCTGTAGGCCTCAGGAGGAGAAGAAAAACGTTTGGTAATTAGCTAGCCAATCTCTATTAAAAATGGGCACACCCCATTTGTTAAGCTTGGAGAATGAATTAAGACCTGCCTAAACCACCTTGGTACTAGTCTAATAAGATTCTACTCCAAAGAGCTTGGGGGAAGAGATGCCAAAAGGCCAGCCTTATTGGTGAGCCTAAACAAACTCCTGCTCATGACAGTGTCTCTAGTAATGCATTCATAGGTTCCTCTTTTCCCCTTTTATCCCCTCCTTCTTTTTCTTTTTGTAAAGAACTATTAATCCTAGGACATCATAATTTCAGAATCCAAATTGCAAAATTTTCCAGCTTTTTCTATGTCTAACCACCTGGACACATTTTAATTTTTCTGATTTCACTTAATATGTGGCTAAGTAGTGTCAAGCACTTAATTTTGATTTTTTTTTTTTTTTTTTTGGTACAGGGTCTTACTCTGTTGCTCAGGTTGAAGTGTGGTGGTGTGATCTCAGCTCACTGCAACCTCTGCCTCCCCGGTCAAGTGATTCTCCCATCTCAGTCTCTGGAGTAGCTGGGATTACAAGCACTAGCCACCATACCCAGCTAATTTTTGTGTTTTTAGTAGAGATGGGGTTTTGCCATATTGGTCAGGCTGGTCTCAAACTCCTGACCTCAACAGTCTGCCTGGCTCACACTCCCAAAGTGCTGGGATTACAGGTGTGAGCTACAGTGCCAAGCCTTAATTTTGAATTTTGGAAGGCAAGAGCATGTAGTACTAAATTAAACTCCTGTGTTTCCACAAAGTGAATTCTGCTTATTAACGGTCACCAGGTTTGGGAATAGATGCTGGAATTTTAAGTTGTCACCCAATATCATGCCAAAACAGAGTTAGATAATTACCACTTATTTCAAAATGCTAAGTGGGTAGGCCAGATGTTTGCACACGGGAGGAAGTATTTTTAAATGACAGCTTTTCAGTGACTATTAAAGCACGTGTGAGTAAAATGTTACAAGACTATTTATTCAAACAAATAGTAAAAAAAAATTTTTTAGGCATGTTAATCAGTGAAAAAGAGAGGGCAGAGCTTAAATGAAAGTCAAAAATCAAGTATTAGATAACATATTCAGTGACCTAAAGATAGCAGTCACCATCAATGACACCTGGCAGTCCTGAAGAAGACCACACTTTCCCAGAACAGGAGATGTGTAATTCAGACACCTCACTGAGTTTTAATTTTACATGAAAGAATTTTAAAGCTAATTTTGTCATCTCATTAGCGATATAGGGTGGTGCCAGAATCTGAGATGCACAATGTAGATGCAGGCAGCTTTTATGTTGCTTCACACATCTTTTGGGGTGCACACATATCATACCTCACTTATTTGACAACATGGAACTAGAATCACCACCCCTTATTTGCCCTCAAATGCATCATTCAACAACCATTATAGATGGTGAGGATTCATAGATGAGAAGGATGAGGTCTCCCCTGTGGAAGCTTGTGGCCTAATAGGAGGTACACACTTCTATGAGCAGTTGTAACATGAGACAGAGGTCCAGATAAGAGCTGGACTCAGAGGCGGTGCCTATCTGGGTGGTGTAGTATGATGGGTCACCCACCAGGTTGCTTAGGGGTGAGTGTTCACTACCTAAACTCTGTAAGCTAGCTGGTGAGCCAAGACCATGGTGACCAGCTAAGGAACATGTGTCCCTGAGAACCCAAACCATCCCAGAAGGTATCTGGAAACATACCAATGAAAAAAGTCTTGTTCCTCACAGTAGGCAAAGAGCCAGAAAATTAGCTTAAAAGCAGCTTAGAGATTGGAGAGAGTGCAGATTGCTGGAGCTGTCCTCCTATCACTCAGGAATGCCCTGTATGAAAGTTGTAACAAAATCTATTTGCCAAGCTGTATTTATCTGAGTCATTTTTTGGTTTCTTGGCTCCTTCCCAGTTTGAGGGGACATTACTGTCTCAGGTTTTTCTCATAACAGGCAGCCTCACTGTGACATTTTACTTCTCACTATCTCTCCTGGACTCTGGGCTCCTGGAAGGCAACGACAGAGTCATGCTCACTTTTGCGTCTGGGGTGCTTAGGAAAGGGCATCAGGAATAAGAGATATTGTGCCTCCAGGGTCTGAAACATGTCGTATTTCTTCTAATAGTTTCAAATAAAATGGTCTATTGAAAGGGGGCAGCTATAATGAGGGGAGAAGCTTTCATACCCAGATTTTCCAGTGCTGGTGTGAATCTGCAGACTAAAGCAGGACGTCTCAACCATAGAACTACTGGCATTTTGGATTGGATAATTTTTTGTTGCAAGGAGATGTCCTGTGCATTATTTAGCAGTATCACTTGGCTCTAGGTACTAAATGCCAGTGGAAGTTTCTCGTCCCCTAGTTACGACAAAAAATATCTCCAGGTATTGCCAAATGTCCCTTGTGGTGCAAATTCATTCCCAGTTGAGAACTACTTGACTAGAAGATATCTCTTCTTTCTAGACCCGGCTCCCTATTTTCTGCATATTGATGTTTTTTACTTGCTCTAGGATGCTTTTATTTTACAATTTCATGTGAATGCTTAGGCTTTCTCATGTTAAATATTATCTCAAATAATATGTAATATAGATGCAGGGACCATGTTTGCTTTGTGCATGCATGCATGTGCGTGTGTGTGTTATTTAACATGCATGTGCATGTGTGTGTCTGTACTCATGATGCGTATACCTTCTGTGGGGATCACAGAAAGAATCTGGCAATGAAGGAGTGAAGTTTGATAATGAATAAATGAATCTGGTAATGAAGAATAATTGCATGTTCTTTGCTTCCCTGTATCTACATCCAAGCAATGTGACTTTACATTTTTTTCCATAAAGAGGTGGTCTGTTTCCATACCCTTGCATCTGGCCTAGCCTTATGATTTGACTAATGCAGTAGTAGAGGATGGAATGTAAGATGAGATTTGAGGAGGTCCCTCACATTGAGGCCTATTCTTTTGCTTTTTGGAACTCCTGGGGTGAGCCTGTGGAGGGTGAGAGACCTCATGGGGAGAGGTCTCATCATTCCAAGATGTTCCAGCCAATACCATTACAGCCCAGCCAGCTGACCTTTAAGGTTTGAGTGAATCTAGACAGAATCAGTGGAACCCATCCAGACTAGAAGAACTGCCTAGGAGAATGCAGCTCAATTTTCTCATCTGCAGAATCATGAGCTAAGAAAATGGTTGTTGTTTTGAACCACTAATTTTGGAGGTGGTTTCTTATATCTCGAAAGCAAAAGAATGAATACTTCACATCTTAATTTACTGGCACGCAGGACTGTTTTGTGGAGAATGGGTAAGAGAATGGGTATATGTATTTTAGGACTGTTGTGACAAAGCCCCACAAACTGGGGGGCTTAAATAAACGAAGTCATCCCACAGTTCTGGAGGCTAAAAATCTGAAATCAAGATGTTGGCAGGGTTGGTTTCTTCTGACAGCTGTGAGGGAAGAGATGGTTTCAGGCCTCTCTCCTTGGCTTATAGATGATTGTCTTCATCTTCATGTGGCCTCTGTGTGTGTGTGTGTGTGTGTGTGTGTGTGTGTGTGTGTGTCAAAATTTCTCCTTTTTATGAAGACACCAATTATATTGAATTAGCGCCTACTCCAAAGGCTCATCTTAACTACATGTGCAATGACCTCATTTCCAGGAAGGTCACATTCTGAGGAGCTGGAGATTAGTAATTCAACATATGAATTTTGGGGGTTCACAATTCAACCCAGAACAAATACAGAGGAAGCTGGCAGAAACTGAACTGGTAATAATCCCAAAATACTTCTTCCTAGACTTCCCTGTCTTCCCAAGGAATTAAGTTTTATTGATATTTATGCTGAAAACAGAGGGCATCTAAAAATCTTTATAGAAGTGCTATTATCCTGTTATACAAATTTTATTATGGAAAAGAAGAAGAATAGCATGAAGATTGTGGTGGTAAGTGGTCCAGTAAGAAAGCTATTAAAGGAATTTCTTTATTGTAAAGATCTGAGCTCACTCTGTGGGGATGGAGAAGAGATAAGAGAAATGAGGCATTATGGGGTATTATTTCTGGGGCATTATTGCTATAAATATGTTGTGGCTGTCAGTGCACATCTGAAAGTTGTATTCAGTTCTGGACATCACCCTTTAACTGGGTGATAGACAAGGTGGGGCACACACAAGAGTGAAAGTGGTCAGGAGGGAAAGGTTATGATAACATGTCATACAGCTTAAGCTAGAAAGAGGGAAAATGCAGTGAGAATGATAACTGCTTTCAGCTGTTTGATAGGTTGTCATGTGGGAGCAGGATTAAACTTGGTCTTGAGTAGCCCAACATAACTAGGGCCAATGAGTTAAAGCTTCTGGCAGACAGCTTTTAGCTGTAATATATGGGTTGAAATTCTTTATTTGGAGTAATCCTAAGAGGGAACAGTCAGGTATGTTTCTTCTAGTCCTTTGATTTCCACTTCGGCTGTAGCCAGTGCAAAAAGGAACTACTGTGTCAAGATCTTTGTGGCATCTGTGATATTGTATGACATTTATGTCAGTAAGTTAGCTTTCTGTCACTTGATCAGTGAATGGATTAGAAAGACACACACTGCAAAACTCCTGAATGAGAAAGCATATTCTAATTGTCACATAATCAAATGACATAATCTTTTTCATGAATTAACTGAAGTGACATAAAACAACCCCATTCCCAAATCTACAAGATGTCTCAAATTCATTTTAGTTTAAAGAGGAACTTTGATCTCTTCTCTTCTATTTGGAACCTATAGTTTATCGCTTATCACATATTGCCTTATTTTCTAGTTATTTTAGTGTCAGGATTTACAAATGCAGCTTATAACTATATAATGCCACAAAACATTGAAGCTTTCTTTTCTTCTAATTGTTCTCTGTCTCGTCCTTGTCTTCCTTGCTAGATTTTGAGTTGCTTTTGAAAAAGGACCAAAGGCTTCAGACTTCCTGTTAAAATGGTGATGAAAGAGCTTTCAAGCTATTTTCTCTGGTGTGATAAGCATCATGATATGACACAACTTGGATAATCATTTTCCTTCATTCATAAATTATTTCATAAACAGAGGCAAACAATACATAGACACACTTATTAAACTAACAAAGCAGTAAACTCATCAGTAATATTTATAAAGGGCCCACTGTCCAGCAGAGTGTTAGTACCATGGGGAATAGAAGTATCCTAGGATCCGCTTATTCAGAGTCTAGCTTGGCTGGAGAACTAACATACAGTTACATTAAGTTCTTAATGGCTTGGTAATAGGAAGAGAGGTGAGTGCAGTCGTAGTTAGGGGTATTTTAAAACCAAGTCAGCTATGAAGGAAGAAAGAAAAATATAGGAGGCAGATGAGAGGGAGAGAATTCCAAGAATGTGTAGCCTAGTTTGAACAGAAGCCTAGTTTTTTGTGTTAAATTGTGTACCCCAAAAGATATGTTCAAGTTCTAACCCTCATTGCCTGTGAATGTAACCTCATTTGGAAATAGCATCTTTGCAAATATAATTCAGCTAAAATGAGGTCATACTGCATTAGAGTGGGTCCTAATCCAATGAGTAGTGTCCCTATAGGATGTGGGAAATTTGGATATGGACATGGAAGAGAATGCCTTGTTATGAGAGAGGCAGAGATTCAAATAGTTTGTCAAGAAGCAGGAAACACCAAGAATGGCACCAGAAAAGAGGGATGGAGTAGATTCTCCCTTCAGTCCTCCAGAAGGGATCAACATTACTGATACCTCTATTTTGGACTTTAGAATTGTGAGACAATACATTTCTATTGTTAGAATTCACCCAGTTTGTAGTATAGGTTGAGCATCCTTAACTGGAAAATCCGCAATCCAAAATCAAACTTTTTGAGCTCTTATATGATGCCACAATTGGAAAAATTCATACCTGCAGTCAAAATGCAGTTGAAACTTTGTTTCATATTTAAAATTATTTAAAATATCATATAAATTACCTTCAGACCATAAGGTTAAAGGTAGGTACTAATGTTATCCTTGTTTCACAGATAAAGAAACTGAGGCAATGTGATTAGGTAACTTGCCCGAATATACGTAGTTAGTAAGTCATGTGATGAAGTCTGGATTACAACCTAGTAAACGTGGTCTCTGGATCACAGCTGCCTTTGAAATGGGCTGAAATGTAGAAATAGTGTCATGGGTATGACACAAACAGTTAAGCCCGTTACGTTCCCTTTCATCAACAGTCTTCTGTCATTTGAAACACCTTTCTTTTGGGAGTAGAATGTTTAAAATCTTTTCTTTGGATCATATAGCAATTTGTTCTGTAACTGTTTATAAATCAGAACTATTTCCTCTCACTGTATTACATTTCATTTTCAGACCAATGTCTAATAGTAAGTTAATTCCTCTCTGTTGGGTCACCCAATCACCATAATTTTGATGAAATCTTTACTCTTCTTGTCCAAAGACTATGTTAAATGCTTCAGGAGTCCTGCTTTCCTCAGCGTGGTTATAATTAATCTAGAAGACAAGGCCTGGATAACAAAAGCAAAATGACTTCTCGTTGTCCATAGTAATTCCCTCCTACACATTTTTCCAGAGTGTTTCTAATTAGAGAAAAATGAGGAAACACATTAAATACACCCAAATCTGATGGCCAAACATTTCTTTAAAATGACTTAGTTTAAGTTTTAATTTATAAAACAATTTAATAAAGATTTTAAATATATAGAGATACATGGCAATAGTTTTGTATGCTATCTATGAACTGAAAAATAAAAAAATATGAATGTTATGGTTAATTTAAATATAATAGGGCAGAAACTGATTTTTCATAAGTTTAACGAAAATATAACACAAGTATATATTATAAAAATAGTTAGAAGGATTGTTTACCTTGGTGGGAAAGTCCATACAACCTAAGGATAATGGGGCAAAGAAATGAACAATGAAAAGGAAGACAATATATTTAGAAAGGAAAAGACAAGATCATTATTTTAAAAAGTTGTCTTTAAAATTATCCACATGCTACATATTAGTATTAATTAGAAAATAACAAAAATACCTCATAATTCAGTGTAGTGTTCAGAAGCAGATATGGCAGGACAATTTCTAACATTTTAATTTTGATTGCTCATAGACTGCCAAGATTGGGAAGGTAATATCAATAAGTCACTGGTACAAAAAGTCTCTTGTTTGTTAGCCAGTTGGCTTTCCTTTAAGATGAGAGGAAAGTCCTTGGAGGTTTAGCCAAAGATACATTTTCTATACTAATCGACATAAAAGAGTTTGAGTGGTTACACTAGCTATGGACCTGTCCTGTTAGTTACCCTTATGAGGAGTTATTTGCAGCTTCACTGTGATGAACTAAATGTATTTTACCACGAGGTCAAATTTTCTGGTTTATGAAAATAATAAAGAGAATAGTAACTTATCTTTTTGTAAGCTTCAAATAAGGAGTTCTGATTGATCATTTGACAACTTTATTTTATTTATTTTTGAGATGAAGTGTCCCTCTGTCACCCAGGCTGGGGTCAACTTTAAATTCAGAGATGAAAATGATCTATTGTTAATCACTCAGTTTTAAGGAATGCCAGTATGCATTACTTGTTCATGCATTAGTTGCGGCTGCAAGTAAAATATAATTATAGCAAGGATGGGCACTGAACTGGGAGATACATTGTTAATTTCTGAAAGATATAAAACACAAATCCCTGAGGCAGAAGGAAATTACCCTTCCCTAAATCACATACTGAGTGGTTCACTTGAGAATGGACTCACACCCACGAGAATTTGAGTACTGAGAGAAGGGCCTAGATGTGGTGCATGATGAAAAATGTATTGAAAAGAATGAGAATAATCTGGGTTTTATTTTAACTCTCTTATATGCTAACTAAGATGTAGCCAAACCATTCTTTCTCACACAGTTGTTAAGTATTTGTTCAAGGTGTGTTAAAGTTTTTTAAATGTTTTGGGACTTCAGTTTTCTACATTTATCAATTTGGAAGAAAATAAGAGGATTAAGCTCTCAAGTACCTCTCAGAGCTAAAAATTTTTTAACTGTGTAAACATCTAGTCAACACTTTGGCCTATAGAACATTCTTTGTCCAAATGTGTTTTCTTCTAATCCTTTAAATATATTTTAATAAAATGTCACAACCTTTATAAATTTGGACCTGAAGGATCACATCAGATTTCAGGGTTTTGAACTTAAGGCTAGTCTCAATGCTAAGGCATAAGAGGGCAGCCATAGTGCTTGTGATGAAAGTCTTCACAGAAGATACGTTCAGAAAAAGGACACTGGACTGAACTGCAGTCAAGAAAATTACTGTGCAAACCATATTTTCAATGGAATCAAAATTGATCATTTCTTACAAGAAACTTATGGTATCATTTACTTCAATAAAAGGCAGAAGCACCATCAGGACTGAGCAAGAAACCTGGCCTTTTTGAGTCCCAGGCCTTTTATTTCTCTCCTTTTCTTAGACTCCTTCACTAAAGCAGTGAATTAGTGCTCCCTGGACTGTCTACCCCACTTTTTGGTTTTCTTTCTGTAGTTAAAAGAAGTGTAGTTCATTTGCTATGTACATTTCAGAATTTCTACAAAGAAGAATTTTGACTTTTCACATTGTTTATTTACCCCAAATTGAGAGTATTAATGTTAGAAGAGAGAACATGTAGAAAACTTGCTGAATTCTGGTAAAATTCTGGCATAATCTGAATATAATCATGTCTGGGATTCAAGCTCTGGACATGCCAAAGTGATGATATATATATTTATTTGTGCTTGGGCTAGACATAAATGTTTAGACAGTAGATGCAATATTTTACTACAAGTTTCATTGTATCTACTTATGTAAAGTCATCATGAGAGAACTGGGAGAAGAGAATATGACACTTACCTAAGCCTTAACATTCGGTTTTGAATATTAAGATATTAGAATAAAAACTATTTCAATGCCTCATGGAAACTGTATTCTGAAAATCCTTGGCAATGCAAGTTCATCATTATCAAATTAACTAAAAGTGTGCTATTAATAAATATTTAGATAAAATAGAAACCTCTTATGAAGCGTTACTTTTTAAATTGTACTTTAGGTTCTGGGGTACAGGTGCAGGTCATGCAGGGTTGTTGCATAGGTACTTACATGGCAAGGTGGCTTTCTGCCTCCATTACCCCATCACATATATCTGGCATTTCTCCCCTTGTTATCCCTCCCCAACCTCCCCACCCCACGATGTTCCTCCCCCAGCGCCCCCCCAAAAGACCCCAATGTGTGATATTTCCCTCCCTGTGTCCATGTGTTTTCATTGTTCAACACCCGCCTATGAGTGAGAACATGCAGTGTTTGATTTTCTGTTCTTGTGTTAGTTTGCTGAGGATGATGGTTTCCAGATTCATCCATGTCCCTACAAAGGACACAAACTCACCATTTTTTTATGGCTGCATAGTATTCCATGGTGTATATATGCCACACTTTCCTTTTCTAGTCTATCAAAACCATTCAGGCCATAGGCATAGGCAAGGACTTCATGACTAAAACACCAAAAGCATTGGCAAAAAGTGTTACTTTCTGATAAATATTTATAATAATGCAAAATAAGTAACTTATCTTTAAAAAGGTGTAGTTTATATTTTCCAAATCATTTTCCAGCAAAAGAAGAATTCTATTCTGTATGGATAGTATAATTACATCTGTACTGGCATCATGTTGGACTCATTCTCGTGATTAAGAGCTCTATGGGCATACAGCTTATGTTGCCAAAATTTCTAGCTCTGTGGAGTTCTGAAACTCATGAATGACATTTCTAAGTTATTTTAAAAGGTGGCTCTTTATATAGAGAATCCAATACATGGAATTTTCCTCTTCTAACTCCATCTCACCAGAGAAAAGCGATTTTTACTCCAAGATGCATTCCGTACCCATCCATGACTTCCTTAACTTCCAAACCCATCAAGAATTGCCTAGACGTTAGAATCACAGCCAAGCAAAGTGAGATGGTTAGTGCTCTTGGCATCCATACTGGAACTGATTTTTTCCCCAAAGAATTTGTTTTCCATTTTATACTATTCACAATAGGTCAACATGTTTGTTTAAAATGTTTGCTAAAAGTTTACAGTATTTTATATATTAAATTTTTCCATTCTCTCTTGATAAAAACAAGACTAGATTTATGTAACTGAGTTATATTTAACCTTTAGTTAAAAAAATCTAGATTCTACAAGTTAAAAATAAAAGACATATGAATGAAGAGATGATGTGATAAAATTTATTTTCCCAATGACACTATTATTATTTTTGTTTCTTTGTATTGTTATAAGTTATTTGCCATTTGGTTATATTTAATTATGTTCCAGGCTAGGTCACAACTGCCTTTCTTCTTTTCTTCCAGTTCCTTGTTTAAACTCTTTGGATGACGGTCTCCCTTCTTTAAACCCAAACTTCTCTAAAGCAGAAAGAAACATCCTGATGTCATCACAAAAGAAAATTCAACTTACCACTTTCCTGGAAAATGCTATTTTAAAACCTCTCCTTATTGTTCAGACTGCCCTCTTTGATTTATCCTGTTTTTCACCTTCAAAGTTTCTGTGTCTTTCTCCTCATCTGCCTCTGTGTCAGCACAGCGCTGTCACTAGAATCTGTATCATCATTCTTTTTCCCAACCCATGTGTCTGGATCTGACCTCTGCTTCCCTCATGTCTTGGTCTTTGTTAAGCATTTCAGGATCAAATTAAATTTTGTGACAACACCCTTCTGGTATTTAAAAAAAAGACTATCTGGTTAGGAGGTATATAGTTTTTAGCAACATTTCAACTTGACAGCAATCTGTATATGATTTATGTAGCATGTTATTTTGCTGTGAAGAAAAGATTATCTCTTTATAATCATTAAGTAATTTACCCCCACAAGAGACCCCCAGAGAGAAATAATAGAAGAATCACTGTGCTGAGAGAACTCACCAAAGCCCACCTACCTCCTGTCTTTTGGGTAGGACTCTTGTCCTTTAGGAGGGGTCTCATTCTTAAACATTTCTGGGGAAGGGAGATTCCACAATCCTGCCTGTCAGCATGTTTCAGTGTATCATGTGATTTTGAACTTCAGCAGTAGAGGGCACATTCTGTCTGTCATTTTGTACTAAATATGAGTTTAGGAAATGAAGAATAATAGTGGCTTACAAATGGAACTTTGTACCATGGGAGATGATTGGTTGCCACAATAATTGTGATTGTGAAACAGAACTTCCCTATAATTAACTGTGTTCCTATGATCACACAGTTCTCAAGAAAACAGATTGGGGAAGATTTATGTCCAAGGCTTCTATCTTAGGTAAAGCAGAAGGAAAATAAAAATGCCTTGAAGGACAGACACTGGTTCGATACCAGAAAAAACAGTTGTGTTCACCTACCACTATCATTATTTCTTTGGTTTTCTTCCCAACATCCTTGCTTCTTTGATGTCATCACCGTCTGCTCCCCTCATCACTTACATTCCTCCAGCAAAGCTCTACGTTGCTATTGAAATTCACCAGAAATCTTCTTTATGGTTTTTTCTTTGCCTGGAATGTTTTTCACCCAACATGTACCTAGAGTTGTCTTTCTTATCTCTCTTGGGTTTTTATTTCACGATCACTTTCTTATTGATCCAAAATTGCATTTATGTCTGCCACAAAAATAAATATTCCCTACCCAACTACTGGCTTCATTGTTCTTTTTAGTGCTTATCCCCGTCTTACATACTAGATAATACCCATGTTTATCATGTTTATTGTCTCTCTATTACCTCTAGAATATCAGCTCCACCACAGTAGGGATCTGTGTCTACCATGTAACTCCCTTGTAATGTTAGTAATCCATTCCAGAAAATCATATGTTCTGTGTGAAAATGTTAGCCAGGAATCTATTTCCTATTAGTAGTAGATAGAAATTAATGCATTACATATAAACCCAAAACACAACCAGTTTCCCAACATGTAGATCAAACAGTAAAACATTTATAAGTAAAAAAATCTATCATCAGGCAAAAATGTAAAATTCATGAAAAAACTATTTTCTTTGTGCTTCAAACAGACATTCTACTTATTAACAATTGTCTTATTTATAGAAACATACCACTTCTTAAAGCCAGAGGCACCCCAGACACACATTTTCTGTACCGATACCATAAGTTTCAAAATAGCTAATGTGATTTTGATATAACTTGAGATATTTTATATATAATGTTTGGGTAAGACTCATATTTGAGTTTTAGGAAAATGTTTTTTTCTAAATACATTTTTTTCTCTAAATTATTGATTCTAAAAATATTTTGTTGAAAGATAATTGGTATTTTCTGTGATGTGTCAGTATTAAAAGCCTAGAAATATTCCACCTAGAAAACATCAGCAGGAAAACAGTCAGCAGGGTATGCCAGGATTTGTTCACTGTTCCCTCCACAGCTTTTAAAACCATACTTGGCACATAGTTAAGTGCACAATAAATATTTGATGACTGGAGTAAGAACATTTAGTGCTTACTAGGCTTAGTCTCTGGATCAAGTGGCCATGATATGGATCTCGATTGTGTATCACTACAAAAGCTTGGGAGATAAGGTTGTCCTAGCAAGTAAGTAGACTTTTCTAACCACGGATCTGTTAATGAGATGACCCATGGCAAGTGACAGCCTTCTGCAATCCAGTTTCTCCTATTGTATAAAAGGACAGAGTAAGACTTTGAAATCTTGAAGATTCATTCTATTTTTCATTTTATTATTTTTTTAGACCAAGTCTTGCTATGTCACCCAGGCTGGAGTGCAGTGGTGTGATCTCGGCTCACTGCAACCTCTGCTTCCCTGGTTCAAGCAATTCTCCTGCCTTTGCCTTCCAATTAGCTGGGACAGGCACCCACCATCACTCCTGGCTAATTTTTTGTATTTTTAGTAGAGACAGGGTTTCACTGTGTAAGCCAGGAAGGGCTTGATCTTCTTACCTCGTGATCCACCTGCCTCGGCCTCCCAAAGTGCTGGGATTACAGATGTGAGCCACCATGCCTGGCCAAGATTCATTCAATTTGAACATGTTGCCATGTGTAAAATAGAAACTAAAATATTGCTTCTTGATAGAATTTTTGATTGGATTAAATGAGGATTACGTTTAAATCACATGGCACATGGCTAGTGCTCATTGAGTGATAGATATTATTATGATGATGATTATTTTCATTGTTTGATCTGTAGTTAAAGATGTATCTGTTCACTTAATTTCCAGTTTAGCTTTAGCTACTGTTGAACCTAGAATGCAGTCAAGGGGTAGCTTTATAAATAGTTTTCAGAAGACTTCTGCCAATTGTCTACAAATTGAATAAGTGTATAGCCATCCATTTTATTGTGGTGAGATCATTAAATTAATTATTTGTCTTTAATTAAAGAAGACATAAACTCTCAGGCTTGGAAACTTCTATTGGACCTTCAGTAGATTATAAATCATTTTACTTTATTCATTTTTGTATGTCTCTTGCCCTCCATTAACATGAATAATTAAGCATGAACTGTACAAAATTTTCAAACAAGGAAATTCTTTCATCTTGGGGCATTTCTTAATTCCATCCCTATTTCCTTTTATACTACATTTAAAGAGAGTTGGATTTTTTCCCTTCTACCTCTCACTTTCCAAAGTTAGATTTTAATTATCTTATATTGGGAAAATAATATTTCTAGGTAGGACTGATAATATATGTGCTTTAACCTTTTCATACTTTATTACAGTGAGAGATGTGACAGTAGCAATGAATAACTACATAATACAACTCACTGAAGGCTCAGATGATTGTTAGCAATATTTACTGACAAAGTATTTTAAAATTAAGGTATGTACATTTTTAAAGACATAATGCTATTGCACATTTAATAGACTACAGTATAGTGTAAACATAGCTTTTATATGTGCTGGGAACAAAGAAACTCATATGGCTCACTTTCTTGTGATATTCAATTTATCACAGCAATCTGGACCTGACTTGCAGCATCTCCAGGTATGCCTGTATGTGAAGACTACACTTTGAACAGCTTAGATAAAAGTTAGATGGAAGTGAGACCGGAGGTGTTGCCCAAGGGATAGGGGTTGCAGTATAAATCCAGCTGGAAAAATTACCTGCCGAAACAGAGGAAACAATACTCATGGAGAGTAATAGCATATTTCGGAATCCTCACAAATTAACATGTATGACATTAAAGACACATTTTGTACCTAGCATATAAAACCAACAAAATGGAACTCATTCTCAGGAGAATATAAACTGGATGAGTCTAACTCAAGTATTAACACGATGTTGGGACTAATGGACAAAAATTTAAAAGTCACGTAAATACCTATCCTCTATGAAGTAAAAGAAAACATGTTTTCAATAAAGAATATTTCAGCAGAAATAGATACAAGAAAAAAATTAGATGTAAATTATGGAGTGAAATAATGTATTTCTAAAATAAAAATATTAACTCGACAGACTTAGCAACTGAATGAAAATGACAGAAAAAAGTAAAGAAACATCAATAAAATTATCAAGGTGAAGAATGGAGAGAAAAAAAAAATGGAATAAATGAGCAGAATGTTGGTGAGCTGTGAGACAGCATTGAGCAGTCCAGCATATGGGGAACTGGAAACCCAGAAAGAGGAAGAAAGAAACAGGGGAAAAAAATATTTTAAGAAATACCAAAAATTTCCCCAAGTTATATGAAAGAAAGTTTGTAAATACAAGATGTTAAACTAACACCAAGCAGAATGAACACAAATGAGCCTGTTTAAGAAACATAGTCAAACTGTTAAAAGCCAAGATAAGGAGCAAATCTTGAAAGAAGAGAAAAGTGACATATTACATACAGGAGAATCACAATCTAATAACTGCCTTCTCATAAGAAACTACAAAGGCCAGAAAGAACATCTTTAAAGTAATAAAAAGGAAAGTAAAATCATAAAACCTTGTCAACTCAGAAGTCTATTTCACTGAAAATATCCTTCGAGAATGAAGATGAAATAGATGTCTTCAGATAAAATAAACAAAGACAATTTATTGCCACCAGACCAGCATTATAAGCAGTGCTAAAGAGTATTCTTCACTTTTAAATATTTTTGAGTTTTATTTTATTGTGATAAAGAATACAAGATGAGATCTATTTAACAAATTTTTAAGTATATGACACCTTGTTGTTTGATACGTCTCTAGAGCTCATTCATCTTGCTTAGTTGAAACTTTATGCCTATTGATTAGTCATGTTCTTCAGATGTTCTTTAGAATAAAGAAAAATGGTGGATATTTAGATTCTCAGGAAAGAATGAACAGCATCAGAAATGGTTAATACCCATATAAAAGCTGATGAAAAATTTTGTTTTGCTTTTTAGTTCATATCTTTATAAACGATGTAAGCATTTAAAGCTCAAAATATAACTTTCTATTGAGGAGTTTATAATGTATGTAGGTATCATAGAGATACAACCACTATAACAAAGGATGAGAGAATGTGAACCTCTAACTGTGCTAGATTTCTGTATTTTATGTGAACCAACAGCATTAACTCTACGGACTGTAAAAAGTCAGAGATATAAATTGCAATCCCTTCAGTCAACAGTTTAAAAGATTGCAAAGAAGGGTGGCTAAAATATCAACAAAAAATTGAAATGAAATTCCAAATACACTGAAATACCACCCCCAAAAAGGAAAAAAGGTAGGAAAGGAGAAAGACATGACAGTCATGTAGAAAACAAAAATTAAAATGGTAAACCCACACTTAATCATACTAAAATGACATTACATTAAATATTAATGAACTAAACACTCCAAATCAAGGTTGATATTATTAGAATGGATTCAAACAAATGAATAAAATGCATAAACAAGACTCAACTCTATGTTGTATAAAAACGATGCATATTCAACGTAAATACACAAGTAGAATGGAAAAAAGATATCTATATATGTAGTAAGCATAGACTTTGCCATATTAACATTAGATAAAATAGATTTGAAATCAAAATAGTATTAAGAGATATTGTTCATAATCATAAAAGGTTCAATTCTTAGGAAGTCATAATATTCATGAATGTGTTTGAGCCCAATAACAAAGATTCAAAAGACAGGAGCCTAAAGTTGACAGAATTAAACAGAGAAACAGGCAAGAATACAATCATTTTTGTATATTTTAATAGCCCCTCTCAAGAACTGAAAGAACAATTAGACAAAAAACAAAAGTCCATCAAAGACATAGACAATCTGCACAACACTATCAATCTCTTTGACTTAATTGATATTCATACGTCAATAGAGCCCCAAACAACAAAACATATTCTTTTAATGTGAACATAGTGCTATACGAGAATAGATCATAATCTGGCAATAGAACATGTCTCAAAAACTTTAAACATATTGAAATTATACCGTTCATTGACAACAATGAAATTAAAGAGTCAATAATAGTATTGATAACCAGAACCACCCCCTCCAAACCCCATACCAATAACATATAGAAATTAAATGAAAGACATCTAAGTGATCATTTGATACAAGAAACAAAATCACAAGAGAAATTGGACTCTGTTTGAACAGAATGTTAAGTGTATCAAGTTTGTGGGGTTCAGCTAGTGGTGGAGGCAGTCTTGCAGGTCTCCAGAAGTATTGAGTAATTGATTATCTTCAGATGAGGTGGGAAGAAGGGTTTTAGGCTCCTGGACAGCTCATTTTCACAGTCCTTTCTGCTCGGCCTTGGTCTTGTTTAGGAAAGATTTTTCTTCTGTCTTAAACTTTGAATTCCTTCAGAGCTTTTAAGTTACTATTCTGCCTTTTCTCTTCAACTCAGGCCATCCTAACTTAATTCTCAGAGGGAAAGTATTAGCCTGGCAAGTAGACCTCAGAGAAGGGAATTATTGCTTTGCAATTAGGTCAGCAATTCCTTTGAATGTGTTTGTGTACTTTAGTGTGGGCCGGGGAGGAAAATAGGCCTTGGGGTGAAAGAGGAATTATGAAGTGGTGGGGCAGGAAATTAATGGACCCAAGTCTTGAAGAGCAAAGAGCAGCCAATTAGAGCATACTGGAAGATTTACTATTTAAATGGGAGGGAGTAAAAGATAGAGACTTCCTTATATTCTGGGGAGAATGAAGAGGCTAGGAGAAATCTTCAGTAAGAGATTTCAAATGATTCTGTCTGGTCTCTGACGGGTACAGGGGCTATACCTTCATTCCATCAGCACCACTCTAGGTGTCCAAGGTGCCATTCACCAACCATAGAGCTTTCTCTGAGTTTTGGCCAACTGAACGGGGGTTGTCCACCCAGTGTGCTTCAGATAGCTGCTGGAGGTTTGGGGGGGATGCTGAGCAAAGTCTGGGAGCACAGAGGTGTAGCATCTCCTGCCAGATAGTCAGTGGATGACTTGCTGGCTTGGTTTAATGATCTTTACTGCTTGGCTAGAGAAGGAAGAGTATGGGCTTGTTTCTGTGATGCTCAGGACTTTCTAATTTGCTCCTGTTGCTGTTTTCTCTTGGACCCTCTTTTATCTAAACTGTAAAGTTTTTCATCTTCATTTGGAGTGCCACAGAAAGGCATTTTATTCTGTTTCTTACATTAAACTGAGTGTGTTTTTACTTCTGCAGTGGTTCAGTTCTGATAGCCATGGAAAGTGAATCATTTCTAACTGAAAGTAAGCCTGAGCTTGAATCTTTGCTCTCTGAGTACAAATCAAACATGACAGGAAATGAGGAAAGGAAATTGGGAAGCATACCACCTAGAAATGTAATGTATCATCCAGAAAGGAAAACAGTCTAACTAAAGATAGAATATCAGAGGTAAAGGGAAAGAAAGGTGTGGCTATTTAGGCAAAGTGATTGTTTTCAGTGATAAACTAACCAAGGTTATCTGTTGAGTTTAAGAGAGCGAATGAGTTAATGTTCTTTCTCCTTTTGTAGTGTAATGCATATGAAATCTAAAACATATTCTGTTTTTTTGTGAGGATATCTAGTGAAAGAATGAGACAAACACTTTCCAATGGAAGATAAACTCATCTATAACAGCTGCAAAATAAAGAACATCATTGTAGAATTATAGTAAAAAATGATTCGTTTACTTTCAGAGTTTAATAGAATTAAAAGTATTTTTGAAAATGAACTTTACTTTCCTTCCAGGGAAGAAAAATATACCATGAAGTCAAGCAATTTAATTTGAACTCAGATTATTAATATATATGATGTTTGGCCATCAAATTCAGTTAAGGAAATGATGATCTGTGGTTGTTTCTTGTATTGTGACCAATAATACCTCTTTTTCTCCTTTCTCAGTGATGCCACGCTGCTCCATTTATGGAGCTCCATTTGCCTTTAGGATGCCAGAATTCAGCATCAAGGTATTATTTAACTTTAGAAGAAAAATTGCTTGGCTTTATAGCTTTCAAAGACCATGTGTCATGATGTTATGCGCGAAAAGAGTTATCCTGTAGGGGAACTAGTTTTATAAGCAAAGAATGACCACGGGGAATAAACCACAGTTATTTTAAAGAACATTTGAAGAACTCTAACAAATTAACATTTTATACTTCATAATATACCTCCTTCCTAAAACTTGCCAAGAAAGCCTCAACTACTGATTTTTGTAGCGATTATCCTTGGCTAACACCCAGCTACACTTCGTGGCTGATTTTATTCCCCGTACTCTGTTCTGCTGGGTGAGGGGCTTCATGGAAAGCAGGTTTCAGGAGGAGAAAAAAGAGATCCATTCTTTTCCTTTCTTTTTCATGACTCTTCTATGTGTTTTATTTTATACAGAATGCTTTATCTGATACTTGCATTATTAAAAGTATCTTTTATTAATAATACATTCTGGATATATTTTTAACTTCAGAAAATACATCCTTTATTCAGCCTTCTTCAAAAGGTGGGCATAACACAGAAATATCTCCAAGATACTTATTAACTCTAAGAAAAGTTATTTGAATTGGGGCGCCCGCCAAGTAAGTTTGCTTTTGTGTGTCTGCTTCCCAGATTGCAGAAAGAGTGCCAGCAGAATTGTTCAAAAGTTACGTTGGCTATTTGTTATAATGCTCTGGAGATCAGTCATATTTAGGGAATTGATTAACACTCATCATGGTTGTTGAAAGGATACTAGGAGAGATAGATGAGTAAGAAGGCATTGATTAAGATCGTTTTCTGTTTTATCTCACTGAATTGACTGCCAAGAAGAGTTGGCCATTTTCAATTAAAGCCATCTCTACATCCTGGAGCCACTAAACACTGAAGATAATTTATATATAATTCAATTAGTCATTAAGAAGTTTACAGATAATTGAATGTTTGCTGTCATGAAGATAAAAATGGTAATTAAAGTGTTTAGTTCCCATCAGCATACTAGACATCACAGACACATAATCAGAAACCAGGTTCAGCAGTCTTTATAGCAACAAAAATTGAGTATTTTTTCCGTCCAAAATATTTTATTCCTTGCCTACAAATGACTCATTTTTGCTTTAAAGTATGTGTGTGTGTGTGTGAATGAAGTTATGTTGCTTTATGTTATCTTCAGGTTTTTACCCTTCAATTGAATGTACATGGTGCAGACTCCGATGCTTGAGCAGCTTAAAGTTTTTCAGTATTTAATTCAAAGTTATAATGATTTTTAAGATTTTTATTTAAAAATTGATGTAATAATATGTATCCTGCAAAATTAACATAATTGTATGACTTAATTCTTAGTTTCAAAATTTATAATATTTAATATTACCATGTTTAAGATATTTTAAAATTATTTTATATGCATTATCCAAGTCTTATGTCTATATGAAGTAGAAATTGGTTATTGAATATTATAATAAAAAATATTTGTGATAGTATATCCTTTTAAAATGCATTGCATTTACCTTTAAACATGTATTATAATAATCTTAAAACAATGTTTCAGAAAAGTATTCTACTGTAAACAATACTACATTATATTCTACTTTGGAATACCAATGTTTTAAAATAAATAAGTTGAGATTAATTCTATGTGATGTGGGTACCATGAAACTGCTTTGAAAAAAGCTGACTTCAAAAATCTCTTGAAAATAGAAAATGGCAAAAATCTCATTTGAAAAGACTTTTTAAAATTATCAGATAAGAATTTTTTGCAGAGGTTACATTTTTTTTTAAAGAACTGCCTTTAGAAAGCTGGTAATATTTAGAAAGCGTATTTCTTATTTTACCTTTGTGAAGAACAAAATGCTTAAATTTTTATTGAACCTCTTTCATAATTTAAGTGTAGTCAAAAAGCAGAAAATAATTCCATGATTTCTGTACTATTTCATAAAACCTTATTAGAACTTTAATTGTGAATCATAATTCATTTGTACATCCATTGTGAATTCTGTATTAAGAGTAAGTTGTTCCCTGTGGGAAAATTAGAGAAAAAAATCTTAACTTGCAACATGACAAGGGCTAATGTCAAGATTTTTTTATTGAAATGAGAATACTACTTATTTTAAACACTAAAACTATTTTTTATTTAATATTTATATTTTAGAATTACTTACCAAGATCACATTTCTTTTAAACTTATTAATCTTGTGTTATGTGAATACTCTTGGGGGGAAAAGGAATGTTGAAGGCTGTTAGCCTTAACTTTGCCCAGATTTTTCTCTGTGGCTTTCTGGGCACTGTCTCTAGAGCATAGAATTAGTAAATAACTTAGATAACTAATATTGTCTCATTCTCTGCCAAAGATATTGAGATGATTCTTAAATATAATTATGTCACTACTTATGGAATTCTTCAGATTTTTAAAAATCATTTTTGTTTGGCCTCTTTAAATAAATTTCAATTATGAATCCCATTTGAGTTTATTAGTCAACTTCATACATTTTCTGTGGCATTAGTATTCTCTTAACTTACATACTTGAGTTTAAGTATACAATTTACCCCCCCTTTCATATCCCTTCAGAACAATTAGCAAAGAATAAACTATAACTATTGTACAATGAACAGGTACGTATGTGATGTGTGGTTTTCTGTTCTGTATTCAATGGCAATCAAGTTATACAAAGCATGCTTCAAGATTGATAACATTTTGACTCTTTGATATCTGGCAAAAAAGTATTACACAACTGACATGGGGTAAAGTACATAATTTTTCAAGTTAGTCGATAGTACCTTAGTGGACTGTAATAGATTTGTTAACCTGTTAATAAAATGAAATTCAACAGGACTTTTAAATGACTCGAAAGACAAGAGGGAAAGTTATAGTCTGGCAGTGACAGCTGGCAAACATGTCTTAAATGCTTTTAAGAACAAAATTGATAACATCTATGATTGGCTACAGTTCAGGGCTCCCAATTCCAATGTGCTGTCAACCGTATATTTTTACTATTGATTAACACTCTAGCTACATTCTCTTCAGAATTTTGATGTAGAAAAGTTATTTTAGGAGCAGGAGCCATATGTTTTTCTCTCAGACCTGTGATGAAATATGTGAAAAAGAATCAATTAATATGTTCTCATGGATAAAGTTAACGTTTCCATTAATCGTATTTTATGAATCTAAGGAAACTGTTTTAAAGTCAAAGAAAAATCAATCAATTTTAGTAAAAACATTTGAAAAGAATGTACACACTGCTAGACTCAGTACCAAATGAATATATTCAAATAATATGACTCCAAGTAGTATCTACATACAGTATCAGAAGAATTCAGCATAGAGATCGATGTCCATTCCATACTTAGAACTGCTTAATCCTCCAGTGTCACACATATGCATAAAATAAATCTAAACAAAACAACCCTGTTCTCTAATGCAGAAATTTGTCTCATTTAAGTGTTCATAAAATTTTTTCACTTGACAAATATTTATTGAATGTCTCATATGCTGTATATTGTTCTAGGGATATAATAGAATATGGAACAGATGAAAGCCCTGTTTTTATGAGCTTACATTGTACGGAAGATGAAAAAGCAGATAATAAACCATAAAATATATAGTCAAATAAGTAGTACTTTGGAAAAAAAGGAAGGGGGTGGGGCGGATAGGATAGGACAGGTAAACAAATAGTTGTCAAGGAAAGCTTTTGTGAGCAGTTATCTGAATAAACACCTAAAGAATTGAGGTAGTCAGTCATGGAGATCAAGGGGAAGAGCATTTTAGCAGAAGAACACAACTTTTTGTAATGAGAGTCTGATGAGAAATTTTGAGGGCTAGTGAAGACACTAGTGTGGTTGGACAAAGTGAGCCATGGGTGTCTGGTGGGATAGGATGTCAAAGGGATAATGGGGTTGAAGGGCAAATTGTTTAGAGACTTCTAGGCTACCGTAAGTGTATGTGGCCTTTACTGTGGGTAAGATTGGGGAACTCCTGGAATGTTTTAAGCAGAAGAGTGTCATATTCTGGTTTGAAATGAAAGAATCACTCTACTTTTCTGAGATTAGACTGTAGGAATCAGGGGTTGAAGCAAGGCAACAATTATCGATGTTGTGTTGAGATGATCGAGTGGTTTTGACACTGTTGTATTTGATTCCAAGGCTACTTGAGATATGTACCTGGACTTAAGTCATTAAAGGAATAAATGTCTAGATCTACTAAATGTCAAACATTTAGCTGCATGGTAGTGAATCTGGGGTCAAGGCATTGTGCCTCACTCTTCCCATCTTCTACTTGACAACATATTTCTCTTTCAAAAGAAAGACTTATTTCTCTTCTATTCTAGATTTTACTGCGATGCATTTTCCCAGAGTGTAAAAACTTCCAGAGTGAAAAATGAAGGGATAATTTCAAATATTTTTGACATTATCACTTCTTTTACCTACCTTCTGTCACTAGAAAAACTGTCATTCCTATGGGAGATAACTTTGAGAGCAAAGCAAAATGATGTTTTATCATGTCACAGATTTATGACAAGGTTCTGTTTTATTCATTCATTTATTCATCTGTTCACCTACCTATCTTAGAATTTAGATTTTTAAAGAACCTTTATTAAAACAATTATTTAAATGGAAAAAATCAAGTCAGACTATTCTAATTGTGTGCAACTGGTTTGATAAGAGGAACTGATTTTCTCATTTTCATTCACATTTTCCTTGAATTAAAAAAGTCTACAGCTCTATAGCTTTCAGCAAAAATACATTCAAAGCCTGTGATAAGACATATTTTATTTAACAATTTGTTTTGTAAACATTTAAAAAATAATTTTGATTTCTCTTGCTGTTTGTAATTGTATCTTATGAAATAGGTGCCTGTAAGTGAAAGAGTAGTAGGTATACTGAATAGCAGTTTAGTAAATATTAGTGATTTTTTTTGGGGGGTATACATTTCATGAATTTAAAAATCTACCAACTTTAAATGATTAGACAAATAAGTAACATCCTGCCTTTAGAAAAAGCTAACCCCAAGGTGGAGATCAGGGCAGGGGAGGTGGCAGGGAAGCATTGGTCCAAATCAACCAGTAATAACATGCTTCTGAGCTATGTGGATATGTAAATGAAAACCCCCAACTAGGTATTGTAGAGTCTGGGAAAAGATGTGATAGAATTAGACAGATGATGTATATTTTTATGTAGAGACTCAACAATGTGCTACAAATGCGTTACTTAACCCTGAACTACTTGTGTTTGGGATTGTTTTTTTAAGAAGCAAAAAGGAAAGCAATGTTGAATGAATAAATTGTTTTTTTTTTTAAAGATTAATATTTTCTATTTGACAAAATTAAGTGTTTAAGTTAGCAGTTAATAGATTATCAAAATAATTATGAGAGACTACTATGGATTTTTAAAATAAAACTTGGATAGAGTTCAATTAATTTGTAACATTAAAAAGTCTATTCTAACCTATTTATGTAAATAGCCTCAGTACTTATATGTATACAGGAAAATAAGTATAAAATGAATTGCTGTTAAAATGTATGCAATAAATACATTTTCATCTATGGACAGGTCAACTAATTGGTGGATAAAAGTCCCCATCTATGTTATTTGGATGTGCCAGTCCAATAAAATGTTACGTTATTTTATTTTTTCCTTTAATAATTACAGAGTATTCCAAAATTTGATGTAACTTTCATCAATTATATTTCACTAATAATGGAAAAGATAACAATTCAAAATATATTTTAAAATTTTAGGATCTATGGGCTTAGGAAATAAAATAAATTCTAGACATTATTTATTTCAGAGAATTTTGTTAGGTGATCAATAGAAGAACCAGCACTATCCAACACAAATGTGATTTTAATAGAATTGCATATAGAAAAACTACATAGGTATTTTAAAATATATATTGAAAATAGAAATAGGTGAGATTTATTTTAATACATTTTATTTTATCCAGTATATCAAAATATTATTTCATTGTCATACCATCAATATAACATTAATGGAATAGTTTATAAAATAGGAAACATTCTATTTTCATATTGTTGTGAAAATCTGAAATCTGGTGTGCATTTTCCTTTTACAGCACATCTCAGTTTGACTAGCTATATTTCAAGTGCTTAGTAGCCACACATGGCTACTGGATAATGACTACTGGCTAACACTCTGTACAAAACAACTCTAAATTTCAAATAGATATGTATATACATACATATATTCCAAGTGTAATTAGAAAAAAAATTGGCTGGGCGCAGTGGCTCATGCCTATAATCCCAACACTTTGGGAGGCCGAGGTGGGTGGATCACGAGGTCAAGAGATTGAGACCATCCTGGCCAACAAGGTGAAACCCCGTCTCTACTAAAGATACAAAAAATTGGCTGGGCATGGTGGTGCATGCCTGTAGTCCCAGCTACTTGGGAGACTGAGGCAGGAGAATTGCCTGAACCCAGGAGGCAGAGGTAATGGTGAGCCGAGATCGTGCCATTGCACTGCAGCCTGGGTAACAACAGCAAAACTCCATCTCAAAAAAAAAAAGAAAAGAAAAAAATTTCCACTTGTTTAAAAAGTGCTTATTTATATATAGTTTTAAGTGGAAGATGGTGGGATTAAGTCAATATGGCATTTAGATTCAATGGGATTATGTAGAATAAAATTTATTATTTGCAACAACTTTAACTCATAATGCAAATTTTTAATTCTTGACTTAAAAGTGTTTAGATGAGCACGTGGGCAAACATATTTGAAGACTGATAGGCTATTTCAATTATACTGGCAAGCGATGATGATAACTTGGGTGAGATATTAAAACTCAGTTAAATTCTTGATAATGTTTTAAACTTCAGCTCACTGTCCAAATTTTTTAAGACAAAAAGGGAGAAATGGTAGTTTTTCAACCTTGAAAATATTGCTAGCAAAAGAATCGTTTAGGTTCTTATTAGGAATATATAATGTTTAGAAACCAGGTACCTTACAGAGATTAGTTTTAAAAAATAGAACCTATTGCTGTGCCATGTTACCTTAGGTGGACTTCCCATGATTGTTATGTCTCAATGCCATTATAAAAGTGTTTAAAGCATGATAGGAAATTTTCTGTGGTAGTTTGGCAGGACTTCAATCTGTAATTGTGAGCACTTTCCCAGTATCTTTAGGATTGCCTCCATTATATTTGGGACTCTTTCTAAATTACAGTTTGGTACTCAGCCCGTCTGGTGTGTATTTTTCAAACACTCAATCCCTACCACAGAAAATTGGAGATGATACATACATCAGATAGTTCTATGTGATTCAACTTTAGATTTCTATGGATAAATGACAATTTAAATGATTTAAAATTGGATTGTCATCCAATTTTTTCAGGTTGAGTGCTTGTAAGTCATCTCCTTCTCACCAAAGCCTCTGAGGAAAGATTAGAGAAATCTCTTTCTCGTGATTTCTGTTGATCTTATATTTCTCTGTAGAATTTGTGGTCTTAGAAGAAAGATATCTTTAGGTGGTGAAGCTCCTTTTTATCTTGGTGAAACTGAACTTAGATTTTTTTTCCATTCCCCTACATGACACTTCCTTGGAAGGAGTATATAGTTTCAATGTATCTGATTTGATTCTCTTGCTTCAAGATTCTAGAGAGTCTTACATTCTGTTAAAGGGAATCTTCCGGCTTTTTGTAGTCATGAATTATAGCCATTGTTAAGTTCCCTTTAATATTCATATTATTTCTACCAGGGTAGGCCTTTTGCTTTGAATGAAAAGCAACTCCTTGAGCAAATTTCATTATATTGCTGCTATTAGCCACTTCCTTTCAAAATGTGGAGTCAAGTATTATTTATATCTGTTGAATCTTTTCTTGTTTATAAATTCTATTAGACTACTCATAAAATAGAAGCTTTCATGTATCTTTGCTTAAAGCAATCTGTCAGGACGGAAGGAATCAAATTTGGTATTTTTTCGCTTGGAGATGAGACATTTATTGATGTGGTATGTAGATAGTGTTAAAGTCACTCAGGTGTGACAGGAAGTCCTCTCCATACTGTGTGCAAATAAAACATGGGATTAGACATGAAGCTTTGCCTAGAGATTTTGGGAACCTAAAATTTTGCATATTTTTAACTTTTTATTAGATAACTGATATGTTTTTCTCAAAGAGCAACATTTCAAATAGGAGCAAAATCTACTGATTTGTGGATAACACATTCTTAGAAATTTAAATTTAAATTTGTTCTGGGGAGATTTTCTTTCTACTTGTCTTTATTTACCTCTTACCTCTCTTTATATATGATTTGATTATTTCTTTCATATGCATATATAGTATAAACTATTAACACATTGTAAGCCAAATATACAGTATAAACTACATATATCCTCTGTATATAAATTATATGTTATATGCATATTGTTTCTGCATATAATTTATAATTTTCATACCTATAATCAGAAATATTTAAGTTACTGTATAGTTTAAAAAATCTTATTAGTTGCAATTCTTGAGAATTCAATAGTACTCTGAAAAATGATAGTATGGTACAAGAATGCAGAACGTGTACGTGTGTGTGGTGGGGGTGAAGTGTATACATCTTCACAACCATGTGAAGATTGAGTTTTCTGGTCAGGGTATCTATTTTGACATCACAGTTTATCTGTATGAGAGATCAGATAAATATTTGAATGTGTTTTTTGTTTTTCATCTTTTAGAATATTTGGCTAGAAAAATTTCTAGACAAGAAGTTTTTGTTACTCATTATATTTCAGCCATGTGACAAATACAGGATTTCTTACAGAAATATGAATAAAGGTTATCTTTAGGTCCGAGTAGTATAGAATTTTGGTTACATTCATACATGATATAGTCTACTGTATTATATGGATTCTGCAAAATTATTTTTGTCAGTTGTCCACCCATTCAGTCCACATTCATTTAGTGCCAACTGTTTTCTAGGAACTTTAGTAGAAAGTAGAGATATGAATTTAATGATTTTCAAAATGAGCAAACTTGGTTTAGAGAAAATATTGTACAAACTGACTACTATATTTACTATCAATTTTTTTCTATAAGTTACAAGGTATATATCCTGTCATATGCATAAGAACTCCTATTATCAGTTCTTTGAAACAACATTATTAGTGGCATTCTTGGGAGGCTATGTTCATTTTGTTATTAGCATAATTTTTGAAGTTGAGAATGGCCTTGAAATTGGTTTGTAAGCATTATCATAAAATGAGTATCTTTGTAATTATGGTTTTTTAAATAGTCTAATTTTATTCAAAAAATCTCTCTCATGATTACATATGTAATTCACCAGATTTGTACCCGAATGGCTTTGGCTATTTTAAAAATCAAATTTCTTCAGAAAGGGAAAATGATTTTGCTTCATTTAAGATGATTAAGAGGTAACTTAGAAAAGAATCTTCCACAATATTTTAAGCAACATGCCAAATAAATCTCAACACCATTTCTAAAAATACAATCTAAGAATGAGCCTCCAGACATTCATATACACATGTGCCTGCATGTGCAGTCATATCTCCTGCACTCATAGTTCAGCATCATCCAAATCCCAAGTAGCGTGGCCAAATCTAAGCATCATAAAACTAGAATTATTTTCAACAGTACTTTCCATAGACTGCCATTACTAGGAAGGGGAATCATTTTCACAATTATTTTAGAAAGACCAAGAAACATGCTGAAATGTATACTTATATATCTATCTAATTACAGCTCATTATAGAAACCAATATGTGACACTGCCAGAAAATGTTTCCACTTAGGAGGATACTGAGCCATTTTATTGATTGATGTACAGATAACCTTAATCTCATGTGAGGTGGAGATCTGACAGCTGCCCTAACTAAGTGATTGTATTGTCTATTCTTACTATATTTTATGTAAAGCCAAGTTTTCAAAAGGTTATACATATTTTATTTCTTTGATTCTTGATTCATTACAATTAATTTAACTACCTTTTGCTACAGTCATTATCAAATATTGTGCTTTGCCATGTAGTTATTTTTATGATCTTGCTTAGACATTAACAGCCAATCACTATTAAATTGGTCTTAATGAATTTAAAACTTCAGTAGGTATTTTAGAATTCACAGATAGAACACATGTAAACCACCTAAGTGACATTATTCATGAGAATGATATTTGGAACTCTGTTTCAATTTGTTTATAAAAGTTCAGTTCCAGCTGTTCATGGTAACACTTAATATTACTAATGTGTGGCTGCTATTTATGGCTCATAATGATGAGATGCTTCAAATGCATGTATTGAGATTGTTGTAAGCCAGCCTTAAACAATCATGACAAACAAAGGCTATGTGGATTTCAAAAAAACGCATACAGTAGTAAAGTCAAAGTCACAGGTCACATGTTCCTTTCTCTGTAAACACTTTTATGAAGGTTCTCTTTTGTTGTCTTTAGTGTTGTGATTTAAATTTGCAGGTGGAATTTTTCATAAATAGAATCCAACAAAATCACTGATATTAGTTTACTTCTTTTGAGGATACTCGTTTGCAATTCAGTAAAAAATATAAAAGGCAAATTTCTAGAGTGTCAAAATATTTGTTTAGTATTTACAAGGCAGAAGAATATTGCAGGTGTCTACATTGGTCTACTTCCTCATTCTTTGTATGGAGGTTAGATTTTTCTAAATTTTATAAAAAATACATTCTTTCAGATAAACTCTCTAATCCCGCCTCCTGTACAGAGATGCTGGTGCTATTACTGATAAGACATGAAGACAATGACTTCTTCACTCCATGCATTAAAAAAAGTTATACCTCTCTGGGATTTCTCTATTACCTGTTGAAAAGGTGTTTTATGTGAAGTAATCATTGTGATGTGTGATGCATCATTGCTCTGAATTAAGAAAAACAATTGTCTCCGAATTTTTCGTTATACACTGACATAGTGCTTCTAAAATTTTATTGTGCCTTTATATCACCTAGAATTCTTGTTAAAATACAGATTCCAACTCAGTAGGTCTGGAGTGAGGCCTGTGAGGCCTGAGATTCTGCATTTCTATCAAGCCCCAGGGATACCGAGGATGCTTATAGGGGGACCATATTCTGAGTAGCAAGATGCTAAAGCTGCTCAATGTGTTTCTGGAGCAGCATATAGAACAGACATGCAAAGAATGATTTGCTAGGATCCAAGGATAATTCCCTAGCAAGATGATTTGCTGCCTTTCTACTGTCTCTTTACTGCTATTTGCTCGTGAAATCATTTTTAGTAGCTGATTTGTACTGTTTAATTCAACCTGCTCTATTGAGAAGAGAAATAATAAGCAACACGATGTCACTCACAAATTTATAAATTTGGGACATTTAAACTCTAACATCCAATAAGTATCTATTATAAATAATTTCAAATAAACACCTTTGCTTTTAAAATGAACATTTTCCTTTTTAACTTGGAAATAGTTTGCTTGTATAGTCATGGGAAATTGGTGAATTGCATTTTTTTTGGTGATACATGGACTGTATTTCTGATTTTTTTTTTGCTATTATGAAAATACAACTTTTAATGGATAAATTTAAACTTTATTATAAGGATTTGGTTTGCATTATGACCAAAATCTTGTAGCACTGGAACTTTTTCTCATTGAAAACAAGTTTTCATTCTAGAATTCTGCTGAAATGGAAATAACACAGAATGTACTTTGGGCCAAGTATTTTAAAGACATCAGATGTTAGAGAAGATCTTCGTAGCTCAATGGACATAAATACAGGTTATTAGATTAGTTTTCTTCTTTGCTTTCAGAGTGTTCTTTTTTTTCTGAGTTAATTTGGGGTTAGAGTTGTTTTATTTAGCTATAATGAGATATGATTTCTGGAAACAAGATATTTGGCAAGGTGGAGGAGAGAGTGTTATTTGTGGTTGTGCAGCATGGTGCAGTCACATATGTAATATAAAGTAGGTTAAGGAAGACTGAGAAAAGATGTTTTCCTCCAGCAAGAGCTTATGTTTTCGCAGCTAGCTGGTTATGTCCAGGTAGGCATGTGTCCCTGGCTTGTAGCCATTTAACTCTCCTTTATCAAATGAATTCATTTCTGATACAAATGGGCGAAGAATAACAAGTGTGTCCATATTTGTAAATTTAGGACTTTTTCATTTTAGGCAGTCTTGAGAATTCTGTTGCTGTAAATATGAATTCATTTCAAATGTGGGAAGGTTTGAGTTCTTTTGCCTGATCCCTAGGTGTCAGAGAACTTAGTAGTAATGATAGTAGTCATAATTTTCTAGAGCAACTTTCTGAGAGATACCTGCTAAGTATTCATGAATCAGAAAGATGAGTGGATGAATACTCTCTAACTCATGTTTATCAAGAACAATAATTACTATATTTTACATATCCATTTTAGGATAATATATGCATGAATAAAAATAAACACATTTTCAGTTCAATGAATTCTTGTCAGAAGAATAATTTTGAGACTGTAAGCCAAGCTTTTGTCTATTATTAACCAAACGAGTTCATTAGGTATCAGGAAGGAGGCATTGAAGGTACATTTTGTAGAGGCGATTTCATTACAATAAGTAGTTTTTCACAGTTGTTCAATGAGACCATGAAAATAGCTTTGCATTATACCTGCTAGTATCTGTTTAGAAAAGTGTAAAAAAGCTTATATGTGCAAAAGTTTCTGTTAAGAACTGAAGTGATTGAAATTGGATTCTTTTTTGTATGGCACTGTGAACAGCATATCATTCTTAGTAAAATGATAAACTTTCCAAGAG
This sequence comes from Callithrix jacchus, assembly GCF_049354715.1. Classification (NCBI taxonomy): domain Eukaryota; kingdom Metazoa; phylum Chordata; class Mammalia; order Primates; family Cebidae; genus Callithrix; species Callithrix jacchus. The sequence goes on along the minus strand of NC_133505.1, from coordinate 110,424,486 downwards.
TAAGCTTTTTATTTTCCTTATAATGATCTTGAAACTGAAATCACATCTCAAATTTCACATGCATATCAAACTTTCTCTTTGAAACAGTTAGTGAGGCTTTTTTTCCTGTTCTTGGAAATGATTAATGCAGTTCAGCTCTCTCTCCCTAAATTTGCCACAGCATTTTTACATGGTGGAATAAAAAAATTGCAATAAGAGTGGATAATAAAACTGACTTACCTTTTTACTAATCATTTATTATGAAAAATGTTTTGTCATGTACATTAAATAAACATTCTGCTAATTAAGTAAACCTATTCTATCTTACCCAAAGTGAGGTATTGCTGTCTATTTAAGATGATATGATCGCTCTTAATCAACCCCTACGCATATGTGTGTGCATGTAACTCCTCATACTATACAGTATTTCTTCAGATTTATTTTCTTCAATGTTTCTCTTTTAATTTGTAAGCATATGCAGTATATCTAAATCACTGTTATATTTATTTAGAAGTTCTTTAGGGTTATAAATCTATAGATAAACTAGAACTCTAATTCATGCAGTAGAACAACTTTATTTTTATAATCTAAATGATACTCTCAGACATGCTTATGAATAATAAGTTGATAATTTGCCATCGGCATCTCTGGTGCTTCAACTTTCTTCCTGGGTGGCCTGATTCACTGGTATCTGATCCATTCTCCATTTCTACTCCTGTATCTCTGCTCCAAATCTCATATGAATGTAGAGATGTTGGCAGAAGACGGCATAGCAGATTGGGCAGGTTGCCTGTACAGCTATAAATGGAGATGACCAAAGTGAAGGAGAGGTATGGGTAGGTGAGTGGCAATCAAACAGCACTGCATCAATGTTAAAGTGTAGAGGGCAGGTGATGGGGAGGGCATGGATTTGAAAAGCAAAGACCTCTTCAGTTGGTTTCATAAACTCTGAAAACCAGTTTGACAGAAAATACCTACTTGTTCTGGCAGAAAACTGCTTTCCAAGTGCAAGCTTTACAAAACCGTTCATCAGACCTGGTAGAGTTGAATGGAAGGAAGGGCAGTGCAGTGGCAGAAAGTGTCAGACCACAAAGGCTGACCTGAAAAATGCTTTGATATACTTACTGCTAGTGGGGTTGTGGAAGCAGGTGATGGCAAGGCATTGGAAAAGTTGAAGTCAGAGAAATTTATTTTATTTTATTGTGGTAGGAACACTTAATATGAGATCTACCCTCTTAAATTTTTAAGTGTACTGTACATTTAGGAACTCTTGCACGCTTTCGGTAGAAATGCAAAGTGGTAGAACCACTATAGAAAACAGTTTAAAGGTTCTTTTTCATATACTTTAATTTCTGGGGTCCATGTGCAGAACATGTAGGTTTGTTACATGGGTATACATGTGCCATAGTGGTTTGCTGCATCCATCACCCTGTCATCTATATTAGGTTCTTAAAAAATAAAAAATAGAACTATGATGTGATCTAGCAATTTCACTTCTGAGCGTTTATCTAAAGAAATTAAAATCAAGATTTCAAAGAAATATTGACACTCCCATGTTCATTACAGCACTATTCCCAATAGTCAGGGTGTAGTAGTCAGAGGAATTTTTAAATGGAAGGAAGGGTGATTGGGAATGTGGTGCTTCTTACAGGGGAATTTTAAATAAGTGCAGCATGGTATCAGCTGAGTAGCATGCAGGGAGGGAAGGGGCTGAGTTGAGGTTTGAGGGTGTCTCAACAGGAAAGAAGGCAGTGATGAGAACTGGAATGTCATTTCAAGAAGTGCAGTAAATATTATACATTGAGTTTGGACAGAAGTGTGGCAAATGCAAACTAGTCTCAAACTAAAGTAGAAATTCAAGGCTGCAGGTCATATCTGGGAGGACAGGTGCTAGGTAAAGTGTAGGGGTACAGGGAAGACACAGTGAAAGCATCAAGCACATTAAGGCATCTTGTAGGAAAATTAGGCAGATAATAATGAAAAAGTGTCTAGCCCATGTGAAACAAGATTGGTGAGAATGAAGTGGGGAGAATGACTAGGATATGGGGCAAGTCATCTGTAGCTTGAGTTGTATAGGTGGTGAATGGCTCTATTGCTTCTTCGTGCCTCTGGGACACTTGGAAATTTATCTCTGATATCTGAAGCTTCCAGGACCCTTTCCCAGTCAAAGCCCAATAGTAGTTTTTCTCCTTAGTGTAGGGTTGGCTGAAGTGTGTACAGATATTTAGTGTTCAAGGCAAGTAACTGCAATGGACATGACTTGGACTAAAAGATTATATCCTGCACAGGCAATGTTACAACTCTTAAAGACATAGGTAAATGCAGCTCAGTAAACTACTCTCAAGTGAACATTTTAGAGTGGAGTGGCCTCTGCTGTTTTCCTTTTGTACTCTAATTTGTGCTAGTACAGGTATTATCAAGTCACAGAATTATAAAACTAAGGCATTTACTGAGAGAATATACTACTAAGTGACAATTTGTGGCTAAGGAGCAAACAGTCTGGGATTTTTCTTTGTTTGATTCATTCACTACTGTCCAATGCTTCTCAATGTCCTGGCAAGTATTCAGAGCAGCAAGATCACAATTCTTGTTCCCCCCGAGGCACATAAGATTGAAGGTAAAAATATTTCATAATGGGGAAACATCAAACCAAAAATGACATAAATTCCTCTTCTTATTAAGACGATTAAAATGTACTTAAATATAATAAATAAACAAAATCCCCTAAATTCTATTTGTCCCCATGGTATATGTCAATATTTATATGGATAAAATTAGAGAATACTATTCTTCACATTTCTGTATACCATAAATGGAGTTGTCATGAGCGTCACAGAAAACATGATTCTCTGTTGTGGTAGTCTGAAGAATAGGAAAGGAAGGCCATGATGGAAACCAGAATACCAGTACTTGAAAATGCCCCTTCCTAAAATGATAAAATGACAGAGCTTTTCCTTTTCTTAGTGGATGATTGTTTATTCTTTCTGACTGCTCCAGAGTTAACTTTAAAGTTTAGTGGATACTTCTGGATAGTGTTGCCTTAAATTTCCCAGGATCACAGCTTCCCCCTGTTTCCTGAAAGACAACATTGACTCTCATAATTTCTTTTCTGGAAGAGTGAACTCATTTTGCTGTGTGTAATTTATAGCCAGAGAATAGATTAGCCATGGGAACTAAATACTCCCCTGTCTGGTGGACTCTGGTAGGAGCGGTGAAATTGTTTGGCTGTGCCTTCACCAAAATCTCATCTTGAATTGTAGTTCACACACTCCCCACATGTCCTGGAAGGGACCTGGTGGGAGATAATTGAATCATGGGGGTGGTTAACCCCCAGGTGATAGTGAGTGAGTTCTCATGAATTGGATCTCTTTCCTGCCACCCTGTCAAGAAGTATCTTCTACCATGATTGTAAGTATCATGAGGCCTCCCCAGTCATGTGGAACTGTGAGTCAATTAAACCTCTTCTTGATCAATTATTCTGTCTTGGGTATTTCTTCATATCAGCCTGAGAATAAACTTACACAAGCAGTTAACCTGGATGGAACAAACAGCTCTCATTAATGCAGACCAACAGACCTCTGCATGCTGAAAGAAGGGTAGATGCCAAATGGGCCTTTTTAATTGATGGGCATGACTAAGTACATCTTTAAGTAATTGCTTTTTGTTTTCTTTGATATTCCAGATGCAGTCTGTCTTTTTTCTCAGCGGGTTCTCTTAGCTCCTTGTTTTTTATCTGCAGCAAATATATTCTTTGCTGGTTGCTTTTGTTAAATACCCACATTCTCACGCACTTGTTAGAAACGTTACTTTTATGTCTCTGTTCTACTCTGTGGCAAAGTCAATTCCCATGTGTCTAAAATTGTAAATCTGTGAAATATTAAATCTGTCAGAATTTTGGAGGTTTAATGTTTACTTGCCAATGATATTTTAGTTGTATTATGGAGGTATATCCATCAATATTATCATGCTTGTATATACTATGTAGGTGTCAAAGAGTACAGAAACAAAAGAATATATTTTTTTAAATTTGAGGGACAGTTTTTGCAAAATGAGATGAGTATAATTTGATGGTAGAACCTTGCACAAAATCACTCCTAAGATCAGAAAGAGGAATTGTAAAGGCTGATTTCCATGGACCATGCCTTTTCAGTGATGTTGAAAAGATAACCAGAGTCTGTACATTAGACATTGCAAATATTCCACAAGTTCAGGTGTTTGAAAGGACTCTCCAGACTCAACAGAGCATGCTCAAGTAAGTTTTTTTTTTTTAATAGGAAGATAGTGTAGCAGGAGAAAGTGTGTAGACAAGCACTGGGAGTCTGGAGTCTAATAGACAACTGAGTCTAAACTTTGCAGGGTTCTTGTTTGCCCAAGGTCACACTTTGTCTTTAAATTAAACTACCAAGTCTGTGTGAGGAATCAGGGCATAAGTTTCCGGAGTGTGTGTTTATGACCCTCTGGTCATATAGTCAAGCCAGGCTAACAATTTACACCAGGTAAAAACTGTCAGTAAACAAACTGTCCCTGGAGAGTCTCCAGGGACATTTTGGACATTAAACTGCATGTCATAAATCTCACTGCATTCATCTTGGCCAAAGGTCAAACCTGGCATTCAGAATCCTCCGAGATAATGATAGACTTTTCCCAGTTGAACTGTAAATTAACTGTGTTTTATATAGTTACATAGATTTTTAATGTACCCCAGGAAAATCCAGTTGAATATATATTTAATTCAATTAAGGCTAAATTCTCACAGAGAAGAAAAAATAAATGTTCACAAAGCTCTATAGCTGTAACTGAGACAGAACTGTAACTTACATCTGTTGTATTTAATTTTAGTATTTTCCCCTCTAATCTCAACTATAATTCCTCATAGTTTAGGATTCCTTTTTTTTTTTTTTTTTTTTTTTTGAGACAGAGTCTCGCTCAGTTGCCAGGTGCCAGGATGGAGTGCAGTGGCATGATCTCAGCTCACTGCAACCTTCGCCTCCCAGGTTCAAGCAATTCTCCTGCCTCAGCCCCCCGAGTAGCTGGAACTACAGGCATGTGCCACCACGTCTGGCTAATTTTTGTATTTTTAGTAGAGACGGGGTTTTACCACGTTGGCCAGGATGGTCTTGATCTCTTGACCTCATGATCCGCCCACCTCGGCCTCCCAAAGTGCTGGGATTACAGGTGTGAGCCACCGTGCCTGGCCCAGTTTAGGATTCCTTTTAAGCATAAAACTGGTTATTTGTCAGGCATGCTGTCTTTGTCTCTTTTCTGTTGCCAACACAGGATACCACACACTTGGTAATTTAGAAAGAAAAGAAATGTATTTCTCTCAGTTCTAGAGGCTGGAAGTCCAATGTCAAGGTGGCCAGCATATGGTGAGGACCTTTGTGCTGTGTCATCCCACAGCAGAAGGCAGAAGGGCAAGAAAGCACAAGCTCAAGAGAGTGTTAAACTCTCTTTTATGAGGATCCCACTCCCTTGATAACTTACACATGAGAGAATAGCATTAATGTGTCATGACCTAATCATCTTGCAATGGTCCTATCTCTCAACCTTGTTGCACTGGGGATAATTTCAAACACAGGAACTTTGGGGGGCACTTCAAACCATAGCATTCTGACCTTGCCTGCCAAATTATGTCATTCTCCCATGCGAAATACCTTCTTTCTATCTCAATAGTCCCAAAGTCTTAACATGTTTCAGCACCAATTCAAAAGTTCAAAGTCCAGATTTTCATCTGAATCAGGTATGAGTGAGACCGAAGGCACAATTTATCCTGAGGCAAATTACTGGGCAGCTATGGGCTTGTGAAATTAACAAGTGATGTGCTTCCAAAATACTAAGTGAGACATGTTTACGGTAGATTCCTATTTTAAAAGGGAGAAACAGGCCAAAAAAAAAAAAAAAAAAAAAAAAAGGTAACTGAGATAACTGTTCCCAAATAAATATAAAACCCAACAGGGAAAACAGCATTATCCCTTAACATTGGAGAATAATCTCCTCTGACTCCACGTGCTGCATCCTGGGCACACTGAGGTGGGAATTGGGTCCCTAAGGCCTTGGATGAACCTGTCCTATTCCTTTGCTGGGCTCAGTCCACCCAGAAGCTCTCATGAGTTGGAGTCTCATGCCTGCAGCTTTCTCAGGCTGGAGTTACAGGCTGGTAGATCAACAGTTCTGGGGTCTCTGAGGTAGTCCTGCTCCCTCTGTTTCAGTAGACATTGCCATAGTAGGGGCTCTCTGTGGTATCTCCACCCCTGTGACAAATGGATACTTGGGCTCCTAGGCTGTCACAACATCAAATCTAGGTGGAGGCCACCAGAGCCCCGAAGCTTGTGCAGTCTTCACTTCTGCAGTCAGCACATGTAGATCTTGCCCAAGGCCTATAGCTTGCACCTTCAGAAACTGGCACAGGCCATGCTTGGGCCCACCACAATCTCAGATGGAACAGCTTAGGAATACTACCCCTGTATGTGGGCAGCCGAGCCCTGAGGTGGCCTTGGGTAGCAAATGCTGAGGTCATAATGGGTACCTCTCTGAAAACTTTGTCCTCAAGGCCTTGCTCTGTGCCTGTGATGGGCAGGCAGCCTCAAAGATTCCTGAAACATCTTTGGGGTCTTTCCTAATCTCCTTAGACAATGATTTATTTGCTAAACCCTTAGTTTGTTCTTTTAAATATTTTTTTTTTTTTTTGCTCTTTACATCGTCTGGCTGTGAATTTTTTAAATCTTTCCATTCTGCTTCTCTTTTAATTATAAATTCCACCTGCCTCTTCCTATATGCAGTTAAATGTAACCACGAGTCTCCTTCAGTATTTTATTTGGGAATTTCTTTTACCAGATATCCTAGTTATGGCCCTTAAATTCCACCTTCCATAAAGCCCTTGGGTGTGGACATAATTCAACCACATTCTTTTTGACTTTATAACAAGGATGGCCTTCTGTCCAGTTTTGAGAACCTTCTCATTTTCATCAGAGACCTCATCAGAATACACATTACTGTATTACATTTTACCAGTAAGTACTCTGATCACAATCACTTAAGTAATCCCTAAGAAGATTTAGGCTCTCCTTAATAGCTGTTGTTTTCTTCTGAGGCTTCGCCAGTATTGTCCTGAACACTACCTTCACAACAAAGCAGTGTTTTCCCAGCCTGCTCCTCCAAACTCTTCCATTCTCTACCCATTACCTGGTTTCAAAGCTTCCATACTTTCAAGTATTGTAGTAATCGCTCTGCTTCTTGGTACCAGTTTTCTGTCTTACTCATCTCTGTGTTGTTATAACTGAACACCACAGACTGTGGGTAATTCATAAAGAAAAGAAATTTATTTTTTAAGAGTGCTGGAGTCTGGAAAGTCCAAGGTTGAGGGATCTGCATCTGGCAAGAGTCTTATTGCTGTGTGATCTGTGGCAGAAGGTGCAAGAGTAAGAAGGAAGGCTCCAGAGAGAGAGAGAAAGCCAAATTCAGTTTCATCAGAACCTCGTACCGGAGATAACGAACCCTCTCCCACACAATAAAGACATTAATCCATTCATGATGGCTGAGCCCTCATGACCTAATCACTTTTTAAAGGACCCCCTCTCAACAATACTTCACTGGAGATTAAGTTTCAAACACAAAAACTTTAGGGAATACATTTAAGCCATAGCACATATCTATGTTGTGGAGACCAGAAAGAAACCTTCAACCACTACAATACTCAAAGGTATAAAATGTCATTTACAGAATAATACATATATTTCTTTAAAAATAAATAGGATCATATTCATATTGGTAAAAATGCAGTATCTTAGTAAATTTTGTTAGTATAAATTCTCGATCATTAAAGTAACTCTGAAAATTTGAGACATAACTGTTTTTCTCAACAAACGATGATCAGTATAGCTTTTATTTTGATTTTCCAAAACTTAACAGTTAGCCCTTTCAAAATCATAAAAAGATATGCACTTTAAAACAAATGTCACAGAAGGAGATAATAGAGTAATACAATTATATTTTGCACCACACACTGTCACAAGGCAAATATCTTCTGTCCTTGATACATTCTCCATATACAGAAATACAGATCTATTCTCTCTGTATATATATAAATATACATATTTATATACCTGCTTTGTAGAAGGAGTTCTTTGAGCATTTTAGTTTTCTCTAGAACTTGAGGAGAAATAAACTCTTAGAAATGTCATGCTATGAGAAATAAGTCCGTGCACAAATCTGTGAATTATTTCTGAAAGACAAAATGGTTTATAGTGAGGAGAGGTTTTTCGTTGAGATGTAACCTTGAAGACAAGGAGGGAGAGCAAAATAAACTGCCCAGAATAGTTATCATCAACATGTGTATTTAAGATAATCACATAAGCATTTTTACTTCTGATTATGTTGCTTTTCCATCTCCTGCTCAGCTTTTTCTGGACACGCAAATAAATGATCAATTTAGAATCACATTACATTCAAAATGGACAAAATTGTGAGATCATGTTTGAATGAGCAGTCCAGTTGAGAGGATTCAAACTTCCACTGGGAGCCTACTTAAAATATAATAAACATTTCTACAAAGGCATATGTTTCTTGGATTGACCTGGAGAGCAAATCGATAACTCAGAGAAAAGGCCCATGGTAAGACAAGACGAGGGGACAAAATGATTGTCTGAAATCGATGGGTAATACCTGACAACTCCGAAATGGTTGAGTGCATTTTCACAATGCTGGTGAGGCCAGATCTTCAGCCAAGTCATAATTCTGGAGCCATCCATCTTGGTGATGAGAGAGGACTGGATTACTGAGGATGAGTCAGCTTTTCTAAGAGCCTAGTCACTTGTATATTTGTGTCTTGGGCTAAGAAAGCATAGCCTATATCATTTGGATTTGTGTGAAAGTAAAGTTTGCTATTCTATGGAATGAAATAATAAACCCTCTGGTCCTGCTAATTTATTCAAACTACTCTAATGATGTTGTCAGCTTTAATGTTATTTGCTGCTGCTCGTGAACTCTTTTCTAATTGTCTTACCTGAAAGCAAATCGCTGCTAAGACAATTTTGCCTAATGATCCTAGATCTTTGTGGTACTTTTCTCTTGAAATTAGGTTTATATTTTTCTTCTTTTGTTCAAGTCTTATACTATGATTCAAACACATAGATTCATGAATTTTCATATGTTAGAATCATTTTTCTTTTAAACTTTTATTTTCAGTTTAGGGGTACATGTGCAGGTTTGTTATATAAATATACTGTGTCTCATGGGGGTTTGGTGTACAAACTATTTTGTCAACCAGCTATTAAGTACAGTACCTGATAGGTATTATTTCTGATCCTCTAGCATCTGGCAAGGGTCTTAGTGATGCATCATCCGTGGCAGAAAGTTGAAGAGTAAGATGGCTGCTCAACCTCCACACTCAAGTAAACCCTGATATCTATTGTTCTTCTCTTTGTGTCCATGTGTTCTCATTGTGTAGCTCCCACTTGTAAGTAAGAAGATGCAGTATTTTATTTTCTGATTTTGCAATAGTTTGTTTGGGAAAATGGCTCTCCAGCTCCACCTGCGTTGTGGCAAAGGACATCATCTCATGTGTTTTTATGGATGCATGGGATTTCATGGTGTATATGCACCATATTTTCCTTCTCTCATCTACTGTTGATGGGCATTTAGGCATTCCATGTCTTTGCTATTGTGACTAGTGCTTTGATGAACATACATGTACATATGTCTTTATGATAGAACAATTTATATTCCTTTGGATATATGCCCATTAATGGGATTACTGGGTCAAATGGTAATTTTATTTTAAGTTCTTTGAGGAATTGCCACACTGCTTTCCACAATGGCTGAACTAATTTACATTCCCACCAGCAGTATATAAGCACTCTTTTTTTCTCTGCAACCTTGCCAGCATCTGTAATTTTTTGACTTTATTATAATAGCCATTCTGACTGATGTAAGATGGTATCTCATTGTGGTTTTGATTTGCATTTCCCTGATGATTAATGATGTTCAGCATTTTTTCATATGCTTCTTGGATGCATGTAAGTCTTCTTTTGAAAAGTGTTCATGTCCTTTGTCCACTTTGTGATGGGGTTGTTTTTTTGCTTGTAAATGTGTTTAAGTTCTGTATATATTCTGGATATTAGACCTTTGTTAGATGAATAGTTAGCAAATATTTTCCCCCAATCTGTAGGTTGTTTACTCTAGTGATAGTTTCTTTTGCAGTGCAGAAGCTCTTTAGTATAATTAGGCCCCATTTGTCAATTTTTTGTTTTTGTTGCAATTGCTTTTGCCATCTTCAGCATGAAATCTTTGCCAGGTCCTATGTACAGAATGATATTTGCTAAGTTATCTTCCAGAGATTTTATAATTGTAGGTTTTAGATTAAGTCTTTAATCCATCTTGAGTTGGTTTTTATATACGGTATAAGGAAGTGGTCCAGTTTCAATCTTATGCAAATGCCTAGCCAGTTATTCCAGTGCCATTAACTAAATAGGGAGTTCTTTTCTCATTGCTTGTTTTTGTTAGCTTTGTCAAAGATCAGATGGCTGCAGCTGTGCAGCATCATATCTGGGCTCTCTATTCTGTTCTATTGGACTACATGTCTGTTTTTATACCAGATGCATGCTGTTTTAGTTACTGTAGCCTTGCAGTATAGTTTGTAGTTGGGTAATGTGATGCCTCCAGCTTTGTTATTTTTGGTTAGGATTCCCTTGGCTATTCAGGCTCTTTTTTTGGTTGCATATGAATTTTAAAAGTTTTTTCTAATTCTGTGAATAATGTCATTGGTAGTTGGATATCACATTAAATAGCATTGATTCTGTAAATTGTTTTGGATAGGATAGCCATTTTAACAATATTGATTCTTCTTATCCACAAGCATGGATGTTCTCCATTTGTTTGTGTCGTCTCAGATTTCTTTGAGGAATGTTTTCTATTTCTCATTGTAGAAATTGTTCACCTCCATGGTTAGCTGTATTCCTAGGTGTTTACTCTTTTTGTGTCGATTTTGAGTAAGATTGCATTCCTGATTTGACTCTCAGCTTGGATATTTTTGGTGTATAAAAATGCTATAGACTTTTGTACATTTATTTTGTATCATGAAACTTTGCTGAATATGTTTATCAGATCAAAGATTTTTTTGGGGGAGAGACTATGGTATTTCCTAATATAGAATCACGACATCTGCAAACCAGGATAGCCTGACTTCCTCTCGTCTTATTTAGATGCATTTTATTTTTTTTCTTTTGCCTGATTACTTTGGCCAGGACTTCCAGTACTATGTTGAATAGGAGTGTTGAGAGAGGATATCTTTGTCTTGTTCCAGTTTTCAAGGGGACTGCTTCTAGCTTTTGCCCATTCAGTATGTTATTGGCTGTGGGTTTGTCATAGATGGCTCTTATTGTTTTGAAGTATGTTTATTCAGTGCCTAGTTTCTTGAGAGCTTTTAACATAAAGCCATGTTGAATTTTATCAAAAGCCTTTTCTGCATCTAATGAGATGGCCACGGTTTTTGTTTTAGTTTTGTTTATGTGATAAATCACATTTATTTGCATATTTGCAACCAACTTTGCATCCTAGGGATAAGGCCTATATGATCAAGTGGGTTAGCTTTTTGATGTGCTGCTAGATTCAATTTGCTAATATTTTGTGGAGGATTTTTACATTAATGTTCATCAAGAATATTTTCCATGCAGTTTCCTTTTTTTCTTGTGTCTCTACCAGATTTTGGTATGAAGTTGCTGCTGGCCTCATAGAATGAGTTATGGATGAATCCCTCCTCCTTAAGGTTTTGGAATAGTTTCAGTAGGAATGGAACCACTTCTTTATATGTCTGGTAGAATTAGGCTGTGAATCTGAGTGGTTTTACTACTTAGAAGGATTTTTCTTACTGATTAAATTTCAGAACTCATTACTGGTCTGCTCAACAATTCAATTTCTTCCTGCTTCAGTCTTGGGAGGTTGTATGTGTCCAATAATTTACCTTTTTCTTCTGTATTTTCCAGTTTGTATGCAAAGAGGTATTCATGGTAGTCTCTGAGGGTTTTGATATTTCTGTAGGGTCAGTGATAATGTTCCCTTTGTCATTTCTAACTGGGTTTACTTGGATCTTTTCTCTCTTTTTCTTTATTAGTCTAGCTTGCAGTCTAAATTACTAATTTTTTCAACGAACCAATTTCTAGATTAATTGATCTTTTGTATGGCTTTTCACACCTCCATTTCCTTCAGTTCAGCTCTGATTTTGGTTATTTCTCATCTTCTGCTAGCTTTGGGATTGGTTTGTTCTTGTTCCTTTAGTCGTTATGTTAGGTTGTTAATTTGAGATCATTCTAACTTTTTGATGTGGGCACATGGTGCTACAAACTTCCCTCTTAACACTGAGTTAGCTGTGTCTGAGAGATTCTGGCATGTTGTATCTTCATTCTCATTAGTTTCAAATAATTTCTTGATTTCTGCCTTAATTACTTACCCAAAAGTCACTCAGGAGGAGGTTGTTTAATTTCCAGGCAATCGTATGATTTTGAACAATTTTATTAATATAGATTCCTATTTCTATTGTGTTGTGGTCCAAGAGTGTAGTTGATACAATTTAGATTTTGTTGAATTTGCTGAGGACTGTTGTATGTCCAATAGTGTGGTTGATTTTAGGGTATGTGCCATGTGGCAATAAGAAGATTGTATGTTCTATTGTTTTAAGTGGAGAGTTTTGTAGGTGTCTATTACATCCATTTGGTCTAGTGTTGAGTTCAGATCCTAAAAATCTTTGTTAATTTTCTGTCTCAGTAATCTCTCTAATATTGTCACCATAATGTTGAAGTCTCCCATTATTATTGTGTGGTTATCTAAGTCTCTTCCTAGGGCTCTGAGAACTAACTTTATGAATCTGAGTGCTCATGTGTTGGGTGCATATACATTTAGGATAGTTAGGCCTTCTTGCTGAGTTGAACCTTTTACCATTCTGTAAGGCCCTTCTATGACTTTTTGATCTTTGTTGGTTTAAAGTCTATTTTGTCTGAAATTAGAATAGCAATTCCTGTTTGCTTGGTAGATTTTTCTCTCACCTTGTACATTGAGCCTATGGGTATCATTGCATGTGAGGTAGATCTCTTGAAGACAACATACCATTGGATCTTGCTTCTTTCTCCAACTTGCCCACTCTGTATGTTTTAATTGGGGCATTTCAATTAAAACATTCAAGGTTAGTATCCATATAGGTGAAACTGGTTATTATGCAGACTTGTTAATGGGGTTGCCTTATAGTGCCAATGGTATATGTATTTAACTGTGTATTTGCAGTGCCCAATATTGGTCATTCCTTTCCACATTTAGCACTCCCTTTATGACCTTCTGTGAAGCAGGTCTGATGGTAACAAATTCCCTTAGCATTTGTTTGTCTGAAAGGATCTTCTTTCTCCTTCACTTATGAAGCTTAGTTTGGCTGAATATAAAATTCTTGGTTGGATATTCTTTCCTTTAAGAATACTGAATATAATCCTCAATCTCTTTTGGATAATAGGGTTTCTGCTGAAAGGTCTCCTGTTAGTCTGATGGGGTTCCCTTTGCGGATTACCTAACCCTTCTCTGTAGCTTCCTTTAACATTTTTTTCTTTCATTTTGACCTTGAAAAATCTGATGACTATATATTTTGGGCACGGTTTTCTTGTGTCGTGTCTCACAGAGGTTCTCTGCATTGCCTGAATTTGAATGTTGGCCTCACTATTGAGGATGAAGTTTTCATGGATGATATCCTGAAATATGTTTCTTAACTTGCTTGATTTTTTTTCCTGTCTCTTTCAAGGATGCCAGTGAGTTATAGATTTGGTCCTTTACATAATCCCATATTTCTCAGAGGTTTTGTTTGTTCTTTATAAAATTTTTTTCTTTATTTTTATCCGAGTTATTTCTAGAATAGTTCCTTTTTGGCCACTTGAAAATTCTTTTAGTTTGTTGCCAAGATTTAAACACTGGAAGACATAAGAATATTCTTGTCTTTAAAAAAATAGAATTCCAACTTTTATGTTAGATTCAGGGGTACATGTGCAGGTTTGTTACCTGGGTATATTGAGGGATGCTGAGATTTGAGGTATGATTGATCCTGTCACCCAGGAACTGATTATAATTCCTAATAGTTTTTCGATTCTTATCTCCCTCATTTTCAGACTCCTCCTGAAGATTCAAGCATCCTGGTAGCACTAGTGTCATATTTCTGCATGGTCACTCTCAGCCATTGCTGGATAGCTATTGTCTCCTATAGACTTGGCAGTCATACTCCACTTTGTCTCAGATCCTTCCTGACCCACTCCACTATCCAGAGCATACTCCTGGTCTCTGTGGACACTAGTACAGATAATCAGAGGTAGCTCAGGATTTTGAACACCTTAAAGGCATTAAATTATTATTTATTTTTTATTTTTTTTGAGACAGAGTCTTGCTCTGTTGCCCAGACTAGAGTGCAGTGGCTAGATCCTGGCTCACTGCAACCTCCACCTCCTGGGTTAAGAGATTCTCCTGCCTCAGCCTCCTAAGTAGCTGGGGCTACAGGCATGTGCCACCACTCCCAGCTAATTTTTTGTACTCTTAGTTGAGACTGGTTTCACTGCATTAGCCAGGATGGTGTCAGTCTCCTGACCTTGTGATTTACCTACGTTGGTCTCCCAAAGTGCTGGGATTACAGGTGTGAGCCACTGTGCCCAGCCGGCATTAAGTTATTCTATAAAATTTAGTTATTTCATATAAATTAAAGAAACATATTTGCTAGCAAAACTCACATGAAAATTTTTTGAAAAGTTAGAGATAGTTAGGCATTCCTACTGAGTTTACTTTCTTTCCATTCTCAATGCCCAAGTTCTGTCCTAGTCACTACAGCATCTCCCTAATGAAGGAATCGTCCATGTATTGCAGTATGTATATCCCATTCCAACCTGAATATTTATTTTCTGAGCTACTGTGTAAAATTTGAAGAGTATCATACATACTATCTCATGTATGTATGGTAGGGTAGATCCAGATCCTTAAGACATCCCAAGGTCTGGTGTTTTATTAGGATGACTCACAGGACGTAGCATATAGTTATACTCAGCAGCTAAGATTTATTACAGCTAAAAGAGACGAAACCTTAAAGGAAAAAGAATACACGGGGCAAAGTCCAGACAAAACCAGTGCAAACATCCAAGAGTCCTCTCCCCATGCAGTCACACAGGACATGCTTAATTCTTCTAGCATCAGATTATCACACAATACATGTGAAATGTTGTTTATCAGGAAAACTCATTAGACATTCAAGCCTCAGGATTTTTACTGTCCAGTGTCACATAGGCACCCTCTACCTGGCATGTGCCAAACTTCTAGATTCCCATAAGAAAAACAGGCATTCAACATAAACCTCATTGTTTGCACACATAGCCTAGATACATTGAACAGTGGTAGCAGTTAGGGAATAGTGAGAACACACCTGAAACTCAAGTTCCCAGATGCTAGTCAGTGGCCAACCTCCTCAGCAGGCCCCTCTAAAGAGAGTTATCAGGCCTGCTATGTTAACCTTTTCCTGGAAGAACAAAGACTAAGTTATTCTTATCTTACAAGCATACAGCTTATCTTTGGCCAAATATTAAGAACCTACCCAATTAGGAATTGTAGTCTGTTTTTTTTTGATAAAGAGCTAGCTATGAATGGTATTTGAGGTAAATCCTATCATTTTTCTCTGAGAGCAAAACTAAACATTAAATATAGAAACATATCAGGCTGTGCTATTTGATAATTTATTCACTTCATTAATTCAACTCATATTATGCATAAGATCATTGAAATATAAGAGCTCTGCTTTTATGGAAAGGATAGCTTATAATGAGGAGAGAAACATGAAGCCAAAGACTTAATATGTAAAATATATAATATGTTAGAAGGTAATAGTATAAAAATAGAGCAGTTTAGATGTGCGTCTTTGCTATGTTTATTTATAGAAGTTACTTTTATATTCTAGATATGAATCTGTGGTATGCAGGCTAACGGCCTCCAAAAATGTTCAGATTCAAATCCGTGGTACCTGTAAATATGTTACTTCACATGACAAAAGAGACTTTGAAGATTGGATGAAGGTTAAAGACCTTGAGCTGGAGGTGATCTAGGGGCTCAATCTAATCATGAATCCTTCAGAGTAGAAGAAGAATGCAGAAGAGGGCCCCAGAGAGATGTGATGTGAGAAGTGCTTGACCCACCATTGGTGGCTTTGAAGATAGAGGAAGAGTCCATGAGTCAAGAAATACGGCAGCATATAAGAACTCGGAATGGTCTCAGTTGACAGCCAGCATAGAAATACGGGCTTTGATCCTACAACTCCGAGCAACTGAATTTGCCAACCACCCGAATGAACAACAAAATGGATTCCACCCCTCTTTGAGGCCCTAGAAAGAAATGCAACCTTGCTGACACCTTAATTTTAGCACAATGAGACTCATGTATGAATCTTGTCCTGACCTGCAGAGCTGTAAGATAATAAATGAGTGTTGTTAAACTGTTGAGTTTTTGGTGATTTACTTTGGTAGCAAAAGAAAGCTAATAATCCTTCATAACATATATTTGCTGCAAACATCTCCCACTCTGTGCATTGGCTTTTCACTCTGTTATTGCTGTGATTTTAAGAGTTCTTAATTTTTAAGTAGTCTAATTATGGTTAGTGCTTTCTTGTCCCATTTTAGAAATCTTTCTTGGGCTAGTCATGGCAGTTCATGCCTCTAATCCTTGTGCTCTGAGAAGCTAAAGAGGGAGGATTTCTGGAGGCCCGGTTTGAGAAACATAGTGAAACCTCATCTCTACAAAAACTTTTAAAAATTAGCTAAAGGTGATGCTGTGTGCTTGTAGTCCTAGCTACTGAGGAGGCTGAGGTGAGAAAATAGCTTGAGACTTGGAGTTTGAGGCTACAGTGAGCCGCTGTACTCCAGCCTCAGTGACAGAGCAAGATCTTGTCTCTAAAATTCTAAAATAAAACAAAAGAAAACAGAAAGAAATATTTGCCCACCTCAAGGTCATAAAAATGTTATGTTTTCTTCTAATATATGTATTGTTTTAACTTTTATATTTAGTTAACACTCTATCTGGAATTGAATTATTGCTTATGGACTTAAGGGTCAAGGTTCATCTTTTTCTTTGCTGGATATTTTTTTTTTTTTTTTAAAGAGAAAGGGGGAGAGAGAACAGGAGTCTTGCTCTATTGCCCAGGCTGAAATGCAATCTAAAAATAGGTATTAGAAACCTCTTTTATGCCAATAGTTGTGCTTAACAGCAGAGACAGGAAGGAATAAGGGAAGAAAATAACAAACAGCCAACCAATATTTTATTTAAGTCTGTAAAATGCTATGCAAATGCTGAAGAGTGATTTACTTCCAATTATGTGGTCACTTTCAAAATAAATGTAATGTGAGCAAAATGTATGTTCTGTGGACCTGGGGTTAAGAATTCTATAAATATTCACTGAGTTTACTTGTTTCAGATCTGAGTTCAAATCATAGATGTCCCTGTTAATTTTCTATCTTGTTGATCTGTCGAATATTAACAATGTGGTGTCAAAGTCTCCTGCTATTGTGCAGAGTCCATCTCTTTATAAGTCATTAAGAACTTGTCTTATGTATCTGGGTGTTCCTATATTGGGTGCATATATATTTATGATCATTGACTCCTGTTGTTGCATTGATCCTTTTACCATTATGTAATGTCCTTCTTTGTTTCTTTTAGTCTTTGTTACTATTAAAGTCTATTTTGTCAGAGACGAAAGTTACAACTCCTTTTTTTTTTGTCTCCATTTGATTGGTGAGTCTTCCACCAACCCTTTGTTTTGAGTCTTTGTGTGTCCTTCCTTATGAGATGGATCTGGATACAGCATACCGATGGGTTTTGACTTTTTATTCAATTTGACTGTCTGTGTCTTTGATTGGGGCATTTAATCCATTTAAATTTAGGATTAATATTGATATTTGTGAGTTTAATATTGTCGTTTAATGCTAGCTGGCTATTTTGACCAATAGTTGATATAGATTCTTCATTATGGAGATACCCTTTACCTTTTGGTAAGTTTTTGGGATGACTGATACTGGTTGTCCCTTTCTGTGTATAGTGCTTCTTTCAGAAGCTCTTGTAAAGCAGGCCTGGTGATGATGAAATCTCTGAGTGCTTGCTTGTTTGCAAAAAATGTTATTTTTGCTTCATTTATGAAGCTTAATTTGGCTGGATATGAGATTCTGGGTTGAAGATTATTTTCTTTGAGAATATTGAATATTGACCCCCACTCTCTTCTAGTTTGTAGGGTTTCAGCTGAGAGATCTGCTGTGAGTCTGATAGGCTTCCCTTTATGGGTAACCTGACCTTTCTCTCTAGCTGCCCTTAGAATTTTCTCCTTTATTTCTACCCTGGTGAATCTAGTGATTATGAGTCTTGGGTTGCTCTACTTGAGGAATATCTTAGTGGTGTTCTCTGTATTACTTGGAGTTGAGTATTGTCCTGCCTTACTAGGTTAGGAAAGTTTTCCTGAATAGTATCCTGAAGAATATTTTCCAACTTGGATTCATTCTCTTCATGACATTCAGGTACACCTATCAAACGTAAATTAGGTCTTTTCACATAGTCCCATACTTCTTGGAGACTTTGCTCATTCCTTTTTACTCTTTCTTGTCTTCTCATTTCATTTCATTTAGTTGGTCTTCAACCTCTGATATCCTTTCTTCTGCTTGATCAATTCGACTGTTAAAACCTGTGCATACTTTGAGGAGTTCTCGTATTGTATTCTTCAGTTCCATTAATTCACTGATATTCCTCTCTAGATTGTCTATTCTTGTTAGGATTTCATCAAACCTTTTCTCAATTTCTTAGTTTCTTTACACTGGGCTAGAACATGTTCTTTTAACTCACAGAAGTTTCTTATTATCCACTTTCTGAAGCCTAATTCTGTCATTGGAACGCACTTGTTCTCCATCAGGCCTTGTTCCCTTGTTGATGAGGAACTGTGATCCCCTGTAGAGGGAGAGGCATTCTGATTTTAGGTATTCTCAGCCTTTTTACGCTGGTTTCTTCCCATCATTGTAAATTTATCCATCTGTCGTCTTTGTAATTACTGACTTTCAAATTAGGTCTCTGAGTGGAATCCAACTTGTTGATTCCCAGCGATGGAATCTGAGCAACCCACTGTGCTGGCTAAAACAGTGGCATTAAGATTCATAGTGCTTTTCTGCCTGGAAATCTCCGGTCTGGCTTCCTTCTTGAGTCCCTTTTTCTATCAGCTGAATAGGCGACTCTGCCTTCCCAGAGCTCCAAATGTCGACCAAAAGGGGAGCCAGTCCTGTTTACTCTGCACCAAGAACTGCCGTGCTGGGGCACCGGCAAAACTGCAGCTCAGGCCACGAGAATCGCACTAGCGACCCATGGGTCTCCTTTGCTGGGAATCTCCTGGTTCATGAGCAACAAAAATTCATCAAAGTGTGGCGTCCTCTTGTTCTCTGTGCTTTCATTGGGAGCTAAAATCCTGAGCTGCTAGTAATCAGCCATCTTGGATCTCTCTCTGATGGATATCTAACTGAGAGGGAGGAAAGTTGCTGGAGTATGAACTTGTGCTGGTAAGACGGCATGGGCTCTAGCAAACCTTTCTCTTTTCTCCTACATGCAACACCATTTATTAAAAATGTTATTCTTGGAGAGGACTCAAGATGGTGCTGTGAGAACAACCCAGGATTGGAGCTTGCGTTGAATCCACAAACAGTGAGTCAGAGCTGCATTTACAGACTGATCTTTGTTGCCCACAGAACGGGGAAACTCCCAAGTATAAAAAGACACGGGACGCCAGGCAGTAGGTCTGCCTGGCGAAGCCGGCAGCCGGGGCAGCAGCGGCTGGCCCTACCCAGCAATCCCCACAGGGCGCGCGTGTCCGGGTGCCCTGTTGAACTGGCAACCTGAGACTTGAGAGGGCTGGACTTGAGACTGAACGAGACTTGCACAGTAGCCCAGCCCAGGGGATTGCAGGGACAGACCGTTTGGGATACCCAGTGGGACGAACAAAACCGGGATTTCAAACTATCCCGAGCAGACGGTCCGAGATGCTCTGTGGGGGAGGGGCGTCCACCACTACCGAGGCAACCCACCCCAACTGAGATACACACCCACTGCTGACGCAGCCAGCAGTTGCCGAGGCAACCTGCCCCAACTGAGATACACGCCCACTGCTGATGCAGCCAGCCGTTGCCGAGGCAACCCGTCCCTACTGAGATACACGCCCACTGCTGAGGCAGCATGCCGTTGCTGAGGCAACACGCTACAACAAAGAGACTCCGCCACAGGGCGTGGCAGAGACCACAGCAGAGCCTGCAGGAACAGGGCGAATCACACAACAGCAGGGCGGAGCCTCGGCAGCCAAACAGTGGCTAGTCTGCCTTCTAGCTGGGCAGGACACCTCATCGGACATCCAAAAATAAAGCCCAAACCCCTCAACACAGAGCATTTGAGGAAAAAAAAAAAGGGTTTTTTAATGAGCTCTGTTGCAGCAGAATCAAACATAGCAGCCTAACAGCCCTGAATGAACAACAGAGCGCACAGCTCAGCAATTAAGCCCGTATAAAGTACAAACTGTCTCCTCAAGCAGCTCCCTGACCCCTCTATATCCAAAAGACTGACATTAGGCAGGCATCATCCTGGGACAAAGATAGCAGAAAAAGAAACTGGTAGCATCCCTCGCTGTGCCACAGCTGCTAGAGGTGCACCCCAGACAAGCAGGGTCTGGAGCGGACCTCAGCAGTCGTACAGCAAAGGGGCTAGACTGGTAGAAGGAAAACCAAGCAACAGAAATACTTCATCATCAACATTCCGGGTGTCCACTCAGAGACCCAATCGAAAAGTCAGCAACTACACAAACAACCAGCGGACAAATCCACAAAGATGGGAAGAAACCAGCGCAAAAAGGAGGAAAACACCCGAAACCAGAACACCTCACCTCCTAGAAAGGACCAAAACTCCTCACCAGCAAGGGAACAAAGCTGGACGGAGAATGACTGTGACGAAATGACGGAATGAGACTTCAGAAGATGGATAATGAGAAACTTTTGTGAGCTAAAAGATCATGTATTAAATCAATGCAAAGAAACTAAGAACCTTGAAAAAAGATTTGAAAAAAGATTCGAGGAAATGATAACAAGAATGGATAACTTAGAGAGGAATATGAATGAATTAAAGGAGCTGAAAAACACAATACGAGAACTTCGCGAAGCAAACACAAGTTTCAATAGCCGAATTGACCAAGCAGAAGAAAGAATATCTGAAGTCGAAGACCAACTCAATGAAATAAAACGAGAAACCAAGATCAGAGAAAAAAGTGCAAAACGGAATGAACAAAGTCTCCAAGAAATGTGGGACTATGTGAAAAGACCTAACCTACGTTTGGATAGGTGTACCAGAAGGGGACGAAGAGAATGAATCCAAGCTGGAAAATACTCTTCAGGACATCATCCAGGAAAATTTCCCCCACCTAGCAAGACAGGCCAACACTCAATTGCAGGAAATACAGAGAACACCACAAAGATATTCCGCAAGAAGAGCAACCCCAAGGCACATAATCGTCAGATTCAACAGGGTTGAAATAAAGGAGAGAATACTAAGGGCAGCCAGAGAGAAAGGTCGGGTCACCCACAAAGGGAAGCCCATCAGACTCACAGCAGATCTCTCGGCAGAAACACTATAAAAGCCAGAAGAGAGTGGGGGCCAATATTCAACATTCTTAAAGAAAAGAACTTTCAACCCAGAATTTCATATCCAGCCAAACTGAGCTTCAGAAGTGAAGGAAAAATAAAATCCTTTGCGAACAAGCAAGTACTCAGAGATTTTGTCACCACCAGGCCTGCTTTACAGGAGGCACTACACATAGAAAGGATCAACCAGTACCAGCCATTCCAAAATCACACTGAATGCTAAAGAGCTTCAACATAATGAAGAATCTACAACAACTAATAGGCAAAACAGCCACTTAGCATCAAAATGGCAGTATCAAATTCACACATAACAATATTAACCCTAAATGTAAATGGGCTAAATGCACCAATCAAAAGACACAGACTGGCAAATTGGATAAAAATCCAAAACCCATCAGTGTGCTGTATCCAGGAAACCCATCTCACATGCAAGGATACACAAAGCCTGAAAATAAAGGGATGGAGGAAGATTTACCAAGCTAATGGAAAGCAAAAAAAAGCAGGAGTTGCAATTCTCATCTCTGATAAAATAGACTTTAAAGCAACAAAGATCAAAAGAGACAAAGAAGGCCATTACATAATGGTAAAAGGATCGATACAACAAGAAGAGCTAACGATCCTAAACATATATGGACCCAATGCAGGAGCACCCAGATACATAAGGCAAGTTCTTAATGACTTACAAAAGGACTTAGACTCCCACACAATAATAGTGGGAGACTTTAACACTCCAGTGTCAATACTAGACAGATCAACCAGACAGAAAATCAACAAGGACATCCAGGGCTTGAACTCAGACCTGGAGCAAGCAAACCTGATAGACATTTACAGAACTCTCCACCCCAAATCCACAGAATATACATTCTTCTCAGCACCACATCATACCTACTCTAAAATTGACCACATAATTGGAAGTAAAGCACTGCTCAACAAATGCAAAACAACTGAAATCATAACAAACAGCCTCTCAGACCATAGTGCAATCAAGTTAGAACTCAGAATTCAGAAACCGACCCAGAACCGCACAGCTTCATGGAAACTGAATAACTGGCTCTTGAATGTTGACTGGGTAAACAACGAAATGAAGGCAGAAATAAAGAAGTTCTTCAAAACCAACGAGAATGAAGACACAATGTGCCAGAACCTCTGGGACACATTTAAAGCAGTCTCTAGAGGAAAGTATATAGCAATAAGTGCCCATATGAGGAGAATGGAGAGATCCAAACTTGACACCCTATCGTCAAAATTGAAAGAGCTAGAGGAGCAAGATCAACAAAACTCAAAACCCAGCAGAAGACAAGAAATAACTAAGATCAGAGCTGAGCTGAAGGAGATTGAGACACGAAAAACCCTTAAAAAAATCAATAAATCCAAGAGCTGGTTTTTTGAAAAGATCAACAAAATAGACCACTAGACAGATTGATTAAAAAGAAAAGAGAGAACAACCAAATAGATGCAATAAAAAATGATAAAGGGGAAATCACCACAGATTCCACAGAAATTCAAACCATCATCAGAGAATATTACAAACAACTCTATGTGCATAAACTAGTAAACCTGGAAGAAATGGATAAATTCCTGGACTCCTGTGTCCTCCCAAGCCTAAACCAGGAGGAAGCTGAAACTATGAATAGACCAATAACAAGGTCTGAAGTTGAGGCAGCAATTAAGAGCCTACCAAACAAAAAAAGCCCAGGTCCAGACGGGTTCACAGCCGAATTCTACCAGACACACAAGGAGGAGCTGGTACCATTCCTTCTAAAACTATTTCAAACAATCCAAAAAGAGGGAATCCTTCCCAAATCATTTTATGAGACCAACATCATCCTGATACCAAAACCCGGCAGAGACCCAACGAGAAAAGAAAACTTCAGGCCAATATCCATGATGAACATAGATGCAAAAATCTTCAATAAAATATTGGCAAGCTGATTGCAACAGCAAATCAAAAAACTTATTCATCATGATCAAGTAGGATTCATCCCAGGGATGCAAGGCTGGTTCAACATACGCAAGTCTATCAACGTAATTCACCACATAAACAGAACCAAAAACAAAAACCACATGATTATCTCAATTGACGCAGAGAAGGCATTTGACAAAATTCAACAGCCCTTTGTGCTAAAAACCCTCAATAAACTCGGTATCGATGGAACGTATCTCAAAGTAATAAAAGCTATTTATGACAAACCAACAGCCAATATCATACTGAATGGGCAAAAACTGGAAGAATTTCCTTTAAAATCTGGCACTAGACAAGGATGCCCTATCTCACCACTCCAATTCAATATAGTACTGGAAGTTCTAGCCAGATCAATCAGGCGAGAAAAAGAAATAAAGGGTATTCAAATAGGAAAGGTGGAAGCCAAATTGTCTCTATTTGCAGACGACATGATAGTATACCTAGAAGACCCCATCGCCTCAGCCCAAAAACTCCTGAAACTGATAAGCAACTTCAGCAAAGTCTCAGGATATAAAATCAATGTGCAAAATCACAAGCATTCGTCTACACCAATAACAGACTTAAAGCCAAATCAAGAGCGAACTGCCATTCGCAATTGCTACAAAAAGAATAAAATACCTTGGAATACAACTCACAAGGAACGTAAGAGACCTCTTCAAGGAGAACTACAAACCACTGCTCAACGAAATCAGAGAGGACACAAACAGATGGAGAAACATTCCATGTTCATGGTTAGGAAGAATTAATGTCGTGAAAATGGCTATACTGCCCAAAGTAATTTACAGAATCAACGCTATCCCCATCAAGCTACCATTGACTTTCTTCACAGAACTGGAAAAAACCACCATGAACTTCATATGGAACCAAAAGAGAGCCCGCATAGCCAAGTCAATTCTAAGCAAAAAGAACACAGCGGGGGGCATCACACTACCGGATTTCAAACTATACTACAAGGCTACAGTAATCAAAACAGCATGGTACTGGTACCAAAACAGACATATAGACCAATGGAAGAAAACAGAGGCACCGGAGGCAACACAACATACATACAACTATACAATCTTTGATAAACCCGACAAAAACCAGCAATGGGGAAAGGATTCCATGTTTAACAAATGGTGTTGGGAAAACTGGCTACCCATGTGCAGAAAGCAGAAACTGGACCCCTTCCTGACACCTTACACCAAAATTAACTCCAGATGGATTAAAGACTTAAACGTAAGACCTGGCACCATAAAAACCCTAGAAGGAAATCTAGGCAAAACCATCCAGGACATAGGAGTAGGCAAGGACTTCATGAACAAAACACCAAAAGCATTGGCAACAAAAGCCAAAATAGACAAATAGGACCTAATGAAACTCCACAGCTTCTGCACGGCAAAAGAAACAGTCTCTAGAGTGGATCGGCAACCAACAGAATGGGAAAAAATTTTCGCAGTCTACCCATCTGACAAAGGGCTGATATCCAGAATTTACAAAGAACTCAAACAGATTTACAGGAAAAAAACAAGCCCATTCAAAAGTGGGCAAAGGATATGAACAGATACTTTACGAAAGAAGACATATATGAGGCCAACAATCATATGAAAAAATGCTCATCGTCACTGGTCATCAGAGAGATGCAAATCAAAACCACATTGAGATACCATCTCACGCCAGTTAGAATGGCGATCATTAAAAAATCTGGAGACAACAGATGCTGGAGAGGATGTGGAGAAAAAGGAACACTTTTACACTGTTGGTGGGAGTGTAAATTAGTTCAACCATTGTGGAAGACAGTGTGGCGATTCCTCAAGGCCTTAGAAATAGAAATTCCATATGACCCAGCAATCCCATTACTGGGTATATATCCAAAAGACTATAAATCGTTCTACTATAAGGACACATGTACACGAATGTTCATTGCAGCACTGTTTACAATAGCAAAGACCTGGAATCAACCCAAATGCCCATTGATAATAGACTGGATTGGAAAAATGTGGCACATATACACCATGGAATATTATGCAGCAATCAGAAATGATGAGTTTGTGTCGTTTGTAGGGATATGGATGAATCTGGAAAACATCATCCTCAGCAAACTGACACAAGAACAGAAAATGAAACACCGCATATTCTCACTCATAGGTGGGTGATGAAAAATGAGAACACATGGACACAGAAAGGGGAGTACTAAACACTGGGGTCTATTGGGGGGAAAAGGGGAGGGACAGTGGGAGGGGGAGGAGGGGAGGGATAGCCTGGGGATAAATGCCAAATGTGGGTGAAGGGGAGAAGAAAAGCAAAGCACACTGCCATATGTGTACCTACGCAACTGTCTTGCATGCTCTGCTCATGTACCCCAAAACCTATAATCCAATAAAAAATTTAAAAAAAAAATGTTTTTCTTTCCAAACAGTATTGTTTTGTCACATTTGTCATGAATACGATGATAATATGTTTAGATCTGTTTCTAGGTACTCTATTCTGGTTCATTGGTCTGTTAGCTTATACCTACAGAAATACGTCACTTTCTTCAGTTTACAATGAATACTTTTCTGGTAGTTTAAATATATGACTTCTTTCTCCTTCCTATGGATCTTCCAGGCTATTCTTTGACCTTTGCATTTCCATGTAAATTTCCACAGAAAAATTGCTTGCATTTTGATTGGAATTATGTTGAACCTGAAGACTGATTTGGGAAAAATTGGTATCTTTACAATGCCCATGAACATGATATATGCTTGCATTTGTTTAGGTCATCTTTAATTTCTCCCAACATTGTGTAGCTTTTATTGTATAAAGCTTACATATTTTTCATTAAATTATTTCTAAGTATATGATGTTTTTGAGAAATATTATAAAAAGATTTTAATAAAAGTATTTTTATTGTGATATAAAAGCATTTTCATACTGACTTTTTATCAAATGTCTTTGCAAAGTTTATTTACTTTTTCTACTAGTTTGTTTATAGACACAATCATGTTGTCTGTGAATAATGATATGGTTGCCTCTTCCTTTCAAATCCTTTACAACTTTATCTTGACTAATCTCATTGGCAAGAGCATTCACACAAAATTGAAAGAAAGACTTGCTAAAGTTTTGTTTTAGAGTTTTGAAATCATGTTTATGAGAGACATTACCTTATTTCTTTTTCTAATGTCTTGGTAAGAAAGGTTTTTGATAGGTTTTTAATTTCTTCTTAGCTTTGGTAAGATGTGTTTTCCAAAGAATTCTTACATTTTACTTAGTTGCTCAGTTAATTTAATTTTGACATAAAGTCATGCATAGTATCTCTCTTATTTTACTATGTGAAGATGTGTACCAATTCACTCCTTTTGATTGTACTTTGGTTCTTCTCTTTTATTATCTAGTCTTCCTAAGGGTTTAACATTTTTATCACTCTTTTCAAAATTAGTTTCAATTTATGGCAATACTTTTACTGATTGCTTGCTGGTTTTCAGGCTATATTTTCAAGATGGACCATTACCACCAAAGACAACTTTCCTTACAGATTGTCTGTGGGTTGTGGGAGGATGACTCTAAGGCCTCTGGCCTGTGAATCTTGATGGTTGGCATTGCCATAAACCGTGATGGGGAGGGAGGGGGGAAGCAGGTGATAGGTAGATATGTAGAAGTTCAGTTTGGGATATACTTGGTTTGAGATGTCAGTTATACTTTTAAAAGGATATGTTGAGTGGACAGCTGAATATGACAGTGGAATATGGAGAAGTGTCTGGACTAGAGATATAAAGATGAGACCCTCATAGAAATAGTGTTTAAGGCTAGGAGAATAAATGACATCTCTAATGGAGGGAGTATAAAATGAGAAGACCAAAATCTGGGTCTTGCAGCATTCCAGAATTATGATGTTTCTGGAGAGGAAGTAAAACAAGCAAAGAAAACTGGTGAGGATTAATGTGGGAGATGTTTTTGAACCCATATTAAGAAAGTGTATAAAGAAGGAAGAGATCACCTTTATCAAATTTGTTGATGTGTGGAATAACAGTATTGAGAATTGACTATTAGCAACATGAAGATTATTGAACAACTTTACAAAGAGCAGTTTTAGTGGAGAGGTAGATGGCAAAAACCAGGTTGAAGAATGGAAAAAGGAAGCAAACAGAACTGGAGACATTGAGCACAGAGAATTGTTGGTGTTTTGCTCCATGAAGAGACTAAGAAATTGGGGAGTGCTATTGGTGGTAGTTAAGAGAAGTCTTTTTAAGATAGGAGAAATGAAAGTATGTATGTGCAAGGGAATGATCAAGTCAAAGAAAAAATGTTTGATGCAGTGAAGACAAGAGAAGGAAACTTGCTAGAGTATGTTAATTGTGTAGGTAATAGCACGGAATCTAGCACTTCTCCCCTCTTTCCTACTTTCATTCATAATGTGCAGTAAAAGTCCTTATAACTGTGTCTATAACATAGATTTGCTTTCAGAATACCCTTATAAAATGATAAATAATAGTGTACATTGAAGATATTGTAGTATACATTTTTCAATAAAAATACTTAAAATTCTACTTTTCATCAGTAACATTAAACTTTAGAATATAGAATAAACCAAGAGATAAGTGAAATAAATATCCAAGCAGCAAATGTGCAATACTAAGCTCAGATGTTTTAGAATACCTTAATGCCAGGACACAAGTTATTTTGTATAAACTAAGGAAATAGATCTATCAGCAAAACACAGTAGGGAAAAGCATCAGGTATCAGCAAAGGAGCTGGACAAAACAAATTTTGGAAAATCAGACAAGTTCTTGTGTTTAGACTCATACATAATTTACATAAGAGACTTTATCATATTAATTTTGGCTAATACAGTATAAAGGCAAGTATTTATATATACCTCAAGAACTTCTGAAGGTATTATCCTTTGCCACACTTCAAAAATTGTTCACAATAAGATCAAGTCATTTTTTCAATATATGATAGCATTCAAAGGAAAATTTTCCATTAAATATTTGTAAAAACTGTAAAAACATATGTGTGCCTAAATGGCTTAGGAGTAGTGATCCAGCAATGTGCTTAAGAATTTAGTTGAAAAATTTTATTTTCTGTCATTTCTGATAAATGAAGCAATAATGTCTGCATATAGATGAATATATCAAGTGCTGACCATCTCTAACACAACTAGACAAGCATATCCCAAGATGTGTTCTTTAAAAACATTGAAAGACAAGCATATTGATCATAGAGTAGTAGAATAGTAGAGTCAGAAAACACCTTTGACTTTATCTAATCAATGTTATACCTGCTTAGATGTGCAGAGCTCATGATGTATAGTAATGGACACATTTATCCTTATTCTTCTAAATTTGCATCTGTATTTCTCATTACCTAGTCAGATAAACTACATGTTTCTTTTTATGTTTATATTAGCCATTAATAAGATATTATCAGACCACCAATTACACATAATTAAGATGAAATAAGTTCTGAAGTAAAATTTTGTCCTATAATTTAGATACTATAGTAACTGGAAAAAGAAACTCAAATAGAATAAAACTTAACGTATAAAAAGATGTTGGAAATTAACATCTATTCAAGCTACTGTGAATAACACTTTTTGTGTTATTTATGGTGGAATATATGTATAGGGAGATGAAAGAGAACTGAACATCTTTTATAGACAAATGAAATCAATTTCAACTGGAACTCAGAGAAAAAAGGCAAAAAATGAAACTTCTTAATATGGGGCAAGTATTAGACTCCTTTAGGAGAGGTTCTGATAGGTCACTTTCATAGCAGAAAATGGTTGTGAAAATATGTAAAATTCTTGGTGTAAGTATATTAAGATGAAAAATCTAAATAGATTAGGAAAAAAATTCAAATGGAAATAATATAAAATTAATAAATAATAGGGTTGTAAGCAGATACAACTGTTATAAGAATTGTACATGCAATGTGTATGCAAAGGCTTATACTTTGGAAGTCCATGTTAAAATATTAATAGTGTTTCTTTGTGAGTGGTGGGAATGTTTTTTTTTATAACTTCCCATATTGTCTAAAGTTTTTGCCATGAATTTTTTCAATTAACAAAACTAAAATTCTCTATTAAATATGATAATCCATTTAATTGTAAAAATTTCTATTGTAGTCATGAGATAAATACTCATACTATTTTGGGGTATAGCCTGCCTTTTCTTTGTGTATTTACATATACTTATAGGTGTAGTTACACACAAATATAACAGTACTTTATAACCATTAATAAGGACTTTGCAGGACAGTTTCAAAAAACTTGGGGGAAATTATTTTTGTATAACATCAAAAAGCAGAGCAAAGCAAAAAATTCAATAGAGCAAGACCGAAAAACACTACTAAAATATAGCAGAGGAATCAGAGGTGACTTTTTTCTGTGTCAAAATATTAAGAGTGGTGAAATCAGTGATTTCTTTTTTTACCCTATGCCTTTTTGTATTGTGAAATTTTCTGTTAGTTAAGGAATTATTTTGAAAATCTAAAAAATATAACATAATTATTTGACAAAAGCCTGCATTCAACTTAGTGTTGTTATACAAATTTGATCTTAAATTCTTTCAGATATCCATTACTGAAGGCCTAAGATTCTGATGAAAAGCAAGGAATCACTTGTGGAGAGATGGATCACATGCTTTACTGAGACTCTACAAATTCAGCCTTTATTGTTTTAAACCAATACAAAGTAAAAGTTGCCTGAGGGATGCACTACTACTGTACATTTTATTTGTAGCTTAAGTAGTTTATGTTGGAATAAATGCAATTTTAAAATACATTCATTAAAATAATACTAAAAATAACTTTGGAGTCATGTTTCTGACAAAGAACTTAATTCAAAGACACTTTATTTCAGGATCATGGACACAATATTCAATCAACTATAAATGTTATATCCTTATATAAAATAAGAATAGAATATTTCAATATGTGTAAAAAGAGATTCACCAAGAAACAGTGTAACCAGACAAAACCAGCATGAAATTATGGTTCATAACTTCATGTTTCTTTCTTTACTTCTCCTGGAGACAATAAGGTGCTAGCCCACTCTAAGCAGAATCAGATGATTTACAATAAAAAGACCTCTTTTGGGGAGATACCTTGGGTACTTAAGGCCACCAGATATATTTTTGAGCAAATGTATCCCCAGATGTCTCTTTGCATTGTCCCCTTTTTCTTTTGCAAATTTTCCTGAGGTGAGCAGACGCATTCAACATAAAATTGTTCCAACCTTAAGAAAGTCTTTCTTGAGCTGTGTCTCCTTAGCACCAGTGCCTTCCCCTTGCATACTGATGCTGTGCAGGGCAATCCCGCCTTTAAAATGTAGGAAACTTGTTTGTGCTGTATTTTTCATCCTTTGATCCTTACCAGGCAGTTGCTTCACAATTTCAGAGTCTCAAAGCTGTGGCTTAAATGATGGCCAAACTCAAAAGTACACAATCTATAGCTTGATAATGAGTATGTCAGGTCTTTCCAACTCAGGAACAAATCTTACCCTTTGCCTTAAAATCATGGCTAGCAGTTTGCAATTTAGTACTCCTTTCTTTTCTTTTGTTAGTCATTTTTAAGGAATGAAATCTAGTGAGACTGACTTTTCAGTAATATATCAGAACTTTTGTATTGTAGCAAGTATTAATTCCTTCAGCAGTTCCCTTGGGAAAATATATATCTTTTCCAACAAAGATGCTATTGCTTAGTGCTCTTCAGAGGCAATTTTCTAGCTCACATGCAAAACTTTATTATTACTTTGATAGAAAACGTCCTCTTTTCTCCCCACTATTGTCTTGTCTACCTCTTTTTCTGAATTTTCCCCTTCACTCCTTTTTATTTGGTTAATTATTTAATTGGCTGGTGTATTAATTCATTAAACCATTCATTCAACAAATAGTTATTAAGTGCTATTCCTGCTCAGCCTGACTTAATTTGGGCTTTTTTTGGCTTTTCTCTTTTTTTTTAGGCAACATAATTGTGCACCCAGACATATACTGGAAGCTGAAAGTAGCCTTTTCTAGGGTACATTTGGAAATTGATTAAAATCTGATATAGGTGATGTTAGACTGTTTAAATTGTCCTTGTTAAGAAGGGGTTTATTTGAAGAAACACTGAAAATTAATATGAATAAAAATCTAGAACTACTTGTAAAATATCCCAAATCATTCAATATAATTTTAGCATGTATATATGCTCCCTCACAGTCTAGCTTCAGTCTCCTCCTCTGTCAGTGTCAGTTAGTCCCTGTCCCTACTGGATGCTTTAATTAGCATAATAAAGATAAGTTGTTCTCAATTCTCAACAAGGGACCATTTTGCCTTCTGCCCCATGGGATATTTAGTAAATATCTGGAGACTTTTTTGATAGTCATTACTGTGTGTGTGTGTGTGTGTGTGTGTGTGTGTGTGTGTGTGTGTGTGTGTGTGTTTTACTGGCGCCTAGTGGGCAGAGGCCAGAGGATGCTAACCATCCTACAATGCACAAGACCAGCCTGTAAAACAAGAGTTTTCCAGCCTCAGATGCCAATAGTGATGAGGTGGAGAAACTGCTGTGGGCCTTTCACAGGTCAGGCCTAGGTACTAGCTATCCTTTCTTTGGTTCAGAATCTTCGAATCTTAAAAATCATCTCAGAGGACACTTCCTCTTTAAGATGTTTTTTCAACTTGATTTATTTGCCCTCTTAATATGCTCAAGGAGTGTTTTCTTATTGCTTAAGTTTTTTTCTTATGTATTAAGTCATAACTTAATTCTCTACATTTCTGTCTCTTACACTGGGCTGTAAGTTGCTCAAGGACATGGAAATTATGTCTTGTTAACGTTTGTTACTCGAATGCTTACTGCATGGCAGGTGCTTAATATATGTTTGTAAAAAAATGAAAAGAAATAGATGATTAATATTTAAAATGCCAGCCATGAGTTGCTAACCAAGGTCAGTCGTCTTTCCTTAGGTAAATAATAGCTCCTGGTACTCCTCTGCTAACATCTGAAGCATCAATAGATTTTTGAAAAGAGAACAATTGAATGCAGTTGAGTTCCAAGAGAATCTGCATATCTGTTCATTCTGTTAGTATCTTGCTACTTTGGCATTTCGAAAATTTTCCCAGATTAAACATATGCTGATGTTGAGGAGGAAATAAATATTTTGTATACTTTGTCCTATTGTGCTAGGATGTTTTCTAGCAAAACTGTACTTGACCACACTAAGCCAGAGTGCCAAGCTGTGAGACTGTGACACCATTAGAGATGCTAAAGGGGTAGGGATTCTGCAGCTTGTCAGAGCCAAAGGCAGAAGCCTTACCTGTTGGAAGAGCTAAAGGACACACGTTAACTGGAGTGCTTCCCATCACAGGCAGTACTTCCAGATAGGGACTTTGTAATCTGGCTACCCTAGGCTTTGCTAAAAATTTACCTGGGTATTAGTCAGGGTTCTACAGAAACACAGAATGAATAAGAGATAGATAGGAAGATAGGTAGGTTGGTAGATTTGTTATGAGGAACTGGCTCATATGATTATGGAGGCTGATGAGTTCCACAACCTGTCATCTGTAAGCTGGAGATCTAGGACAGTTACTGGTGAAATTCCAGTCTAAGTCTAAAGGCTTGAGAACCAGGGTAGTCCATAGTATAAGTCCCAATCCAAGGACAGGAGAAGAATGACTTCTCATCTCAAGCAGGCTGGCAAGAAGGAAAAAAAGAAGACAAAAGTCCTTCACCTTTGGTCTATTCTCACTGAATTGGACAATACCCCACAACATTGGAAAGGACAGTCTCCTTTCCTTAGTCCACTGACTCAAATACTGATCTCACCCAGAAACACCCTCACAGACACACTCAAAAATCATGTTTAGCCAGACGTCTGGTCATCCCTGATCCAGTAAAGTTGACATGTAAAATTACTCCAACCTAAATGACATGTGTTTCAGCAATCAGTTGGTATAGGGTAGGGTAAGAAAGTTTCTGAGAGAGTTTATATAGAATTGGCACTTCAGAGGAGGGTCACGTATATACCTCGCTCCTTATGGAATAAGACACCGGCAGGTATTCTTTTCTTCACACATGAAAGCTCAAATACTGCATTACTCTTCATTTTGTACCTTTTAGGTATGTTTTGAAATTTCTGTGTGAGAATATTTTTTTATCTTTACTTTTGGAAGGAAACTTGAAGAAGGCTTATGGGACCAGGAAGCAATAATTATAAGAGAGCATGAGAAAATACAGAGAAAAAGAAGGAATTCTAATTAGGACTTTTAAAAAACCAGAAAATAACCTCAAACTTGCTGAGCAAGCCCTGGGAAATTTTTGCATTTATTTTATTTTACTTTTTTTTAAGGCAAGGTTTTGCTCTATCACCCAGGTTGAAGTGCAGTGGTACAGTCACAGCTCACTGCAGCCTCGACTTCTCAGACTTAAGTGATCCTTTTGCCTCAGCCTTTGAAGTAGCTGTGAATACAGGCACATGCCACCATACCCAGCTATTTTTATATTTTTATTTTTGTACAGTCGAGGTCTTATTGTGCTGCCCAGGTTGGTCTCAAACTCCCGGGCTCAAGTGATTCTCTTGCCTCTGCCTCCCAAAGTACTGAGATTACAGGTATGAACCACTGTGCCCAGTCTGCATTTTTATATCAACAAGATAATACAGCTTTGCCATTTAAAAATTGTTTTGTCCGAGTTACAGATATGAACCTGAATAATTTTTTTCTAAACTTACAAAAATTTGAGGCTACACTTAAATAAATAAGATAGAAGGACTAGCTTAAAATGTACATAAAGTCAGAAGAAAAGAATATTTAAAATAAGTGAGGGGTCATAGGCAACAATTTGTGTAAACAAGTAAGGTGGATAAAAATGTGAGGAAAATATACAAGATGCATATAAACATACACTCAGCCCTTCTGGATTTCCAGGTGCAAAT
Source organism: Callithrix jacchus (assembly GCF_049354715.1). Lineage (NCBI taxonomy): Eukaryota > Metazoa > Chordata > Mammalia > Primates > Cebidae > Callithrix > Callithrix jacchus. The sequence goes on along the minus strand of NC_133505.1, from coordinate 110,389,985 downwards.
GTGAAGAGAGCAACATGACTTGCTGCACATAATCCAGGATTCATAAAACAAAAACATGTTTGTTCCCAATACTGAGACACCAGAAATATGTTACTTTTATGTCTTCATGAGATAGCAAACAAGGTCTCAACAATATCCTCACAGTGAGTATCTTGAAGGTGCTTCCCTTGAAGATTTTCCTGGTATGTGAAAGGTATCACCCATGACTTATTGCCCAGGGTGGTTGCTGCTGATGTTAGCAAGTAGGCAGCCATTTGCCTAATTAAATACCATAGTTTAGAGTTTCTATAGAAATGTATGTCCTGAATATCTACTGTAGACCTGAATGTGCTGTCATCCTAATTCCCACTCCCCCATACATGTTTTAGTTGTTTTACCTTTCCCATGATTCACATAAGAGCGAACTCTTAGAAATAATTTTGCACAGCATAGTCCTGACCTCTTTGTTAGATCAGGGATGGGAATCAGATCCAAGGTGAACTAAGCTGGTGTTTACTCTAGATTGCCCATAATTTAATTTATTAGTTCAGCAAGAAACAAGTTCAGCCACTTCTTAAGTAGTCATAGTCCATTTCCCTGGTATAATGGAATTAAGAATGAGAGAGAGAGAGATGATAATCTCTTTTTTGGAGGTTGAACTTATAAACTAAGATCATTTATAGTCAAGATTATGCATCTTTAGTTCACCCTATGAACCAAAGTAGCAGAAGCTGGTCTGCAGATAGAGGGAGCCATGAGTCAGTTATGCAGAGAAAAATACAGATAAGACACAGATTCGACCCATTTATGAGTCCTGATTGTTTTGTCAGTCTGTTCTCATGCTGCTAATAAAGGCATACCAGAGACTGGGCAATTTATAAAAGTAAGAGGTTTAATGGACTCACAGTTTCACATGGCTGAGGAGGCCTCACAATCATGGCAAAAGGCAAAGGAGAAACAAAGGCATGTCTTAAGTGGCAGCAGGCAAAAGAGCTTGTGCAAGGGAATTCCTTTTTATAAAACCATCAGATCTTGTGAGACTTATGCATTATCATGAGAATAGCGCAGGAAAGACCTACCCCATGATTCAGTTACCTCCCACCTGCTCCCTCCCATGACACATGGGAATTATGGGAGCTACAGTTCAAGATGAGATTTGGGTGGGAACACAGCCAAACCATATCAATTGTATTGGTTTCCATGGTGCAACTCTATTTCCTAGAAGGAATGGAAGAGGAGAGGGCCCTATTACTTTAAATTGTAAGTTTAATACAAATTCCCCAAGGTATTTATTCTTTTTATTTCTCTCCACCAAGTTTTGCTTGGTTTTGCTGCAGTGGACCAATGCTATATTCACTGACAAGTGCCTGGATAACATCTGCTCTGTGTCAGTTAATCAGTGACAAAAAAATATGCTATAGCAACCAGCTGAATTGAGAACAATGACAGCCTTTTATGAAAATGGAGGTCTCTAAAGAGGACATACACAATTAGAATGCAGACTCAAATTTGTTCTAAGTATGTGTAATTCATTTGGAATATTATTTTATTTTTAACTTAAAATTATATTTTAATATTCCCACTGGAGAATTTTAGTATCAGAAGATGAAAGACTCTCTTAGGTGAAGTTCAAATATTCTATCAACTTTGGTGAAAAGTGGGTTTCACTTTCTCCTGTGTCCATTTTCTTATAGCTATTTGTGGAAATGTGTCTTTTAGGTTATAATCTTCTTGAAAGCCAGGACCCTGTGTTATCTTTGCTTTCATCCCCCATGGGTGTTTGTAGAATGTCTGTCACAAAAGAGATGCTCAGTAACAATCTCTAATGGTCCTTTTGTCAAGAAGAGGAACTTTCCAGAAGAGCTTGAATTGACAGTGGTTGCTCTGTAAAAAGAAGCATAAGAGGTCTTGATCCTTCATATGTAAAATCATCAAGTATCTTTCCTAGCTGAAATAGCTCAGTTTTTCCATTCAATTACATCAAACCCACCGGTACATAGACAGCACTAGAGCATCGTGTGCCTTTCTGCTGGGAGTGAAGTGGGGAAGGTCATTCTCCAGTGCACACAGGCGGGGACATATATGTCTGTATCAGAGAGGCTTAAAGAGAGGCAGGAAGGGGAAGCAGAAGCTATTGACCTGCTTTAAGCAGAGGCTTCCCTTTTACATGCCTTGGAGGAGGAAGGCTGAGCTTCCTTCAAGGTGGGTAGGGTTGAAACTCTTCACCCTGAGTTCATCTGTTAACTGGTGGTCAAGGGATGACCTCTTTCCCCATGAAGCTTGTTATAAGGTACACTTTGGACAAAATGCATACTTTCCCCTCAAAAAAAACCACAGTTTAGCCTGTAAAAGAGCTTATTTTCTGAGTATGTAAAATTGTATAAAATCAAAGCAGAATTGTCTGCTAAAACTTGCACTCTTCTGTACTCACATGGATTGAGAGTTTGAATCCTTTGTTAGGCTTTTCAAAATTAGCTTTGGCTCTTGGGCTGCTGGGCTCCAGGAAGATTGCCTAGCAGCCTTTAAACAGGCAAATGATAGCCAAAAGTAGTGTATCCTTTTGACCTACTCTACAGTTCAGACTGAGTGAAGATTATTTAATAATGATAATATTTTCCAAGGTAAAATGTGCCCATAGAGTTTTCAATCTCCAATGGCATTCTCATGCAAAATTCTAACTTTAATCTGAAATAGCAATGACATATATTTAGACAAGTTTCCCCTGCTATGAGGCGAAACTCATTATGATGCAGTCACTTTAAGCGAGAGTACATACGGTTTATTAAGTATCAAACTGTGTGTGTTTATTACTTATTACTATATTTAGAGATTTAAATAACTTTACTGCCTTGAGAGGTAGTTATAACTTTCAGATATTTGAAGCCCAAATGACTAAACTGTCCATTTATTCCATGTTCATGATTTTGTTTAGACAGAAGCAAAATGTTTTTCATGTGCAACTTTCCATCAATGAAGTGAATTTCAGGCACAGAATGTAGAGAAGACATTTCCTAAATTAGAGTGTCAGTGAGTAGAGAGGCAATGTGAAGTTAAAATGTTGAAGCTTTTATCTGGATTATTCCGGCCAAAACTGCTTTGAGGGAAATAAAGGGTGAGTTTAAATTTACTATGAAAGGTCATTTCTGTGGTCTTGACTATATAATGACAGAAATCTGGATCTATAAAGATGATATATTTGAGGCGACTTTCTTTTTTAGAGCTTGGTATCTAATACCACAAGGGAAACTAAATATTAGTCACAATCACTTAATAATTGGTCTAACTCTTTGCTCAGGCTATCTCAGATTTAAAGGAGATTAAAAATATGAGAGTGACAGGCTTCCAAAAATAGATTATAATTGAACTTAATTATAGCCTTTGGAAAACAGATGAAAATAAGATAAAAGCTTAATATCAAGCCAAAACCACTGCTGAGAACCCTTCTCTGTTTTCTTTTCAAAGATGATTAGGGAACTTTAGTTTGACAATTTATTTTCTGTAATAAAACAGTAGCATTAATTACAAAGCATACATTGCAATTAAAAACATTGGTTTTAAGACATTGGAAGACATTTATAGTCATAATTTTAAAGATTGTAAGACAAGATTCTTACATGGAAACAATAACAGTAATTGACACGTTTCTTCTTTGTGATAGTATTCTTGGACAAGCTATTCATAGGTACTTTCTTATGGAATTAGTCTTAAAAAGTCTTTTTTTTGGAGTAAATGAAAACAATGATGTGTAATTTTATATTACTGTTAATTAGGCTTCTCTGAATCCCCGTGCACTAGTCTCCTCTTTTTTTTTAAAAAAAATTGTTCTGTATGTATTTTTTATATTTATTTATTTATTTTTAGAGACAAAGTTGTGTCAGACAGGTTGGAGTGTACTTGCATGATCATGGCTCACTCCAATCTCAAACTCCTGGTCTCAAATGATCCTTCTCCTATCTTAGCCTCCCAAGTAGCTAGGACTACAGGAGCATACCATCATAACTAGCTATTTTTTTTTCCATAGACAGGGTCTTGCTTTGTTGCCCAGGCTGGTCTTAAACTCGTGGCCTTAAGCGATTTTCCTGCCTTGCTTCCCTAAGTCGTATAAAGGGCTTAGGTATCCATAATAATTCTGCTCTGCGCTCTAAGGAAAAAGCTCAGCTCATCATCCTTCAAGGACTCTTGGTTTGATGTAGGGCTGAGAACATACCCAAGAGGAAACTGCTGCTTTCTCAAGCAATCATTGCAGTGTGGTGGCTTTGTAGCGAACAGATTGTGTTGAATGAGAATTCTACCTTAGCAGGTAGTTCTAAATATTAAATCTTAATCTTCCCAAATGATGCACATTAAAGACAGATCACTCAAGAAAGAATTCAAAGAGACAATAACTTAAAGTCCCCTCAACTACTGGTAAAAAAAATATATATATATATTGTTTAAAAGTGTGACCCGCTGGATGTTTTTATTCTTTACTAAGTGAAACTTGGCTGTGGTTTATTAAATTTTATTTCTACAGGTTTCATTTTATTACAGTGAGAAGCTATACAAAATGTATTTTTAGCTGCTGGGACCAGTTCCACCTTCCCTAACTTCTCTCCCCTCCAAAAACAAAGGCTCAAATATATAAACATCGTAGGAAAAGTTGTGTTAACTCCCACAGAGACCCTCAGGCTTAGCTATTTGATAATAATGATGATTTCTTTAATGATGGCTGCCTGGTTAAGAGTTACCTTTACATTTTGATCACTTTCTCATTGCATATTTTGATCATTGTTTATTCAGAAACAGCAGTTCACCTCTTGTAATCTAGTACCCAGGGCAAAGGGCATTTAAGGTTTAATGCTAACCTTGTTTACTTATTCACTTAATGAATATTTACTGAGTTCTTCTGATGTGTTCCACATTGTTTTAGAATTACTGAGAGACATAAATTTGGTCTCCAATAGATTGACAACATATTAAGGAAGATAAAATATGTGCAAGTTACTATACTGTAAGTAGGATAATAGCCAAATATTGTCAGGGGGAAGGGATGGATTATTAAAAAATATGTAAAGAATTACTGATAAAACTGTTAACTGTTACTAACTTTCTAAGAAGCAATTTGTTAATTGCTGCGTAAAGGCCCAGAAAGTCTACTTTGGTCCAGAAGTTCTACTTTTAGGAATTTGTCTGACAGATATACTCATGCATGAGAACATTATATATTTATGACAGTATTTATTGCCATATCATTCTTAGTATTTGTAAAAAGAAAAGAGACAATTTCAATGTCCACTTGTGGACTTTCATGTAATATATTTGCAGTTGTTAAAAATAATGAGCTACCCCTTGATATAATGCACTGAGAAGTGCACAGTATCACTTCTGTATTATATTTGTCAAAATTGCATAAACTGAACCTGAGCATAAAAAATAATCAGGAACCCAAATCAAAGGACAGTGTACAAACTACCTGACCAGTGCTACTCCAAGTGTCAGCATCATGAAGGACAAAGGAAGATGGAGTCAGCATCCTAGACTGTAGGACATTAAGGATATAGGAAACTAAATGAGGCATGAGGAATTGGGCTAGATCCTGAAACAGAAAAAGCACAATAGGAAAACAGATGAAATTCAAATAGCTTCTATAGTTTAGCTAATAGAATTGTAATAACATTTACTTCTTTGTTTTTATGATTGTGCAATCATTATGCAGTTTGTTGACATTAGGGGAAGCTGGGTGAAGGGTGTATGGGAAATCTCTGTGCCTATTTGCAGCTTTTTCATATGTATGAGCAGATACATATATGTTTAAATATGCACAGACTATTTGTATAGTTAGGCCTATAAAGTGGTTGAGAACTCAGGACCTGGATTTAGTAAGAAGCTGTCTTGCTACTTATTAGCTCTGTTACCCAGAACTTTGTCTTTCTATTTCTAGGCTTCTGTAGCGTGAAAATGAGGGTAAGAGTTGTGAGGGTTGTTGAGAGGACTAAATCAAATGAAGCATATAGGACACTTGGCATGATGCCTGGCACAAATAAGCATTTGAAATGGTAGCAAATAACTAGAAGTGGGAATTAAAGTAATAGCAGAATCAGCAGACAGAGTAATAACAGAAGTTGGAGTAACAGTAATCATGATTGGTTTAGTGCTCACTGAATACCATTGGAGAGTTAGTATAATATCTGCCCCAAAGGAACTTAAAGGCTCATTGATAGCAAAGACAAAAACATGAAGTAATTGTAACTATAAGTCATGCCACTGTATATGAGCATGCTGTTGGTATACTGTGCAAACTGTGTGAACATATGTGACAGCTATAAATATAAGAAAGGTTATAATAGTATGTAATAGTGTAGTATGTTATATGCAAGGCCTAAAATATTTATAGAAAGTTTTATTTTGGAGGGAATTTAACTTGATTTGGTGACTACTATAAAGGACTGTAGACTTTATTCCAGAGAAAGAAGACAATGGATGTAGAAATGAAAGAAATGTACTTGTGGGATGCTGAAGAGTAGTTAAAGCAGTAACTTCTGTTGGGTAATAAAATGAAAATGCATTTGAGTGGGGCTAACAGCATATTGGAGACAGAACAAAAGTAACTGGACTTGAAGACACTTCAATAGAAATTACATATTGTGAAAAAGAGAAATAAATTTTTCTAAAAAAGAACTTCATGTAACTGTGAAGCAGTATTGAGTGTTCTAAGATATATTTAATGGGTTTCCCAAAAGGAAAGGGGAAAGAGAATTGAGCAGAAATAAAATCTGAAGTATTAATGACCGAACAAATCCCTAAAGTTGATTTTTAAAAACACATTATCTTATAGACAAAAGAAACTCTGTAACACCGAAGTAGGATTGGCAGAAAGAAAATGACACTTAGAAAGCTCATGTTCCAATTGTTGGAAACCAAAAACAAGTGGAAAAGTTTTAAAATCAAAATGAAAAATGACATATTTTATGCTGGACCCCTTCCTTATACATGATGGATGACTTCTCATCAAAAATAATGGAGACCAAGAAGATAATGGAATGACATCTCCAAAATACTGAAATAATTTTAAAAAGATGAAAATCTGCTAAGATATTAAAAAATAAATACAACAAAAGCCATTATCAGATCAATATATGTTGAGGGAATTTGTGGTCAGCAGACTGCACTACAAGAATTGTTAAAGGAAGTACTTTGGTTTGAGTGAAATACTGCTAAATAGACACTTGGATTTTAAAAAGAAAAAGATATAGAAATTGTAAATATATCTGTTAAAATGAAACACTATACATTTTCTTTTAAATTTTTCTCTAAGAATTATTTTCATTTTTATAAGACTATATTGTATGCATGTTTATATTTTGTGCATTGTTAATATGTTTACATTAACATATGTGTATGTTTGTGTGCATGTGTATGCATTTTAAATTAAACAGCCTCCTATTAAATAAATAGACATTTTAAAATTTAGGGTACATACTGTAATATAATAGTGATTAAAAGTTAATATAAAGAGTTGATCTTACACACACACACACACACACACACACCCACACCCACACCCACACACACACATGGAGAAGGAATAAAATATTTGGCCAAAAATAGTTAAAAAAGTAGGGACAATGAAACAAAAACGAATGAGAAAAAGAAAGAAAAGGAAAATGGCATGTGCCATGCAAATATTTACAGAACATTACAATTGAATAACAAGAGAAACAATAAAATTGGCAAAAGGATTTGAATAGATTCTTTTCAAAGAAAAATGTATGAAGGACCAATAAACACATGAAATAACATTCACCATCTGTAATCATCAAACAAATTCAAATTAATGCTACAATAAGACAGTTGCCTCTTACCAATTAGAATGGATAAGTTAAAAAAGACTGACATCATTAAGTGTTGGCAGGGATGTAGAACAGTTGGAATTCTTATACACTGTGGGTGGGAAAAGAAAATGACATCACTGCTTTGGAAAACTATATGGGAATTTCTTTTCTTTTAAATTATATTTTAAGTTTTGGGGTACATGTGCAGATCATGCAGGATTGTTACATAGGTATACATGTGCCATGGTGGTTTGCTGCATCCATCCCCCTGTCATCTACATTAGGTGTTTCTCCTAATGTTATCCCTCCCCAATCCCCCTATCCCCTGCTACCCCTCCCTTAGCCTACCTATCCCCCAACATTACCCAGTGTGTGATGTTCCCCTTCATGTGTCCATGTGTTCTCATTGTTCAACACCCACCTATGAGTGAGAACATGTGGTATTTGGTCTTCTGTTCTTGTGTCAGTTTGCTGAGAATGATGGTTTCCAGCTTTATCCATGTCCCTGCAAATGACATGAACTCATCCTTTTTTATGGCTTCACAGTATTCCATTTTGTATATGTGCCATATTTTCTTGATCCAGTCTATCATTGATGGGCGTTTGGGTTGGTTCCAAGTCTTTGCTATTGTAAACAGTGCTGCAATAAATGTACATGTGCATGTGTCTTTATAACAGAATGATATAATCCTTTGGGTACATACCCAGTAATGGGATTGCTGGGTCCAATGGAATGTCTATTTCTAGATCCTTGAGGAATCACCACACTGTCTTCCACAATGGTTGAACTAATTTACACTTCCACCAACAGTGTAAAAGCATTCCTATTTCTCCACATCATCTCCAGCATCTGTTGTCTCCAGATTTTTTAATGATTGCTGTTCTAACTGGCATGAGATGATATCTTATTGTGGTTTTGGTTTGCATTTCTCTAATGACCAGTGATGATGAACATTTTTACATATGTTTGTTGGTTTCATAAATGTCTTTTTCTGAAAAGTGTCTGTTCATATCTTTCTTCCACTTTTTGATGGGGTGGTTTGTTTTCTTTTTTGTAAATTAGTTTAAGTTCTTTGTAGATTCTGGATATTAGCCCTTAATCAGATGAGTAGGTTGAAAAATTTTTTCCCATTCTGTTGGTTGTCGGTTGACTCTAATGATAGTTTCTTTTGCTGTGTAGAAGCTCTTAAGTTTAATTAGGTCTTATTTGTCTATTTTGGCTTTCATTGTCAATGCTTTTGGTGTTTTAGTCATGAAGTCCTTGCCTATGCTTATGTCCTGAATCTTATTGCCTAGGTTTTCTTCTAGGGTTTTTATGGTGTTAGGTTTTATGTTTAAATCTTTAATCCATCTGGAGTTAATTTTTATATAAGGTGTAAGGATGGGGTCCAGTTTCATCTTTCTGCATATGGCTAGCCAGTTCCCCAACACCATTTACTAAACAGGGAATCATTTCCCCATTGTTTGTTTTTGTCAGGGTTGTCAAAGATCATATGGTTGTAGATGTGTGGTGTTACTTATGAGGCCTCTGTTCTGTTTATTGGTCCATATCTCTGTTTTGGTACCAGTACCATGCTGTTTTGATTACTTGTAGCCTTGTAGTATAGTTTAAAGTCAGGTATCATGATGCTTCCAGCTTTGGTTTTTTTTTTTTTGCTTAGGATTGTCTTGGCTCTGTGGGCTCTTATTTGGTTACATATGAAGTTTAAGTTTTTTTTTTTTCGAGTTCTGTGAAGAAGGTCAGTGGTAGCTTGATGGGGTTAGCATTGAATCTATAAATTGCTTTGGGCAGTATGGTTATTTTCACAATATTGATTCTTCCTAACCATGAGCATGGAATGCTGTTTTATCTGTGTCCTATTTCCTTGAGCAGTGGTTTGTAATTCTTCTTGAAGAGGTCCTTCACATCCCTTGTTAGTTGTATTCCTAGGTATTTTATTCTCTTTTAGCAGTTGTGAATGGGAGTTTGCTCATGATTTGGCTGTTTGTCAGTTATTGCTATGTAGGAATGCTTGTGATTTTTGCACATTGATACTTTTTTATCCTGAGACTTTGCTGAAGTTGCTTATCAGCTTAAGGAGATTTGGGGCTGAGATGATGGCAATTTCTTATCAAATTAAAAATACATTTACCTTTAACCCAGCATTTCTGGGTATTTACAAAAGGTAAATAAAAACACATGCTACTTAGACTTATATGTGAATGTTTATAAGAGTTTAAAATAGTCAAATAGCTTGGAAGTAACTCAACTATCAAACAGTAAATGGATAAATTGTGATACATTCATACACTGAAATAATAAGGTTCAGCAATTGAAAAGGAGCAAAATATTAATAGATATAAACATAGACAAATTATTGTGCCAAGAAAAGAAATTGAACACAAAAGATTACATTGTATGATTCTATACATTTAAAATCTAGAAAGTGCAAAACTGGAGTGGCAAAGAGCAGATCAGAGGTTGCCAATAGCTAAGAGTCAGAAGAAGGTATTAACTGCAAAATGAGAAGTGAGCGTACCTTTAAAAAATCCTAGAACTGTGGTGTATTTCAGTTGTAATAGTTACATGATTATAATTACCAAAACTTCTCAAATTGTGTATTTTAAATGTGTGAGTTTTACTGAAATACATTCAATAAAGACTTTGAGACTAACATTACAAGCCTAAGTGGGAAATGCCATAGTCTATATTTCAGGACCTACACTGCCTCATAATCTTCATCTTTATCCCTTTAAGTTTCTCAGATTTGCTGCTCTTGGAACATTTAAAACTGATAAACTTCCATGCTAAGTGGTAGAATGTTCCTGTCTTTAGATTTTTAAAAGACTGTTAGGTGGTACCCATGTCTCTCTTCTCCACTTTTTTGATGCAAAGTTGAGTTGATTCTCTTCTGATTTTAAACTAATTGTGGACTTGAGGCAGCTTATTATTTGAAATATAACCTAGAATGTGACAAAATAATTTTATTTTCTTGCTACTATTTTACATTTATGTATTTCTTTTTCTTTTATTTGTTAAATACTTCAATTTCCATGGAATTTGTGTTTTCATATAGAAAATTTTACATTGTAATAGGAAAAAAGCATTTTTTTGGCCTTTATCTTTTCAATGACAATCAGTTCATCAACTTAGCACAATACCGAAGTATTAAGAGTAAAAATAAGAAACAGGGCTAGTGGGTAAATCAGAAATTTATAATCTACTTGAAATTAGGTACAACCGAAGATGGCTTTTGCATGGCTTTTCTAGCAACAATTCTAACTTTCTTTTAGAAATATTCTCATCTCATTTTTAAGAACTGCTGAGCTCTCTCAAATTGCTTTGTGCTTCTTTCATGTCATCATAAACAGTCTCCCTTTCAGGCAAGTATTAAGGTGCTTCTCTTTATATACCATAACCTTCTAACCTAGTTTTCCTCATTCTCTTGTTCTCTTGCCCTGGGATGCATATTAGTAAGACAAATCTGAGGAATATGGAAAATGCTATTGTCTGGTATCTAACTGTCACATTATATATTTTGTGTGAGTAAGAAAGAGTGTTCAGATTGTATGAGGATAGGTCAGAATGCAAAAGATGACAGGCATGGTCTTTTTGATGGAGACCCTGTCTCTGATAGTTACTCTTCAGGGAGATACAACTTGGATCAGACATAGCTTCAAGGTTAGAGATTCCTCTGCAGTTGTTTTGCTGGGAACAGCCTCACAACCTTGTACCTACCCTGTGAATTTAGGTCATCTTTAGCCTGAAAACGTGTTATTTGGCTAGAAAAATGTTGGGTCATCACAAGTTGATTTCCAATATTTAGAAATTTAGGGATATTTATAAAAGCTTGAATTTCCAGCTGTTTTTGCACAATTGTCTGCTACTGTTTGATGGCATCTTCCCTCTTTGGACAGAGCAGGCACTCTCTCTTTGCTACCTACTTGAATGTTTCCTAATGTCTTTCTAATTGGACAGAGCAGGCACTCTCTTTGCTACCTACTTAAATGTTTCCTAATGTCTTTCTAACTCTGAGACCCATTACCGCTTGCCATTTATCATCATGCTTGAACTATTGTTTTTCTCTAGTAAGTTAAGAGGGAATAAAATATATCTCTTTTAATGATGAAGGAAAATCTTGGTGTTGTAGACTATCAGCATATCTGAGTGCCTATGGAAACCCATGTCCTACATCCCCTGTAACTTGCTGTGTGGTGCTTGTACAAATAAATATCTGCCTCAGTGGAGAAAGGATATAATACCTTTCAAGGTTATTTAACCCTCAGCTTATTCTTTTCTACACAGTATCCAGAAAAAAAGAATTTTCCTGCATAAGTCCATTATATTATTTTGTTTTTCATAATGACATTTAATTCTTCTAAGACAATAAGCAACCATCATAGCATGAACTCATTATTTGTATTATATTGACAAAAAATAATAGGTGAGCATTTGGGGAAAACAAGACAAGCAACAAACCAGGTTTTTAAAAAGGAAAATAAAACCCTCCAAGAAAAAGAAAATAAGAATGTTGGTGATTCTTTCTGCCATTCTATTTAGTAGTACATGCCCTGAAGTGAGAAATGAATCCACTATTCTTTCTAGCAGCTTCAGTTCCCCAGTTGTTTTCATTGTTATCATTGTGAGCCTCTGAATGGCATTCTTGTCTTCATAAAAACATTTTTTCGTAATAACATGACCCACTGCAAGAAACAGACTTGCACCCGAGTATTGTAACATTCCACTAACTGTTTCTTTCAATTTTGGTATGACTATTATAGTTATAAACTTTTACTGGAAATTTCCCAATAACCATGCTAATATTATACATGTACCTTATTATAGCCCACCTGTAGCCTTTCTTATAAAAAAAAGCCAACGATATCCTCACCGTATGGAGTTTAGTTTGGCTAGTTTTTATGATCTTCTATACGGTGAAAGAAACTATCATCAGAGTAAACAGACAACCTACAGAATGGGAGCAAATATTTGCAAACTATGCATCAAAGGCCTAACATCTAGAATCCATAATAAATGTAAACAATCAATGAACAGAAAATAACACCATTAAAAAATGAGCTAGAATCCATAAGGAACTTAAACAATTCAACAAGCAGAAAACAACACCATTAAAAAGTGAGCAAAGCATGTGAACGAAGTCTTCTCAAGAGAAGACATAGAGGCAGCCAAGAAACATGAAAAAATGCTCCACATCACTAATCATCAGAGGAATGCAAATCAAAACCACAATGAGATTCCATCTCATATCAGTTAGAATGACTATTATTAAAATGTCAGAAAATAACAGATGCTGGCAAGGCTGCAGAGAAAAGGGAACAGTTATATACTGTTGCTAGGAATGTAAATTATTTCAGCCACTATGAAAAGCAGTTTGGAGATTTCTCAAAGACTAAAAACAGAACTGACCCAGCAAATCCATTACTGGGTATATATGCAAAGGAAAATAAATTGTTGTAGCAAAAGATATGTGTATACTATGTTTGTTGGAGCACTATTCACAATAGCAAAGTCATTGAATCAACCTAAGTGACCATCAATGCTGAACTGGATAAAGAAGATGTGGAATATATACACCATGAAATACGGTGTAGCCACTAAAAAAGAATGAAGTCATGTCTTTCACAGAGACATGAATGTAACCAGAGGGCGTTATCCTAAGCAAATAAATGCAGGAACAGAAAACTGAATACTGCATGTTCTCACTTATAAGTGAGAGCTAAGCAGTGGGTGCTCATGGACATAGGATGGAAAAAACAGACCCTGGGGACTACTAGAAGGGGGAGAGAAGGAGTGGGGCAAGGGCTGAAAGACTACATGTTGGATACCATGCTCCCTACCTAGGTGATGGGATCATTCATACCGCCAGCCTCAGCATCATGCAATATCTCTATGAGACATACCTGTACATGTACCCTCTGAATCTAAAATAAAAGCTGAAATTGTAAGAATTCAAAGATAAAATATCTGTAAATTTGTTTTCCTGATCCTCTTTAAAAAATATCTGGATCTCATGGGGGCTTTTTCAGCCAAATCTTATATTTACTTTTTAATTTTTTCTCTGGGTATTTTCCTCCTACACTCTTGTCATGTAGCAGCTCAATTATTCATCATCTTTTCCTTCTCTTTCAGTTGCCTTGAAAGCCTCTTGAAACAAGGAGGTTATGAAAGGTCTCATGGCTTTAAATTTTTTTTATCTAAGAACCTAGAAATATGAAAATTTAAGGACAAATGTCAACATTTTACAAGTCTATATTTTTCATTCAGTGCACCTTCGTATCTTGTTACTATGCCTTTGATGTGTAAATAAAACATTTGCTTTGGATAATGCCATTTAGAATCAAAGATTATAAATTACCTTCTAGTCACAAGTATCAAATCCATAACCAGTAATAAAGCTGTATTCCTTAATTACTTTGTTTCTACCATCTGCCAAGGAATACATTAAAAGATGTAGTAAACAAAAGGAGTGAGGTGTAAATGCTGACTGAAATTATAGTGAAACACCCGTAGGAATTTTTTTCTTGAGATAAGTGACATAGTACTTCAGTGTAAGATTTGAGGTAAAAGAAATGAAAAGTAGCTGTCAAAAAAGATTGAAAGGCAGATGTGTGATGGGTATAAGGCAAACTTCAACAACGTGTTTAAGCTTTCTTAATGTTAACTCTTGGTGGGACTGTAGCACATTTGTACTCTACCTTTCTGTACCTAATTATATACATGTAAAAAAGGCATTTGCCCAGTAATGTTAAATTTTGAAATTGAAGTGCCCTTACTCAAGTAGTAAGATGTAAAAGTCTGGGCAAAATTTTACAGCAATAACTGTTGGACTTGAAATTAAAAAAAAATGTATTTGAGTTTGAAATTTGTTTTCTATGCTTAGGCAATATGCTGTTTCTTATCAACTTGAGGCACAGGGAATGTTCAAGTTAGAGGGATTTGGGGCCAGGCGTGGTGGCTCATGTCTGTAATCTCAGCACTTTGGGAGGCCGAGGCGGGTGGGTCATCTGAGGGAAGGAGTTCAAGACCAGCCTGGCCAACATGGTGAAACCCTGTCTCTAGTAAAAATATAAAAATTAGCCTGGTATGGTGGTGGGTGCCTGTAATCCCAGCTAATCGGAGGCTGAGACAGGAGAATTGCTTGAACCCAGGATGGGGAGATTGCAGTGAGTCAAGATTGAGCCATTGCACTCCAGCCTGGGTGATGCGAGCAAAACTCGGTCAAAAAAAAAAAAATTTGGAAATCATCTAGGCCAAGGATTCATTTTATAGATAACTCAGTCAAAATAAAAATTATGAAATTTATAAAGATGAATTTAGGGCACTTGAGGGCACTTGTTTGAAGATTCTGTTGTTTTGCATTGCCGCAGCTATCAGAGGTTGAGACTGAGCCCAAAATACTTACTGATATAAAAAGTACTTTGAGTTAAAGAGAGAAAACATGGCAAAAGCTACATTCATTTAAATGAAAATTGTGTTATTCATGGTAGAGGTTACTGTAATGACTTAAACACTTGCTAAGTATCGTGGAAGAGGTTGGCAGCAACTTCTAAAAAAGTTAGTTTCTATTCAGGTTGAATCACTAGTTGTAATGATTTCTGAAGGGCAATTTTAATTGTATGAGATAGTGTGGTTATTAGCACTAAGCATATGAATTTTATTAACCAGAACTTATAAGAACCTTTTGAAATGTTGGGGTATGGATCATGAATGGTTTTATCTGTATATTAAAAACTTTTAATGGTAAGAACAACAAACTTCTAATATGATCAATTAAAAATTTTTGTTAAATATACATTTGTTTTTAGAATAAATGATGTTAGGATAATTGTAATCAAAAATTTCAATTATCTTTTTATTAGTGGACCTTTAAAATCAATAATTTGTTTTAGTATTCAATTTCAGTATTGCTTCCTGTTTGTTAAAACTATTTGGGTAAATTATAGAATGTAGAGTCTTAGATTATAATGCTGCCAAGCTAAAAATAATGAATGACATAGTTTTTAATAAACCTCAATGTGAACCTTGAACAAAAGTATGGCACATGCTGATACTTAAGAGAAATAAAGATGAAATGCAGATTCTAATATGTCTATATACATTTTACAAATGTGAGGAGTCAAAAGCTTTCTATAACAATATAGTCCGAGACACTAGTCTGAGATATAAGAAAGCCCAGTATAAATCAGAAAGACAATATTCAACATATTTGTCAAATTGTCTAATAGCTACTATGTTTAGAGATTTAAAAAAAAGAAAAATATGAAGTATTTAAATCTTTTTAGAATCTAAGAATTAATACAAATGGCCAAATGGCTCATAGTTATGAGTCAAACAAGATTTCAGCACTTGGAATTCCAGAAAAGTAGCAATGTGCCTGAGGAGTAGAGCAAAAAAAAGAAGGACTTCAATCATTATCTAGTTTAAAATTCTAGCTCAACCGCATTTTAGCTGTGTAGCAATGGATATACTACTTAAAATGTCATACTTGCAATTTTAGGTCTTTATCTTAATGGGATTTGCGATAATGTATATAAAATGCCTAGCACGTGATAGGAATCAACATATGTTATTGTCCTTCCTCTATAAGCCCTGGGTATAGAGGCTTGGCACCCTTTCATTAGGAACCTAAAATTCACACTTTTTTAGGGAAAAATTACATATAGTTGGAAATTTTCATAAAAAACATTAGACAAAATGAAGTTAGAAAAGAGGAGAGAAGGACTGTGGTGGAACCCATTAGTGAAAGCCAGTGCATTAGTTAATTTATCAAGATTAGAGACCAAAGGAATAGCAATTTATAATAAGGGTTGGAGGGAAGAAACGTTAGGATCAGGAAGATGGGTTTTTGCTAAGTGAAGAAGGGAAAATAAAAAGCTGCACAGGAGAGCGAGACAACATTTTAAAATAGGCTGGTGGTATAAGCACAAGTGCTCACACTTGGGAATTTGTGCCAACTAGCCCAACTTCATGATGCCTCTAATGAGGATCTAATCCTCTCTATGCTAGACAGGAGATTATATTTTAATGGTAAAGGATATAGGAAACTATTTGACTGTGACCAAATTACTTCACTAACTTATGACTGTTATGAGAGGAATTTAGAATAAATTGGGGGCTCATTTCCCATGAAGCATAGCATTTGTGGGTAATACTGATAATGTCCCCCTTTGGATTTTTATGAATTTATAGATTATTTTGTTTCTGCTTCTATGTAATGAGGAAAGAAGCAAGATGTAAATATGTGAGTAAAACCAACATGTGAACTGTTGCTTGACAATTACACTTAAATATACCAGGAAGCATAGCAGTGATTAAGGATATAGGCCAGAGTTAGACACAGCTGAATTTCAGTCTCAGTACTTCCATTTTTGTGATTTTGATCAAGTTACTGAGTAGTTTCATGGGTCAGTTTTCTTGTTGGTAAAATAAGGTTATAAATACAACACGCTTCACATGGTATGCATGTAAATGACTTAGCACAGATCACAACATAAATCCAGTATTTAGGTTATCTCTTATCTTAGTTACGGGTGGATACATACCAGGAAGGAAGAAATGGATGGATAGGTGGAGGAAGAAAAAGAGTGAGGAGAAGAGGAGAAAGAAGTAGAAGAACAAGGGAAAGTAGGAAGAAAGGAGGAAGAGAGGAATGGTCAATTTATTAGAACAACGTTCATTTTGCTTTGTGTTTTAATTTGGAATATCTGAAAACAATTTATATGTTACATAAATAGATGGCATATGCACTTAGTTTTTCTTATCCTTAAATGTAATTCCTGTAAGGCACAACAAATGAATATTGAGAGATTTCAGATGCATGCCTAAAATTTGGAGTGAATCTAGAAGTTGGCCACTGTCATATCCTGTCCATCATGTTCTTTTAAGAGGCTTTTAAATCAAATTCACTTGTAAAAGAATTCAAGTAATTTATAATAGCCAGCTGAAATGTCAACTAGAGACTGAAATTAAGATTTATTCTGTGCTAGTGCCAAGGCAATTGAAATATGGTGTCCTTAGAAAGTGTCATTTGGGATCTTAATGTTCTTAATGGTAGATCAGGAATGTGTGAAACAGATGTGAGATAAAGCTGCCAATTCATCTGTATTTGAAACAGACTTTAAGATATTTTACTTTTCTCTATTAAATAAATGTTTGTGCATTTCAGTGTTTTTTTGCTTTGAGACTTTCATATTTCAGGCAGAAAGTCTAGAACATAAATGCTTTATTTATATTGTTTAAGGATTTAATTTATACTGTTTAAGATTGCCTAAAGAAATTCCCTATTTCGACACAAATCTAAGAAGCCACAAAAATTTATGTAACCATAATATATTTCTGCTTTAAAATTTACCATAAACAAAGACACAGGATGAACAATCATCTAGGGAAAATATTTGCAACTCACACCACATAGAAGGTGCTAAGTTTCTTAAAGAACTTCTATGAATCAGTGAGAAAAATTTAAATTATATAATAGAAAAATGAGCCAAACATAAGAAAGTTAACAGAAAAAAATATGTAAATGCTTCTTTTGTATATAAAATAATGCTCAACTTCATTAATGTGTCACTTGTATTTGCAACATTATTTCACTTTGAAGATAAGCAAAGATCAATATTTTTTAGTAAACTATATTGTTGGTAATTTCTAAGGGAAATGGACATATTTGTAAAATGGTGTAGGTAAAATTATCAATAGATAACAAAATTTAAAAAGTACATCACCTTTGGCTTGGCAGTGTTACTTTGTGTGTGTGTGTGTGCGTGCGCGTGTGTGTGCACGCGCGTGCGCAAGCGTTCCCAAACTAATGGACCCACTCACATAAAGGAGAAGTAAACCCTTTACAAAGATACTCACTGCAGATTTTATGTAATAGTGAAGAAATGGATGCACTATATAATAGTGAAGAAATGTCTATAAATAAAGGACTAACTGAATAAATTATGGAATATTCACTGTAATAAAATACCACTTAGCTTCTAGGAAGGATATGGGGGTCTATAGGTACCAAGAAAATATGTTCAAAACATGCTACATAAAAATTAAGATTCAGAAAAGTATATATAGTATGTTACCATTGTATAAAAATATGGCATGTATATTCTTGTGTGCTGGGGGGGCTTTGTCAGCCATACCAACTTCAGTAATTTGCCACAAAGTCTTGCAGGAAGCAGCATGTAGTCATATTTATGACTGTGATTTACTACATCACAAGATACAAAGCAAAATAAGCAAAAGGAAAAGGGACATGAGACAAAGTATGGAGGAAATCAGACACAAGCTTCCAGAGTCCTGTCTCCGTGAAGCTATGCAAGATGTACTACTTATTCCAGCTTCATATTGTGATAATACTTATGAAGAGTTATAAACCAGAGAAGCTCATTAGAGACTCAGTGCTCAGGGGTTTTATGTGGGCTGTTAACTTAGGCACCGTCTGTCTAGAATGTGTCAAAGTAGCAGACTCCTAGAAGGAGTCCATTCAGCAGAAATCACATTGTTGGCACAGTGTAGGCACACGAAGCTGCTCTTATTAGTGAGGGTATGGTGGCAGTGTTCCTAAAATTTAAATTTTCAAACACTAGCTGATGACCTACCTTGCAAGTTGGTCTTTCTAAGTATAGCAGTCTCAGGCATGCCATGTTAACTCTTCTGTACAGCTTGTATACAGTATGTCTTGGGAATAATAAAATAAAATTAAAAAATCAGTGACTGTAGCTTCTTCAGGAAAAGCAATCAAGTGACTAGAGCACAGGAGATTTGATTAGAGAAGTTCTTTTCAACATTTATTCTTTTCAATCCTTTTTTTCTGGTTATATGTTACTGATTAGAAAAATAAAAACAGATGATTTAAAAATTTACTGTTTTAGTTATTTTGTTAAAGTGTATTTTTCTCCTTTTATATTTTACTGTATTTTCCTCTTTGTATATTATTTTTAGTAGCATTTTTATTTTCATTTTTGTATTTAAATTTTGGGCTTAATAGGGAACAGGAATTACAATGGCAGGCAGTTGACCATGTATATCAGGCAAGATGGCCAGGTAGGGAAAATCAGTGGTTTTTAACCTTTCTCATGCCATAGAACATCTACAAAATGATACTATGTCTACTGATACAGGGATATACATATATGGCTGCTCATGAATAAGAGAGCCAGCTGTGGGCCAGCTGTGCCAGTCTATCCTTGGGAGTACAGACATAACTTATAACTCATTTATTTTTTTGAGACAAATTCTCACTCTCTTATCATGACAGGCTGGAGCACAATGTCATGATCATGGCTCACTGCAGCCTCAAACTTTCTGTCTCAAGTGATCCTCCCACCTCAACCTCCAGAGTAGCTGGGACCACAAGCAGGGGCCATCATGCCTGGCAATTTTTTTTTTTTAAATTTTGTAGAGGTAGGCTCTTGCCATGTTTCCTAAGTTAAACTTGAACTTGTAGGCTCTAGCAATCCTCTTACCTCGGCTTCTCAAAGCACTGGGATTACAGGAATGAGCCACTGTGCCCAGCCCCATAGCTCATTTAAGAAATGTGTTCACCATATCCTTAGAATGAAGAAGCTCTGCTTACTCCTCAAGTAAATTTCTGCTTTTATCTTAGCTACTTCTCTTGACTTCAAATATTGCCATCTGGTAAAGATAAACTGTCCACCCCACCCAAGTTTCCTCATCCTTTCACCTTGTTCCTCATTCATCTGAAAATAGGATTCCTTTACTTAATTATGTGTCAACTTGATTGGGCTAAGGAATGCTCAGATAGCTGGTAAATCATTATTTCTGGATATGTATGTGAAGGTATTTCCAGAAGAGATGAACATCTGAGTAAAGAAGATAGTTATCATTAATATGTGTGGACATCACCCAAACTGTTGAGGACCAAATTGAATAAAACGGTGGAGGAAGGCAAAATTTGTTTTCTCTGCAAGAAGACAGAAAACATCTGTCTTCTCTTGCCTTTGAACACCACTTGGCCTGGTTCTTGAGCCTTCAGATTTAGACTGAAACTTACACCATTGGTTCCAACGGTCCTCAGGCCTTTGGGCTTAGGCTGGCACTAGATTACTGGCTTTTTTGGTTCTTCAGCTTGCACACAGCAGATCCTGGGATTTACTGTCGTCCATAATTTGAGAAGTAATCGCTTATAATAAATCTCTTCCTCTATATCTATAAAAAACATTTCATTCTGTTTTCTAGGAAACCCTAATATGACACTTTTTCTCTAATCTCTCCTAAACTTTCCTATCCACAGGCTCTTATTTCCAGGAACGTTTGTCTCTTTTAAAGTCCACCTGAGAAGTTTATACCTATTTTTCAAGGTCCAAGTTAAATTGTATCTTCTCCATAGATTCTTCTCTAAGCCATTCATTTAGAATTAATTTCTTTGATCTTCAACTATATGTGGTATTACCCCTAATTACAGTATTTTTCTTCTTAGGCCTTATCAAATCACTTCCTTACCATGGTTTCCAGGGCTTCTTACCTCCGGGGCATTGCAGTAGCCAGTGAACTGCTCAGTAACACATGCCAGGTGAAAGGACTCAGCCTCTGAGGCTGTGGATCAGGTGATCATGTGAGGTAGGGCCCAGGCTTCCTCTAGAGGATTCTCACATGAACCTGAGATTTTTCTTTTCTTTTCTTTTCTTTATGTTGCATTTTGGGTTTGGGGGGTTCATGTGAAGAACATGCAAGATTGTTGCATCGGTACACACATGGCAGTGTGATTTGCTGCCTTCCTGCCCATTACATATATCTGGCATTTATCCCCATGCTCTCTCTTCCCAACTCCCCACCCCTCACTGTGCCTCCCCTATTTTCCCTTGACAGACCCCAGTGTGTGATGCTCCCCTCCCTGTGTCCATGTATTCTCATTGTTCAACACCCACCCATGAGTGAGAACATGCAGTGTTTGGTTTTCTGTTCTTGTGTCAGTTTGCTGAGAATGATGGTTTCCATGTTCATCCATGTCCCTACAAAGGATACAGACTCACTGTTTTTGATGGCTGCATAGTATTCCATGGTGTATATGTGCCACATTTTCCCTGTCCAGTCTATCATCGATGGGCATTTGGGTTGGTTCCAGGTCTTTGCTATTGTAAACAGTGCTGCAATGAACATTCGTGTGCATGTGTCCTTATAGTAGAACAATTTATAATCCTTTGGATATATACCCAGTAATGGGATTGCTGGGTCAAATGGAATTTCTATTTCTAGGTCCTTGAAGAATTGCCATACTGTCTTCCATAATGGTTGAACTAATTTACACTCCCACTAACAGTGTAAAAGTGTTCCTATTTTTCCATATCCTCTCCAGCATCTGTTGTCTCCGGATTTTTTAATGATCACCATTCTATCACATTCTAATGATAGAATGTGTATTTTTGAAAACTACAAAAATACAAAATCAATGTAGTTTTGATTTGCTAATGTAATGTAGTCATTGATTTCTCTAATGACCAATGATGATGAGCATTTTTTCATATGTTTGTTGGCCTCATGTATGTCTTCTTTTGTAAAGTGTCTGTTCATGTCCATTGCCCACTTTTGAATGGGCTTATTTGTTTTTTTCTTGTAAATCTGCTTTAGTTCTTTGTAGATTCTGGATGTTAGCCCTTTGTCAGATGGGTAGATTGCAAAAATTTTTTTCCCATTCTGTTGGTTGCTAATTCACTCTAATGACTGTTTCTTTTGCTGTACAGAAGCTGTGGAGTTTGATTAGGTCCCATTTGTCTGTTTTGGCTTTTGTTGCCAATGCTTTTGGTGTTTTGTCATGAAGTCCTTGCCTATGCCTATGCCCTGAGTAATTTTGCCTAGATTTTCTTCTAGGGTTTTTATTGTGTTGGGTCCTATGTTTAAGTCTTTAATGCTTCTGGAGTTAATTTTGGTGTACACAACTGGAAAAAACCACCTTAAACTTCATATGGAACTAAAAGAGAGCCTGCATAGCCAAGTCAATTCTAAGCAAAAAGAACAAAGCTGGAGGCATCACACTACCAGTCTTCAAACTATACTACAAGGCTACAGTAATCAAAACAGCATGGTACTGGCACCAAAACAGATATATTCCACTGGAACAGAACAGAGTCCTCAGAGGCAACATCACACATCTACAACCATCTGATCTTTGACAAACCTGACAAAAACAAGCAATGGGGAAAGGATTCCCTGTTTAGTAAATGGTGTTTGGAAAACTGGCTAGCCATGGGCAGAAAGAAGAAACTGAACCTAAAATTGAGCACTCTTCATGATTTTTCTAATATTCAAGCAGATTGTGTTATTTTTATTACTAACTTGAATACTTTAATCATTTAATTCAGTTTATGAGATTAGTTAGGTCTGATCACTTAAACTTTGGAGAAGTTTAGACAAACTCACTATTCTGCAAAAATGATGTTAAGTCCTGCTTTCTAAAAATGACAGATCCACATACATGATACACAATTTCTAGATTATATTATCAGGGATAAGAAAGGTTCTTGTTGAACTATTTGTTTTGGCAGGTAGGCATGAATTATTTTCAACAGATTTCTATGAAGGTTTATATTTAAGCTTTTGTTTATGATAGGAAAAAAGGCAACCATAGCTTACAGTAATTAAATTGGAATTTCAGATGTCAGATGGCTTTTCCTATCCTTTGTAAATTATCAGTACCACGAAGATGTAAATATGGAATAGCCTAATTTTTATATTTATATTACAAACATTAGGTCAGATGAAAAAAATTCTACAGTATAATAAGGATTAATAAAATATTTTTCCATTTTTGTTATGAAAAATTTTATAGATACAGACATAAATTGTGATGACTTATCATGTGCCAGTTTCTCAGAATCCCGATCTCTATATGACTTCTGGTTATCTCTGACCACAAAAGACATGTTTGTACATGATTTTTGGAAAGCAGATATGAAGCACAAACTCTAATTTTTATGCTCTAAAGTTTCTACAGAATGTCAGGCATGTTGTTATGGAATTGGCAGCTTATTTTCTAGAAAGGGCAGCTCCTGGACGTGCCTATTCCCCTGCCTCTTTCCCCCACCCTGCTGTCTTTCCTCTTTTGGCTTCTCCAACTCTGGGCAAGTATATATGCAGCTCTGAGGCGAATTCAGCCAGTTGTCTGCAGGTCAGCCATGGTAATGAGGCTTAAGATGTTAAGAGACAGATGGACTTCTAGTTCATCCTCATAGCTCCCAGTTGCTCTTATTCTTGTTCATACCCAGCTTTTCTTCTCAACTACCAGTCTGGCTGACCCATAATGGCTTTATTCTCAATACTAGATGCAGAAACAACAGTGGACAGAAACTGCTCCCTCAGCTCCAACAAAGGCAAAGTTTGAACCTCTGGATCTCTTATTCTATACCACACATGGTGGGTCCATATCTCAAATTCAACCCTGATGAATATAATATTAGGTTGTTGTGAAAATGATTTGCCATTTAATGGCAAAAACTGCAATTACTTTTGCATCAACCTAATAACACATATTCTTACCATTTGTAGTCAATAATTACTAATGATTTGTTATGTTTGTCTTTTCTATTTGCCTAGCTACCTTGTTTTGGAGGGAAGAAGGCTGAGCTGTTTGTAAATAAGCTATAGAAATCATAATACTTTATGCCTGAGTGCTTCAGCATGCATTTTCTACTTATGATATTATCCTTGTAGCCATAATATTATTATCACACCGAATTATTGTAAATCTCCTAAATCATCTAGTCCTTACACCATATTCAAATTTTCTTAATTATCTACAATGTGTTTTTTATAGCTGCTTTCTCTAAGTAGTCAAGTTTCTGATTGAAGTTCACATATTGGTTATGCTGCCTTAGTCTCTTTTAATCTAAAACAGTTCTCTAAATTTTTATTCTCCCAGTGGCATTGGAATTTCACATTCTGAATTTATGTATTATTTTTCCAGGGGTTCTTCTATTATCTGAACTTTCTATATATTGAAAATTAAGTCTAAGGCTTAATTCAATGCAGTTTAAATGTTTTCGATAAGAATATTCTAAAGGCAAAGTTGTGTTTTCCTTTGTGCTACATCAGAAGACACCTACTATCATGTAATCCTTTAGTTATTAGTGATGTGATGATTAACCAGTTGGTGATGGTAGTGATCTGCAGATTACTCCTTTGTGGGTAGATTTTCTTCTTTGTAATTAGCAAGTTATCTGTGGAATGATGCTTGTGCCATGTGAATATCCTATATATTTATTTATCTAATAGTTTTTATCATGCATTGGTGATATAACACTTGCCTGGCTCAGTTTTCTCACTGTCATAAAATGGTGATTTTCTAATTCGTCATTTTCCCAATATATACTAGTTTGTATTCTGTTAAAAAACATCTCTTAATCTTCATTAGGAGATTTATGATCACTATAAAAAGGTGTTTTTCTATTGTTAGAAATTTGCTTAACAGCAAATAATAGTGGTTGCTTAAAAATTAAGTCTTTAATCTTTTTACTTCTCATATACTAGATATTAGATGGACAGGTATAAAATTTGTGAAGGAAGCAGGAATACATTTTTAGTGATATCCAGGTAGATGAGTATTCAAGCTAAGCTTTAGATAAAGATTTATTGGACAGTTTTGATAGGTAAAAATATTATTGTGTAAAATTTCAGTGAGATTCTGAACTATGGTTTTCCTTGGATATTCTAAGTCCATCTGTCATAATGGCTCTGGAGAGACACACTGTAAGGCTTCTGTGCTCTTTCTTGATTGATTCCTAGGTTTCTAAAAACATCTTTTGAGATAGATAGTACCTAGCATATGCAGAGTAGTCATAGAATATTTATATCGAGGGATGCTTAAGTTCTAGTGAGGACTCTTTATCAGGAGAAATCCATCAATATTACTATCATAAACCTCTTCAGTCCAACTCCAAGCAGCAGACTGGGTTTTCCCGATGAGGAAATTGGACAAAACAGCACAATGAGGATCACTTTTGAAATTTTAACTTGATGAAATCTTAAGCAAATGAGGTTTTCTTTTGAGGCAGGCGACTTTGAAAAATATTCTATTTTAATAGGTTTTAAATTAATATTTGTAAGTTATATAAATTATAGCTGTCAATTATATCTCTTGGTAAAATATTCAAGAGTCAATAAATATTTATTGAATCATGTAGAAAACTATAGGGCTATATGGTTATTTTGAAATGTTAAACCCAACAAAGAAGTTCTTAAAAACCACCGAAATAATGATATTTAAGGAGAATTACAGTTAGAAATACATGCACAGTTTTGATACATAAAACAAATACGTGGACACATTAAATCTAAGCTTTCATATCTATGAGCCCAGATTTTTTTTTTTTAACTGGAGGACTGCACTGATGCAAACATGAAAATTTTGGTAGGAAAGTAGAGGATATAGAATAGGGTGACAAAGGATTGCTGGAACTAGTCCTCTAGGAGCCAAAAAAGCATGTCTCTTGATCTTTGCCTGTTCGTGCTGCTACAACAAAATACCTGAGACCAGGTGATTTAAGAACAGAAGTTTATTCCTTACAATTACAGAGGCTGGCAAGTCCAAAATCAATGCATCAGTAGATGTGGTGTCTGATGAGGGCTGTTCTCTGGTTTTGAGATATTGCGTTAGTGCTGCATCCTCACATGGCAGAAGGGGTAACGTGTGTCCTCACATAGTGGAAGGCAGAAGCAGTAAAAGGGGATGAACGCTGTGTTCTCCCATGGATGAAGAGATGGAAGGGCCAAGAAGCTCTCTGAATCCTCTTGTTATGAAAGCACTAATCCTGTTTGTTAGGATGTGCCTCTCATTATGTAATAACCTCCCAGGGTTCCACCTTTTAATAATTTCACCTGGATGGTTACATTCCAGCATAAGAATTTTAGAGGAACACATACATTCAAACCATCACACTATCTTAAGGTTAACACATCAAAGTAGGCTATCTCTTCCCAACATTAGTTGTAAGACATCTGTTATGATATATTGGAGCCTCTATATCTCAAAAGTATCTGGGTATGGGCCTTAAATTCTTTTACAATTCTTAGACTTAAAAAAAAAAAAAGATAAAATAAAAATGGCATCCCCAAATACTCTAGTGGAAGTTATAAAACATATCACCCTATATTGAAGTCTAAATTACTTATATCATGGCAGAACCATGCCTGTGCTTGGAAACACAGAGATATTTTATTTTGAAAATGGGGCTCGGAGACAAAAAGCCTCATCTAGAACACAGGATAATTTAATTCCATGGAAAAGAATCAGGAAAAGAAGGAAAAATTTATACCCCGGGAATTGAATAATGCAGAGAAATCATAGTGAGTATGTTTATGTAATTACAGAGGTAAAATAAATAATATAATCCATATAACAATAAGCTTATGAAAGTAATCAAGCAGAAGTAAAGGTAGCCAAACAGTATTTCTAGAAATGAAATATATTATCAATGAAATTAAACTCTGTGATAGGTTAAACAGCAGACTGGATACGGTCAAAGAAAAAGATAGTAAATTTGAGGATATATTTGAGGAAATTACTCAAAATTAGCCACTGAAACATGGAGATTGAAAATATAAAAAAGAAATCAAGAGGCACAGAAAGAAATATGTGTAATAGAAATCTAAGAAATAGAGAAGAAAGAGACTAGGCAGAAGAAAATATTCAAAACTATTTAAGGCTCATAATTTTCCAGGACTAACAGAAAACATGAATATTCTCATTCAAATTGTGTCTGACCACCCAAAATATCTGGTCATTTAATTTCTCTGCCTAACACCTGTGATATATATGTACCACATTTTCCTTATCTAGTTTGTCATTGATGGACATTTGGGTTGGCTCCATGTCTTTGTTATTGTGAATAGTCCTGCAATGAACATGTGTGTGCATGTACCTTTATAGGTTTATATTCCTTTGGGTATATATCCAGTAATGAGATTGCTGGGTTAAATGGTATTTCTGGTTCTAAATCTAAATACATAGGAAAAATATATTTGGTCTCCTGGCACAGAGCTTCTGAAACACTTGTATTTTCCTAAGGCATAGAGAGGTGAAAGGAGTATTATTTGTTTTGCATAAGCCCCTCTCAATCATACCTGAGTTCATGCTAATGTGACCACTCTTGGTGGGATGTGGCTGGCGGTCATGTCCTAGAAAGCTTCCAGAGGAGCCAACCATATGGTTAGAAGGCAGGGACTTTCAATCTTATCCTCTGGCTTTTCAGAAGGAGTGAGGTTCTGGAGCTTGAGTTCAAACACTAATGATCAGTGATTTATTCAATCATGCTGACAGAGTAGACCCATTATAAAAACCCTAAACAATGAAATTCAGAGAGCTGCTGAGTTAGCAAAGGCATCCCTGTGCAGGGAGGGCACTCCAACTCCGTGAAAACAAATGCTGCTGTGCTATGAGTCCCTTTCAGCCCTTGCCTTATGTGCCTCTTCATCTGACTGTTCATTTGCATATTTTAAGTTCCAGGGTACATGTGCAGAATGTGCAGGTTTGTTACATAGGTAAATGTGTGCCATGGTGGTTTGCTGCACCTATCAACCCATCACCTAAGTATCGAGTCCAGGATACATTAGCTATTTTTCCTGATGCTTTGCCCTCCCTGTGGCCCCTGACAGGCCCCAGTGTGTGTTGTTCCCCTCCTTGTATCCATGTGTTCTAATTGTTCAGCTTCCACTTGTAAGTGAGAATATGTGGTGTTTGGTGTTCTGTTCCTGCATTAGTTTGCTGAGGATGATGGCTTCCAGCTTTATCCATGTCCCTGCAGAAGACATGAGTGCCTTCCTTTTTATGGCTGCATAGTATTCCATGGTGTATATGTAACACATTTTCCTTATCTAGTCTATCATTGATGGGCATTTGGGTTGATTCCATGTCTTTGCTATTGTGAATAGTCCTGCAATGAGCATGTGTGTACATGTACCTTTATAGGTTTATATTCCTTTGGGTATATATCCAGTAATGAGATTTCTGGGTCAAATGGTATTTCTGGTTCCAAATCTTTGAGGAATCACCACACCATCTTCCACAATGGTTGAACTATTTACCTACCCACCAACAGTGTAAAAGCATTTCAATTTCTCTACAATCTTGCCAGCATCTGTTGTTTCTTAAGATTTGAATAATTGTCATTCCAACTGCCATGAGATGGTATCTTATTGTGGTTTTGATTTGCATTTCTCTAATGATCAGTGATATTGAGCTTTTTTCATATATTTGTTGGATGAGTATATGTCTTCTTTTGAGAAGTATCTGTTTATGTCCTTTGCCCGCTTTTTAATGGAGTTACTTTTTTGGAAATTTGTTTAAAATCCTTGTAGATTCTGAATATTTGACCTTTGTTAGATAGATTGCAAAAATTTTCTCCCATTCTGTAGGTTGTCTGTTTATGCTGATGATAGTTTCTTTTGCTATGCAGAAGGTCTTTAGTTTAATTAGATCCGATTTGTCAATTTTTTGCTTTTGTTGCAATTGTTTTTGGCAATTTTAACATAAAATATTTGCCCATGCCTATGTCCTGCATGGTGTTGCCTAGATTTTTTTCCATGGTTTTTAATAGTTTGGGGTTTTACATTTAAATCTTTAATACATCTTGAGTTCATTTTTGCCTAAGATGTAAGAAAGGGGTCCAGTTTCAATTTTCTGCATATGGCTAGCCAGTTCTCCCAGCACCATTTATTAAATAAGGAAACCTTTCCCACTGCTTGTTTTTGTCAGGTTTGTCAAAGATCAAATGGTTGTAGAGGTATAGTTTTATTTCTGAGTTCTCTATTCTGTTCCATTGGTCTATGTGTCCGTTTTTGTACCAGTATGGTGCTATTTTGGTTACTGTAGCCTTGTAGTATAGTTTGAAGATGGGTAGCATGAGGCATCTAGCTTTGTTCTTTTTGCTTAGGATTGTCCTGGCTTTATGAGCTCTTTTTTGGTTCCATATGAATTTTAAAATAGTGTTTTCTAATTCTGTGAAGAATGTCAATGGTAGTTTAAGGAAATCAGAGAGAACACAAACAGATGGAAAAACATTCCATGTTATGGATAGAAAGAATCAATATCATGAAAATAGTTATATTGCCCAAAGCAATTTATAGATTCAATGCTGTTCACTTGTATTTTATAATAGACTGGTGACAAAAATGTGTTTCCCTGAGTTCTGTGGGGTATTATAACATATTATTGAACTTGAGCAGGGGGTTGTGGGAAGCTTTGCATTTTGTCCAAGTCAGACAAAATGTGGGTTACCTGGTGTATTAGTTAGTTTTCACCGTGCTGATAATAACATACCTGAGACTGGGTAATTTACAGAAGAAAGAGGCTTAATTTGATTCACAGTTCCATGTGGCTGGGGAGGCCTCACAATCATGGTGGAAGGTGAAAGGCACATCTTATATTACAGCAGGCAGGCGAGAGTGAGAATCAGGTGAAACAGGTTTCCTCTCATCAAACCATCAGATCTTGTGAGACTTATTCACTGCTATGGGAACAGTATGGGAGAAACCACCCCATGATTCAATTACCTCCCACTGAGTCCTTCTCATAACATGTGGAATCATGAGAATACAATTTAACATAAGGTTTAAGTGGGGACACAGAGCCAAAGCATCTCATTCTCCTCCTGGTTCCTGCCATATCTCATGTTCCCACATTTCAAAACCATTCATGCCTTCCCAACAGTCCCCCAAAATCTTAACTAATTTTAGCATTAACTCAAAAGTCTAAAGTCAAAAGTCTTATATGAGACAAGACAAGTCTCTTCCACCTATGAGCTTGTAAAAATCAAAAGCAAGTTAGCAACTTCCTAGATACAATGGGAGTATGGGCATTGGGTAAATATAACCATTCCAAATGGGAGAAATTGGCTAAAACAAAGGGGCTACCAGCCCTATGCAAGTTCAAAATCCAGCAGGGTGGTTAAATCTTAAAGCTCCAAAATGATCTTCTTTGACACCATGTCTCACATCTGGGTCACACTGATACAAGAGATGGGTTTCCATGGTCTTGGGTAGCTTTGCCCCTGTGGTTTTGCAGAGTAGTATATCCTCCCTCCCAGCTGCTTTCACAGGCTGGTGTTGAATGTCTGTGGCTTTTCCAGGCAAAAGGTGAAAGCTGTCAGTGAATCTACCATTCTTGGGTCTGGAGGATGATGGCCCTCTTCTCACAGCTCCACTAGGCAGTGCACCAGTAGGAACTCGGTGTTTGGACTCTGACCCCACATTTCCCTTCTGCACTATGCTAGCAGAAGTTCTCCATGAGTGCCTCACTCCTGCAGCAAGCTTCTGCCTGGATATCCCGGAGCTTTCATACATCTTCTGAAATATAGGCAGAGATTACCAGACCCCAATTCTTGACTTCTGTGCACTCATAGGCTCAATACCATGTGGAAGCTGCCAAGGCTTGAGGCTTTCATCCTCTGAAGCCATGGCCTGAGCTCTATGTTGGCCTCTTTCTGCCACAGTTGGAGCATCTGGAACACGTGGCACCAAGTACTTAGGCTGTACAAAGCACAGGGACCTGGGCCCAATGCATGAAAGCACTTTTTCCTCCTAGGCTTATGGGCCTGTGATGGGAGGGGATGTTGAAAAGAACTCTTATATGCCCTGGAGAAATTTCCCCCATTCTTTCCAATATTAACATTGGGCTCCTCATTACTTATGTAAATTTCTGCTGCTGGCTTGAATTTCTCCTCAGAAATTGGGATTTTTTTTCTATTGCATTGTTAGGCTGGATATTTTCTGAACTTTTATGCTCTGCTTCTGTTACAAAACTGAATGCCTTTTAACAGCATCCAAGTCACCTCTTGAGTGCTTTCCTATTAGAAATTTCTTCCGCCATATAACCTAAATCATCTCTCTCAAGTTCAAAGTTCCACAAATCTCTAGGGCATGGTCAAAATGCTGCCAGTCTCTTTGCTAAAACCTAATGACAGTTGCCTTTGCTCCAGTTTCCAACAAATTCCTCATTTCCATCTGAGACTTCCTCAGCCTGGACTTTACTGTCCACATCACTATGAGCCTTTTGGGCAAAACCATTCAACAAGTGTCTAGGAAGTTCCAAACTTTTCCACATTTTCCTGTCTTCTTCTGATCCCTCCAAACTATTCCAATTTTGGCCTGTTAGCCAGTTCCAAAGTCACTTCTACATTTTCAGGTATCTTTTCAGCACCACCCCACACTACTGGTACCAATTTACTGTATTAGTTCTTTTTCATCCTGCTGATAAAGATATACCCAAGGCTGGGTAATTCACAAAAGAGGTTTAATTGGAGTCACCGTTCCATGTGGCAGGGGAGGCCTCACAATAATGATGAAGACAAAAGGCATTTCTCACATTTTAGTAGGCAACAGAGAGAATGAGAAGTTAAACGGGTTTCCCCTTATTAAACCATCAGATCTCATGAGGCTTATTTACTACCATGAGAACAGTATGGTAGAAACAACTCTCATAATTTAATTACCTTCCTGTGGTCTCTCCCACAACACTTGAGAACTATGGGAGTACAATCCAAGATGGGATTTGGTTGGGGACACAGAGCCAAACCATATCACTTGGGAACCCACTATGTGCAATTGAAATGGGCGGCAGTTTTGTGGGACTAAGCCCGTAACCTGTGGGATCTGTGTTACCTCTAAGCAGTTAGTCTCAGAATTGAATTAATTATAGGACATCTAGTTGGTTTCTGCTGAGTATTGAAGAGTTGCGTGGCATGAAAAATCCATATATTTGGTGCCAGAACTGGCTTCTAAGTGTAGAAACAGATTTTTTTTTTCTGTTTAACACCTTTTATTAGCTCTTTGGTGTCCATAAATAAGATAAAAATTCTTTAGCCTGGTATATGATTAGATTCCTACTCTTTCTCATTTGATCGTCATTTCTGATCTCTCCCGACCTCACCAAACATCTTACAGTTAATCCATTACCAATATCTTTTTCATCTCCCTCCCATTATTCATGTTGTCTGCATTGACTAGAATTCCCTCTTTCTTATTTACTGTCATCTCTCATCTCACCCCACCTTTCCCATCATCTGCTAGACCAGAATTTAGCTACTTTTCATTTTATGCTAATTTTAGAGATCATCTCCTACAGATTAACTATCTCTGTCCTCCCTCAGGCAGAGAAAGCCTCTTTCCCATGTGCCTTAACCCCTGCCAACTTTTGGTTTGAGAGAAAAACATTTCCATTTAAAATTTAAGAGATGAATGGGTTGGACAAGGAAAAATGTTCAGGTTTTGAGGCCTTCTGAGAGGATGACTTACCCAGGATGTGGAGAATCTCACTGAACTTTAGGAGACCAAGGAACTGCTATAATATTGAGTGAATTATGCACATAGGACATTAAATCACCTAGAATTAATTTTTACTTTAGAAAAATATTCAATAACCTTAGGGGTACAAGTAGTTTTTGGTTGCATTTGTGAACTGAATAGGGGTGAAGTCTGAAATTTTAGTGCATCTGTCACCCAGTTAATGGACATTGTACCAAATAGGTAAGTATTCTCTTTGTACCACATCTATACAAGTATTTATTATTAATATTTTTGACTTTTTATACTGGCCATTCTGGCTAAGGTAAAGTGGTACCTCATAGTGGTTTTAATGCAGAGCTTTGTTTTTCGATATATTTATTGGTCTTCCATATATCTTATTAAAAAAATTAAGTTCAGGAATACATGTGTAGGCTTGGTATGTAGATAAATTACATGTCACAGGGGTTTAGTGTACAGATTATTCCACCACCCATGGAATAAGCACAGAACCTGACAGGTAGTTTTTTAGTCCTGACCCTCCTTTTACACTCCACCCTTAAGTGGGCCTTGGTGTCTGTTGTTCTATTATTTGCATACATACATATTTAATGTTTACTTCTCATTTGTAAGTGAGAATGTGCAGTATTTGGGTTTCTATTCCTGTGATAGTTTACTTAGGATAATGGCTTCCAGCTACATCCATATTGCTGCAAAGGACACTTTTTTTAAAATGACTGCATGGTATTCCATGGTGTATATGCACCACATTTTAAAAAATCCAGTCTACTGTTTAGGAGCATTTAGTTTGATTCCATGTCTTGCTTATTGTAAATAGTGCTGCAATGAACATATGTGTGCATGTGTATTTATGGTAGAATAATTTATATTCCTTTGGATATATGTACAATAATGGCATTGCTGGGTTAAATGGTAATTCTGTTTTGAGTTAAGAATTCACCAAACTGTTTTCCCCAATGTCTGAAACTAATTTACATTCCCACCAGCAGTTTATAAACATTTGTTTTTCTCACTAACATCCCCAGCAACTGTTAGACTTTTTAGTTATAATTGTTCTGAGTAGTGTAAGATGCTAATTGTGGCTTTACTTTGCATTTCTCTAATCATTACTCATGATGAGCATTTTTTTTTTGCATATTTGTTGGCTGCATGTAAGTCTTCTTTTGAAAACTGTTCACGTCCTTTGCACATTTTTTAATGAAGCTGTTTTTTGCTTGTTAAATTACGATCCTTATAGATTCTGGATATTAGACGTTAGTTGGATGCATAGTTTGCAAAATATTTTTATTCTGTAGGTTGTCTTTGTACCATGGTAGTTAATTTTGTTATGCAGAAGCTTTTAGTTTAATTAGGTCCTGTTTTTCAGTTTTTGTTTTTGTAGCAATTTCCTTTGTCATCTTCATCATGAAATACTTATCAGTTCCTATATCAAGAATGGTATTATGTAGGTTGTCTTCCAGAGTTGTTATGATTTTAAAGTTTTACATTTATGTCTTTAATTCATCTTGAGTTGATTTTTGTATATATGGTGTGAGGAAGGGACCTAGTTTTAATCCTCTGCATATGGCTAGCCAGTTATCATAGCACCATTTATTGAATGGTGAGTCCTTGCCCCATTGCTTATTTTCGTTGATGCTGTCAAAGATCAGATGGTTGTAATTGTGTGACATTATTTCTGGGCTCTCCATTCTGTTTTATTGGTCTTTGCATCTGTTTTTGCAACAGTACCATGCTCTTTGGTTTAATGTACCCTTTTAGTATAGTTTGAAATTGGGTAGTGTGATGTCTTCAGCTTTCTTGTTTTTGCTAAGGATTGCCTTAGCTATTTAGGCATTTCTCGGTTCCACATGAATTTTAAAATAGTTTTTTAAAAAATTCTCTCAAATTGGTAATTTGATAGGAATAGCATCGAATCTATAAATTTCTTCAGCGGTATGAACATTTTAACAATGTTTATCCTTTCTATCCATGAGTATGAACTGACTTTCCATTTGTGTCATCTCTGATTTCTTTCAACAGTGTTCTGTAATTTTCATTGTTGATAACTTTAACCTCCCCCATTAGCTGTATTCCTAGGTGTTTTATTCCTTTTGTGACTGTTGTAAATGGGATTGAATTCTTGATTTGGCTCTCAGCTTGGGTATTGTTGGTGTATAGAAATATTATTAATTTTTATATATTAATTTTGTATCCTGGAACTTTGCTGAAGGTGTATATTAGATCAAGGAGCTATAGGAAGACATCATTGGGAATTTTTAGGTATAGGATCATATAGTCTGCAAATAGGGGTAGTTTCACTTCTTCTTTTCCTATTTGGATGCCTTTTATTTCTTTCTCTTGTTTGATTGCTGTGACCAGGGCTTCTAGTACTATGTGGAATAGAAGTGATGAGAATGGGTATCCTTGTCTTGTTTTAGTTTTCAAGGGAAATCATTTCAGCTTTTGCCCCTTTAGTATGATGTTGGCTGTGGCTTTATTATAAATGGTTTTTATTATTTTGAGGTATGTTCCTTCAATGCCTAGTTTCTTGAGGGTCTTTTTTTTTAAACATGAGTTGAATTTTATTAAAAGCCTTTTCTACATCTATTGAGATAATTATGTGGTATTTGTTTTCAGTTCTGTTTATGTTATAAATCACATTTATTGATTCATGTATGTGGAAACAACCTTGCATCTCAGGGACAAAGCCTACTTGAGCATTGTGGATTAGCTTTTAGATGTACTGCTGGAGTCAGTTTGATCATTTTGGTGAGGATTTTTGCATCTATGTTCATTAAAGATTCTGGCTTGAAGTTTTCTTTTTTGTTGTCAGAGCACGTAGTTGTTATGACTTTATTTTTTTTTTAATTTGCCGAGGATTGTTTTATGATGATTGTGTGGTTTATTTTAGGGTATGTCCCATGTGCTGATGAGAATAATTTATATTCTGTTGTTTTGGGGTGGAGAGTTATGTAGATGTATTCTATTATGTCCAATTGTTCAAGTGTCAAGTTTAGGTGTTGAATATATTTGTTAGCTTTCTGCCTTAATGATCTGCCTGATGTTGTTAATGGGGTGTTAAGTCTCCCACTATTTTTGTATGGTTATCTAAGTTTCTTCATATGTCTGTGAAAACTTGCTTTATAAATCTGAGTGCTCATGTGTTGGGCATGTACATATTTAGAATATTTAGGTCCTTTTGTTGAGGTGAATCCTTTACCATTAGGTTATGTTCTTCTTTGTCTTTTTAAAAATGTTTGTTGGTTTAAAGTCTGCTTTGTCTGAAATTAGAATATCAATTTCTGTTTGTTTGGTAGATATGTTTCCCTCCTTGTACTTTGAGCCTATGGGTGTTATTGCATATAAGATGAGTCTGTTAAAGACAGCATACAATTGGATCTTGTTTCTTTATCCAAGTTTTACTCCATGCCTTTTAATTTGGGGAATTTAGCCTATTTACATTTAAGGTTAGAATTGATATGGGTGAATTTTACCCTGTTACCATGTTTTGATCATTTAGAGGTATAAAGACACTGTGATTTTTTGAGTTGCCAGGGCTCTTGTGCTTCTTTCTCAACTGTGTTGGCTGATGTTCCTTCAATCTTTGAAATTTCTATCCTTTGGATGTATTTTCTTTTTCTTTTCTTTGATACCCCCTGGTGACTTGATTTTGGTATGATGTGAATTCAGTCAACTGACTTCATATCTGGAAAGCTTTAGTGGGCCAAACCTCAGCTCAGCACTACTGGGTTACATGCTATTACTCAATGAGGCTGGTATTGAGTCCCTAGCTTATTCCTCTGGCTCCTCAAGGTTAGAAACTTGCTGTGCTGAAGGGGTCAAGGTGTCCCAATGCCACTGGCCATAGCACTCTGATGGGTGGTGCCAGCCAAAGCACTTTCTCAGTCTTGTGACAGTGAGATTTGTGCTCAGTTGCACATGCCAGTGGCAGAGTGCACACTTATCAGCTAGGAGTGAGACACTGGTGGGCACAGGAATATGAGCCTCTGTGCATATGTGTGCATCAGTGATACCATGAGGTGGGAGTGGGGGTGGAGAGATTCTGTATGTCTTTCTTTGAGAACTGCTTATTTATGTCATTTGCCACTTTTTGGCAGGACTGTTTTTTTTTCTTGCTGATTTGAGTTTCTTTTAGATTCTAGATATTAGTACTTTGTCAGATACATAATTAGCAAACATTTTTCCCATTCTGTGGATTGTCTGTTTACTCTGATAATAACACAGCAGAAAGTTTTCAGTTTCTTTAGGTCTTTCTTACTTATTTTTGCTTTTGTTGTGTTTCCTTTTGAGGTCTTAGTAATAAATTCTTTGTCTAGGCCAATGTCCAGAAGTTTTCCCTAGATTTTCTTCTAGAATTTGTATGGTTTAACATCTTAGATTTAAATCTTCCATACATCTTAAGTTGATTTTTGCATATGGTGAGAAGTGGTGACCCAGTTTTATTCTTCCACTGTGGCAATCCAGTTTTCTCAGCATTGTTTTTTGAATAGGGTGTGTTTCACAGACTTATTTTATCATATGCTTTAAGATCATTTGGTTGTAAGTATTTAACTTTATTTCTGAGTTCCATATTCTCTTCCATGGATCTATGTATCTACTTTTATACCAATACTGTACTATTTTGGTTACTATAGCCTTATAGTATAATTTGAAGTTTGAAGTATAATTTGAAGTAATGTGGTGCCTCCAGGTTTCTTCTTTCTGCTTAGGACTGCTTTGGCTACTCAGGCTCTTCTATTGTTCCATGTAAATTTTGGAATTGTCTTTTTCAAATTCTGTTATAAATAATGTTGTTATTTTGATTGAAGTTGCATTGAATCTGTAGATTGCTTTGGGCAGTATGATCATTGTCATGATATTGATACTTCTATTTGTGAGCATGGGGAGTATTTCCATTTGTTTGTTATCTCTGATTTCTTTCATCAGTGTTTTGTAGTTCTCCTTGTAGAGTTGTTTCACCTCCTTGGGTAAATATATTCCTAGATATTTTTTAGCTATTGTAAAGAATGAGTTCTTGATATGATTCTCAGTTTGTTCATTGTTGGTTTATAGCAGTGCTACTGATATGTGCACAATGATTTTTTAATTTAAGACCCTACTGAATTCATTTATCAAATCTAGGAGCCTTTTAGAGGAGTCTTCAGGGTTTTCTAGGTTTATGATAACATCACTGGAAAACAGCTACAGTTGAATTTTCTCTTTTCCAACTTAGATGCCCTTTATTTCTTTTTCTTCCCTGATTGCTCTGGCTAGGAAAGTCACCAATATGTTGAATAGAAATGGTGAAAGTGGCATGCTTGTCTTGTTCCAGTTTTTAGGAGGAATGCCTTAAAGTTTTCCCCATTCAGTATGATGATGACCATAGGTTTGTCATACAGGGCTTTCATTATTTTGAGGTATGTTCTTTCAATGCTTAATTTGTTGAGTGTTTTCACCATAAAGCAATTCTGGATTTTACTGAATTTTTTTTCTGTATCTACTGGGATGATAATGGCTTTTGTTTTTAATTCTGGTTATCTGATGAATCACATTTATTGACTTTTGAATATCAAACAATCTCTGCATGAAACCCACTTGATCATGGTTATTTGTTTTTGTGATGTGCTACTGGATTTGGTTTGGTAGCATTTTGTTGAGGATTTTTGCCTCTGTGGTCGTCAGGGATATTTGTGTTTAGTTTGCTTTTCTTGTTCTGTTCTTTCCTGGCTTTGGTATTAGTGATACTTTGGTATTTGCTGATACTGGCTTTATAGAATTAGTTAGGGAGGATTCCCTCTTTCTCAATATGTTGATATAGTTTAAGCAAGATTGGTACCAATTATTCTTTGAATGTTTGTAGAATCGGCTGTGAATCCATATGGCCCTGGGAATTTTTGTTTGTTTTTAAATTACTGATTCGTTCTCCCTGCTTGTTATTGTTCTGGTTAGGATTTCTGTTTCTTACTGATTCAAGGTAGAAGGGTTGTATGTTTCCAGGTATTTATCCATTTTCTCTAGATTTTCTAGTTTATGTTATAGACAAGTTCATTGTATTCTCAATCTTTTGTATTTCTGTGGTGTTTGTTAAAGTGTCACTATTTTCATTTCTAACTGAATTTATTTAAATCTTCTCTCTTCTTATTTACCTAGCTAATGGTCTATAAATTTTGTTTATACTTTCAAACAACCAATTTTTGTTTCATTTATTTTTTGTATTGTCTTTTAAAATTATTATTATTTTTAGTTCTGATCTGATCTTTGTTATTTCTATTCTTCTAGCTTTTGTTTTGGTTTGTTCTTGTTCCTCTAGGTCCTTGAGGTGTAATGTTATGTTGTCAATTAGTGATCTTTCAGACAGTTTGATGCAGGCATTTCACTCTACAAACTTTCCTTTTGGCACTGTTTTTGCCATATGCCATTGGTTTTTATAAATTGTGTCATGTTATTCATTTCAAAGAATCTTCAGTTTTCATCTTGATTTCATTGTTAATGCCAAAATTATTGAGTAATGTAGCAGATTATTCAATTTTCATGTATCATATAGTTTTGAGGGCTCCTTTTGGAACTATTAGTTTTATTTTCTGTAATCCGAGAAGATACTTGAGATTATTTTGATTTTTAAAATTTATTGAGACTTGTTTTGTTGCTTATATGGTCTATTTTGTAGAAGTTTTGTGTGCTGAATAGAAGAGTATATTTTACTTTTCTTGGGTAGAATGCTTTTTAATTATCCATTTTTTTATAGTGTGATTTAAGTTTGGTGTTTCTTTGTTGGCTTTCTGCCTTAATAATATATTTAGTGTTGTTAGTGTAGTGCTGAGTTCCCCAATTGTTACTATGTTGCTATATATCTCTTTTCTTAGGTCTACTAGCAAGTGTTTTAAGAATCTGGGAGCTCTAGAGTTAGGTGCATATATATTTAGGGTTGTTTCATCATCTTGTTTGGTTGATCCTTTTGTGATTATATAACATCTTTTTCTTTAGTTTTTACTATTGTCACTTTGAAGACTGTTTTGTCTGATATAAAAGAGGAATTTCTGCTCATTTTTGGTCTCAATTTGTGTGGAAAGTCTCTCTCCTGTTTACATTGTGTCTATAAGGATTCTTATATGTTAGATATGTCTCTTGAAGACAGAAAATTTTTGGTTTATAACTTTTATCCTTTCTGCCAATCTCTATAATTTAAGTGGAGCATTCAGAACATTTAAATTCAATGTTAATATTAAGATGTGAGATATCATTCCAGTCATTTGTTAATTGTTACCTAGTTTTCTTCACTGTGTTTTTGTTTTTTTAGGTCCTAAATATTTTATGCTTTCCAGAGATTCTATTCTGCTGCATATCACCCTATCAACCTTTTGTTTTAAGATTTAGAACCCCTTTAAGTATGTTTTATAAGGTTGATCTGATAGTGACAAATTCCCTCAGTATTTTCTTGTTGGAAAACAGCTTTATTTCATTTTCATTGATAAAACTTAGATTTGCTGGATTAAGAATTCTCGGCTGACATTAATTCTGTTTAAGGAGTCTGAGGATAGGACCCCAACCCCTTCTGGCTTTTAAAGTTTGTGTTGAGAAGTCTGATGTTAGTCTGATATCTTTCCTCTTATAGGTTACATGATATTTTGTCTTGCTGCTCTTATAATTTCTTCCTTCATGTTGCCTTTAGATAGCCTGATGACTATGCCTTGGTTAATGTCCTTTTAGCAATTAATCTTCCAGGGGTTCTTTGAGCTTCTTGTATTTCTAGCAAGGCCAGGGGTGTTTTTCTTAATTATTCCTTCAAATAAGTTTTCAAAACATTCCCAAACATATCAATCCTAACAATATTAAATATATATGCACCTAACTTTAGAGCTCCCAGATTCATAAACAATTACTACTAGACATAAACAAAGATAGATAGCAACATAATAACTGTTGTGTGTGTTTTTGCAGTGGCTGGTACCAGTTTTTCCTTTCCATATTTAGTACTTTATTCAGAAGCTCTTGTAAGGCAGGCCTGGTAGTTACAAAAGCCCTTAACATTTGCTTGTCTGGAAAGGATTTTATTTCTCTTTTTTATAAAGCTTAGTTTGGCTGGTTATGAAATTCTAGGTTGAAAATTCTTTTCTTTAAGAATGTTGAATATTGGCCCCCACTGTCTTCTGGCTTGTAGGGTTTTTGCAAAGAGATACACTGTTAGTTTGATAGGCTTCCCTTTGTAGGTAACCTGACCTTTCTCTCTGGCTGCCTTAACATTTTTTTTTTCCATTATTTCAACCTTGGAGAATCTAATGATTACATGACTTATGGTTGCTCTTCTTAGGTTCTTAGCTTCCTTGTGTTGGGTTAGAACATGCTCCTTTAGATCAGAGAGTTTGTTATTACCCACCTTCTGAAGCTTATCAGTTAATCAATTTCATTCTCTGTCTAGTTTTATGCCCTTGCTGGAAGGAGTTGCAATCATTTGGAGAAGAGGCATTCTAGTTTTTGGAATATAAAGACGAATGGCCCTATGAAGAAACTGCATCAACTAATGTGCAAAATAACCATCTAGCATCATGACGACAGGATCAAATTCACACATAACAATATTAACCTTAAATGTAAGTGGGCTAAATGCTCCAATTAAAAAGAAAGCCTGGCAAATTGGATAAAGAGTTATGAACCGTCAGTGTGCTATATTCAGGAGACCCATCTCATGTGCAAAGACACATGTAGGCTCAAAAAAAAAGAAGATGGGCCCAATAGAGTATAGTAGGTACAGGTAATAGGAAGAGTGAGAGAATAAGAAAGAGACAAGCAAATAGAAACACAAAGAAACAAAAAAGCAGGGGTTGCAATCCTAGTCTTTTGCTGAATCTGACTGTCAGACTGTGTCTGAGCGACAGATGACAGAAGTATGTAGACACATGTTTTTGCCTGTGCAAGCGTGGCTGGGGATCCCCCAGGCTCACACACCCAGAAGAGGGAGTACTGCCATGGAACCCCCTTATACTGGAGAGGCTCGTATTTATTTTAGAAAAGATTCAATGACAGAGGTCTAAAGCAAACACCATTAGTGGGTAAATAATATTGCCTGTCCCCTGAGTAGAGAGAAATTCTGTGTGTGAATGACCAAAGGTCTGTTTCTGGGGAAACAGGTAAACAAGCTCCTTAGATATACTCCTCCACATTCCCTTGCCATCTGCTCTTTTCTATTAGCTAAAGGTAAGAGAGGCTGCCTTGAGCCATAAACCTTTCCCAAGGCTTTTGTATGACCTTCTGGCCTTCCAAGAAGGTTTGCATCTTTTCTATAATTTTTTCCACCATTCTGACCAATATCCTGCATCTCCCCCCTCCTTTTTTTTTTTTGCATCAGGTGTTTTTTTGATTGCAGAGTACAGATGTGTGCAGCAGCAGTTTTGTCAGGTATAGCAGTTACTGCTTGTATTCCAGCTTGGCATTCTAGAATTAGTAAATAACATAAGTCAAATATGAGCATAATTAGTAACATTCCTTTCCAATCAAGGAGTGACCTCTAGTGTTACTTGACACTTCAGTTCAATTTGTGCCATTAATGAGGGACCCCACTGGGCATGTGTTCATCCTTTCTAGCCAAGCAATTGCATTATTAGAGGCTAGGAAAATAGTGTCTTTCTAAGTAACAGGTGGAAAAAAGGCAGAGTTAGAAGATGGGCTCAATAGAGTGTAGCAGGTACAGGTAGCAGGCAGAGTGAAAGAATAAGAAAGAAACAAAATTATTTGGAGTGAATGGTGTCTGTGTCTGGAGCAGGATTTACTCAGCCTCCTGAGTTGCCTTCTTCAGCATCCCCCAGGTAATGTCGGGCTTGTATTGTTTGAGGAAGCCACATTGTCTGGGGATGTGGTTCCTGCAGGGTAATTTTTTTCATCTCTGGATTCAGTTGGGTCCTAGCCATGTCATGGTAAGGTTTGATGCCTCGTGCTGGAATCCAAAGAGGGCTTGAGGGGGTGTGAACACAAGCATATTTTCTTCCCCATGTTAGCAAATTATTTGGATCACACAATTCATTCCTATTTATATTCTTCCATAAAACTGAGCAAATTATTTGGATCACACAATTCATTCCTATTTATATTCTTCCATAAAACTGAGGGTTTTATATCTTGAGAGGTTTTAGCAGAGTACTTTTCTATAGCTGATTGAAATTTATTATCTAAATTTTAGAAGTTAAGGGTAAATAAGGCTTGTCCTAGAAGTGTTGCAGGGTTCTTACTCATACTCCCCTTTTTTGTTTTCTCAGCATATTTATAAGGGTGGAGTGGGCACCTTCTACCATGGCCTGTATTTGGGGATTATATGGAATGCCCGTGGAATGTTGGACATTCCATGTGTGACAAAACTGTTGAAATTATAAGCTGGCATAACCCAGACCATTATCAGTTTTAATTTTTGTGGACCACCCCTTAAACGCAAAAGTTAAAATAAGATGTTTAATGATATATTGGATGGACTCTCTAAGCAGCACATGTGTGATAATTAGATGAGAATTGGTATCAATGGATACATGTACATATCTTTGTTTTCCAAATTCAGGGACGTGTGTAACATCTGTTTGCCATAACTGATTAGGTTCTAGTCCTGTAGGGTTAACACCTGTTGAAGGAGAGGACGTGACTGTGAGCTGGCAATCTGGACATTGCAGGATGATTTGTTCAGCTAGTCTTTGGGTAAGGTGAAATGTTTAGTTAAGTTTCTCCATTTTTTGGTGGAAAAATTGATATGATTGGGTGGCTTAGTCAAGCAGTGATGTCATAACTTGCAGATCTGCTTGATCATTGCCATAAGTCAGTGGGCCAGGCAGTGAGCTGTGGGCTTGAATATGTGTGACAAAAATAGGGTGTGTACATTGATCCAGCAATTGCTGAAGTCAAAGGAAAAGGGCACACAGGGCGAGATCTAGAGTAAACTTAATTAGGGCTGTCTCAAGGTTCTGCAATAAATAAACAGAATAAGCAGAGTCACTAACAATATTGACGGGCTGAGCAGAAAATGTCTGCAGGGTCAGTATCAGGGCTCCAGCTTCAGCTCTCAGCTCTCTGGGTGCTGGTAAATCCAGATAGAGTGAGGGCATTATGTAACTTCCACCAGAGAGCCGCTTTTTCATTATTACTAGAGCCATCAGTAAATAGCATTGAAGAGTGAGGTATGGGGGAGTGACCACTTTTGTAGGCATAAACTACAAGAGCAGGAGACAAGAACTGAAGTAGTTTGTCAGCAAGAAAGTGTGCGTTCTAAATGGCCTGCACAATCAGAAGTCCTCTAGAAATAATGGCAATGCTTCAAATTGCTTTTTACTTACAGGAATTCTTATGACATCAGGGTCATAACCTAGCAACTGATTGCATTGTCTGTGGCCAGTATAGATGAGTTTACTAACTAGCTGGAAGATAGTGTATTAGTTTTTGTATATGAGCAAAAAACCCATTCTAAGAAGTACAGTCCTGTAGCCATTTGTCCTATTAATCCTGTTGGGGAATGGTTAGGGGAAAAAGAAACATTGAACTGAATATCCTGGGTCTACGCAATCTAGTTGCCTTTGAGAGATAGCTAGCTCTATTTCCTCAATTTCCTTTTTTGCCATTGGGGTTAAATACCTGAGAGAATCTAGG
This sequence comes from Callithrix jacchus, assembly GCF_049354715.1. Taxonomy (NCBI): domain Eukaryota; kingdom Metazoa; phylum Chordata; class Mammalia; order Primates; family Cebidae; genus Callithrix; species Callithrix jacchus. The sequence goes on along the minus strand of NC_133505.1, from coordinate 110,345,354 downwards.
GCAGTATTGCCTTTTAAGATAAAAAACAGGCTTTACAACTTATCAATAGTTAGGCTTAAGGTGGGGCAAAGCCAGTTAATATAGCCCAGTAATTTTTGATAGTAATTTAAGATATGTAAGTTGCTGGTATTTAATTTAACCTTTTGAGGCAGTATTGATCAGGAAGTTAGTATGTATCCAAGATATTTGTTTTTTTTTTATTGCATTTTAGGTTTTGGGGTACATGTGAAGAACATGGAAGATAGTGGCATAGGTACACATGTGGCAGTGTGATGTGCTGCCTTCCTCCCCATTACCTATATCTGGCATTTCTCCCCATGCTATCTCCCCCCAACTCTCCACCCACACTGTACCTCCCTTATTTCTCCCTGACAGATCCCAGTGTGTGATTCTCCCCTCCCTGTGTCCATGTGTTCTCATCATTTAACACCGACCTATGAGTGAGAACATGCAGTGTTTGATTTACTGTTCCTGTATCAGTTTGCTAAGAATGATGGTTTCCAGCTCTATCCATGTCCTTACAAAGGACATGTACTCATCATTTTTGATGGCTGCATAGTATTCCATGGTGTATATGTGCCACATTTTCCCTGTCCAGTCTATCATTGATGGGCTTTTGGGTTGGCTCCAGGTCTTTGCTATTGTAAACAGTGCTGCAGTGAACATTCATGTGCATGTGTCCTTATAGTAGAATGATTTATAATCCTTTGGATATATACCCAGTAATGGGATTGCTGGGTCAAATGGAATTTCTATTTCTAGGTCCTTGAGGAATCACTGCACTGTCTTCCACAAGGGTTGAACTAATTTACACTCCCACTAACAGGGTAAAAGTGTTCCTATTTCTCTGCATCCTCTCCAACATCTGTGGTCTCCAGATTTTTTTAATGATCGCCATTCCAACTGGCGTGAGGTGGTATCTCAATGTGGTTTTGATTTGCATTTCTCTAATGGCCAGTGATGATGAGCATTTTTTCATATGTTTGTTGGCCTCATGTATGTCTTCTTTTGTAAAGTGTCTGCTCATGTCCTTTGCCCACTTCTGAATGGGTTTGTTTGTTTTTCTCTTGTAAATCTGTTTTAGTTCTTTGTAAATTCTGGATATCAACCCTTGTCAGATGGGTAGATTGCAAAAATGTTTTCCCATTCTGTTGGTTGCTGATTCACTCTAGTGACTGTTTCTTTTGCCATGCAGAAGCTGTGGAGTTTTATGAGGTCCCATTTGTCTATTTTGGCTTTTGTTGCCAATGCTTTTGGTGTTTTGTTCATGAAGTCCTTGCCTACTCCTATGTCCTGAAAGGTTTCGCCTAGGTTTTCCTCTAGGATTTTTATGGTGTTAAGTCTTATGTTTAAGTCTTTAATCCATCTGGAGTTAATTTTAGTGTAAGGTGTCAGGAAGGGGTCCAGTTTCTGCTTTCTGCACATGGCTAGCCAGTTTTCCTAACACCATTTATTAAACAGAGATTCCTTTCCCTGTTGCTTGTTTTTGTCAGGTTTGTCAAAGATGGGATGGTTGTAGACGTGTGGTGTTGCCTCTGAGGCCTCTGTTTAGTTCCATTGGTCTATATCTCTGTTTTGGTACCAGTATCATGCTGTTTTGATTACTGTAGCCTTGTAGTATGGTTTGAAGTCTGGTAGTGTGACGCCTCCCGCTTTGCTTTTTATTTTTTTTGCTTAGAATTGACTTGGCTATGTGGGCTCTCTTTTGGTTTCATATGAAGTTTAAGGTTGTTTTTTCCAGTTCTGTGAAGAAGGTCATTGGTAGCTTGATAGGGATAGCATTGAATCTGTAAATTTCTTTGGGTAGTGGGGCAATTGATTCTTCCTACCCATGAACATGGAATGTTTCTCCATCTGTTTGTGTCCTCTCTTACTTCGTTGAGCAGTAGTTTGTAGTTCTCCTTGAAGAGGTCCTTTACGTCCTTTGTTAGTTGTATTCCCAGGTATTTTATTCTCTTTGTAACAATTGTGAATGGCAGTTCTTTCTTGATGTGGCTCTCTTTAAGTGTGTTATTGGTGTATAGGAATGCTTGTGATTTTTACACCTTGATTTTGTATCCAGAGACTTTCTGAGTTGCTTATCAGTTTCAGGAGATATTGGGCTGAGACAATGGGGTCTTCTAGATATACAATCATGTCTTCTGCATATGGAGACAATTTGACTTTCTCCTTTCCTATTTGAATACCCTTTATTTCTTTTTCTTGCCTGATTGCTCTGGCTAGAACTTCAAATACTATATTTTATAGGAGTGGTGAGAGAGGGCATACTTGTCTAGTGCCAGATTTCAAAGGCATGCTTCCAGTTTTTGCCCATTTAGTATTCGGAGGAAAAGACATTTGTACTTTTTCAATTGCTATGATTAAACCTCATAATTGTATATTCCTTTAGACAGAGGCATAAAAACTTTGAAGTACTGGCTCCATTGGGGCTGCCAGTAAAATATCATCCATAAAATAAATCATCTTGCAATTAGGAAATGCTTATCTACTGTGAAGGAAGCAAAGACTGATTTCAATGATGCTGACACATGGTAGGACTGTTCAGCATTCCTTGAGGAAGCACTTTCCAACAAAATTGGTGAGCTGGCCTTTTGTTATTGACAGCTGGTATTGTAAATGCAAATTTTTCTCTGTCCTGTTCTGCAAGGGGAATAGTATAAAAGCAGTCTTTAAGGCAGTAACAATTATAGGCCAATCTTGAGGAACCACTGCAGGGGAAGGGAGCCCCTGTTGAAGACCTCACAGATTGCAGATTAGCATTAATATACTTAAAGTTATGCAAAAGTCTCCATTTGCCAGACTTTTTGGGAATGACAAAAATGGGCAAATTCCAAGGGCTATTTGATGGTTCTATATGACTGATTTTAATTGTTCCTTAACTGATTCATGGGCTTGCTGCAATTTCTCTCCCTTTAAAGGTCACTGTTCTACCCAAATAGGATTTTTAGAGAGCCACATTGGGGGTGGGGGAGAAATATCAGTGGCCAGTAGCAGAAAGAGATCTTAAGTTCACATAATTCATCAAATTGTGCCCTCCAGAGGAGGTATTGATTGGTGTTTAAAGTTGTTTTAGCTAGCACTGACTATCCCATGGAGTCATACGAAAGTTGTCTGCTATGGCCTCAATTAATCCTTTCATAAATGGGCTAGCAGCTTCATCTTCTCTAATGCTTTTTCTTATCTCTTTATAAGCATACACCTGACTGCCTTGTTGATCTTGCATCACTGGGCAGGCCAAGAGTCTCCTTCTAATGCTGCTTGCCTAAGACAGGGTCCCATAGCTGTAGAGTATCTCTTTTCTTTTTTCCAGTTTATTGGGGAAGGGAGCTCAGGCAAAATCTTCATTTCCTCTTTGTTATTTTTACCTGGTAATTTCTGCACTGAGGGAGAAGGAGGAAGCGATAAGGTAGGTGATGGTTCCTCTTCCCTTCCTTTCTTAAGCTCTTCTGTGTAGAGTGGGGCTAGAGCAGAACTAACTAAGGCCCATAATTTTAGAGATGTTACTGGGACCCATGGCCCTTGTGCATGATGCTTTTGTTCCCAGAGCTCTACATCTAGCTAACTTCTGCAGAACCCATGGACTTTTGGAAACAATAGTTTCCATTAGGTCCCTTAATTGAGCCCGTGAAACTGAATCTCCACTAGCTTTAAGCAGCTGTTTCAACAATTTTATATACTGTTGCTGCTGTGCTGTTAACTGTTGTCCCATGATGAAACCATAGCCTGAACAATTCCCTCAAACTTAGGAATCCTGACTGGGCACCAATGACTTCCAACTGCATAGTCTCTTCACCTTTGTTTTCTTGGGTTCTGTTGTGATCCATAATTCGTTGCAGCATTCCTCATGCAGGGGTACCAGTTGCCGAATCTGTTGCAGTGATCCTCATATGGAGGCACCAGCTGCCAAGTCTGCTCAGCAGACTCTGAGTGGTGGATTATAGAAGTACCCAAAGATGTTTTGCCTGTGTGAGCATGGCCACGTCCCCACCCTTTCCCCCACCTCTCCAGGCTCACAGACACCAAGCAGGGAGTCTGGCCATGCAGCCCCCAGAGAGGCTCATACTGATTTTAGAACAGATTTAATGACAAAGGTCTAAAGCAAACACTTTTAGTTGGTAATTAACATTGCTGACACTCAGAGTAGAGAACAGTTCTGCAAGTGGATGATCAAAGGTTGGTTTCTGGGGAAATAGGTAAACAAGCTATTTAGATAAATTGCTTTACATTCCCTTGTTATCTACTCTTTGTTCTTAGCTCAAGGTAAGAAGATTAGACTGCCTTCAGTCACAAACCTTTCCTGAGGCTTTTACCTTCTGGCCTTCCAAGAAGATCTGCATCTTTTCTATATTTTTTCCCACCATCTGATTGATCTTTTACATCTGATAAAACATACTTTAAACCAGCAAAGATCAAAAAGGACAAAGAAGGGCATTACATAATGGCAAAGTGATAAATGCAACAAGAAGAGCTAATTGTCCTAAATATATATGCACCCAATACTGTAGCACCCAGATTCATAAAACAAGTTATTAGAGACTTACAAAGAGACTTAGACTCCCAAACAATAGTAGTGGTAGATTTTAACATGTCACTGCAATATTTGACAGATCAATGAGACAGAGAATTAGCAAGGATATTCAAAACTTGAACTCAGCTCTGGACCAAATGGATGTAATAGATATCTATAAAACTCTCTGTTCCACATCAACAGAATATATATTCTTCTCAGTGCCACATGGGATGTATTCTAAAATTAACCACATAATTGAAAGTAAAACACTCCTTAGCAAATGCAAAATAATGAAAATAATAACATTCTCTCAATCACAGTGCAATCAAATTAGAACTCAGAATTAAAAAACTCAATCAAAACCACGTAGCAATATGTAAAGTGAACAGTCTGCTCCTGAATGAGTACTGGGTAAATAACAAAATTAAGGCAGAAATAAAGAAGTTATTTGAAACCAGTGAGAACAAAGAAACAACATATCAGAATCTCTGGACACAGCTAAAGAAGTGTCATGACAGGAATTTATAGCAATAAATGCTGAAAGTGGGAACAATCTAAAATTGGTACCCTAGCGTCACAATTAAAAGAAGTAGAGAAGCATGGGCAAGCAAATTCAAATGCTAGCAGAAGACAAGAAATAACTAAAATCAGAGCAAAACTGAAGGAGATAGAGACATGAAAACCCTTTGAAATATCAGTGAATCCAGGAGCTGGGTTTTTCAAAGTTCTTGCCAGGGAATTCAGGCAAGAGAAAGAAAGAAAGAGTATTCATATAGGAAGAGAGGAAGCTAAATTGTCTCTGTTTGCAGACAACATTATTATACATTTAGAAAACCCCATCATCTCAGCCTAAAAACCCCTTAAGATGATAAGCAACTTCAGCAAAGTCTCAGGATACAAAATCAATGTGCAAAAATCACAAGCATTTCTATACATCAACAGTAGTCAAGGAGACAGTCAAATAATGAGCAAACTCCCATTCAAAATTGCTGCAAAGAGAATAAAATACCTAGAAATATAACTCACAAGGGATGTGAAGGACCTCTTCAAGGAGAACTGCAAACCACTGCTCAAGGAAATAAAGAAGACACAAACAAATGGAAAAAAATTCCGTGCTCATGGATAGGAAGAATCAATATCTTGAAAATGACCACATTTTCCAAATAATTCATAGATTCAATTCTATTCCCATTAAGCTACCACTGGCTTTCTTTGTAGAATTGAGAAAAAAACTACTTTAAATTTCATATGGAACCGAAAAAGAAGACAATCCTACATAAAAAGAACAAAACTGAAGGCATTAGGCTATCTGACTTCAAACTATGCAAGGCTACAGTAACCAATACAGCAGGTTCTGGTACCAGAACAGATATATAGACCAATGGAACAGAGCAGAGACTTCACATATAACACCACATGTCTACAACCATCTGATCTTTAACAAACCTGACCAAAACAAGCAATGGGGACAGGATTTCCTATTTAATAAATGGTTCTGGGAAATAAATGGCCTTGATGAAACTGGCTAGGCATATGCAGAAAAGAGAAACTGGATCCCTTCATTTTATACAAAAATTAACTAAAGATGGATTAAAGACTTAAATGTAAAACCCCAAACCATAAAAACCCTAGAAGGAAACCTAGACAATACCATTCAGGACATAGGCATGGGCAAAGACTTCATGACTAAAACACCAAAGCAATGGCAACAAAAGCCAATATTGACAATTGGGATGTAATCAAACTAAAGAGCAAAAGAAAACCATCACCAGAGTGAACAGGCAACCTACAATATGGGAGAAAAATTTTGCAATCGATCCATCTGATAAAGGTCTAATATCGAGAATCTACACGGAACTTAAACAAATATACAAGAATTACAAAAACAACCCCATCAAAAAGTGAGCCAAAAATATGAAAAGACATTTCTGAGAAGAAGACATACATGCAGCTAACAAACATATGAAAGAAAACTCAATATCACTGATTATTAGAGAAATGCAAATCAAAGCCACAATAAGACACCATCTCATGCCAGTTAGAATAGTGATTATTAAAAAGACAGGAAACAACAATTGCTGGCAAGGCTGTGGAGAAATAGGAACACTTTTACACTGTTGGTAAGAGTGTAAATTAGTATATCTATTTGTTGAGTCCAACTGGCAGACTCAACTGAGTGACAGATGAAAAACATACATTGAAACAGGCTTTCCAGTCAGTGAGGCCAAGGACCTCTGCCAGTGTCAGCAGTGGCCCCCATAAGCCAGTGATGTTCACATTTATTTAGTACAGATTAAATGACAAAGGTCTCAAGTAAACACCATTAGAGGGTAATTAACATTGCTGACTGGCCCCTCCCCCCCACCCCCAGTAGAGAGCAGTCATATGCCTGCAGATGATCAAAGGTTGTTTTACAGTGGTGGGGGGGAATAGGTAAACAAGCTATTTAGATATACTCCTTTACATTCTCTTGTAACCTGCCCTTTGCCCTAGCCCCAGGATAAGAGGATTAGACTGCCTTCAGCAGTAAATCCCTCTCAATGCTTTTGCAAAACCTTCTGATCTTTCAAGAGGTTTGCATCTATTTATAAGTCTTCCCACCACCCTGACCGATCTCCTACAACTATTGTGGAAGACAGTGTGGTGATTCCTCAAGGATCTAGAACCAGAAATAGCATTTAACCAAGCAATCCCATTACTGGGTATATCCCCAAAGGATTATAATCAGTCTACTATAAAGACATATGCACACATTTGTTTATTGCAGCACTATATTACAATAGCAAAGACTTGGAACCAACCCAAATGCCTATCAATGATAGACTGGATAAAGAAAATGTGGCACGTATACACCATGAAATATTTTGCAGCTATAAATAAGAGTAAATTCATGTCCTTTGCAGGAACATGAAAGAAGCTGGAAGCCATCTGTCTCAGGAAACTAACACAGGAACAGACAACCAAGCACCGCATGTTTTCACTCGTAAGCGGGAATGAAAAATGAGAACACAAGGACACAGGGAAGGGAACATTACACACCAGGGCCTTTTGGGGGATGGGGAACAAGGGACAAGAGCATTAAGACAAATACTTAATGCATGCAGGGCTTAAAACCTAGATGATGGGTCGATATGTGCAGCAAACTACCATGGCACATTATATCCATGAAATAAACCTGGACATTCTGCACTTGTTGTATCCCAGAACTTAAAATTAAAAAAAAAAAAAAAAGTTGGGGACTTCAGCAGTACTCTGACAACACTAGTTATAGTATTGAGGCAAAACTCTTTGCTTTATTATCTTTCTCAGTAACACCAGCGAGTTTATATATCTCACATTTCTTGGAGACTTTGTTCATCTCTTTTAATTCTTTTTTCTTTATATTGTCTTACTGGATTAATTCAAAAGCCCGGTTGTTGAGCTCTGAAATTCTTTCTTCTGCTTGGTCTAGTCCATTTTTAAACATTTCCACTGCATTTTGTAATTCCGTAAATGTGTCTTTCATTTTCAGAAATTCTACTTGTTTTTTCATTAAAATATCTCTTTGGAAATATTTTTATTTGTGTTCTAACTTCAAAAAATTTTCTTTATGTTGATTTTTACCTTTCTCTTATATATCCTTGAGAAACTTAATAATCAACCTTTGAATTTTTTATGTGGTATTTCAAAGATTTCTTCTTGGTTTCTATACATTGCTGGAGAGGTAGTGTGATTTCCTGGGGATGATATATAACTGTTTTTTTTTTATATTGCCAGGCATATTTTTTCTGGTTTCTTCTTATTTGGGTAAACTATTTACAGTTATTTTTGAATTTATTTTTTATTTGACTATAGTTTTTCAAATTTCTTTTTTTTCCCTTGAGGATATGATTATAATGTGTATAGTTTATTGTAACCGAATTTGGCTCTGGGTACATTCAGTGGTGAAGACTATGAGGTTTTTGGTTACAGAGAGTCTTTGCATGATGTTTTTTTTCAGTTGCTGGTTGTAGTAGTGATGTGCTTGGTATGTCCACTGTCTCCTATGGGGTCAGAAGTCTCATGAAGCTTATGTTGTTCTCCAGTGGTGTGGACTCACTTACTTATTTATTAATATTCCCCCTCAAGATTTTATTCACTAGGTTGAACAGTTCAGGCTTCAGACCAGTAGGTGTTGTCCATGGGTAAATAAAGCAAGCTAAAGCAGGTTGGTACATACAATACCCAATGGTGGGCAGAAGTCCTAGCTGTAACAAAGGTGGCCAGGGGAGCTCAAAGTACAAAGCATTGAGACCTTCTCAAGGGGAATGGAGGGTGACACCTCAGTTCTCCTACCAGGTCAGTAGGAAAGAGATCTTCCTCCCACTTCCACTCCAGACCCAGTGTTTTGGCTACTCAGATCAGACCTCTGTCTCCTTTCATCTGCAGGAATGATGATGTTCCATGTAGAGAGGGATTGTGACTTTACCTTTCATGCAAGCTGAACCTGGAGGGGATTCTTTCTGTGGGGTTTCAGTCACCCTGAAGTGTTCCAGAAAGGCTGTCTACAGGTGCACCCACACTGAGCTCTCATGGGAAATACTGCAGTGGTGTTGGCAGTTGTGGGTAAGGAGGAGAAAAAATCCTCTTCTCCAAGACCCTTGATGAGCACCAAAGCTGCTTGTCTATTGGGATAGAGTTGTAGACTTTCCCCACTGAGCCCAGCACTGCTCCTGTCTCTTTGGTGAGGGAAACTTCTCAAAAGAGAAAAGTTCTAGGACTCAGGGCCTGCATCTGGATTATTTTGTCACATGGGGTGCTCCCCTGTGTTACACTTCCCTTTCCCCTAGGACTAGGAATCCTTGAGAGCCAGATAACTGAATGCTGCTGCTACTCTGGGTTTAGCCACCCAGTGGGGTTGCCACACTTCAGGCTGGTGATGAGGAATGTCTGCGAGGGATTCAGTGATGACCTATCCCCAAGTCTCCTAGTAGCAGGTACCAGCACCAGCTCTGATGGGGAAACAAGGGAGTGACATAGACTCTGTGAGATTCCTTGCATATAAATAGCCTCATTGTGTTGGCTTCTTCAAATGCCAGGTCTAGTAGTAGTGAACTGGCCATATAGAAAGACTCAAGACCTCTGGTTAGCCAGAGTGATGCCAGCAATGGTGATAGCTGAGATCATGCAAACATTTTGTCGTTCCTGGGCACTGTGTTATTCTGCCTGCAGGTTTTGTAATGGACTATGTTGGCCTCTAGCCAGCAGGTTGCACTCGCAAAGGAGCACCATCTCCAGTGATAGCAGTGGGATTTGTGCTTGTCTTATGTTTCCCTGAGGAGGTACTCTGGTGTCTCAGGCAATGGGAAGGGCCATGACGCTCCCAAAAGTTTCTGTCTTTTGTGTTAAGTTACCAAGGCAGGTGGAGGGGCAAAGCCAGGTGGGGGCTGGGTCAGGTAAGTTAATGCTCTGGCTTCCTTCATGCAGGCACAAGCAGCTGTCTCAATGGGGATAAAGAGCAGTTCTCTGGTCTCTGGGATAATATTCCAGGAAGGAGTGCAGCTCCCTCCACCATACAGAAGAAAATTCTGGTGTAATGGGGAGTAGCAGGTGGCAGTATGCCCCATCCAGTTCCCTTGTAGTTGGCAAGGCAGGTCTGAGAGCCACGAGATTCCACTAGCAGCAGCTACCTGGATTCTAAGCAGTCTGTGCTCAGAACTCAAAACTGCCCAAAGCAGAAACCATGGCTTTTAGGCCACACCTCTCCTGATCTGCTCATGAAGCAGGGGCATCTGCCTCCTGTGCCTATGACTATAGCATACTTCCTTCTTGCCCATTGTATCTGGCCAAGGGGATTCATCTTCACTCAAGGTTAGTTTGGGAATCTTATTTAGGAGCTTCTCTCAACCTGTGACTGCTACCTGGGTTATCTGGGTGGCTTCTGCAAGGTTCTCTGTAAGGCAGGATCAGGATGGGCTTCCTTCTGTTCCACTGGAGTCTGAGAGTACATTCAAAGAATATGCTGATGCCACTTTGAAGCAGGATATTTCCATGATCCCTTCACAACACTCGTGAAGGGGGTGCCTCCTTTACTCAGCCTGCAGCTCTCAAATCCTCCCACGAGAGAGGACCCCAGTGAATGGGAACTGGAGCACATGAGTGCTAGAGTCAGCTGGCTGCTCTGGCACCGGCAGGGATAACTCCATTTACTTGGACCTACTGTGCTCCACCCCTTGTGGAAGGGAGCATGCCGGTGAGTGGGTGTAGGAGCCAGGGCAAGTGCTTTTGGGTGCTGGCCAGAGACAATCCATGCCAGCCCTGTTGGCAGTGTCTGGGAGGAGGTGCCCACTGAAACCACAGAGGGTGTGTTATGTTGCTCTTTTAGCTTGGCTGCTTGCAGACAGCTTAAGTGTTAACAGTTAAGTGGACCCTCTACCTTTTCATGTGAGGCAGCTGTCTTCCACCAGCAAGGGCAAAAGGTCAGTGTGACAGCCTTTTGCATTCACACTCAAAGTTTTTGAGTTCTTTTCTGTCATCCAGGAGAAATGAACAAATTGAAGGATGGTAAATGTGGGGGAACTTTTTTGTTTTTTTGCCAATGGAAGTGGATCTCAGCAGGAAGCGGAGCTTAAAGGGAGAAGTGTTGGAAGATAATCTTCCCATGAAGTCCAGCCATCTCTGGCTGGATTCCAAAGTTACATCTTCAAGCCTTCTCTCTGAAGTTAAGCCACTTCTTTCTGATTTTCAGCCGTAGTCTATGATATCCAGCTGCTTCTCCTGTCTGCTGGCTGAGCCTGGGGTTTTTATGGGCACAGCATGGGTGTACAGGGCGGGCAGTGAGTGGTTTTGGAGAAGGCAACATTTGAGTGGGAAAACATGGATGTAAAGTCTCACTTTGAGCAGCAGTTTCAGGCTTTTTGGCTTGAGGGTGAGGCCCTTGCCAGGGACCTCTCCTTTTTTTTGTCCAGAATTTCCCTGTCTCCTGTCCCAATCAACTTCTTCTCATATACTCCTCACCACTCACTAAATCACCTCCTTTACTGGGTAGGATTAAAACGTTCTCCTGAAGGCCTGGATGGTCAGGTTTCCCAGTGGCAATGTATAGCCCAGAGGCAGTCTCTCCCATCACACACTCTTGGGACTTAGAGTTTTCTGACTGGCTCACAGTGTAGGCTGCAGCCTGCTGCTAATTTCTAAGAGTCTGTGGTTTCTTCCAGTTTTCCTGTTAAATTCTTGTATTGCTTCTTGCAAAATAGTTCACATGAGTCTCTATGTAATTATTTTGTCGTTCCAAGGGGAAGAGGCATGCTAACAATGTCTTCAATCTACCATCTTGAAAAAAATCCTATCATCTAGAATTATAGCAGGAGAAAATACCTCTGATTCAGTGTCCAAGTTTTTGATAAAGGTGAGATAGCTATCAGTCAAGTAGACACCCTGTAGAAGCTGGTATATGTATAGATGAAACTATAAAAAATATGGATTCTATTTTACAAATATTCTACTTTATGGAAGTGAAAAAGCAATGATGTGAAAGTGATAATCCTGAGAAAATAGTTGGTTGATTTTTTCCATCTTACCAAAGCCTAAATGTGTTATTTGCACTGTAGCAAAATGGGCAGCCCAGCTCTAAAGTTAATTGTAAGTGAAATGATGTAATCCAGGGAGAACCATGTGTAAGTCAAAGCAAGAAAATACAGGAGATGCCTGTAGCAAAGGACAGATATCTTCTGTTTCGGCTATTATTGACAATAATAAATGTGTTTGGTGAGCTGAAATCACACCACTGAACTCTAGCCCGGGGGACAGAGTAAGATACTGTCTTTTATAAAAAATCAGATTAACAAATCAACAGATTTGTTGATTTGACATAAATCAAAATGTAGTGCTCTATTCCCATGTATAACATAATAGATATATTAAGCCCAGATATAGCCCAAATTATTGGGTTGATATGAGTTTGGTGATATCCAACAGATTCTCTGGAGCCTGAAAAACTGTGAGTCCTGATGGACTTTATCTCAGGATAAAGTTTTATCTCAGTATATAGTAAGTGGATTTCTTAAGTTTTTGAATCCAGGATCACTTTCTTATTTGCGAAATTGTAAGTCAGGCTAAATCATTGGACCTCTGGCCAGTCCTTCTTTTGAGAATAACTTAAACAGACTTAGTCTCACCAAAAACTTTGACCATTTTTCATTTTATATCTGAGCAGAGAGATGGTAAGAGACAGACAGTTATATCAGGTAGCTTGAAGGAAGACATTCATAATATTCAGATGGGATCAACTCCAGTGGTGGGTGTCAGTGAACCTGCCAGCCTGCTAAGTCTGAAGTAATTGTTGCTTGCCTAAGGCTTTCCTGGTTCTTTGGGTGATAGATATTGACAGGGGAAGAGGCTTGTAAAGGATTTTCTTCCTGATTTATAGAGATCCCACACAGTGCCTGTGTGTTTCTATGTGTGTTTCATGCCAGTGATGTATTTCCACTTTACAGCCTGCTTACTTTGTGTTCACAATTGTGTCACCCTCTCCCTAAAGATCAATGTATCTGAGGTAATGAGAGAGGACTGCTGCTTTGCTCTGAGTAGGCTGCTTATAAATGATTGCTTAGAGTCAAAGCAAAACACAAATGAGTGCTTCCAAAAGCCTGTGATGAGCAATGTCTGTGGGCACACAGTTCCTTCAAATCTGCTTTAACTCACGTCGGAGGAAAACTGAACTGAAGACTAACACAGAGTAATCTTCTATGACCAAACATAGTTTTCCCTCTTTTGTTACTGACACAATTTAGGTAAAACCAATTCCTTTTCTAAATGTTCAGCAGAAAATCCAATTTGTTGTACCTGTGAATAATTTAATGAATACCAAATAATATCATTTTTAAAGTGATGTACTAATACACTTTAAAAAAAAACAAACAACCCAAGCTGTATATATTTGTGTTTTTGATGAGTCAGACAAGTGGAAAGGTGTAAGGGATGGGAGAAAAGGAAAACTTAATAGTGCATCCAGAGTCTGGTTACTGGAATGAATAAGTTTTAAAAACTCTCAATAATTAATTACAGGATATTGAATAAATAAGGTGATATAAATATTCCATGTCTATACAATGTTAAAATGGAAAATATTCAGCTATTATTTCAATAATGTTATTGTACTTTTTAAAATACTAGGATTACAAAGATTAAAAATGCAATCTAGATATGCAAGGAATTCAGTCTATTTCACATAGACATGTCTAAACAGTTTCATCTGCATCATTTTGGGAAAAAATGATCATATGTTTGTATTTTTTTTCCAATTAATTGTGCAAGTCCTTATGTGCTTGTATTCTTTCTGATTTTCCAAGCATCTTGAAGTTTATATAGGCAAAAGAGGTATGTCTGAATTATGAAATTTGATTTTGTTTTTTGGTTGTGATGTCATCATTAAACACTGTTTCTTCGGAGTTGGATGAATACTTGTCCATACCCTGGTGATGCCTCATTGAAACAGACTTTTGCATAGGCTGCAGCAATGCACCCATCCTTGGAATTCAAGATGAGAGAACTTTGTTCGTCTTCAAGCTTAGCCACTATATTCTATCTCACTGTGTCAACTTTATGTGCTCATGGAACTGGCCTTCGTCCATGAAATGCTTGGCTGTTGTGCTGAGCCTTGGTCAGTAGCATAGGCTCCTTGTTCCCTCATGGTCATTGCCCAGTGAGAATTTTTGAATCCTAACACTCCAGCATTAGTTGGAGTCCCTTTGTCCAACTAAATGTCCATAATTGTGACTCTCCTGGAGAAGTAATTGAGTTCTCAGGCAATTCCTTCTCAATAGGCATCTTTGTTCCTTGCAAAAACTTTCTTATCCATTTTCCAATAAGCCATGCTAATGTCACAGTGAAGAGCAGCATTCAATATTTATGGGTGCCTTATATTTGTGCTGAAGTAGAATGATAATATAATAAAATGTGCTTCTAAGTGATTTTTCTGTCTCTACTTGTGTATATAGAATTATCTGACTTTTAAAATTTTTATTTAGCACTGGGTAGTAAGGATAATTTCTCAAGATGCTAATTTTTACTTTGTTCTCATTGCTTTATACTTTTTCACACATCTCAAGAAGGTGTCATGGCTCTTTTGTAGACATTCCTCCCTATTGGTTTTGATTTGGCTAATTAGAATGTACTTGAATGTCCTAGACAGAGGAAATGATTGATGTGAGTATTCGATTTTACAGCTAGACCTGAGTAAAAGTGAAATACCTGAAAATTCTCTGATACTAAGAATAAGGATGATGATGGCAGAAATCATGGGCTTTTTATTGGAGATCCACTCAGAGTAGACTAGTTGGCTTCATTTACATGCAGGTTATTAGATGAAGAATTTCTCCCCATGTTGAGACATGGAATACTAACCATCCTGGAATTTCAAGTGTGGGTCTCAGCTCAACTGGGAAGTCCTGGAGCTAAACTCCTTTTCTGGAGAAATCCAGCTTAGACAATTTGCTGCCAATTCTATTGGCAGAGATAAGTATGGTCTAATGACTACAGAACTCTTCCACAAATGATCACTTGCTAAAATGCCAAGACTCTCATTTATTATTATTATTATTATTATTTTGAGGTGGAGTCTCACTCTGTCACCCAGGCTAGAGTGCAGTGATGTGATCTCAGGTCACTGCAACTTCCACCTCCCAGGTTCAAGCGATTCTCCTGCCTCAGCCTCCTGAGTAGCTGAGAGTACAGGTGTGCGCCACCACACCCAGCTAATTTTTGTATTTTTGGTAGAGACGGGGTTTCCCTATGTTGGTCAGTCTGGTCTTGAACTCCTGACCTTGTGATCTGCCTGCCTTGGCCTTCCAAAGTGCTGGGATTACAGGTGTGAGACACCATGTCTGGCCTAAGACCCCATTTATAATCCTGAGAAAACCTCAATAATGATTGAGAAGGAATGTGCTACTAGCCTTGTGCTGTGGTTTGAATGGGTCTCTCAATATTCATGTGTTGGAAACTTAATCCCCAAGGCAACAGTGTAGGGAGGCAGAACCTTTAAAAGGTTATTGGGCAGAGTTCTTTATGAATAGATTAATGCCATTATTACAGAAGTAGGTTATTGCAAGAGTGGGTTTCTAATAACAGAAAGAGATTGGCCCTCTATTACCCTCTCTTGCATGCTCTTTTGTCCTCCCACCTTCTGCCATGGGTTGATGCAGCAAGAAAGCTATCAGAGGGTGTTAGGACCTAGATATTGGACTTTCCAGCCTGTAGAACTGTGAGAAATTGTTTTCTTTTTATAAATTACCTAGCCTGTTGTGATCTGTTATAGGAACACAAAACTGTCCAAGACACCTGGCTAAAGGTGGACTTGAAGCAAATTGAGTATCATTTAAAAATAATTGATCTTTTTGTGTCTATTAAGAGGTACTATGCAACGAAAACTGTATTTGTTCATAACTAAAGATACATTTTTGCCAGGGAAGCTTTACAAAGGAATGGTAGTTTAAGTAAAACTGGCTGGACAAGTAGAATTTCATTAAGTAGAAGAGAGGATATAGGGGTTTCAAGGAAGAGGAATTATTTTAAGGAAAGATGTAGAGACACATCTCAAAGCATCTTAGGAAAGAGCAAGCAATCTAGAGTAAACCTGCAGGTTGAAAGGTAAGAAGGCTGTGTAAAAATACTAGAAGATAGGTTGAGGTTTCTTGTGAGAGACCAGAATGTCTTTGTCTAAAGACAGTAGGGTTTTTAAGAAGGTGAGTTATAAGCCCTATTCATATATTTATTACTTATTTATTCATTTAAAATTTATTGAGTATTATGTACTTTTCTGGGTGTTTGGCATTTGATAGCAAACAAGAGAAACAAAGCTCCTGCTAACATCCCAAAGACGGAGGAAGGCTATGAAAATGTTATCAAATGGATAATATAATGTTACACAGTGACAAGTGCTAGAAGCTGAAGTGAAGTGAGGCAAGGCCATGGGGAATTATGAGGAATATTTTATTACAGGGATCCCTAACCCATCCCTGGACTTAGAAACACAGTAGCACAGCAGAAAGTGAGTGGTGGGTGGGTGGGTATTACCACCTGAGCTCTGCCTCCTGTCAGATCAGCAGTGGCATTAGATTCTCATAGGAGCATGAACCCTATCATGAACTGCACATGTGAGGAATCTAGGTTGCATGCTCCTTCTGAGAATTTAATTAAAGCCTGATAATCTGAGTGGAATGGTTTCATCCTGAAACCATACCCTCTATCCACCATCCCCAGGAAATGTTATCTTCTGCAAAACCAGTTTCTCATGCCAAATGAATTAGGGACTGCTCTTTTATTGCATAGGAGAGCTAAGGGAAGTCTCTCGGGAGAAATGAGGGATAGAAACACTTGAGGTAAGAAGAGTTCAGACAGAGGGAGCAGTGAATGCAAAGGTACTAAAGTGGGAGTGTGGTTGGTATTTTCCAGCAATGGCAAGGAATAGGTGGTAGGGGATGATGTCAAAGAGATCCAGGCTTATAAGACCATTGAAAACATTTTGAATTCTATCTTAAATGTACAGGGAAGTATTACAGGGCTTTGAGCAAGGCTGCACCTTTATCAGCTTCATACCTTTAAAGGATAACCCTGTACATGTATGTTTATTGTGGCACTACTTACAGTAGCGAAGACTTGGAATCAACCCAAATGCCCAACAATGATAGACTAGATAAAGAAAATGTGGTACATATATACCATGGAATACTATGCCACCATTAAAAAGGATGAGTTCATGTTCTTTGCAGGGACATGAATGAAGCAGGAAGCCATCATTCTCAGCAAACAGACACAGGAACAGAAAACCAAACACCACATGTTCTCACTCATAAGTGGGTGTTGAAAATGAGAACAAGTGGACACAGGGAGGGGAACATCACATACTGAGGCCTGTCAGGGATGGGGGGCTAGGGGAGGGATAGCAGAAGGTGGGGAGATTGGGGAGGGCTAACGTTAGGAGAAATACCTAATGTAGTTGATGGGGGGATGGATGCAGCAAACCACCATAGCACATGTATACCTATGTACCAAACCTGCATGTTCTGCACATGTACCCCAGAACTTAGAGTATAATTTAAAAAAAGAACCCATGAATCCATAGTGACACTCAAAATAAAGGTGGAAGTGGAAAAAAAATAAAGCATAACCCCAGCTACTGTGAGGAGAACTGATTGTAGGTGGGGCAAGCATGGAAGCAAGGAGAGGGATCAGGATGTCACTGTAGCAGTCTGGGCCACAGAGGAGGTTGCAGTGCAGAACGTGGAGTAGAGATAAGGCCTGTAGGCAGCTTTGGAACCAGAAGGTAAAGAGCTGTTTCAGTAATATTGACAAGTACTGTTTATTCTACAATCTGCCTTTACCGGCAATGGGACCCAACTGGCCCAAGAGAACAATTAAGTTAAAGTGCTGCTGGTTCTTTACTATCAGAATTTTCACTTAACCTTTATCCCTGTTACTTCAGAAGTCCTACCCAGAGATGTGGTCAGAAGTATACTCAGTGTTCAGTCATAAGCAGTGCATTATAACATCTTTTCTCCTGGGTTGCCTCACTGTAGAGCAATGTTAACACAGTAACCCTCTCAAGACATCTTAGAAGTAGACGGGTTAAAAATGTAAAAGTGAGAGCAGAATTATAATGGCACTTTTGTAAGATACAGATGAAGTGCTTTTAGCTTCAGAAAATAAAATAAGAAAACAATTTTTAAAAGGCCAATATACTGGTAAATGTATTTACTAAAGTTAAATTTCCAAGTACGTTAGCTAATACAATTAAACTGAATAGATGGAATTATATAGTTCAACTCAAAATAATTTTCATGGAAAATGGCACATTTCTTACTATTCCTGATAATGTTGCCAGTTAGAGATTTAAAAGACAATAGTAGACTTAGCAATTAGCGTAGGTGTTCAAAAGGTGTCATGTAACACAACGGATAGTGAGTTGGAGAAGAGTGATGAACACAAAGACTGTAGGAGGCTTTTAAAATTCAGACTGGATTGAGAGCTTGGAGGGAAACAGATTTTGAGAAATATGTCAGAACTTGACTGGATGGAGTGTGGGGTCATGGTCTCTCTGGTCAAGCTGTTGGGTTTGAATCCTGACTTTAACTGTTTCTAGCTGTGGGACTTGTTAAGGTTGCCATGCCTCAGTTTCCTCATTGGGGATAAGAGCACTTATAGGATCTTTACCAGGGTTAAATTAGATTTTTATACATACAGTCCTTAATGCAGAGAGTGACACATAAGTATTTAATATAGTTTACTAATAATATTGAACTGAGTGGAATTTAGAGACTGGATGCAAAGTGTAAAGATAAAGAAGGAAAACAAACAAAAAAAAGCCTCCAATGTCTTATTTGGTCCTCTTGGTGGATGTTTCATCACGTCGGATTCTATCAGTAACACATCTTAAAAAACAATTAAAAATGGAGTTTGTTTTAAAAATGTTTATCTTTAGACACAGTACTTGTTACATACATCTAGAGTTCAGCTATTTTTACTGTTGTATTGAATTATGGATAAATCACAATATATTTATCAATCGATATGGATGGACATTTGGGTTATTTCATTATGAAAAGTGTTGCTATAAACATTGTAGTACATGTATTTTGGTACATGTATGTATTAAGTTTGGTGGAGTATATACCTAGGAGTTTTTGTCCAGAGTTCACCATGCAGTAAATATCATCTCACTCTCTTGTCCTCTGGCTGTGTCTCCTGTTTCACTGTTGAACTTTAATGTGAGTATTTTTTAGTGGTAAACTGTATACTAGAACCATCGGGGAAAGGTGATTCTTAAAAATGTAGCCTTGACTTATTTTTTTGTGATGCAGAAGAGAACTTAAAATGAGCACATTTATGCAGCTAACAAAGGTATGAAAAAAAGCTCATTATCATTGGTCATTAGAGAAATGCAAATTAAAACCACATTGAGATACCATCTCATGCCAGTTAGAATGGCAATTATTAAAAAATCTGGAGATAATAGATGCTGGAGATGATGTGGAGAAATAGGAATGCTTTTATATTCTTGGTGGGAGTGTAAATTAGTTCAACCATTGTGGAAGACAGTGTGGTGATTCCTCAAGGATCTAGAAATAGAAATACCGTTTGACCCAGCAATCCCATTACTGCGTATATACCCAAAGGATTATAAATCATTCTATTATAAAGACACATGCATACGTATGTTCACTTGGCACTGTTCACAATAGCAAAGACCTGGAACAAACCCAAATGCCCATCAATGATAGACTGGATAAGAAAATGTGGCACATATACACCATGGAATACTATGCAGCCATAAAGAAGGGTGAGTTTGTGTTCTTTGCAAGGGCATGGATGAAGCTGGAAACCATTCTCAGCAAACAAGAACAGAAAACCAAATACTGCATGTTCTCACTCATAAGTGGGTATTGAACAATAAGAACACATGGACACAGGGAGGGGAACATCACATATCAGGGCCTGTTGGGTGGTAGAGAGGGTAGGGGAGGGAGAGTAGTGGGTAAGGGGATTGGGGAGGGGTAAGATTGGGAGAAATACCTAATGTAGATGACAGGGGGGATGGATGCAGCAAACCACCATGGTATGTGTATACCTATGTAAAAATCCTGCACAATCTGCACATGTACCCCAGAACTTAAAGTATAATAAAAAAAATAGAGTACAGATAATACTTCACTGACAACGGACTATAAAACAAACTTTTTGTATGTGTCTAATGGTCATGTGGATATTACATTTTGTGAGTATCTGTTGAATTATCTTTCCCATTTTTCTATTGGCTTGTAAATCTTTCTTATTTTTAAAATATTTAAAATTTAAATATTCAAGATATGAGCATTTTATCAGTGGTAAGTTTAGCAAATAACTTTCACTGTTCTGGGTGCCTTTTCTCACTTAAAGATTTCTGTTGATCAACAGAAGTTCTTAATTTTAATGTAACACCTTTTATTAACTCTTTCCATTATTGTTAGTATTCGTCATGTGCTGTTTAACAAATCATCCTGTACCACTTGTCCAACCTTTTGTTTCCAACTTTTTATAAAATTTTTTTAGGTATGTCTCTTATAAATAGTATTTGGTTATTGTATATTTCTCTCCCCTCTCCCCTCTTCCCAGTTAGTTCTGTAATTTTTAATGCTGTTTTACAACTATTATTGTGGTTGTAAAAAATACCTCCTTGACTAATTAATGACTATTCTAAATTGTACTCTTAACCCTTCCTTGAGTGTGTAAAAGTCCTGAAATGCTTTAGCATCATTACCCCTCTGTTCAAGTTATGGGCTATAAACGTCAAGCACTGAAATTCTCTGTAAATTTAAAAAAACAGAAAACATAATTACTATTATTTAATTCCATAAATATTATTGGTATTTATTTTTTCCTTTTCTTTTTCTTGATATCCAACTGCACCTCTTTAGTTCAACTGACATTATGTTTCTTCTTCCTGATGAATCACCTTTAATATTTCACTTCGTGTGGCCTACTGATAATGAATTCTGTGAGGGTTTCTTTATCTGAAAATGTTTCTGTTTTAGTTTTCATTTTCAAAAGCTATATTTTGGTATAGAATTAATATCTATTTCCTTCTAGCAACTTGAAGTTATTTCATTACGTTCTGGCATCCACTGTTTCTGTTGAGAAGCTAGCTGCAAGTCTGATTGACTCTCCTTTGAAGGTAATATATCTTTTCTGTGGCTGCTTTTAATATTTTTTGGTTTTTGCTCTTAGTTACTTTACCACAGTGTGCCTAGGAGTGTTTGTTTGTATTCATACCTCTTAGCGAGGGTGGCACATCTTGAGATTTATAGATTGAACTCCTATATTTTGTGAATCTAGCCCTATGAATTTGTAGAAATTTTAGCTTTGAGTCGATTAAAAGTTTTGCTCAGCTGCTCACATTCTCACTTCCCTCTTCTGAAATGGTCGGGTACTTCCAGGAGAAAAGTAGCACCTAATTCATTTCACTAAATATCCTTTTTCTTCCATATCTTTCCCTGTAGTTCTTGACTGCCTTGTTATCTTTCTGAAAGGAATAAGAAATATAATCAATATAGTTTATTAAAAATGTAGTATGGTGTTTTAAAATGAATTGTATTTGCTCTTTTAGAAAGGAGAACATAAATAAATCATAGGCTATTTTCCTTTAAACTCGATGCATAGTATAAGGACATAATATCTTTGTTTCAAATTATAGCTTTAAATGTATGAATAGGTTATAACTGGGAAAAAATTATCCCTGAACATTAATAATTATCTCATTCTGAATCGCTGTCCATATTATTTCTAAGAAAGCTTAAGTATATCACAGACCTGCTAGTGAGTCCCAGGACAATCTTTCACTGTAGGTATTTTTCCTAGTTGCTTACAGAAATAATATCCATTCAGATCTTTAGTCAAATCAAACTTGGTATATTTAAACAAAGTAACTTAAATAATTACTTTAAAAATGTTTTGTAAATTGTATTCTTTTTTGAATCTTTGGAAGTCTACTTCTCTTGTGTAGTTTATATTAATTAGCAATGGATAACCTTTGTTTATAATGTTTTGTTTTCAAATGAATAAAGTTTTATTTCTAAATATATCAGCAGAGGACTTCAGTTCCTCTCCCTCCAATGAAGTGTGGTCGTATAGGCTACATCTGCTATTTGGTGCTTCTATTTCTGTATTCACATTTTTGAGAATAATTTCAGTTCCATGGTGCCTTACCAACAAATTAGAGTAAAATCATTTGTGGTAAAATAGGAGTCAAATATGATCTAAGGATTAATGATATGTATCCCTGTATTAAATTGGTCTATAACAAATACTGTATCTGGCTGAACTTGACATTGTAAGAAAAGATTCTATTTCTGACATTTATTCCTACTGGAGAGTCACTTCATATAAGTCCACAAAATATTAAGTGCTTAATATTTTCTGAACTTGTTCTTCCTTCAAAGTAAGTAAAACATTTGGCAGGTTTATTGAACTGTTGATGCAGCATGATGCCTCAGGGAAGCGAAAACATTTTCACTAAAATGCTTAAAATAATGACAGTTCATATCCTTAGTCAGGGCTGGGAATGCATATCAGGTGCGAATGATGAAAAATATCCATGAGAATGGTGCAGAATAAAGAACTAAAAAAAGCTAAGATTAGACAACCACAGAAAGAAAACAATGAGCTTTAACTGCTACCTGCTGAATAAAACTACTTTTCCTTGTGTACGTTTTCTATTTTGTAAGCAAAAGGAACTAAATAATTATTTTAAAATTATATTTGTAATATTTTATACTCAAAATCCTTGTGAAAGGTCCTAAGCAGAGCTAATAAAAATGATTTTGGAGTTCGTATAGTTTTTAAGTTAGGTTGCAAAATTAACTTTCATGTATGATATTGTGGTATATTTAGAGAAATAGTATCTGACTCATGAGTCACTGTTTCAAAAAATTTGTTTATACATGAACTGTTTGGGGTTTAGAACTGATTTATTTCAGGTAGAGTTAAGCTTGATGTATTCTGCATGTAGATCTTTCATATTGGGATTTACTAGTCTAAATATCAGCTTTTTCTTTTCCCCTGGAAAATGACCCAGTTAAGGGCACTACTCATGTTCTTGTTCATTCATTAAAGATGCTGTACATAGCATTCAGCTGGTGCTCAATAAATAATGAATAAATTAACTGCAAAATAAATTGTGTTTGTAGGCCAGGCCATAATAATCTATGATAGCATGCTAAACACCGATAGCATTGATCACTTGGTCCAGAAAGCACAGACATTTTCAAAGAGGACAAAGAGAAGTACTATAGAGAAGCTTTGTCCTACTTTCCTGGGGACAGGGCTAGTATGAAAGGTTATCTCTAAATATCTGATGCCACTCTGCAATCACCAGTACCTCCTCTAGGTTCCTCCCTGGTAGCTGGGTAGCATATTTGTATTTCCAGTTAAAATTTACCTGACATAGCTTTATGAGACCTTCAAGTTATGTCAAACTTAAAGCAAGATTGCAAAACATCAAGTATGCAAATCCTTTCATTTTGGACTTCAAAGTTGTGTAGTCTTAACATTTATATGAGAGAATCAACAGCATAATAAAATTTATTGTCAGTTATGTTTAAAACAAATTATTAATCTACAAATGCAAATATGAGTTCAAGCTGTATAAACAACTTTAGATGACAATATATAGGCAATAAATTACAGAGTGAGATTTATTTCTTAAAAATGCAAATGAACCCATCTGGAAAATATGATAAAATGCTAGTAATTCAATAGGAGAAAGGAATTTGGAAAGCAGTAATGATTGAGAGTCTTCTAGATGAATAATTGTTGGTACTGGATAAAAAATTAGAAATTCAGCATTTGACTTTGGGGGTTGGGAAATTGCATCTTTTGGGATGCCTGTAACAGTCCAAATATGTTAAAGCCCACAGGTACAGATCATCCTCTTATGATTAAAGGGGTAGATTTTCAATTTGGGCCACTTGTACTGAGAAAACTTCAGTCAATGGAAGAGAATACTGACGAACTAGAAGGAGGTAACAGGAATAATTATGTCTCTAGAAAAACCAGAAATGTTCAGAAAATAATACAGTTTAAGTTGTGTAAGTAAGATCAATGAGAAATTATGGTCCTCCTTATTTAAAGATAGGCTATAAACAGTAGTAGCTGTGGCAACAACAACAATAAAAAGTTTGTTTAAATGTCTTTAAGAGACACATGAAAATAGAATCAGGAATTGCCTAACAGAAATATAACTTGACATCTTTAAGAAATGTAGTAAAGTAGTTTACTGGTAAAATTGTGCACTTGCCTTGGGCCACTGTAGAATTTTCTCTACTGAAATATATAAGTAAAAGTTGGTTTAGAATAACAATGTGAATCTCTTCTCCATAAATGTCTTAATATACTTGTAACTTTTCACTTTATCTTGTGTTAAAGGATCTTCATCATTAGTAATTTGGGCTAGTAATGGATCGATTTAATTTTTATACTTTTTCTTGGAATGCCTTTCTCTATAATTAGCTAATCATCCTTTAAATAAGCTGACTTTATTTTAGCAAAAATCATTAGGGAAGGTTGTTATTTACATCATTAATTTCTCTCCAGAACCTCTAATTTTATTACTGGAAGCATAGGTGGGAACTGTAATTAGAAAAAACATCATTCAAATTGTGGTGCCATTTCTTCTCTTTTTAAATCCAGATATGCTAAAACTTTATTAATAAATACCCTTCCAAACAGAATACTCATAAAACCTGTTCAAGTCATCAAAGTATTAATTAGATTAATCAACCTTAATATTTATACATTTAATATTCATTTTTCTATATAAATTAGATATACAGAATAAACATATTAGTAACATGAATTTTCTCTCAGTCTCTACATAGTGTTATTAGCAAGTAAAAAAAGTGTTAAAAACTCTTAGAAAATTTCAGTTAATTCACTTCAAAAGGGCAAAGATTGATAAACCATTCTCTCTTATTATTGGGATTCATATGTTTTTGAATGTCCTAGCTACTCATCATTTCTCTTACTCAAATGAGTGATTAAACGTACTGATGTTTTCCACCTTTCAAAGCCTGACAATTTTTAAGTAGTGCTTTGTTTCCCCCTATAAGCAATATGATTATTTTAAGGTATTTCTAAGTTAATAAATCCCTTAATTTTCTCCAGTTTATTGTGAAAAATACATATCAAGGTTAATGTCTCTTTTTACATCTCAGTTTTTTTCTTCTCTTATCCTATGATATAAGAAGTCTTATTCAAGCCTAAAGGATTAATAGATTAGCAAAAGAAAAGGTTGACATTTTACAGTATGTAATGTGATAACTCACAACCTTGATTAAAAAAAGCATTCAGTCTAATTCTATATGTAATGTAGCTCTGTAAGTGCAATTGCTTTTATCATAGTTATGAATTATTTTGTTGCACTCCACAAAGTGACAGCCTTTCTTTGCTAATCTATTAACTCTTTTTGCTGATATAATAATAAAATTTCTTATATCAGGCATCTTAGTTCTTAGACAAGAAAGTCATTTCTTTACAAGAAGAGAGCATAATGGGTTTCTCCACTTGAGTGTTTTGTGAAAGGTCTCCAGTTTGAGTTCTGAAGGTTTTTATTCTATACTTACTATAATTATCAGAAATTATCTATTCAATATATGTGAAAGGTGCTTATTTTCAAATAGTTGCATATTTTGAAATGAATGAGGCAATACAGTCATAATTAAAGTATTAGAAACCTTTAGTTTTTAAAATAAATTTATCTTCTGTTCATTTCAGTTATAGAGGGGAACTCTAATTCTAACAGAAAAGCAAAATTACTGAAATCACATTGAAACACACAATGACTTGGTTATAAATATTGAAATGGGATTTACACATAAAATGACTTGGTTATAAATGTCTTACGGGGATATGACAATTAAAAATCAAACTTAATTTTAGAATTTTATGCCACAATGTCATTTAACAAAAGAGAAGTTACTGGTTTGAAGATCTGAGAGATGATAATTTGAGGCTAGTTAAAACATCTACCCATCAGAAGTGTCAAATATTTGAACTATATAATGTATTATTAGAGCATGGTTCTGTATGTATGTAAGTAGATTTCAATATCATGCATTAGGTTCTTATATGTCACGTTTACTTGTTATTTTTCCAATTATGATATAAACATCTTGAGGGCAGTGGTCAGATTGGAGAATTTTTTTTTTTTTTTTTTTTGCCCACAGCACACAGTTTTTTGCACACAGGAGGGGAGGAATAACTGATGTATTCACAAACAATGATAATTCTTAATAAAAACCAAGAATGATAAAGCACCTTCTCAAAGTAATGTAAGCTACATAGCACTATTTTGAGAAAATGAAGTGAGGAAAAAAGGAAAAAAGAAATAAGAGAAGAGTTAATGAGCCATCTCCTGTCAGACTCTGTGCTTATAGAAAACATGGTAGCAAAGATCAAAGCACTTGCCATAATCATACTGTTTATCGCTGACAGAAATGGAGTGAAAATATATCCATTATAGTGATGATTTTTCAAAGTCTTGAAGTGTTTTGGAACTTTATCGGGTATCTTTTCATACTTGGAAATTAAGTTGGAAAAGATTCTAGAGGAGATTAAAAAAAAAAAAGTCTAGCAACCCATCAGGATTTTCCTAGACTCGTTGAAAGATGAGGATTTTGAACTTGGATTCACATGCTGTGAATATTGGCATTATTTCATATGACATTCTTGGTTAGCTTTTTAAAAAAACTGTGTTTCTGGGGATTAGGCTTGGCTGTGTTTACAGAGAGAGGGATAATAGCACATAAAGAATTAAACATAGAATTATAAAACACATTTCTCCAGAGCTCATTTCAATGATATGGATGTGATAAAACCGTCTTTCTGGAACCCAGCCTTTTTTTTTCCATCATGTACAAGAGACTAACCAGATAGGCCCCATTTTATTGTTTTCCAGGGCAAAATGGAGCAGTGAGAAGTGGTAATTATACAGACCATTTAAGACTAGGCTATTTCTGCCACTTATATATAGGCTTTGTAAGGTCAGTCCTTTTGAGGCTGAATTTGCCACTTTCCCCAAGGGAATACCTATCTTATAAAGTGATTTTTTTTTTCTGTGAAATACAATTCCGTATTGTTACAGGAGAGCCTTTTTACCCTATTCTCTTTTCAAGGAGTCTTCATTGTTGTTCACTTTTGGCTTCCGTTTGCCCAACTTCCCTTGGTATTAGGGAGAGGGAGGTGTATCTGCGTATATAGCTAGTTTGCTCCTCTATCTTTCTACCCTCTGGCATCTAGCTCCCTTCAGGGAGCACAAGCTCTCATTTGTTCTCAGCCATGTAGCAAATGTGGTAGCCATAGCCCTGAACTTTTAAGAGCACTCTACTATTTGCAGGTTTGCTGTGATTCGTTTTGTAAGTATGCCTAATTGGGGGGTTATTAGGAAGCCTGTAGTTTCTCTAAGCTTTGTTTACGGAGATCAGGCTGTCAGATGTCAAGGCTGGCATTTTCGATGACCTGATTCCTTTGCCTCAGTTATTTCAGGTCTTGGTTGGAAAAGCAGAAGCCTTATTTATTGGTCCTTTAAAAATCCTCAGTGGTATGAAATTTTTATATATTAGTAAATATAGACTTGAGCTTTAAAGATGTAAAAATTAGCCCAATATATTAGGGTTCTCCAGGAAAACAACCAAAAGGAAATACACTTGATCTGCCTACTGCAAGGTGGAGACCCAGGAAGGCTGGTTATATAGTTTAAAGACCTGAGAGCCAGAGAGCCAATGGTGTAGATTCCAATTCAAGTCTGAAGGTCTGAGAACCGGGAGATCTGAGGGCAGAAAAGGATCAATGTCCATACTCAAGCATTCACGTAGAGAGAGTGAATCTTCCTTTCCTCCACCTTTTTGTTTTGCTCAGGACCTCTATGAATCGAACAATGTTCACACACATTGGTGAGCATCCTTTATTCAGTCTAAATCAGGCAGTACATTTCGCTCAGTGTATTAGTGTCCTCCAGAGAACCAATAGGAGATACAAACACACACACACACACACACACACACACACACACACACACACACACACACGTATGTATGTATAATGAGAACTTTACGGAGGCTAAAGTCTCACCTCTGCCAACCACAAATTAGGGGAGCCAGGAAAGCTGGCGGTATAATTCAGTTCAAGTCCAAAGGCCTGAGAAATGGGAGCTGATGGTGTAAATCCAAGTCCTACGGATGGAAATAATGAGATGAGATATCCCAGCACAAGCAGGCAAAAAGGAAACAAAGGAGTGAATTCCTGCTTTCTCCACCTTTTGTTCTATTCAGACCCTCAGTGGGTTTGACAATGTCCACCCACGTTAGGGAGGGAATCTACTGAGTCTGCAGTTTCAAATGCTTATCTCATCCTGAAGCATCTCCACAGACACACCCAGAAACAATGTTTAACCAAATATCTTGGCATCCCATGATCTAGTCAGGTTGAGACATAAAGCTGTTACACCCATAATTACAAAACAATTTGCAAACTTAATGAGCTTTAGCTCCTACTAATCACTGTTTACATAACCAAGTGATCGCAACTCTTTTCTTAGATTTCCTTCTTCAGCTACATGCTTCTTTCAGACTTTAGCTTTCTCATTAAAAATTCAGTGCTATTCCATCCTATCATCACCAGCATGCCAGATCCTTTACTTCATGCTTCCTGA
Source organism: Callithrix jacchus (assembly GCF_049354715.1). Classification (NCBI taxonomy): domain Eukaryota; kingdom Metazoa; phylum Chordata; class Mammalia; order Primates; family Cebidae; genus Callithrix; species Callithrix jacchus. The sequence continues at coordinate 110,316,651 of NC_133505.1, read as the reverse complement.
CTAGAAAAATATTAACCCAACACTTTACTAAACAGTAAAGTTAGATATGGTATTTGTTTTTTCATAGTTCATCTTTATACTTTGATATTTATTAACATTAGTGTTGTATCTTGTGTAGGAAAAACTGATTTCTGTGCCAGATTGGCTTGAGTAAGCCCTATAGAGATAGAAAGATTTGACCTTTACTGTTTCTTTCCTGTATCTTAGATGTTAGTTTCATTTTTCTCAAACTCTTCTAATACGATAGCTCCTTATCTTTGATGCTTGCTATGGGTATACGTGTATTGGTTCATTGATGAACTATTTCATACTATTTATTGTATAGAAAACATACTTTTTAGAACTTGGCTTTCATCAAAGACTTCTTAAAAGCCTTGTTCTACTTAACATAAAAAGTATATGTACTTTAAAAATTATAACCCACACATCATAGAAATGTCATTCATTGAGTTTTGCTTTTTCTCATTTGATGGATTTTCTCTTCAGTTTGTTGATTGTTTCCTTTACTGTGTTAAAGCTTTTTACCTTGATGTGATCCTATTTGTCTATTTTTTGCCTTGGTTGCCTGTGCTTTTGGAGTATTACTCAAGAAATAATTGCCCAGGCAAATGTTCTAAAGATTTTCCCCAATGTTTTCTTGTGGTAGTTTCATAGTTTGAAGTCTTAGATTTAAATCTTTAATCCATTTGGATTTGATTTTGTATATGACAAGAGATAGGAATCTAGTTTTATTCTTCTGGATATGAATATCCAGTTTTCCCTGAACCATTTATTGAAGAAACTGTCTTTTCTCCAGTATATATTCTTGGCCCCTTTTTCAAAAATGAGTTCACTGTAGGTGTGTGGATTTGCTTCTGAGTTCTCTATTCTGTTCCATTTATCTGTGTGTCTGATTTTATGGCAACACCATACTGTTTTGGTTACAATAGCTCAGTAGTATAATTTGAAATCAGGTAATGTGATTCCTTCTGTTTTGTTCATTTTGCTTAGGACACTTGGGCTATTCTGGGTCCTTTGTGTTTTCATATTAATTTTAGGAATATTTTTTCTATTTCTGTAAAATATCAGTGTTTTGATAGGGGTTTTATTGAAACTATAGATTGCTTTGGGTACTATGGACATTTTAACAATATTGATCATTCCAACGCTTCCAACCCATGAAGGTGGAATACCTTTCGAATTTCTTGTGCACTTTTCAATTCCTTGAGTCAATGTTTTATACTTTTCTTTTTAGAGATCTTTCACTTCTTTGATTAAGATAATTCCTATGTATTTTATTTGTAGCTATTGTAAATGGGATTACTTTCATGATTTCTTTTTCAAAATGTTACTGTTGATGTATAGAAATACTACTGATTTTCTTAGGTTGATTTTGTATCCTGAAGTTTAACTGAATTTGTTTCTAAGTTTTAAGAGCTTTTTGGTGGAGACTTCAAGTTTTTCCAAATATAAGATAATATCATCTGCAAACAAGTATAATTTGACTTCTTCCTTTCCAGTTTGGATGCCTTACTAGTATTTTGTAAGGCTTACTAGTATTTGGATGGCTTACTAGTATTTTCTTGAGGATTATTGAATCATTATTCATCAGAGATAGTTTTCTTTTTCTGATGTGTTCATCTGATTTTGGTATTGGAGTAATACTGGTTTTGCAGAATAAATTTGGAAGTATTTCTTTCTCTTTATTTGTTTCTCTTGTCTGATTACTCTAGCTAGGACATCCAGTACTATGTCGAATAACAGTGGTGATTGTGGGCATCCTTATCTTGTTCCAGATCTTAGTGAAAAGACTGTTTTTCTTTATTTACTATGATACTAACTGTGGATCTATCATATATAGTTTTTATTGTTTTGAGTTATGTTCCTCTGTTGCAGTTTTTCTTTTTGAATCATAAAGGGATGTGATATTTTAACAAATGCTTTTTTTAGCATCAATTGAATATTCACATGGTGTTTATCCTTCATACTGTTGATATGATGTATTATATTGATTGATTTGTGTATGCTGAAACATTCTTGCATCCCAGGGATAAATATGACTTTATCATAATGAATGATCTATCTAGTGTATTGTTGAATTTGGCTTACTAGTATTTTGTTGAGGATTATTGAATCATTATTCATCAGAGATAGTTTTCTTTTTCTGATGTGTTCCTCTGGTTTTGAAATTGGAGTAATACTGGTTTTGCAGAATAAATTTGGAAGTATTCCCCTCTCCTCTATTGTTTTTGGAATAGTTTGAGTGGTACTAGTATTAATTCTTCTTAAATGTTTGGTAGAAATCAGCATTGAATCCATCAGGTCCTAGGGTTTTCTTTACTAGGAGACTTAATTAAGGCTTTTGTCTCATTACTTGTCATTGGTTTGTTCAGGTTTTGGATTTCTTCCTGGTTCATTCTTTGTAGGTATCTATGAATTTGTCTGTTTCTTTTATATTTTCCAATTTATGCACAGTTTCTAATTTATGGGCCAATAGTTGCTGCAGTGTCACTAGTAATGTCTTCTATTTCATTTCTGATTTTATTTTTTTGGATCTTTTATCTTACTTTTAGTCTGGCTAGAGTTGTCAAATTTGCTTAACTTTTCAAAAAACCAAACTTTTTGTTTCATTGATATATTATTTATTCATTTCAATTTCATTTATTTCTGCTTGGATCTTAATTATTTCTTTCAGTTTTGGGTTTTGTCTACTTTTGCTTTTCTAGTTTTAAGGTACATTATTAGATTGTTCATTTGAAGTTTTTTACTCCTTTTTTGATGTAGACACTTATTGCTATAAACCTTCCTCTCAGTACTCCTTTGGCTGTATCCAATAGATTTTGGTATGTTGTGATTCCATCATCATTTGTTTCAAGAAATTTTTCAATTTTCTTTTTGTTTTCTTCACTGACCCACTGGTCATTCAAGAGCATATTGTTTAATTTCCAGGTATTTGTATAGTTTCCAAAATTCATCTTATTACTATTTTTATTACATTTTGGTCAGATAAGATGCTTAGTATTGTTTTACTTTTTTCGAATGTTTTAAGACTTTGAATGTTTGTGACCTAACATACAGTTTATCCTTGAGAATAATCTATGAGCTGAGGAAAATAATGTGTATTCTGCAGCGCTTGGATGAAATGTTCTGTAAATATCTATCAGATTCATTTGGTTTGTAGTGCAGAGTAAGTCTGATGTTTCTTTGTTGATTCTTTCTGGATGGTCTGTCCAATGCTGCAGGTGGGGTGTTGAAGTCTGCAGCTGTTATTGCATTGGGGCATCTCTCTCTCTTTAGCTCTAATAATGTTGTGTTGTATATATGGGTACTCCAGTGTTAGGTGGATGTATATTTAAAATTGTTATATTCCCTTGCTGAATTGACCCCTTTATCATTATATAGTAATCATCTTTGTCTCTTCTAATAGTTAATGCCTTGAAATCTATTTTGTCTGATATAAGTATAATGGCTCCTTTTTCTTTTTTTGGTTTCCATTGCCATGAAATATCTTTTTTCCATTTATTTTCAGTCTATGTGTGTCTTTGTAGGCGACATGTGTTTCTTGTAGGAAGCAGATCAATGGGTCTTGTTTTTTTCATTCATTCATCCAGTCTGTCTTTTGATTGGAGCATTTAGTCCATTTATAGTCACTGTTGTTATTGATAAGTAAGGCCTTCTTCCATTTTGTTATTTGGATTTTTTGTGGTTTTACGGTGTTCTCTGTCTTCTTTCCTTCCTGTCTTTCTCTAGTGAAGGTGATTTTCTCTGATAATATGCTTTAGTTTCTTGCTTCTTATTTTTTGTTTCTCCATTGTATGTCTTTTGGTTCAAGGCTACCTTGAGGCTTGCACATACTAGCTTATAATCCATTATTTTAACCTGATACCAACTTAATACTATTTGCATAAACAAATAAACCAGTAAGAAGAAAAGCAATAAAAATTCTACACCTTATCTTTGTACTCTACTTTTTAACTTTTTTTTTGTTTCTACTTATATCTTATAGTATTTTATGTCTCGAAAAGTTGTTATAGGTTTGCCCCATAGCCACCACAGCTGATAATGTGTTAAGTCTCACCTGAAATCAGCAAGTCTCAGTGGCTCACCCAAGGCCCTTGATATAGTACCTGGGGAATGCTATTGGTTATTCAGGGTTCAAGGGCTCTTAAGTTAGTAGGTGATGAATGCTGCCAACACTAGGACCTTTCCTTCAAGGTAGCAGGTTGAGTTTAGGCCCTGAGTATGTCTAGAAATGTCATCTGGGCTAGGTCCCCAAATGGCAGCCTTATAACTCTGACCAGTGCCCTATCCTGTTGTGGCTGAGTTGGCATCCTAGATGCAAGACATATTTCTCCCCTTTCTTCCCTCTCCTCTCCTCAAGCAGAAGGGAGGTGTCTCTTTTAGAGCCTCCAGCTGTGCAGCCTGTGGTTAATGGAAAGGTGATGCCAGCACTCCCTTGGTCACCCCAGCTGTTGTCTCAGTGTCTTGTGCTCCCCTAGTCCAATGTGTCTGGGCTTAGTTCAGCACTAGGACTCACCTAAGAGTTGTAGTTCTTATGGTCTATACTACCTTTCAAGTTTACTTGAAGACATAGAGTATTGTAACCCTTGGTGACAAGGCTAATAGGCACTCGATTTTGGACCACTGAACGTGATGATTCCCCACGGGATAGGGCTTGTTAAAATGCTGAGGTGGGTGAGTAGCAGCTGAATTTGTTTTGGTTTTTCTTTTTGTTCTAACAGGATAGCACTAAGTTAAACGCCTCATAATTGCTATGCTTTTCCTCCCCTAGAGCCTCAAGATGCTCTAGGTCCCACACTACAGCTTCTGAGGGTGAGAGAGGGGTTGGTATCAATGATTCTGGACTGTTTTTTCCTATTTCTTCAGTGATGTTTTTCAATAATATAAAGTCAAAACTAGGTACTATGTGCACTCACCTGATTTTTGCTTCTTATGAAACAATCAGTGGAGCTTTCTATTCTACTGTCTTGTTCTCAAATATGAAGTTTCTCCATTTGGTAGTTTGATTAAATTTCTTTAGGTAGTCTTATTTAGATTAAATCTGCTTGGTGTTCTATAACCTTCTTGTACTTGGATATTTATCTCTCTCTCTCGATTTAGAAAGTTCTTTCATTATCTCCTTAAATAATCTCTTTATCCCTATTTCTTTTTCTAACTCCTCTTTAAGGCTAATAAGTCTTAGATGTGCCCTTTTGACTGTATTTTATAGATTTTATAGGCATGCCTCTATTTTTTTTCTTTTGTATGTATTTTGAAATAAACTGTCTTCAAGCTCATGCATTCTTTCTTCTTTGTCAGTTCCACTGTTCGGAGACTCTGATGCACTCTTTACAATGTCAGTTGAGTTTTTCAGCTTCAAAATTTGTGCTTAATTTTTCAAAATTATTCCAATCTTCATGTTAAATTTATCTGATAGGATTGTGAATTTCTTCTCAATGTTATGTTGAATCTTGTTGAGCTCCCTCAAAACAGCTGTTTTGAATTCTCTCTCTGAAAGGTCATGTATCTCTGTCATTGATTACTGGCATTGTATTGTTTGTTTTGTGAGGTCATGTTTTCCTGGATAGTCTTAATGCTTGTGGATATTCATTAATGTCTGGGCAATGAAGAATTAGTTGGTTACTGTAGTCTTCACAGTCTGGGTTTGTTTGTACCTTTTCTTCTTGGGAAGGCTTTCCAAGTATCCAAAGGGAATTGAGTGTGGTGATCTAAGTCTTTGGTCACTGCAGTCATATGTGCATTAGGAGGCACCCCAAACCTAGTAACACTGTGACTTTTGCAGATACATAGGGGTACCACCTTGGTGATCTTGGAAAAGATCCAAGAGATTTCCCTGTGTTATCAGGCAGAGACTCTTACTGTCTTCCTTTACTTTCCCCCATACAAACAGTCTCTCTGTGCTGAGCTAGTTGGAGCTAGGGGACGGATGACATAAGCTCCCTTGTGTCACCTTGGGATGTCACCCAAGTCTTGTAGCAACCAGGTTGGCTACCATCAGTGTTCTCCTAAGGACCAAGGGCTCTTTAGACAGCAGGTGGTGAATCTACCCAGGCTTATATCCTTCCCTTCAGCATGGTGAGCTGCTCTCTGACTGAGGGCTGATCCAGAAACACTGTCCAGGAGTCAAGACCTGAAGTCAGGAACCTTAAGAACCTTCTTGGTCTTCTATTCTACTGTGGCTGAGCTGGCACTCAAGCCATGAGAAAGTCCTTCTCACTCTTCTCTCTATTTTACTCAACAGGAGTCTCTCCCTGTGACCACAAATGCCCCAGGCCCATGGCAAGTACTGCCTGGCTACTGCTGATGTTTACTCAATGCCCAAGGGTTCTTCAGTCATTGGTTGTGGTAAATGCTGCCATGCTTGAGCACCACTGGGCACTCCCTTCAGGACAGTAGGTTCCCCTTTGGCCCAGGGCAAGTCCAGAAATTCCATCTAGGAGTGAAGGCCTGGAATTGGGTCTCTCAGTGGTCCACCTGATGCTCTACCCCCCTATGGCTGAGCTGAAGCCACAAGACAAAGACCCCTTTAATCTTCCCTCTCTTTTTCTCAAGCAGAAGATATGTCTCCCAATGGTCACCACAATTAGGAACGTGCTTAATCACATCTGAAGTCAGCATGACATTGAGGCTCACATAAAGCCCATGGCAAGTACTGTGTGTCTATCGTTGAAGTTTATTCAAGGCCTGAGGGCTTTTTAGACAGCAAGTGATGGATTCTGCCAGAACTGGGTTCTTCTTTCAAGGGAGCAGGTTCCCTTCTGTCCCTGTATGTGTTTAGAAATTTTGTCTGGGGGATGGAATGAAATAGAATGTGGCCTCAGGAGTCTGCCTCTACTGTGGATAAGCTGATATCCAAGTTGCAAGGCAGATAACTATTTACTTTCCCTTCTCTGGTCCTCAAGCAGAAGGAAGGAGTCTCTTAAAGCTGCAAGCTGTGCTGCCTGGGGTTGGGGTAGGGTGATGCAAGCACTCCTTTGGCCACCTCAGCTGGTGTCTCACTAGGTCTCATGCACACCAAGCCCACTGGCTCTGAGCCCAGCCCAGCACTAGGACTTCCCCAAGAATTTCAGTCCTTTTGGCCTAGACCTCCTTTCAAGTATGCTTAGAATCTCAGAGCATGTTAGCCTGCAGTGGTCAGGCTAGCCAGAAATCAGTTCTAACCACTGAGATATATGATTTTCCTCTAGCTAGGGGTGGTCTAAATTCTCTCTCTCTGGGCACTGGCTGAATTCTGCCCTTTGTTCCTTTACGCTGTGATAGGACACTGAGTTCCAATGCAAAGTCCCATGGTCACTGCCTTTTTCCTCCCCTGAGCACATATATTCTCTCTCTGTGCAACAAGGCTGTTGCCAGGCAATTGGGAAGGGGTTGCGTCACCAATTCAAAAATGTCTTACTACCCTCTTCAGTGCCTCTTTCCTTGGTACAATGCTAAAACGAGGTACTGTGATCACTTACCTGACTTTTTGATTCTTGTGGTGGTGCTTTCTTGTATGGATAATTGTTCAATTTGGTGTTCCTTTGAGGGGGTGATCACTGGAGAATTCTGTTTGACCATCTTGCTCCACCAGAATCAGATATTATTAATATTACTAGAAATTTCTGTATAGTCATGCACTTCATAAAGACATTTCAGTCAGTGACAGAATGCACGTACAATGGTGGTCCCATAAGGTTATAATGAAGCTGAAAATTTCGTATTGCCTAGTGATGTCTCAAACACTGTTACATTATGTTGTGTTGTCCTAGTGCAACTCATTCATCCCATTCTTGTGGTTATACTGATGTAAACAAACCTAAGTACTGCTAATCTTTAAAAAATGTAGCAATATAATTATGTGCAGTATATAATACTTGATAATAAATGACTATGTTCCTGGTTTGTGTATTTTCCACACTTTATGTTTGTTATTTTACAGCATACTCTTTCTACTTATTAAAAAAAAGTTTACTGTAAAACAGCCTCAGGCAGAGCCTTCAGAAGGTATTCCAGAAGAAGGCATTGTTATCATAGAAAGTGACAGCTCCGTGTGTGTTACTGCCTCTGAAGACTTACCACTGGGATAAGATATGGAGTGAAAGAGTGATATTGATGAATGTGGTCCTCTGTAGGCCTGTGCTAATGTGTGAGTTTTTGTCTTAGTTTTTAAAAAATGTTTAAAAGGCAAAAATTAAACAAAATAGAAAAAAGCTTATACAGTAAGGATGTAAAGAAAGAAAATAATTTTTTGTAGCTGTACAATGAGGTACAAGCTAAGTGTTTTTACAAAAACGTCAAAAAGTTAAAAAAATAAAAAGTTTATAAAGTAAAAAAATTATAGTAAGCTAAGATTAATTATTGAAGAAATGAAAAATATAAATTATTAAATGTACATTGTTTTTAACATCTACAATACGCGGTAATGCCATGGTCCTTCACATATACTCACCACTCACCACTCACTCACTCAGAGTGGCTTCTAGTCCTGCAAGCTCCATTCGTGGTAAGTGCTCTATATAGGTGTACCTTTTTTTCTGTTTTATCCTGTATTTTTACTGAAACTTTTCTGTTTAGATAAGTTTAGATATAAAAATACTTGCCATTGTGTTATAATTACCTGCCGTATTCAGTATAGTCACACATGTACTGTATAGGTTTGTAGCCTAGTAGCAACAGGCTGTACCATATAGCCTCTCTCTAGTAGACTATGCCATCTAGATGTTTGTACTGGTAGATACAGTCCTCTCCCTGCAACTGGAGTGGTTCCACGGAGAAACTAACTTACTCAAGGTCACCCGACAGAGTAAGGCCTAGAGATCTGCCTTCTAATTCAATGCATCATTCCTAGTAAATTGCCTTATGTGGCAGAAGAAAGACCACCATGACAGATAGAAAAACTTGTGTTTTAATGATAGCTCTCTGATTGACTTTAGCATGGTCTTTAACATTGCCTTAGTTTAGTTAAAAATTGGGAATATAATTAGCAACTTTTCAGAAAAGTTATAGGGATTAAACATGATGTACATAAGACATTTGGCACATTTTAAATCATCTAACAGACTTTTACTGGACATCTACTATATGTCAGACATAGTTTTAGGAACTAAGGGTCCAGCAGTAAAAATTATGGGTGGAATCTCTGTCTACTTGAGCTTGTGTTCCCATACACAATTAAAGAGCTACAGCTATTTTTATTGACACCATTATTGTACAACTTCCATGAATCTTTTTCTTTCTCCACAATTAGTCATCAAATTCCATCCTTTCTGCTTCCTTCCCTCTGGCACCTATGTTTCTGGATCTGCAATATTATAATTTCTTCTGTTTCTCTCTGTTCTTGTTATCACTAATCCCTCACTGTGTGCCAGGGTACTTCATAGACACTGTGTTTGCCTCTGTAAATAGTCCAATTGTTGGTTTCTAGTGGATTTTTAGCTTCCTTAAGACTTAAGACAAGCACTATGTCTTCAAGACATCTCATTTTAGCCCAATGTCTTATACATAATACACCCTCAATAGCCTTAATGATAATACATGAAGACTGTTGTATAGAAAAACTGCTTTTTTTGTAACTCAGTGATAGATGCTGACTCTGCATTATGTTTTGATTATTGTATATTAAGTTATCTTCAATATGAGTAAGAAACAATTGTTAGTGTTAACATAGGTTCCTTTTTACATAATGTCCAAATAACAGATTAGCAATTTATTAAAAATAAAAATAAGTATAAATTAAATTTCAAACTACTTTTGTCTTTTGTGGTGAAATACCTTCTCAAATTTTTCTGTGGGTTATATGTGTTAAAAAAAAAACACAAATAGAAAGAAAAGCCAGTTTGGTATTCACATTTCCTAATAGAGGCAGCGTTTTTGTATCTCCCTGGGGCTGCTTGAGAAATTGAAACCTTCTGTTTTAAAAGTTTAAAAAGTTCTATGATGAACTTAATTAATGGACAGAGTCCACAAGAGTAAATTTGTAAAAGTGAAAAAAAAAGAAAAAAGAAAGAAAGAAAAAGCCCATGAATGGTTCTAGCACTTAGACTGGAAGCTGGAGAGGCTTTGATTTCCCCTCTGCCCTCCTTACCCGAAGATTGATACTCATTTCTGCTGTGTTTCCTCCGTGAGGCACACGCAGGGTGGACCTGCCTTGCATAGTCACTGAGGGCTGGTCGTCTACCTAGTTTTTTATTTCAGTTTTCTGCTTTTCTCTCACTAGTGAGTTTCCTTTTCTTATATTTTTAAAATCTGTACTTGTTTGCTTATTTAAACAGAGCTTAATTTCAGTCACGTAATGTCACCATAGTCTGAATTGTTGTCACTTGTATCTTATTCAAAAATACCATACAGAATATAGTGTAATACGTTGGAAATAAAATTTTATCATTCAGTAGCATTAAAAATGTAGGGTGCCATTGAAACAAATAATAGATCCGCTCCTTTTAATTAAACCATACACACTTTTTGTGTAGTAAATGCACCATATAATTACTATAGTTTTATATTCACGAGGCAGAAAATATGTTTAATGTAATAGTTTTTCTTTAGTAAATATTGTATGAGATGATTAAAAGAATCAATTTCATTGCAGCTTGCGTAGCTCCATAAGACCTAGCAATACCACTGTAAAACAGACTCTGAAGCAGCAGGAACACAATGTTGATCATTTTTTTCCTGTGTTAAATCCATATAGTTAACAATAGTATTGTTGGTAAAATAAATAAACTGAACTGTGATTTGAGATCAAGTCTATTGGTTAAACTACCACTACAAAGAAAGGATAATTGCAAAATAGTTTTCTGTAAAAAGTAAAACAACAAAAACTATTTTTATTTTTGCTTTAAAATGGGGATACATTTAAAAGCAAAATAGCTCTTTTTTGCTTTAAAATGGGGGTACAGTTTCATCATTGTGCTTAAATGATAAGGAGAGCATCTCATATTTTTATAGGTTCTTGTTTTATCTGCTCTGGTGTTATTTTAGATGTATAATAAAATCAATTCTTTTCAAATAAATATAACTATGAAAGTTCTCAGACAAGCATAAAACTACAGTGTGTAAAAGCAGAAAGCACAAAACTAATGTAGTGGAATTCATGGTCTGTTTTCTTACTTCTTGACTGTTATTCTTATGAAGGAAACTTTATTCAAAGAATTTATTATAACTATAGCCAAGAGCACATACACTTAGATAACAGCTGTGTGGTGTGATCTAAGAAATGAATTTGCATTGTAGACTGAAGTTTTTGAAAAGCTTCCCTCCGGTATGAAGTATCCTTATTCACTTCTTAAAATAGTTGTTTGTGTAACATTGCAGTTTTATAATAAGATGTATTTTTAGAAGAAAAAATAGTTTCAATTAAATTTTACATTTACACGTTTCTGTGCAATTCTACAAAACAAACATATTAGTCTTGATTTGGTAGAGGGGCTCAGGGGTTCTTGGTGTTAGGGAAACACTGTTTTACAGACAAGAGAGTCCCTCCCTACCCTAAATGAGTCCCCTTTTGACCATCAGTGTCTCCTCAAATTTAATTCCTCAGTACAATATAAATAGAAACACAAATGGCCCTTAAAATGTTTGTCATGTTACTGACTAGTAGCATCCATAACTAGTGCTGTGTGGCAATTCAATGATTAAAATGATTACAGAACAGGTGGCATTCAGCATTACCAAAGAGACCAGACATCAGTCATTCAAGAAGAGGAGTCAATTAAGCTTGTCTATTAAAACACAGAATTGTCTGCAGTCTCAAGCTCCTTCTGAAGTATAATTTAAAGGCCATATATTCTCTCTGAAATGTCCCTTTTATTCTTTTTATTGTGTGGTGGTTTTTTTTTTTTAACAGAGTCTCACTCTGTCACTCAGGCTGAAGTGCAGTGACATGATCTTGGCTCACTGCAACCTCCACCTCCTGGGTTCAAGCCATTCTTGTGCCTCAGCCGCCCGAGAGTAGCTGGGATTACAGGTACACAACACCAAGCCTGCATAATTTTTGTGTTATTAATAGAGATAGGGTTTTACCATATTGGACAGGCTGATCTCGAACTCCTGGCCTCAAGTGATCCTCCTGCCTCGCCCTCCCAAATTGCTGGAATTACAGGCATGAGCCACTGTGCCTGGCCATCAAATGTCCCTTTTATTATAGGCACACAAAATAACAACTAACATCAGTCCAACCATCAAGCTCTGAAGTCAACACAATGTAGAAAAATAGAGGACAGTGATTAGGCTAAATTTACTCAGAGTTTAACATCCTTTTCTGCAGTTTTCTGAACAGTGAATGATATATTTCACTGAGTTTTCTCATTCAGTGAAATTTCTGACAGTTTTCTGGGTTTTAAAAATAACTTGTACATAATTGTCTTTAATATTTTTTGGAAAGTTTTGGATATATTTATTAGGTACCTTGCAATCATGATGAGGTCTGGCTCTGCCACTGGCCCTTTTCTGGATATACAGTTCCATCCGCTGCTCGAAAAACATTCCACTGTATGTGTCAAAACTCAGAATTCACATTCCCAATTCAATCCAATGTTCCCTTCTGACCTTTTCTTCTTTTCCTCTGACATTTAGCTCATTCAGGCTCAAAACTTTAGGGTCAGCTTTGATTGATTGATTGACTGAAACATTTTCTTTGGATAAAATTTCAAAGTTTTACAAAAAGTTTTGTGGAAGAACCACCTATATACTACCTATATACTGGTTACCCAGATTCTTAAGTTGCTTACATTCGTCTTGTTTCTTTATGTCATTCTGTCTTTCTTTTTCTCTTTCTATATATAATTTCTGAAAACTGACAGTAAATTGGAGGACGGTGTCCCTTTGCTCAAAAATACTTCACCATGTATTTTCTAAAAACAAGGACATTACTTTACATCACCACAGATAATTATGTTATATATATTTAATATAATTATAAAACTAATATTGATAAAATACTATATCCATTTTTTTCCTGGTTCAGGATAAAATTTGGGATCAGGTATTGCATTTGGGTTATATCCCACTTTAGTCTCTAATCTGTTGTCATTCCTTGTGTTTGGAAGGCTATGGAAGAACTACTTGAATGGTCTTCAGAGGAAGCAGTTCCCTTAGGGAAAGGTAATATTTCTGTTAGAACAAGAACAGGAAACAGACTTGGTGATGCAGTTAAAGTTTCAATTAATTGAAGCATTAAAATAAAATTTTAGGGAGTTTTGCTAATGATTACCTGTGAATTCCAGATGATTTAGTGGAAAGACTTTAGGAATTGGGAAGAAATAGTAGACTGAGAAGGGTATGTGAAGAACAGGGTGAGAGATGTGGTCTGAAGAGGGCAATCTGAGTTTCTTGTGGAGGTTGACACTAACAGGGAAAAAAGATAATAAGTATGAGTATGATGAGTATTGAGGAGCAGAAGTTGTGTCTTGCCAAGAGCAAGCAGACTCTAGAACTTCCACAAGGCACAGCAAGAAGGTCAACATTGAGACAGACTTACTCCAAGTGTGTAATCTCCTTACTGATCTTTCAAGACAGAGGGAGAAATGTTAGATGTATGTACCATTTGTCCTAGCAATTTTACTTAGTGATTCAAAAGTGAATAAACTGTAGGCCTGATGCTGTGGCTCTCTCCTGTAATCCCAGCACTTTGGGAGGCCAATGAGGGTGGATCGCCAGACATCAGGAGTTCAAGACCAGCCTGGTCAACATGGTGAAAACCCATCTATACCAAAAAAAAAAAAAAAAAAGATAATTAACCAAGCATGGTGGTATATGCCTGTAATCCCAGCTACTCAGGAGGCTGAAGCAGGAGAATTACTTTAACTTGGAAGGTGGAGGTTGCAGTGTGCCAAGAGTACGCCATTGCACTCCAGCCTGGGCAACAGAGTGAGATCTGTCTCCAAAGGAAAAAAAAAAAAAACCGGTAAACTTCAAAATTTTTTTTATTAGAAATGTATTTCTTTGTTTGATTCCAAAGAATAATATTTAGAAATCAGAAAGCATTTCTGAATGCTTCTAAAACTGATTTCTTTCTTTAAATATATTGGTTGATGAACTTCACTATTCTTTCTGCTTAAATAGAAAAGCCTTTCCTAACTAAGAATGTAAGAGCTACTCTAGGTAAAGAAAGAATGTAACATATTTCAAGGAAAAGGCTGCTAATATTTTCAGAAAAGGCTTAATATAACTTACTGCAAGCTATAATAGGTAAAAAGTATATTTAGACTACAGAATTATAATAAATATTTTCCTTTAACAGCAGAGGATTGATGCAAAAAAGAATTAAGAGCTAAAGTAAGATAAACATTAATCATGGTATATTAAATTTATATGATTAAATATTTTATCTATATTTTGGGGAAATTAATAGTTCTACTTACCTATGCATAACATCTAAGATTATAATATATCAAATAGGCATTATCAGTAGTAAATAAATACCAGGAAACAAGGAAAATTACTTTTATGAGATATATACATATATATATATATATATATATATATATTTCCTTTGCATTTTTAAAACACATTGATATATTACCTTTTCAAAAAAGAAACCAAATTAACTAAAAATTTATTTAGCGATGTATAAACAACTCATCTTGGTTTTCAAAATTATCCAGTACTAAGTATTTATGGGCCTCATTTTAGGTAATTCTTTTTTTTTATTGCATTTTAAGTTTTGGGGTACATGTGAAGAACATGCAGATTGTTGCATAGGTACACACATGGCAGTGTGATTTGCTGCCTGCCTCCCCATCACCTATATCTGGCATTTCTCCCCATGCTCTCTCTCCCCAACTCCCCACCCCCTGCTGTCCCTCCCCTATTTCCCCCTGACAGACCCCAGTGTGTGATGCTTCCCTCCCTGTGTCCATGTCTTCTCATTGTTCAACACTCACATATGAGTGAGAACATGTGGTATTTGGTCTTTTGTTCTTGTGTCAGTTTGCTGAGAATGATGGTTTCCAGGTTCATCCATGTCCCTACAAAGGACACGAACTCACCGTTTTTGATGGCTGCATAGTATTCCATGGTGTATATGTGCCACATTTTCCCTGTCCAGGGCATTTCGGTTGGTTCCAGGTCTTTGCTATTGTAAACAGTGCTGCAATGAACATTCGTGTGCATGTGTCCTTATAGTAGAACAATTTATAGTCCTTTGGATATATACCCAGTAACGGGATTGCTGGGTCAAATGGAATTTATATTTCTAGGTTTTTGAGGAATTGCCACACTGTCTTCCACAATAGTTGAACTAATTTACACTCCCACTAACAATGTAAAAGTGTTCCTTTTTCTCCACATCCTCTCCAGCATCTGTTGTCTCCAAATTTTTTAATGATCGCCATTCTAACTGGCGTGAGATGGTATCTCAATGTAGTTTTGATTTGCATCTCTCTAATGACCAGTGATGATGAGCATTTTTAAATATGTTTGTTGGCCTCATGTATGTCTTCTTTTGTAGAGTGTCTGTTCATATCCCTCACCCACTTTTGAATGGGCTTGTTTTTTTTTCTTGTAAATCTGTTTTAGTTCTTTGTAAATTCTAGATATCAGCCCTTTGTCAGATGAGTAAACTGCAAAAATTTTTTCCCATTCTGTGGGTTGCTGATTCACTCTAGTGACTGTTTTGCTGTGCAGAAGCTGTGGAGTTTGATTAGGTCCCATTTGTCTATTTTGACTTTTGCTGCCAATGCTTTTGGTGTTTTAGTCATGAAGTCCTTGCCTACTCCTATGTCCTGAAAGGTTTTGCCTAGATTTTCTTCTAGGGCTTTTATGGTGTTAGGTCTATTTTTAAGTCTTTAATCCATCTGGAGTTAATTTTAGTGAAAGGTGTCAGGAAGGGGTCCAGTTTCTGCTTTCTGCACATGGCTAGCCAGTTTTCCCAACACCATTTATTAAACAGGGAATCCTTTCCCCATTGTTTGTTTTTGTCAGGTTTGTCAAAGATGGGATGATTGTAGATGTGTTGTGTTGCCTCCAAGGCCTCTGTTCTGTTCCATTGGTCTAACTCTGTAAACATTAGTTTTTATATCTATATTTATTCCTATTTTACAGGTAATAAAATTGACATTAAGAGAAACAATGTGCTCAAGATCATATAGCTATGCTCATCATCAAGAGTAAGAATGTAAACAGTAAGTCGCTCATTCCTGATTGCATTTTCTGTTGCTGAGCTAGTTAAATCTATTCATATTCCTGTTATTTTAATAGTTTATTTAAAACTTATATTTAAATAATTTCTTCTTCAAAGTATGTTTCTAAATTAAGTAAAGATTCACATCTTTCTGTTGTCACATTAATTGACGCACAGACCAATTATATTCAGAATGTCGAAATGTAGCTGATAAATAATTAGCACTAGGTTTGCATAAATTGTTTTGGCCACTCTTGTTTCTTATCACAAGCAGTTGACTAATCATTAGATATTTTCATTTTAAAGTAAACAATCTCAGATTTCTGACTGCTCTTTTATTCTGAAATAGTACTCACTTACAGTTGAAGAATTAGTGTTTTTTTTAAGTTTAAATATAGTGAAAATATAATTTATCCTGGAAAGTATGATTATCACTAGGAATATTACAAGTATTTATATGAGAATTAAGCCAAATCCAATATATCTGTATTGATTTTTAAACAGTATATTCTTACATGAACATATTATATAAGTAATACTAAAAATATGTAAGGGTAAACTTAAAAGTCAGAAAATGATATCTGTATTTTCTTGTGTATATTCTTTTAGTATATTCCTTAATTGAGTATGTTTGTGGAACAAAGATAAACTACTACTTCAAAGTTGTCAGTGTGTTTTTACTGCTGCTAATGATGAAGTTTGGATTTTCCAAACATGTTGTGCTCTGTACAGGGGAAACTAGAGTTTGGTGTTAGGCCCTGTCTTTGCTCTGAAAAAAGCATTTCTGAAAGTAGTTTTAGTCAGGACTATATAATTCAGGCTTTCCTTAAGGAGGCCTTTCTTTTTCCAGAGACTGTTGTAAGCAAGTTAAATAGTCCAAATGAAAGATTTAAAACTGTGCTGTTGGTTATTTGCTTAGTCTTACACGTTGGATAAATACATTTTAGCAGAGGATTTGTAGAATATTTTTCTAAATGCGATTAACAGTGACCATCTGAGAAATACTGCTTGCTTTTAGGAAGGGTGTGCTCAAAGCATATTGTAAGCCTGACCAATCAAGGCAGTCAGAACAACCTATATTCCCCCTATCTTGACAGGATTAGAGACTACCAATACGAACACAACCAGCTTGGG
Organism: Callithrix jacchus; assembly: GCF_049354715.1. Lineage (NCBI taxonomy): Eukaryota > Metazoa > Chordata > Mammalia > Primates > Cebidae > Callithrix > Callithrix jacchus. Next base: position 110,299,418 of record NC_133505.1, on the reverse strand, counting down.
TATAGAGTTACAACCACTGGACAGTGTCCCTTGAATTGAATGCCTATCTAACCAACTGAATAGGCAAGAATTTAGAAAGTTTACTGTTGATTCCCTGTCTCATCCTGGCTATATTCTTAGAAAAAGTTAAATATTGTGCCATGTTCCTTAAGACATGGGACAAGATAAGAGGAAATGAATCTTGAATTGGAAGAGAAAAGGAATTCTAAGGAGGCCCAAGTAGTATGCTGGGTCCTAGAGAAGCGGCTACGTTGTCTGGGGTATATATCTAAGGTTCGTCCTCTGGTGCCAGGAAAATTTAAGACATGGACACATATGAGGACCTTAGGAGTAGAGGTTTAATAGGCAGAAGAACAGAGAAAGAAAAACAGATCTCTCTATTGAGAAAGGGGATTTCCAAGTGGAAAGACTGGCTGGTGGCAGTTGCTTACATGAACATGTTATTTAAGTAACATTGAAATAGTCTGGCTTGAGGAGGTGGTGTCTGATTTACTTAGGGCTAGCAAACTGGTTCTATCAGGTGTGATGTTTACGTAGTGTGTGGGGAAGGCTGGTTGCCCCAACCTAATCTTATTATGCAAACAAATTCTCCCCTTGGCCTGGGCCATCTTGTCTGGTCCTTAGTGTACATGTGGCTGGTAGGGGAAGATGGAGCCGCCTTCTTGAGCATGTCTAGTCCCTTGTTCTTGCTGGCATTCACCTATATAAGCTCCCAGCTTGCTTGTCTATGTCTGCAGCTTGACTTTACAGGCTACTCTTGGTTAGAAAATGATTTGGGGCTGCTTTTCATTAAAAATAAAAGTCTTACTGAGGTCTCCCATACCTTTACTGTCTGCCTAAGTGACTTCCTCTTAACTCCCATGTATTAGAAGAAAGAAGACAGACTAGAAAGACTCTTTTCTTAGAAATAAGAGGACCCCTTGGGCATGTTTGCAGGCCAAGTTCAGAAGCAAGATGACCTATGAGATGTTATGTCTGGGATGCCCTGACTAGGTAGGTGCCCAATGGCTTGAGGAAGAGGGGCATCTGACAATTAACCTCAGGTGTTTGTTTTCTGCTTTGTAACATATTTATGTTATCTAGTCTTTTATACAATTTAGTCAGACTCTAGTGCCTATGGTAACTGAACTTTCAAGGGATGCAAGCAGGAGGCTGTGTTTGCCTCCATGGCTCATTAAATTTGAAGGCAGCTTTAGCTGTGCACACACAAAATGGTTACCAGGTACCAACAAGCTAAGGGCAGAAGTCTAGAGCAAGAGGTAGCAATGGACAATGAAAGTACACTTGGAGGCCTTCCCTGGTGATATCCAGAATAAGATAAAAGACTGCCTGCAGGAACACAGAATGGGGTGCTGTCTGATTATAATAATAGCTGATTATCAAAGTGAACATAGGAGAGTGTATTGAGTTTAATATTACTTTTAGAGACACATAGAATTAGTTACGGGTTCTTAATCTGGAATCTCTAGGGACTCTGTAGACAATCTACATTATATTCAGTCTTGTGTATGCCTATGTTTTCTCTGGGAAAAGATATATAACTTTTATTAGATTCTAAAAATAGCTCATAAGTCAAAAATACATAAACATTTGATTGTAGCATCTTCATTTTATGTATTTTAGAAAGATTTTTTTCTTTTCAATTTAACATTGCATTTTGAGTACATTCTTCATGTAATGATTATTGTTTGAAGGCATCAGCTTTTATAACTGCCCTATATCCTAAAATATAGATATGTCATGGTTTATTTAAGTATTCCAGTGTAATGAACCAACTTGTTTTCTAAATTTTACTAATAAAAATAATGTGTTATATCAAGCAGAACAAGTCTCCTTGGCCCAATTTTTGGAGCCTGTGAAGATGATGTGATATCATTTGTAGGAATTTGTTATGTAGATCACCCAGCTGACATTAAGATAGGCAGATTATCCAGGTGGGCCTACTCTGATCACATGAGCCCCTTTAGGAGTAGAGAGATTACTTGGGCTGGTGGCAGAAGGAAAAATTATGGGCAGAGATTAAAAGCCCATGAAGGTTTCTCTGCACTCTTGCAAGCTTCGAAGATGGACAGTGCCTCTAGAAGTTGCCTGGTTCTGGGGGGAGCCGGCAAGGTAAAGGGACTGTAGCTCTCTATCCACAAGGAACTACATTTTACCAGCAACATGACTGAGGTTGAAAGTGGATTCGTCCCCCTCGCTTCCAGAAAAGAGTGCAGCCTTGAGAACACCTTGATTTCAACCTTGGGCAGAGAATTCAGGCACGTCATGCCAGAACTCTGACCTACAGAACTGTGAACTATTAAACTATTAAAGCTGCTATATTTGTGGTATTTTGTTATGCAGCAAAAATATGGTAAAAGAGCTACTGTAAATAGCTTGGCATACAATCATGCCTGAATGTGTAATTTACTTAGTGGATTAAAATGTAAGTACTAGTTCGCAGCACATAAATATGTAAATAAATGCTATCCAGTTATTTCCCCTAAAATATCTGATAATAAAAACTTCTATCAGTGTATTAAGAGGACAATATTAGCTTTTCCAATATTAAGTAATAGTACTTAAGTAAAGCTTTGTTAATTTTGTAAACAAAATATTGTGTTTTGTTATATCAGTTTGCCTTTTATTATTGAAACTAAAAATATATTTTGCAGGTTTGTTACATAGGTATACGCATGCCATGGTGGTTTGCTGCATCCATCACCCTGTCATCTACATTAGGTGTTTCTCCTAATGCTATCTGTCCCCTAACCCCCATTCCCTGCTATCCCTCCCCCAAACCTCGACAAGCCCCCCAACCCTTGCAAGCCCTGGTATGTGATGTTCCCCTTCTGTGTCCATATGTTCTCATTGTTCAACACCTACTTATGAGTGAGAACATGTGGTGTCTGGTTTTCTGTTCTTGTGTCAGTTTGCTGAGAATGATGGTTTCCAGCTTCATCCATGTCCCTGCAAAGGACATGAACTCATCCTTTTTTATGGCTGCTTAGTATTCCATGGTGTATATATGTATATGCCACATTTTCTTTGTCCGGTCTATCATTGATGGGCATTTGGGTTGGTTCCAAGTTTTTGCTATTGTAAACAGCGCCACAGTGAACATGAGTATGCATGTGTCTTTATAATAGACTGATTTATAATCCTTTGGGTATATACCCAGTAATGGGATTGCTGGGTCAAATGGAATTTCTATTTCTAGGTCCTTGAGGAATCACCACACTGTCTTCCACAGTGGTTGAACTAATTTACACTCCCACCAACCATGTAAAAGCATTCCAATTTCTCCACATCCTCTCCAGCATCTGTTGTCTCCAGATTTTTTAATGATCACCATTCTTACTGGCATGAGATGTTATCTCAATGTAGTTTTGATTTGCATTTCTCTAATGACCAGTGATGATGAGGTTTTTTTCATATGTTTGTTGGCTGTATAAATGTCCTCTTTTGAAAAGATTCTGTTCATATCCTTTGCCCACTTTTTGATGGGGTTGTTTTTTTGTTGTAAATTTAAGTTCTTTGTAGAATCTGGATATTAGCCCTTTGTCAGATGGGTAGATTGCAAAAATTTTTTCCCATTCTGTTGGTTGCCAACTCACTCTAATGATTGCTTCTTTTGCTGTGAAGAAGCTCTTAACTTTAATTAGATCCCATTTGTCTATTTTGGCTTTTGATTGCTTTTGGTGTTTTAGTTATGAAGTCCTTGCCCATGCCTATGTCCTGAATGGTATTGCATAAGTTTTCTTCTAGAGTTTTTATGGTGTTAGGTTTTATGTTTAAATCTTTAATCCATTTGGAGTTAATTTTGTATAAGGTTAAGGGAGGGATTCAGTTTCAGCTTTCTGCATATGGCTAGCCATATTTCCAACACCATTTACTAAACAGGAAATCATTTCCCCATTGCTTCTTTTTGACAGGATTGTCAAAGCTCAGATGGTTGTAGTTGTGTTGTGTTACTTCTGAGTCTTCTGCTCTGTTCCATTGGCTGATCTCTGTTTTGGTACCGGTACCATGCTGTTTTGGTCACCATATCCTTGTAGTATACTGTGAAGTCAGGTAGCATGATGCGTCTAGCTTTTTGTTTGTTTGTTTGTTTTGTTTAGGATTGTCTTGGCTATGCAGGTTCTTTTGTGGTTCCATAAGAAATTTAATGATTTTGGTTCATGACTGAGTACTACTCTAACACAACCTAAATCATTATTTTTGGAGAATTTAAAATCAATGTAGATTCTTATTCCAATCCCCTAGCCTCTTGTTCCTCAGTCTTCTCTGCCTCAGCAATCCTGTCATCAGCCACTCACCTTCATGTCATGTTCTAGACCTTGTCATTAAAAATAACTACATCCCCTCTATAATCTTATTGTGAGGCATTCCATTCTTCTGACCACCCTGTTCTGTCTTTCCAGTTCCTTCTCTCTCATAGCCCAAATCTAATAAAACTCTGACCAAGTAAATGCAAAATTCACTGATCTTATAACTTTGACATGTGTTTCTTTTTCCTATTATTTATCATAAATTCCATAATTCAGTACTCAGTTATTTCCTTGATTATATTCCCACTTCTCTTGCTTCACACTCTTCTCTTCACTAAAACACAACCTCAGTTAAAAACAAATTTTCTCCATGTCATGCATATATTCTTGTAACTGAACATGGCTGAAAAACAAAACTAATACAGATACATGCTGATTGTTTAACCTTAGAGTCATGATCAATATAATGATCATGGTCTGGCACTCATATTTCCTAAGTCAATTAATCTTCCACTCTTCAAGATAATGTGTTACTTTCTTCTCTTTCATAGACTTCTAAAATCATTCTACCATCTCTCAGCTGATGAGTATGTTACTTTTATCATGAACAAACTAGAGAAACTTAAAAGATAACTTTTACCCCTTCTCCACATTTACCCATCTATGCCCACAGACTCTTCCTTCCCACTTGTTACTGCAAATGAACTCTTCATATACCTCTAAGGTAGCTCTTCAAGTGCGTGTGAGATCTCATCCCCTCAAGTCTACTCAAGAACATGTTCTAGGAATTTGTCTTTTCCCTCTTGTAACTGTACTCTTTTCAATTCAAAGTTTCTCATCACTCTGCAGGTGTTCTTTTGTTTCCCTGTGTACAGTGGTAACATCAACAAATGAAAACATAAATCTCCTTTGGATTTCTTCTCTTTCCTCATTTTCTTCTTTCCTTTAAAATGCCAAATCCTTGAAAGAGTTTCCTAGCATCCTCTTTATTAATTCCTTCTCTGGCATTGTTTCTTCAATCATTCGAATCAGGATTTTCTCTCACATTGTATTAGGACAAGGACAACATTTTTTTCATTTTCATAGTGTATTTTTATATCTAGGATGTCAATGATTGTCTCACATTTAATCATCTTTTCATATTTTTTCAACATCAGTCTTGATTTCCTCCAAATGAAATTTAGAATCACCTCGTTGAATTTCAAATATATTTTGAACTGAAGATTATTAATTCTATAAATTAATTTAGAAAATATTGATCAAAATAATCTGCATATGTAGGATCATGATGTACTATCTCATTTAAGAATTGATAAGTCCCACAGTTTTTAAAGACTATTTGTGGGTATTTTATAGTTTATATTGATATGTTGACTGGAATAGTTTTTCCACAATATTTTGTACTTTGTTATGACTATAAAGGGAAATTATTAATACCTCATTTGCATCATATATACAGGAGTGCCTTATTAATGCTGAAATATTTTTTCACTTAATTTCTTTAGGATTTCTAGATGTATATACTTAATCTTACAAATACATGTTTCATGTAAATAATAAAAATAGTATATTCTTTTTGAGATCCATACATTTTATTTCTTCTTCCTGTTTTACTGAACTGCCAAGGGATTTCAGAGCCATTTAAAATATGATAATAGCAAGTTTCTAATGTTAATGAGAATGTTTCTATTTTATTACTGAGTATAATGTTAGTTTTGGTTTAAAGTAGACAGTTCTTATTTAGTTATTAAAGTTTTCTTCTTAAATCCTATGTAGTGGGATAAGTAGAAGTACTGCTTGGGATATCAGGTTTATTCTAATGATATCTCTGCTTCTCATCTCTCTCCTTTATTTCTTTCTGTGACAAATAATGAAAATACTACTGCTTTAAGTGGGTGCAGTGGCTCATGCCTATAATCCCAGCACTTTGGGAGGCTAATGCAGAAGGATGGCTTGAGGCCAGAAGTTCCTGATGAGCCTGAATAACATAGTAAGACCCTGTCTCTACAAAAACAATTTAAAAATTAGATGGATACGGTGGCAAACATCTGCAGTCCCAGTTACTCAGGAGACTGAGGTGGAAGAATCACATGAACTCAGGAGGCCAAAGACTTCAGTAAGCCATGATCACACCACTGTGCTCCATACAGTAGAGTAAGTAAGACTGTCTAAAACAAAATTCTTTTACTTTAGAGTTTTTGAAACTTTTGTTTGTTTGTTTTTTACATAGAAATATTTGGTTAACAAAAAAGAGCCCAAATAGCCAAGGCAATCCTAAGCAAAAAGAACAAAGCCAAAAACATCATGTTACTGGACTTCCAACTATACTACAAGGCTACAGAAACCAAAACAGCACAATACTGGTAGAAAACCAGACATATAAACCAATGGAACACAATATAGACTCCAGAAATAAGACCATGTGCCTACAGCTATCTGATCTGACAAAACTGACAAACAAACAAAAAAAAGCAGTAAGGAAAGGATCCACTATTCAGTAAATGGTGCTGATATAACTAGCTAGCTGTTAGCAGAAAATTAAAACTGGACCCCTTCCTGGACTCCTACCTTACACCATATACAAAAATTAACTCAAGATGGACAATATGGTTTGGATTTGTATTCCCGCCCAAATCTCATTTTGAATTGGAAGAGGGGCCTGGTGGGAGGTGATTAGATCATGGGGTCAGATTTCCCTCTTGCTGTTCTCATGGTAGAAAGTGAGTACTCATGAGATCTTATGGGTTAAAAGTGTATGGCATTCCCCACTCTGCTCTCTCTCTCCTCTGTCATGGTAAGACATGCTTGTTTGCCCCTCACCTTCCACCATGATTGTAAGATTCCTGAGACCTCCCAGTCATGCTTTCTGTTAAGCCTGCAAAACTGTGAGTCAATAAAACATCTTTTCTTTATAACTTTCTCAGTCTCAAGGTAGTTGTTTATAGCAGTGTAAGAACAAACTAATATAGAAAATTGGTCCTGAGAATGGGGTGCTGCTATAAAGATACCTGAAAATGTGGAAGTAACTTTGGAACTGAGTTATGGCAGAGTTTGGAACATTTTGAAAGGCTCAGAAAAAGAGAGGAAGATGCGGGAAAGTTTGGACCTTCCTAGGGACTTGTTGAATGGTTTTGACAAAAAATGTTCAACATGATTTGGAAGTGAAGTCCAAGTTGATGTGGTCTCAGGTGGAAATGAGAAATGTATTGGGAACTGGAGTAAAGGTCACTTGTGCTATGCTATGGCAAAGAGACTGGTAGCATTTGCTAAAGCATAGCATAAGTGACCTTTACTCCAGTTCCCACCAGATCTCTGATAGCCCTAGAGATCTGTGGAACTTTGAACTTGAGAGAGATTGTTTAAGGTATCTTGCAGAAGAAATTTCTAAGCAGCAAATTTCTCAAGATTTGATCTGGATGTTTGTAAAAGTGTACACTCAATTGCATGAAGAAAGAGATGATCTGAAATTGGAACTTGTATTTAAAAGGGAAGCGGAGCATAAATGTTAGGAGAATTTGCAGCCTGACCATGAGGTAGAAAAGAAAACCCATATCCTTAGGAGAAAGTCAAGCCAGTTGCTGAAATTTGCATAAGTAAAGAGGAGCCAAATATTAATAACAAAGACAATAAGGAAAAGAATCTCCAGGACATTTGTTTTGTAAAATTCTGTGGGTTAGACAAATGAAGTGTCATGTATCCATGATTATAGAGCATAGAGAATAGATGTAGTGTTAAATTTTAGGGGGCCCTAGAATTTTTCGAATGGTAAATGTGCATTGGCTTAAACTTAAAGTCACAAGCTGCATTAACCCCTAACAAAAGAGCCCTTTGAATGAATTTGATAGCAGGCATTGACTTCTCTCTAGCTATCCAAAGTCCAAGATGACACTGTCTTCTACTATAAGGCTGTTTTGTCTACATTGAAAATCCGTTGTTTAGTGCAGCTACCCTCATCAGTTATCTTAACTAGATATTCTAGATAAGTTGCTGCAAGTTTTACACCTTTATTTGCTGTTTTATCTTGCTCTTTAATGGAGATGACTTCTTTCCTTAAACATGGTGAAGTAACCTCTGCTATTTTCAAACTTTCCTTCTGCAGCCCCTTCACCTCTCTTGGCCTTCATAGAATCAGTTAGGGCTTGTGCTACATTAGGCTTTGGCTTAAGGGAATTTTGTGGTTGGTTTGATCTTTTATCCAGACCACTCAAACTTTCTCCATGTCAACAACAAGGCTGTGTCCCCCCTCCACCTTTTTTTTTTTAACCATATATGAGTTCACTACAGTAATATTTTTAATTCTCTTCAACTTTTCCTTTGCATTTACAACCTGACTTACTCAGGTTGGCCTAGCTGAGGCCTAGCTTTCAACACATCTTCTTCACTAAGACTAATCATTTCTAGCTTTGGTTTAAAATGAGAGATGTGAGACTCTTCTTTCACTTGAACAGTGAGAGGTCATTTTCAGTTCTTAATTGGTCTACTTTCAATATTGTTATGTCTCAGCAAATAGGGAGACTAGGGAAAGGATGAGATATGGGGGATTAATGAAGCAGTTGGAACACACACATTTATTAGTTGAATTTGGCCATATGATATAGGTGCATTTCTTGATGCCCAAAGCCAATCACAACAGTGACATTTAAAAACACTGATTACAGATCACAATAACAGATATGATAATAATGAGACCAGACATGGTGGCTCATGCCTGTAATTCCACCACATTGGGAGGCTGAGGTGGGTGGATCACCTGAGGTCAGGAGTTTGAAACCAGCCTGACCAATAAGGTGAAACTACATCTCTACTAAAAATACAAAAATTAGCCAGGTGTAATGGTGTGCACCTGTAGTCCCAGCTTCTTGGGAGGTTGAGGCAGAAGAAAGAATTGCTTAAACCCAGGAGGTGGAGTCTGCAATGAGTTATGATTGTGCCACTGCACTCCAGCGTGGGTGACAGAGTGAGACTGTCTCAAAATAATAATAACAAAAGAGTCCAAAATATTGTGAGAATTCTCAAAATGTGACACAGAGACATGAAGTGAGAAGATGCTTTTGGTAAAATTGTGCCCATAGACTTATTCAATGAAGGATTGCCACAAACCTTTAATTTGTAAAGAATGCAATATCTTCAAAGAGCAATAAACTGAAGTATAATAAGATAAGGCTAAATGACTTCTGAAAAAGACAAAACTCTAAAGATAATACATAATTGTTTGCTCAGGAATTCAATGATGAAAGAGGATATTTCAGATCAGTGAAACTATTCTGTAAGCCATATTAATGGTGAATATGTGACACTTATTTGTCTAATCCACAGAATTTTATAAAACAAATAATAAAGTTTAATGCATGAAATTTAAAAAATCATCTAGGATAATGTGGAGCTCAGAATGGAATGCACATTGTGTCAAAAGAATCTAACTATATTACAACTGTATAAAGTAAACACCGAAGAGGATGTGTGAACAAGGTGTTGACATAAGAAATGAGCACAGTCTGTAAGGATAAAGGCAAAAGTATTGTATATAGTCACACCCCCCAGCTGAGAAAATTGCTTCCCATGGGGTGTGGGATAACAATTCAGAAACTGCTGTAAATACTTATTTTCTGGAATTCAACAATTAAGTCACTGTAGATAGGGGGAGCCATGTTTCTCACTGTTGGAATGGAGGATTATAGACAGACAAGCAAGGAGAAGAGGCTAGAGTGATCTATGTGGCAAGCGATTAGAGTTAGAGACATCAGTGTGATGTCATGTTTATTTTTATATAGATACAAATGGTCACATATGAAAATATTTACATCTACATATATATACGTGGGTTGATATGCACATATAAATTTTTCACAGCTGAGGTCAAAGAAGCAATTATATCCCCATAGCAATTAGCACACTCATAACCCAAATTTTGGTTTCTAATACCATTTTTCAGTAAAAGGAATCAGGGCTCTTTAGAACAACAGCTGATTATAGGACTGGCTCAGGAAGTAAACAAGATGTGTGCAGATCATCCTGTACTTCTTGAAAGTAGGGAGAACTAAAATAAAAAAATAGGCAATAATTTGGGTATGTCAAAGTGAAATTGAAGCCAAATAATAGAGGTTCTAATGCCCAAACACAAATAATTCTGAACAATAAAACAAATATCACTGTATTATAGCCCACAGTATAAAATATGCACAAATCTATAGTGATATAAATAATTGTATAAATAAATGAATTGTGAGAATAAACACATAGCTCATGCAGAATTCCAAATATGCATACGGCTACTCTGCTCTCAGCAGATTGAGCATAACTTTCTATTATTTGACAGGATGTGTATAGTGACTTTGTTCCAAAGAATATAGCATGGGAAAGTGAAAAAGTAACTTTATTATGGAGGCATCAAACAAATACTACCTCAGCCAGGTGATGAAAATTAACATCCATACCATATTGGAAGTTTGTATCCTTGATATGATGTGGTAAGAATGGCACTTAATCTTTGAGGTTTTCCTTCCAAAAATCTAAAACCCTAGTCTAATAAAAATTAAGAGAAAGACCCAATTAATGGGTATTCTCTAAAATACCTTACCAGCACTCCTTAAAACTGTCAAAATCTTCAAAAACACAAAGTCTGAGAAACTGTCACAGCTAAGAGGTGCCTAAAGAGGTATGATGACTAAACGTGATGTGCTGTGTTAGATGAAATCCTGGAAGAAAAAAAAGACATCATTTAAAAAACATCTCCGTACAGAACTGATTTTAATTAATAATAATGTATCAATATTGATTCATTAATTGTGATACATGGAGCATGCTAAGATAAGGTATTAATAATGGATAGACTTGGGTTTTGAGTATAAGGGAACTCTCTGTACTGTCTTTGTAATTTTTATGTAAAACTAAATGTATTCTTTAAAAATGTATTAAAAATAATCATGTTTTTAAGGGTGACTGTTAAATGACACTCTTTTTTCCCATGAATGATATGAAAAATGCAAAACAAAGGTATGGCAGGTGAAGGCCATATTATGATTTTAATTTCCAATAACAACTATTTTCAGGGATATAAATTAATGTGAGAAGATAGAGGTCCTGCCTTTAGAAACCCAGAAAGAGCTGATTTTCTCACCTAGCTCTAGTTTATAGCTTGAGGCACTACTGGTGAGAGTCTGATGCTAATTGGATTTCTTTCTTTTGAGGGCAGGTGTAGCAATGACAGGGATCCTGGCAATTTCAACTGGACGCATCAGATTTTTCCTTAGAATGAAGAAATATTTCACCTTGTACCCTTATGACATTAATGTATTTGAGGACTCATCAATATATTGTTCAGAATCAAGTGTTTCTTTAGGTTAAAGTAGGTTCTCTTTGAATTTTTTAAAAATAAACACCTTTCTTCCATTTGTTCTTTTTTTCTTCCTTCAACTCCTACTTCTCTGAAGCTATTTCCTGGATCTGTACTTAAGTCTTTCACTGCAAATCATGCTGTCTCTTTTGTCTATATTTTGAGATATGCTTTCTATTTAATCTTCTAGTCAATCTCTTTCCTAACATGTTCTGCTTCCTTTGGAAGAATCTAGGTCCTTTCCCAAGACTCCTCACCCAGTCTCCTGAAAGTTGCTTAGCAGACTAATGAACAAACTCTCATGCTGTTGTCTCCTGCAGAGATCACAGAAAAGCCTGGACATTCAGATGTGTCCTCAAGCTCAGCAAACCTACCTCAGTAGCTGCTCTTATACTCAAAGAAGCTGGATAAGAAAGCAAAAGGCAAAAGGATTACAGGAGAATTTTTTCACTTTTACCCACAGGAGTAAGAGTTAGATAAATTTCAAAAGTCCAAAACTAGACACCCGAGAATGTCAGAACATAAGATTCTGTTGTATATAACATGAGTATGTTTTAAATATATTAAAGTAATACAGGATATAAGCAAAACTGGAATGGAAAATTAAGATATCATGAAAAACTATCAGCATGTTTAAAAACCAAATAATGCTTTTACAAATGAAAAGAATAATTATGTAAATGAAATCTTAATGAATGTTTTCAACAAGGAGTGCTACAACAACTGGATAATAGTCTTTAAAAAACTCCATCACAGAAAAACTTAATTTGAGGCTCATAGGCCCAAATGTAAATGCCAACACAAGAACATTTATAGAAGAAAATGTTGAACAGTATTTTCTCAGTCTTCTAGGGAAAAATTCCTTAGATATAAAAATGACCAACTATAAAATAAGTAATAAATGGGATTTAATCAAAATTAAGAAACTTTGGGAATTAAAAGTTATCTTTAATATATTTTAAATGGACAGACTGAGATAAAATATTTGCAATGCACACATCTGAAGAAAAACTTGCATTCAAAATGGATAAACAGTGCTCACTGATGATTAATGAAAAGACAAATGAGTCAATTTAAAATGGGCAAAATATGTGAACACTTTACAAATGTGTACACACATCCCCTTCACCTGCCTTCCCCCTCAGCACTCACCTTATCAGTAAGTACAAGATAAGGTGCTCAAAATCAATCAACAATCATAAGAGAATTGCAAATAAAATTGCTATGGTCTGAATGTGTCCTTCAAAATTCATGTATTAAAACTTAATGACCAATGTGATAATATTATAGAGGTGAGACCTTTAGGAGATAATTGAGTCATGAGGGTAGAGCCTTCATGAATAGGGTTATTGATCATATGAAAGAAGTGGGAGAGAGTGCCCTAGCCACTTCCTCCCTTCCTTTCCTTCTGTCATGTGAAGACAGCATTTGCTCCTTTCAGAGAACACAGCAACAAGGCACCATGTTGCAGGAGTAAGACTTCACCAGACACTGAATCTTCCAGGGCCTTGATTTTAGACTTCTCTGCTTCCATAACTGTGAGAAATAAATTTCTGTTCTTTATAAGTTGTCCAGTCTCAGGTATTTGGTTATAGCAGGACAAATGAACTAAGACGAAAACCATAAAGGAATATGACTATATTCTCTACAATCATTGAAATGACAACACCAGTGTTAGAGAGCATATGTGGCAACTGAGAGAGCCGTACACTGTTAGTAGGAATATAAAATTTTAAAGCATTTTGAAGAACAATTTGGCAGTTTCTAGTAAAAGCAAGCATATACTAACAATTCTACTTCTAGATATTTATGTAAAACTAATGAAAACGTGATCTCAAAAGAAGCATACAAAACTGTTTATAATAGTTCTATTGACAATACCCAAAACCTATTCGAAATGTGAATGTCCATCAAAGCAATGGATTCAAAATTTGGATATAGTCATACATACTACTCAGCTAGGAAAAAACCGTTTAAATAAATGCCAAAAATCACAGTAGATACAAATGAACTAAACTTGCTACATATATACAAATATTTTCATGTTGGATGAAAAATTGTCCAGTGTTACATTACTTATAACTATGTTACTCATTGGGATTAGGTTTAGCTTTCAGTAACAATAGCAACAACCAAACAATAGTAAATAATAGGAGACTATTTTCTCATCATACAGGAGTTCAGCAATGATATGTCCAGTCAGTCCAGGAAAGGATATTCACTTTGCCAAAGAAAATAATCTTTGTGAATATTATATATATATAATATATATATATATACGTATTACTGTGTTTTGTCTATATTAAGATATAGTTATAAACTATATGCATACATAAGCTGTGTACGTGTATACATATATACACATACACGTTATAAGCTATATGTGAATATCTGTATGGCAACAACATGGAAACCTTGTTTTGAATAATATTATCTCTTCATCCATGCTCAAAGAAGCCACTCTAGCATTCATGCTCTCACATCCCAACTTTATATTATTTAATATTTTTAAATTCTTTAGTTTTGTAATTTGATGACAGTATCTCCATTTTTATTATAAAATGTAATTCTATGTGACTCTAAATCTTAGAAGGATTCTTAACTTTTCACAGGTGACATTAGAGGCCCAAGTACTAGTTATTCCAGCCAAATCTGAAAAGAAAGATTTGATCCACGAACATGTCTCTCAATAGCAGAACAGAGAAATACATTGAAGTGATAGCAGAATAATGTTGAGGAAGATAAAATTATTTCTGAAGAAATGAATATAATTTAGCGTTGTAAAGCTGAACTCCCAGTGAGAGATTTTTACAGATTAAAGCACTCATATCAGTGGTGTGAACAAATGAGAAGAACATGGCAGGGCAGGGAGTAGAGTGGGGATGGGAAGAGAGGAAAGCCCAGTCAGACTGTTCCAAAGGATCTTAGAAAGGCACCTTAAAGCACATGTTGGTAATTGTTTAAAAAATTCTTAAAATGTAGTAAAATATCCCCTATTTCAAGAAAATACCAAAATATATTTTCTTATAGTACCTCAATGATAAAAGATTCATAGGACAGCAACATCAAGTTTACTTAAAATGTAGACATCTCTTTTCTTAAAAAAAAAAAAAAGTATTATCCGAGTAATTTGAATCAAAGGACACTAATGATCCAAAAGATTACTTTCTCCTTATGGAAAGTCAGGGCCTTTTTCATTTTCCTTTTTCCCTTCCATCTCTCATTCACATGTTCTCCTTTTTGCCTTTTACGATAGTGTACTCCTCTGATTCTTCTACCTCTTTGGACATTCTTCCCCTCGTTTTAACCAGCTTAATAACCCTGACTTTTCTGTTCAAAATTATCTTTAATAATCCATGTTCTGTAATGTTGTTATTTCTCTGATACACATTCCTAAATTTCTACCTATGTCCCCGATACTTCACTTGTGCTTAAGTTCTTTATTTTCAACTCTCTGTAGTTGTTCCTCCAAATGCAGTATGTTTGAAACAAAATTCACCATCCATACCCCCTAAATAACCCCAAAACATTCTCAGCTTTTCCATGCTGAGGATGGTGTCTGAAGTGAAATCAAACTGAGTTCAAACTCGGTTTTGCATCTTACTAACTGTCAGATTATAGGGAATGTTTCTCTTTCCCTTTTTGTCTGTTTCTGGGGATTCATGAGATTGGATATGTGAGACTGTATATCTCTCACAGCGTGTGTTAGTTTGTTTTCACACTGCTAATAAAGGCATACCTGAGAGAAAAAGAGGTTTAATGGACTCACAGTTTCACATGGCTGGGGAGATTTCACAGTCACAGAAGGAAAAGAGGAGCAAAGCCATGTATTATGTGGTGACAGGCAAGAGAACTTGTGTAGGGGAACTCCCCTTTATAAAACAATCAGAACTTGTGAGATGTATTCACTATCACAAGAACAGCATGAGAAAGACCTGTCACCATGAGTCAGTCACCACCCACTGGGTCCCTCTCAGAACACATGAGAATTATAAGAGTTCAAGATGAGATTTGAGTGGGGACACAGCCAAACCATATTACGGGGTAAGAGCTCAATAATATTAATTTATTCTTTTGTTCATCCCTTGATAGAGTAGGCAGAATAATGGACACCCAAAGATGCCTGTATCCTAATCCCTGGAGTCTGTGAATATGTTCTTGCATTGCAAAGGGAACTTTTTAGATGTGACCTACTTAAGGATCTTAATATGGAGATATTATCCTGAATTATTTGAGTGAGTCACCTATAACCACAAGGGTCCTTACAAAGGAGAAGATAAATTTGTGTTGATTTAGCCACTAATCCTGTGATATTTGTTACAGCAGCAGTAGAAAACTAAAACACAAATGCTTAGAAATGGAAGTCGAATGCTGCTTCCTGTGATAAATTCTTCATTCTCCTTTTATGTACTGTGTTAAAAAAGTAAAAAATATCTTACTTCATCCTTTAAGATGTGTGATTTACCTCTTCTGCAGTGCTTCATGTATCCAGGTTATTATAAAGATGGCCTATCTGTTGTCCCTGTTTCTCGATCATCTGAGAGCCAAGAGCTTCTATACCTTATTGGTAATTATCAAAATACGAGTTTAATCTTTTCACTTCTATATTCAAAATCCAATAACGGCTCTGTTTTCTTCCACAGCAATTTCATCTCTGTCTTTCTTTCCCTAATGTGACTTATTAAGCAGGCTTTCTCTCCATGCTTCTCCCACATTAAACTTTAACTTTATTAAACTAGTTTTATTCTTGCACAGTGCACACACATTTCTGCCTTTCTGTCTTGCTTATGGTTTTTCTATCTCCTGGGCCCCTCCATGCCTTTCTTGCTGCTTTTTCAGATCCATCTCTCTTTATGGCCGGGCAAGGCTTACTGGCCCTGACTCATTTCATCAAGGATTGCAGAACTTAGAAGAGCTTCACTCCTAAGGATAATCTCTCACTTCCTTGCAGTTTAGCTCTTAAAATTTACTCCTTTCTCCACAACTGAAGTATCAGCTTTGTTTAGGGTTGATATGTCTTATACTTTTTAATATAATCATATATATGTGTGTGTGTGTATAGTTATAAAATGATATGTTATTTTACAAATAATCACATTCAAAATAATTTATGAAAAAAATTTGCATATAGAATAATATCTATATTTCATCTTCCCTGTTTGGAAAATTTTAAAGTGTGATATCTCATTTAGTAATTTATCAAATTTGCAATGACTAATCTGACTTGGAAGACAAATTATGATTGTACGATGATTTTCTTATTTACATAATTCATAACAGTAATTTGGTGAATCACAGGTTTCCAACATTTTCCAGATTTAATGATCTAAATTAGTGATATGCTATGTTCCCATTTTTAAATGCATACACTTATTTCTCAGTAACTATTTTTCATTAACTTGATAGTAGTTTCTATATATGTGCTAAGTCTGTTTTAAATATTTGTCACGCCTCTCTAATGATGATTTAGTTCAAATTAAGGATCAAAGCTTAGAATAATTAAGAATTTGCTCTTGTTCAACATTGAACTAAGACTTAGCTTGAACTAAAATATTCCAGGTGTTCTAACTTTTGCCAGTGAGATCCTGAATACTATCAAATGAGTAGCGGGAAGTATCTCTCTTGAGAAGAGTGTTTTATTTACTGGAATTTGTAAAGAATGTCATCTCATAATTTTTATCAAGTTTATTTTGTGTTAAAATCACTTGGGGACTTGTTCTAAATATGCAGGATCTCTGGACTGATCTGAGATTTTCTGATTCAGAAAACCTGAATGGCAATGGAGACTTGGAATGATGAGGGTTTGGGAGGCGTGTGAATGATAAATTGCTTAATGGGTATAATGTGTTATTGAAATGATGGATACTCTAAAAACCGTGACTTCACCACTCTGCAATGTATGCTTATAACAAAATTGGACCCGTCCCCCCATACATTTATTTTTATATTAGAAAACCCCAATAGTCCCCTGGAATAAGCATTTTTAGCAAGCTCCACAGGCGACACTGATACAGATTGTTCATGTTACAGATCTTGAGGAACACAGCAAGTAACAGCCAGTTTACTCAGGTGTGTGTAACCTATGTGCTGTTACATTATGTTATGATTAAAGAGATGTCACAATAGGGGATAGGAAGCAATACTGCACTCTTACTTTTTCTAGATGGGACATCAGTTTTCAGTTCAAGGCCACCAGAAAATTATTCACCTCATGAAAAGAAAACAAGTATGATCCACCCAACATTTGCTGAAATAATGGAGAACAACAATAGTTAAGCTTAAAATGTGCAGACCGAAAGTGAGATAAACAGACATCCAGCATTTTAAAATTATTTTTAAAGTTTTATTTTTAAATATATTTTTTAATAGATGCACATAACAATTACATATATTTATAAGGATACATTGTGATATTTTCTTATATGTACACATTGCAGAATAATCAAACCAGAGTAGTTATATGTTCATTATCTTAAACATTTATCATTTCTTTGTGGTGAGAACATTTAAAATCCTCTTTTAGCTTTTTGAAATATGCAATACATTATTGTTGACGTAGTTATCATGCTGTGCAACAGAACTTATTCTTCCTAACTGAAACTTTGTACCCTTTGACAAAAGCCTCCCCTTTCCCCATCTACCACTCCCTCCCCAGCCTCTGGTAACCACCATTCTACTCGCTGCTTCTGTTCAACTGTTTTAGATTCCACATATAAGATCATATAGTAACTATCTCTTTGTACCTTGATTATTTCACACAGCGTAAAGTCCTCTAGGTTCATATATGTTGTCACAAATTACAAAATTTATTTTTTAAGGCTGCAGAATATTCTATTGTGCATATGTACCACATTTTAAATCTCTATTTGTTGATAGGCACTTTAAATATTTCCATATCTTGGATAGTGTTGGTCATTGTGAATAATGCTGCAATGAACATGAGAATGCAAACATCTTTAATTCATCTCAATTTTTGTATATGGTAAAAGGAAGGAGTCCACTTTCATCCCTCTGCATATGGCTAGCCAGCCATCCCAGTATCACTTATAGGGAGTCCTTTTCCTGTAGCTTATTTTTGTCAACATTGTCAATCATCAGATGGCTGTACGTGTGTGGCTTTAATTCTGGGTTCTCTAACCTGTTCCATTGGTCAATGTGTCTATTTTTGAACCAGTACCATACTGTTCTGATAACTGTAGTTTTATGATATAGTTTGAAATTGGGTAATGTGATGCCTTTGCCTTTGTTCTTTTTCCTTAAGATTGCCTTGATTTGCAAATTTTAATAGGATTTGTTGTTGTTATTGAGAAATTTGAGTTCCTTGTATATTTTGAAATTCACCCTTTTTCAGATATATGGCTTGCAAATATTTTCTCCCAATCTGTGAATTGTCTCTTCACACTGTTAAATGTTTCCTTTAATGGGCAGATACTTTTTAGTTTGATGCAATCCCATTTGTCTATTTTTGGCCTTCATTTCCTGTGGTTTTGGGGTCCAAGAAATTATTGCCCAGATCAAAATCATGGGGCTTTCCCCCTATGTTTTCTTCTCAACATTTTACAGCTTTATGTCTTATACTTATAGCTTTGATCCATTTTGAATTGATTTTTATATAAGGGAAGATGTAATGGGGGGAGGAGCAGAGATGTCTGGAAGAGGCTTTCAGTTTCCCCCATCTGATGTGCCCAGGTTCTTGGCCTCTCTTGCCCCAGGAATGGGGGAAGGAGCCCTAGAGGTGTGGTGAGCTTACTGTTCAAATAAATATCTTGGACCCAAAGTGTTTAGCTGAGAGAAATTTATTAGGCAGAGAGAGAAAAAGTGGAGAGAGAGCTCCCATGCTGCCATGGGAGGGGAATCCAAAGGGGATGTCCCCACAGGTAAGTGGATATGGGATTTTAACCTGGCAGTTATACCCGCCCCATCCATGTTCTTATTCAATGAGAGGAGTTCTTTCAAACTTTTGCTGGAGTGATTGATCTCTGACTTCCATAGTGGATTGGCTGCCAGGTCTGTAACAGAGGCCCTTAATCCCAGAGCTTTTCATGGCTTTTTGAAGAAAGAAGCACATCAGGAATTTCTACCTAGCCCACTCCAGGGAAAGTCAGACAAAGACTTCATATTCCCGATGGGTGTGTGGATGGAGCCATGGAACTAGGAAGCTCTTGCCTTTGAAACCATGCCCCCTGTGGACCCGGGAAAAGAGGTTTTTCTCCTTAACATAGTCTCAATGAAATGTTTGGCATGTGGATATTCAGTTTTATTCAATACCATTTGTTGGAAAAACCTGTCCTTTTGCATTGTGTGTTCTTGTCACCTGTGATAAAAATCAATTGAGTGTAAATGTATTGATTTAGGCTCTCTTATCTCTATCCAATTCCATTGGTCAGACATCCAGCATACCTGTAAATGTGCAGGGTAAAACTAACTTCTGTGGGAATCATTTGATCCTAACCATGCACAAAGACTGAGTAAAGTCAAAAGTGAATATGACAAGAAAGAAACCATAATTTGGTTAAAACTGTCTGGGAAGAGAACAGCTATGCCCCAACATCATCAATATCCCAAAACAGAAAAGCAAAATGAAACAAAAGGAACAAACAAAGCTTGACCAAATAAGAGATATCTTATCTTGGTTAATGATTTGAACATTTTTATAAGGAGTACATGAAAACATATATAGAGTGTCAGCATATTATTTCTCATTTTATGTAAGTATACCTAAGTTGGTTACATGAGAAAAGAGATACGATTCTCTATGCTGGGAATTCAGTCATGATCTCTTAAATCTCTTGTTATATATGCTTCATCTGGTGAGTCTTAAACTTGGGACATTTCATCTTGCCCAAAACAGACATTATTTAAAATTTTCTGGGGATTTGCTTAGTACCAAATCTCCTTGACATACATATTGATGCTATTCCTTGTCTTCAATTTTTAAAATCTCCTTGAACCTGACCTCTTAACGTAAAGATCACTACTTCTGTGATCCTTACAACCAGGATTCTGACAGATTCTTTTCTCTATTGCTAACTCTCAGCCTGCTTTGGACAGCCTAGATATGTTCTCCTAGCTTTCCATCTATGTTTCCAAAAGCCTCAGCTTCTCATTTGCCAGCAGCCAATTGAATAAAGCTCTGATATTATATTCCTGTTTTGCTTTGTTTTGTTTTGTTTTTTTGAGAGGAAGTCTCATTCTGTTGCCCAGGCTGGAGTGCAGTGGCACAATCTTGGCTAACTGTAACTTTCACCTCCCAGGTTCAAGTGATTCTCCTGATTCAGCCTTCTGAGTAGGTGGTACTACAGGAGCGTGCCACCACACCTGGCTAAATTTTGTATTTTTAGTGGAGATGCAGTTTCACCATGTTAGCCAGGATGGTCTTGATCTCCTAGCCTCATGATCCACACGCCTTGGCCTCCCAATGTTCTGGGATTACCAGAATGAGCCACTGCATTGGGCCTATATTCTTCTTAAATAACTACTGTGTTGAAAGATGTGTGAACATATGACAAATATTGCATCATGAACAATTTGATGCAGACTTGTTAGAACTCAGAAATGATTTCCAAGGGTGATGATGATTAACCCACCTATATCTTTTGAACCTATTTTGTTCTCGAGGCATACAGATCATGTTCTTGTCCTAAACCCCAGAAGTATCCACAGCAACACACGTTCTGGTCAAGATGAATGATCAGAAAGAAAGATATAATTTCTTTCAGCCTAACTCACTTTTCTTTTTCTCTGTTTCACAACTTGGTATCCAAATCCACCAAGAGAATCTTTTGAAACCACAAGATAGCTAGCTTCTACTATATGTTTTTGCAGCAAATGTGTGAAACAAGGCCGGCTCCTCAATGGGAAAATGAGTCATATGGAAGGGATTTATATTTTAATGTACACTATATCTCAAAAACACTTTAACTCTTGGGCAGTTGGTTACCTTATTTATAGTTTAATGATACCAAGGTATCTCATAGGATTATTCTGAGTATAAAATAAGATAGGCTATATTTGCCAGACTCGCATATGCCAAAGGCTGTGTGTCCTTTTATATTGCCCACAGTTGAATGCGCTTTCGTATGTTTATATTTATAAACTGTATTTTGATGTCGTCTTCAAATTGGGGAGCAAGTGACACTTCCCCATAATGAAAATTGATATGCATATTGCATTCTCTCACATATTACAGGGACTGGGTTTTGAAATAGCAGCTCTGCCCACTTTTATAAAGCATGCTGTAGAGGTGACTACCCGTTATTCCCTACAGAAAACCGTCACAGTTGTAGCTGACTACACACACAATTTTTGACCTAATAATTGCATAGCAGTTTTTACAGAATATAGTGCATTTTGAATAGACAAGGATGGCATGCCTTGACAGAGTTCCATCTGTTAAAAAAGAAAGAGTAGTCTTAGTTAAAATCCTATTTCTGCATTTTAAAAAAGTATTATTCTGGTGAAGTGATTTCCAACTCTGTTAGTTCTTGAGGGCATTTAGTTAAAACATTTAGAAATTGTTTATGTGTTAAAAGAATTTCCAAAACAACAAATTCAGTTTTGAATATACTGTGCTCAAAGCCAGTATAAAAATATGGGATATTGAACAAATTCCATGCTTATGATTTAATTGTATGTATGTGACTAGAAAGCAAGTATATAAACTATTTTCTTTTGCCAATGATATTTGAGTTATCATAGCTGAGTCAGGTAGTGATGAAGTCTATTACTTAGCTACTCTTTACCTTCTCGAGGAGAGGCTGTAGCATATTGAGTTTGAAATAAGAACTCTGAATCCATCCAGTCTCCTATGTAGTAATAATTTCATAAATGTGAGAATATGCATATCAAGTGACCATGTGAGTATGTCTCTGTGTAAGACATACTACACTAGTAGAAACACACCAAACCTGAAAAAAAAAGGTTTCTTTGCTATCATATAATAAAACTGGGACTGTTGTATCATGAATGCTATCTGCATAAAAAAGGCAATTTTAAATGGAATAAAGGAAAGGGAGCCTATTTTCCCCAATTACTCTAGATACTTTGACTTTTAAAAAATCACTAGATTGACAATTAGTTTTAACATAATTTAGGCAGAGGTTTTGTGATGAATCAGTTAAATAAAAGAAAATTTTTGAACAGATAGCAAGAAAATAGAAAATACATTGGCTTAGCTACATTTTATTTAATTCCCTTTATTGAATACTATCATTTAAGCATAATTTGTTTTTATAGATTATAGTTGACAGTAGACTTAAGTAAAATGAATGTAACAGTTACTCATCAAATAAATTTTTCAATCAAAAAATGTGGTTTTTCTGGTAAATGAGGAGTTTATCTCACAAGTACTGGTGGCACTATGAATGGAGAATATTATCAGAATCAACTTTGGGAAATTGTTCAAAAATTTACAGGTGTAATATTTTTGAAGAAAACACTGAAACATATATGTAAACTCATTAAGTAATTTGTCTCTTTAATCAGCTATCCTTTTAAGATCTGAAAATGTAAAATGAAGTCCAATAACAATAAAGTCATGCTGCAAAGTACATTTTCTACATGCAACTTGTGGGGGTCAAGCAAGATTTATTTTGTTGTCTGAGTTCTCAGCTCATAACAGACTAGTACAATAAATGAACATGTAGATTATAAATTTGACTTGTTAGTGTATCCTTTGAGTCTTTCACCCTTGGTTTAAAAAAATCTTCAAATACTGAATAAGACATACAACTTGCCACTCCGAAAATATTTTTTAGTATGTTTTACACTACCCATTTTATGACAATTGTCATGAAGCCAGAATTCATATTTAAAAATTACTAAAACCCATTCATGTAAGCAGAGCTCATTTAATATAGGATGCCATGATAGCAGTTGCAAATAAAAAAGAACGGAATGCCCTGAGAGTGAGTTGCTTGTTTGACACCAGTATACATTTTGTTAGTGACTGTATTTGGAATGTGATCATAACAGATAGAGTAGAGACTAAAGCTCCCATCCCCTTTAAATTGACTTTAGCAATTGCACCCCTGGTGTATACTGTTTATCTCTCCTCTATCCAGTTTAAAAATCACATCTGTCAGGAAATATGGACTTTTAATGCAATCATTTATTGATTCATGACTGTGAGAAAGCCATAGAAATAAAATATAAGAGAATAAAACATGGTTACATAGTAAAGTGTGAGCACCACACAGAGATATAAAGAGAAAATTTATGTTAGTATTGAAATGAAGAGGAAATATCTTTGGACTTCACATTTACGTTATTAAGGATTTGACTAAGGATGGAACATGGCAATAATTAAATATTTAAATATATTACAAATGTAAATGTCTATATGTGTATAACATTATACATGTTCAGTTGAAAATACATGAGTAAAAATTAATAATTTCAGGATTTTAAAATATTTTAATCATATTTGAAAACTGGTCTCCTGTTTATCTAATTATGTGATTTTCCATAGTTGGTATTTATATCCCTGGAGGTATTTCAGTTGAACTATATGAGGTGGGAATATATGGACTGTGTGTTTCCTATTAATCTTCATAGGCATGTTTATTGCCTAATTTTATCCTGGCACATGGCAAGGATTTCATACTGAATTTTCAGAAAAATTCAATTATTTCGTATCAGTAAATGAATGAGAGCAAATACTCAATTTTGAGAAATTTAAAATGTTATTTGTCATAAATAAGCTGAATATGCCCTTTGCATTTGCTGTTAGTAAATAGACTAAATCATTAGCTTAAACTTCATACTCCCTCTGTTTGGCTCTTTGACTAATTTCATGAACCAATTCTGTTTTTCTGTGGTTTAATTTTATTTTTTTTAAAAAACTGAAGACACATCTTAAGTGTTCAGCTTTAATGTCAGGGGCACCTTTAGAATGATCTAATAGAAAGAGGAGGCTTTTCAAAACAATGCTCAAACACCAGCCTGAAGAGAAATATTAACCAACTTTCACCGAAATCCTATCTGAAGCTGTGAACTTGTATCAAAGCAGCTTTTCACTCAAGAGGTGGTATATAGTCAAACGTGGTGTATACTTTCTCACACTGTATCACAAAATTCCTTTCCATTCTATCACTTAAACTCCCAATCCTATTTTCATCCAGCACCAAAAATGTGTAACCTCTTCAAAATTGACAAAACATAAAATATCATTTTATCTGATACCAGTTACGCAAATTCTAAAACATAGTTTGAAGACATTTTTGTATTTAAATTTATAGAAACTAAAAACCAAGTCTTTAGTTTTCATAAATTAATCATGATCATTTCAGATAATGCTCTTTCAATCTTGATTTCTTTGCTATGATTTTTGGGTGAGGGTAATGTTATGGTATGACTCCCTGTTTATGCTTCCTTTTTACTTATCTCCCTCAAAGGTTTCATTAAAGCACTAAGAACAGTTAACTTCTAGTCTACCATTCAATGCTGGTTTTCATCCCAAATAGTGGTCTTTTGTTACCCAGCCTTTCTCATATTCTTATTCCTTGATCATCCCATTTATGCTTCCAAGGCGCATTCTTCCTTAGATCTACTCCCTTCACAGTTTTCTCATGGTGCTTCAAGAATCTTTCTTTTTTTTTCTTTTCTTTTCCTTTTTTTTGAGACAGAGGTCTCACTCTGTTGCCAGGCTGGAGTGCAATGGCATATTCTTGGCTCTCTGAAACCTCTGCCTCCCAGGTTCAAGCAATTCCACTGTCTCAGCCTCCTCAGTAGCTGGGACTATAGGTGTGCACCACCATGCCCAGCTGATTTTTTGGTGTTTTGGTAGAGACGGGGTTTTACCATGTTTGCTGGGATGGTCTCAATCTCCTGACCTAGTGATCTGCCCGCCTCGGCCTCCCAGAGTGCTGGGATTATAGGCATGAGCCACCGCGCCTGGTTTTAAGAATCTTTCTATTGCAACAAGCTCCCATGCATCATTGCCTACACTTCTATACCCTATGGAAGCACAGCACATTTTACATGTGCTCCTTTCCCTGTAGATTTCTCAGGTGGCGGCTGATCAAAGATCTGAGAGATGATGTTGACATTTCCTTGGATTTCCAAGGCTATTTTAATGTTATTACTCTTCTTCCCTAGCACAAAGCCCCTCATTTCTGTGAGGTTTGTGCCATATGGATATACCACTTTTTAGTCTTCTTGGTTTTTCTTTACCAAGCTCTAGGCAAATTCTTCATCTCGCTGAGGACTATGACAATTAGTTAAAATTTTAATTATGACTCAAATTCAAATTTTCAACCCTCTAGTTTTTATATTTTATTTTGAATACTTTTACATACAACCTCAATTTGCAGGCTATAATCAGATATCTTCATGATTGCTTTAAATTTTATTACTTCTTAAATCTCACATTCCTATATTCAATGCTTTGATATTTTTACTCTTTTTTCATGCCTTCGTTCTCACAGTGATCTTTTAAAATTTATCGTAGAGATGTCTGATAGTAAACTTGCTCCTTATTCCAGTCTATCAGCTAGAATTGTGGCCTCATTTCTTTTCCTGTCAGTCTAAAGTGTATAATCGCATCTACTGCTCTTTTGCCAGGGCCCTCAGTGAATTGTCTTTCTTCTATATTAGTGTGCAAATTCCCAACAATAGATCAATACAGATGAAACTTGCTTTCTCTGTGAAGCTTGACCACTGAGTATACATAGGTACTTTCTGTTCCTTGCCAGGCACCTTGTAAGGTACTTCACCTTTCTGCAATGTATTTGTTCTTCTCTCATTGGTGGGATATTAATCTGATGGTTAAAAGGACAATCTTCTATTAATCCTTTTTAGTCTTTTCTGTCTATGATAATGTTTGGTGCCTAGGACATACCTAAAACCCTAATTAAATCAATGTATAAATTCATCCTCATTTTAAAAATGACAGATGAAATGGATGTATTTACCATGTGCAATCTCATGTTTTGACATACACATACATTGTGGAATGACTATCTCTAGCTAATTAACATATGCATCTCCTCAGATAGCTATCAGTTTTGTGGTGTGAACACTTAATATCTACTCTCTAGTTATTTTCAAGAATACAATAGGATTTTTAACTATAGTCACCATGTTGTATACAGACCCCCTGAACTTATTCCTGAAAAGCCTCTGCACAGCAAAGGAGACAATCAACAATGAAGAGACAACTACATACAAAATGGAAAAAAGACACTTGAAAACTATACATTTGATAAGGGGTTAATAATCAAAATATATAAGAAACTCAACTCAATAGGAACAAAGCAAGTAACTCAATTTTTAAAAACGGCAAAAGACCTTAATAGACATTTGTTAAAAGAAGTCATACAAATGTCTAACATCCTTATTATTTAGAGGAAATCCTTAGGGAAAATAATAATTTTGTAAAGGGCATAATTAAGCAAA
This sequence comes from Callithrix jacchus, assembly GCF_049354715.1. NCBI lineage: Eukaryota > Metazoa > Chordata > Mammalia > Primates > Cebidae > Callithrix > Callithrix jacchus. Next base: position 110,272,439 of record NC_133505.1, on the reverse strand, counting down.
CAACCACTTAATTTGTCTTTGATTTAAAATAAAAAAGCACATCCACTCTAGCAGAAACTGTCAGTGCTGTGTCCAAATGCCCTTTGATTTTTTTTTAAGGAATCAAGATTTATTAGGTTTATACTGTAAAAGAGGCACTTGACATAGCCTCTTTATTCTTCAGAATAATACTTTCAGTACTCTATCTCTATTTTTTTATTAGTATACTTGAAGTTCAGGAATACATGTGCAGTAACTGCAGGTTGGTTACATAGGTATACATGAGCAGTTGTGGTTTGCTGCCCCCATCCCATCATCAACATTAGGTATTTCACCTAATGCTATCACTCCTCTCAGCCCCAGCCCCCTGACAGGCCCCAGTATGTGATGTTCCCTTCCCTGTGTCCATGTGTGCTCACTCTTCAACTCCCAGTTATCAGTGAGAACATGCAGTGTTTGTTTTTCTGTTCCCATGTTAGTTTTCTGAGAATGGTTTCCAGTTTCATCCATGTCCTGAAAAGGACATGAACTCATTCTTTTTGATGGCTGCATAGTATTCCATGGTGTATATGTGCCACATTTTCTTTATTCAGTCTATTATTGGTGGGCATTTGGGTTGGTTCCAAGTCTTTGCTATTGGGAACAGTGCTGCAATAAACATGTGTGCATGTGTCTCTATAGTAGAATAGTTTATAATCCTTTGGGTATATACCCAGTAATGGGATTGCTGGATCAAATGAAATTTCTATTTCTAGATCCTTAAGGAATCACCGCACTCTCTTCCACAATAGTTGAACTAATTTATGATCTCACCAACAGTGTAAAAGCATTCCTGTTTCTCCACATCCTCTCCAGCATCTATTGTTTCCTGACTTTGTAATGATCGTTATTTAACTGGTGTGAGATGTTATCTCATTGTGGTTTTAATTTGCATTTCTCTAAAGACTAGTGATGATAAGCTTTTTTTCCATGTTTGTTGGCTACATAAATGTCTTCTTTTGTGAAATGTCTGTTCATATCCTTTGTCCACATTTTGATGGGGTTGTTTGTTTTTTCTTGTATGTTTATTTAAATTTCTTATAGATTCTGGATATTAGCCTTTTGTCAGATGGATAGATTGCAAAATTTTTCTGCTATTCTGTAGGTTGCCTGTTCACCCTGATAATAGTTTCTTTTGCTGTGCAGAAGCTCTTTAGTTTAATTAGATCACATTGTCCCAAATCTCCTTAAGCTGATAAACAACTTCAGTAAAGTCTCAGGATACAAAATCATGTGCAAAAATCACAAGCATTTCTATACATCAAGAACAGACAAACAGAGAGCCAAATCAGCAGTGAACTTCCATTCACAGTTGTTACAAAGAGAATAAACCACGTAGGAATACAACTTACAGGGGATGTGAAGGACCTCTTCAAAGAGAACTACAAACCACTGCTCAAGGAAATAAGAGAGCACACAAACAATTTGAAAAACATTCCATGCTTAATGATAGGAAGAATCAATATTGTGAAAATAACCATACTGCCCAGAATAATGTATAGGTTCAACGCTGTCCCCATCAAGCTATCAATGACTTTCTTCATAGAATTAGAAAAACCTATTTTAAATTTCATATGGAACCAAAAAAGAGCCCCTATAGCAAGATAATCCTAAGCAATAAGAATAATGCTGGAGGTATCATGCTACTAGACTTTAAACTACTACAAGGCAACAGTAACCAAACAGCATGGTACTGGTACCAAATCAGATATATAGACCAATGGAACAAACAGAGGACTCAGAAATAATACCACACATCTGCAACCATCTGATCTTTGAAAAACCTGACAAAAGCAATGAATGGGGAAAGGATTCCCTATTTAATAAATAGTAGTGGGAAAACTGGCTAGCCATATGCAGAAAACTGAGACTGGTCCCCTTCCTTATGCCTTATATAAAAATTAACTCCAGATAGATTAAAGACTTAAATGTAAGTCCTAAAACCATAAAAACCCTAGAAGAAAATTTAGGCAATGCCATTCAAGACATAGGCATGGGTAAAGTCTTCCTGACTGTAACACCAAAAGCAATGGTAACAAATGCCCTCGGATCTTCTTACCATGCATGCCTGCTCTTGCTGGTCATTTTACTACCAAGCCAGCATCTTTACCTCTTTTGAAAAACTGCTCACAGTTCTCTCTTTTGGACAACGGCTGTGCCTATGCACACAAAGAGTCAGAAGTGCTAAAAATGCTAAAACTATGTATTCCTCTTGGGGGCCAGCTTGTAGCCAAGGATTTTGGATCTGGAGACTTCAATATTACAGCTTTCTGCATTGGATCCGGATTACTCAGGTGTTTTCTGTAATGTGTCCATAGATCCCTGCAAAAATTATCCATGGAGTACTTTGCTTCATATCTCAGATTTATTTTGCTTTATTTCTTCCCAGTCCCACTTCCCTCTCCCCTACTGGTTTTCTTGAGAACTTCACCTAATAAAGCATATTTTCATAAATCTTCCTCTTAGGGTCTGTTTCTGGGTAACCAACCTAAGAAACCTATTAAAGTTTGAGAAGGGCATATACATTATATACGAAAGTAGTAACATATTGAATAATCAATAGCAATAAAAAATGTATATATTCTCAAAAGTACATCACCACTTAAAGCTGTTAACCTTAGCCTAGAGAAACCCATTTTATGAAATAACAGTAATTTCTTCAGTTGAGAAGTTATAGTTTCTCAAATGCTAGCTTTTCCTTTGTTAGATCCTCTTAATTCTTAAAACAATTCATCATAAACCTATTATTATATGTGTCAAAATGTTTAGTAGAGGAAAACATATTTAGAGAATGATCTTGTGTCTATATCCTTCGGTATCCCAGCAAATAGAAAGTCTCCACATCATGGCCATTGCTAGCATCTTAAAATTTTAGATGAATAACTACAGAATTAGATCTTACTCTAAATGTTATATATTATATAGCAAACAGTTCATAATATGTAATACTGCAGCCCATAGAAAAATGAGAATGATTATTGCAAAAGTACCATCATTTTCAGTTTGAAAGGAACTTTAGGTCAGCTTCTGTGGCCCTGCCTCTCTCTCCTGTTCACAGCAGCCTAAACGTTCCATGGTTATGAAGTTGCCAAATAATTATGAAGAGAAGAAACACAAGGAGGTTACGCTAGATTAAAATCCTTTGATTCCTTATTTAAATGTGTATTTCAGTAAAATAGTTAAACAATTTTATCTTATCATATACATTAACAAAAGCCTTTACATTTAGTGTAATATTTTTCTCTGTTGAAATACAATACACATGTGGGAAAGTAAGTGTATCATTAATACTTGGTTCAATAGATTTTTATATACCATACACAATCAAGTAACAGCACTTAGATCAAGAAACAGAACACTGTCAGCAGTCCAGGCTCTCTCAAGCCTCCTCTCACTCACTACTCTACCAGGGATTAGTTTGTTTTGGTGCATAATAAATATAGAATAATAAAGTCTGAACTATTTTTGTGTCTGACCTGTTTAGCTTAAAGTTATGTATATGATACTCCTTCACACTCTTGTACACAAAGTTTATCCTTATTGCTGTGGAGTATTTTATTATGTGAATATTTTACTATTGATTTTGCTACTGTTGCACACTTCGGTTGCTTCTGGATTTTGACTATGAAAATAATGCTATTATGGCCATGACAGTTCACATTTTTGGGGATCAAAGGGCAAGTATAAATTGGCTTTAGCAGACCTGCCAAATGGTTTTCCAAGAGGTTGAATGATACAACCACTTTGAACTGTATCATTCATATATCAACAGTGTGTGACAATTTCATTTGTCTCACATTCTTACAAAAGTTTACTATTATTCTGATTATCTTATTTTTTCTTTTAAATGTACTTTTTTTTTTTTAGAGTAGTTTCAGGAAACAGAAAGATTGAGCAGAAAGTACAGCATTTCCACACATCTCCTACCCCCACAATCTCACAGCCTCCTTTGCTATCAACATCCTGCCCCAGAGTCATGCCAACTGATGAACCTACAATGCCACATCATCACACAAAGTCCATAGTTTACATTAAGGTTTATTCCTTGCGATGCACATTTCATTAGTTCTGACAATTGTGTAATGATTTATATATATGATTACAGTATCATACAGAATAGTTTCACTGCCCTAAATGCCTCTATATTTTACCTATTCATCCTCCCTCTCCTCAAACTCCTGGCAACCACTGATATATATAAATTAATTTTATTTTATTTTAAATTTCAGGGGACATGTGCAGGATGTGCAGGTTTGTTACATAAACGTGTGCCACAGTGGTTGGCTGCACTTATCAATCCATCACCTACGTGTTAAGTCTGGCATGCATTAGCTGTTTTTCCTGATGCTCTACCCCACCCCTCGCCCTCCTCTGATAGTCCCCAGTGTGTGTTGATTCCCTCCCTGTGGCCCTGTGTTGTCATTGTTCAGCTCCCACTTGTAAGTGAGAACATGTGGTGTTCAGTTTTTCATTTCTGTGTTAGTTTGCCAAGGATAATGGCTTCTGGCTTCATCCATGTTCCTGGATGGGATGTGATCACCTTTTTACAGCTGCATAGTATCCCATGATGTCTATGTACCATATTTTCTTTATCTAGTCTATTATTGGTGAGCATTTGGGTTGATTCCATGACTTTGCTATTATGAATAGTGCTGCAATAAACATACACATGCATGTATCTTTATAATGAAATGATTTATATTCCTTTGGATACATACCTGGTAATGTGATTGCTGGGTCAAATGATATTTCTGGTTCTTAATCTTTGAGGAGTTGCCAAACTGTCTTTCACAATGTTGGAGCTAATTTACATTTCCATCAATAGTGTAAAATCGTTCCTATTTCTCCACAACCTTGCCAGCATCTGTCTTTTTGGTAATCACCATTTTGTCTGGCATGAGATGGTATCTTATTGAGGTTTTGACTTGTATTTCTGTAATTATCAGTGATGTTGAGCTTTTTTCCATGTTCATTGGCTGCATGTGTCTCTTCTTTTAAGAAATGTCTGTTTATGTCCTTTGCCCACTTTTTAATGGGTTTATTTTTTCATGTAAATTTGCTTAAGTCCCGTGTAGATTCTAGGTATTAGACCTCTGTCTGATTGATTGATTGCAAAGTTTTTCTCCCATTGTGTAGGTTGTCTGTCTGCTTTGATGATAGTTTCTTTTGCTGTGCAGAAGCTCTTTAGTTTAATTAGATCTCATTTGGCAGTTTTTTCATTTGTTGCAATTGCTTTTAGTAATTTCAACATAAAATCTTTGCCTGTCCTTTGTCCTAAAGGAGATTGCCTTGATATTCTCTAGAATTTGCCTTTTCCAGAATGTGATACAGGTGAAATAATATACTATATAGTCTTCAGATTGGCTTTTTTCACTTATAATATGCATTTAAGATTCCTCCATGATTTTTATGACTTGATAGCTAATTTTTTTTAGCACTGCATAATATTTTATTATCTGGATATATCATACTTTATCCATTCCCCTACTGATTGAAGGATGTTGTTTGCTTTTAAGTTTTGGCATTTATGAATAAAGATGCTACAAACATCCAAATGTGATTGCTGGATCATACAGTAAGAATATGTTTAATTTTGTAAGAAATTTTCAAACTGTGTTCCAAAGTTTCTGTACTATTTTGGATTCCCATCAGCAATGAATAAGAATTCCTCTTGCTGTACATTCTTTCCAGCATTTGGTATTGTCATTGTTCTCAATTTTGGTCATTCTAACAGGCATCTAGTAGATATCCTCTTAATTTACATTTCACTACTGTCATAAGATGTGTATCATCTTTTCATCTGCTTATTGATTAGCCATATATCTTCTTTGGTGAAGTATCTATTCAAGTCTCGGGCCAATTTTTAATTGGACTGTTCATTTATTGTTGAGCATTAAATATTCTTTGTATATTTTGGATAAAAGTCCTTAACCTGAGGTGTCTTTCATAAATATTTTTCTCCCAGTCTGTGGCTGATCTTTTTATTCCTTTGCTAGTATATAACAGAAGTTTTTATATGACAGAAGTTTTAAATTTTAATTAAGTCTAGAGTATCAATTTTTTATTTCACAGATCATGCCTTTCGTCCTAAAAGTCATTACCATGTCCCAAATTATCTCTATTTTCTTCTATGTTATCATTGTTTGCCTTTTTTTTTTTTTTTTTTTAACAAGGGGACGGAGTCTTGCTCTGTCACCAAGGCTGGAGTGCAGTGGTGCTATCTCAGCTCATTGCAACCTCTGCCTCCCGGGTTCAAGTACTTCTCCTGCCTCAGCCTCCCATGTAGCTGGGATTACAGGTGTGTGTCACCATGCCCAGCTAACTTTTTTGTAGTTTTAGTAGAGATGGGGTTTCACCATGTTAGTCAGGCTGGTCTTGAACTCCTGACCTAAGGTTATTCACCTGCCTCAGCCTTCTTAAGTGCTAAGATTACAGGCGTAAGCCACTGCACCTGGCCTAGTTTTAAATTTAGGTCTGGATTCATTATGAGCTAATTTTTATGAAAGGTATAAGGTGTTTGTCTAGATTTATTGTTTTGCATGCGGATATCCAGTTCAAACTCTATTATTGAAAAGACTGTATTTTCTCCATTGGATTGCTTTTGCTTTTTTTGCAAAGATAGGTTAACTATATTGATGTGGATCTGTTTCTGGGCTTTCTATTCTTTTCCATTGATCAATTTCTTATTTCACCAATACCACACTGTGTTGATTACTGTACCTTTATAGTAAGTCTTGGAGTCTGTTAGTGTCAGTCCTCTGACTTTGTTCTTCTTCCATATTGTGTTGGCTATTCTGGGTCTTTTGCCTCTCCTGTAAATTTTAAAATCAGATTGGTAATATTCACAGAATAACTTGCTGTGATTTTGATTGTGATCACATTGAATTAATAGATAAAGTTAGGAAGAACTAACATCTCGACAACATTGAGTATTCTTATTCATGAACATTTATTTATTTAGTTCTACTTAGATTACTCTCATTTATTTTTAAAAGATATTTCATTAAAACTATTTCAACATTTAATATTATGAAGATGAAGTGAAATAAACATACCTCTGATACATTTTAAGTATAGAGTACACATAATGAATATTTAGATATATAATATGTTTTTATTATGGCAACTGTGACAGAATTGGCTAAAGTTGTGTTTTACTATTTGCATCAGAGTTTATGATACTCAGGACTTGGTTTTCTCATAATCTTATTATTTCAGAGCCACATGGAATTGTGACATATCACAATCACCACATTCGCCACAAGACAATTTTAGCTCCATTGTGGTTGTCCATACTATGAAGAATGGTCAAACCCCTGGGTTTCTCTGGATCAAAAAAAAAAAAAAATCAGATTTTCTGGAGGCTTCTATTGTGTTTTAAAAAGTATCTTCCCAATTAATAATGATTTATTTTTTATTTTGTTGCAAGCTTCCAAATATAATAATAAATGATGGATATCACATTAGGAAACACTTCCATTGTTTTGCCCAGTGTTGTTTTGTTTTGTTCTTGTTAAATTGTATTGGAAATTATTGCATACAATAAAGAGATGAAACTATATAAAAATCTCTTCCACGTGACTTTGAACTTTTGCACCTCTGTTTAGAGATATAAAATTAAATTTAATCTTAACCGGAAGTATCATCTATCTATTTCTTCTGGCTTTTACATTTATTTTATATAATTGATTATTATTCTCTCTTATTCATGAATAAATTGACATTGAGAGAAGTTAAAAGCAAGCCATCATAACACAACTGGCAAACCTTGGAGCTAGATTTGGAGTCCAAGCCTCCTAACTCCCAAGCCTAAGCCTTTAATTCTGCACTGCTTCCTGGATCAGAGAACTTGGATTCTCTTGGTGAAATGGGAATGTGATGAAAGGCTACTTGCTTTCTTTATTCAATTAATATAATTAACATTAGGTAAAGAAAAACTCAAATATCAAAGTTATTCCTGAAGTGATCAAAGTTTTTCTGTAACCCAGATTACAAGCCATTTTTACATCTTTACAATATGATATGATATCACCCATTGCCTTTATTCCTCACTAACAACACAGTGTGGGGTCAACATGGGTTCACACCAGAGCTATGGAATATTGAATAAATTATCAAACTTCTCTGAAATGAAGTACCTTATCTAAGAAAATGTATGGGATAATATTTAATAAGATTGTGAAAAAATTAATAAGATAAATATACAGTTTTTGACACCTAAAAAAATGTTTGAATAATTTCAGTCTCATATTCCCTGCAGTTGTAGTATATATTATATTTTCAATGAAATAAAATCAATTATTTAAGACATTTAGCTGGGGATCTGTAACATTACATTACAATTGGGAATCATTGGCCTGCAAAAACAATGTGTTTGATAGATTCAGTTAAAAAAGTATTTTGGGCTGGGAGCTGTGGCTCATGCCTGTAATCCCAGCACTTGGGGAAGCCAAGATGGGCAGATCAGGAGGTCAGGAGTTCGAGACCAGCCTGACCAATATGGTAAAACCCTGTCTCTACTAAAAATACAAAAATTAGCAGGTTGTGGTGGTGCATGCCTGTAGTCCCAGCTACTCGGGAGGCTGAGGCAGACGAATCACTTGAACCTGGGAGGCGGAGGTTACAGTGAGCTGAGATCGCACCATTGCACCCCAGTCTGGGCAACAGAGTAAGACTCCATGTCAAAACAAAACAAAAAAATGTATTTTGATGTCAGTTGGATCGGGAAATTAACTAGATGGTTAGAATTTTACTTTCCAAATAGTTTTGTGTCATTTAGAAACAATACTTAACTGAATACTTTTTAGAAAATTTGATTCTGTCACATGGGACATAATCCTGATGGTATGCACAGGCAGATACTCCTTCAGTTACATCTCAAAACATTTTTGATACAATTTGGAAATTCTTTCTATGAGTCAGCATGCTGTGTCCATGTATTCTCATTGTTCAACTCATGCTTCCTTTGCTATGAAATAACGTGGATTTACATTTTTGTAGGAAACAGAACAGATGGTTATTCTTTCTCTGGTCGATTTTCCCTTTGGTACCTTGATTCTGTCCTTGAAAAGGACAGAATTTTTTCCCCTTTGCTGCCTCATAATAACAATGGCAAGTGCACAAAATCTGGTGAAAATATATTGATAGAAAACACAAGAAAAGGAGTACACTGAGTAAAATACATAAGACTTTAAAAATGACATTCAAATAACTTTCTGGTCAACATGATATCTATATTTCCCAAGATATCTCTGATTATTTCTTTGAAATTCATATTATTAAGCAACAATGTAAAATAATAATCAGCTGTTCTGTTCAAAGTTAAATCAGAAATTAGATTCGTCATTTATTCCCTTTTATTGATACAATTTTCTCCTAATAATTTAAAAATAGGCTTGTGATAAACACTTTATCCCTTTGCAATATTTTCTAAATACTGAGAGAAAAATAATTTTGTATATGTCACTTAATTTCAAATGTCAGTATAAATTATTATTATATTTTCATGGGAAAAATGGGTTGACCATTTTGACCTTAATTAGCCAGCCAAGGCAATTTTACTTGACTTTTCATTTTAGCTGGTTTAATAAGGGAAGATAGTAAAACAAAATTGATATATGTATTTATAATAAAAGTATATGATAACAATAACTTTTAAACCTTGTATCAAAAATTTAAAGGTCATGAAAATTGCAGATTTAGCTTCTCAGTTAAATTTCAAAGAGCTTTAGAACCCAATTGTATAATGTATAATAAAAGTGGTATGATAACAATAACTTTTAAAATATTTATCAAAAAATTTAAAGGTCATGAAAATTGCAGTTAGGTTCTTGGTTAAATTTCAAAGAGCTCTAGAACCCAACTGTATAATTTCATTGCAACTACCACCTCACCTTTTCAATTTACAGATGTCTCTGATTAAAGACCATTGCTCCATCAGCTACAGATCACTCCTTCTTCCTTCTCAAACTTATTTAATCCTGCAAATAAAATAAAACTCAGAAATGCAGATAGTGTGGCCAGAATGCCCTTAGCTTATTAACATTCCCAGTGGAAGTCTACTGTTGAAATGATTTCTTAGCTAACTCTTGATATACTCTGCAAAACAAGAAAATATTGTTGAGAAGTGGTCTGTGCACATCAGTGAAAGGGGAGATACACCTCACTGGAATTACTTTAATGATAGGTGACTGCAGGGGCTTGGCACAGTGGAATTTTGATGTGCACAAAAATAGATCTGATGTGCACATTATTATTCCTAAATACTGCTTCTTTATGAAAAATGATAGCAGATCATGTTTCTAGGAATGTGTAAGTGAACAGAATAATGATTCCACACAGCTACAGGGAATTATTACAATACATGTCAGGAAATAACTGTTACAGAGCTTTAAGCAATTAAGAAATTTATTTTCTGAGTTGAGTATTTTTCTTTTCTAGTCAGTTCAGACATGTTAAAAATGAGGTTGGCAGCATGTTCATTCATATGTACTTTATGTGTACTTGTTATGCATGGTCCCATAAAAATATGCACTGGGGAAAGAGATTACAACCTCAGCTCCTTGTAAAGACAGCAGGACTTAATGGGCCAGAAAGCAGGTGTGCAATCCAGGAGAAATTGCTCTGTGACAGTGCAGTACCGCAGTTGGGCAGAATCATGGTTTTTTTTTTTTTTTTTTCTGATATCATTGCACAGTCTATTTAGATGCTTTCTATAAAATTATGCCTAATGATCCACATTTTGAGTTGTGTCAGAATATGTTATTAACAATATATCAAACCACTGCCCTAGCCAGTGAAGCATTTTTGTAATGCTCCATGTAAGAAGGAAGGCATAATGTGTGTTTTATGGAGTAATTATAGCAGAACTAACTCTGTAGTGCTATATGTGGTATGTTTTAAAAGGTATTTTATTATTTTCAGTATATACCAATATTTAGAAATGTATTATATGTTTGTAGATTTTAGGTACAATTTAAGATGTCTCCATTGAAAATAATGTTTTGTTACTTAGGAAAACTGTATTTTCAAAAATACAATGCCTTTCATATTTCTAGTAGTTAAATAATTTAAGATTGTTTTTAATAACAAATATTTTATTATTGTAATTCTATATCCAATGTGCAAACATAAAAATATTATAATTAAGGCCAGGTTTTAATAGTTATACAATGGTTATGAAAATAGTATGGCTATAATGTTACAGGAAAATTTTCCACAAGTAGCAGGTTAAACTCAGTAGCATTAATTGGTTACTATACAGTTTAATTTTGCTGGCCAAATTCCAGAAAACTCTAATCAGAACAATGCAAGTTTAAACAATAGAATGTCATTTTAAACAAAAATTCTGGCAATTAAAACAATTTGTAATAAACAGTGTCAATGAAGCTGTGCTGCTGAAATAAAAAGATGTTAATTTTGGACATAGCTACTGGGAGAAAGATACATCAATATGGTTTTCTCTGGAGGAAAATTTGACAAATCAGCAAAATTGCTATAATATTTTTACTTTTTACTAAATAAACCTTTAGGAATTATTCTGAAAAAATTAAAAAATGCATGTGAAGATTTAATTTTCAAAATGCAAATCACCATGCTATTTATACATTTACAAATGGAAATAACTTAAGTGCCCAATAACTGGTGATTAGTGAAACATATTATGATATATTCATCTACTGGATATTCTAAAATCATCAAACTTGCATTTTATAGCATATTAAATGGTACTGGAAAACAATTATTATTGTATTTACAGTAGATGTATAAGCAAGTAAAAATCACCATATCACTAAATATATGTATGTATTTCAGATATATGTAAATATTCAGAGTAGTGACATTTAAGGTTTAAAATTAAGAATTTTATTTTATTGTGTTTATAGTTTTTGAGTGTTCAAAATTCTACAGTAAATGTGTATTGCTTTTACAATAAGAAAAAATCTTATTTAAAAAAGAGATCAAAATAATTAAAATCTGTGATTCTGTTACTTTTTAGACAAATTCAATAAAAATATTACTTTTACAGCTAATAGTTGAAAAACTCACCATTCCTTTTCTAAAACTTAAACCTACATTAACTCCTCAAAATTCCATTATGAAGTTTAATGACCTTTATGAAGAATCAAGTAAGTTTACACAAATAGCATGAGGAAATAGTAATGTTCTATTAATACTTCCCACTTTCTTCATGAAGCCATCTTTGACCCCTTAAGCCTTAATTAGTTGTCTCTTCTATGTCTCTTATAACTTTTTGTGTTCTCCTATCTTGGTATGTGACACAGTCCACTGAAATTGAACCATTTCTAGTCAGCCTCTCCAACTAAACCATTAGCTTCTAAAGTGCAGGGGTCATGTCATGTACACTGTTGGTTTTTTTTAAAAAAAAAACTCTCAGTGCATAGAACATAGCATCTACTTAAAACCACATGCTGAGTAAATAATCATTGCAATTCACTGAATAACTTTTGAATTTCTTGTGCTAGTAGGGATTTTGAATATCTAATTTCATTGCTTTTGTCTTGAAGAACACATATTCAGAAATCTTGAGAAAGAGAGAAGAGAAAAGGAAAGCAATCAAAGAGAACTACCAATGATCACAGTTTGTTTTCTAAATCTGTACATGATGTTTCAGCCACAATGACTTTATTTTTATCCTTAGTATGTTATCACATAATCTAAATAGATGCAGAAAAATCATGTGAAAAAAATCAACATTAATTTATCATAAAAAGCTTCAGCAAAATAGGAAGAGAAGAGAAATTCCCCAATCTGACATGTTATATTAACAAAAATCCTATAATTAGCATCATACTTAACAATGGAAGACTGAACAGTATTCTCTTAAGACTAAAGACTAGGCAGGGATATCTATTACCAAGACTATTCAACATTGTACTGAATGTCTTATCTCATGTAATAAGACAAAAAACCTAAGTATATAAAGATTGAAAAGAAAGAGAACAAATTCTATTTGTAGAAGTCATAATTGATTACAGAGCAAGAATTTACAAAAATAGTAAGTTTAGTAAGAATATACTTACTGTAGAATAGTAAGTTTATAACATCTTACAACACAATATACAAAAATCAATTTTAAAACAGTACCATTTAGGAGAGTGACATCAGGAGATGGTAGAATAGGAGTTACAGCCGCCTTCTAGAGAAAACAAATTTGACAACCACCCATGAATCACGGTATCTTCATGAGTGCTCCAGAATCCAGGTGAGAGATTATGAAATCCAGTTGGAGCATAGAAATAAGAAATATTAAAGAGGGTAGGAAGGACAGTTTCACTTTACCCAATCACTTTTTTCCCAAAGCCTATTGCTATGGTTTGAATATTTGTCCCTTCTAAAACTCATGTTGAAATTATTTTTTTGGAAAATATTTTATGGAAATTTATTGTTTTCTTAGGGGAATAAGTAATTTGTTTCTTAGGGAGCATATTGTTCACAGTTAAAAAATATATATGTGGAAGTGAATTTTTCTTTTTTTTTTCTTTATTATAAGTTCTGCAGTACATGTACAGAACATGTAGGTTTGTTACATAGGTATACACGTGCCATGGTGGTTTGCTGCATCTATCACCCTATCATCTACATTAGGTATTTCTCCTAATGCTATCTGTCCCCTAACCCCCATGCCCTGCTATCCCTCCCCTAGCCTCCCAATCTTCAACAGGCCCTGATGTGTGATGTTCTCCTCCCTGTGTCCATGTGTTCTAATTGTTCATTATCTACTTATGAGGGATAGCTGCATGGTCCATTTAGTCTACAGTGTCAAGTTTACAAATCTTTTCTTATTGATTTTCTGACTGGATGACTGTTAATTATTGTAAATGGGAAATTGAAGTCTTTTACTATTATTCAATTGCTGTCTACTTCTCCCTTCATGTTTTTCAGTGTTTGCTTAGCAAATTTGGTTCTCTGATGTTAGATGAATATATATTTTTATTGTTATATCTTTGTGTTAAATTTATTCTTTATCATTAGGTATTGATCTTTGTGTCTTCTATGACAGTGTTTGACTTCAAGTTTGTTTTCTCTGATATAGATGTAGATACCCCTACTCTTTAGCATTTGCATGGACTGTCTTTTTCATCTCTTTTCTTTTAGCCATGTGTGTGCTTAAAGTTAATGTGGGTCTCTTGCAGACAGCAATGTAGTTGGATCTCTATTTTTCATCTATTCAGCCATTCCGTGTTTTGATTTGGCCATTTAACCCATTACTTTAAAATCCATTTACTTTTAAAGTAATTATTGACAGGTAAGAACTTACTATTGAATTTTGTTGCTTTCTGTCTGTTTTGTAGTTCATTTTTCATTTCAGCCTTTCTGTCTTCCTTATAATTTGATGATTTTTGTAGTAATATACTTTGATCATTTTTATTTTTTCATAGCCATTTTAAGTTTTGTTATGGTTGCCTGTAGACATGCACAAAACTTATTCCTGTTATAAAAGTATATTTTGAGCTGAATACAACTTCAATTGCATACAAAAATTGTATACCTCTATTATTTTCAGTTCTTTGTCAAGATGTTCATAGATTTCTAATTTTTAGGGTTCATTACTAGAACTTCCTTTTATTCCTTGAGTGGTGTCATGTTTCTGATTCTTCATGATTTTTATAGCTTTGGTGTGTGTATATTTGAAAAAGTAGTTACCTTTTCCATTCTTTAATGACTGGTTTTGTCAGCCAAAGCCCCTCACCAGGCAGCACAGCCACAGATTCTGGGCAGGCTGAGTGGCAGGGTCCAAGGGAAAGCCTGCTGCTGGGGCCCATGAATGTGAATGCCTGACATTGGTTCCTTGTGGGTTCCCTGAAACCTGGGTCCGTGGAGGTGGTCCCGGAGCTTGGATCTGCAGGGGTGGGCCTAGCACCAGGATTTACTTGGTAAGTCTGGCATCAGAGAACATGTGAATGGCTATGGCACTTCAGTTCACTAGAGCCTGGGACCAGGGTCCATGGCAAGATAAGGTACTCACTTCACTCTCTTTCCCCTGTGGGAGAATTCCTAGGATGAAGGGATCTTTCTTGATACTGCACGGTTATCTTGGTTCATTTTCTGTTGCTCATAACAGAATATCTGGGTGATTTATAAAGAAATAACATTTATTTCTTAAAATTATGAAGGCTGGGAAATAATTTTCCAGACCAAGGTCAAGTGATTACATCTATTAAGGGCCTTCCTGCTGGTGGGTACCCTTTGCAGAGTCCCAAGGTGATGCAGAGAATCACATGGCTAGGGAGCTGAGTGTGCTATCTCAGGTTTCTCTTCCTCCTCTTCTAATGTCACCAGTCCTTAACAACTCATGAATTCTTTAATCTATTAGTTAATCCATTAATAAGAACAGAGTCCTTTGATCCAATAATATCTTAAAGGCTTCACTTTTTAATATTGCCACATTAGGGGTTAAATTGCCTCTATCTAGTTTTGTTCTCTTGCTGGTGAGAAGCTGTGATCCCTTGGAGGAGAAGAGGTACTCTGGTTTTTGGAGAATTCAGCCTTTTTGCACTGGTTTCTTTTCATCTTCGTGGATTTATTTATCTTTGGTGTTTGAAGTTGCTGACCTTGAATGGGGTCTCTGAGTGGACGTCCTTTCTGTTGATGTTAAAACTATTTATTTCTGTTGTTACTTTTCCTTCTTTAGGATAGAACACATGGTAGATGTGCTAGGTGTGACAAAAATTATAAATGAATAAAATCATTCCAAGTATCTTTTCTGACAAAGGAATAAAACTAGAAATCAATAACAAGAGGAAAATAGAAAAATTCACAAATACATGGAAATTAAATTACACATTCTTGAAAATCTATTGAGTTGAAGAAATCAAATGGGAAGTTATAAAATATCTCAAGATAAATAATAAAAGTACAACATACCTAAAGTTATAGAATACAGCAAAATAGTACTAAGAGAGTTCATAGCAATAAATGCCTGTATTTAAAAAAGGACTTCAAATAAGCTTATTTCACACCTCAATGAACTAGAAAAAGAAATACAGCAAACTTAGCAAGAAATGAAAGAAATAGAGGATAGAAAAACTGAAGAAGTGGACAAAACTAAAAGTTGGTTCTTTCAAAAGATAAGTTGACAAACCCTTAGCTGGGCTAGAAAAAAGAGAAGATAAAAACATATATAATTAGAAATGAAAGACAAAACATTAAAACAGATGCTATAGAAATAAAGATTATGAGGGACTATTGTAAAGAAGCCCACAAATTGGACAACTAAAAGACAGAGATAAATTTCTAGAAACATACAACCTATCAAGATTGAATCAGGAAGACATAAGAAGCCTAAACAGATCAGTAACAAATACAGAGATGCAATCCATAATCATAAATCTCCCAACAAAGAAAAGCCCAGTACCAGATGGCTATACATACGAGTTCTACCAATCATTTAAAGAGGAATGGATATAAAACCTTCTCAAACTTTCCCAAATAATAGAAGAATGAATACTTCTTAATGCCTTGTGAGGGCAGCATTACCCTGACATTAATGCCAGAAGAAGACTGTATTAGGGTTCCCTTAGAGGGAGAGAACTAATATGAGATACACACACACACATACACACACACACACACACGGGAAGAACTTGGAGTCCAATGTTTGAGGGCAGGCAGCATCCAGCATGGGAGAAAGATGTGAACTAGAGGCTAGGCCTGTCTCTCCGTCTCAAGTTTTTCTGCCTGCTTTATATTTGCTGGTAGCTGATTAGATTGTGTCCACCAGATTAGGGTGGATCTGCCTTCCCCACCCCGCTGACTAAAATGTTAATCTCTTTTGGCAACACCCTCACAGACACACCCATAATCAATACTTTGTATCCTTCAATCCAATCAAGTTAATACTTGGTATTAACTATCACGAGTCCACCCCTTGTAAACTTGAACCCATAACATTTCCTAAGGTCATACATAATCTTCAAATAGAGAGGACAATGAGGTCATAATTATGCCCAACATAATATAACTATCGTTTGTACAACTGGAAATGTGCCAATTCCCAACTTAAGTACTATTACATAAAGTTAACAATACATAAATGCTGATATGAAGTTAATAAATTTTATGTCATACGATAAAGGAGAAAGGAAATAAAGACATTTTCTTAGTACAAGTGTATGTATGCACAGTCATGTGTTTAACAAAAGAAGGGGGAAATACTCATGACAATTACAGTGCTTGTTTCTGCAGCTGGTCATGTGGTCATAACTGGTATTGATGACTGCCTTCTACTAAAGGAAACTTCTGTGTTTCCTTTGGCTTTACCAAGCACTTCAGCAGCTGATGGGTTTTTGGTTTTGTTTTGTTTTGCTTTTTGTTTTTTGTTTTTTGTTTTTTTTTGGTGGAGTGAACTAAACCTTCATTCCTGAAGAGTCTGGGTCATGTGTAGTCCTGCCTGGATTGGGCTGTTGTAGTTTCTCATTGACCTTAATCATAGGGCATGGTAATACTAATAGATACCCTAATGGATCTCCTGTATTCCAGGTATACTCTTCCTTACCTCCCTTGTGGAATAGACTGATTTCATCTTAATAGTTTGTGTCAGTCACCTCAGTCAACACTGTAACTCCCTTCTTAACCTGTTGACTTAAAGGTAGGAGGAGCCCAAAGTGTCTATGTGGCAATCTTAACTTCCAGTTTAATGGAATTATTGTTGTGTCTCCTGGTGGCAGCATTCCTCCCTCTGGAACTAAGACTTCTAGGTCAGCAGAACATAATGTTGTGGGAACAGGAAACAAACATTTTGCTAGTGGATCACCAGGGGTGATGGTGAGTGGTGCCACTTCCACTTCCACCTTTTGATTCCTGAATCTGTGAATAATTCTGACTATGAGAGAAACAGTGCCATATATTGGATGCTGATTCAAAGCATACACAGTCTTCTGGAGAACTTTGCCCCAACCCTGCAAAGTATTGTCACCTAGTTGGCATTGTAATTGTGTTTTCAAAAGGTCATTCCACCTTTCTATCAATCAAAGCTCTACATGAGTCAGACTATTCTGATTGGTGCTCTGCCTCTGCTGTCCATTACAGTAGCTATGCCCACCTTGCCTTTGCCAATTGAGTGCCACCACTTGGTCTCTGCCCTCTTGGGATCCAATTATTCCCATCATATTTAAGTTTTGTAGTTGAGTGACTGCGGTTCCCATAATTAAATCTGACATACAGAGAAGAGCAATTATAGGGCTCTTCAAAGATTCAGGTGCTGCCTTCAAAAATCTATTTCACAAGACATGGTCAAGGGTATATCTTCTGGACCCTCTAAGTTGGGATGAGTAGGTCTTAAGTGACTAATCCATTCCACCATCCCAATCTCCCTAAGCCTTTAGATCCCTTCCTCTATGTTAAGCCAAGGGTGATATGGCATTTCCAGTTCACTCATAGTGGGCCATCTTTTAATCCCTTTCTTTTCCAATCAGTGCCCTCATTTTAACAGTAGACACCTGGTGAGGCTGTGCATGCATCTTTAGTTGCAGGTCAGCCACTCACATGATAAGAGCTTGTGTCTGTTTTTCCACAATTTCAGCTCTTTCTGTACAGGACATAAGACTCTTACTTGGCAATTTTAGCAGATCTGAGGCTCAGTATCTGCTTCTGAAGCTGGGAGACAGAATCCCTGAGTTCATCATTTTCTTTCATTACTTTGTCTACTGAACTTAGGAGCAACCATTCCTTGGTTCTCAACATATTTTCAAAGGTATTATGTACAGAGTCACTAAACTCCTTGCCTCTCACAAGCAGTGAATCAGGAGTGTCAAATGTATATATTTTGCATAACTCTCTAAACAGTTTA
This sequence comes from Callithrix jacchus, assembly GCF_049354715.1. Taxonomy (NCBI): domain Eukaryota; kingdom Metazoa; phylum Chordata; class Mammalia; order Primates; family Cebidae; genus Callithrix; species Callithrix jacchus. The sequence continues at coordinate 110,253,610 of NC_133505.1, read as the reverse complement.
TGCCAATGACTATAAGTGTTCTCCATATGATTAGATGTAGAGTTCTTAGCATTTTTGGGTCTAATCATATTAAGCAGACAACTCCAGTAACCCCTCAAATCAACAAAATATCTCCATCCTTAATATTCTGTTCCTTTAGAAGCACTCCTGGTATCAAAATCTGTATTAGTTAGGGTTCTCTTAGAGGGGCAGAACTAATAGGATATATACGTTGTATATATATAAAGGGGGGTTTATTGAGTGTTAACTTACATGATCAAAAGTTCCCATAATAGACAGTCTGCAAGGAGCAAAAAGAACAAGTCTGAGTCCCAAAACTAAATAATTTGGAGTCTGATGTTCTGGAGCAGGAATAATCCAGCTCAGGAGAAAGATGTAGACTGGGAGGCTAGGCCTTTCTCTCCTTTTCACCTCTCTCTCCTTTTCTGCTTGCTTTATATTTGCTGGGAACTGATTAGATTGTGAGCACAATCTAATCGGATGAATCTGGGGATCTGCCTTTCCCAGCCCACTTCCTCAAATGTTAATCTGTTTTGGCAACAACCCCAGACAAACTCAGGATCAGTACTTTGTATCCTTTAATTCAATGAAGTTGACACTCAGAATTAACTATCACACAAACAAACAAACAAAATTTAAAAAAGGAAAAGCGAAGAAACCTATAGACCAATATTGCTGATAAACATGGTTGCGAAAATTTTCAACAAAGTACTAACAAACCAAATTCAAAAGCACATTAAAAGAATCATACAATAAGGCAAGTGTTATTTATTCCTGAGATGGATGGTTCAATATATTCAAATAAGTCCACATGATATACCACATTAAAGAGAGAGGTCTATACATCATATAATTATTTGAAGAAAGGCAAAAGAGGCATTTGAAAAAATTCAACATTCTTTCATGATAAACACCCTTGACAAATTCAATATGAAATAACTTATTTCAACACAATAAAGGTCAGATGTGAAAATTTCACATGTAACATCATATGCAAAGGTTAAAAACGGAAAGCTTTCCTCCTAAGATCTAGAACAAGGCCAAAGATGCTCACTCTAGCCATTTCAATTCAACATAGTACTGGATGAACTAACCAGAAAAATTGGGCAAGAAAAAGAAATAAAAGGTATCCAAATCAGAAGGAAGAAAAATTATCTCTGCTTGCAGATAAGATGATCTGTAGAAACTCTAAAGAAGACTGCCAAAAAATACCCTATAAAACAAATTCACTAATATTACAAGATACAAAATTAATATATGAAGATTAGTTGCATTTCTATGCACTAATACCAAATTATCAAAAAATTCATAATCATGTATATAATAGCACCCTCCAAAATGAAATGCTTTCTGGACATGGTGACTTGTGCCTGTATTCCCAGAACATAGGGAGGGTGAGGGTGGGTGAACTGCTTTAGCCCAAGAGTTTGAGACCAGACTGGGACTATAATGAAACCCTATCTCTAGAAAAAATACAAAATTTAGCCAGGTGTGGTGGCACACACCTGTAGTCCCAGCTACTTGAAAGACTAAGGAGAGAAGATCATCTGAGCCTGGAGAGGTTGAGACTGCTGTAAGCTGTGATTGATTGCATCACAGCACTACAGCCTGGATGGCAAAGTGAGAACCTGTGTCCAAAAAAAAAAACAAAAAAGAAATACTTAAGAATAAAACACCTAGGAATACAACTAACAGAGAATGTAAAGGACCTCTTCAAGGAGAACAAGAAACTACTGCTCAACGAAATAAGAGAGAACACAAACCAATGGAGAAACATTCTATGCTCATGGTTAGGAAGAATCAAGATTGTGAAAATGGCCATACTGCCCAAAGTAATTTATAGATTGAGTGCTGTCGCCATCAAGCTACCAATGACCTTTTTCACAGAACTGGAAAAAATCACCTTAAACTTCATATGGAACCAAAAGAGAGCCCACATAACCAATTCAATTCTAAGCAAAAAGAACAAAGCTGGAGGCATCACACTACCTGACTTCAAACTATACTACAAACCTACGGTAATCAAAACAGCACGGTACTGGTACCAAAACAGAGAGACAGACCAATGGAACAGAACAGAGGCCCTGGAGGCAATGCCACGCATCTACAAACATCCGATCTTTGACAAACCTGACAAAAACAAGCAATGGGAAAGGATTCCCTGTTTAATAAATAGTGTTGGGAAAACTGGCTAGCTATGTGCAGAAAGCAGAAACTGGACCCTTTCCTGATACCTTACACTAAAATTAACTCCAGATGGATTAAAGACTTAAACATAAGACCTAACACCATAAAAACCCTAGAAGAAAACCTAGGCAAAACCATCCAGGTCATAGGCATACGCAAGGACTTCATGAATAAAACACCAAAAGCATTGGCAACAAAGTAGCATGGGGAATACTGCCTATATAATTCAATTACTGGGTCCCTCCCATGACACATGGGGATTATGAGAACTACAATTCAAGGTAAGATTTGAGTGGGGACACAGCCAAACCATATTACCGCTCCTCCCCAGCTACACTTAGCCTCTTTCCTGCCATTGTTCTACTTTCTTTCTCTGTGAGTTCAATTTAATTGTTTTAATTTTTGGCTGTCAGATATGAGAACATGTGAAGTTCGTCTTTCTGTGCCTGACTTACTATACTTAACATAATGACCTCCAGTTCCATTCATGTTGTTATAAGTGAGAGGATCTCATTCTTTTTTTATGGCTGAATGCTAATATTCATGTGGAAAGGCAAATAATTTAGCCAATTCAGTTAACAAAACAACAGCAACAAAGTCAGATGACTTACACTATCCAATTTCAAAACTAAATATAAAGCGACATTAATGAAGACCAGGTGGTTTGTGAAAGAATAGGCATGGAGATCAATGGAATAGAATAGAGATTCTGGAAACTGACTCGCGTGCATTTGATATTTTTAAAATCACAAAAGCTATTCACAGGAAAGGGATAATGTTTTGAACAAATGGTCCTTAAAAATAAACTTCAGTCTATGCCTGGCATCAGATACAAAAATTAACTCAAAATGGATGAAAACCTAAATGTAATACCTAAACTCTCATTACAGTGGCAAAGAAGTTTTCTGGACAGGATAAATGTGTGTGTGTGTGTGTGTGTGTGTGTGTGTGTGTGTGTCTGTTTTTAAGTGTAGAACCAGAAATTTTGGCATTGCACTATCTCAGTGACAAAGGTAGCTTTATGTTGCATAACTAGAACTTTATTCACATTGTTTGAATTTAGTTGTTTATATGTATTATGGTTTAACTCTCAGGTATGAGATAATGTGAAACTGTGCTTCCCAGAAATCAAAATTCTATAAAGAGTTTCTCTTAAATAGACACTCTTCTTAATTTTTTTTCGTCTAGAAGGGCAATATTAAAGCAACCTTCCAGGTACAAATTTGGAAACTCTCATTTTCTACTCCCTGCTAGAGTTTCCCCTTTAGCTCAGCTTAAATATATCTCTGTTAAAATAAAGTTTTCTGTGCCCCACAGCCTAAAGTATCTACGGATGATAAAATTTGGTCTTCTGTTTGTAGATTTTTTCAAGAAAATTTATCAGAGACTACCAAGGGAAATTATTGTTGTTTTTTTCCTGTGGTCACCAGCTTTCTGTTAACAATTTTCTTTACTTCAACAAAGCAAATCTGTCAAAGTAGTATTCCTAGCCTCAGGGCCTTTTACAGTTTCTTCATGTAATATTATCTGAAGTATGTACCAGTTACCAGGTCAAAAGCAGAGACACATAAATAATCAAAGGAAAGTTATTACTTTATCCACATTATATATTTGTTTTCAGTCAGCCCAATATGATCTACATGAAGATGTGATTAATGTAATTCTAAAACCAAGAGTATAACAAGGTAGAGATCATGGGGGTGAACAGGAAAAAAACCTACAAATATGAACCCAGGAATAAAGGTAAGTGGAATGTTACAGAAATGCAAGTAAGTAAGAAAAAAAATTAACAAGAGAGTCAGAGGTTTTGTGGTGAAGGACAGATAGTAAATCAGCTGTAATAAATTACTTAATGATAGAGGATCATAGGGACCAAAAGTCTGAATAGTCTTAATACAAAAAATTAGAGTCAGTAGAAATCTATATTTATAGTCTGGAAAAAGTTCTAAGTATTCAGAAAATTGTGAGGAACTGTCGTCAGAGGAAAATCCAGTGATCAAGGATTCTATAAGCAGTTGCTAAAAGAATAAGAAAATTCATAGAAAGCTGCTGCTGGGGGAAGACAGCAAACAAATTTACCTTCTAAGGAGCTGTAGAAAGGTGATGTAATTTGTCTGGAATTCTGAACATTATCTAATTTTAAGACAGTGGAAATTTGCTTTGGGAGAATTTTCTAGCCGCGTCCTGTTTCTAGGCATACATGCTTAGCATGGCAGCAGCTACACCAGAGGTGACAGGATAGCCAAAGTTACAAAGATATTTTTACACCAAAGATTAGGAAATATATTCATAGTCAGGTTAGAATGGAAACTCAGAATCATAATATCTTATAGGTTTGGAAAATGTATTTTTATTTACATACACTGTTTTTCTAAATATGTTGGGGGGAAAATCCAAAAGTGCAGTCTCTGACTGAAAGAATCGTGCTTGAGTAATTGTGAAAGACACCATCGAGAGGCTTCCCCCAGGGAGTCTATTTCATAGTCTCATAGACTTAGCTCATTAAGTTTTCCTTGCATGCAATCAACACTTTCTTCTGTTTAATTTAACTTTAATGAAGACATTTCAACAAATGTTTACTTTGCATCCTATAGCTTTTCATCCCCAGGATTTTGGAAATTAAAGAACTTTTTAGAAGTGTAGGTACAGCAAAATTAACAAGTGGTATCTTTGATTGGAACTTGAACATAAGGAGACAATATAAAGAATGTGTTATAATAATTGTATTGTGATTATATTTTTAACACCAGTGAAGACAATTGACTATCTCAATAAACTCAAACCTTTAGAGTTTCCTCTAATTTTTTTTTTTATCTTTGCCAAATTTTATGTTGAAGTTGGTCATTTTTTTCTTTAGGCAGAAAAGTCTGATAGTCAATTTAACCTAAAGTCATTTGTATCCATTAAAAGCCATGGCATTATATGTTCTATAGATAATTAAATTGAACAATAAAGTAACTTACAGGGCTGGAAAATTGCATCTCTAAGGTCTCAAACACACATTTCTCTCTTTATTAATGACTCAGATTTTGAACAGAGAACATATTTCACTGTCTTGCTCTTTTGTTTTACTAGATACTTGGGGAGACTTCTGGGCTTTACTATACTCTCTTATAGTTCACAAGTTTTTTCTGCGTATAATAAATAATCTGGAAATTCATTATGTGATTAGCATCTCAGATACTTTACCAAGACTGGAACTTGCCCTGTGACACAGTTAGCCTAACAGATAAGAGAATATGGGAGTGTTGCTTATCATTAATAACATCAGGCATGCACAATCAAAAAGGTGGGAAAGATTATGCTTCTGCTAAAGATAAATGGAATTTTGGCTTATTTTTATTGACACTTAGACTAAGTGGATATGAGGAAAGTACAATCCAGAATACTAAGGTATTTTCTTCTAAATTCTGTTTATGCGAACTCCAGTTTAAACATTGATGTGGTATTATATTGCCTGAACATTAGGTCAGCTTCTGTGGCCAGATATTCTATGTCTCAGTTTTTGAATTGCTAGAATGAAGTAAAATATCTATTTCACAGAATTGTCAAGAGAGTCATGTGCAATCATGAATACATTTAAAAATAAAGAGTACTATACAAATCCAAGCATATTAGTCGGCTTGGGCTGTCAAAACAAAATACCATAGACAGGTTTGTTTAAACAACAGAAATGCCTTTTTCACAGTCTGAACGCTGGAATTCTGAAATCAGAATGTCAGCATGGTCAGTTCTAGTGAGGGCTCTCCCCTTTTGTTGTAAATGGTTGTCGTCTTGCTGTGTGCTCACATGACTTTTTTATGTATGTGGGCAATGTGGTGAGGGAGAGAGAAAAAGAGAGGGAGCATGTGCTCACAAGCTTTCTGCTGTCTCTTCTTATAAGGGTACAAATCTCATCATGAGTGTCCCATCCTTATGATGTCATCTAATCCTAATTACTTCCCCCAAACCACATATCCAAATAACTTCATATTGGAGGTTAGGGCTTCCACATATAGGTTTAGAAAGAACACTAACATTTGGTTCATAACACTAAGTTTTTATTATTGGCAACATAAAAATGGTAATTGTATTAGGATTATCCAGAGAAACGAAATCAATATGATTTGTCCATATATACATATACACAGAGAGAGAAAGAGATTAAAAAATGGCTCATGTGATTATGGAGATTGGCAAAGCTTAAGATCTGCAGAGTGAATCTGTAAACTGTAAACCTGGGAGGGCTGATGGTTTAGTTCTAGTCCAAGTCAGCAGACCTGGGAAACAGGAGAGCCAAAAATGTGGTTCCAGTATGAAACCTGGTAGGCTTGAGTCTCAGGAAGAGTCTATGATTCCTTTTGAATGTGAAGAAAAAAAAATTAAGGGCAGTTAGGCAGGAAGAACTCCCACTCACAAGGAAGAAGGTCAGTCTTCTTGTTTTATTCAGGCTTTTAACTGAATGGATGAGGGCCATTCATACTGAGGAGGGCTGTCTGTTTTACCAGGTCTATCAATTTAAATGTTAATCTCATTCAAAAAACACACTCAGAATAATGTTTGACCAAATATCTCAGCATCCCACGACCCAATCAAGTTAACACAAAATTATCCAGTGCAGTAATAACTGAACAGATGGAAAAAGCACTGGCACTCAGACTTTTCCTGACTGTAATAATTTCATAGGTGGCACGATATCTCCATGATGGAATGAGCTCACAGGTGTGAAGAACCAGCACAGTGCTCAGGTAGTAATGAGGGACTTCTCTTCCCTGGTCCACGAAAGGTGTTGTTTCAAAGGCAGGAGTTTCCTGGTTCCACACCTTTATCCAGGAACCAGAGGGGTTTCAAATGTAAAGTTCTTTGTCTGAGTTTCCCCAACGCAGGCAAGGTAGAGAAAGCCAGGTGAGGCTCCTTTGTCCCAAAAAACTGGCCAAAAGCTCTGAGAAGAGTGGTCTCTGTAACTCAAGAGTTATGGACTAAACAGCCAATTCAGTATCAGAGTCAAAGATCAATCACTCCAGAGGAAGTTTGAAAGAACTCCTCTCATTGGATGAGAACATGAATGGGGAGGGAATAACTCAAGGGTTAAAACTCTAGCTGCTCCCTACCTGTACAGATACCTTCTCTGGGTCCCCTCCCACAACAGTGTGGGAGCTGTCCTTTCTCTCTCTCTGTCTAATAAATCACTTTTCTGCAAAACGAACTGGGTCCACAATATTTATTTGAACAGGAAACTCACTGAGCCTCCGGGGCCCCTTTCCCCACCCTTCGAAGTTAGCGAGCTTCAGAACCTCTTCAGAACGCAGAGCTGAGTACCTCCCCCGGTTACAGTAATGGGTAGGCAATAAAAGTTCATATTGTTCTCTTTGCATTATCCTTCTAGCAGCGACCAATTGCTCCATCAGCATCTTGAAAAGGAAACGTGGAGATTTTCTTGTTCTTTTTTGTAAGTGAACAAAAGAGAGAATACAGTCATGGGTTTTTAGATTCTGTTTCTGATTGGACCAGTAAAGCCTCGTCTTCATCCCTCTTTTTCACTTATCAGTAGAGACAGAAACTAAAAACCATGACTTCAGGCTGCTAAAGCCTAAAAACAAAATAGAGCAGCAATGACAACAACAAAATAAGGTGGGACTTTTAAGTCGGAAAGGCCCACTGTAAATATTTATTCTTGTAAGTTATGTTTTTTCTTACTTGTCTCATTTCATTTTCTCTCTTTTTAGTTTTAGTAAGTTTGTTCTGATTTTCTTCTTTTTTCCATCATTTACCTTTCATACTTAATTCCTAGAGAATAATTAAAGTTTTGGAACAGGCCAAAATCTTTAGAAATTAGAGATCAAGCAACTTGCTCAAAGTCACATTCTGTTAGGAATGGCAGAACTAGACATAAAATAATTTTTTCTCCCTTCACATTCAATCATATTTCTACTAAAATAGTATGAATTACAAAGTTGGTATATATAAATTATTATCACTGAGAGAGGAATATTTCAATGTGCCTATTCCCCTTAAAATGATCAGGCTAAAAAGAACATATTATTGCCCTCAAATTTGAATGCTTTGTAAAGAAAACAAAAACTAAAATACATGTGATATTAATTACATAAGTAACATAAAACTAATCCTTATGTAATTAACTGTATTTTGTATTTGTATATAAAATCTGCTTATTATCAATTATAAATCTAAGATAATGTTAATGTCTTATTAATGACCTAAAGTAAAATAAAATAAGCAATTGAATTTTGAGTTTTTGTATTTAATATTTTAACTAATCTATATCACAGTACATAATAGACTTTTCTATATAATTCTTAATTTTTTCTATTGTTAGAAAAATGAAATATTGGTAAACACATTTTTCATTAGAGAATATCTTAAACAGCTTTCATGCTATAGAATAAATTGCTCTTAATAATACCTAAGAAGTAGTTTAAGAAAATGTTGCTATATCATAATCCATTTGAAATGAGAATAAATGAAGAAAGCAATTGGTGAGCATAATCAATTATCCTAAGGAAAATATAAACAAATGTTAACTCTGCTTAAAATCTTTTGCAGCTTTATTATCTTGTTTACTTTTAATTACAAAGGGCAATGATCAGATTCACTTTTCATAGTTATTTGTATAAGCATAGAGTGACACAGAGAGTTTATATATACCCAAAAGTAAGAACAGTGATTCCCTATTCTAAGGCGTTGATTGGGGAATGGCAGAACTGGGCAGATGGGTAACCAGATTGGAAGGAAACTTGTCATGTACACTTTTTTTTTTTTCAGTCTCTTGTTTCAGGACCATGTAAATGCATACTTTATCAAATGATTAGATTTAAAATAATTTTTTTAAAAAACAAATGATTCTTTCCATGTTTTATCTTGTCCAAGTAGATCTGCTGACCCAGTTTGCTGAGCTCAATGTTTGTGTTTTGTTTAATGGCACAATATTTTTCTTGGGGTCCTCTTATTTGTCTGATTGCTAAAGATCTTGGTGAATATTACCTGTCATCTCCTTTAGTTTAACTGGTGTTTAATCTTACAAACATAACACACACAAATTTGATACAATAGTAATACCCAAAGGCTCAAAAGCAGTAGTTAGGAACCTAGTTTTCTATAGTGACAGCAGAAATAAATTAGTTGTGAAATATTGCTGCCATGGAAAATTCATTCCATGGAGGTCCTAAAAAGTGGCATCCTAACTACTTTGATTCTATTATTTCTTCTAAAAAAAAAAAACAGCTCCAGACAAGAAGTAATCTCATAGAGATTAGACAAATCTGTATGGCTTTAATTTCCATATGAATTGCAAGATTAAGGTTGAGACTTTGTGCCTGGAGTCTCATAAAGTGGATAAAAAGAGCATCACATATGTCAGGAGAAGGCGCCTTAATAAAACGCAGGCTTTGGGGAGAACTGAGGCAGATGTGGAGTATAAAAGTATTTTAGTTTTTCTCCCCTGTCAAATTTGGAGCAGCAACTTTAAAAAGTGAATGATCTCTTTTATGGATGGACTTCAGTAGTAAAGAAAGTGCATTAGTTCAATGCCAAAGAAAGAGAATTCTATGTGTTCTGTTATGTCATAGTCCTGTGGTGAGCCCTGAAGCATAAATTGTAGACAAATCCCACAGCAATAGTAAGGCAGACAAATTGCCTTTATATATTTTAAGGCATAAAAGTTAAGAGCAGATATAAGTAATAGCAAAAATTCATATGAGCTGAGGGGCCAAGCTGTAGTTGGGATGGCAACTATCGCTTTGAATTTTCTGACTTTTGTGTAAAATAAGATCCTAGTTATATTCTTTCCATTAATGGAAACACATAATAAGATGCTTGGTAAAGTATGAGACCTGTGCAGAGACCAGCTCCTGAGTCCAAGGGAATGAAATAATGGAAATGCAAGGTGAAGCAGATACATATATGTGTATGTACATGTATGTGTGTGTATATATGTATGAATGCATTTATTAAAGATTGTGTCCCTTGTGGTAAATACTAAATAAAAACTAATAGATTATCAGACTTATTAGGCTATATTTTCCTTTTGATTAAAAATTTCCTCAGCTATAACCATATATTCATTCATTTATTTAACAAATATTTATTAAGCAACTATTATATACCTGTCACCCTTTAAAGAACTTTGCATAAAACCATGAGAAAAAGGGGAAAATATGTTAGTTCTCATGGAGCTTTCATTCTGTTGGGGTAGATGGGTTAAAAGCTAAATAAGTAAGTAAAACATAAACTACATTAGATTGTTATAAATGAAACAAGGAACAGTAAAGCAGCTAAGAGGGATATGAAATATTGAGGGAGACAAATTTTACATCAGTTGTCAAGAAAGGCCTTTTAAGAAGTTGATTACCAAGCAAAGACCCAAAGGACAATGAGGAACAGTCCATGTGCTTATCTAGGGAGCTCCTCCCACGAAACCCTGAATGAAAAGGCTGTCAGGGAGAACATGCCTGGTGGGTTTAAGTAGCCCTCAGGATCAGCCTAGTGAATGCAGTAAAGTAGTAGAAGAAGTTATAAAAGAAATGATGACAGAGGAGGAAGAAGACTTTCTTTAGGTTTTATAGGTGTAGCAAGGAGTTTGGCCTTTACTCAAAGTGAGCTGTGAGCTCGTAAGAGGGTTCTGAGTACAGGGGATATAGTAAGCACTAGCCCACGTGTTAATAGGGGCATTCTGGTTGTTGTGTGAAGAAAAAACTATAGTAGGGGCAGAAAGGGTTGCATTAAGATCAGGCAGGGTTGTAGCAGTGATCTGCAAAAGTTATGTCCAAAGGATAGCAGTGGAGCTGGTGAGAAGGTGAAAATGTCAGATCCTGGTTTATATTTTTATAGTTAAATGGAAAATACTAATTAATGTGTTGGATACAGGATGTAAGAGAAAGAAAGACATCAAGATGGGGTCCAATTGGTTTTTGCCTGAGTTACCAAAATTGCAGACTTTACATTTACTTAGAAGGAAGACCAACAATAACAGATTTAGGGAAACAGAATAATATCAGCATCTCAATTTTGTTTGTAATAAATTTGAGATGTCAATTAGTATCTTGAGTGGAGAAGTGCAGTTGAAGATAAAATGTGCAATCATCACTGTATTGCTGGTGTTTAAAGCCAGAAAACTGGATCAGACTGTCCAAGAGGTAACAGTTTAAGAAATCCAGACTTGAATGTGTGGGAAGGTACAAGAAGGTATTGGATCAGTGTACTAATTCATGGTCTCTGGTAATGAGGCAGTTAGGAACATCCTATTGTCACAACTTGGGCTTGTATTTATAGACCATTGAAACTTCATGTGAATCAGAACAAAACTATTTGGCCCAAACACAGCCAGCTGTTCCAGAAGTAGGGGCAATGCCCTGTGTGTCCCAGCTTCTGGCTTCATCGTTGTTCAGATATCCCTGGCATTGATTCTTGCAGTACTCATTGAGTGCACACTTGAAAACATTTACTCTGGTTACCATTCTGTCTAGTTATGCTTTTTTTAAAAATTAAACTTGTCATGTTCTGAAATTATTTATTTTTGGAAGTCCTCATTAGAGCATAAGTTCCATGGTGGAGGCTACATTTATCTTACTTGTTGCTGCAACCTCTGTGTTCAGAAAAATCCTGTCACACAAGAATTGTCCAATAAATATTTGTGTACAGATCACAGAGTGGTCTGAAGGAGACCCTGCATCCACATAAACAGAGGGAGCCAAACCTTTGTGCGTGTTCTCTCTGCTCAGAATGCCTGTTGCTCTCCATAAACTTCATATACTGTTAAAACTTAAAAAAAAATTAATCCCATTTTCCCACATGCAGGCAAATGGAAATTATTCTTGAACTACATTTAATTTTATTTCCAATCAGAAAAAATGAAAAGTAGGTAGGAACTCAAAAAAAAAAAAAAAAACCTGATACTTATCTTTAAAGCAGATGGAACAAAGACTATAGTTAGACCCTGTTATTCTTTACCTTATGTGTATATTATAGAGGAATGATTTGTGAACTCTAAATCAGAACAACTAGCTTCAAATCCTGATTTGGGGATATATCAGATGTCACCATGGACATTGCCATTTTGGGGTTCGTTTCTTCATTGCCAAAATGAGAAAAAAAGAAGAGTCACCTTAAATTTTAGGGATGAGGTGAAGTCTATTGTTCTGTAAAGACCATGCCCCTGTCTCACTGCAGTTAACTCAGGAAATAAGCTCACCCACTCACTCTTCTCCATCAGCACATCACTGTGTGGAGCAATTAAGGAATAAATGCCCCCAGCTGAGCCAGAAAGGTGGAGTGCTGGGTGTCTTTTTCTGCTCATCCCAGAGTCTGCTCTTCCTCCAGACTAGCAAACATAAGGCCTCAAGTCTTCCTCTGAGGGGACTGTAGGTCATGCTGTCTATTTTTTGCATCAAAGTATCTCTAAATCTTTGAGATTGTGGAGAGCACTAACCAATAAATGGCTCTGTTAGAGTGATATCAATAGTGCCACCACTGAACCCACCTCAAGCAATAGGAAGTAAAATAGAATTCTTCACAAGTTGTGAGCATGGTAAAAGGCAAGTGCCTAAGGTTTCCTTGATAATAAAGTCTCAATTTCTTTCTTCTCTCTGTCCTGTCTGCTGTCAACCTAAGATTTATCTCCCAATGCGCAGTTTGAATTATGATACTTTCTGCCCTAAATCTTCACTACCTGTCTCATACCTAACAAGATGGATGCTTCTGCCATTCACAATATGGCTCCATGCTTTAGTAGTTTAGGATATGTGGAAAAGACCTCTTTGTGCTGTTTTCCTTATTTATACAACGTGAAGAATTTCGGCATTTATTAGAAGGTGGTTGTGAGGATCAGATGAGTTAACACACTTAAGCATTGGGAAAATGTTTGTCACAGAAGGCTTGTTATTGAGAATAGTAATGTTATTATTAGTAGTTGCTATATGGTAGTGACTTTCCTAAAGCAATAAAATAATGAATAATGAAAACAGCACAAGCCTTCAAAATAATTCAAGTGCGTGTTTATAGGCTAGATCCAAAATGTACTAAATTTGTTATGTTAGGCAATGTGCTTAGTTTTTTCACTAGAAAAGTGGAGTTAATAATTTTACTTCATCAAGTGATTTTAAAGGTCAGATTCAATTACATTAAATATGTAATTAACATCTGCCCCATTAATTGATGTGAGTAAAGCGTAGTTGTTATTTGATAGTTTAACATTTCATCACTCAAAACTCTCTTTTATTCCCAATGAAAATTGATATATTGTGATTATATAAATAGTATGTTCTTACTGTAAAAATAATGATTTATTCATAAAACATATGAGGAAAATGGTAAAAATTATCCAGAATTCCACCTAAGACAGTCACTAATCATTCTTCATAGACCTTCCTTTCATTATTTTTAAATGTTTCTATACTCATATGCACATATGTACATATATTTTATACAAGCTTTTATTATATATACTTGTACACATTTTATTCATATATAATTGGCATATAATAAACTGCACATATCTAAACTGAATGGTTTGAAAAATGTTGACATGTGTATACACCCATGAAACCATCACCACAGTCAAGATAATGACTACCTCCATTGTGCTGAAAGGTTTTTTATAAACTTTTATAATCTCTCTCCTGCCTGTTTTCTGTCACTCTGGTACTTTGCATATTTTATAATTTTATATGCAAGGAATCATGCAGCATATATCGTTTTCCTATCTGATTTGCTTTACCCCACGTAATTATTTTAAGGTTCATTCATGTATCACTCATCAATAATATATTCCACTTATTGTCAAATAGTCTACAGTAGTAATGCTATATTACAGTATATCTAGTAACTTCCTGATGGACATTTGAGTTCTATTCCATTTTTGACTATTACAGATAAGTTGCAGTGAACATTTGAATACAAGTCTTTCTGTGGGTATACATTCTCCTTCCCCCTAAATACACAGAGCAGAATGAGTTGGTCATATGGTGGGTGTATGCTTAATTTTTAAAGAATATTTCCAGATTTTTTTTCCAAAATTGTTGTACTATTTTACATTTTTATCAACAGTGTATGAGAGTTCCAAAGCCTCATAACCACTCTTTGATGGTCAGTCTTTTTTGTTAAATACATTCAAATGGGTACGTGCTATCTCATTGTGGTTTTAATTTGTATTTTCCTAGTGACTAGCATTGGAGCCCAGAAAATGCTGCAAAAATTTGGTGTCTTAGTATGCTGAGTGCTTTGAATTAAAGAAAATTAAAAGGCCTCCTAAATAAGCCCCAGGACCAACATCTTTCTCTGCCCTTCCACAAGACCCTTGTCTCTCTGACTCTCTTTCTTTTCTGAAGCACCTGAAGAAACTTATTCGGAAATTTTCTTATCTGACTAAGGAAATGTATTTCCAGAAGACATACAATTATTCTAAACCTTCTCCTTTGAATATCATCAAATAACTTGAAAAGATAAACCACTGGAGAAGAGACTAAAAGTTACCATGGCCAGAAGAACTTTTCATCTATTCTTCTGAGGTCGCCTCCAAGAGATTACCTGGGAGACTTATCTACATAAGACAACCTTTGTTCACAGTGAAGATCTGTTCCTTGTTTTCCTGCCATCTCTTCTTCACCATCGCTTCTGGAGCTCTGAGAAACTTTGTCCCAGGTCTTTGTTATTCAAGTGCATTCATTTGTCCTAAAAATCATTTACTATCCCTCCAAAATTACGTACAGCCCCCTGACTTCCCTTCTGCTTATGAAGAGGGTATTTCAGTCTAACTGTCTGGTTCTTCATATTTATAGAACTTCTGTGTCCACATGCATGTTAGTAATTTTTTAAACATTTTTTTCTACTAATTTGTCAATTGTCAATCATTTCAGCTAACCTTCAGAAGAGACAGAAGGGAAGCTTTCTCTCTGCTTCTACACTAGTGATGTTGAACATATTTTTAAGTGTTTACTTCCTGTCTATATATCTTCAGTGATATGTCTACTTAAATCTTTTGTCCATTGTTATTGAGTTATTTTCTTATCTTTTGGTTTTTAAATTTATATATTCTAGATATAAGCTGTTTACCAGTTACGTGAGTTTCAACTATTTTCTTCCAATTTTTACTTGTATTTTGTCTTAAGAGTTTTCTTTCTCCAAATAGTTTTTAACTTTAATGAGGTCAAATTTATTAATTTTTTATTTTATAGATCATTCTTTTGGTGGTATATTTAATAATTATGTGCCTAAACTCAAGGCCACAGTAATTTTTTCCTATGTTTTATTCTACAAGTATTGTAGTTTAAGGTTGTATTTAGGTCTATGATCTACTTTACGTATTCTTTTCCAGTGTAGTAGAACCTATGAATTAAGTACATATTTTCTTTGTATATCGATATGCAATTGTTCCAGCACCACTTGAAAAGACAACATGTTTGCACACTTTTTCCACTGAATGACCTTTTCATTTCTGTCGAATGTCAGTTGACCATGTGTGTAGGTCTATTACTGAACTTTCCATTCTGTTTCATTGATCAGTTTCTCTATTTTGATGCCAAACCACACTATCTGAACTATTATATCTTTATAATAGATTTTGTAGTTAGGTAGCTCTTTGATTCTGTTCTCATACAAAATTGCACTGTATATTCTAAATCTTTTGCATTTTCATGTGAATTTAAGAATAGCATATGAATTTTCATGAAAAAATCCATGCTGTAGTTTGATATGGATTGTTTTGAATTTAGAAATCAATTGGGAGCAATTGACATCTTAATGTGGTGTTAAACCTATTGTTAAATATACTCATTTACATTCAAAAATATCAGTTTATTTAAATTAATAGAATATTTTGTACAAATTGATATTGTTATCTTTTGGGCATTAATAAAATTATAGTTTTGGCCGGGTGCAGTGGCTCATGTCTGTAATCCCAGAACTTTGGGAGGCCAAGGCAGGCAGATCCCAAGGTCAGATGGAGATCATTTTGACCAACATGGAGAAACACTGTCTCTACTAATAATACAACAGTTAGCTGGGTGTGGTAGTGTGCACCTGTAGTCCCAGCTACTTGGGAGGCTGAGGCAGGAAAATCACTTAAACCCGGGAGGCAGAGGTTGCAGTGAGCCCAGATTGAGTCACTATACTCCAGCCTGGCAACAGAGTGAGATTCCATCTCAAAAAAAGAACCCCCTCCCCCAAAAAAACGTTTTGTAGGTATTTTTTTGCCTTTTTTCTCTTTTCTCTCTTTTCCTACCCACTTAAAAAATAATGTAACAAATCATAAAATCCTTATATATTCAGTCATTATTATTTTCATGCTGAGAGAAATAATCTTAAAATGCAAATATACCTCTGGGACCTCCAATAGCAGGGAGCCTAATTGACCTGCTACTGAACTCTGGAATCCATCCACCTGTTGGCATGAAAGCCACACTTCCCATGAACCTAGCTAGTGATTGAAAGTAAAAAGACAACAATGGCAGGCTTATTTCTGCAAAGAATGGACCTCTGGCAGGCAATTTTGGCTAGAGGACTCTCTCTCGGCCTTGCCAAACTTAATTTGTATTTATTTATTTATTTTAATTTTATTTATTATATAAGTTCTGGGGTACATGTGCAGATTGTGCAGGTTTGTTACATAGGTATACACGTGCCATGGTGGTGGTTTGCTGCATCCGTCACCCCATCATCTACATTAGGTATTTCTCCTAATGCTATCCCTCCCTAAACCCCACCCCTGCTATTCCTCCCCTAGCCCCTCATCCCTGAGGCCCTGGTGTGTGATGTTTCCCTCTGTGTGTCCATGATCTCATTGTTCAACATCTACTTATGAGTGAGACCATGCGAGGCATCATGCTACCTGACTTCAAACTATATTACAAGGCTACTGTACTCAAAACAGCATAATACTGGTACCAAAACAGAGATATAGACCAATGGCACTGAACAGAGGCCTCAGAAAGAATGCCACACAACTATAACCATCTGATCTTTGACAAACCTGACAAAAACAAACAATGGGGAAAGGATATCCTATTTAATAAATAGTATTGGGAAAACTGGCTAGCCATATGCAGAAAGCTGAAACTGGATCCCTTCTTTACACCGTATATAAAAATTAACTCTAGAGTGATTAAAGATTTAAACATGAGGTCTAACACCATAAAAACTCTAGAAGAAAACCTAGGCAATACCATTCAGTACATAGGCAAGGGCAAGGACTTCAGTACTAAAACACCAAAAGCAATGGCAACAAAAACCAAAATAGACAAATGAAATCTAATTAAACTTAAGAGCTTCTGCACAAACTTTATTAGAACTAGAATATAGTAAATGTCTCATTCCTCAAACCTTCCTTGTTCCCTCTCTCCTTCACAGAAGACTTTCCCAGACTCCCCCAGCACCCACCTCACTTGCCTTTCCAGAATTGTTGTTATAAATTTCTTTCATATCTAGCTTCTGCTTTTTGGAGAACATGGACTTATAAAACATTTTTCAGCATTTCTTCCTTTTTTCTTTCTTAACAATGTATCATGGCAGTTTCTTCAAATCAACTGGTATAAGTCTAACCTGTAATTTGTTTTATTACTTTTTTATTTTTTGAGATGGAGTCTCACTCTGTCACCCAGGCTGGAGTGCTCTGGCATGATCTCAGCTCACTGTTACTTCCGCCTCATGGGTTCAAGTGATTCTCCTGCCTCAGCCTCTTGAGTACCTGGGATTACAGGTGTGTGCCACCATGCCCAGCTAATTTTTATATTTTTAGTAGAGATGGGGTTTTATCATGTTTGCCTGGCTGGTCCTTGATATATAGTATTCCATAAATATTATGTTGCTGGATTTCTTCAGTTTTTCTCCAAACATAACATTTTTTTTGCCACTTGAAACAAAACTTTAATAAATGTCCTCTATGTGTGTGTTGGGTGTGTTTCCTTACATTTGCAAGTTTGTTTCTGTGGAATAGATGCCTCCATGTGAGATTACTGTGTTTTTACAGTGAATAAATATTGCCAGTTTACTGTCTAAAATGACAATATACTATATCATTATCACCTGAAATCCCAGGAACAATTTGAATTAATACTTGTTAAGTATTAACAACAATTATTTTGTCCATCTAGTAGGTATGAAGTGATATTGTTATCTTAATTCACATTCCTGTAAATATTAAGGCAATATAAAACCTACAGAAAATAATTTCCTAGAAAACATTTATTACCAATTTGAACAGATTAGAAAATAAAAACTTAAGTGAACATTAACATACTCCCTACATGTCATGAGTGGGACCCATGGGAGGTAACTGAATCATAGGGGCAGTTACGGTGAGTGAGTTCTCATGAAATCTGACAGTTTTATAAGGAGCTTTTCCCCCTTTTAGCTAGGCATTTCTTGTTGTCACCATTTAAGATGTGCCTTTGTTCCTTTGCCTTCTGCCATGATTGTGAGGCCTCCTTAGCCATATGGAATTGCGAGATCATTAAATCTCTTTTTTTATTAATTACTGAGTCTTGGATATTTTTTCACAGCAGTATAAAAATGAACTAATATACACATTATATTTTCTTTGCATTCTATATGTTTTTATATATGCTAAATTTCTCCAAGTTTATTAAAGCATGTATTCCTTTATGGCAGATGTATATTCATTATATTATCTTTTGCACTGGCTAGCTAATGCATCCATTATAGAGTTAGCCTAATAAAAATGTATGGAGTGAACTGACCCCTTTTCCCCCCTCATATTAAAATTAACATTTATACAGATTCAGCTAAATGACAGCTAAAGAAAGTATGAGAATAAAGTTAGTCAAAATGATACAGGAAGGAATGATAAGCTTTACCCTTAGGAGAATTTGCATATAAAGAATCATCTTAACTCCTGAACTGGTCTGTGTGGTCAATATTGAAATAATCTGGGTCTGTGTTACTTCTATCATGGTTACCAATTTTCCCTTTGAGAGATGTTCATAATGGGCCTGCATGGGCTTCTCATGCTAGATTTCAAGCTTCTCAAGACAGAAGCCACTAGGTATTTTCTCTAGGATTTGGGAAGGAGGCATAGATATCGAGTAGAAGGAATTTGTTCTTGTTCCTTCCTTCCTCTCTCTATTCATCTCTGCCCTCCTGAGAAGAGATTTTGGTGCCTGCTCTCAAGTTTAGGACTCAAGTTTTCATATAATTGATTTTTAATTTAACTTTTCATCTGTTTATTTGTTGAAACATACTCTAGAGGAAATTATGCTAATGAATCTTTTTGGATTTGATAGTTACATTCTCTCATTATGTGATTTCAAGTTCCTCAGTACTTTCAGTACTTTTTTTGCATGTAACTCAGTTTCTAGTCATACTTAAAGTGATTACCAGATTAGAGGGAAGTAAGAGGAAGGGTCACAGTCTGGAATAAGACTCTTGTATATGTTAAGGAAAAAAAGTCACAAATATAAACAATGATAATGATGATAATAATCGTAACTATAATTTATTGAATATTTACCATGTTCAAAATTATGTATTAATTAATCTTTCTAGTAACCCTTTGAAAAACGATCTCTATTTTACATATGAGAAAAGTAACACTTAACTAGTCCAAGGATCCGGAGTTAATAAATGCATAATACAAGATTCAAACTCAAGCAGTCTAACTCCAGAGCCTTACAGAACCTTTAACAATGCAGTACACTGCCTTTCACCAAGATGAAGGAAGTGTTTTCAATATTAGAATTACATCAACTACATAAAAATAGTATTAAGCCCAGCAAGTAATGAGGCTCTTGGGCAATTATTTAAGTACAACTATTAATAAGTTCATACTGAGAATGTCTAGCTTGTCCTCCACAAGACTAAACGAGTTTCTGATCAAACAGTAAAATGTAACATAAATCCTACAGCCTGCAATGTGACTAAGATATACTGCTCCAACAATACATTTTGTTCCAGGGAACTTAAAAAAAAAAAAACACATTTCTTTAGCAAATCCTTTTTGTTGGGTACAATGTTATCTAACTAAGCACTATAGATCTCTGTGGACCCAAGGGTCACATTAGTAATCCAATTAAAACCATTTCCCTCTGTCCACTGGAAAAATCAGCGTTGTTCTTCACAACCGAATCCTGTCTTAACTTAATGAAGGGCTCTGGCGCTCTCTTATTTTATTTAAATAGCCTCATGGGGACTTATACGATAGTGATATGTATAGTGCTTAGAGGTTCCGGTTTGTAAAGTATTGTGCTTTTCTGGAAATAGAGGAGAGTGGGGACAGGTAGGGGAGGATGACAGGTGGAGATGAAGGCAATAATAAACATTTAGTCAGAAAATAAGCTCCAGAATGTAGTGTTGCTATTTTCTCTCCTTTCTTTTCTTTTCTTTTTTAACTAGAAGATGGGGATCTACAAATAAGACTATAAAAAATGTGAAATCTGAGTTTTACTCTTATTACATTTTTGAGTCCAGGTTTCTATAATTCATAAAGAGACTCTGAAGTGGGTGCAATAGAGATCAACAATGATAATTTCAAATAACACCCTTGAAGAAGTGCTCAGGGAGTGAGAAATTATTTAGTGTAAAACAGAAAAGATTGTGGAATAATTTAAACATTGTTCAAAGATATGAAGAAAAATTATTCATCTCCTTTCCATTAAGAACCTAACAACAGGAAATGGGCTTTTTCTGCTATCTGAGGAATTCATGTTATTATAGAAAATAGTTAACTCCAGCAAAAGTTTTTAGGTATTTTTTCAGGGTTGCATTGTAGAAAGTGTTTTGCAGATCTCTTTGTCTGAAGATCTTTAAACACAGAATGTTTTCTCATCAGTTTGGTGTTGTTTATGTGTAATTCTACAAAACATGTATGGATGAAAATGATGGCATTTCCTGAATTCTTATGGCCTTAAAAATAGGATCATTTTTTTTCTATGAAATGATTATGAGAATAAATATAGTAAAATATATATTTTTAATACTTCATTTTTTGATGCAAAATGTTTGCAGACATTTGTGTACACAAATGTATGTTTGTACATGCATATGTAAAAGTAAAATGATTAAAATCACATAAATAAAACTGCTTTAGGAAAACCTTATAAAATGTTGTGCTCTATAACTTGACCTTGCAAACGTAAGAATTCACACACAAATATAATGAAGGCAGTTCCTTGTTAAAATAAACTAAGTAGACATTGATTTATACTGTTCTGAAATGTTACCCTCACGGATACTGTTTGCCTACCCTCTCTCCTCTCTCTGCACATGTAGTCTGATTTGGGAATCACTGCTTAGGGACATCCTTAGCAAAAGGCTCTGAGTGTTCTCTGAGCTAGTCTAGGTGTAGTCTGTGATTATAGTTCTCTGCATTCGGACTGCTGGACTAAAAGGATGATTCACAAATTAGGTGTCTCTGACAACTTTTAAATACTATTATTTGGTTGTGTTGAGAAGTTTTTCTTTTATCCCATAGATGTTGACAATACTTTGTAAAATTTGTGTACTTCCTTTTTAGTACCATATACTCCCCAGGATCAACCACTTCATTTTCCAATTTTAAGGACATTGAGATATCATTAATTAAAACAACTAATATAAATTTAACGTTTATAATAATTTGTAAAAGGGCTGATTGGAAATTACTTTAACTTAGCAAATCTTTCTCTCAAATTGTTCTAAATTGCAGCTTGAGCTAAATTGTAGGAGGAATGCTTAAAATACTTAAGTGAATGGGTGATTTTGAAGCACTTTTAGAAACGCCCACATACTTACAATATACATGCTAACTTGAAATTGTTTCGATTTTTTTAGACTGAGTTCCTTAGCACTTCTACTAAGGCTTTCTTAGTCTAGTTTGGCATATGTTAGTAAAAACTTATACATTGGTATTCATTTTAAAATTATTCCATTATTTTATTTTCACTCAGTTCTGATTTATTTTTTTCTCTGTAACAACATTTGTAAAGTTTTTTATTTTTAATATTTTTATTTCAATAGGTTTTTGGGGAACAGGTGGTGTTTGGTTACATGAGTAAGTTCTTTAGTGGTGATTTCCGAGATTTTGGTACACCCACCACCTGAGCAGTGTATGCTGTACCCAGTGTGTAGTTTCTTATTCCTCCCCATTTCCCACCCTTTCCCCTGAGTCTCCAAAGTCCAATATATAATGCAAAGTCTTATCATATCTTTGTGTTGCCAGAAAATGATTGCTAAGTAGATTGTTAAATTTGGCCAGGCTTTAAAGTGTTACAGAGGGAACTCTTTCATATACACTATTTCTTGAAAAATCAACCCCACTTAAATTCTACTCAAGAGCCTTTTATTTATGTATCTTTCTCTGATCACATGTATTGAGCACCTACTGTATGTCAGACATTGTGTTTGGTTCTAAGAAGGTAAGGGATTTAAGACAGACAATGACCCCATTGAGCTTACCAGAGGATATAGCTAAGAGAAGTGAGATAAATGTAATCAAAAGTATCATAGCAGATTCAAAGAAAGACTACTAAGAGGAAGGGATGTCCACAGAAAAACATTAGTGTAATTTAAATAATCTGTGACAAATAATGAAGAAAGACTCTACTAGGCAAGAGGCAATAGTCTATGTTGAAGTCTAGGGCCTTTGGACAATTGAAGGTAGCTGTGTTTGTCTGGCTTTTCACTTGGGAGGGGAAAGTGAATCATGTCAGTTTTGTTAAGAATATCATATTTCTCTTATAGCTAATCAGGGGACCTTCAAGCATTTTAGAAGGGACAAACATGTTCAGATTTAAGTTTTCTTTTTTAAGATTGCTATATTTAGTATGTGGGAGATGATCAGAGGGAATAAAAATAAAAATTTTCAGACTTGAAAATGGAGACTCGTTGAAATCATACAGGCAGTATTTGTATAGCTAAATAATGACCTAGAGTAGTATCAGTATGTTGGCAAGAAGTACAAAGGGAAGGAATGGGATTTAGTAATTTACAGGGCGTTGCGTGGTAAGAGAGAAGAGTAAGATAATTTCAGTTTTGAACATACTCAATTGCATTATGAAAGGGATCTTCAAAGGGATATTCAGTATATAGTTAAAAATGTGCATATGAAGCTGCACAGAGAAACTATGTACTGATGATCCAAATCATGGAGTTATCAGCGTGGCAATGATCACTCAGACTGGAAAGTAGAATATATTCACAGAGAAAAGAGAGCAATAGCCTCCTATAGACCCATAAGAGATGTTCAAGTATCAGGAAAAAGGGACTATTTTATAATTTAACATCCCATGTATTAGTCATTTCTTAATCCACAGTATCACACCTGTGGCTTGAAAAGTAAACCATTTATAAGAAAGTCAAAACTTTGAATGTGAACCTTTTTTTTTCATTAAATTTGATTATGGAGGAGTTGGAAAGGTTATAAAGTTAATGAAGTTTTTTTTAATGAGAGAGACTAGAGCCATTTTTAATATTGATAAGAAAGTAGGATTATCCTCTCAGTAGTAAGGAAGAAAGATGGCTTTTATCTCAGCAGGAGAGATAGAGAAAAGAATAGGGCAAATGCTAGCAATATCTCCTTCCTTAAATTCTCTCTCCTGTGGCATGTTTAGCATAACATAATTTAGCTTTTCTAAGGTATTCTCTTGTATTACCTTATTATATGTGTTAGTCTTGTCTATTAATTGCTTCTAAGTGCCTTGAAAGCAGGAGATCACAGTTTGCACCATTTCCCGCAGGTAGGCTAGAGATGTTGCTCAGCATCATCCCCAAATGAGTCCTACAAAGCTGAGGGCAAGATGTTTCTTTTTCTTTCTTATAGAAACAGAGAGCTCTCACAGATCATGGAAGTGCAACGTGAACCAAAGTCCCTCTGTACTTTGATTTTTAATACAGGCTTCATGGCTACTCTGAAGAAAAATCAGAAACACTTTCTAATCTGTGATTGAAATAATCCTGCTCCTTTGTCTTTACATCTACATCTTGACCTATATGTATATCAGTATCTCTATTTGCCTATGTGTCTATAAAGCTCAAGAAAAAAAATAACTGATGATCCAAATCATGAAGTTATCAGCCTGGTGGTGGTTGCTCAAGCTGGAAAATAGAATATATTCACTGAGGATATGTGGATATATAGAATTGATAGATAAAAAGAAGTATGTAGCTATATAGATTGGAAAGGGAATGGCCCATTTTTCCTAAACAACGGCAAACAAAATTTATTTAATCAGAAGTTTATAATTTGACTAGCGCCAGGGAAATAAAGATCTCTATGTTTTTCTTCTTCATTAGTGTTTTCTGGTCTAGCCCAGGAATACCCAACTGAACAGTTGTGTGAAACCTCCAATGTAAGCAAGGCCAGCTTGAGACTCAGGACATTTCTTATTAAGGGCAATTCTCATCATAAGGGAGAGGAATAAAGCAGACTGGATATCATCTGGAGAGTATACTGAATAGTGAACAAAGGATTTGTGAAGCCCATTGACCCTTGTCTGGCAGTGGTATGCTGATATTCCAATTTTGATACAGTTAAAAGAATCTGAGAACAGTAATGACCAAAGCAAGGAGACGTCACTGTATGTTTGGCAGATACTGTTTTAGTGATGTGAATGCAGTGATGAAATTATAAAACTATATGTCATTGTGGATTGATTTCTAAAGTGTTTCAAGAAGTGAGGCATGTTTTCTGCTAAGAGTTAAAAAATGTAGAATTTAGAATTGTACATTTAGAGCTGGAAAACACACCAGGTCCCACTGCTGAGATATGCCAGTGTTTTTGATTTGTTTTTGACTTAAGGAACCAATACAGGCAAAGGATAAACAATGACAAAGTTCAAAACCTTTCAGAACAGAGCGTTTCAATTATTTTTGCTCCCTGCTGTCATTCTATGTAAGCGTCGTGGGCAACAGTATTCTGCATTTCACTTAGCATCTGTGTGTTTTTGTTTTGTGCCTACTTTCCAAAAATTTTATCTTTAAGTAAATGCTCCTGAAATGGAGTCCATAGTATTCACTTGCAACTGTCTTCCCTACTGAGCTTCTGCTCCTTCTCTTTCTCCTGACCACCAAAGGGACAAATAGCTAACATACACAGTTTCTCTGCTTTAGGTTTTCACTTCCATAAATAATTAATTGATACTTGAGTTTTCTTGATGACATTTATGAAAGAGAAGAAAGAGGAAGAGAAAGATGGCTTGAAAAAAATTGTATTTTATTTAGGTGAAACAGATTTGGCTTCCCAAATCCTTTTTTCTAAATTGAATTTCAGCTATTGGAAAATGTTGTGCTGTGCACATGAATCAGCCTGCACACAGATACATGCTGTTCTGTATGTGGAATCTGGCTCTAAGGTGCTATTTGACAGCTTGTATTTGCTTACTAACTATCCCACAGCAGGGAGATGTTTGGGCTTGGAATAAGAGTTGTTTATAGATGTGAAAGTTTTCCATAGGCACTGAGTGTGTAAACATTTAGAATTGCACAAGGTCTGGTTATAGGAGATATTATTTGGAAAATTTTCCACCAAAGCATAACTGTTTATCTGATTCTTCAACAAAGCTATTTTTCTTCTTCCCGTTTGCTTCCACACCTAAACATAGTGAAATTTACAGTGAGCCGAAATCATACAAGTATCCTCTTGTCTATTTGTAGGACTGTATTTCACTCTTCCCTTGGAATATGTTTTCTTTTTCCTTAAAATTTTCAAAGAAATTGATTGCACAGCAATTCTTATTATCCTATTCTTATGACTAGCACTTGGTTTGTTCATAGACACCGAGTGACAAATGCAGTGCTTCATTTAACGAAGAAATCTAACTACATATTTTCTTATAACAACTATCCCCTTTTGTCTGGTCCTTAGTGGAAATTGAACAATTGCTACAAGTCAGCCCCAAAATATTGTTTTAAAAATGAATACGTTTGGGGAGAATCGAATAATGAAGATTGCCTTTGGTGTTTAAAACAGCTCTCATACGTTCTGATGGTCTGTCCTGGTAAACGAGGCTTCTAGCATGCTCTCAGAACATGCCTTCTTACTAAAGCCCTTGCAATAAATTTGCTCTGCATTAATTACCTCCTCTCCTAGTGGCAGTCGTACTATTTCCTGAATGCTTTCATCAACGTCTCTGGGTAATTCATTGCCCAGAAAATGCCTCTTACCTGTCTATTATAGACCTCATCACTCATGTGCAAAAAGATTACAATTATTACATTTCGATCATTACTAAAATCTTATTTTAAAAAATATTCTGTGAGAACCCATAAAATAATTTATATTTATCATGGTGACTCAATCTTCTAGTTACTCCCTTAAATACCACAATACATAGTATTTTTTAAAGTATCTTATTTCTCTTTTAGACTTTTACCTATTTATTTTCAATATCATTGCTCTTTTTCCTGGCAAAATTGAGTTTCATTCTTGTTTGAATAAAAGTCTTTGGGAATTGTGTCCTTGTGCCCTGATAAGGTACATAACATTTCAATTTCAGTCCTTTTGTTTAGGTGTTGAAAAGCTACTCAGAGAATGCATAAATCCAAAATATTCCCATCATCTTCAAGGCACCAGGAAAAAATGGAAGTGAGCATTGTTGTTTGATTTGAAATTGGATAAATTCAGCTGTTTTATGTTTCAGATTCATCTTTTTGTTTTAAGCTGTAAGAATTCCCAGGTATATATCTAGTTGAGCGACAGGAGGTCCCTGGAGCTGCTGTTCTCTCCATCTTCTATTGTGTCCCACACATTTTCCTGCATACTCAATTTGGCTCCAACCACTACTCTTTCCCTAAATGGCTCTCCATTCACTCCATTTTGCTAAACACATGTATCAAATTTCAGATCTCATCTTACTTGATTCTTAGCAGTTGTCTCAATTGCCTATGACTATGCTGAAACACACATGTCCCTTGGGGTCTCCTCATCCCTGTCTGATGAATCCTTCTAAGTGTCCTTAGCAGCTTCTTATTGAATTTTAAATCTTGGCTTTTTGTCAAGGTCCTGTCCTAAGCTTTTGCTCTCCTTTTCTATACTTTATCCTTTAGAAATCTGAGCTAGGAATAATAGTTTTATTTATCATGTATGGCTGATAATTCTCAAATGGAAACCCCTATCCCAGAGCTTCTTAAAATCCTCAGCAGCACATATATCCAACTGAATGTATCATAGGCACTGCAGGTTCAACATGTCCCAAACTGAGCACCTGATTCTCTCTGTCTATTCAGCCCCTACCAAAAAGATTATTCTTGTCCATCATAGTGAATGAACCCCAGTTCAACCAGAAACCCAAGTCATTCTTAACTTTTTTCTCTTTATCTCCTTTCTTAGCTAATCTTCTATAACTATATCCATTCTACCTCTAAAATATATCCAATTCAATCTATCTCTCCTCATTTCCAGTCATTACTGTGTCCTGAGCCACCATTTTTTTTCTCACTTGAAATAGTGCCATAGCTTTATAATTAATCTCTAATTTTATTCCTGATCCTCTTTAATTGGTTCTTTATAGTGCTGTCAGAGAATTTCCTTTATAAAAGGCACATCTAATCATGTTGCTCCTATACCTTAAAAGTTGCTCGGTGTGTACCCATTTATGATCTTGGCCTACAGGGGCCTGTAAATTCTGAATCCTGCCTATATTTCCAGCTTTGCCTCCTACTACTCTTTATCACATCATTCCTCCAACAATACTGCCCAGGCTTTAGTTACTCCAATATGGTATGCATAGCACTCCAGGGCCTTCTTATATGCTATTTTCTCTGTCTGTATGATTTTCCCCTTCTTATTTTCTTAATTTTTTTTTTCAGAGCTTAATTATTTCCTGCTCATAGATGGTTTCCTAATAATACAGATTAAATTAGGTGCCTTGTTAAATACTCTAATTAGATCTTGTTATGCAGTGAATATCTGTGTTCTGCTGAATTTATGGGTTGAAGCTTTAACCCAAGAGTGGCTATATTTGGAGATGGAACCTCTAAGGAAGTAATTAAGGTTAAATGAGGTCATAAGGTTGGAGCCCTAATTCCAAAAGATTAATATCCTAATAAGAAGAGATACCAGAGAACGTGTTCTTTTTCTTTTTTTTTTTGTACATTCACCAAGGAAAGATCATATGAAATCAGAGCAAGAAGGCAGGTATCTACGAGAGAGCTGTCTCACCAGAAGTCTACACTGCCAGACCTTGATGTTAGAGATCTAGCCTCCAGAACTATAAGAGACTACATTTTGTTGTTTAACTACCGAGTATGTAGTGTTTTGTTATGGCAGCCCAAGATGACTAATACAGACTTGTGCTTTCTCTACATAGCATTCATTATGACTCTAAATAACTAATTTTTTTCTTATTTTTATAATTTCAACTTTTAGTTACAGGTGATACATGTGCAGGTTTATTACCTGTGTATATTGTAGGATGCTGACATTTGGTGTATGATTGATCCCATCACCTAGGTATTGAGCATAGAATCCAGTAGTTTGTTTTTTAACCATTGCTCTGCTCTCTCCTTCCCTCCTCTAATAGTTCCCAGTATCTAATGTGGCCATCTTTATGTCCCTGAGTACCCAATGTTTAGCTCCCACTTGTTAGTGAGAACATGTAGTTTTTGTTTTTCTCTTATTGCATTAATTCACTTGATTGCCTGCAGTTGCATCCATGTTGCTGCAATGGACTTGAATTCGTTTGTTTTATATAGCTGCATAGTATTCCATGGTGTATATGTACCACATTTTCTTTATCCAATGCACCATTGATGGGTGCCTAGGTTGATTTCATGTTTCTTTGGTGAATAGTGTTGTGATGAAGATACTAGTATATGTGTCTTTTTGGTAGAATAATATCTTTTATTTTGTATATGTGCCAAGTAATGGGATTGCTGGGTCAAATGGTAGTTGTTCTTTGAGACATTCAAAATTGCTTTGCACATGGCTGAATACATTTACATCCCCACCAACAGTGTGTAAGCCTTCCCTTTCCTCTGCAGGCTCGCCAGCATTTGTTACTGTTTTGCTTTTTAATAGCCATGCTGACTGCTGTGAGATGGAATCTCAGTGTGGTTTTGATTTGTATTTTTCTGATGATTAGTGATATTTGGCATTTTTCATGTTTGTTGGTCACATGATGTCTTTGAGAAGTATCTGTATATGTCCTTTGCTAAGTTTTAAAGAGGTTTTTTTTTTTTTTTGCTTATTGAATTAAGTTTCTTATACACTCTGGATGAGGCCTTTGTTGAATGCATAGTTTGTTAATATTTTCTCCTATTCTGTAGGTTATCTGTCTACTCTGTTGATAAGTTTCTATTGTTGTACACAAGCTCTTTTGTGTAATTAGGTCTGACTTGTCAAATTTTGTTTTTGTTGCAATTTCTTTTGAGCACTTAATGATAAAGTCTTTCTCAAGGCCAGTGTCCAGAATGGTGTTTCTTATATTTTCTTCTAGAATTTTTACAGTTTGAGGTTTACATTAAAATTTTTAATCTATATTGAGTTAATTTTTGTTAATGGTGAAAGAAAGAAGTCTAGTTTTATTATTCTGCATAGGGCTAGCCAGCTGTCCCAGCACTATTTATTGAATATGAAGTCATTTTCCCATTGCTCATTTTAAAATGACTTTGTCAGAGATCAGATGGCTGTACTTGTGCAGCTTTTTTTCTGCATCCTCTATTCTGTTCCTTTGGTCTACATGTTTATTTTTGTACTAGTACCATGATGTTTTGGTTACTGCAGCCTTATAGTATAGTTTGAATTTGGTAATATGATGCTTTCATTTTGTTCCTTTTGGGTGGGATTGTTTTGGTTATTTGGGTTCTTTTTTGATTCCATATGAATTTTAGAATAGTTCTTTTCAATGATGTGAAACAGGACATTGGTAGTTTGATAGGAATAACATTGAATATGCAGATTGCTTTTGGCAGTATGGCCAATTGAACTATATTGATTCTTCCAATACATAAGCATAGAATGTTTTTCCATTTGTTTGTATCATCAATAATTTCTTTTAGCACTGTCTTGTAGTTCTCTGTACAGAGATCCTTTGCTTCCTTGGTTAGATGTATTCCTAGGTATTTTATTGTTTTTGTGGCTATTGTAGATGGGATTGAATTCTTGATTTGGCTCTCAACTTGAATGTTATTGGTGTACAGAAATGCTACTGATTTTTGCACATTGATTTTTGTATCCCAAAATTTTACTGAAGTTGTGTATCAGTTCCAGGATCCCCAGGGCACAATCTTTAGGGTTTTCTAGATATAGAATTCTGTTGCCCACCAAAAGAGATAATTTGACTTCTTCTTTTCCTATTTGGATGCCTTTTATTTATTTCATCTGCCTGATTGCTCTGGCTGGAACTTCTAGTACCATGTTTAACGGTAGTGGTGAGAGTGGACATTCTTGTTGTATTCCAGTTGTTAGGTGGAATGCTTCCAGCTTTTGACCACTCATTATGATGTTGGTTGGGGGTTTCTCATAGATAGCTCTTATTTTGAGGTATGTTCTTGATATGGTTTGGCTCTGTGTTCCCACCCAAATCTCATCTTGAGTTGTAATCCCCTTGGGCTGAGGGAGGTACCTGGTGGGAGGTGATTGGACTATGGCGGTGATTTTTAATGGGTTAGCACCATCCTCCTACTGCTGTTTCAAGATAGAGTTCCCATGAGATCTAACGGTTTAAAGATGTAGTATGTTTCACCTTGCTCTCTTTCTCTCTCTGGCCTTGCTTCTAAGACATGCCTTGCTTCCCCTTCACCTTATGCCATAATTTTAAGTTTTCTGAGGCCTCCCCATGTAGAACTATGAGCCATGCAGAACTGTGAGTCTCTTAGACCTCTTTTGTTTATAAATGACACAGTCTCAGGTAGTTCTTTACGGTAGTGTGAAAATGAAATAATACAGTTCCTTCAATATCTAGTTGGTTGAGGGCTTTTATTATGAAAGGATATTGGGTTTTATTAAACACTTTTCTGCATCTATTGAGATAATCATATAGTTTTAATTTTTGATTCTGTTGATATGGTGAATCTTATTTATTGACTTACATTTGTTGCACCAACCTTTTATTTCAGAATGAGGTCTAATTGATAGTGGCATACTAACTTTTTGATGTGCTGCTGGATTTAGTTTGTTAAATTTTTTGAGAATTTTTGTGTCTATGTTCATCAGGGACAATGACCTGTAGTTTTCTTTCCTTTTCTTCTCCTTTTTAAAAAAATTTTTGTTTTTTGCCAGGTTTGAGTATCAGGGTGATCCTGGCTTCACAGAATAGTTAGGCAGGAGTCTCTCCTCCTTGACTTTTTATAATATTTTCAGTAGAATTGGTACTAGCTCTGTTTTGTATAGCGAGTAGAATTTGGCTGTGAATTCATCTAGTCTGGGGCTTTTCTTGGTTGGCAGATTTTTTTTTTTAATTTTTTATTGCATTTTAGGTTTTGGGGTACATGAGCAGAACATGCAAGACAGTTGCGTAGGTACACACATGGCAGTGTGTTTTGCTTCCTTTCTCCCCTTCACCCACATTTGGCATTTCTCCCCAGGCTATCCCTCCCCACCTTCCCCTCCCACTGGCCCTCCCCTTTCCCCCCAATAGACCCCAGTGTTTAGTACTCCCTTCTCTGTGTCCATGTGTTCTCATTTTTCATCACCCTCCTATGAGTGAGAATATGCGGTATTTCATTTTCTGTTCTTGTGTCAGTTTGCTGAGAATGATGTTCTCCAGATTCATCCATGTCCCTACAAACGACATGAACTTATCATTTCTGATTGCTGCATAATATTCCATGGTGTATATGTGCCACATTTTCCCAATCCAGTCTATCATCAATGGGCATTTGGGTTGGTTCCAGGTCTTTGCTATTGTAAACAGTGCTGCAATGAACATTCGTGTGCATGTGTCCTTATAGTAGAATGATTTATAGTCCTTTGGATATATACCCAGTAATGGGATTGCTGGGTCAAATGAAATTTCTATTTCTAAGGCCTTGAGGAATCGCCACACTGTCTTCCACAATGGTTGAACTAATTTACACTCCCACCAACATTGTAAAAGTGTTCCTATTTCTCCACATCCTCTCCAGCATCTGTTGTCTCCAGATTTTTTAATGATTGCCATTCTAACTGGCATGAGATGGTATCTCAATGTGGTTTTGATTTTCATCTCTCTAATGACCAGTAATGATGAGCATTTTTTCATATGATTGTTGACCTCATATATGTCTTCTTTTGTAAAGTGTCTGTTCATATCTTTTGCCCATTTTTGCATGGGCTTGTTTTTTTCCTGTAAATCTGTTTGAGTTCTTTGTAAATTCTGGATAACAGCCCTTTGTCAGATGGGAAACTGGACCCCTTCCTGACACCTTACACTAAAATTAACTCCAGATGGATTAAAGACTTAAACATAAGACCTGGCACCATAAAAACCCTAGAAGGAAATCTAGGCAAAGCCATCCAGGACATAGGAGTAGGCAAGGACTTAATCAGTTTTTTAATGGCTGCATTTTCTTGATGAAAGATAGCCTGCATGAGGGCCAGAATTGGGTTCATCTTGTTCAGCACTTGGCCTTCATTGGCTGTGTCATGGGTCTTCAATAAGAAAATGTATTTTTTGAGTGAATGTTCAGGAAGAAAGGGCTTTCCAATGGTAAATTCCTGGAAAATGATTAGTTAGAAAAACAGAACTCTCAAATCATATCAGGAATAAGGCATAGAAAGGCTTGTAAAATAGCAGACAGTAGGACAACAAAATAAGTCTATTGCAGGAGGACACCTTGGAAATTCAAAAGCATTTCCATTCATTGCTAAAATAAACAAATAAATACAGTTCAAAATTCAGCATAATTTCATCATATATCAACACCTTTTATCCATGCCTTATCCCCATAATTCGTCTACAAAACCCTGTAATTTGGAAATAAATATAAAATTATCATCAGTGCCCAAATACAGCAACTTAAAATTAAAGCAACTTGAACGTATTGCTTATCTACTTATCCACCTAATATAATCTCTTCCCTCCTCCCTTTTATCTAGTGGACAAACTCAACTTTTTAGTTAGTGGTTTCCAACTTTGAGACTTCAGGATGAGCTTCAGAGATTATGTGTGAACCCTCTAAAATTTTATACTCCTTTCATATGAATGCATAAATATGTATTTTTGTAAAAAAAAAAAAAAAAAGAAGAAGGTTACGGATAGCTTGGAAAATGGATGCAGTGATTTGGGAATCCAAAAAATAAACTGGGGAGGCAATTTGACTACTGGTAAATGACTATCACAGCCACCAAGGGGAAGGAATGGGAAACTCCCTTTCTTCCCTAATGAATCATGCTCAGAGAATAATGCCTAGGAATGCTGTCCAGACTGGAAATTGTCACTGTCTGCTCTCTACTTCCATTTTCTATTCTCTCTTTATTGCCTTATCTCTTTTTCCCTTTACTTCCCTTCAGGTATAAATTAGCCATTCAGTGCCTTGCAGTCTTCAGAGTAGTAAAAGTTCAGTATTAATCAAATAATTAAAATTTGAATTCTGAAACTAGAAGCTGAATGACAGTTTTACTGCTAACCAGAAATTTCTAGTCAGTGGTAAAATATTGAATGATTCAAGTAGAAAGAAATATATCAAAAGTATTATTAGAGCTATTAGGCCTAAAATATAGTTATTTAACATGAACGATTATTCAAATATATAAATAACCGAAAATTTTACAATGATTTGACTTCTCTGGCTAAAATAGTTGCTCAAATTTATAAGATTTTTTAACTAGCCATGTTTTGCTGACTTAAGACTTTTAGGCTCTATAAAGTTGAAACACATATTAGTATAAAATATGGTTAATGCATGCACAGATTTAAAATGAGTTAGCTGAACCAAATATATCTTGTCTATTATTCATTTCAAATACATAATCACTTAGGTTAACGTATGCCTAGAAATGGAAATATATTAGTCCTCGAGTAAAACCAAGGCACTCATATTATCTAAACAAAGACTTTTATTTCCTCTAGTACCTACCAGCTATCATTTACCCTTTTCCTTATTAAGAGAACAATGACATTAATGGAGTTAGAAGATTATTTAACTAAAACAGTACATTTTTCCTTTTTTCCTGCAGGCAGTGGTGGCTAATTAGACATAAGTAGGAGTTATTGGGCAGACTTTTGAGAGTAACCTAAAAAGTGGCTAAGTCATCTGAGAGAATGCCCCCATTTTACTTTCATTTTTCTCTTCCTATTCAAAACATTAAAGTAATGGTTGAACCTTCAGCATCTTGTAACATGGAAGCAGCCCTAAGGAGGGAGCCACACAGCAATGGTAGATATGCAGATAAAAGTGAAGAATCTTGAGAGCAATGGTGACAACAAGTAGCAGCCTTCAGTGGCCTTGTCACCACTGTACTGCCTACTTTCAGGTTTTTCCGAGGGCAAAATATAAACTTCTGCTAATTTAAGCTATTAGTCTGGCTAGCTGCCAAATCAACTTCTAAGTAATACCTTCTTCAATTAAGAATGTTGCTGAACTGTACAAAAAAATTAACATTGGTAGCTAAAGTAATGAACCAAATTTGAAAGTCTCCACTCATCTTACTGAAAACCCTACAAATCAACAGGAAAAAAATTCATACAATTTCATGCCTCTATCATGACTAGAAAGCAGAATGTTGCTTTTAACCATAAATACAAACATCAATTTCCAAACAAGCTTTCTCTTAAGCTTTTGCTGAAGTTTTTGTATAGAAAAAAAAAAAACAAAACACAAAGCTAAAATCATCCCCATTAAGAAAAAGTCCACCCCAAAAGTAAAAATGTTGAAGAATTAAATCCCCTAGCTTAAAGTTCTATTAGAAAAGGGACTTAAAACATAGAATTTGAGGAGACATTAAGAGACTGGATGAAGGCAGAGGTGGCATTAAGAGAATGAATGAGAGAAAGGAAAAGAAAAAGGGGGAGAAAATTTAGGATCCTGAAAAATGGAAGAATCCAAATTTCTCCCCTAGCAATTTTCCCAAAAAGTTATTTATTAAAGAAACTGCATGTAACTGAACTTATGTAAGAGGGATCCCTAAGCTAGACTTCCTTCCATTAATCCCCAAATTTTAACCCATTCATGTAATCCATAGACACAAGCAAATTTCACTATTCAAAACCACTATCAAAAGAAAACAGAAAATGAAAACTTTTTACCTAATGAAAAATCTCTAAAATCAAATATGAAAAAAGAGAACTATCTACCATCTCTATCATAATACTGTGAACTAAGTCAAATATATCAAACCCACATTTGAATATATGTTAAAAAACCAAAACAAACATGGAAAAATTATTAATCTGAAACAAAAACCCTTAGAATAGAAGTGGAACAAAAAAATTAAAAAGAAAATGAGAGTTGTTTGAATTCAAGAAAGACATAGATGACAAGACAAAAAGCTTTTGAGAAATAATGACTAATGAACAAAATGCTAGAAATAAATATGGTTTGAAATAAAAATTTAGTAAGAGGCATTGAGAAAAAGCCAGAAAATAATAAACAGAGTGGAAATGGGAGTTAGCTACAAAGTGTAAAAGACCAGAGAGAAAGTAACTGAAATAGAAGACTAGCAAAAAGTAGAGTCCTTGAAAAAGATAAACAAAGCAATGTAACCTAACTAACATTTAACACTAATCCAAGAATACTTTCCAGGGAAAAGACTTCTATCTTTATATTGAAAGAGTCTTATGGGTTTCTGGAAAAGTTAGAAATTGATCTGGGACTATAAACTCTATTATTCCATCAGTCTATTTGTCCATTGTTGTATAGATACCATAAAATCTTATTTACTATATTGATGTAATATACATGGAAATATGGTAATATGGTTACTTCAACTGTGTAGTTTTTCGTTGTCTTTATGTCATTTGTATTTTCATACAAGTTTTTAAATCAGCCTTTCAATTCCCCTAGCAAATTGTTCTTGTTTTATTGAAATCTCATTGAAGCTGCACATTACTTTGGCAAGAACAAATACATTTACAATGATTGTGTCTTTCATGAATATGGTATGTCCTTTTAATTTCTTTCTTTTTTTCTTTTTAAAGAAAATAATATTTATTTGGGAATAGGCAAAGCAATAGGAATGTGTGTATTCAGGATGGTAAAAGATGATAATGGCTTTTAAAGGAAAATGAGAGGATTGCATACTTGTTTTGAGATAATTATCCTGGGTTATAAGGATGAATAACAAGGGTGGCACCAGTTCAAGGCTGGACAAATCGGGGCAGATGTCCTTGCAGAAGTATTGTTTTTATGAAAGATTGTGATGATCTTTGTGCAAGGTTGTGGTTTTTGCAGAATCTTTTGTGATAGTTCTTGTTATCAGGGTTTTGTGTGTGATAACCTTCTTTTCATGGCCTTCTCTGGCATCTTTTGTTAGGATTTTTAACACAAGTTACTCCATTTTCACTCCAACAACTTTTACAATGGAAACTTGTATGTGCAGGGCTGGTCTTTCTAGCCCAATGTGCAAAGATTTTCAAGCTGTACCTCTGTGTATCCGCTAATGGGGAGTCTATGGGAGGATAGTACCTCTTGAAAAGTGGGGTTCTTCATGAAGAGTTTCACAGTTGCTGTTTCAGGACTTACTGAGATTTGGGAATTCTTCTTTCTTGTTCTTTTAAAATAAGGAATAAGTTAAAAGGATTTTTGACTGCTTTTTTTTTTTTTTTGAGCAGAATCTTGCTTTGTCACTCAGGCTAGAATGCAATGGCGCACTCTCAGTTCGTGGCAACTTCTGCCTCCAGGAATTGAAGCCATTCTTCTCCCTCAGTCTCCTGAGTAGCTAAGATTACAGGCATGTGCCACCACATCTGGCTAATTTTTGTATTTTTAGTAGAGACACAGTTTCATCACGTTGGCCAGGAGGGTCTTGAACTCCTGACCTTCTGATCCAACCACCTTGACTTCCCAAAGTGTTGGAATTACAGGTGTGAGACATTGTACCCAGCATTGACTGTTTTTTAAATTCTCTATCTCAAAGAATAATAAATATCATTTAAATACTAACCACACTGGTTTTAGCCCTGTGATTGTAAATTTTATGTGTCAACTTGATTGAGCTAAGAGATGCCCAGATAGCTGGTAAAGCATTATCTCTGGGTGTGTATGAGGCTGTTTCTGGAAGAGATTAGCATTTGAATGAGTAGACTGAGTACAGTAGACCATCCTCACTAATATGGATGGGTAGGCATCATCCAATCCCCTGAGGGATGAAATAGGACAAACAGGCAGAAGAAGGGTGAATTTTCTTTTTCTGTGTCTTTTAGCTGGGATATCCATCTTGGCTTTGGACAGTGAAATGCCTAGTTCTTGGGCCTCTGGACTCTGGGACTTAAACTGATTACTGCACCACCTTCCCACCTGCTGTCCAACCTCCTCCAGGTTCTTCTTTTTTTTCTTTAAATAGTGTTTTGTAGTTTTCAATTACTAGTATTTGTTTTAGTTTGTATGCTTTAAAAATAAATATATAAAATCTTAAGTACATTTCTTTTTAAAATTACTTGGTTGACTCTGAGCACATATTAATATGGTGGTGCACTCATTAAAAAAATTGTTTTTTTGTACCTATCCCTTTCCCTCTCTCTATGGTAGTGTACTCATAATCTATCCCTTGAATAAAAAATTCAAGGATTCTAAACATTCGCATCAAGAATGTAATTTTTTTGTCATTTCTGCTGCCAAAACACAAAACGATTTCAACCTAAGTTTTAATATACAATTAATATACATTTTGATATCTAATACAAAATGTGATGAAATATCCAGTGTAAAAATGTGTTTATAAGCAAATACATACTTATATAATTAATGTTCAATTGCATCATTTGTACCAAAAAAATCGCCAAATTTTGTCTTCTTATGTGCTCATATTACACATATTTTAAGAAATATAATAGATTACAAACTACAAAAAATTGGGTAGTGTAATGGAAATTTATTGTCTCTCAGTCCTGGAGGCTGCAAGTATGCAATCAAGGTATCAACAGGGTTGGTTTATTCTGAGGGCTGTAAAGGACAATCTGTTTCATGCTTATCTCCTAGTGTCTGAAGGTTTCCTGGAAATATCGGTCATTACTTGGCTTATAGAAACATCACTCCAGTCTCTCTGCCTTCATGCACATGTGTCATACTTTCTGCATCTCTATTTTCAAGTTCTCTTTTTTTATATAAGAACACCATTCATATTTACTCTAGTATAATCTTATTTGTTTTTTCTTTTTTACAGCTTTATTGAGGTATAATTGACAATTAGAAATTGTATGTATTTGAGGTTTGCAGTGTGATATTTAGATATATGTGTATATTGTGAAATCATTACTATAGTCAAGCTAATTAACATAAACATCACCTCACACAGTTATCTTCTTCTTTTGATGGTAAGAATATTTAAGATTTATGTCTTTAGAAAATTTCAAGAATATAATACATTACTATTAGGTATAGTTACCATGCTATATATTAAGTCTCTAGAACTTACTCATCTTATAACTGCAAGTTTATACATTTGACCAATCCCCATTTTATCTTTCCACTTCCCCTTCCTTCTTCTCTCCTGGTAATCACCCTTCCACTATGTTTCTATGAGTTTAACATTTTTAGATTTTAGATAAATAGAGATCACAAAGTATTCATTTTTCTCTGTCTGGCTTATTTCACTTAGCATAATATCCTCCAGGATCATCCAATATTGTGAAGATATCTTCACAAATGGTAGTATTTCCTTTTTGTTTATGCTGAATAATATTCCATTGTATATTCATATTACATTTTCTTTATCTGTCGATGGACACTTAGGTTCATTCATATCTTGTCTATTATGAATAACACTGCTACTTACATCTTTAATAATTAAGGTTACATCCCGAGACAGTGGGGGTTAAGGACTTTAACATGTAAATTTTAAAGGTGACACCATTCAACACATAAAAACAATTGCTTCTGCATTGTAAATACTTTAGACATGTAAATTTTAAATATTTATTCAAATCCCTACTTTATCATAAGATATACAAAAATTAAAAATCTATAAATTTCCAGGGAGAAACCAGAAAATTTACACAAGTCAATTAATGTTAAGAAATACTGCCTTGTGTGAAAGTGAAGAATCCTTTTTACTCTTGACTGAAAGGTTATGGTCCCTCAAGGTAGACTATAAACTTACCGACTTTATTTCATATGCTATTTTATTTTACAATGATCCTGAGTATGTCTATTTTCCTTATTATAATATAAATTTTGGAAGTTATGCAAAATTTTATTTTCAATTTAATACCAATGTACTGTAGATAGTAGGAGTTTAATTATTTTTTCAAAGAATGAATAAAAATGGTGATGATACTAAAAAAGAACTGATTGTATAAAATAGTTATATAGAAATATACAAGGCATTGCTATCATTGTGTTTTTTAGTACAGCATATATTTCATTTGAGTAAACATCCTTTGCATGGTGTCTTTTATTTCAAATGATTGCACAAAGTTTGCTAAGTAGCTATGTAGAAACTGCTGCACCTTCCACTATATTATACTCCAGGGCGAAATGTGGCATCTGCGACACAATGCGCAACACCATACCAGAATGCTTCTATTACCCAGGAGCAACATCAGGTTTGACTGAAAGCATAGTGGCTTACATTTAGGACAGTCAAAAATATAATTACCCAAAGAAAATTTGACCAGCAAACTAAAATGAAGCTATTATTTTGCTAAGAAATACATTGACTCTTTTGGGACAACAGTAAAATAACCCTTAGGCATTCAAGCAAACTACTATCAAAGTTACATGCCACATAATTACACAGAAAAGTATTTTTGTAGCTGCAGATTTTATGAAAATGTTGAAGTTGTGGATTCAATCTTCAAAGATACTGGGATTTTCTCCAGTCTTTTAAAATGCAATGAAAGAATTGGTAATAAATGCAAGATAAATGCAATAATACAAATGCTGTAGATCCCACAACCATAATAGGAATCAGCCAAGCATGATCATACTTTTGGTCTTTCAAATTTCAAGGTCATGGCTTTTAATTTTTAAAATTTATGAGAATTTTGTACTATAAACCATAATAGAGAAAGATTTTAATATCAAAACACAAAATATTTTCCCCCAATTTTTGCTAGAATTGTTGAACAAGAAGACGTACTTACTTATTTTGTAGATTCCAGTACTTTAGTGTGTTTTCCATATTTCAGTTTAAGATTGCAGAATGAGCACAAGTTTGAAAGTCACCTTGATTTTCCTATAAATGTCATATCAGACACATTCCAGAGCTTACAGGCAGAAGCTCTTTGCTCATTGAGGGAGGTGACAGGTAGATTCCAACCCAGCGATTTAATTATATTTTCATTAAAAACTTTTAGCAAGCACTTAGGATTTATTGTCAGTAAGCAAAAGTGCATAGAAGCCCATTTGTCTTTTAGAAACATCTTTCCTAGCTTGTTTTTTCCTATGTTGTTTATGTAAGTATAGATATTTTAAATTATTTTATGATTAAATCATTGATTGTTTTTCTTATAGAAAATCCCTTCTTTATTCAAAGATTAAACAAATACATATTTTCATAAGTTTAATGGTATTATACATATATTGAAGAGTTTTAAGTATTTATGTCATGCATAGAATTCTTTTGTTTCCTAAAGATTGTAACCTTCTCTTATTAGTTTTATAAAAGTGAGCTAGTATCACTAAGAAGAATAGTGTAAATCTGGGGATTGGGGGAATATAACAAATTTCTGGGCTGCTAGATTGCAATTTCTTGGTAAGAAAGCAATTGAAAAGACATACTGCTGAGCTTCATCATTGATTATCCCAGGGTTTCAGTTAATATGTCAACATGTTTCCCAAGATTCCACAGAATGAGTGTTAAAAAGAACATTTCTGAGAGTGTTGACTTCTCTATAATTGACACCAAATCTTAATGGAACTGGATTTCCAAGGTTTATGCCTACTGCATTAAGGCCAATTCTTTCACCTCTCTTAAAAGGCCCTGTAAGCACCAGCTCTTATACATCTGCGTAGTTTCCCTTACACTCTCAGAAACTTGTATTTAAAACAGATCACTAAGTGCTTGTCACATAAACTTTACATTTTTTCTCTTTCATCCCATTGGTCATATTATTCCTTTGCCTGGTATTATTTCTAGCCAGCATGCAATACCTCCTTTGCTAGCTTATCTAGCTCTTTCCAGCTCCACCTGTCAAGAATAAAATCTTGTTCAAGGTGGATTTCAGAATATTTTCACCTTCACAAACCCTTTCTTGATTCTAGCGACAAAATATGGTCTTTGCCTCCCCTTCAGCCATGCACGAGTGTTTTAGCTGTCTTACACAGCTACATTTTCACCTTAATTATAATTCTGCGTTTTTTTGTGTGTCTTCCTTTTCAACATCTTACGAATAGAGAAAAT
The DNA here is from genome assembly GCF_049354715.1 of Callithrix jacchus. Lineage (NCBI taxonomy): Eukaryota > Metazoa > Chordata > Mammalia > Primates > Cebidae > Callithrix > Callithrix jacchus. Next base: position 110,212,086 of record NC_133505.1, on the reverse strand, counting down.
GTTTGTTTTACACAAATTTGGAATTCCAGCTTAAAGTGTTTGGATTAGGTTCCATTTACATTAAATTCCAGAAAACATGAACTGATCTACAGTGATGAAAAAGAGATGAGTAGTTGTCAGGTGATGGGGATGGTGTAGAGATAGGAGGTGTGGACAGAGAGAATACAAATGGTATGAGGAAAATTATAGAAAGACTAACATACTCTCTTACCTTTGTGATGGTCTCATGGAAATATACATACGTCAAAACTTAGCATTTAAATATGAGTTAGTTATGATTTGTCAGTTATATTTCAATAAAACTGTTTACAAACCAATGTTGGTGCATTAAAGAAAAGAGTACTTTGTGAAAGAATATCAGGGCAGTGGGTGGAGACTTTTTGGAAATAGCAATGAAGTTTACTCTTAACAAATGAGAAGAAACTAAGTTCATGGAATACCAGAAAGAGATTTATTCAGACAGTGAGAACAGCTACAAAATAGTAAAGAACTTGGAATAGTCTGGAAACTAAGAGGAAGCCAAAAGTGAGACAGTAGCAAGGGATAGGATTAGAATGGTGTCAGGGGCTCTTCAAAATCAAAAGTTTGGATTTTATTTGAAATATAAAAGGAAATTATTAAATGCTTTTAACAGGGCTGTGTGTTTACCTAATCAGATTCATGTATTCAAAAGATTGTCTGCGATGTGAATAATGAGTCCATGTGTCTGTGTGTTGAGTGGGGATAAGGGTGTGAGACCTGAGATGGGGATTAAAGTATAAACTAGAAGATTAATTATCCTGGCAAATGAGAGTGATAAAAGTGGATTGGGTGTGATAAAAGTGCAGATGGAAAAGTGTGAACAGATTCTGGATACATTTTAATGATAGTAGTCATGACATTTGTAAATGGTTTTAGTAAGTTTGACATCAAACAAAAAAGAATTAAGCATTATAATTCAGTTTCTGGCTTTAAGCAACTAGTGAAAGGTTGCTGAGATGGAAAAGACTACAGGAGGAACTGGTTTCCAGTGGGAAAATCAGAATTTTGATTTGAATGTTATATTTCAAATGACTGTGAAATGCTCAGGTAGAGATACTGAAGCATCTGGGAATTTGAAAGAAGGCCTAGGTGAAAGATAAATCATAGATTACAACACATACACACACACTCACACTCATTTACATAGTTTGAAGAATTCTCCACCTTTATCTTACTGATAATAAGCCCCAGATAAATGCAGACACTTTGAGCTGGTTCCAGAGGTTCTTCAACGGCCTCAATCTCTACTGACTTCTCATAGTAGCAAGTCTGTCATCCTGCTAGACTTTATCATTATAGTGCATAACGAGTCAGCTTGTCTTTGTTATAACATAAATCTGAAATACAAGCCAGATAATTTACTTGGTTATCAAAGAAACAGCAATCTCTGTCAGTGCTGAAGGAATAAAAGGTGGTAGATTGTTCTCTAAGAAAGTGGCTTTGCAAAAGATTCTCAAAATAATTTTGATCAGCAATAATTTGAGTCTTACTCTTTGACTTTCAAAAAAAAAAACTAAAAAGCATGTAAATGGATTATTACTATATTGATGGTATTTAAGGCCTATAGAATGAATGGGATCACCTGGGAGAGAGAGAAGAGAACCCTTCCACTGAGGAATTCATAGGAAATTCCAATATTCAGAAATCTGGCACAGGGAGAGGGCTTAGCAACAATGACAGACGAGAAGCATATGAAGGGCTAGGAAGAAAATCAAGAATGCATAACTTCAAAAAACCCAGGAGGAGAGGTTTCTGAGAATCAATAGTCTACATTACATGTTGCTGAAGGTTGAGTAAGATGCCAAACAGACTATGTCTAGTCCTTTATATCCAGTGCCCAGTACACAGCCTGGAACTCAGGAGGCACTCAGCGTTCTGTTGCTTGACTGCTGTAACATCTCATGATACACTCTTTTAGAAAATATGATGAACCATGGCTTGTTATTGTAGGAATGATCATGCTGTCTTTTTTGTAAAAAGAAACAAGATCATATAGATATCTACCCAAGACTCTATCTGAAACTACTGTGGGGAAAAGCATATAGGCTTGGGAAATTTGATTGCAGCATGAATACCAGTCCAAAATAATGCAATCGCTAAAATGAACTGCTGATTTTTTATTAGGTTTTGTCTAGTCCTTTTACTCTGAGATTTGAAAAGAGTGTTGAAGATACATATTTTTTTTTTTTAAAAAAAAAGCAGGTCTAGAATTGAGGCAGAAGGGAACTTTTCAGTTCTCCAGTCAGTAAGATGAGTGGTGAGGACTGACCTATTTGTTACCTAATTTCAGGAGGGCTGCAAGGACAAGGCAGGTATTCCTCTATGCTCCAGAAATGTTATTTCAAAAAAAAATTGCAATTCCTGTCACTTAAATCTATTTGTAGAAATATTTCATTTTAAATAGTCTGGAAGGATTTTAATGTGTTTTAGCTATATTGGAAAATGAAAAGCAAGCAAAATATAGCATTAGTTATTAAAAAAAACACAGAGTAACAGAAAACAAAACCACAACTCCCCTTTCTTGGCTAAGATGATTTATCTTTCTATAAGGTAATTCCTTAAGGGCATCTTCCCTGAGTTTTTTTCTCTTGATTCATGATTTCTTTTTCTATTAAATCTTTTTCAAGGAGGGCCAATCTGACTGTTGAATGATTGACAGCGTTTAAACCTTTGCGAAGACATCAGGCTCAAAGGTTCTAAAGTTGTGGTAGATCACAGAAAGAAGTTGTCACAAAGGAATTTAAGAATATAAGCCAATAAGCCAAATCTACATAAAATGTAGGTTCTATCCAGTTATGATTTTCTGAGTTCAAGGCTACATTTCTTCATTCTAACTTCAGAAAACCTGGGTTTTAGTCTTCTAATATAAATGATTGTATTCCTAATTGGTAGGAAAATGGAACACATTGAATACTTAACGATATGCTTCATATAGCTTGAAAACTAGATTTTAATTTTGTATATTCTTAATTATATTTCAGCTTTATGAAGTTATTCACTACTTTGATTAAGCATTTCCTACATTATGTATAGAGAAAGTGGTTGGCATAGAATTTAGGGGATTAATTCTGGAAACAGCAATGTTAGATTAGTGAAGCAACTATTTAGTCATTAAAAGTACTACATTTCTAATGATTTTAACCTGATTATTGAACTATTAAGTATAACAAAAGAAAATATGTTATGAACAAAGCTGATATTAAAGACTATATTAATATATATGCCATATTATATGTACACATAAGTATTTACTAACCATATATATGTTAGTGAAAAATTTGTTATTTTAAAAATAACACAATCTATAGATTATATAATTCTATGAAATACATTCTTTTATATCATTTTTATGGAATACGTGTTATGAATCATTCAACAAAGAGTTCACTTTTCATTCTTTAGAGATGTTGAATTACCAAGAAAATTTGAAAATTCAAAAATTTTAGAACATTGAAAGGCTTTGGAATAAGTAAATTTTCGTTTACTATTTTACCTGGACATATCATAAAGACATTAAAAAATGTACATGGAGAAAAGCTTTTCCAAGTATAAGGTCAACATCTAGTTGTAGGAGAAGGTGGCAGGAAATAGGATATTGGTGCAGATCTAATTGTCATAATTCACAAGGATTTAGGTGTAAACATCTTGGATCTTCACCTGTCATCCAGGGGGACAGTAGAAATGTTTTAAGCTCAATTTAGACCACTATCTTTAGTAGTCCCCAAGGACAGTGATTAGAAAGCCAAATCAAAATGTCTAAGGAGACCTAGTATACTTATGCCCATTTAGGCTTTTGGCTTAAGCTGCTAGTGTGTGGGCAGCAGAATGCCTTGGGACATTGTTTTATTCTGATACTAAGTTTGGTTTATGTAAAGATGTTGCTATCCATATTGAAGTGAAACACCAAGCAGCAGTTAGAGGTGCAACTATAAGGCTGACTCCTTAGGATATGGGATTGAAAAGGTTTGGGGTGATTTTCCTGGTCCTAATCAAATTAGGTGGGGTTAGGGAAATGGGGCAAGAGTATAATTTTATTAATTTGGTACAGGTAAAATAAGGGGAGTAGATGAGATATCACTCATTTTACAGGTATGTTCGGCTTGAATAGACCCACTCAGGACTGGAGGTAGCAAAGGAATTCCAGATTCTGGCTGTTGATGATTTGGGGCCTCAGACATGCTAGACTGGATTAAAATATCTCACATTTTGAACATCTGTTTTAGCAGCCAGCTAAGAGTGGAGAATGCAAGGATTAACTGTTAAGTATATCATATGTCTGGATCTCAAATGGATCTAAACATGCAAGACGGGATAAAATGGCTATACTTTTAAAGGATACAAATGTGAACTTTTAGTGAACAGTGATTCATATTATAATTAGGACCAAATCTTTGAGTTAGCATAGTGTTTCCCAGTATAGAATAGGCAAGATTGAGGAAAGTTATATTCACTATCTCCTTGCTTTGTGGATTTACAACTAGTTATTACACAAAGTTGGGAAATGGCAGTCCAGTGACACAGGCTCAGGTTCTCTGACTCAATGATCAGAAATATTCTCTACTGGATTTCCACTTAGGACCTTCATTTTGCAAGGGGGGAAACTGAGGCTACTTCTGAATCATGCAGCAAATCAGAAATGCCATCAGGGTTGCATTTCTATCCAGTCGACTTTCCACTGCATAATATTTTTAGAATTAATTACTACATACATGTCTTATTTATATCTCATGCATACCATCATCAAGATTACTTCTTCTGTTTCAGAAATATTCAGATAATGGCTCATTCTTTATCTTTAAGAAAATTCCCTGCTTGAAGCTTTTATTGTGGGTTGGACAATTTACAGTATATGAGAAAGTGATGTGAAGTTAGAAAAATAAATTTCAGGCATTGACAGACAATCCCTGTTAAAAGTATTTTTTCTGTATTTTGTCTTGTCTAATAGCACATCATAATCACAACTGACTGTATGCTTTAAAAGGTTCACTAAAGACTACTTTGTAGCAAGTTACACTAATGGCAAATCTTGTTAAGACAAGTCATATGAAGGCATTGTAGGAGGTGATAATCCCTTTTATAGTTGATAAAATTCCTGGAAACACAACCTTGCTTTCATACTCTTACAACTTCCTAAGAAAATTGGTCTTTGAATGAGTATACTTTGTTTTTCCTTAACCAGAGGATTTTTTTTGGTGAAAGTTAAAAGAAACAATGTAAAGTTTCTTTTTTTTTTAATATTTATTTTTTTTATTGCATTTTGGGTTTTGGGGTACATGTGCAGAACATGCAAGACAGTTGCATAGGTACACACATGGCAGTGTGTTTTGCTTCCTTTCTCCCCTTCACCCACATTTGGCATTTCTCCCCAGGCTATCCCTCCCCAGCTCCCCCTCCACCCACTGGCCCTCCCCTTTTCTCCCCAGTAGACCCCAGTGTTTAGTACTCCCCTCCCTGTGTCCATGTGTTCTCATTTTTCATCACCTGCCTATGAGTGAGAATATGCAGTATTTCATTTTCTGTTCTTGTGTCAGTTTGCTGAGAATGATGTTCTCCAGATTCATCCATGTCCCTACAAACGACATGAACTCATCATTTCTGATTGGTGCATAATATTCCATGGTGTATATGTGCCAATTTTTCCCAATCCAGTCTATCATCAATGGGCATTTGGGTTGGTTCCAGGTCTTTGCTATTGTAAACAGTGCTGCAATGAACACTGGTGTGCATGTGTCCTTATAGTAGAATGATTTATAGCCCTTTGGATATATACCCAGTAATGGGATTGCTGGGTCAAATGGAATTTCTATTTCTAAGGCCTTGTGGAATTGCCACACTATTTTCCACAATGGTTGAACTAACTTATACTCCCACCAACAGTGTAAAAGTGTTCCTTTTTCTCCACATCCTCTCCAGCATCTGTTGTCTCCAGATTTTTTAATGATCGCCATTCTAACTGGCGTGAGATGGTATCTCAATGTGTTTTTTATTTGCATCTCTCTAATGACCAGTGATGATGAGCATTTTTTCATATGTTTGTTGGCCTCATATATGTCTTCTTTTGTAAAGTGTCTGTTCATATCCTTTGCCCATTTTTGCATGGGCTTGTTTTTTTTCCTGTAAATCTGTTTGAGTTCTTTATAAATTCTGGATATCAGCCCTTTGTCAGATGGGTAAACTGCAAAAATTTTTTCCCATTCTGTTGGTTGCTGATTCACTCTAGTGACTGTTTCTTTTGCCGTGCAGAAGCTGTGGAGCTTCATTAGGTCCCATTTGTCTATTTTGGCTTTTGTTGCCAATGCTTTTGGTGTTTTGTTCATGAAGTCCTTGCCTACTCCTATGTCCTGAATAGTTTTGCCTAGATTTTCTTCTAGGGTTTTTATGGTGCCGGGTCTTATGTTTAAGTCTTTAATCCATCTGGAGTTAATTTTGGTGTAAGGTGTCAGGAAGGGGTCTAGTTTCTGCTCTCTGGTCATGGCTAGCCAGTTTTCCCAACACCATTTATTAAACAGGGAATCCTTTCCCCATTGCTTGTTTTTGTCAGGTTTATCAAAGACTGTATGGTTGTAGATATGTTGTGTTGCCTCCAATGCCTCTGTTCTGTTCCATTGGTCTATATCTCTGTTTTGGTACCAGTACCATGCTGTTTTGATTACTGTAGCCTTGTAGTATAGCTTGAAATCCGGTAGTGTGATGCCCCCCTCTGTGTTCTTTTTGCTTAGAATTGACTTGGCTATGTGGGCTCTCTTTTGGTTCCATATGAAGTTCATGGTGGTTTTTTCCAGTTCTGTGAAGAAAGTCAATGGTAGCTTGATGGGGATAGCATTGATTCTGTAAATTACTTTGGTCAGTATAGCCATTTTCACAATATTGATTCTTCCTAACCATGAACATGGAATGTTTCTCCATCTGTTTGTGTCCTCTCTTATTTCATTGAGCAGTGGTTTGTAGTTTTCCTTGAAGAGGTCCCTTACGTTCCTTGTGAGTTGTATTCCTAGGTATTTTATTCTTTTTGTAGCAATTGTGAATGGCAGTTTGTCTTGATTTGGCTCTTTCAGCCTGTCATTGGTGTGTAGGAATGCTTGTGATTTTTGCACATTGATTTTATATCCTGAGACTTTGCTGAAGTTGCTTATCAGTTTCAGGAGTTTTTGGGCTGAGGCGATCAGGTCTTCTAGGTATACTATCATGTCGTCTGCAAATAGTGACAATTTGGCTTCCACCTTTCCTATTGGAATACCCTTTATTTCTTTTTCTTGCCTGATTGATCTGGCTAGAACTTCCAGTACTATATTGAATAGGAGTGGTGAAAGAGGGCATCCGTGTCTAGTGCCAGATTTCAAAGGAAATGCTTCCAGTTTTTGCCCATTCAGTATGATATTGGCTGTTGGTTTGTCATAAATAGCTTTTATTACTTTGAAATACGTTCCACCAATACTGAGTTTATTGAGGGTTTTTAGCATAAAGGGCTGTTGTATTTTGTCAAATGCCTTCTCTGTGTCAATTAAGATAATCATGTGGTTTTTGTTTTTGGTTCTGTTTATGTGGTGAATTACGTTTATAGACTTGCGTATGTTGAACCAGCCTTGCTTCCCTGGGATGAATCCTACTTGATCATGATGGATAAGTTTTTTGATGTACTGTTGCAATCGGCTTGCCAGTATTTTATTGAAGATTTTTGCATCTATGTTCATCATGGATATTGGCCTGAAGTTTTCTTTCCTTGTTGGCTCTCTTCCAGGTTTTGGTAACAGGATGATGTTGGTCTCATAAAATGATTTAGGAAGGATTCCATCTTTTTGGATTATTTGGAATAATTTCAGAAGGAATGGTACCAGCTCCTCTTTGTGTGTCTGTTAGAATTCGGCTGTGAACCCATCTGGACCTGGGCTTTTTTTTTTGTGGTAGGCTCTTAATTGCTGCCTCAACTTCAGACCTTGTTATTGGTCTATTCATAGTTTCGGCTTCCTCCTGGTTTAGGCTTGGGAGGACACAGGTGTCCAGGAATTTATGCATTTCTTCCAGGTTTACTAGTTTATGTGGATAGAGTTGTTTGTAATATTCTCTGATGATGGTTTGAATTTCTGTGGAGTCTGTGGTGATTTCCCCTTTATCGTTTTTTTATTGCATCTATTTGGTTGTTCTCTCTTTTCTTTTTTATCATTCTGGCTTGTGGTCTATTTTGTAGATCTTTTCAAAAAACCAGCTCTTGGATTTATTGATTTTTTGAAGGGTTTTTTGTGTCTCTATCTCCTCCAGTTCTGCTCTGATCTTAGTTATTTCTTTTCTTCTGCTAGGTTTTGAGTTTTTTTGATCTTGCTCCTCTAGCTCTTTCAATTTTGATGATAGGGTGTCAATTTTAGATTTCTCCACTCTTCTCATATAGGCACTTATTGCTATATATTTTCCTCTAGAGACTGCTTTAAATGTGTCCCAGAGATTCTGGTGTGTTGTGTCTTGGTTCTCGTTGGTTTCGAAGAACTTCTTTATTTCTGCCTTCATTTCATTGTTTACCCAGTCAACATTCAAGAGCCAGTTGTTCAGTTTCCATGAAGCTGTGTGGTTCTGGGTTGGTTTCTGAATTCTGAGTTCTAACTTGATTGCACTATGGTCTGAGAGACTGTTTGTTATGATTTCCATTGTTTTGCATTTGCTGAGGAATGCTTTACTTCCAATTATGTGGTCAATTTTAGAGTAGGTGTGATGTGGTGCTGAGAAGAATGTATATTCTGTGGATTTGGGGTGGAGAGTTCTGTAAATATCCATCAGGTTTGCTTGTTCCAGGTCTGAGTTCAAGCCCTGGATATCCTTGTTAATTTTCTGTCTGGTTGGTCTGTCTAATATTGACAGTGGAGTGTTAAAGTCTCCCACTATTATTGTGTGGGAGTCTAAGTCTCTTTGTAAGTCATTAAGAACTTACCTTATATATCTGGGTGCTCCTGTATTGGGTCCATATATATTTAGGATCGTTAGCTCTTCTTGTTGTATCGATCCTTTTACCATTACGTAATGACCTTCTTTGTCTCCTTTGATCTTTGTTGCTTTAAAGTCTATTTTATCAGAGATGAGAATTGCAACTCCTGCTTTTTTTTGCTCTCCATTTGCTTGTTAAATCTTCCTGCATCCCTTTATTTTGAGCCTTTGTGTATCCTTGCATGTGAGATGGGTTTCCTGGGGCTTTGAAAGAGTACTGTACATGGTCTTATGAATGAAGTGTAGTTAAGACCTTGTACGTATTAGTAGACAGCACTTTTAGACTGTGGATGAAGATGTGGAGTCAGAAGATGAAGAGGAGGAGGTTAAACTCTTAAGTATATCTGAAAAGTGATCTGTCCCTGGGAGTGGTAGCAAGTTTCCTCAGAGAAAGGTATAACATACTGCTGATGAAGAAGAATATGATATTGATGATAATTTTGATGATGAGGAAACTGAAGAAAAACTCCAGTGAAGAAATCTATATAAGGCACTCCAGCTAAAAATGCACAAAAATCAAACTAGAATGAAAAGACATAAAACCAAGATTAAAAGGTCAAAAATCCTCCAAAAAAAAAAAAAAAGAAGAAAATACACTTAGAACACCAAAAAGACCTAGTCGTATAGAAGACCTTAAATCAAAAATATAAGCAAGGATAGAAAAAGGTGGTTCCTTTCCTGAAATGAAAACCATGTTCATAAATTATATAAAGAATTGCTTCTGTATGACTGATTAGGAGGCAATTTAAATCTCTGAATACAGAAATCTCTTTAAGAAAATAGTTTAAGGTTTGTTAAAATTTTCCATCTTATTTTATTTTTGTAACAGTTAATATCTGGCTTTCCTTTTTATAATACAGAGTGGGAACTTTCCCTGCCATGTTTGACAAATGTTGCCCATGTTCCATTGCCAAAAATATATTGTCCACAGTGCCTGTTCAGTTGTTAAAGATGAAACTATTTTTTTCTTGGTTTTAGGTATGAATGAAATTAGGGAGGACATAGTAGAAGCAGTGGTCAGACATGGAAATGATGTGAAAACAAAAATATACATAGGAAATAAACTAGTGTATTATTAAAAAAAATTTGAATGGCAAAAAAATTACTTATGAGCAGAAAGTATATTTAGATATGCCTTGATATCCAAACTGGAGATGTTTATAAATATCTGTATTTTAATTAGGGAAACAAAAGGATAAAAATGAAATAAAAAAAATCAGTATTAATACAAAAACAAAACAAAACAGACACACACATGGAAATCAAAGGTTAGTGGCCATTGCGAGAGTTAGTTATCATAAAACGGCTTTTGTATCAAAATTGCTGGATTTTCCTTTTCCTTATTCTTTATGTGCAGTCACCATTTTTAACGTTTTCAAAAGTAGTTTAAGGAATTTAAGGACCACTTTAAGGACTCAGAGAGTAAAAGTACTATTTTTATTTGATATTTTAATTTTAGAACAATTATTTCAAATTAAAAATAATATGTACACATAAGAAATTCAAATGTAATAAAATGGGCATACAGTGCTAAGATTATCTAAATAATTCTTCAGAGGCAAAGTCTTTAAGAGTTTTTTGTTTAACCTTTCAGAAATTATGACAACATAAGGCTTTATATATAAAATTTTCTTTGAATAAAACAAGTATAGGTCATAATTATAATACAAATAATTATATATACACATGTGCATGGCTATTGTATATATGTCTATGTATATATGTACATATCAACACTTTTAAAAATGTCTTATTGTTTTACTTGAAAACATTTGAAAAAGTCATATCTCCTAAGGAAATTAACTCCAATAATTTTGAGTTATATCGATTTATTCAAAGTATTATTAGGATGATGTGGCCAAGATCTGCTATTTTTTCCTAGTATCTACTTTCTCTCCTCTAAAATAATCACATCCTGATAACTTAGGTGGATAAAAAGACAACCAGAGTAAAGACTGCATTTTCCAGTTTACAAAATATTTATGTATGGCCTTGTAACTAAGCTGCGACCCCTGGTATATTAAAAGAATTGATGCTTAATGACTCCTAGGTCATTTCCTAACGATCAGCATCAGATAGGGTAAAGAGCAATTCTTGAGGCCATGAATTGAGGGTGTAGCATGGTAGGCAGAAGTCTCGGGATGATGGAGTAAAATAGAAGGATCTTGACACCCTGAAGGCACCAGACCAAGGCTAGACTACTACACCTGGACTGTTACCTGGTCTGCCCCTCATTGGGAAGAAGCAAACCTGCATATAGTTTAAGCTTATAATATTCTGTTATTATTGATTAGAATTTACCAGTTAAGATTCTATTTAAAAGGAAGCTGGATAAGTTATTTTTAACTCTTTAAGTGCTTTAAAAAATGGTGAATGGAAAATTGTACATTTCTGCCTCTTTCTATTTAAAATGTGTGATCAGCATTTTTTTCCCCTTAGAGAGGTTGTCTAAAAGATGCTGGGAGCCTTTAAAAAATATTATGGCTGAACATTCTTAATAAAAGCCCTCTCAGGATAGTTTGTTTTCCCTGGGTGATTCTTTTATAGTAGATATTAAAACTCAAGGCTAAACCTTCACAATGACCCTCCTCAGTGTAGGGCTTAGGATCAAGACCTATCCACAACTGTAAAAAAGCTTTATACTTTAATTTCAGCTTTTAAAAAAAGCTCCTAAGGTATTGAATTTCCCTAAATGATATATATGTTTTTCTTTTTTTCTCTAATATCCACATTATGTTTAAGTTAGTCATAGATCTACATTAGAATAGATACTATTAATCAAAAAATGCCTAAGACATAATAAGCATGTGAATTTATTCCCAGTCTTACAGGCTAGTGAAGGATTTTGAATTATATTAGATGGCAGAAATAATGTTTTAGGATGAGAAATTGCAAAACTAACTCATCATAAAGTACATGTCAGTTTGGATGAATGTTTTTTCATTATAATAGTCAAAGTATTTTTTGTGTATATTATTATTTGTTGCCAGTGTCCAAAAATTAGCATTTCATCAAATGTGAATATTTCTATTTGCATTATCACTAAGAAGAGATTTGTCCCAAGCTTTTATGATGCAAGTGGATTTAGCCTAAATCCAAAATTTAATTACAAATAAGGTTGTTGTGTCGACTCATACTTATGCATTTCAATTAGATGGAAAACACACCAGCTGGGAGCTCTCCTCTTATAGATTAAGAAACATTGATTTCAGATATCCCAGCATATATAAAAAAGGATCCAAATCATCATAGCCTCTCAATACTTTTATTTTTATATACCTATTTGGCAGAATACATATTTTTCCATGTTGTCTACTTGTCAAGATGTAGTGGCAGAAATAAAAGCACCACATAGGCTCAGAGAATCCCCAAGCAAGTTCATGTTAGAAAACTATCATTGCAAAAGCCTTGTAATTCATGATTCTTGAATTTTCCTAAATTCATGAAAAGATTTTTTTATTATCTTGTCCTTTGTGTGTGTTAATTATCAATACAAAAGACATTTATTTAAAAGGCCTCAGATGATTAGTTTGATCCTTGGAACTTTCCAGACATTATCCTTCTGCACCATTGCAACAAATTAGACATTCTGAAAGAGATGCAGATACAACTTCCAAAGCTACATTTAATTGTGTAATTTGTAATAGAAGCTGGGTATGGGCACTGCCTGCAGAGTGATAAACAATCCAGAATAATCTAATCAGCATGATCATTGAATTTTTATTAGTCTTTGGTTAGTTATCCATTAATATGTAAAGGAACCCATCTTAGTGCCTTTATCTTTCACTACTGCACCTTTTTAAAGTTACTACAGAGAAATTTAGAGAAAACCTGAAAATGAATATCTCTAATTTACATTAAAATCTAGCTCTACATACATCTTCTCTTGAAAATTTAACTCTGCATTGAACAGTCCCCAGATTTTACTAATATGTTGCTTTTGCTGTGCATACAGTGTGGGTTAACCTTAGCATGTACCTGATATTATCCAATTTTTATATTTGCAAATCACAGAAACTTAGAGAAAATGAAGCTGAGCAACACTTTCTCTTCCTTTTCCATCTTTCGTATCATCTGGAGCTATCAGAACATGTTAGTCCTAATGCTTTCATTAATAGCTGAGTGCCAAATCACCTTGCTTCTTTAGCCCTCAGTTTTCTTATCTGTAATATATAAAGGAGTATGACAAAAATTTTTCTAAGGCCCATTAGTACCTAAAGGGCATTTATATTAATGTATACAAACAAAAACAGGATCCTACAAACTTAGTGGCTTAAAACAGCACGACTCTTTGTCTTATAGTTTGTCATGTCAGAAATGTAAAACGTCTCACAGGGCTAAAATCAAGGTGTTGGTGGAGCTGTGTGATGTCTTGGCCCCTGGCTCCTTCCTCCATTTGCAAAGACAGGAGTGTAATCTTTAAATCTTCTTTCTGTCTCTCATTCTCTCTGACACATTAAAAAGACCCGTGTGATTTCATTGCTCTCACCTGTGTAATCCAGGATGATTTTTCACATCTGCAAAATCCCCATTGCTATAGAAAGTAATATATTTGCAGTTTCCAGGGATTAGGATGGAGACCTCACTGGGGAGCTATGATTCTGTCTCCATACCAATGAACCCTGAATATCTTGATTGCCTTTGCTTTATAAAGCTACCGTCATTAATTCAATATCTTGGCAAATTTTTCTCCTTTAATATTGACTGTTTTCCCCAATTTCCCACTTTCTTTCTCTTCCTAAGAATAAGCACAAGTGAACAGGTAAGAGAAAATAAAAATGACAACCTTAAGAAAGTTGTAAAATTTAGGAAGTATACAGTTTTCATTCATGGACTCTGGTCCACATTTCTTCACTATCTAAGTTGGATGGTAGGTGATATTAGATGCCACTCCTCGGAGGTGGTCCTAAAAGCACCTCTTAGAGCACAGAGCTCCATAGAGACTTGGGGAGAGGACCACTGCATTTCTGTCCTTCTATGGCATTCTTACCCACATTTGTGGAATGAATGGAGAATATCTTGGCAACAGCTTCTTAGTTCTCCTTTAATGAAGACCATATTCTCTTTTCTGACATATGAATCTTTTCATTGGTTCAGATGTCAGAGATAAAATCATTTTTCTTCTTCTGTGATTGCCTTCACTTGCTGGTGCTAAAATTAGTCATTACAAGACTAATTTTCTTCTTCAGTATAATTTGTCTGCTTTATTTTTTCTCTTTCTCTTTTAAAAATTGTGAATGTATAAGTTGTACTTAAATTCAGTATCATAATTTTAATTCAAATAGCACCAATGATTTATCTTTGAGTACTAAGTGCCTGATGCTTTAATCTGAGTTTCTTTCTCACCCATAACAACTATTATTAATTGGTGAATATAGTCCAGACTATTTTTCTATGTATTTGCAAATTTATTTAATTGTCTCTCTCTCTCTATATATATATATATATGCCTATATATATTATCAATGTATACTTCTGTGGAGTTTTAAAATTAGTGATGTCATACCATATACTATATATATTATCCTAAAACATTTTTGCACTTAGTAAAATATCTTGGTAGTCTTTTAATGTCCCCATCAGTTGATTTGCTGTATTTTTTTGTTGATGCATAAGCATTCTTTAGCATACTTGTACAATTACTTACATAATCATTTCCCTGTAGGATCAGCAAATGATTATAAGTATTAATCCTGTTGTAATCACTGGAAAAATTAGCATCTGCTTATGTCTCTAGGGTAGAATATCCTGATCAAAGAAATGACATATAAATAATCAAGATATATACCATACTGCGGCTTTAAAAGATTAAATTAATTTTTAAATACTGAGCAGTCCCTGTGAATATGTTCCTTTTTTTTCTCTAGATAGAGCTGTAATAAAGAAATTCCTTTTATAAACAAAATTTTAACTGAAAAGCCACAGTAGACAAAAAAAAAAAGAAGAAAGGATATTACTTGGTAAAATCCAGTGACATCTACAATAGCTTTACAGCACATTTAAGCATTCTAGGGTTTTATATCTTCACCTGCCTTCCATTTCTCAACTGATCCTTATAAAACCTCCAATTATGAACATAGGTTTGACCTCAAACCTAATCATGATTTTGAGTGCCAGGAAAAGCAGAACAACAGTCCAAATTTCTTAGTAACATAGCCTTAATTCAAAAATAGTTTTGTGTAAAACACGACACCCAACTAAACGGGGAAAACAAACAAACAAACAGACAACAAAAAAACCCAAAACAACCAAGCAGCAATATGTAATTACACAAAATAGCTATTAAGTATATGGGAAGTGTTTTTTAGGAAATATGTTCCTTAAATTTTAATATTACTTGCCCATCTCATGGATGAAACTGTCAAACATTAATGACTGTCTCCCCCACAGGACTACAGAGCTCTGTAAGACCGGGGCCATGTGTACTGTGCTCATTACTGTATTGTCTATATCTAGCTCAGCTCCTGGCATATGACAGTCCTTCAATCTGTTTGGTTGAATGAATGAAGAAAACCCTAAATGAAATGACATTGTATAGAAGTTTTCATTTCATCAATCCTTACTCTAAAATTTGTATATTTTTAATATGGAAACTTAGAACATTTATACATTTTTCTAAAATCTGAAATTATAAATAAAAGTGTTGCTTTAGGATGGAGGAGCAAGTTAATAGAAGAGAGAGGGGACAAATATCCAAGGGTCTGAGAGAGAATATTTTCCCCAAAGAGACTGGCAAGAAAGGATATATAAATAACATTACGGGGAAATGCAGAGGGTTCAGCTACACCTAAAGCAGCTGCCAGAGAAGCATAGACATTGAACTCAAATCCCTTGGTGCCATGGCCCTGGAGCAGTATGGACACTGATGGCTCTGTCCAGCATCCTGTCCCCATGCCAGCAGCTTCAGCAGAATCTCTGTCTTCACCCAAGGTGACCACATTGGCAGCAGTAAAGGTGGCAATGCAGGAAGAATCTCCAGGCCAGGTATGGCACTACATGCCCCGAGTGTGCAACCAGATCACCTCATTGCAGTCTATCCAGGGCCTTCTCCCTTGTACAGTAGCAACAGCAGCAGGAGCAATGGCAGCTGATGCAGCAGCAACTTTGTGCTCTCCCACCCACGCCTCAGCAATAGCCACCCTTGAATAATCACATGATCTCACAGGCAGATGACCTCAGCAACTCCTTGGGACAAATGGGCCTTAGCTGCCAAGATTCTACTGAAGCAACTGACTCATCCGCAGCTCTATTCCAGCCCCCACTCATCTCCCAGCACCGACAGTGGACTAGCTTCATGGGTCAGCCCCTCCCCACTTCTAACTATTCCACCTCTAGCCATGTACCACCTACTCAGCAAGTGTGGCTATCCCGGGGCTACATGTAGCCCTCTCAACAGATCTATGTTTGTTACTAATCCCCCTGGACAATATCCTAATCCCAACCAGCCATATTGACCTCTCTATCACCCAGTGGCCTACAGATCCCAATGTGGTCAATAGCTGGCTGGGCCATCCCAGCAGCCTGGTTTATATCCCATGATGCCTAACCAGCAGCAGGCATCTTACCAAGGAGTGATTGGGGTCCAGCAGCCATAGAACCAGGGCCTGCTCACTAGTCAGAGAAAGCAGCATGGGGGGGCCAGATGCAAGGCCTGGTGGTTCAGTGCAGTCCACTGCCTTCTTACCAAGTCTCACTGGGTAATGACTCACAAAATGTGGTCCAGCTGCCTGCAGCCCATGCTGGGCCCTGTGACTGGGTAAGGAGGCCTCCCAGCAGGGGGCACAGCATGATCCCACTGGCTCAGCAGAACCATATGAGCCCTTCTGTTGGGTTTCTGCAACCTGGTTGGGGTGGGGGCGGGGTCTCAGCCGTACCAGATGCTTCAGTTTCCCTCTCCTTGCAGTCTACTATCAATGCTGCACCAGTAGTCAGGAGTGTTGTCTGGACCAGCTACAGTTGTCACACCCCTGAATTTCACTAATGGAACCCAACCCTCTCAGAACCCATCCAGCATCCAGTGGATTCACTGTAAATACCATAGCATGGACCATGAGGTGCAGAAGCCTGGAGACCTTTTCAGTCCTGACATCAGCCCCCAGGCCAACACACAAATGAGCAGCAGCCCTGACATGTCTCCTATGCAGGCTCCACCACCCTTTCCTGTCACCAGCCTCAGTGGCGAGCGTCTGCACAGGACTTAGTTCCTTGCTTGTCCTCAGACGGTTCCCCTGGCCTGGGGTTCTAGCACAGGGTGACAGGTGCTACTCCCTCTTAAGCCAGCCTTTAGAGTACAGTCTGTCCATCTGTCCTCCCTTGCTCCATGGCAAGTCAACTTGACGCAGTGCACCAGGGACTGTGTGGACTGAAGCATGGAAACCAGGGCAAGAGACAAGCACTCAAATCTACCTCCCCTGACATGGGGACAAGAGATGCTGTCTTGGGGCAGGTGCTGTAGGTGACAGTTCTCCCTGAGGGTCTCATATGTACTGAGGCAGACAAACTTTTCACACAGCTTGCCATGTCCACTGCCAAGACCTAGCTCAGGGGATGCCTGGCACGGGAGGAAGGAACAATGGTGGAACTGCTGAGGTTGGCCACTGCTTGGACCTTGCTTCCTTGTACATGGCTGTCTTCCCCAGCCCGCTGGCTGCCCAAAATGCCTCCCTTCATCTCAACAACCTCCTGAGTTATATCAAACTTTGAATGGCCAAAAAGAACTATGACCTGGGGATCCTAGAGTGAGTCAGCTCCCAATAAATGGAGGAGAAGAAGGAGGGAGCAGCACAGAAGGGCCGGGGTCAGGGTAGAGGGTATTGAAGGATCCTGACAGACCACGGATGGAGACAGGAAGTAAGGAGACTGACACTAAACCAGAGCCTAAGACAATAGTGGTGAAGATGGAAGCAGACAAAAACATCCACACTGGCATTGGTCTCCTTCTGGCTCCCTTTTCTTAGGTCCCCATTTTTCCTCTGGTTGGCCCCTTCTGCTTCCCTTGTCTTCACATTCTCTTGTATGATTTTAATCTCTTTTCCCACTATAAAATTAACCTCTTTTCTATTTTTTGGTCAGGAAGAAGTATCTCAAGCTTTCTTTCTTTTTTTTTTTTTTTGAGATGGCATCTCACTGACACCCAGCCTGGAGTGCAGTGACGCGTTCTCGGCTCACTGTGACCTTTACCTCCCAGGCTCGGGCGATTCTCCTGCCTCAGCCTCCTGTGTAGCTGGGATCACAGGTGCATGCCACCACACCCAGCTAATTTTCTTATTTTTGGTAGATATGAGGTTTCACCATATTGCTTAGGCTGGTCTCAAACTCCTGACCTCAGGTGATCTGCCTGCCTTGGCCGCCCAAAGTGCAGGGATTACAGGCATGAGCTACTGAACCTGGCCCTTTTTTGTCTTTATACATGTATTTATATGGACAGAAATATGGACAGAATTATGATAAAATTGATTTCCACATTCTTTCACTTCCTCAATTGTCTTCCCATGCCCCATAGTGTTAACACTTGGAACTCCCCTCACCCGAAAGAACACTTGAATATTGTTTGTTTAATGTTTGTGCCAAAGTGACAGACACAGTATTTAATTGCATATAAAGATGTTTGCTATGTATATTCACTGTAAATTTTATTTAATCTGTTTATTTGTTTGGGGGTTGAGACAAAGTTGATTTTGTTTTTAATATAAAAAATTTGTCACTGGAAAAAAATACAATAACCAGCATTCCATTGGAAGAACACTCAGTAATCTTTTGCCCATTACAAATTCTTTTCACAATTTTTCCTTAAGCAACATTTTTATTTGCAATTAATTTCAGATTTAGAAAATGTAGAAATGTTCTAAGTTCCCAAATTAAAATTGAATAAATTTTAGAGTGAGCATTGATGAAATGAAAGCTACTGTACAATGTAATTATATTTAGGGTTTTCTTCATTTATTCAACCAAACAAATTGAAGGGCTGTTATATGCCAGGTGCTGAGCTAGATATAGACAGTATAGTGACAGGCATGGTACACATGCCCTGGTCTCACTGAGCTCTTGAGGAGGGGACTCATTAATGAAACTGTCATAGATGCTAGCAAAGCACAGCACAGTATGCAACAGGGTAAGTTTGATGGAATATGAGGTGTCAGAGAAAAATGCTCTGAGGCAACATGCTAGGCCCTAAAGGAACAGTGAAATAGGTGAAGCGGGTAGTGAGAGGGGGAGAAGAGAGAAAGCAGTTCATGAAGGAGGGCTATCTAATGCAAAGGCCCTGTGGATGCAGGGAATATGGTTGTATTGGAGAGCTAGGCAGAATGCCTTGAAGTGGAATCAGAGAAAAAGACAATGCTAAAACCTATAGTGCTATGGTTATGGCCACAGCAGACATTTGAGGAGGGGAGTAACATGGTTAGAATTGCATTTTGAGAAGATCACCCTGCCTGTCTTATGGGAACACGGCCCTGAAATGATGCTGTGAGACCAGTTCTGATGATTATACAATTGTTAACATTACCAGTATGACCAACATCAGGGCTACATAAAATCATAAAAATATGGCTCAATGAGGGAGTCAGGGTATTTCGAAGGTATCTTTAGAACCAAATGGTTAGTTTTGCTTAATTTTGTTTAATATAAATTTGTGTTTTATTTCATGAATAGTAACAGCTCTGACATTTTGCCAAAAGGGAACTTTACAAAACTGTGCACCACACTGAATAAATGGAAACCTATGGATCTGGCTGAAGTTACACTTTAGTGATGCTGTTCATAAATTCATATATGATCTGTGACACTGTTTTTGGAATGGTCATTTACTCAGAATTTTTAAACAGTATTTTATGATGGAATGTATTATATTTGTACTCTGCTGAGGAAGCTTAAGATAGTTTGGTGATACACATACCTTTTTAGAATTTCAAATAACACATTGGTTTTTTTTTTCTTTCTGAAATTAGAACACATCTTCCTGAAAGAATTGGGTGGGCTTATGTTGTAAAATTGCTTCTGTTTCAACTAATTCTTCCCAATTAGGAGCCAATACTTTAAGAATAAAAATATTTGAAAATAATACCTTATACATTTATCAAAAAATTGTACATGTTTCTTTGTCATATCTTAAACCTAAATTTTCTACTGTTACTGCCATTAGATTATGTATTTCAGTCACCGTACAAAAATCATCACCATTAAGTGATTATTCATATTAAGCTATAGCTCCAAATATTGTCTATACAATATTTGAGTATTTTTTATGCTTTGTACAATGGTTGTATTTTGAGAGTAAAAGTTTTAGGCATAAGCAAATCCTAAAACTATCTGCAGTAAATCAATCAAAATGTGGTTTCCAAAAAAGAATGCTAAGGGGCAAGACATCTCAGATCATTCTGATGTAATAGGCTGGCAATATACAAGAAAATTCTGTTCTTCACTTCTTTGATTTTATCCCTTATGGTTTGTAGATTAAGAGGCATGAGTTTGTATTTCCTTAGCATCCATCTGCTGCCATGTACCCCCTTATTCATCCAGTCTTAAATAAGAATACTTTTTCTTCTGTGATTCTTCTCATGTAGCTGAGCTCTGACCTTCTATCAGGACGGAGGCACCAATATTGTGATACGATTCTTGCCAAACTTTTGCCCATGAGAAAAGTCTTGGGGAGAATGAGGAAGTTAGCTAAGAATGATCATTTTCATATTGTGAATAATCACGCACAAAAAAAAAAAAAAACACGCAACCAAAATATCCCAGATGACTAACAGCTATATTCGGTTGAACGATGATGTAACCTACTTAATTTGCATGTAATTTTCATCTAATCAAATGTAGAAATGTATCTATTTTTTCTCCACTTCTTTGATTTTATCCCTATTGTCAATAGATTCAGAGGAACGAGTTTGCATTCAATTAGCTTCCTTCTGCTGCTTCTACCCCTTTATTCAGCCAGTCTTACATAAGAATACTTTTTCATCTCTGTGGTTCCTCTCATGTAGCTGCACTAATGTATGACTCTTTTTTAATCAACCATCTTCTTATTCAGACTTTCTTATGTATAGACGTTTCCTTTTCCTTCACTCAAAGTCCTGCCATATCTTAGAGGATTTCAATCCATTCAGTAATTTAGTCTTTACATTTTTGGCTCTACTTAATCCAGAGACTTCTGTCTTTCTGTTCTGTTTCTCAGTTATGGATCAAATCTTCATTAGCAGCTTCTGTAATGTGAACTCCAGACCATAATTCACTTTGTTGTAACCACCTATGTTTTTAGATTTCACAGATTCTCATTCCACTGTACATATCATTCAAGCTCAAAGATGATGCTCATGTTAAATATCTCAAGCTCCCTCAATTTTCTTCCAGATAACCAGCAGCAGCCACCCTTCTCAGCCCTTCCACATCAGACTCTCTTCTCTTTTTTCTTCTCTTTCACCCTGAAACCCCATCTGCTTCATTCATTGGTTTTATCTTGCACCTTGTTTTGAATACAACAATCTAACAGCAAATTCCAACTTCTAGGTCAAAAATCTACATTTTCTGCTCCTTTATCTGGGCAGCTGAAAAGTTACATATATTCATGGTCTCTATGTCAACACCACTCTTAGTGTATTTGATTAATTCTTTTGTCTTTATTCTTTTGTCTCCTTAAAAGTTAGTCTCCTCCTTTCAAAGTTAGTCTAACCATAAGTTTTAAACCAATATTTTGCTCTTGCACCTTTATTCTCAGCTGCAGACCTTGCTGCCTGCTTTAAGGAGAAAAGTAAGGTTAGCAGGCTATTTTCCTTTGCTTCCTGATTCATACTATCTCAGAGTCTATGCAGTCCATGAAACGCAGTGCCCTTCTGCCTATTCAGCATTAGTCTCTTCCATGCATACATTTTACACCCTCTTAACCTGCCTCTTTCCTGTCTTGTTCTTATCATCGATCTTCTCCCTCTTGTAGCCTCAGAATATGCTTCTCTATTGGCTTTTCCAAGATTATAAATAGGCTTATGTCTCTCACATCTAATGAAACAATTCAAACTCAAAGGTCTTCCTCTAACACAACTTATTTTTATCATAGTCTTCTCATACTGTCTTTAGAAAGAGAAACCCAGATGTACGATCTCCACTACCTGACTTCCCATATCTTCATGATCGACTGCAATCAGGTTTCAGGTCCTTCTGATGCCAAATCTAATGGAGGACTACCAGTTCTTATTTCATTTTATCTCCAAATGAGGCTATCTATTCTCTTCTTTTTAAAATATGAATAAGGATGTTCTTTTGTCTGTTCACAAGAAACATGTACCAACTCTTAAGGGAAAGATACCACAACAAGAATTGGAAGACATGGGAAGTAAACTCAGAAATTTGAGGCTGTCCAACGTTTTGTCAGGCTATTACTTATAGAATGAATAAGTACTGAATTAAAATTTTCTAATTTTGAATCATAGTGCTAAATTTCAAAGACTTGAGAGAGAAAATCCATCTGATCTATCCTATGTCACAGTTTGTATCCTTCCCTGGTCAATGATGGACAGCCAAGAAACACTGATGTAATTTCAGCACCTATAACATGACATTCCCATGGTTTTCTTATCTCTCTGACTCTCTGTTATACATTTTTATTTTTGTGTCCTTAGTTTCTTGTTTGCCCACTGTTTAAATATAAATGTGATCCCATGGCTTTGTTCTTTGCATCTTTTGATGTCATCCTACGTGGTGTCATTCAGCATCATGACTTCATCTAAATTGGGCTACTTTTTATCAAGCTTTCTCTGTGGATGAATATTGTACTAAGTGCTTTATATAGATATAAGACATACAATATTTTATTAGATATTAGATTATAGTATTCATTTTACAAATTAAAAACTTGGACTCAAAAGATTAAGTAATATTTCCAGATTTTACAGGTGAAACTGGGGAATCAAGCCTCCAACAACCAAATGCTTTTACCCATCTATGTACTTATAATTTCCCAAATATATTTTCACCAAGCTTTGTCAATGGCTCATTTGACATCTCCTCTTAGAGTATTCAGAGGACTTTATATGTTTACAAATGAAATTTATCATCTTTTATTGCTCTTGTTTGATGACTCTCATGACAATTAAATATTACAACTTAGTGTTGGTGATTGTAGTGGTGGAGAGAGGGAGTCTTCATCAACTTCACTTTCATGTTCTATTAATAAATTTGGCTGTCCTCCATGTCTTTTATAATTGACCCTCATTATTTCAATTAGAATGTGTTAATAGCCTCTAAGCTGAATTCCTAACCAAATAACCATCTCACTCAAATCTATCACCAATATAGGTTCTCAAGTGTTTAAAAGAATCTATGTTATGGCCGTGCACGGTGGCTCAAGCCTGTAATCCCAGCACTTTGGGAGGCCGAGGCGGGTGGATCACGAGGTCAAGAGATCAAGACCATCCTGGTCAACATGGTGAAACCCCGTCTCTACTAAAAATACAAAAAAATTAGCTGGGCATGGTGGCGCGTGCCTGTAATCCCAGCTGCTCAGGAGGCTGAGGCAGGAGAATTGCCTAAACCCAGGAGGCGGAGGTTGCAGTGAGCCGAGATCGCGCCATTGCACTCCAGCCTGGGTAACAAGAGCGAAACTTCGTCTAAAAAAAAACAGAATCTATGTTACTTCTCCATTTAAAGTTCTCAGTTGGCTTCCTGTGTCCTGTAAGATAAAGTCCAAATTCCTTAGCATCGACATACAAGAGTCTTTCTGATTTGGCCCTCTTTACTTCTCCAGCCTCATTTCTTAGGTCCATCTGATTTAAATGCTATGCTTTGGAATATTTGGCTACATAAAATACCTTGAGTACCATGAAGCTGAAAAGACACTTTAGATTATTTATTAATGTATACTTCCTGTTTTTAAGATTTTTATTTTTCTCTCTTCCTATTTCCTTGTCTGGACAACTCTTTTCCTCTGTGACTCATGACATCTTCAAAGAAAACTACTGAGTTTTTTGCCTTCATGGATGTCTCCATAATTATCAGTGAAGAACCCTGTTATTTACATGTTGTCCACCTCCCATTCACCATTTTTAAGAAATCTAGAAATAGGGTGTTTCCATGCAGGAATAGAAGTATGTTTCATAGAGCATAATTTAATAATGGGTGGCAGGTGGGTGGGGGGGGGGATGCTGCTCTCAAGTTCTGCATAAGTAAATAGGGAAGAAAGAATTCTAACAGTACTTAGCTCCAAGTGTAGAAATACCCAGATAGCATTAACCAATAATTCAGAGAAACTTATGGATACATTATATAGTCAGATTTAAGATGTTATATTCTGTTAATCAGAGTCATACAGAGTACACTCCAGGTAAGGAGATATAAATTGATATGTTTGGGTGATTTCTAATTTGTTTTTCCAATATAATCAGGTAATCTCAGGGTTGCAAACAACTTTAAACATTATCTAGAAATCTCTTACAATAGTAACACAAATTTATTAACTTACAGATCTGGAGGTCAGAAGTTTGAAATGGGTGTTATTAGGATAAAACCCAGAGTTCCCTCTAGAGATGTATGATGAATCAATTCCCTTGCTGTTTCCAGCTTCTAGAGGCTGCCTTTATTTCTTGGCTTATGGCTGCTTGCACTGAGTGCATTTCTTGGCTCATGGACCCTTGCACCACTTTGAAAGCCAGCTGTGTAGCATCTTTAACTCTCTCTTTCTCTCTGGTCTCTGCTTAGGGCTTCACATCTTTTCTGACTTTGACTTTCTTGCTTTCTTCTTTTCTTCATAAGAGACCCTTGTGATGACATTGGGTCCACCTGGATAATGTGGCAAATCATCCTATTTCAATATTCTTATTTTAATTGCATCCATTATAGCCCATCTTGCCATGTAGGGTAACATATGCACAGGTTCTGGGGAATAGGATGTGGCCATTTTTGAGGGCCTATTCTGTGTATTATAGACCCCGCAAAAATGTTCTGATACTATTTTTGTTGTTGTTGTTGCTGCAAAAATGTGGAGCACTGGAAGTTTTGTGCATTTAATATGTAAAACAAGGATAGTGTCAAAACGCTATGGCCAAAACTGCAAGAGGGCAGTGTGGAGCTTCCCTTCAAGGAAGAGGGAAGACCAAGGGAAAGGGTGTATCACAGATAGTTGTGTGAGGCAAACCTGTAACAGAGGGATAGCGAAAACAAAAAAGTAGCAAGAGGAGGAATATAGAAAGATAACAAACTGAGATAAACTTCACTGTCAGTTAAATGGAAAATTCCATTATTCAGAACATTCCATTTTTAGGACCCACAATTCAACTGAGGTGGTACTGTATTTAGCAATTTCACAAAAGCTTTCCACTTAGAAAGCAGAAATATAGCAACAGAGAATGACAGAGCTGAAAAAGACCTTCAATATTTTCTAGTCTAACCTCACTTTACACAAAGTAAATTGAGGTCCACATTTTTTAAGAATTTAAGAAAAGTTGCAGTTACTTGGTGCCAAATACAGGATTTCATCCCAAATGCCCTGATTTAAAGTTCATTATTCTTGCCACATTCTCCTCTAAGAATTTTCTCTCCCAATAGGAAATAATATTTTTTTCTTTATGAAATATAGCATTTTTTCCTCTATAATAAAATATTTTTCTGTCACTTTTCTCTCCAGGAGTGGTATGGAACAGCCGTTTTTCTTCTTTTACGTAGAAGCTAGAGCTAGATTTAGCCTCAACTGCGCAACATGATTTTCTTGTTACATAACATCATTTTTTATTTGTCTACTATTGTGTGGGTTTGAAGGTACTTTCACATTTTACATATTATTGTCCTTGTTTCTCAGAATGATACTGTGAGAACTTTAGATAGAGCAGGTAACTTTATCCCCGTTGTGCAAAGACAAGCTCATTAGAGGTGAAACCACAACCAGAGCCCGGGGCTCCTGATTCTCTGTCACCCTATACTGGGCTGCACTAGGCTTTGTGATTTTAGTCAACTTTCCCAGACTCTTGGTGCATTTATGTTCTTATCTGTAAAATAATGGAAATAATTTGTTTTACCACATAGAAAAATTGTAAGAATAAGATGAGATATTCAACAGGAAAGCCATTTGAAAAAGATTATATCCTTTATAGCAAATGTAATGAGCTCATAATTCAAGCACCTATAACAAGGGGAGGGTCAGATGATCATTGCTAGGTTATTCTAGATGACTGACTTAGCCAAATTTACAATTGTGTTAAGTTGTTTTCCACATAAAATTTTTTTGCCATAAGAAAAAAATGTATAAATTTTTAAGTTATTCTTCAAGTAAATGTAATGATAATAATGATAAACTGTAGTTATTGTTGAGTTTGTACTTCGCTTCTGCCCCTGTGCTATGAAGCTCTGCTTGCTCTAGGTTACCAAGTACTAAGTGATACATTCTAGCCTCTCAGGAAATGAGATCGTGTGATGAAAAACCAGTGTGTTCAATCCCTAACTCTCCTAAATCACTCAAGATATTGTGCAAAGAAGAAAATAGCAGAGAAAGTGATTGGATGCATGGTGCACTTTCCCCTACCTGCACAGCCTACAGCTGATTTTCTTTGCTTCTTCTCTGCTAAAGCTGTTAGGAAGATAAATCAACTACTATTGGCTACATAAATATGGAATTGTCTAAAGCTCTAGCTTCTATTTCAAAATTTAGGCCTGTTTTCCCAGACTAGCCTCTGAAAGATCTAACTTTTTCAGAGCCTGAGAAGATGAAGGTCTGTTTGAGCAATTCTCTGTGCTAGACCTTATGCTGTGGATTTCAAAACATTACCTCCTAAAAGCTTCACAACAACTCTCTGACCTAGGTATTATTATTATCCACATTTACCAGATATAGATAACTAAGCTTAGAAGGATTTAGGAACATACTGAGGGTCACACAGCCAGCAGGGTTTGAGCTAAGACAGTCTGACTTTGCAGTCTTCTACATTCTTAGTCACTGAATACCTATCCTGGCAGCACTTGCCCCCTGAAATGTATTAAGGGAAACAAATACCACCAAAATCACAATTACCTTATTGCCAACTGGGACAGTTATATTTCAAGATTTGTTCTGGTTTTTAGATTTTGTAAGCTGTTTTTTCAAATGTTATACTCAGTGGGTTTCAACTTTATTTAAGGTCTATACAGTATAATAATGTTATTTGTATAAACATCATTAGGGGTTTCAAATGAAGAAACAGCAAGGTTTTATACTTGACTCATGGGGCAGAACAGAATGTTACAATTGAAGCTACATTGAAATAGAAAAAATTTTGCTTTTCATACTGTTTTAATCACTAGCCAACCTCTTTTTCATCAATATTACCTATTAACATCATCGCTTTCAGTGTTTGATTTTTAATTAGAGTTTTAATATGACACATTGATTATTCAGCTCCTTCTTTGCCACCTTTAACTACATCTTAGTTCTTCCAGATTTGAGTTAAAACTTTCAGAAAATGATAGATATGGCAAATAAAGACAAACATTCCTTAAGATGTAAATGAAGTAGGAAAATCTAAAAATTATAAAGTTGTTAGACATCAGTACATGCATTCTATCAGAAAGCATATCAATTATCCTCATACACAGCTTGAAATGTAGACCCAGATGATTAAAAATCTTTCCCCTGTTAGAAAAATAATTTCCTGCTACTTTGGGGTTTTTGAAACTTTGGTTTTTAAGGACAACCAGATGAGACATAAGAATGCAAAAATTGTGGAAAATTTTAATTTAAAGAACCTTTTATGGAAATAAGAAATTTTGTCCTAGAAATGATAAATCTGAAAGTGTGGTGTGATGCATTGCAAACACCCTAATGTGTTGCCGGTCATTAATAAACTGAGGTTAGCTCAAGATGCAGGGCCTCAGGATGACATCTCTGGAAAAATGAACTTTAATCCCAGGCTTAATAATTCCTAATGATGAAATTCTAAGGAACTTAAATTGATCAAACATTACTTATTGCATGAAGGAAAAGATGACAGGAGGAAGAGTCAGGAAATAAAGTATAGAAACATCTCAGCAACAACTGCAGATTCTGGAATTTTAGTCATGAAACAGAGAATAAATATGTTCAGTGTATTTAAAGAAATGGAAGAGTATATTAATAACTAAGAGCTAAAAGACTATTTAAAAAGGCAGGCTTAGAGAAGCCCAAAGTGAATTTTGAAAATGTATTAGAAATTCAATATACTGGATAAACAGTAATGAAAAATGTATATAAAAAGAATTTGTAAATTGGTAGGCACAATTATTAGGACTTAAATCAGAGTTTTTTAACAAATGGTGTTGGGAAAACTGGCTAGCCATGTGCAGAAAGCAGAAACTGGACCCCTTCCTGACACCTTACACTAAAATTAACTCCAGATGGATTAAAGACTTAAACATAAGACCTGGCACCATAAAAACCCTAGAAGGAAATCTAGGCAAAACTATCCAGGACATAGGAGTAGGCAAGGACTTCATGAACAAAACACCAAGAGCATTGGCAACAAAAGCCAAAATAGACAAATGGGACCTAATGAAACTCCACAGCTTCTGCACGGCAAAAGAATCAGTCACTAGAGTGGATCGGCAACCAACAGAATGGGAAAAAATTTTCGCAGTCTACCCATCTGACAAAGGGCTGATATCCAGAATTTACAAACAACTCAAGCAGATTTACAGGAAAAAAACAAACAAGCCCATTCAAAAGTGGGCAAAGGATATGAACAGATACTTTACGAAAGAAGACATATATGAGTCCAACAATCATATGAAAAAATGCTCATCGTCACTGGTCATCAGAGAGATGCAAATCAAAACCACATTGAGATACCATCTCACGCCAGTTAGAATGGCGATCATTAAAAAATCTGGAGACAACAGATGCTGGAGAGGATGTGGAGAAAAAGGAACGCTTTTACACTGTTGGTGGGAGTGTAAATTAGTTCAACCATTGTGGAAGACAGTGTGGCGATTCCTCAAGGCCTTAGAAATAGAAATTCCATTTGACCCAGCAATCCCATTACTGGGTATATATCCAAAAGACTATAAATCGTTCTACTATAAGGACACATGTACACGAATGTTCATTGCAGCACTGTTTACAATAGCAAAGACCTGGAATCAACCCAAATGCCCATTGATAATAGACTGGATTGGAAAAATGTGGCACATATACACCATGGAATATTATGCAGCAATCAGAAATGATGAGTTCGTGTCGTTTGTAGGGACATGGATGAATCTGGAAAACATCATCCTCAGCAAACTGACACAAGAACAGAAAATGAAACACCGCATATTCTCACTCATAGGTGGGTGATGAAAAATGAGAACACATGGACACAGAAAGGGGAGTACTAAACACTGGGGTCTATTGGGGGGAAAAGGGGAGGGCCAGTGGGAGGGGGAGGTGGGGAGGGATAGCCTGGGGAGAAATGCCAAATGTGGGTGAAGGGGAGAAGAAAAGCAAAGCACACTGCCATGTGTGTACCTACGCAACTGTCTTGCATGCTCTGTTCATGTACCCCAAAACCTATAATCCAATAAAAAATTTAAAAAAAAAAAGAAATAAAAGGAATAGGATCTGGGTTTCCCCACGCCTAAAAAAAAAAAAAAAAAAAAAAAAAAAAAAAAAAAATAAAAAGTGGAAATTATGAAAGATGAGATGAAAATGTTGAGTACCTATCTAAGTTTAGAAGGGTTTTAGAAGGAATTGTGAATATGCATATGAACATACACATACCTATGTATGTATATACATATGTACACACATAAGTTAGATTTATCACAGAAATCCAAAAATATTTTCTCAATAGAAAACCTTTAAGGTAATTCACCCTACTAACAGATTAAAATAGAAAAAAGAAAAAACCCACATGATTATTATAGCAAATGTAGATACTTTCACTCTAATAATACTAAAAGAGTCTATCATATCA
Source organism: Callithrix jacchus (assembly GCF_049354715.1). Taxonomy (NCBI): domain Eukaryota; kingdom Metazoa; phylum Chordata; class Mammalia; order Primates; family Cebidae; genus Callithrix; species Callithrix jacchus. The sequence continues at coordinate 110,182,213 of NC_133505.1, read as the reverse complement.
TTTGGAGTATACTTGTGTGCAAGTAACAACCAAAAATGTCACTTAATGGCTGCTGAAACAACAGGAATTATTGTAGCCATATAGTTTAAAATTTGAAGTTACTGGGTGTGGTTGGATTGTTGAAAGATGTTGGGGTGAGCAGCTTTGCAAACTCTTGGACTTTCCTTTGTGTTTGAAAGATAGGGAGTGGAGAGAAGGACAGTCAAAAGCTTCAGAAGTACCAGATCCTCTTTTAGGTGGCTGCAAGTTTCTTTTTCATATGAAGGCAAGCTGAAAGACAGAAGAAACCTAGATTTTAAATCAAATTTGAACCTTTGTAATTATACATGACTGTACCTTTTCAACCAAAGTGAGACTGTTTCTGTGACTTAAAGTTCTCAGAGTACCCATTAAATCATAGAATCTGTAGGGATTTTTTACTTTCAAGCAAGTGACATTAAAAGACAAAATGAAATGACTTTATGTTTACTACCACTAGTCATGCATGTTCAACATAATGGTTCACATACAGAGCAGTGAAAGTCAGTAACTTACAATTACATGTGTCAACATAAACGAATCTGTAAACATGAAAATGTCAGGTGAAAAAGAGGGAGAATAAACAATTTGTATAGTATACAGTAGTAATATTTCTAAAATATTTAAAAATATTCCAAACTATAGTATATTATGCTTTCATGTTTTATGTACATGGAAAAAGTAAAAATAAATAGGAATAATGAACACTAAATATTTTAAAAAGAATATATGGGTGGATGGGGATATATTAGAAGAAGGAACATGAGGACTTTTACATTTCATATACTAATTTGTTTCTTAAACTGAAGAGTGGGTGGGTATATGGATACTCACAAAATCATTTCTATTATCTTTTGTATATTTTATAATTTTCAGTAGAGCAGGGAATAAGTTTCCATATTGAAAAAAGCTGAGAGATTACTCATTTTTAGTGAGTTGAAAAAAGATTGCATTTAAGAAGGAAAATGAATGATAGATGAAAAAATTAGGTAATGGGGAAACTGAAGAAATTAAGAACTCCAGGAAGAACAAAACATCATACAAGACAGGAATGTAGTTCTAGTACTTATCATGAGTCATCTGTGAGTGATGTTAAAATTGTAATAATAATTTAAACACTGAATGTTGATTTAATCAAAATTATATTTTGAAAGAAGGATGGAGGAGAAGTGAGAACAGAAATGTCAGAGAACTACCTCTCCATCTTCCATAATAGAAAGTCAATAGAAAATAGAGAAAATGGAAGCAAATCTTAATGTAGCAGAATAAACATGTTGCTTTAGAGTTATGGAACAAATACTTGAATCCTGTACCTAGCTCACTAGCTAAGAGAGGAAAATCTTTGCTGTTATGAAGTAGAGTGAGGAGCAAGGAAGAGGAAACCACTGGTTTTTTTATTAAAGCCTCACAGAATCATTAGATAGTTTAAATTACATATGCACATAGCTGGGAAAAAACCTAAAAAATTTAATAGAATTAACCATGCACGTTTTGCTTACATGAAACATAAAATATATCATTCTCAACTCTTTACTATTGTATGAGCATTCTAGGGTCCATTTAAATAATACTTTAGATATATTGTATATGCCTTCTGCATATCTACCTTGTGAATAATTTACAGTGCTGTTCCCTGGATCAAGAAACAGAATAATTTTATAGAATAAATGTATGCTGTGCTGAGAACTAGTAGAATGTTTGATTTTATCCTCTTTGATTCTATATTATATAATGCTGCCTCAATTCAAGCAGAACTCTAAAGCTACAGTGGCAATTTACAGGAAAATGTATCCACTTAGTACATTTACTGCCAGCTTTGCCAAAAACTGATTAAAATGACTCTACAGTCTTTCTGCTAGTGATGGCTCCTGATTGCAGGAACTTGCCACCAGCTGTACCCAAGAGCATGAGACTCAGTGGCTTTCTCAGCAGGAGCCCTGACCCCACTAATGAAGACTCCACTATATCTCAGCACCTCCTTCTTTTCCTACCTCAGCATCTAGAAGTTGGCAGAGTGGGATGTGAAATCCAACTGTTAATATACACTACAGTAAGGCATTTACTGAAAATTATTTGGTATCCTAGGGCTCTAGGGCTCTACTGCCACATCACAGTTGAAGAAAGGAAAGAAAGAAAATGATTCTGTATTTTCACAATTGTATGCCACATTTTGCAATATTTAATTTTAGTTGAGAAACAGCTGCCTGAAAACTACAAAAGATATGTGAGAAATTAAGCAGAGTTCAATGAAATACACATCTTTAAGAATTGACCAATTTCTACAAGGTAAGCAAGTAGAGTCCCAATAGGTGTGGAACCATTCCACAGGTTCTGAGAGTAATACAGAACTCAAGCATAGAATCCTTCTCCTCTCTTCCCAAAGAGAAAAACATAGCAATATAGGCCTCCCACCTGGTGGTGGCATGATAAAGAAAGACTCTAGAATAGTAGCTGCCAGTGGGAACCAGATAATGGCTTAATTTCAGAAATAAAATGATGGTTTTTTTCAAAAGAAGTAATGAATCATTAAATTATTTATGTCAACAGCATGTCTTTGTACCACATATGCCTACTCATGAAGGGGACCATACCAACTGATAGTTTGTTGAAATATAAACTAGGCCATACAAGAAGGCAGCAGACTACTTTCCCTTGAGCTTTTTGAAGATAATTATTAAAGGATTAATGCAATGCAATTTAACCTATCTCAGTATTATTTTAAGTGAATTGAAGGTCTACACTTCATGATATTCTCCTAGGGAGCTGCATAGTTGAATATTGAAGTATGATGGGACAAGCCTATCTTCAGTCAGCTTTCTAAGAGTGATCATCTGAACTCCACATTATTTTGTTTAATATATATATCCTTTTGGAAAGCAGTAGTCTGCTGGAGCTATCACTTATTTGGTTAAGTAGCTGAAGTATCTGTCAAAATTTCCATTTAAATAAATTGTGCTAGAGGCTGATATTTAACATATGATTTTCCAATTTAAGAATACTACTTTTGCTTGAAAATAGTGGTATATAAATTTAAACACACTGCTTAAAAATACAGCCATGTACCACATAACAATGTTGAAAGGTTACATGAGATTATAATAACATTATTTCTACTGTACCTTTTATGTTTTAGATGTACAAATACCATTGTGTTACAATTGCCTATAGTATTTATTACAGTGATATGATGTATAGGTTTGTAGCCTAGGAGCAACAGACTGTACCATCTAGCCTGGGTGTATAGTAGGCTCCACCTTCTAGCTTTGTGTCAGTGCACTCTCTGATGCTATGATGTCTGCACAATGACAAAATCACCTAAGGGCAGTGCATAGAAAGTATTCCTGTTGATGCAGTGAAGGCCTTTGACAAAATTCAACAGCCCTTTATGCTAAAAACTCAATAAACTAGGTATTGATGGAACATATATCAAAATAATAAAAGCTATTTATGACAAACCCACAGCCAATATCACACTGAAAGGGCAAAAACTGGAAGCATTCCCTTTGAAATCTGGCACTAGACAAGGATGCTGTCTCTCACCACTCCTATTGAGTATAGTATTGGAAGTTCTAGCCAGAGAAATCAGGCAAGAAAAAGAAATAAAGGGTATTTAGTTAGGAAAGGAGGAAGCCAATAGTCTCTATTTGCAGATGACATGATTGTATATTTAGAAGACCCCATAATCTCAGCCCAAAATCTCTTAAACCAATAAGCAACTTCACCAAAGTCTCTGGATATAAAATCAATGTGCAGAAATCACAAGCATTCCTATACACCAATAACAGACTAACAGAAAGCCAAATCAAGAGCAAACTCCTACTCACAATTGCTACAAAGAGAATGAAATACCTAGGAATACAACTAACAAAGGATATAAAACAACTTTTCAATGAGAACTACAAACCACTGCTCAATGAAATAAGAGAGGACACAAAGATATGGAGAAACATTCCATTCATGGTTAGGAAGAATCAATATCGTGAAAATGGCAATACTGCCCAAAGTACAGATTCAATGCTATCCCCATCAAGCTACCAATGACCTTCTTCTGTGAAAAACCACCTTAAACTTCATATGGCTCCAAAAGAGAGCCTGCATAGTCAAGACAATCCTAGGCAAAAAGACCAAAGCTGGAGGCATCACTCAACCTGACTTCAACTATACTACAAGGCTACAGCAATAAAAACAGCATGATACTGGTACCAAAACAGAGATATAGACCAATGGAACAGAACAGAGGCCTCAGAGGTAACGTCACACATCTATACCCATCTGATCTTTGACAAACCTGATGAAAACAAGCAATAGGGAAAGGATTCCCTGTTTAATAAATGGTATTGGGAAAACTGGCTATGTGCAGAAAGCAGAAACTGGACCCCTTCCTGACACCTTAAACTTAAATAAACTCCAGGTGGATTAAAGTCTTAAACATAAGACCTAACACCACAAAAACCCTAGAAGAAAACCTAGGCAAAACCATTCAGGACATAAGCATAGGCAAGGACTTCATGACTCAAGCACCAAAAGCATTGGTAACAAAAGCCAAAATAGACAAATGGTATCTAATTAAACTCCAGATCTTCTGTGCAGCAAAAAAAAAAAACAATCATTAGAGTGAACTGGCAACCAACAGAATGGAAAAAAATTTTGCAATCTACCTATCTGACAAAGGGCTAATATCCAGAATCTGCAAAGAACTAAAACAGTTTTACAAGAAAAAAAAAATAAACAAACTCATTCAAAAGTGAGTGAAGGATATGAACAGACACTTTAAAAAGAATATTTATATGAGGCCAGCAAACATATGAAAAAATGCGCATCATCATCACTGGTCATTAGAGAAATGTAAATCAAAACCACATTGAGATACCACCTCATGCCAGTTAGAATGGCAATCATTAAAAAGTCTGGAGAAGAGGATGTGGAGAAATTGGAACGCTTTTACATGGTTGGTGGGAGTGTAAATTAATTCAACCACTGTGGAAGACAGTGTGGCGATTCCTCAAGGATCTAGAAATAGAAATTCCATTTGACCCAGCAATCCCATTACTGGGTATATACGCAAAGGATTATAAATTGTTCTATTATTAAGATACATGCACACATATGTTCACTGTGACACTGTTTATAATAGCAAAGACCTGGAACCAACCCAAATGCCCATCAATGATATACTGGACAAGGAAAATGTGGCACATACACACCATGGAATACTATGCAGCCATAAAAAGGATGAGTTCGTTTCCTTTGTAGGGACATGGATGAAACTGGAATCCATCATTCTCAGCAAACTGACACAAGAACAGAAAATCAAATGCTGCATGTTCTCACTCATAGGTGAGTATTGAACAATGAGAACACATGGTCACAGGGAGGGAAGCATCACACACTGGGGTCTGTTTTGGGGAGGGGAAGGATGGGTCAGCAGGGGTTGGGGAGAGAGAACATGGGGAGAAATGCCAGATATAGGTGGCGGGGTGATGGAGGTAGCAAACCACCTTGCCATGTATGTACCTATGCAACAATCCTGTATGATCTGCACATGTACCCCAGAGCCTAAAATACAATTTAAAAAAAAGTATTCCTGTTAAGTGACATATGACTGTATATTCAAATTCCCTAACAGAATGTAATTTCCAAATATTTCTGTTAATTTTCACTGAAATTCATTATTGATTTTAAAATAATGACATTATCCAAAGAGAACATTACTTAATAGAATAATGTATTTCAGTTAGTACACTGTCATTATTTTCCAGTTTGCTTCTTTACAGTAGCCAATTTTGGTATAGCCTAAGTGTGATAGAGCTGCCTGAATCTCCATTCAACTTTCATCCTAAGATGGAAATTATTTTATATTAAAAAGGTAACAGCCAAGTTAACTTATATTCATGGATTTGCTGCTGTACATAGATGTATATGTGTGTACATGACATGAGTTGAGTCCCTACGACTATCTCCACTGTTAAAATTCCAAGTAAGTATAAATAACTATCATTTAATAAACTATTTTACTTATACAAAGGTTTTTAATATAACAGGATAATTTATAGTGAAGCATACTTGTAAGATCCTGCATGAACTCTTTAATTAAATACAATTTTCATTAACAGTTTAACATAATAAAATGTACTCATATCTTTCTAGTTATCTACATACACACACATGCAGGAACACATACACACACAGAGATAAATCCCCTAATACACAATTTAATTAAACATTTGGCAGTTCACTGTATCATACTGTGTGGAAGAAATCCATGGATACATTCGTTCATTCATCTATTCAGAGACTGTTTACTGAACACTAACACTGCCAGTTCTTTTGCTAGGTGACATAATATATAAAGATAAATAAAAAATAGATTGTACTTTTATGAGGTACAAGGTCTAGTAGAAATAGGCATTTTATCATATTTAGTCTAACAGTGATCCCCAGATTTCTTATGAGAAGGATCTACTCACAAGTATTCCTCACTGTTGATATGGTATTTATTTGAATGGCTGAAGGTTGTTGTTGTGAAAGTCCATGTCATAGTGTAAGGAAGGGGTCCGGTTTCAGTCTTCTGCATATGGCTGCCCAGTTATCCCTGCAAAATTTATTGAATAGGGAATCCTTTCCCCATTGCTTGTTTTTGTTGGGTTTGTCAAAGATTACGTAGTTGTAGGTGTTCAGTCTTATTTCTGGGTTCTCTATGTTGTTCTATGGTTTATCTTTCATATGTTCTCACTTACAAGTGGAAGCTAAATGATGAGAACACATGGACACATAGGGAGGTAGGACACACTTTAGGGCTTATCAGAGGGCAGAGGGTGGAAGGATGGAGAGGATCAGGAAAAATAACCAATGGGTACAAGACTTCATACCTGGTGATGAAATAATCGGTACAACAGACCCCTATGACACAAGTTTACCTATGTCACAAGGCTGTACACTTAACCTTGAACTTAAAAGTTAAAAAATAAGTAAAAGGAAAGTTCACATCCTGGAGATGTTCCATGATGGCTTTGAATTGAAGTCCCTTTTAGGGTGAAAGCCAGATTATTGCTGCTATTCAGCAATCAATTCATTCAAATTCTGTTTCAATAAAATTGAACAATTTTGTACTATTTAAAAATCATTTTCATTTGTACATTTTGTAGTTGTTTTTCAAGTTCTTCAACTAGAGTACTTAAGATTATAGTAGTCTTCCTATTATTTTTTAGTCTTCCAACAAGGTTATTTTTGTGTCTTTTCACCCCCACTAAAAGCAGCACTAAGTGATGTGCTTCTAGCACCCAGAAGCCATGCTTTGGGCTTATGTATAGCTCAGAAATATTGTATAATACTTAGCACCTGTTATGTGTTACCTTGTTATTTTTACATGTACTGTTATTTTTACATGATTTGGTCGCAGGATCTAGCTGCATGATCTAGCATAAGTTTTCATATCTATAGGATTATTCAAAGCCTTTAAAAATGCATTCAAGTCAGAGCTTGATACTTTTTTTTTTTTTTGAGACAGAGTCTCGCTTTGTCACCCAGGCTGGAGTGTAGTGGTGTGATCTCAGCCCACTGCAACTTCTGCCTCCCAGGTTCAAGTGATTCTTCTGCCTCAGCCTCCCAAGCAGCTGGGACTACAGGTACATGCCACCACGCCTGGCTAAATTTTGTATTTTTAGTAGGGATGGGGTTGTACCATATTGGCCAGGCTAGTCTTGAACTCCTAACCTTGTGATCCACCCATGTTGGCCTTCCAAGGTGCTGAAATGATAGGCATGAGACACTGTGCCCAGCTGATACAGACATAAGTCCTATACCAAAAATTTTTCTTCCTTCCTTCAGAATGTAGACAGTGAAAGAAGTATCGTCTTGCTGGGCAACTCCCTCCATCCTTTCCTAAGAGCACTGTGGACTAGGCAGTGTTATAGCAACACTTTCTTCCATTGATTGTAGGCTTTAATGTCTACTTCTCCTGAAATGGAACTAATTGGCCAAGCCGGCCCTCTAAAGTAAGGTAAGGTACTCACTTGGCAGTGTACCCGAAGTTCAGGCTAACAGGCCCAGTAATGTTGAGACAGGTCAGTAGCAAATCTGTTCCATCAAAAGAAATTCTGGAAAGAGGGTCAGACATATGCATTCTGCAAGACTGTTCTCTTTTTATTAGAATAAAGAATTTATTCTAATAAAGTGAGCTGTAGAAAACTGAGCTATAGAAAATGTTTATTTAGAGTTAGCTGACTTTTGAAAATTGCACCAAAATGTAAACATGAAATACACAAGATAAAAATTATTTGCAATAGGAAAATAACAAAATGCTATTAAATGAGAATAAAGGTGATAGGTACATAATGAGACAAGAAAATTATGCAATAGTGTGTTGTCCTTCATTTTATATTATGTGCACAATGTAAAAAGATGAGAAATCCTTAGTATAGCACTAAATGAATAAAGCCACCAGGATGTCATCTAATAGAACTGTACCCCACCGTGTTTCTTAATGACTCTTAGAGACTTTCTAAATATCTGATTATGTTCTAGACACTCTGTTCTGATAACCACATTTGATATTTTTCAAGAGTATGTTTTTAGAGGCTTCTGGGAGACACAGGCTGTACGTTTTAGTTTAAGAACACACTCTTTAAGATGTGTGTGGAGCTTAATTGTATCTACTCGGGGACACTGCATTTTAGAAGGAGATGGCTAGAGTGTAATTACTGTAAATTTCTAGACCACGAGCATAGGCTTTAGATATTAAAATATGAACAGAATACAGAATATGACATATCAAATTCTTTTTCAGACAATAAAGATGGTAGCTAATCCCTGGAGAATCACAGAGGGGATTCCCTTCATAGCGAACACAGAAAATAATAGAATTGCTTCTACTTAATTCTGAGAATTCTGATTACACCTTTATGTTGTTTGCATATATCTGAAAGGTGAATTGATCTCAATTTTGGATGAAATTATTATTTTAAAAAATTAACAATAATTCATGGCAGCATTTCTCAGGAGGGTCTCATTAAACAAAAGTGATTAAGAAACCTCGATGCTAACAGGAATCACATGTGGGTAAGCTTTCACTCCGGCAACACTAATTAGTATCAAAACAATCTTTACATCTCTTGGTATTTGAGCTCTATTGCTTACTAACATATCACATTTGGTTTACAATATATAGATGCCAAAATGCAAATAATCACCTTTTTTTTAACCTATGAATCTTAATAAATTTAATTTTGAAAGCATAATGATTCCTCAAGTTGAGTATGACAAAATACAGTATCCTAAATTCTACTGATATATGTAACTGCAGTTGGAAAGGGATATTCACTCCCAGATCTAGAATCACGGAACCTCTGGGATAGAATAGGACTATCTAATTAAATTCCTGCCTCCAGAAAGTTAATTTATTGCATTTCAGATGAGGAAAATTTGTCTTTCTGTAAGGATTAACAGATAGGAGATTCTCAACTGTGACTCAATATTAATCCATTTAGAACTTCTGGTCATTCTTTTTCATTTGTTCCCTGTTTTAAGGGAATTCATGCTCTTATAAGTAATTTTTACCACTTGGAAAGTTTTATAATAGGTAGTATCATATATCATCATGCATAGTTGCGTTTTTTAAAGTAAAAATAAAGGCTGTATAATGCAGTTCAGTGGAGAAAGGTTAGTATTTTTTACTCATGTGCTGAAACAACTAAATATTCTCATGTAAAACAAGGAACTTTTATTAATAACTTGTGCTGTATCCAACAGTTTACTAAAACATGTATCATAGACCTAAATGTGTCACCTAAAACTAAAGCAATTCTTGAATAAAACATAGGAGAGCATCTGTGTCCTTTGGTTAGGCAAAGATTTCTTAGAAACAACATTGAAAGCATGATGCATAAAATAAAATATTGAAATTGGTTTCAGCAAAAGTAAGAACGTCCGTATATCAAGATACTGTTAAGAGGATGAAAAGACGGGCCATATTTGCAAATTACATATTTGATAAAAAGACTTGCATGTAGAATATATGAAGAACAGACAGCCTAATTAAATATGGGCAAAATATTTTACAGACACTTCAAAGAGAAGATATGCAGTTGGCAAATAAACACACATACGATAAAGCTACCCAACATCATTTATGGGAAACTACAGATGAAACCCACAGTGAAATATCAATTAGAGTGTTAACAATTGTAAAAAACTGACCATACCAACTGTTGGCAAGGATGTAAACCAACTAGAGTTCTCATATACTTATGTTCATATTATAAATGGTATACCTTTATGAAAAGAGTTTGACAGTATTTTTTTAAAGGCATAAATATACCTCTACAAAATGAATCAGCCATTTCACTCCTCTAAGTGTGTCCCCCAAGAGAAATGAAAGCATATGTTTGTACAAAGACTTCTAAAGGAATGTTTATAACATCTTGGTTTGGAATTAACAGCAACTGGAAATAACCCAAATAAACCCAGGTGAAGGGATAGACAAATTGTAGTATAGCAATACTATGAAATCCTACTCAGCAGTACAAAATTACTGCAACACCTAACAATAGGGATGACATTTAACATAATTTTTGCTTAAAGGCAAACCAAATTGGGTATATATTGCATGATTCCAGTTTTATAAATTTCTGGAAAGTAAAAACAAACTTTATAATGGCAGGAAGTATATCACTTGTTCCCTAGGAACAGGGAGTAGAGGGCACATACGTAGGGAAGATCAGAAACAGGAACTTAAAAGAGCTTGAAGAAATTTTGGGGGTAATACATATGTTGCTCATCTTAATTGTGGTGATAATTTCACAGTGTAAATGTTTGTTAAAATTCATCAAGTTGTCTATTTGAAAATAGGTGCTGTTTATTCTCTATCATGTGTTTAGACAATCATGTCAGCTTACATATCTGGTATATATTAGCAGCTAAGCCCTTTCTGTGGCCTTCTTCCCTGCCAACTATCCCTTGGCTTATTTCTAATATAATTTAAAAGTGTTAATGGTTTAATAAAAATTAAGTATCTTGGGATGCACAGACCCTGAAGCTGGCGTAACTCCTGATATGTAAACAATAACTAACATCAGCGTTGAAACTGCTGACAGAAGAGCAAAGTGTTCACACATTTTAAGTATATTTTTTCTATCAAAATGTCACTTAATTCTATGATTTCAACTATGAAATAAGGACAGATTTATGTACAAATATATACATATAACCTGATACAGCCAGTTATCTACCAAGGGTTTTCAAATACATGCTATGGGTAAACTCAGCGTTCACAACAGCGTTCCTTCCCCTGAAAATCTTTCCTTCTCTTGTTTTATTTAGCTGAGTGAATGGTAGCAAAATTCACCCTGTTGTCCATATTTATAACTTGAGCACCTTTCTTATTTTTTTCTATACTTATTGTTTTCTTAGATAGAATCAGTCACCTCAACACATTGATTCTATCTCCTGCTTACTTCTAGAATCCCTCTGCAAGTGACCATTCCCATTTTATTGATGTTATTTAGAAGCTTAGTGTTCTATTCTGGATTACAGAAATGGCTTTTCATATTCTTTTTTGAACAAAGTAACACATCATTGTTGCAGGAAAAAAGACATATGAATGGAAATTATGGTGCATAACTTATCTTTCACAATTCCACTACCCAATTCCTTTCCTTTACTCCATATGTTTTGCTGAAGTAAGAAGGGAATGAACAATTTAATGCTATATAAAATAGTAAGGAGAAGATTCCCCTTAAACTAACACTGCCAAGTCCACACTGCTGATGTAGATACTGTATAGTGAGCATTCAGACCTTTTACTTTCTTTGCCTTTGCCCCCTTTTTTTACAAATATGCTTTAAGTTCTGGAGTACATGCAGGTTTGTTACACAGGTATAACGTGACTTGTAGGTTTGCTGCATCCATCAACCCATCATCTACTTTAGGTATTTCTCCTAATGCTACCCCTCTCCTAGCCCCCAACCCCTGACAGGCCCTGGTGTGTGACGTTCCCTTCCCTTTGTCCATATGTTCGCATTTGTTTTACATATATATAGACAGCTGTGTGTGTGTATGTGTATGTATGTGTGTATATACACACACAGCTATATATATGCATGTATGTAAAATAAACAAATTCAGGAAAATGACAAATATTACATTAATCATAGTGGTTACCTGTGTGTAGAAGAGGATAGAATACATTTGGCAACATATACAGGGGGTTTAAACTGAACTGGTCCCGTGTTATTTGTTACCATGGGTAAGTGCATATGTGTACCCTTGCATTACTTTTTGCTTTTGTATATCTGAATATAATAAAATTTTAAAAGTTTACTTACCAATCTTTCTGATTAGTAATTTACTCAATATTATTTTTCTTTAGCAAAAATTTCTTTGGATTTCAAAGTATCATTTGTTCAAATCATTATTCTAGACATTTTCTCCTTTGTCATCATTGTTTTTCAAAGGTTATCAGTTTTGTTCTTTAGCACCCTATCTAGAATATCTAAGAGGAATTGCTATAGTTTTGATAAATAAATACCCAGTATATCTAGTTAAAGCTTTTTTTGGTGTGCCGGATGCGGTGGCTCATGCCTGTAATCCCAGCACTTTGGGAGGCCGAGGCGGGTGGATCACGAGGTCAAGAGATCAAGACCATCCTGGTCAACATGGTGAAACCCTGTCTCTACTAAAAATACAAAACATTAGCTGGGCATGGTGGCACGTGCCTGTAATCCCAGCTATTCAGGAGGCTGAAGCAGGAGAATTGCCTGAACCCAGGAGGCAGAGGTTGCGGTGAGCCAAGATCGCGCCATTGCACTCCAGCCTGGGTAACAAGAGCTAAACTCCGTCTCAAAAAAAAAAAAAAAAAAAAAGATTTTTAAAAATTTTTAGTTGTATAAAGTTAAAAGGTACAAGTGCAGTTTTTATATATGTGTATATCACATAAGGGTGAAGCTTGAACTTTTAGCCTAACCATCACCCAAATAATGTACATTGTACCCTTAAGTAATTCAAGGTCTTAAAGTTAGCTTTACTTATACTTTTAACCTTTTAACCTTTTTTTGTCATTATTGTATCTGCTCTAGATTATGTTTTCTGTTCTTTATGAAAATATAATAAAATGTGACTTTTAAAGGGACTGATTTGTAATAACCCTAAGACAAATCAAACACAATTAAATGCATATAGTTGACCTTGATTGTAATAAATGGTTATATAAAATTATTTTAGCATACATATTGTTTAGTGTGACATAAGCTATTCGTTTGTCTTTTTTTTCTCTTTTTGGACCTTGATTTTTAGTTAGCCATTGGCTTACATCTTATCTCTCACCATAATGGTAGAAATTAATGGGATAAATTACTCTATTCAAAGACTAATTATCTTTTCATTGATATACTTCAGTAAGTGCATATTCCCTCTGCACTCATTAAAAGGTTTAGAATAGTAGAAAAGTGCTAATTAACTGAAATTGTGTTTCCTTTCTTAGATCATAAACTTTTGTTTATTTTATCTTTTAAAACTTTTTGTAAATACAAAAATTTTGAAGCTATTCAGTATTACATGATACATATTTCCGCATTGTTGCTATTCTGGATTTCTTCCATGGTACTTTAATTTTGTGGTTCAGTGAGCAAAACTAAGAGTTCTGCAGGAGGACTTGTGCTTAAAACAGTCAGGGGCATACTGCCTGATGAGACATTCAATCTTTTCCCTTGATGAGGGTGTCCAGTCAGAAAAGCCCTTTTGTTTTTGAACCCAGGAAAGATTTTAAAGAAAATTACCACCCAAACAGTAAAAAGCAACTTAGCTTTTTGCAATCCCTTATAGAGTCACAATCAAATGTGTTTGGTAAATGTGTTGGGAAACTTGATTGTGATAATAAAATAGACATTTTTGTTTTCATATTTATGCCAGCTCATACAGAATAATGTTATTGAGTTCCATGTCAGAGAGTAAGTTAACAATGACATATTTTGTACTTCTAGACCATCAAAACAACTAAATAAAATAGGTCTTAGCAATTTTCATGCTTTGGTGAGAAACTTGAGTATTAGGAAAGTTGCCTAATGTCTCCAGTGTCATATAGATGTTAAGAGGTGCACTTTGGGTTCAAACTCATGTCTGTCTGATCCACAAGTCCTATAATAAAACAAATATTCTAATACAGCAAGAGAAAATTTATCATTCAGTTAATCAAAAATACTTATTAAGTGAGTAGTATTTGGGAGGCAGCATTCCTGGCACAGAAGTAGATGTTGTAAATAATAAACTCCTAAATAATAAGCTACTATTCTTATTACTATCCATTAGTTTTTCTGTTTCCATAAATTAGTTGTGCCAGATATTTTCTTTGCTATCCCCAGGCCACCTTTTCATGCAGAATTTTTTGTGGATGACATTAGCAAAATATTTTCTTTATCAATACAAATTGAAATTATATTAACCAATAAAGTGATATTATTAAAACGTATCATTAAGACTATAGAGCATAATAGTGTATACAGTAATATTACAAGTAATATCTTGCAAATTAAAAATATATTAACTAATACATTGTAAATATGTAAATAATATATCACATAATTATGAACTAATAAATTATATTAACCAGTCTACAAATAGAAATTATATCATCCAATAAGTTATGTTATTAAAACATATAATCAAAACTAAATACAGAGTATAACTGAGTACACAACAATATTACAAATAATATAACTTATTTTTACACTTTGATTTTGACTTTTAGAATTTCAAATTACACATATATTTTCACTTATTGAATTGGTTGTTTTAATGATATATTTTAAGAACTTGTATGACAATATCTTCTTTATTAATCATTTTCAAGTTATTGTCTGTGATTTATAAGTATTACAGTTACTTACTAATGGAGTTTAGAGAGTGCATGTGATTTTTATTGGACTCTTTCTATTCCAGACCCAACTCAGCTGTCCACTTTTTGGATTAGTTTCTGGATAGGTGGACAAAGAGAAAAAAATTTACGTACCAGCCCCACTGACACATGGGCCTAGAAAAATGTGGCAGATTCTATTTCTAATGTTCTGGTTCACATTATCATCTATTCTGCAGATTCTGGTCAACTGATTTTACTAGGTGTTATTTATTTTCTTTCGCTCAGGTTCTTATAACACAGATTTTATTTTTTATTGACTTGCTGAAGCCAGATTTCTATGGAGCACCACCCTCCCCACTGTGCTCTGGTGCACTTGAGTCCTGATTTTCTCTTAGTTCCTTCCAGTTCCTTTGCATCAGGGGGCTTTTCTTAGTCTATTTTATACTTTTTTACAGAATACCATGGACTGAGTAATTTATAATAAACAGAAAGTTTTTGGCTCATAGTTTTGAGGCTAGGAAGTCCATTATCAAGGTGCTGGCATCTGGCAAGGGCCTTCTTGCTTTGTCATCACATGGTGGAAGGCTGAAGAGCAAAATGGAAGAGGGCAAGAGGGGGCAGAAATTGCCTTTTCATAACAGCTTTAATACCACCCATGAGGGTGGAGCCCTTATGACTTAATTACCCTTTAAAATTTCAACCTTTTAATATTGTTAGATGCAAATTTTCAGTTCTACAAAAGAAGTTGCATTCAAATATTAATTTTCTCACCAGGCAATTTACTTCTATAGAAGGGTGCATCTCACAGATGGAGCAATGGTGAGTACATACCTGGACAAGGGAAGTGAAGGGGTTCTTATTCCTTATGCAGGTGCTGTGTCATTCTCCTATTGGCTAGGGTTGGACCACACAGTCTAAATTAATTCTGATTGACCATTTTAAAGAGAGCAGGGGTACGAGCCAGAGTGGCAGGGTGGGTAGTTTGGTGGGGGGACTTTTACAGAACAGGTTAGAGCATGTGACCAAGGATGACTCAGGTCAAAGCAGGTAACCAGGGGAACAGATGTGAACTACTGATTAGAACTGGCAGGAAAGTTGTTTACCGAAACTAGAGGCAAAGGGGCACAGAGAACCAGGAAGTTAAACTTAAAAATGGAGAATCAAGAAATAAGAGAGCTGAACATACTGACATGCTGATTCTTCAGAGAGAAACTTGGAGTTCACTATAGTGATCTAACAATATTATTACAATGGCAATGAAATTTCAACATGAGTTTTGGAGGAGATACATATTCAAACTATAGTGGAATTTCTCCTCAAAGACTTTATCTCATCTTGAAAATATTTCCCTCCTAAAAATCAAGCAGTGCTTATCCTGGGACTGCCACCACCTAGAAGACAGGACTCTGTGCCATGTCAGTACATTTACTTCTAGATCTACCCTACAAAAATCCTAGCTTTGTTACATATTATATTTTTCAATTGGAGGAGACTAAGCTAGTCATAGGCACTTACAGGGAATCATATCATTTGTTATCAGTTAAAAATCAATATGTAGATTGGGAATTATTTTTAAAAAAATTGCTAAAAGATTCCCAAATTAACTTCATGATAGGTGAAGGGAAGGGAAAACTTTGTGACTTATTCTGTTTACCTAGTTACACCAAAAGTTTCCTGATTGACCGTAAAAAGAGCAGAGAGAAAATCAGAAAAATAGTTTTAGTGATAGCTGAAAAGTAAAGAGAAAACAATTTGCTGTCCATCTTCTAGATTAGAGAACATTCTAATTTGAGAAAGAAGTCCTAAACACCGAATTAACAGGTCCTATTCTAAAAAGATCTAGGCACAATACAAATGGAAATGCTTAAGTGAGAAGAAACATACAGAAGTAGACAAAAAGCCCTTCAGTACTTCTGGGCATCTGTTTTTTAATCTATAAAATAAATGGATTGAATAAAATATCTATAAAATAACTTCCCACTTAACTAGCTTACAGTGTATACTCTGACCAGGAGACCATCTGAAATCTGGGCTATCAGAGGCAGATTACTGTAAGGCCTTATATTTATTTAAAAGAATGTGTTTATAGATATTATTATTAGTTAACTGGCAAATTTATATCTATTTTTACCTCATACATATATCTCTATGCCTATTTCTAATCTATATCTTTACTTCATTTAAGCAATAGGTCTTATGCTTATTTTTGACAATTATGTACTGGAAAACGCTAATTGTCTACTCTGGAAGATATTAAGTACATGGAACTATTAATATTTCTTCTAATACATTTATGTGTATGTGGAGTGGGTAGGGGAATATGGGATATTTAATGTTTAATTCAGTGGTACTATGTGAGGACATCGGCTGTGAAAGGAATAGAACACATTATAATTGTGTTCAGAAAAGAATAAGATAATTTCTGGCTAAAGAGAAGAGGATGTTAAAATCAGAATGCCACTGAATTTCCATGGGTAAGATGAATGAGATAAAATTATAGAGAAAGATAAGGGTGACAGCAAAGGCCTGGAGGCTAAAAGACAAGAGATATATTAAAGGAGAGTAAATAGTTCAATTTGGCTCAAGTAAAATATTAATAGCAGAATATGAAGCTGAATATCAGATCATATTGAAAGAATAATAAATATTAGTTTAATTTTTTTGGCATTGGGAAGGAATCGAAGGATTTTAATGGAGACAATTTATGTAGTTTATAAAATATGCCTAACAACAGTGATAGATTGGAATGGGGGCTAATTACAGGAGTGAAAAAACGTTTAGAAACTATTATTTAGTGAAACGTCAAATAGTATCAGAAAAGAAAGGGAGAATCGCTTAGACCTACCGATTCATTGCATAATAGAAGGTAGGGAAAAGATCATGATTCTAAAATGGCTGAAGAATAGTGCACCTTTGAATATAGTGGGGAAAAAGCGATACAGCAGCAAAGACAAGTGCATTGTTGAACATGCAAGACTTGAATTAAAGAGATTTTGCTTAGAAATATTCTGAATTCATTTGCAAAGAGATAAATATTGAATAGGACATTCTTTGTTGTTGTCTGTTATTTTATTTTACAACATTTTGTGTGATAAGACTAATTTTATGTTAAATAAGCAAACTGAAACTCAGGTGTGTCACACGACCTGTTAAAGCCAGTCAGTGACAACACTAAGACACACACCTTATTTCAAGTATAAGGTATAGTATAGTATAGGCTTTCTTTCTGAAACTTTGTTAGAGAAAGAGAAATTGAGAGAATTGTACTCTAAGGATTTTGTTGGTTTGCATGTTTGTCTTAGCATTGAAAAGGGAGAACATGAGGCCAAGTGAAAGTTAAGTTTTATCTGCTGATGACCCAAGGTTTATGAGGAAGGAGACCAATAAGAAATGGAACCAACCTACAAATTTGCTTAGGAAAAGAAAATAACTATTTTTCCTTTGAGACTGAAAGGAAATTATATAGATGAAGTCTTTGGGGTATAACACAAGAAACTGGGGTGCTTTTGTTATGAGTGGAAGATGTAGAAATTTTATGAAGTAACAGGTTGAATATATGAATTTTTTAGAAAAGGCAGAATACCAGGTGAGAATAAGTAGTGATGTAGTGATATCAACCATTGAGTTCCATGACTTTCTAAGCAATGATTAAAATCCAAGAGGCTATATTTACTTAATGAATATCTTACAAGTAAAGTAGTATTGAGTTACCTATAAATTAAAACTGGCATATTCTGGTCAAAATTAGTTGTACATTGCAAAATATAATGTATTATTTGCCAATGACCAATTAAGATTGCCATTTTTTCTCTATACTTTTCCTTAGAAGTTTTTCTTCTTATAGCCTGACTGGCAGCTCTGATACTAACTGGAAGATTTTTTCCAAATTGACCTCCCTCAATAAGCCATGCACACTTTTACTTCTCTTGTTAGCAATATAGAACAATAGGATAAACAGAAAAATAATAGCCAATATAAGCACTTATGATAAACTACTGTATTTTTAAATGAAGTTCAGGCTTTATTTTTTCATCATGAAATGGTACTTAGATGTACAAAACAACACTAGAACAAACTATGAGGTGTATAAGACATCAAATTATAAATTACAGAATTGATAAATCACATTATATGATAGTGGTTAAGAAAGATTGAAAGGAAGACATGAGATAAATCAACCTATTAATTACCTTTTGACTTTGGAAATATGAAGCACATGGAATAAGAAATTATAAACAAATTAGAAGTGGGAGAGATATGTCTCTAGCACAATATGTAAACTAATTTTTAAAATGTATAAGTAAAATTAATATTGCTGGAAAAATTTGTTGGCATTAGATTGTAGAGACTAGTATTATTCATAAAATAAAGACAATACATTTTAAGCAATGTTTGATGTATTCCAAGTGAGGTTTTTGGAAGATTACTTTGGAATTGGAAGAGAATAGAGAAGAAGGGAACAGATGGAAGATATGATGATTCAGAGGCACATTAAATATCAACTGATCTGATCAGGCCAATGGCCTGACCAGGGAATTGAAAGAACAGGGGAAAAAATCATGTAAAAGAGATTTAAAAGAGAAAAATAATTTTCTATTCACAAAGAAAATTATAAATAATGTCATGGGGGAATTAAAGTGATTGGTATATTTGAACAACCATTCTGATATAAATAGAGTGTAGGTGAAGTTGCTGGAAATGAAGTTGGAAAATGTAGTCAAAGCTAACATGCCAAAAGGTTATGTTAACCAACTTGAAATTTATCTTGCAGAAAATGGAGACTCAGTAAAGTTGTCTTCAGTACAAGAATCGACAGAAGTAAAATTAAAGTTTTGCAGCAGCAGCAGTGCACATAAACTAAAGCATAAAGTTTGATCTATGTTTGGGAGATCATTCTGGAAGATGAAATCAAGAGCACAAAAGAATAAAGAGGTTGTGGGGTAAAGAACTGTGATAAGAGAGTGAAATAAAACTGGTAAATTTTCTAGAGGTAGAAATTAAGATGCAGTGTGGCCACCTGAGAAGTTAGATAAGTGAAAATAATAGCTAAAGAAGTTAAGAATTTATGATTTACAGCTGGTGGATAATTCATCGGTATTGCCATTTTTTGTTACCTCCCATTATGGCAAAAAAAAAAAAAAATACTGGGTATTAGTAGATGGTGAACAAAATGGTTGAAAAATGTGGGATAGATGACTAGGTTTCACAGACCAGAGGGGGATGAATTATTAAAGGAAGTTTTCAGAAGAATGGGCTGGGATCTCAACAGGGATCCAGGAGAATGCTGGATCTGATAAATGGAGTATGGAGAAAATAAGGATCCTTTTAAAAGGATGTGAGGAAGGTGATATTATCAGAAATATGTCAAGAAGTGAACAGAGAATTTTAGTAGATGGTTACACCTGTAGAGGGATTTCTTGGCAGTGCAAAATGAGAAAGTCCTGAAAGCAATGAATCCTTTACCCATTTTTAAAAAGCATACTCAAAAACACATTTTGGTTCCAATTTCAGAGCCTAACAGATCCTCCATTTCATATTTAGATAACCCCAAACACTCTAGAAAGAATTGTTGCAAGATTAGCAGGTGGAGAGTTGGGCTGATTTGGAGGTAACCTGAGGAAAGTTAAGCAACTGGAGGGTGGAAGGACAAGTACCAATTTAAATATAACAGGCTTAATAAGATTTCCACGCCCTCCTTTTTCTCAGAGCATTTACTTTAGAAACCTTGTAAGTACTTTCCTCTCTCTTTGAAAATGTGTATACAACCTTTTGAAGATGGCTTTTGTCAGCTTTATGACCCAGTAATATCTTTATCAAGACCTTGAAACCAGCTCTTGGAAATGTTTCCATTAAGGAGATAGTACTCCTGTCAGTTTCTGGGGGAGGATAGAATCCCTACTTATGTGAGTGCTTTGCTCTAAGTTGCAAAACTACCCATGTCATAAAGATATGAGAAGCTTGTTTTTCCACTGGATAAAGTCAACTAGCTAACATCGATGGTCACCCCAACTACCAGGTAAAGTTAACATAAACTATGTGTCACTAAAAGTGTTGTCAGGCCCTCTTACTTGAGCACTAGTTATTATTCATCTTGAAAATTTGTATGTAATGGGTTGTATGTACTTGACTACATAAAAAGGTGAATTTCTTTCTTCTTTATAATCACATAGTAGATTGCCTATGACCCAGATACCGCATTCTGAGTTAATGCTCATTCAATAACAAAAGTGTTTTCTTTCTCTACTGGAGTGGATTTCTGGGTTGGGAGATTTTGTTTGTAATTACATTTCTACAATAAGGACTGGATAGGATTTGTTCATCAAAAGGAACTTAATGTAATTAACAGACATCAAATCTCTAATTATAATTTTGGGAAATTTTGTTACAGGAATTCTCTGTAACTTCTTATCTAGGTTTCCTGTCAGCAATTGATAATTGTGACCTATGGAGCTTGATTCAAGCATATGCATGGGTGGTGGCTGGCTGGTCAAGGTCACCTCAAAGTTTCTTTGAGCACAAAGAGTCTATGATTTTCTCATGAAATGGGAAAGCCTGATTCACTTCTCCTATGTGTTCATCAACACATTATATACAAAATCTATTAATGATTACTTCTTCATCAATAAATATTACTGTTGCTTACAGTAGTTCACCCTTATCTGAGGTTTCTTTGTCTACAGTTTCAGTTACCCATGCTCATTCCTGGTCTAAAACGTTAAAAGAAAAATTTCAGAAATAAACAATTTATAAGCTTATTTGTTTGTTTTAGACAATATTTAGAGGGTTTATTTTCTTTCTCCCGAGACCTATATCTTTTAATTCACACTTGAGGATAATTGATGCCATTGTTCAGGAAGGCAGCTCAAATGGGTTGAAACTGATTGTTTATCCAGGAAGATAGACACGACACAAATTTTTTTTTTTCTTTTTTAAATGCTGGTTTCCAGGGAATGAGCTCCTACTGAATGGGACCTGATAGAAACTCCAGATAGAACTCTCATGGATTCTGCTGAACCATAAAGTGCCACTTAACAGACAATTTGCACAGTCTTTGAACTGCTCCCATTCACTAAACTTTTTTAGCTGTCGCAAACTTTATCTCACCAAACTCTTATCTTCTCACTACACAGAGCAGCATTTTAAATGATAAATTTTAGGAAAGAAGGAGGAGAGAAAGCATTTCATGAATAATTGAAACCAGACAACAGCTAGGAAGATGCCTGTCTGTCTTATGACAGTGGAGATCCAAATCCTGAATCCTGACTTATTTTAGGCCTGCCTGATCCTTTTCACCTATTTAGGACCTTTTATCACTATAATATATTTGCAAGATGATGCATGGTTCTTTTTCCGGGTTTCATTGTGACTGTCATAAGGTTTAAATTGCATGCTGTTCTGAGTAGTGAGATGAAATCTCATGCAATCCTGCCTGGGATGTGAATGATTCCTTTGTCCAGCCTGGTCACACTGTATACATTACCTGTCTGCATTAGTCACTTAGTTGTCATCTCTATTATCAGATAGAAAAAAAAAATAGTAGATATAGGTTTTGGTACTATATGAGGTTTCAGGGATCCACTGGGGATCTTGGATCCCTGTAGACAAGAGGGTATTACTGTGCTAATATTTTAGGCCTAATTTACATAAAGGATTACAGAGGTAACATTTTTCTCTGTGTGCACCAGATATCAAAAAATAGATGGGGCAAGTTTTAAATTTTGACTCTTGGTAACTGATTAAATCCTCTCCCAAATATTCTCATTGCCTATTTTGTCTCTCCTTATAGTGTTTCTCTTCTTCCTCCTACCCCACTCCAATTTTTTTTCTCTTGGAAAAATTATATATATATATATATAATTATTTTGAAATTCACACTGGTGTGTTTGCTTCCTTCTGATTAGGGCTCCAGTTTCATTCTAACCACTGTAACTTCTTTGGCATCATTCGTTTTCTTAGAAGTCTCTATATGCATGCCAAACTAATGGCAAACGCTTTCTCCATCTCTGCTAGCATTCATAAAATTCCTTAGTTCTTCTTTTGTCCTCAAGCATACTTTCTGTTTATTTGGGCCTCCTGAGTTCTGGTAGACTCAGTAGCAATCCCTGACAAGGTTGGTACTGTGGAAAGCCTGCTTGTTAAATAAAGAATTCCAAGTCTCACACCATCCTGCCCAGATGAACCACTATTTAATCTGTATTTGTTATGGGGTTTACAGCACTAAACAAAGAGTTCCTGCTTTACAAGATAGCTCTTAAAATCATCTTAATAGACTGCTTTTGATACTGTGCAGTAACTACGTCCCCAGAGAAACTACTGGAGATGGAAGGATTACAATGAGAGTAGAACAGGAAATGTTTGCCACCAGAACAATGAACATAATGAATGAAATGTGGGAGGGGTGCTGAAAGCCTTTTAGGTTTGATCTTTTTGCACTAAAGATTTTTTGTTCATTTTCCACCTCTGGTTTAAGAAGGCAAAGAAACAATGGCCTCTTAACAGTGTTTTTGAGATGACCTTTTCTGTCTTCAGTGTCTGGATCGAAAACTCTAACTCCCTGGCACAAGAATCAAAGAAATCTTGTGGAATAAAAAAGCAGTAGAGCCCCCAGGCAGATAAGGTCTTGGACCATTATTTCCAGAAAGAATATAAACAGAAGTTCCAGAAATAACGTAAAGTCAGACTTCATGAACTATTCATCACATCTGATTTAATGGGATCATTATAACTGGCATTCAGCATGCATTAATAGCATCTAAGACACAGACGCTTTTTTTTTTTTGACTGTTGAATGAATAATGGTCCATGATTTAGGTTTTCTTAATGGCTCCTTAATATCAACTCTTTCGGCAGGAAAAGCTGGTCAAATGTATGACATTTATTTTATATTAACAGCATGGAAAATATGCATGTTTGTAATCAAGGTAGATTTTTACATTGCAGCTCTAATGATTTCTTATGAAAAGTAGATGGTTACAAGGAGTGCATCTCTAGCTTAAGTATCAAATGGCAGCATGTTAGCCAGTGATGGGAGAAAAAATACAGATACTAGGATAGTATTGCAGATTTTTAAAGCAAGCAAAATCTTATACTTTTCAGAGTTCATCACTTTATGGCAACTTTTACAAGCTATGAATTCGTGGGTTAGTATTTTCTTTCTGTTTGCAAGAAATCATGTTCTGCAAAAAGAGCAGAGAGAAGCCATTGTTTTGTTCCACTCTTACCTGTGACTTTCTCTAAAGGCACATTCTCTGTACTTTCTGGTGTGACATAGGAAGAAGACACACCATTTCCTTTGATATCTAGCCTTAAGGAAATTTCTAGATGAACAATAAAGTTGTGTTCCATCCCCCAAAGTTTTCCTGAGCTTCCTCATCTGGGATCCTGTTAATTATAAGCCTCAATTTGTTGCTGACATCAAAGGGACCTTCAAGTGCAGAAAGGCTCAGAGTAACATGACAAATAATTGACCATACCAACAGTAGGGCTGCCTGACACTTTTGCTGACATGGTGTATTAGTTTGTTTCCATGCTGCTGATAAAGACATACCTGAAACCTGGCAATTTACAAAAGAAAGAGGTTTAATTGGACATACAGTTCTACATGGCTGAAGAGGCCTCACAATCATGGTGAAAAGCAAAGAGAAGCAAGTCACATCTTACATGTATGGCAGCAGCCAAAAAAAAAACCAAAAAAAAAACAGAGCTTGTGTGGATAAATTCTTCCACCTTATGAAGCCATTGGATATCATGAGAGTTTCTCACTATCATGAGAAGAGTTCAGGAAAAACTCACCTCCATAATTCGATCACCTCTGGCTAGGTCCCTCTCACAACATGTGGGAATTCAAGATGAGATTTGGGTAGGGACACAGCCAAACCATATCACATGGTGGGTATCATTGATGTACTCTAGAGATATTGTGACAATGTAGAATAATGAAATCTATATAATTGGAAAAGAAACTAATTTAAACATGTGTTCCACTCCCCAGCTCAGATTGTAAAACACAGACACATCTACTTTTGAATGTTTCAGTTAAATGTTTTGGACCCCCAAATAGCTTCTGTTGAAAATATTCCCTTTCCTTCCCTTCATCATTCCTCTTAGGATAATCTTAAGTCCTCCAGGGTTTTCACAACTACCTTTGTAAGTATTATACAAATTTGTACTCTTGCTTTCTAGTATTTCCAACTCCATGTTTCAGTGGCTTCTACCAGAGAAAAAGGAACATTACCTTAATATTTTCATATTGGAAGAGATCAAGTCATTTTCCCCATGTCTCTTTTCTCTCAAAACTTTGTTTCTTGCTGGCTCTTTTTTCCAGACCAAATTTTTCCTAGAAGTAACCAAGGGACATAGATGCTTTCCAAAAGGAAACCCCTTTCCCATCCTCACAAAGTAATCCCACAATTAGCATAGTTTTACATCCTGCCCTTTTACAATGATTGTGCTATGGATGTATGGATGTAGGCTTCTGTTCAGTATTTCAGTTATAATCATTAATTTTATATGTAATCTCACTTGATTTCTACTGACTCTAGAATATTTATTAGTAATTATTCCCTTTATTAGTACTTTACAGTTGGGCAAATGAAGGAAAGAAATGTTGGAATTTGCTCAATCATGCTGAAAACTTGGTGAAGATGATAATTACCTGTAGAGCTTTTGAACAGTACTTTGGGTTCTGTTTTAATAAATAGAACTCAGGAATTGGTGTTTTTAACAAGTACTTCAGGTGGTTCCGGTATAGCTGGTTACAAAACCTACATTTGGGAACCTCAGTCAGACAACACAAGTTGTTGTAACCATGGAAACTATGTTATCCATATTTCTTTTTCTAGTTCACTTTAGTAATTGCCATTACAATTCAAAATTAGCTTTCCATCGAGAACAACGGTGTTATTTTCAGAAGTGTTAAAATGAGAACATATATTTTTTCCTCAGGACAGTTTTCTTTCATGTAGAAAAATGAGTAAATTGGGATCCTTGTAGTTATGCTCTACTTGAAAATTTTGAGCAGGTTTGTTTTTTCATGCCTGGGTTTCTTTTCAAAGTTTTTGATATCATAGGTCAAGTATCATAAGAATCCATGATTCTGTCCATGACTAAATTAAATTAACTTCAGAAGAACAGTCAATGTTATTCTCAAACTTTAGCATTAACACCAATTCTTATCCAAATGGACATGCATTTCAATACTAGGGCGAGGAGGGTTAATTATATTTTGCACACTTATATTAATGTTTATTAATACTAATAGAACTAATTTTAATCTAATGGCAATCTAATTTTCCTCTATTCTAATAGTTTAAAGACCTATATGTTAGCTTGTTTATAAGAATGTCAGTCCATTTGAACAACCACCTCATCCCACATACTTCTCTGAATTAGGAGTACACATATATAGTGTATAAGGAAATAAAAAAGCATTGTATTTGTCAATGTGCTTAATTATTTCTGTGACTTTGACGATAATTGAAAGAGATTAATCAATTTTCTTCCTGTTTTCTTTAGTATAAAGTTGCTTTCCAGGAAGTAACATAAAAAAAATCCTGGTGTTTACATGAACAGTTTTATTACCTTAATAATCCATTATTGAAAATTTGACAAGTAATAAGAGCATTTCTTTACAAAGTTGAATACAAGTGCTCTGAAGAGATTAAAAGTCCAACAATATGGACATCCGAATAAACAGAATTGAAGACAAAACTTTGCATTTCAAAAATTTGCAAGAGCAACTATACTTCATAAGAGAGAACACTGAATTATATACTTTAGAGTGAATATTGAGTTCAAGCAGTGCTGTAAAAGGGTGTTTATTTTGTTGATGTTAAACTGGATTATTTTATCCCAAGGCAATCAGCGGGTCTGTGCAATGCCATTAGTATGTTCTAGCCTCGATTTAAATAAAAGCCTAGCCCATTAGTAGGGCATGAATAGTTCTCTCTGAGCACTGCTGGTCTTGATGAATGCCTTGAAAATATTAGCCAAAGACATAAGGTTATAGAGTGAATTTTGAAAAGTTTGGTATTTTTTCTCTTTGCTTTCTATAAGGTAGTGAAAGGAGAAGCTTAGTCTTTGTGATAAAGTTCCAACATGTCCCCTTATTAATTTATAATCAATGTGAATTTGTTTGGGAGTCTGCACTACAGTTTAAGATTGCTTAATAAGAAGTGTTATTATTAAAATGTGAGAATCAAGCAGAAGGGTGTGTGTGTGTGTATGTGTGTCTGTGTGTGTGTGTATGTGTACCTGTGCACCGGCTTAAGTAAACTTGTTTGTAATGTACTTAATGAAGGTGCTGGTGAAAAGTTAAATGAGCAGAAGTTAGTGAGAACAGCCAGAATTACTGATTTGACTGGTGATACCAAGGAAGAAAATATGCCTAACATTTTGGAGAAGGGAAATTAATGAAGAAGAGAACGCATTACAATAAGAGATCAGCAAGACAAGAGGAGAGAGAGCCAGTATTTCCTGAAGCCAACTGGTTACCCAGAAAATTCCTCCTGCTACAGAGTGCTAGGTACGCTGCAGATATACTGTATTTCAGTCTGTTCTCTGTCTTTGCATAATAAAAAGCTTATTTATTTGTTGTTTAGTTCACCAAAAACTGACTAAGCTATAGTGGGTTTGTTCAAAGTAAACTCTAAAAAGCCTGCATAATGCATGAATTAGTATGCTCCTTTAATAATTTATAATTGGAAAATCAATGGTATTATGCATTTTTGATGGTTAATGTCACTGAGATCTGATAGTCTAGTACTCATTCAATTTCAGAGATACCTGCCCAGGAAACCTCCTTGGTTATGTTGTCTCTCCTAGAAAAGGTTCATGATGAACTGAAAAGGTGTTTCTCTTAAACTTTCCCTTTTGTAATTGTCTTACATACCATCCTGCTTTTATTAAGAAGTTCTTTGTTGGAGCTAAATATAATGCAACTGACAACACTGTTGATTACATATGTCAATATATTCATTTTTTATGATCAAAATTTTGTTATTTTTGTGTTTATGTTTCCCAGCTCATCTTACTAGGGAAGAGGCAATGTATATTCCACTGCTATATCTCTAGTACTTACTGCAGTATTTGGCACACCATAGTAGCTTAATAAATGTTTAATACTTTTAACAATTTTTTTGAAATCAAACTTCTGTTCACAGATTATCATATGCTAGGTTAATTAGTTAAGTGTGCAAGTTGAAATCACAATGTCAGGATTGGAATCCAGTCACTCCTAGTTGTGCAATCTAGGACAAATTATTTTTGCAAAATAAGACTGATGACAGTGTCTGTTTCATGAAATTGTTTGTAAAAGGCTTTGCTAAATACTGGCATAGAGAAAATGCTGAATATATCCTAGCTACTAATATCATTTAAGGTGAATTATTTAATAGATGCTGCATTTCATTTATTATATGTCGATTTTCCCTAACGTCATTCTCAATGTTTAACTTTAACTTCAAATTTTCTGGATAGCTTCTTATTCTTTCCCACTCCTACTACTACAAAGAACTAGCTATAAGCAAATTATAATTCAGGTAACTTGTTCAGAAATACTGGTCAAAATGAATTGGTTGTAAATCTTCAACAAAAGCTGTCTGAAATCAAGACAGGTAAGTATTAAGTGGTAAAATGTGAGATGTAATTCATCTTAACAAATACCTATTAAGAATCCACTAGATGCTCACCAATGTGCTAGAAAAAGAAGAAAATAATTACATTTATCGATTGCCTACTCTAAACTTCCTTGTGCTGGATGCAACATACATAATCTTTAAGTTTTCAAAATTAAGCTGTGGAGTAGGTATTCTAATTTATGTAACAATTCCTAGTCAATGCATGCTTTTCTACTTTTTTTCCTCCTAAAGCTCTTTTAGCTCATTGCTAGGCACAACAGAGCAGATTTAATGAATAAATGAAGGGCTTTAAATGGAACTCTCTAATAATGCATAGAGTGAATGGTAGTGCTAGGCTAGTGGTTTCCTACCACTTAACTCTAGCATGGGACTCTAGCAAAATAAAAGTCCAATATATAAAATAGACTGGTAAGTGCTGCTCTGGTCGAAGCAGAGGTAGTGACATCAAAACTACTTGATGTCTCATTTTCCTGTTTTAATTTATTATGAAGGCAGCACTTACTTCCCTCAGCACATACCTCTGTTAATTCAACAACTGATTTCAAAACAGTTGTCTCCAATTTACAGGTTTAGAGTAATCTGAGCCCAAGAGATGTTAAATAAGTGGTTGCCCCATTTCCTTATTAACCATAGTTTTCCAGACAATTAGATGTGCTGACGGAATTTTAATTCCATACTGTGTTAAGGCCTGTTTTACAACAGAAAGAACCATGTTGGCCAAGGTTTCTTAGATGAGGCTTGTATAAAATTTATACATTGAGCACTTCTTATTAAAATAAAGGAATGCATTCGAAATTTTTATTTCACAAATTCCACAAAGTATTATATCATTTTAACAACTAATATATCACTTGGAATGGTGACAGGTCTTACATGGCCTGCACAACCTCAATGAGATGACAAGATGAGGCAGTGGTTAGTCAGAAGGTATTCATCTGCACAAATTCTGCAGAAAGTTTAGGAGGTGCTGGCCTGCCTGGTAAGGATTTTGGTTACGTTTTTGAGTACTCTGAAAATAAGTTGATATATTGAGTATAATGGGAACTAGATTTCTCACTGTTAGAGTGGGGACAAACAGATATGGAAAGAGGAAGGAATTTTAAAAAGCCTATAGTATTAGATTAAAAGCACAGGTTTTAGATGTGAACTCACATTACACACACATATAGATGCACATATATGCTATGTGTAAAGAGACAACTAAATGCAACACATGACCTGTTCCTAGATATGATCTCACATTAGGAGGGAGAATGTTTATAAGGCAAATATAGAACATGTTACAAAATTGTGGAATCCGGATAAAGAGTCCATGTGAGCCCTTCATAGTATTCATGCTAGTCTTTTTGTGTTGAAATTATTTTAAAACATGAAATCAGAAAGTTAATATATCATGTGTTTATTTGATTTATTAAACTTACACATTAAAATCTAATTTCTCCCTTAAGCTTCTCAATTTAGGTTAAAAATTGGAATAGTCTACTTACAGACATGATAAATTTTGACAAACACTTTTAGTAAGCTTATTTATTATTTATTAATTCAAATCACAATTTCAAATATTTTAAACTGCATTCATATATTTTTATATGTAATTTTTTTTGACTGTTTATAAACATTTGGAATTTTATTTAAAAAAAAAAAAATCACAACCATGAACATTGTTACAGTTAGAGGCCCTCTTGGTTCTCCACAATGATACTGAGCATGCTCACAAGGGATTCCCATTGTTAAGTCTTAAACAACCATTTTTAAAAGAAGGAAAAAAAAAAAAACTCCGCACACTACCATTTAACTTGTTTTAATGTTTCTTCACAAATGGTGAAAAATACTAAAGTACAGACAAGGAATAATCATAATGTTGTGACCAACATTATAAATATGGAATTATAAATTTAAAACATTTTCTGGTTTAAAAAATAAATCTGGTAGTCAATGCAGCTCTGCGGGGTCTCTGCGTCTAATAGGGCCGATCTCTGCGCTCCTGACGGTGCTCGCCTTTATCCATTTTTCCAAGTCCTCCACGCCCTCCTCTTCTTCCTCCCATCTGTTCCATCAAAGGTCCAGGGGGGCCCCCAGGGCCACCTCGTCTTCCTCCACCAAAGCCACCTTGGTCCATGCCCCGGCCACCACGGAAGCCACCTCTGTCTCCTCCACGGCCACCTCTGAACATTCCACCGGGACCACCACGATCCATGAGGCCACCTCTTCCTCCCCGCATGCCACCAGGGCCACCTCTGCCACGATCACCACCCGGGGGCGGGAAGGGTGGCGGGAGGAAGCCTTCAGGCTTTGGGGCCTTACACTGGTTGCACTCTGTTCTCCAGGCGAAGTTCTGGTTTCCACAATCCGGACTGGGACACTGCCAGTCTCCAGCTCGGTGCTGGACGTTTCCTCGGAGGGGTTCCCTCGGGAACCCCGGGGTCCTCTGGGAGGGAAGCCTCCTCTCTCTCCTCCATGGCCTCCCATGCGACCCATGGGTCCCCCAGGACCTCCTGGGCCTCCTGGACCTCCACGGAGTGGTGGTGGCATCCCTCTGCCCTCACGGGGTAGCATACCGCCTCGCATACTGTTCATTGGAGGCTTCTTCAGAGCAAGAGAGACTTTAAGTTTGCTCCCTTGAAAGTCTTTACCGTCAAACCACTCCACGGCAGCCTTGGCAGTAGGTGGGTCTTCATAGGATACTGTGGCATCGCCTTTGGGCTTTCCTGTTTCCTTGTCCAGGTAGATGTGGATCATGGGTTGCCCAGTTCTCTTGTTCATCTTAACAACCCCACACTGCTTAAAGAAGTCTGCCAGATCATCTAGAGTCACATTATCATTTAATCCTTGTACATAAATTGCACTGTTGTCAGAATCTTCATCTGGATCTACAGGTGGGCCTATATAAATTGATTAAGAACAAAACACTGCCATAAATTTAATAACTAATATACTAATATATTTATTCTCAAATGATCCAATATAATATAATGCTTGTTGAAATTTCTTTTTAAAACCGCACATTTGTATTAGTCAATTATATATTTTAGTTGGAATTCTCAAAATAACTTACATTAATAAGCCCAAATATGCCTAAACGTTAACACACTTAAAATCTACACCTTATTATTTTGCTCTTGGATTACTCATGGTGGGAGAAGCTGGCTGCTTTGTGATGAGGAAACTTAGCGCTGCAAAGAACCCATTATAGTGAGGAATTGAGAGCTTTAGTGAATAGCCAATGAAGAACTGAGTCTTGCCAATATCCCGGCGAGTGATAATAACATTAGATCTAGTGCTGGTTGAGTCTCCAGATGACTGAGTTCCAGTCAATGGCTTGATTGCATCCTCCTAAGACTCTGAGCAAGAATTAAGCTACTCTGTTTCCTGTCCTAAGAAATTGATTGAAATAATAAAGGGTATTTTAAGCTGCTAAAGTTTGAGGTAATTTGTTTATGTAACAATAGATAATTAATGTACTTTTCATGTGAGTTTGCCTTCTCAGTTTGTATGGCTTACTAAATGACTGAAAGTGGCAGCTTATATGTGATTGAATTTTTGGATTTAATGCTGATACAATGTACTGAGGCCTACATAGAGGTGCCATATCAGTGACTCCATAATTTGAAGAAGACCACCAAAAATGGAGGTAGTCACATCATCCAGCTTAGATTCAAACTTAGGTTACTCAATTCTTACTTCTAATTAACAAAAGGCTACAAACTTCATCTAGTCTACTTCTATTTACTTGATTGAATTTTATACTTTGATCTAAAGGTAAATATAATTCCTACCAAGGTCTAAACATCTTTGGAGTTAAAGGAATCTTGAATTTTTTCATATATTTTCTGCCTAACACACTATTATTTATTTTAAATTATATTCAATGACATTCTGAATCTCTCTTGTGGCTTCCTCCATTTAGACACAACTTCTAGTGTTATTGTGGTTGTATTTTCTTAGTGCAGTCTTTTTCTCATCCAATCTCCATGCCTGTACTAACTTTATTTATTCAGCCTATCATGGGTTTCCCTTCTAGCTCTTACATAATCACTTATCCATTTTTCAAGGTGCAATTCTATAGAACCTTTTTGTTAACCGTACTCTGTCAATAGAAGGAGAATTGTTCCTCTGTGTTTCTAAAATCTCTTGCTTGAAAATAGAAAAAAGCACAAAATTTTTCATTTTCCTTCTCTTTATAGCCTGAATTCCAATAATAATGCATCGTGTTAAGAGCAGTCAGTGGAGCTCATCTCTGCATACTATATAACACCTAACACTGTTTAGATGGAAAGGATATAACCCCACTAAATCACTTTAATGTTATATAAACAACAAATTTGTTGTTATTGTTGTGTAAAATTGTGTTAGAATTTGTTGAATAATAGTAGTAACTTGTTTTCTGTGAAACCACTATTATTAATTTCTAAAGAAAATATATATAAAAATATATCAGAATACTTAAGGCCTAGGCAATGTGAGAATGAAGCTGTCCCATGTACTAACGTTGGTGGTAGTGGTTTCTAATACAAACATTCTTCACTAGATATTCTGTGCATAGAACTAGGTTTGTTTGAGCACACAGAACCTAGTGTAACTTGTAGTAAACATTTGGTAAAAACATGTTGAATAGATGACGATTAACAGCAGCTCAGAGAAGTGCGTAATGTTGAGAAATGAACACACACACACACACATGCACACGATCGTTTTCAGAGCATCAAAATTGCTCAGTATTGAGTGAGCTTGATGAGGAAGTATCTATTAATTAGTTCTCCAGAATTAAGCTGGGAATCTTGAACTACAAAAATAATTTTCTGTTTTGCTTCAGCTATAGATTTTTAGAATTGCAAATATCAACGTAGAAAAAAAGTTTTTGTTATCTAACCTATGAAACATAAACATAATTCATTTTCATTTTTACATGTACATAAACAATATTTTTGCTTTTATAGATTGAATTTTTTTTATTTTATCCAAACATCTGCTGGAGTAGCTTAAATTAAAACATCACATTGACTTCATTAATTTCACATTATTCCATGATTTCTTTCCTTATTTTCAAATAGAAAAAATAAAGTTTAACAGCATTTTAAACTTAGTTTTTGCCTCCAACTGAAAATTTGCCATTTAGTCAGATATAGCTAGTGTGTAAATAAAACCTAAGCATGTGATTTGGAAACTATGTTAGAAAAGAATGCATTTAAGTTGGGATAGATTGCTGGAAAAAAAAAAAGAAACAAAGAAAAGATAAATTCTTAGGTTATTGTGTGTACCACAATAGTAAAGCATTTGATTTACCGCATAATTCCCTCTGGATTATTTTACAGTGGAAAATGTACTGTAGTGTCTGCTTAGCTCTCTTGATTATTTCAATGCAATATAAAGAGTATTTTTCTTTTGAAACAAAACTGACAATCAATGGGCAAAATCTCAGCAAACGAAATAAGGTGCTATTTCTATTTACTCTGAAAAGAACAGTATTGAAAAGTACTTTGTTTTTGTAGTATAGGTGCTGTGACAGCCTAGATCGCAGTGACTATTTGCAATATCTTTTTGGTGTTCAATAAAGAAGAAATGAAGAAATAAAATTGTCATTTTCTTGGAGTTCTATCTAAGCTTTCATTCTCATGACCAATATAAAGCATGTTTGCTGGGAACAATCTTTGGAATGAGACACTTGGTCCCATCATAGAAAGATGGATGGCCTAAAGAGTTCTTGCTTCACCAGCTTTTAGAACAAAACTTTTAGCATGTGTGTGTTATTTGTCCTTTGCTAAACTTTAAGGAGATTTGCTCTGGCAATGCATGCTAGAGTTCAGTTGAAAGTTTTAAACAAGATGACAGTGAGGTCATTGTGCATCAGAATTTACAGCTTGTGTCAGTTACAGAAAACAATTGTCAGCGCAAAATACCAAGATGATCTGGTAACATTGTAAGAGAGGAGATGCTGACTAATCAAAGTTTTGTTCCATTGTTACGGCTGGAACTTTGATGCACAATTCTGCCAACTTTCTTGTGGTAGAGAATGTGAGAGTATACTTTCATCATGAATATGTTTCCTCCTACTCTCTTTTTACAGCTATTTCAGCTTTTCAATTCTACTTTATCTCCTTACCTACTACTTTCCCAAATTCCACTTTGTAAAACCTTCAGTAGATTCCTGCGTCTCACCAAATAAAAGCTAAATGACTATCTTATGTCATATGACCTGTTGTGTCTTGTGGATCTTTATGATTTGGTTTCTATCTACCTTTTTATCCTCACCTCTTATCCCAGGATACCTAGTTAAGTTACAGGAAGCTGCTCAGAATTGCAGCCTTACATTTTGATACTTCTAACTCTTTATGCACGCTAGTCTTTCTCCCTCTATTGTTTTTCTTTAGTTTTACACACTTGAAAAATTCCTATTTATCCTTCAACACACAGTTCTGATGTCATCCCAAATATCACCTTCCTTCTCTGTCCAGAACTAGATTCTTTTCTTTAAATATATAATTTCAAATTTATTTTAGATACATGGAGTACATGTGCAGGTTTGTTACAGGTATATTGTGTGGTGCTGAGGTTTGGAATATGAATGATACCATCACTCAGGTAGTGAGCATAGTATCTAATAGTTAGGTTTTCAACATTTATCCCTCTCTCTCCCTCCCTCTCTGCTAGTCCCCAGTGTCTATTGTTGACATCTTTTTTTGTCCATAAGTACCTAATATTAAGCTATCATTTATAAGTGTAAAATGTGGTATTTGGTTTTCTGTTTCTGCATTACTTTGCTTAGGATAATGGCCTCCAGCTGCATCTATGTTGCTGTTAAAGACATACTTTTATTATTTTTCATGGCTGCATAGTATCGCATAGTATATTTGTACTAGGTTTTCTTTATCCAGTCAATCATGACGGGCATTTAAGTTTATTCTGTGTCTTTACTATTGTAAATAGTGCTGCAATGAACGTATCAGTGCATGTGTCTTTTTGATAGAATGATTAATTTTCTTATGGATATACACCCCAAAACAGTATTGCTGGATCAAATGGTAGTTCTTTTCAAGTTCTCTAAGAAAACTCCAAATGCTTTCCACAGTGACTTAAACTGATTTTCATTCCCATCAGCAGTGTGTATGTGTGTGTGTGTGTGTATACATATATATAATCCTTTGGGTATATACCCAGTAATGGGATTGCTGGGTCAAATGGAATTTCTATTTCTATGTCCTTGAGGAATCACCATACTGTCTTCCACAATGGTTGCACTAATTTACACTCCGACCGACAGTGTAAAAGTTTTGCTATTTCTCCACATCTTCTCCAGCATCACATGAATTTTAAAATGTTTTTTCTAATTCTTTAAAAAATGACATTGATAGTTTTATAGGAAAGCATTGAATCTGTAGATTAATTTTGCATTATAGATATTTTAATACTATTAATGTGTTTTACTCATGAGCATGGAATGTTTTCCATTTGCTCAGATTCTCTGATTTCTTTGAGTAGTGTTCTGTAGTTCTCCTTGCAGAGATCTTTTATCTCCTTGGTAAGGTATATCGGTAAGCACTTTATTTTTTTGCGGCTATTATAAATGGGGTTGTGTTCTTGATTTGGCTCTAAGCTTGAACATTATTTGTGTATAGAAATGCTACTAATTTTTGTATGTTGATTTTGTGCTCTGAAATTTCACTGAAATTGTTTATCAGTTCTCACAGCCCTTTCACAGAGACTTTGGAATCATTGCATCCATGGAAAGGGTATAACCTCTTATAGAATCATATTCATGGAGAGGGTATAACTTCTTCTTTTCCTATTTGGTTGCATTTTATTTCTTTCTTTTTCCTGATTGCTCTGGCAAGGACATCTAGTACTATGTTAAATAGTAGTGGTGAGTGGGCATCCTTGTCTTGTTCCATTTCCAAAGGGGAATGCTTCTAACTTTCATCCATTCAGTATGATGTTGGCTATGAGTTTGTCATGGATGGCTCTTACTATCTTGAAGTATGTTCCTTCAGTGCCTAGTTTGTTGAGGGTTTTCATCATGAAGGATGGACTTTATTGAAGCTGTTTTCTACCTCTATTGAGATGGTTGTAGTTTTTACTTTTAATTTTGTTTATGTGATGGATCACATGTGTTGATTTGCATTATGTTGAACTAACCTTCTATCCCAGGAATTAAGCCTACTTGGTCATGGTGAATTAACTTTCTGATGTGCTGCTGCACTCAATTTGTTAGTGTGTTGTTGCAGATTTTTGCATCTGTGTTCATCATGGATATTGGCCTATAATTTTCTTTTTTGTTGTTGCCTGCCAGTTTTTGGTATCAGGGTGATGCTGGCTTTGTAGAATGTATTAGGAAAAAATCTCTCCTCCTTAATTTTTTTTGGAATAGTTTCAGTGGAATTGGTACCAGCTTTCCTTTGTACACATGCTAGAATATGACTGTGAATTTATCTGGTCCAGGGCTTTTTTGGTTGGTAGGTGTTTTATTACTGATTCAATTTTGGAACTCAATATTGGTCTGTTCAGTGTTTTAGAACTGATTTCATATATATGTGTGTGTATATACATATATATATAGTAATTATTGAATTATCATCCTGCCTAACTTCCTCCACTTGTGTAACCCTTGAGTGTTATCCATTTTTGCATCTTATGTATAACACCTGAGGATAGTCCCTGAAATATACTAGATATTTAATAAATGTGACTGAGTTCAAAAGTACAGAATAATATTTTACTACATCTCCTTGGTGGCTGTCTCTCTTGGCTAGCAAGCTATACTAAGAATCTATTTATACAATTTAATTTTCTTTCATTTCCAATCTTTTAATGGTCTGTAACTTTCATTCACTTTTTTCATGAATTATATGAACTACATTACTGGCATAGCATATCTCCCTAATCAGAAACTCAGCTATTTTACAATACACCCTATTGAAGCAAAACTCAATACGAGGAAGGAATTTTAAATGACCCCTAGCTACTATAATTGCTGCTTCAAAGTCCATTTGTAACACATGTAAATATTGTATATCAAACAGTTAAGGAGTAAAGATCTTAGCTAAGGAAGTATTGCAGTATCCATTTCCTTACATATTACTTTCAGCATTAATTGAATTTAAAAGCGTTTATTCTTCCCTCCAAAAAGTAATACAAAAAATACCTCCTATTTTCCCAAGATGATCAGGGCACCAAGGCAACTAACTAGCTATGCAGGAGAACATAGAGGATACAGAATAGAGAGCAAAGGAAACCCACAGGCCACTAAAATTTAAAGAGAAGCAATTTCCTGGTAGGTGGTAAAAAGCAGGTTTTAGCATTTGGCAGATTATGAAAAACTACTTCTTTTAAATGCAACTGATTAAAAAATGTATTTAAAGTAGACTTTATACAAACTTATGAGCCAAGACTAAGTATTTTTCCAAATAAAAATAAGGGCTAGGTTTAAGTAATACTGTATCAAAGGAAAAATTAGAGTATGACAAATAGAAAAAGATACTCAGAATTAAAAACAAGAAGATAAATCAGGACTATAGATGATGTATTTGGTTCAAGGCTTTCACCAATAGTAAACTTTGAACTAGAAATTTATAACAGATTACCCTGGGTAGATTGCATAATCTGCTAAATATATTTATGGCCATTATAACTATATAGTTTGAGTTTAAGGCACTCTCAAGTTTATGGGTTTGTATTACTGATAGAAAAATTCCTCTATTACCTTGTGTTTACTTATCTTCAATGAATTTTGCACTTGGTTTACATGCTCACTATAGAAGATACAGAAGTCATAATGTGAAAATGTGGATGATATTGTTTTGCTCTGTGTCCCTGCCCAAATCTCATCTTGAATTGTAATCCCCATGTTTCAAGGGAGAGATCCCCAGGTGTCAAAGGAAGGAGATGATTGGATCATAGGGGTGGTTTCCTCCATGCTGTTCTCATGATAGAGAGTGAGTTCTCATGAGATCTGATGGTTTTACAGGCATCTCAGTTTCCCTGCTTGCATTTCTCTCTCCTGCTGCCTTAAGAAGGTGGTGCCTGCTTCCCCTTTTGCTATGATTGTATGTTTCTGGGGACCTCCACAGTCATGTGGAACTGTGAGTCAATTAAACCTCTTACTTTTATAAATTACCCAGTCTTTGGTATTTCTTTATAGCAGTGTGAAAGTGGACTAATAAAATAAATTGGCACTGCAGAGAGTGGGGCACTGCTATACAGATACTTGAAAATGTGGGAGCGACTTTGGAACTGGCTAATGGGCAGAAGATGAAGCAATTTGGAGGGTTCAGAACAAGAGAGGAAGAAGTGGGGAAGTTTTGAATTTCCTAGAGACTTGTTGAATGGTTTTGGCCAAAACATTGATAGCGATGTGAACAATGAAGTCCAGGCTGAGATGGTCTGAGATGGAGATGAGGAACTTACTGGGAACAACAGTAAAAGTCACTCATGCTGTGCTTTAGCAAAGAGACTGGTGGCATTTTGCCTTGCTGTGGAGATCTGTGGAAATTTGAGTGAGATGAATTAAGGTATCTGGTAAAATAAAAACTTTAATTTGGGAAAGATGACTTGGGGTATCTGGTAAAAGAAATTTCTAAGCAGCAAATTGTTCAAGATGTGACCTGAATTATTCTGAAAGCATTCAGTTTTATGTATACCCAAAGAAATGGTTTGAAATTGGAACTTTATATTGAAAAGGGAAGCAAAGAATAAAAGTTTGGCAAGTTTGCAGCCTGACAATATAATACAAAAAGAAAAACACATTTTCTGGGGAAATTGAATAGCTGGCCACAGAAATTTGCATAAGTAACAAGGAGCCAAATGTTATTCACCAAGACAGCACAGAAAATGTCTTTAGGGCATTTCAGAGAACTTGGTGGCAGGCCCTCCCATCACAGGCCCAGAGATCTAAAATGAAAATTGGCTTTATGGGCCAGGCCCAGGGACCCAATGCTCTGGGCACCTTTGACATGGTGCCTTGGGTCCCAGCTGCTTTAGCTCCAATTGTGGCTAAAAAGAACCAAGGTACAGCTTGGATGATTGCTTCAGAGGGTCTAAGCTCCAAGCTTTGGCAGCTTTCATCTGGTGTTGGGCCCACAGTGAAAGGAAGTCCAGAATTGAGGTTTGGAAAACTCTGTCTGGATTTCAGAGGATGTATGGAAATGCCTGGATGTTGAGGCAAAAGTCTGCTGCAGGGGTGGGGCCCTCATGGAGACCATCTGCTAAGGTGGTGCAAAGGGGAAAGTAGGGTTGGAGCCACCACACAGAGTTCCCACTGGGGCACTGCCTAGTGGAGCTGTGAGAAGAGGGCCACTATTCTCCAGACCCCAGAACGATAGATCCACTGACAGCTTGCACCATGCCCCTGGAAAAGCCACAGGCATTCAATGCTAGCCTGTGAAGGAGCTTCCCGAGGCTGTGAGAACATACACCTTGCATCAAACAATATCATTTGTATCAAAACAATATCATCTAAATTTTCACATTATTCCTTGTTCTGTATCTGCTATAGTGAGCATGTAAACCAAGCACAAAACTTGTTGAAGATAAGCAAACACAAGCTAATAGAGGAATTTTTCTATCAGCATGGCCTGGATGTGAGACATGGTGTCAAGCATTATTTTGGAGTTTTAAGATTTAATGACCACTCCACTGGATTTTAGACTTGCATGGAACCTATAGCCGATTTGTTTTGGCCAATCTCTCCCATTTGGAATGAGAGCATTTTCCCAATACCTGTACCTCCATTATATCTTGAAAGTAATTAACTTGCTTTTGATTTTACAGGCTCCTAGATGGAAAGGGCTTCTCTTATCTCGGATAAAATTTTGGACTTGGACTTTTAAGTTAATGCTAGAATGAGTTAAGACTGGGGGACTGTAGAAAGGCATTACTGATTTTGAAATAGTATGGCGTGGCCCTGAAACCATATCCCCACCCAAATTTCATCTCATATTGTAATCCACATGCATAGAGGGATGAAGATGATTGAATCATGGGGGTGGTTCCCCCATGCTGTTCTCATGATAGCAAGTTCTCATGAGATGTGATGGTTTTATAATCATCTGGCATTTCCCCTGCTTGCACTTCTCTTGTTGCTCATTCTTCACAATGAAGGTGCCTGCTTCCCCAGTTGCCATGATTCTAAGTTTCCTGAGGCCTCCCCAGCCATTCAGAAATTATTCAGCTTTTATAGCAGTGTGACAATGGACTAATAAAGTAGAAAAATATCCCAAAATTAATAAAAACATGAAACCAACCAAAACACATAGTTTAGAGACTTTGGGTATAGCAACAGGCTTGTTGATATGTGTTCTGAAACTGTCACTGCATAGAGCATGTGGTCATTACTACTGTGCAGCTGACTGAAACCATCAAAGGGTCGATGTGGTTCATCAAACACAACAAAAACAGAAATTGCAAAACGAATTTGTAATGCTTGTACCAAAGAATTACAATAAACAAGTATTTTTATGATTAAATAGGCAAACCACAGGTGTTTTTTTTCAGAAACAATCTTTCTAAAAGCATTTTTATAGAACATTATCATGTTAGAATAGTTTCTCTGCTTAAAAACATCAAATAGCCAAATATTTGGAGAATTATGCTGAAATTGTCTGCAAACTGTTCCAGTTTTACTTGTGGAGTCTAAGAAAATAAATCTAATTTCTCATTCAAAATGTTAACCCATGAAGAAAGTCTTTGCTATCTTTCAAGTTTTCTTTTTTCTTAGAGAAACAGTCCTATTTCCTTGAATTCTCTCATTATGTGGTTTGAAAGCTTCTCATTTTGACACTCATCTGAAAACTCCAGTTAGTCAATTTTTCTCTTAAGTATACAAATTATTTTCAGTGACTTTAATTATAATTCTTTGGTGAATGGTTACAAAATAACAAAACACTTTTCTTTTTTTTCAGAATTTTAATGATATGAATTTATTTCAAGAAATAAATAGAATCCTGACAAGCTCTAATTTAACATTTTTCTCTATGCCCTGATTCACTTCGACTGTTTTCTTAGCCCCATCCTGCATTGTGGTTGTTGTTTTACACTCTAAGCACAGAGGTACACTCGGAGAAGCAGTTGGATGAAACCTGGTAAGAAGTTGAAGTATGTAAACTTCAACTATATAAAACTTCAACCTATATAAAACTCTAGAATCCAACTTTTGTAGAATGTTGATGACCTTGTGGAATAACTGGAAACATCAAAGAAAGAGGTTAAATTGTATACTTTCAAAATTTGGAAGACAGAGCCATCTTCTGTTGTGAAACAATGGCCTTTGTTCATCAGTGCCTGTGTTATAGTGAATTCTTGAGTTTGATGAGGTGAGACTCTTTAATTTAATTCCGAGTACAGCAAATTGGATCCTAATGAGCTGGGTTTTCCCTATGGCCCAATTCACTTTTTTCTATATCTAGGTGCGTAGGAAGGCCACTAGAAATCCATTAGATTGGAAG
This sequence comes from Callithrix jacchus, assembly GCF_049354715.1. Taxonomy (NCBI): domain Eukaryota; kingdom Metazoa; phylum Chordata; class Mammalia; order Primates; family Cebidae; genus Callithrix; species Callithrix jacchus. Next base: position 110,140,280 of record NC_133505.1, on the reverse strand, counting down.
GCTAAGAAAATGGGTCCCATGTGATCGAAGAGAGATAATATACCTCACTTGTAGAGTTAAAACTAAGTTCCTGGCTCACTGAAGGAAAATGAAAAAGAAACAGTAAGTATTTATTTACAATTTAATTTTTTGACCTGAACTTTAGGTGTATTATTAAAATTGAAAATATCCATATGAATAAAATGATAGTTCTGTCCATTTGTCTATCATTGTACCAAAAAAATGTTTATATAGATTTTCACCAAACTTGGAGGTTAGTTTTAGATTAATTTAATTTAAAATATAGCCTGTACAACATATTCAATATTTACATGGGAGTGGCAGAATAGCACATTTTGCACATGGCACGGCATGTAGTAATATCTCCGTTTCTAGTCACTAAGTGCTAGCTCTTTGATCACTGCATTCATCGTCATCCTCTACACCAAACCTATGGGTTACAAATTTAACCTGGACTTTTTACTCTTGTATGAACCACATAACCTCCTCCACTGTCTTTTTTTTGAAGCTTTTCTACTTGAGCAAAATCTGTGAGTAAAACTTTATCCAGATTATATGAAATAGTTGTCACTTTCACTTACATTTTCTGGGCAAGGAAGGGGTGTCAGGGCACGGTTAGTTTGAAAGGAGGTAGAGAAAACAGTATTATCTCAAATCTTACTGCTCATATTCTAGCATCCTCATAGACACACCTTCATGCACTAAGCACTTCATCAGGAAACAAAACTCTGGTTTTGGTTTATTCCTGTCATGTTGTGAAAAAGAAGTCCAATGCCCAGATCTGCAGCACAATGATTACATAATTGTTATTCATATACATTATCTTCCATCTCATAGTGAACTCAAGTCAGAAGCAGGAGCCAACATAAATGTTGCTAATGAAAAAAATAACTCATAAGCTTAACATCTTTATTTCTGTTTAATTGTAGAATAAAAGAGCCACATATACCACAGGCTTTTCCAGGACCTCTTCTCCTGTACATGAGCTGCAACATTTGCTTATTCTATGTTGGAACATACAAAAATCTAGTAGGCTTCTCTAACATGGCACTCTGAGCTCTCTATATTTCACAAATGTACCCTATTATCTTGTCTCAGTTTTATTTATCCATCACAATTTTCCTAATACTTACACTATTTATAAAACCTCTGGTTTATAATTTATGCAAGAAGACAATCTGTTTTTCTTTTTCATCATGCTCTTTTATGATGTTTAAATATACATAGCAAACAAATATCCCTTCCCTTTCCCCAACAACTTTAGAATTAAGCCACATATAACGTGCTTACAATTAGCTGGTATATTCCTTGTTGTAATAATAATTTTTCAATAATAATTCCAGAATATTTTAAATTCAAATGACATAATTCTAGCAGTTCATCACCTAGAAAAATCTACTGCCACTAATTCTAAAAGGCATTATAACCATTCAGTATCATAAACATGATGATAAGTTCATAAAGTTTATAGAACATAAATAGGAAGCAATTGAGGAAAAGGAAACTGATGGAATGGAAATCACAAGCAAGAAACAGTTGTAATTAAGAGATACTTTAAAACAGCCAATTAGGTAAGAGATCTTTCCATCTGACAGTAAAAGCCAAAACATTTGTGAACATTCTCATCAACTAAAAGTGGAAAGGCCATTATAACAATAAGAAAGAAACACATTTATGGAAATGATTAAGGATCACTATGTAGAAAACAAAAATAGTTAAGATTAATTACATTGACAAATTCAAGCAGCAAGCCCCCAAATTTTAACCCTGTAGTAAATACTACCTCTGAGTGCTCTACAATTCTGAACACTCATAAATGAATTTGATAAATACATTTATACTTCATTTAGTTTATTTTTTATTCTTTTGCTTCCTTGGCAATAAGTCTTTTTGCTCAATTTACTATTGGGCACCTTATATTTTATTTCTGCAATTTCCTTTTAGATCTCATTTTCAGGCATATCTATAAGAAAATACAGTGAGGTAAATTTGGCACCTAAGAGCTATTCTTATCCATCTGTTTGCTTTAAAGTTGTAGATTTTAAGGTACTGCAACAAATTTATCACATTTTGAAAATGCAATCTTCTAATTAAACTACTAGTTATGTTAGCATACTGCATATGTTTGTATAGTGTATTACCATAGTTTTCAAATTCATAGTGTCACTTGATCTTCACAAGATCCCTTTGGGTAAGCAGAACAGGTGTTGTTATCATTATTTGACACAAAAATAAGATACAAAAAGAGAAAGAGTTTTGCCTGAGAATTCATAACAAATTATCTATTGGAAGGACTGTAATTAGAATTTACATCTTCTCTGATTTATTCGGTATTCTTAAACATACCATTGTTTTGTCATATATTTTTTTCATGCTTTCTTATTCATTTCAAACATTTATGTATTTCAAAATAACTTACAGAAAATTGAGCATGTGGGACATATTCTATCAAAGATACATATAAACTTTTGCATTATGCTACTAAAATTTATTTCTTTAAAATATTCCAGAACCTCAGTATTTATGCAGTAGGGGGATAGTACTGTGTTTCATTTTATCAAGTTATCTTCTTCATGTATACACTTCAAAAGAGTAGAGACTCTAAGATTTTTAGTGCCTTGTAGGTGTAACAAAACCTTGTACAGTTATTTTTGACCTCTAACCCATGGAGAATTATTTTCTGCTATAGTTTATACTTATTTTACTTTGAACTCTTATGAAACGCTTGAAGAACCCCCAGTAAAAAAACACATGAAATGTGAGCAATAAACCCCAAGTCCACATAGGAAATACAATTTTTAGGAATAAAGAAAAGAATATCAACAGTAACACTAACTTAGCATTTACTGTGAAGGAGGTACTTTTCCAAGTACTTTATATGCGAGACTGCATAGTTACTATGGTTAAACAGTGACTTTTCTTACAAGACACGTAAAACAAAGCAGGATAGATGGAGAAAGGGAATAGGAGAAAGAGAAAAAGAGGATGAAATGATGCTAAGTATATGAGCTTACCATGTATTAGGCTTTCAACATACCAGTTTACCATAGTTGAAGGCTTACATGAATTAACTCATGTAATTGTTACACTAGCTCTGTTGGGTAAGTTCTATCAATGACCTTACTTCAGACAGGAGGAAACAGGCACAGAATGAAGTAACTTAGCCCAGGATACACAGTCATGAGTATCATCACTGGAATTCCTAGTATGAATCTAGCTCCAAGAATTGAAGGATTAACTATTTATTAAGTTGTGCTATCTCTACATTGGAAAATTATTCTTCCAGAAAGAAAAAACAAACAAGAAACCAATTACTGAGGAAACAATTTTTTTTCTTTTTTTTTTTTGTAACCAAATATCTTTATTTAAAAAAAAAAAGGTTTTCTCTAAGTTCTTTTTTTTTTTTTTCTTTTTTCTTTTTTTTTTTATTGCATTTTAGGTTTTGGGGTACATGTGCAGAGCATGCAATACAGTTGCATAGGTACACACATGGCAGTGTGTTTTGTTTGGTTTCTCCCCTTCACCCACATTTGGTATTTCTCCCCTGGCAATCCCTCCCCACCTCCCCCTCCCACTGGCCCTCCCCTTTCCCCGCTATAGACCCCAGAGTTTAGTACTCCCCTCTCTGTGTCCATGTGTTCTCATTTTTCATCACCCACCTATGAGTGAGAATATACGGTGTTTCATTTTCTGTTCTTGTGTCAGTTTGCTGAGAATGATGTTCTCCAGATTCATCCATGTTCCTATAAACGACACGAACTCATCATTTCTGATTGCTGCATAATATTCCATGGTGTATATGTGCCACATTTTCCCAATCCAGTCTGTCATCGATGGGCATTTGGGTTGATTCCAGGTCTTTGCTATTGTAAACAGTGCTGCAATGAACATTCGTGTGCATGTGTCCTTGTAGTAGAACGATTTATAGTCCTTTGGATATATACCCAGTAATGGGATTGCTGGATCAAATGGGATTTCTATTTCTAAGGCCTTGAGGAATCGCCACACCATCTTCCACAATGGCTGGACTAATTTACACTCCCACCAACAGTGTAAAAGTGTTCCTTTTTCTCCACATCCTCTCCAGCATCTGTTGTCTCCAGATTTTTTAATGATCGCCATTCTAACTGGTGTGAGATGGTATCTCAATGTGGTTTTGATTTGCATCTCTCTGATGACCAGTGACGATGAGCATTTTTTCATATGATTGTTGGCCTCATATATGTCTTCTTTTGTAAAGTGTGTGTTCATATCCTTTGCCCACTTTTGAATGGGCTTGTTTTTTTCCTGTAAATCTGTTTGAGTTCTTTGTAAATTCTGGATATCAGCCCTTTGTCAGATGGGTAAACTGCAAAAATTTTTTCCCATTCTGTTGGTTGCCGATTCACAGTAGAGACTGTTTCTTTTGCTGTGCAGAAGCTGTGGAGTTTCATTAGGTCCCATTAGTCTATTTTGGCTTTTGTTGCCAATGCTTTTGGTGTTTTGTTCATGAAGTCCTTGCCTACTCCTATGTCCTGGATGGTTTTGCCTAGATTTCCTTCTAGGGTTTTTATGGTGCCGGGTCTTATGTTTAAGTCTTTAATCCATCTGGAGTTAATTTTGGTGTAAGGTGTCAGGAAGGGGTTCAGTTTCTGCTTTCTACACATGGCTAGCCAGTTTTCCCAACACCGTTTGTTGAACAGGGAATCCTTTCCCCATTGCTTGTTTTGGTCAGGTTTATCAAAGATTGTATGGTTATAGCTATGTTGTGTTGCCTCTGATGCCTCTGTTCTGTTCCATTGATCTATATCTCTGTTTTGGTACCAGTACCATGCTGTTTTGATTACTGTAGCCTTATAGTATAGTTTGAAATCCGGTAGTGTGATGCCCCCCGCTGTGTTCTTTTTGCTTAGAATTGACTTGGCTATGCGGGCTCTCTTTTGGTTCCGTATGAAGTTCAAGGTGGTTTTTTCCAGTTCTGTGAAGAAAGTCAATGGTAGCTTGATGGGGATAGCATTGATTCTGTAAATTACTTTGGGCAGTATAGCCATTTTCACGATATTAATTCTTCCTAACCATGAACATGGAATGTTTCTCCATCTGTTTGTGTCCTCTCTTATTTCGTTGAGCAGTGGTTTGTAGTTTTCCCTGAAGAGGTCCCTTACGTTCCTTGTGAGTTGTATTCCAAGGTGTTTTATTCTTTTTGTAGCAATCGTGAATGGCAGTTCGTTCTTGATTTGGCTCTCTTTTAGTCTGTTATTGGTGTAGAGGAAGGCTTGTGATTTTTGCACATTGATTTTATATCCTGAGACTTTGCTGAAGTTGCTTATCAGTTTCAGGAGTTTATGGGCTGAGGTGATGGGGTCTTCCAGGTATATTATTATGTCGTCTGCAAATAGAGACAATTTGGCTTCCACCTTTCCTATTTGAATACCCTTTATTTCTTTTTCTTGCCTGATTGCTCTGGCTAGAACTTCCAGTACTATATTGAATAGGAGTGGTGACAGAGGGCATCCTTGTCTAGTGCCGGATTTCAAAGGGAATGCTTCCAGTTTTTGCCCATTCAGTATGATATTGGCTGTTGGTTTGTCATAAATAGCTTTTATTACTTTGAGATACTTTCCATCGATTCCGAGTTTATTGAGGGTTTTTAGCATAAAGGGCTGTTGAATTTTGTCGAATGCCTTCTCTGCATCAATTGAGATAATCATGTGGTTTTCGTTTTTGGTTCTGTTTATGTGGTGAATTACGTTTATAGACTTGCGTATGTTGAACCAGCCTTGCATCCCTGGGATGAATCCTACTTGATCATGATGAATAAGTTTTTTGATTTGCTGTTGCAATCGGCTTGCCAATATTTTATTGAAGATTTTTGCATCTATGTTCATCATGGATATTGGCCTGAAGTTTTCTTTTCTTGCTGGGTCTCTGCCGGGTTTTGGTATCAGGATGATATTGGTCTCATAGAATGATTTGGGTAGGATTCCTTTTTTTTGGATTATTTGGAATAGTTTCAGAAGAAATGGTACTAGCTCCTCTTTGTGTGTCTGGTAGAATTTGGCTGTGAACCCATCTGGACCTGGGCTTTTTTTGTGTGGTAGGCTCTTAATTGCTGCCTCGACTTCTGCCCTTGTTATTGGTCTATTCATAGTTTCAGCTTCCTCCTGGTTTAGGCTTGGGAGGACACAGGTGTCCAGGAATTTATCCATTTCTTCCAGGTTTACTAGTTTATGTGCATAGAGTTGTTTGTAATATTCTCTGATGATGGTTTGAATTTCTGTAGAATCTGTGGTGATTTCCCCTTTATCATTTTTTATTGCATCTATTTGGTTGTTCTCTCTTTTCTTTTTAATCAGTCTGGCTAGCGGTCTGTCTATTTTGTTGATCTTTTCAAAAAACCAGCTCTTGGATTTATTGATTTTTTGGAGGGTTTTTCGTGTCTCCATCTCCTTCAGTTCAGCTCTGATCTTAGTTATTTCTTGTCTTCTGCTGGGTTTTGAGTTTTTTTGATCTTGCTCCTCTAGCTCTTTCAATTTTGACGATAGGGTGTCAATTTTGGATCTCTCCATTCTTCTCATATGGACACTTATTGCTATATACTTTCCTCTAGAGACTGCTTTAAAGGTGTCCCAGAGATTCTGGCATGTTGTGTCTTCGTTCTCATTGGTTTCGAAGAACTTCTTTATTTCTGCCTTCATTTCGTTGTTTATCCAGTCAACATTCAGGAGCCAGTTGTTCAGTTTCCATGAAGCTGTGCGGTTCTGGGTTGGTTTCTGAATTCTGAGTTCTAACTTGATTGCACTATGGTCTGAGAGGCTGTTCTCTAAGTTCTAATGCTGCTTTTGGTATCTTTCAGGTTGCAGACCCCATTACTAACCAGCAAGCTGGCACATTTGGTTAAGCCTCTATCTATGTCTAATTAATTTTTTAAATTGCTGCTTCTGAACTTGACACTACTTACTCATTCAGTTACTAAGCAGGACCTTGTATAAACAAGTAGGCCAAGTTCTCAGTTACAGTTTACTTGGAGTAGACAGTGAATATTTCCATGACTGTTAATTAAATTCATGAAAAGCAGTCAAAGTCAAAACTTAAATAAATAAGGAAAATTGTTTAAATGATTCTCTAGAGTTAATCAGGAGGAATAAAAGGAAAAAAGTACTCGTCTTCTAATGTCCCTGCTTTGAGGCATTGAGCTAGAGAAACAAACCAAAAAAGGGTATGTTGGTGGCAGGTGTAAGACTAGAGCCAGAATAGTTTTGGTTTCCTGCCTTTGAATATTAAAAGTTATCGTTATCCATCACTGGCATTTCATATAGACTGTAGTTAAATTTAACTTGTGACATTGCTTTTCAACCAACATAGAGAGAACTTAAGAAGTTAAGTATTATTTCATCATGCCAGCATACATCATCTGCAACTCTAGGCTTGTCTGTCTTTCTGTTGGGTAATTTCTCCACTGCAATAAATTGGGAGACCAAGTGTTATGCTGATAAGTCACATGAAACAGCTAACCAAGACAGCCTAACTTTCCCCTCAGCTTGACTATACTTTAAACAGAAGTCTTTCTAATGATAGACCCTTGACCTCCCTTTACAGAGCAGTCACATTAGAAAACTTGTAAATTCTCTCTTTGCTCCTTTGAGATTTAAATCTTCTACAACTCAGGAATATCTTTCTTTCTGACCTGGGAGTCATTTCTATGATATGTAGTCATTAGAAGAGCTAACACCCCTATTTCCCAGTGTCTGGGAGTATAGGTGCCTAACTTCTATAAGGAGCAATTAGCAATCACAAATGGTCTAATGACACTGACCAAACTTGCCCCTGCAGTCATCCAACTTTTTTTTTTTGTAGCTCAATCAGCACTTAAAATCTCTCTTTCCTTTTGTTTCAGGGAGTTTGGCTCCATCTCTTTTCCCTATTGCAATAGTCTTGAATACACTCTTCCTTGCCTATTTAACTGCATCCAGTTTAATTCCACCTCAGACTTACTGCCTTCCACTAACAGTTTAGTTCCACTTCAGACTTGTTGCATTCCTTTTTATCGTCTTTCAGGAAGAAAGGCATTGGAGAAGCTATAACTCAGACAGAGAAGGTTCTCCCTCTATGTTCATTCTGTGGGGGCTGGGTCACTGCAGGGTATATCAGGCAGTGCTTCATGAAAACTTAAGACTTGAAGAAAATTAATCCTTGTTTCCACAGTAAATGTCACAAGTGAAGTTGGACTTTAAGGATATTTTATAAGCATTTTGAGAATTTTTCACATTTGTCTTAAAAGGATATGCCTTTTCCTTAATGCCAGTCATTTTTTTTCCTCTTCCAGCATTAAATTACAGTCATATTATTCCGTGGCATACATTTGTTTCCACGGTAATCCATGGTATTATCAGAAAAAAAATTGTTTTCTTATCTGAGTGAAATTTTACTATAACCTTTATTGTTATTCAGGTAAGGAACAATATAAACTAATTTTAGATTTTTTTTTAATCATTACAATCTCCTGTTTGAGGTAGAAAACCATAATTCATTGCAAAGACTATCATTATGACAAATAACCCTCTTTCCTTAACTGATTACAAATCTTGTTTTATCACAATTTTTTATGACTACCATTACTACTATTATACTTTACTCCTGAGCAATGTTCCATGTCTTTTTTGAAACCAAAAGATTCAAATGTTTAGAAATCCCTTGACTAAAAGGGCAAATAAACTAAAACCTATAAATGCCTTTCTATTTGTTGGCACCTTAGGCATGGAAAGAAAATATTAAGTACTGTAAAATATTTCTAGATAATATCCTAAAGCAAAACAACACCCCAATATAGCAAACTATTTTCATGTGGCCAAGGAACATTGAAATAAAAACTTCCAGTGACTGAAATTGATTTCTACATTGGTCCTTACTGCCAAATATTTATATTTATAATTTACCCCATCCAGAGCTCATCTTCAGGCCACAGAGTCCTACACTCTATCTCCGTTGCAACTTCTACTATCCCTGAGCTATCCTACGGTTCTTCTTACTTTTCCCTTTGTCCAGCATCTTACCATCACTAGTTTCATGACACAGATTCTCCCTTCATCTTTCTGTCTGCTGTGATGAAATTGCTCGGCTGCCTGAGCTGTGTGAATGAGTTTGAGTTTGAGCTGACCTACTCTGCTTTTACCTGCTGTCGCCGCCGCTACTGCTGCTCCTCCTTTCTTCTTCTTCTTCTTTTTTTTTTTTTGCTATCTTATGAGCGATATTACTCAGGTAGTATCCCACATGGTGGAGCAAGACCCTGTTAGAGTGAGGGTAACTAGACAAGGAGAATTTGAAGCACAGGCTACAGAATAGAAAAACAGGAAACATTTCCTACTCTCCCAGCACTTCCTGGTGGTCTAGTGTGATCAAATCTTCTCCCACTGATTTTATTGGCTATATAGGTTTTTACCATAAAGATTTTTGATAATTTATTTAATCATTACACTATTGTTAAACATTTAGACTTGTCCAATCAGTTATTTTTAAACACAGTATGGATGGCGTCATTGTAATGAAATTGTAAGCCTTTCCTTAATTTTCTAATTTTTTTCTAAAAATAAATAAGGGCATACTATATCTGAGGTTCTTATTTTCACACATCCTTACAGAAATTTTAGCAGGCTTCCCCCATTAGAGTAATTAATTAAACATATGAAATTATTGATGAATATATTTGACTGTAAGAAACTTCAGTTTTATATTGTTCAGTCTAATGTGCATCATTGTACAGAAAATAATACCGAGTGTTTGCTTTGTCCATTTTTGTCCCGGTAGTTTATATTTTTCTTATTTATTAGTAAAAGCTGTTAACAAAGTCCATTTTCACATATAATCAGATAAATATTTGCCTATTTTAATTTATGATTCATATTTGTAAATGTAATTAGATTTTCCTTAATGCATTTTGATACCTCATCATTTAATAAATAAATAATTACTCTAGTAAGGCTTGTTTAATACTTATTTTGATCCCCATTAATTTTTTACATTCAAAAGTGTTTTTAGTTTTAATTGACAATAATAAAATATATATGGGGTACAATGTGGTGTTATAGTACATGTATCTATTGTATACATTAATTCAGGCTAATTAGCATACTACACACATAATTTTTCTTTGTAGTAAGAACAGATTTCTTTGACTACTTTGGAAGCCTGCTTCATAGGTGGTAGTGTATTTTCTCTCTCTCTCTTTTTTTTCTTACTCTCGCTTTTTTCTTTTTGTTTCTTCTTCCTGAATTTTTAGAACAGTTTTCTTTTCTTTCTTTTTTTTTTAAGACGGGGTTTCACCATGTTGGTCAGGCTGGTCTTGAAATCCTGACCTCAGGTGATCACCACCCTTGGCCTCCAAAGTGCTTGGATTACAGGCGTGAGCCACTATGCCTGGCCTGCTAGTATATTTTCTTGTCATCAGGAAGTGGTACATGATGTCGTTTGTTTTTTTGTGTGTGTGCGATTTTTAAAAACAATTTCAGCTTTTATTTCAGATTCAGGAGTTACTTATGCAGGTTTGTTACATGGATATATTGCATGATAGTAAATGGTAAATGATAAATGGTACAGTTGATTGCATCACCCAGGTAGTGAGCACAGCACCCAGTAGTTTTTTAGCCCTTGGCTCTCTCCCTTTCTCTCCACTCTAGTAGTCCCCAGTATCTATTGTTGCCATCTGGATATCCATGAGTACCTGAAGTTTGGCTCCACTTGTGGAGAATAAGTGGTATTCGGTGTCCTGTTGCTGTGTTAATTCACTTAGGATAATGGCCTCCAGGTGAATCTATGATGCCTCAAAAACATGGTTTCATTCTTTTTTACAACTGTGTAGTATTCTATGGTGTATATGGACATTTTCTTCATCCAATCCACGTTTGATGAGCAGTGAGAACATTTAAAATCTACTTTTCCTGCACTTTTAAAATATAAATATACTGTTATTAACTATGTTCATTAAGGAATATAAAGATCTGATACTGGCCCAGAGTTTTCTTTTTTTCAACAGCAACATTTACAGAACTGAAGTTATGATCATTTTTATAATTTAAAACAATGCAGTTCACCAAGCAAGTCCACTGAGAAAATTCTTTAGTTATATATTTGGTTTATGAGCATGGTAATTCGATTTGTTGATGGTACTTCAGTGGTGGGTTCTTAATTACATATATTCTATTTGTCAAAAAATATTTATTTTTTGTGTTTTATTTATTTATTTTTGATATGGAGTCTTGGCCTGTTGCCCAGGCTGGAGTGCAATGGTGCAATCTCAGCTCACTGCAATCTCAGCCTCCCAGGTTCAAGCAATTCTCCTGCCTTAGTCTTCCAAGTAGCTGGGATTATAGGTGCCCACCACCATGCACAGGTAATTTTTCTATTTTTAGTAGAGATGGGGTTTCATCATGTTCACCAGGCTGGTCATGAAAAGTTATAACCCAGTGACCAATTCTTACAACACTGCTGGATCAAAAGTACCACATGTTAGATTTGGATCCAGAGATTGAGAGACTCTGCTTACCAGAGGGCCTCATAATAGCTAGCAACCAACCTAGCTATTTACACAGTGGCATTTTGACTTACCATTTGTTTTCATTCTGCATAAGTAGAATGCCATCAGTAGCCACCCAGAGTTCTGGCAAAATAAAAGGCAAAGCATGTATGTGTTCTGTTGGCTTAATACTATATAGATGCAACAAATCCTCACCATGTGAAATTTTAACAAAATTCACTTGCTTTGGTTCAGGTTTGAAATAACCCCTGTGATGATTCCCCAGTTTCAGATTACTCCACTGGCTCAGCTTATATATGATCATTTTGTCCTTGTCCTGCTGATTTTAATCACCCTTTATATTGAAGGCTCAACAAAATTTCATCCTGCTTTTTTATTAGCTCATTTTTCTAGTGCATTTCCTCCTGTTTGGATAGTAATAAATCTCTGAGTGGGACACACATTTACTTTGAAATTTTTCATATCATTTTAATATTGAAAACCCTGCTTTAGGTTAATAATCTCTTTAATTTTGTCATCTATATTAATCAGATCTTTTCTAGGGAACAGAATCCAATTTGAATTACTGTATGGAATAGGAGAATGTATAAACTCACAAAACCAAACCACAAGAATATATCATGCAGCCACAAGAGCAACAGGAACCAGAAATTTAAATGCCAACAGGATTGGTCCCTTCAAATTTCACCTAAATTTTTAAAATGCTTGTTTGGTTCAGACTTGCTATAAGAATTGAAGGAATTGAAAAATGACTGATCACAATCTCACATCTCATGTTCCATAGTTTTGCCCATCAAGCTGGCCAAGCTCTTTTCCCAGATTCTTAAAGAAGTGCTGTGATTGCCCAGGTTCTAGTCAACCTAGACCAGTCAAATACAGCCATTTAAGATGTAATGTAGGTTACATTGGTTGGCCAATCAGTTTTCATGATAAATAAAGGATTTAAAAGATTAGAATTTTAAGATCAAGAGGAAATCATTTAAATATTTAAATTAGAAAGCTGAAAATATGATATTTATTTTGAAAAGCAACAGATACCTTAGTTACAGTGTGGAGAGTTTATTGGAAGAGATGGTACAGGTAGGAAAATGGAATCTTTTAAGGAAACCAAGTTAGAAGATGGGTTGTGGTCTGTTAGAGACAATTGATGCTAGAAAGAAGAGAAGAGATTTCAGAAACATTGGAAGGTAGGATCTATAGGATTTGGTGACTGAGATTTGGGAGTGAGAGCACCTCAATGGGAAAAAACAGGTTTTAGGTAGCTGATATAAAACAGTTTGATTTGGCTTTGTATTTAAGATGCTATATGGTTTGGCTGTCTTTCCACCTAAATCTCAACTTGAATTGTATCTCCAAGAATTCCAGAATTCCCAAATGTTGTGGGAGAAACCCAGGAAGAGGTAATTGAATCATAGGGGGCTGGTTTTTCCCATGCTTTTCTTGTGATAGTGAATAGGTTTCACAAGATCTGATAGGTTTATTAGGGGTTTTCACTATTGGCTTCTTCCTCATTTTTCTCTTGCCACTGCCATGTAAGAAGTGCTCCTTGCCTGCCTCTATGATTCTGAAGTCTCCCCAACCATGTGAAACTGTAAGTCCAATTAAACCTCTTTTTCTTCCAAGTCTCCAGTATGTCTTTATTAGCAACATGAAAACAAACTAATACAATAAATTGGTGTCAGGAATAGGGCACTGCTGAAAAGATACCTGAAAATGTGGAAATGACTTTGGAATTGGGTAATAGGCAGAGGATGGAACAGTTTGGAGGGCTCAGAAGAAGACAAAAAAATGTGGAAAGTTTGGAACCTCCTAGAGACTTGCTGAATGACTTTGACAAAAATGCTAATAGTGACATGAATAGTAAGGTCAGGGCTGAGATGGTCTCAGATGGAGATAAGGATCTTGTTGGGAAGTGGAGCAAAGGTGTCTCTTGGAAGGTTTAGCAAAGAGATTGGCAGCATTTTGCTCCTTCCCTAGAGATTTATGGAATTTTGAACTTGAGAGAGATGATTTAGGATATCTGGGGGAAGAAATTTTTAAGCAGCAAAGCATTCTAAAGGTGACTTGAGTGCCACTAAAAGCATTTTGTTTTAAAAGGGAAACAGCATAAAAGTTCAGAAAATTTCCAGCTTGACAATGCAGTAGAAAAGAAAATTCCATTTTTTGAGAAATTCAAGCTGTCTGTAGACATTTGCTTAAGTAGCAAGGAACCTACTATTAATCTCTGAGACCATGGAGAAAATGTTTCCAGGCCATGTTGGAGACCTTCATAGAAGCCCCTCTCATCAGAGGCCTGGAGGCCCAGGAGGAAAAAGTGGTTTCATGGGCCGGGCCCAGGATCCCTGTGCTGTGTACAGCCTAAGGACATGGTGCCCTGTGCCCAGCCACTCTAGCTATGGCTGAAAGGGGCAACATAGAGCTTGGGCTGTGGCTTCAGAGGGTAGAAGCCCCAAGCCTTGGCAGCTTTCATGTGGTGTTGAGCCTGCAGGTGCACGAAAGTCAAGAATTGAGGTTGGGGAACCTCAGCCTAGATTTCAAAAGATGTACAGAAACACCTGGATGAGAGGGCAAAAGTTTTCTGCAGGGATAGGACTCTCATTGACAACCTTTCCTAGGGTAGTGCTGACAGGAAATCTGGGGTTGGAAGCCCCAAACAGAGCCCCTACTGGGGTACTGCCTAGTAGAGCTGTAAGAAGAGGGCCACCATCCACCAGATCCCAGAATGGTAGATCCACTGACAGCTTACACTGTGCACCTGTGAAAGCTGTAAACACTCAAAGCCAACCCATGACAGCAGCCAGGAGTGAGGCTTACTCTGCAAAGCCACAAGGGCAGAGTTGCCCAAGACTGTGGGAACCCAGCTTTTGTATCAGCATGACCTGGATGTGAGATCTGGAGTCAAAGGAGATCATTTTGGAGCTTTAAAATTTGACTGCTTTGCTGGATTTTGAATTTGCATAGGCCCTGTAACCCCTTTGTTTTGGCCAATTTCTCCCATTTGGAATGGCTATATTTACCCATTGCCTGTATTCCCATTGTATCTAGGAAATAACTAACTGGCTTTTGATTTTACAGGCTTATAGGCAGAAGGGACTTGCCTTGTCTCAGATGAAATTTTGGATTGTGGACTTTTGGGTTAATGCTGAAATTAGTTACTTTGGGGACTGTTGGGAAGGTATGATTGGTTTTGAAACATGAAGACATGAGATTTTGAGGGGCCAGGGGTGGAATTATAAGGTTTAGCTGTGTCCACACCCAAATCATTACTTGAATTATGTCTGCCAGAATTTCCTTGTGTTGTAGGAGGAACCCAGGGGGAGGTAACTAAATCTTTGTGGGTGGGGGGTGGGGGGTGGGGGGAGTTCTCCCATGCTATCATGCTATTCTCGTGATAGTGAATAAGTCTCATGAGATCTGATGGGTATATCAGACCTTGACTCTTTTTCTTCTTCCTCATTTTTCTCTTGCTCCCACCATTTAGGAAATACCTTTCACTTCCCACCATGATTCTGAGGCCTCCCCAGCCATATGGAACTGTAAGTCCAATTAAATCTCCTTTCCTTCCCAGTTTCAGATATGTTTTTATCAGCAGCAAGAAAACAAAGTAATACAAGATGTCTACGGAATATACAGTAGAAATATCCACTGATGCAGGGGTGGGGGTGTCAGCAAGATGGAGGACTAGGAGCTCTAAACTTGTTTCTTCCCATGGTAACATCAATTCAACAACAATATATCGACTAATTCCCTTTGTGAGTAATCCGGAAAACAGATAAGAGGTTCTTGTACCCCAAGAAACTGCCCCTAAAGATGGAGGTATACAAATTACCTGCAGATAAACAAAGTAGTATTCACAAAGATACTCAATGAGCTCAGGAAAATAAAATGCATGAACTAAATAAGAATAGCAACAAAGAGAAAGAATACATTTTTTAAAAAAGCAGAAATTGTAGAGCTGAAGAATACAATAACTGAATTAAAAAATTCACTAGAGGAGTTAAATAGCAGACTCAATCAAGCAGAAAAAATAATTAACAAACTCATAGGTAGGTCATTAGTAATTATCCAGTCAGCAGAGCAAAAAGAAAAAAAGGGTAAAGAATTTCTAAGAGACCTACAGACACCATCAAGTGGACTACTACAGGCATTATGGGAATTTTAAAAGGAGAAAGAAAGGGTGACAAAGTTTATTGGCATACACAAAGGCCAAAAACTTTCCAAATCTGTAGAAGGAAATGGACACCAAGAGTCAAGAAGCCCAAAAGATTCCAACTGGAATAAACTAAAAAAATTCACACCAAGAAACAATCAAATCATCAAAATGTTTTTAAAAACTGAAAATAGAGAAATGTGACTTATCACATACATTGGAGAATTCATAAGACTGTCAGTGGATTTCTCTTTAGAAACTTTGCATAATGATAAATGCAAAGTAAAATTGGAGTATAATGATGTATTCAAATATTCAAATAAGTGGGTGGTGGGAGAGCAGCAATCAAGATGGATGTAGTATTTAAGACTGTCCTTCAAATGTGAAGAATATATATTTGAAAAAATTTGTCCACAGCAAAAATTAACCAATCAGCAGAGCAAAAAGAAAAAATAAAATTTTCCCAGATAAAAACTAAAAGAGTTCATCACTATTCAATATGCCCCATGCTTAAAAGAAATGCTATAGAGAGTAAAATGAAAAGATGCTATATGGCAACATGAAAGCATATAAAATCTTGCTAGAAATTAAATATGTAGACAAATACCAAATATATAATACTATAATCATCTAATAGTGATGGATATATCACTTCTTTCTTTTCTTTGAGAGAGGGTCTCTGTTTTCCAGGCTGGAGTTCAGTGGTAGGATCATGGCTCACTGAAGTCTTGACCTTCCAGGCTCAGGTGATCCTCCCACCTTAGCCTCCCAAATAGCTGGGAACAGGTGCATACCACTGTGCCTGGGCAATTTTTTAATTTTTGTAGAGGCAGGGTCTTAACATGTTGCCCAGACTGGTCTCAAACTCCTGGACTCAAATGATCTGCCCACCTCAGCATCCCAAAGTGCTGTGATTATAGGTGTGAGCCACTGCATCAAACCAGGCATATAGCTTTTAATTTTGACATATATTTAAAAGACAAAAAGATAAAAGTTAACCATAACAGTATAAAGTTGATTTTCAGTAAGACATTTTATATAAGTCCCATGGTAACCACAAGAAAATATGTATAGAAGATATATAAAATAGGGCCAGGCTGGTGGCTCACACCTGTAATCCCAGCACTTTGGGAGGCTGAGGTGGGTGGATCACGAGGTCAAGAGATCAAGACCATCCTGGTCAACATGGTGAAACCCCGTCTCTACTAAAAATACAAAAAATTAGCTGGGCATGGTGGTGCGTGCCTGTAATCCCAGCTACTCGGGAGGCTGAGGCAGGAGAATTGCCTGAACCCAGGAGGCAGAGGTTGCGGTGAGCCGAGATCACGCCATTGCACTCCAGCCTGAGTAACAAGAGCAAAACTCTGTCTCAAAAAAAAAAGCATTTAAAAAATGGTAATAGTAAGTCCTTTTCTATCAGTAATTAAATTCAAAGGGATAGGACTTCCCAATTAAAAGACATATTATGGCTCAAAGGATATATTTTTAGAAAAGGTCTAAGTATAAACTTTTTATGCAAACTCATTTTTGATTTAAGAACACACATAGCTTCCACCAAGATGTCTGAATAGAAACTGCTCTGGTGTGGAGCTCCCAGTGAGAGAGCGACACAGAAAGCAAGTGATCTCCTCATCTCCAAATGAAGTATCAGGTTCATTTTAAAGGGACTGGCTGGACAGTGGCCATAGCCCAAAGAGGGCAAACCAAGGTGGGACAGGGCACTGCTCCACCCGAGAAGTGCATCTGACTGGAAAATTGGGGATTCCGTTCTCTGGCACACCAGTCCAGTACTGCTCTTCTCCCAAAGCCTCTGCAACCCACAGACCAGGAAATCTTCACCAAACTGAAAAGTGCTTGAGTCACCTGCACAGAGTTGAATAGCAGCATCAGCCAGTGCCACAGATTATAGGCACAGATCTAGTTGATACACTGGCTGGCCAGGGGAGCCTATGGGATGGAGCTACCAGCCCCTCCAGAGAGAGGAAGTCCTACAAGCAGGGAGATAGGCAATAGGCTAGGTGGGTCCCTCCCCCAACAAAGCCCAGAAGGCTGAAGCCCTCTCACTTCAGGGTTTCACAGCCAGCACTTCAGTTAAAGCTCAATCTGAACTAAAGGTGAGGGGAAGGGCATCCACCATTATAGAGGTGGGCCTAATCTCCCTGTGTAAACAAAAGACACAAGAAGCATATTCAGCAACCAGACTGAGTCCATGGCAGCCCAGCATTGCCTCTACAGGCAGACAAGGGACAGACTGCATTATCAAGCAAGCAGCTACCTGAGATCAAAGCTAGATAAATCCATTGAAGATGGGAAGAAACCAGCACAAAAAGGATGAAACCATCAAAGACCAGAATGCCTCTCCTCCTCCAAGGAATCGCAACTCCTCAAAGCAAGAAAACAAAACAGGATGGAGAATGAGTTTGACGAACTGACAGAAGAAGGTTTCAGAAGGTGGGTAATAACAGACTTCTCTGAGCTAAAGCAACATGTTCTAACCCAATGCAAAGAAACTAAAAACCTTGAAAAAAGGTTAGATGAAATGCTATGTAAAAAAAAGCAGCTTAGAGAAGAACATAAATGACTTAATGGAGCTGAAAAACACAGCACAAAAACTTTGCCAAGCATACAGAAGTTTCAGTAGCCAAGTCAATCAAGCAGAAGAAAGGATATCACAGACAGAAGATCAATAAAAAAAAATAAGAAGGCAAGACTAGAGAAAAAAGAGTGAAAAGAAATGAACAAAGCCTCCAAGAAATATGGAATTATGTGAAAAGATCTAATCTACGTTTGATTGGTGTACCTGAGTCTGATGGGGAGAATGAATCCAAGCTGGAAAACACTCCCCAGGATATTATCCAGGAGAACTTGTCCAACCTAGCAAGGCAGGCCAATATTCAAATCCAGGAAATACAGAGAATACCACAAAGATATTCCTCAAGAATAGCAACCCCAAGGCACACAATCATCAGATTCACCAGGGTTGAAATGAAGGAAAAAGTGCTAAGGTAAGCCAGTGAGAAAGGTTGGGTCACCCACAAAAGGAAGCCCATCAGACTCATAGCGGATCTCTTGGCAGAAACCCTACAAGCCAGAAGAGAGTGAGGGCCAATATTCAACATCCTTAAAGAAAAGAACTTTCAACCCAGAATCTCATATCCAACCAAACTAAGCTTCATAAGTGAAGGAGAAGTAAAATCCTTTATGGACAATCAACTACTGAGAGACTTCATCACCACCAGCCCTGCCTTACAAGAGCTCCTGAAAGAAACACTAAGCACGGAAAGAAACAATCGGTACCAGCCACTACAAAAATGTACCAAATGGTAAAGACCAATGACACATTGAAGAAGCCACATCAACTAACGGGGAAAAAACCAGCCAGTAACAACATGACAAGATCGAATTTACACATAACAATATTAACATTAAATGAAAATGACCTAAATGCCCCAATCAAAAGACACAGACTGGCCAACACGTTAAAATGTCAGGACCCATCTGTGTGCTGTATTCAGGAGACCCATCTCATGTGTGAAGACCTACATAGACTCAAAATAAAGGGATGGAAGAAGATTTACCAAGCAAATGGAGAGCAAAAACAAGCAGGAGTTGCAATCCTAGTCTTTGATGAAACTGACTTCAAACTAACAAAGCTCAGAAGAGACAAAGAAGGGCATTACATGGTAAAAGGATCAGTCAAACAAGAAGAGCTAACTCTCCTAAATATATATGTATCCAATACAGTAGCATCCAGATACATAAAGCAAGTTCCTAGAGACCTACAAAGAGACTTAGACTCCCAAACAAAAATAGTGGAAAACTTTAACACTCCATTGTTAATATTAGACAGATCAACGAGACAGAAAATCAACAAGGATATCTAGGACTTGAATGCAGATCTGGACCAAGCAGACCTACTAAACATCTACAAAACCCTCCACCTCAAATTCACAGAATATACATTTGTTTCAGCACCACATCACACTTACTCTAAAATTGAACACGTAATTGGAAGTAAATCACTCCTCAGCAAATGCAAAAGAAGGGAAATTATAATGAACAGTCTATCAGACCACAGTGCAATCAAATTAGAACTCAGTTTTAAGAAACTCACTCAAAACCTCACAACTACATGAAAACTGAATAACTTGCTCCTGAACTTAGACTGGATAAACAATGAAGGCAGAAATAAAGATGTTTTTCAAAACAAATCAGAATTAAGACACAACCTACTAGAATCTCTGGGACACATTTAAAGCAGTGTGTAGAGAAGAACTTATAGCAAATACATACCCACATGAGAGGCAAGGAAAGATCTAAAATGGACACCCAATCAACAAAATTCAAAGAGCTGGAGGAACAAGATTAAAACACTCAAAAGCTAGCAGAAGACAAATAACTATGATCAGAGCAGAACTGAAGAGATAAGACACACACACACAAAAACCCTTCAAAAACTCAATAAAACCAAGAGCTGGTTTCTTGAATAAAATCAACAAAATAGACAGTCCAATTGCCAGGCTAATTAATAAAAAGGAAAAGAGAAGAATTGAATAGATGCAATAAAAAATAATAAAGTGTATATCACCACCAAAGCCACAGAAATACAAACCACCAGCAGAGATTATTACAAACAACTCTATGCACATAAACCAGCAAATCTGGAAAAATTGATAAATTCCTGGACACTTACAATCTGCAAAGACTAAACCAGGAAGTTGAATCCCTGAATAGACAAATAACAAAGGCTGAAGTTGAGGCAGCAATTAATAGCCTACCAGCCAAAAAAAGTCCAGGTCCAGATGGGTTTACAGCTGAATTCTACCAGACATACAAAGAGCAGCTGGTGCCATTTCTTCTGAAACTATTCCAAACATACAAAAAGAGGGAATTCTTTCTAACCCACTTTATGAGACCAACATCATCCTGATACCAAAATCTGGCAGAGACTCAACTAAAAAAGAAAACTTCAGGCCAGTATCCATGATGAACATCAATGAAAGAATCTTCAATAAAATCCTGGCAAATTGATTGCAGCAGTACATCAAAAAGCTTATCCATCACGTTCAAGCAGACTTCATCCCAGGCATGCAAGGCTAGCTCAACATATGCAAATCTATAAAGGTAATCCATCACATAATCAGAACCAAAAACAAAAACTGCATGATCATCTCAATAGATGCAGAGAAGGCCTTTGACAAAATTCAACAGCCATTTATGCTAAAAACTTTCAATAAATTAGGTATTGCTGGAACATATCTCAAAATAATAGAAGTTATTTATGACAATCCCACAGCCAGTATCATGCTGAATGGGCAAAAACTGGAAGCATTCCCTTTGAAAACTGGCACTTGACAAGGGTGCCCTCTCTCACTATTCCTACTCAATATAGTATTGGAAATTCTACCCAGAGCAATCAAGCAAGGAAAAGAAATAAACAGTATTCAATTAGGAAAAGAGGAAATCAAATTGTCTCTATTTGCAGACAACATGATTGTATATTTAGAAGACCCCAGTGTCTCAGCCCAAAATCTTCTTAAGCTGATAAGCAACTTCAGCATTCTCTGGATACAAAATCAATGTGCAAAAAGCATTCCTATACACCAATAACAGACAAAGAACCAAATCATGAGCGAACTCCAAATCACAATTGCTACAAAGAGAATAAAATACCTAGGAATATACCTAAGAAAAAATGCAAAGGACCTCTTCAAGCAGAACTACAAATCACTGCTCAAGGAAATAAGAGAGGACACAAACAGATGGAAAAACATTCCATGCTCATGGTTAAGAAGAATTAATATTGTGAAAATGGCAAAGTAATTTATACATTCAATGTCATTCTCATTAAGCTATCATTGACCTTCTTCACAGAACTGGAAAAAACCACTTTAAATTTCACAGGGATCCATAAGTGAACCCCCAAGGCAGTCCTAAGCAAAAAGACCAAAGCTGGAGGCATCAAACTACCTGACTTCAAACATTACTACAAGGTTACTGTAATCAAAACAGCATGGTACTGGTACCAAAACAGAGATATAGACCAATGGAACAGAACAGAGGCCTCAGAATAAATGTCACACATCTATAACCATCTGATCTATGACAAACTTCACAAAAACAAGCAATGGGGAAAGGATTCCCTGTTTAATAAATGGTGTTGGGAAAACTGGCTAGCCATCTGCAGAAATCTGAAACTGGACCCGTTTCTTACAACCTACACTAAAATTAACTCCAGGTAGATTAAAGATTTAAATGTAAAACCTAACACCATAAAAATTCTAGAAGAAAACCTAGACAAAACCATTCAGGACATACAGTTAGTCAAGGATTTCATGACTAAAACACCAAAAGCAAGGGCAACAAAAGCCAAAATAGACAAATGGGATTTAATTAAACTCCAGAGCTTCTGTACAGCAAAAGAATCAATCATTAGAGTGAACCAGCAATCAAGAGATTGGGAAAAAATTTTTGCAATCTACCCATCTGACAAAGGCCTAATATGCAGAATCTACAAAAAACTAAAGCAGATTTACAAGAAAAAAACAAACCCATTTAAGTGTGGGAGAAAGATATGAACAGACACTTTTCAAAAGAAGACATTTACAAGGCCAAGAAACATAGGGAAAGTACTCATCATTGGTCATTAAAGAAATGCAAATCAAAACCACATTGAGATACCATCTCATGCCAGTTAGAATGGCAGTCATTAAACAATCTGGAGACAGCAGATGCTGGAGAGGATGTGGAGGAAAAGGAACACTGTTGGTGGAAGTGTAATTTTAGTTTGACCATTGTGGAAGATGGTGTGGCGATTCCTCAAGGATGTAGAAACAGAAATTTCATTTGACCCAGCAATCTCATTACTAGGTATATACCCAAAGGATTATAAATCTATTTTAAAGACACATGCACAGGTGAATTCATTGCAGCACTATTTACAATAGCAAAGACCTGGAACCAACCCAAATGGCCATCAATAATAGACTGGACAAAAAAAATGTGGTACATATACACCATGGAATATTATGCAGCCATAAAAAGGATGAATTCATGTTCTTTGCAGGACATGGATGAATCTGGAAACCATCATTCTCAGCAAACTGACACAAGAATAGAAAACCAAATACTGCATGTTCTCGCTCACAGGCAGGTGTTGAACAATGAGAACACATGACCACAGGGAGGGGATCATCACACACTGGGGTCTGTTGGAGGGGGTTTAAGGGAGAGGCACCAGGGGTTGGGGAGGTTGAGGAGGTTGGGGAGTGATAACATGGGAAGAAATGCCAAATATAGGTGATGGGGGATGGAGGCAGCAAACCACCTTGCCATGTATGTACCTATGCAACAATCCTGCAAGATCTGCACATGTACCCCAGAACCTATAGTACAATAAAACATAAATAAATAATAAAGGACACACATAGTCTGAAAAAGAAAAGATTTTAAGAAACTCCATAAAAATAATAACCCAGATAGCAGGAGTAGGCATACTTACATCAGATAAAATAGGCATTAAATTAAAAACTATCACTGAGACAAAAAAACACTGTTATATAAATAATGAATGAGTCAATACTGGAAAATATAACACTTATATATATGCTCCCATTAGAAAACCCAAATATTACAAAAAATGTTGACAGAACCAAAGGAAGAAGTAAATAATATCATAAGAGTAATAACAGTAGAATTTAATACCTCACGTTTTTTTTCCTGAGACAAAGTTTCACTCAGGTGCCCAGACTAGAGTGCAGTGTTGTTATCTTGGCTCACTGCAACCTCTGCCTCTTGGGTTCAAGCAATTCTCCTATCTTAGCCTCCTGAGCAGCTGTGATTAGAGTCTTCCACTGTCATGACCAGCTAATTTTTTATATTTTTAGTAGAGAGGGGGTTTTACTATGTTGGCCAGGCTGGTCTCCATCTCCTGACCTCAGGTGATCCACCTGCCTCAGCCTCTCAAAGTGCTGGGATTACAGGCCTGAGCCACTGTGCCCAGCCCTCAGTTTTAATAATAGATTAACAATGAAACAAAAGTTTAATAAGAAAATAGACAGCTGTAACAGTACTATAGCCAAAATATACCTAGCAAATATATACAGAACATTCCACCTAACATTATCAGAATGCAGATTCTTCTCAAGCACAAACAGCATATTTCACAGAATAAATAGAATTTTAGGTGAAAAAATAAAGTCAACATTTTTAAGGAGATTGAAATCCTATCAAATTTTTAAATACAATGAAAAGAAACTAGAAATTAATAACAGAAGAAAACTGGAAATATCATAAATATGTGAAAAATAAAACAATCTTAATAAGTCAAACAAGAACTCAAAATGAAAATTTAACAATACAACATAGGGAGTTTGCTACCACCAAGATTGCTTTACAAGAAACGCTAAGGGGAGTTCTTCATGCTGAAAAAATAGGATGGATGGTAATGAATAACACAGACACAACTGAAAGTATAAAACTCACTGGTATAAGTAAGTAAACTGTCAAATTCAGAGCACTCTCATACAACAATCTGTACCTCACATATCTGTAGTATAAATGTTAAAAGACAAAATGATTAAAAATAATAATTATTATTATAATGTTACAGGATATGCCAAGTAAAAAGATTTAAATTGTGACATCAAAAATTCAAATTGTTGAAGGAGTGAAATAAAATTGTAGAGGTGGTTTGTTTTGGGGGGAGGGTGTTGTGTGCATGATCAAAGTTAAGTTGTTCTGAAGAAAAAGTTACAAAAAACCTATTATAACTATTTTTTTTGCAAGCCTCAAAGCAAAAACCTATAGTTGAAACACAAAAATAAAGACTAAAGAATATAAACATACAACTAAAGAAAACTGCATAGCTACAAAGGAAGACAGGAAGAGAGAGAAAAAAAAAGGAACAAAGAATCTATAAAACAACTAGAAAACCATAAAAATGGCAGTATAAATCTTTATCAACAGTTACCTTCAATGTAAATGGATTAAATTCTCTATTCAAAAGTAATACATGGTTGAAAGGAGTAATGATATTAATAATAAGACCCAACAATATGCTGTCTAACAAAAAAATCATTGTAACTGTAAGAACACACACAGACTGAAAGTGAAGCAATGGAAAAGATAATGCAGGCAAATGGAAGCCAAAAAAGAGCACAAGTAGCTATAAAGACAAGGAGCACAAGTAGCTTCCTTGTCTGTTTTTACAGTTTTTGGCTTACAGTCAATTTTTATCATAAACTATATGATAAAATCATAGTTTTTTAAAACAAAAACGGTGATAAAAATAGACTGTAAGGCAAAAACAGTAAAAACATAAGGAAGATTATTATATAATGATAAAGGGGTCACTTCAGCAAGAAAATATAACAATTGTAAATATATTTGTACCCAATACTGGAGCACCTGAACATATAAAGAAAATATTATAGATCTGAAGGGAGAGATAGATTGCAGTGAAATAACAGTACAGGACTCAAAGACCTTTCTTCTAAGAATGGACAGATTATCCAGATAGAAAATCAACAAAGCAACATTATAACTGAACTGCCCTCTAGAACAAATGAACGTTAATATATATGAAATGTTCCTTTCAACAGATACAGAATGCCTATTCTTTTCAACTGCATATGGAACATTCTGCAAAATAGATCATATATTAGGCAGCAAATTGAGTCTTAACAAATATGAGCTGATGGAAATCATATCAAGAACTTCAGAAAATTCACAAATGTGAATTTTTAGAGTAACCAGTAAGATGCTTCTGAACAACAAATGAAGAAATTAAAGGAGAAATTTACAAATTTTCTGAGACAAATGAAAATAAAAACACAAAGCTCCAAAACTTATAGGGTAGGGCAAAAGCAGTTCTAAGAAAAATGTTTATAGCAATAAACGCCTGCTTCAAAAAAGAAAGATCTCAAATAAATAGCCTAACTTGGCACCTCATAGAGTAGCAAAAAGAAAAAAACTAAGCCCAAAGATAGTAGAAGGGTGTGAATTATGAACATCACAATGGTAATAAATGAAATACAGACTAGAAAGAAAATAGAAAAGATCAACAAAACTAAGAGATTGTTTTTGGAAAAGATAAACAAAATGAACAAACATTTTAGCTAGACAAGAAAAAAGAACAAAGACAAATATTAATATATTCAGTAACGAAAAAGGGGGCATTATAATTGATACCACAGAATTACAATGGATCATAATAGACTATTAGGAACAATAAAATATCACAAAATTGCACAATCCAGAGGAAACAGACAAATCTCTGACACATGCAACCTACCAAGGTGAAATTATGAGAAAACAAATCTGAGTAGACCAATAATGAGTATGAAAATTAAATCAGTAATAAAAGTTTTTCATCAAAGAAAAAAAGGTTTTCATCAAAGAAAAGCTCATGACCTGATGGCTTTACTGTTGAATTCTACTAAATATTTTAAAAATAAAATATACCAATTCTTTTTAAACTCTTCCACAAAACTAAGGATCAAGGATTACTTCCAAATGTATTTAATAAGGCCAGAATTATCCTGATACAAAACTCAGAAAAATCCACTACAAGAAGAAGGAATTCTAGGATAACATCTCTAATGATCATTGATGCAAATATCCTCAACAGAATACTAGTAAATCAAATTCAATAGCGCATTGAAAAGACCATTCACCATGACCAAGTGGGGTTCATTACAGGGATGCAAGGATAGTTCAATGTAAGCAAACCAATAAATATACCACATTAACAGAATGAATGATTAAAAAAAAAATCTGATCATCTCAATTGACACAGAAAAAGCCGTGGATAAAAATCATCATTTGATAATAAAAACCCTTTACTATTAGAATAAAAAGGATGTACCTCAATACCATATAGGTCATATATGACAAACTCACAGCTAACATTATATTCAATGCAGAACAGCTGGAAACTTTAAGATCCAGCACAAGACAAGGAAGCACACTCTCACCATTTCTATTCAACACAGTACTGCAAGTCCTAGCCAGAGCAATTAGGAAAGAGAAAGAAATAAAATCCATACAAATTGTAAAGAAATAAGTTAAATTGGTGTTTTGGGTTTTGTTTTCTTTCTTTCTTTTTTTTTTTTTTTTTGCAGGTGGCATGATCTTACATACAGAAAAACTTAAAGACTTCACAAAAAGAACTGTTAGAACTAATAAAAATTATTCAGTAAAGTTGAAGGATATAAAATCAGTATACGAAACTCAGTAGCATTTCTATAAACTAACAACAAAATATATTAGAAATGTTTAAAAACTCAATTACAGAAAGGGGAGTACTAAACACTGGGGTCTATTGGGGGGAAAAGGGGAGGACCAGTGGGAGGGGGAGGTGGGGAGGGATAGCCTGGGGAGAAATGCCAAATGTGGGTGAAGGGGAGAAGGAAAGAAAAGCACACTGCCATGTGTGTTCCTACGCAACTGTCTTGCATGCTCTGCTCATGTACCCCAAAACCTAAAATCCAATAAAAAATTAAAAAGAAAAAAATCAATTACAGTATTCTAAAAATGTAAAATACTTATGAATAAATTTAACAAAAGGAGTGGAAGATCTCTACCTGGAAAACTGTAAAACATTAATGAAAGAAAGTGAAGAAGACGCTGAATAAAGTAATCTTGATCAAAGAAGAACAAACCAGGATACATTACACTGTCTGACATCAAAATACACTACAAAGCATTAGTAACCAAAGAAAAATGCAGTGTGAAACTGGACTAATACAAGTATTATACCGGCATAAAAACATGGAGCTGGCATGAAGAATGGAGAATGCTGAAATAATTCATTTACAGCTATCTGATTTTCAAAAAATGTGACAAGAGCACACAATGGGAAAGGGATAGTCTTCAGTAATGGTGTTTGAAAAACTGGATATGCAGGACAGTGGAGCTAGACCCTTATTTCATACCATATACAAAAACCAAAGTGAATTAAAGACTTAAATGGAAGACTGAAAACTATGAAACTATTAGGGGAAAATCTTCATCACATTGATCTCCAAAATGATTTTTTTATATGATCCCCCCAAAAAGCAATAAAAGCAAAAATAGACAAATGGGATGATAAACATATAAAAGGTTCAATCTAGGTAAAGACACAATCATCTGAGTGAAGAGACACCCTACAAAATGTGAGAAGAAATTTCCAACACCTAAAAATGGGTTAATATCCAAAATATATAAAATATTCAAACAACTCAATAGCAAGAAAACAAGTACCTAATTAAAAAGTGAGCCAAGGATATTAATAAACATTTCTCAAAAGAAGACATACAAATGTCCAACATACCTATAAAAAATATTCAACATCACTAATCATCAGGGAAACACATAATAAAATCAATATGAGCTATCATCTCACATCTGTTAGGATGGTTATTATCAGAAAAGACAAAAGATAAATGTTGGCAAGGATGTGGAGAAAAGAGAATATTTACACATTAAAAGTAGGAATTTAAATTAGTACAGTTGTTATGAAAAACTGTATGGAAGTTCCTCAAAAAATTAAGAATAGAACTATTATAGGATCTAGAAATCCCACTATTGGATATAATAAAGTAGAATCAGTACACTATTTTCTCATGTTTATTGTGGGATTATTCACAATAGCTAAGACATGAACAGCCTAACAGTCCAGCAACAAATGAATGGATAAAGAATATGGAGTATATATACATAATGAAATACTATTTGACCTTAAAAAGAAGGAAATCCTGTTATTTGCTACTATATGGATAAAACTATAGAATGTGATGCTAAATGTAATGAGCCAGGTACAGAAACATAAGTACAACTTGATCACACTCACATGTGGAATCTAAAAACATTGATGGCACTGAAGTAAAGAGCAGAATGATGGTTTTTCAGGGCTTGCTCAGTTGACTCAGTGGCTGGGCAGATGTTGCTCAAAGGAAACAAAATTTCAGTACGATAGCAGTAAGTTCAAGAGACGTATTATACAACATGGCCACTATTCTTAGTAACAATATATTGTACTCTTAAAAAATGCTGTGAGAGTGGACGTTAACTATTCTCACTAAAAAATGATAATTTTGAGTTATGTACATGTTAATTAGCTGGATTTAGTCAGCTATGTATACATACATTGTGGAATGTGTGCATAGATACATACATCCACAATGTATATATATTTCATGCATACATGGAATGTATACATATATACACAATGTATACCTATTTCAAAACATCATATTGTACATGACAAATACTTATGATTTTATCTGCAAATTTAAAAAATAAAGGGAACATATCAAAACCAACACAAATATATAAAAAAACATACTGAAAGTTAAGGGATGCAGCGGTAGCACTAAAAGTGAAGTTTATAGTGATGAATAACTAAATTAAAAAATAAAGAAAGATCCCCCCAAAAAGCAAAAAACTATACCTCAATGAACTAGGAAAATAATAAGCTAAGCCCCAAGTTAGTGTAAGGAAATTATAAAAATTAGTGCAGAAATAAATAGAGAAGAGAAAAATAACAGAAAAAGGAGTCAATGGAACTAAGAGTTGGTTTTTTGAAAAGATAAAGTTAACAAAACTTTAGCTAGACCAACAGCAAAAAAGGGAAGACTCAAATAAATCAGAAATGAAGGTGGAGACATAACAACTGATACTACATAAACAGGGTTATGAGAGACTACTATGAAGAACTATAGCCAATAAACTGGATAATCTAGAAGAAATGCATAAATTCATAAAAAACTCTAACAAGGCTGAATCATGAAGAAATAGAAAGTCTGAACAGATCCATAACTAGCATGATGATCGAATCAGTAATCAAACACCTTCCAACAAAGAAAAACCCAGGACTATGGCTTTAATGGAAGACTCTACTCATGCTTGAAGAGTTAATGCCAATTTTTTTTTCAAACTCTTCCCAAAAGATTGAAAAGAAGGAAACACTTCCAAACTCATTTTATGTGCCCAGCATTACCCTGTTACCAAAGCCATGCTTAAAGATACTACAGGTGCTCTTTGGCTTACTAAAGGGTTACATCCTGATAAACCCATTGTAAATCAAAAATATTAAGTTGGAAATGTAATACCCCAAAATTTTATCATAAAGTTAGAAAATTGTAACCCAAACCATAAGTTTGGATATTCCTCAACTTACTATGGATTTATGTCAGAATAAACCCATTGTAAAGTAGAAAAATCCTAAATTGAACCATTGTATATCAGAGACAATCTGTACAAGAAAATGAAACTACAGGCCAATATTCCCCACGAATGTAGATGTAAAAATACTCAACAAAATACTAGAAAACTAATTCAATACCACATTAAAATTATACAAAATGACCAAGTGGGATTTATTCCTGAGATCCAAGGATGGCTCAATGGGTTAACATGTGAAATAAATCAATGAGATACACCATATGTCTTAGTTCATTTGGGCTGCTATAACAAAATAACACAACCTGGGTGGTTTATAAACAACTCTCATCTGAGTAGTCTAAGATGAAAGCACCAACAGAGTTTTTATCTGATGAGGATCTGAACCCCATGAACAGCTTATTTTCCCTACATCCTCACATGGTGAAAGGTACTAGCTAGCTCTCTGGAATTTCTTTGATTAAAAACACTAATCCCGGTCATGATGGTAGAGCCCTTATGACCTAATCACCTTCCAAAGACCCCATCTTCTAATACCATCACATTAGAGGTTAGGTTTTAATGTATAAATTGGGATGATACAACTATTTACACTATAGCACCACATTAAAATAATAAAGAGTAAAATTCACAAGATTATCCAAGTAGAGGAAAACAATATTTGACTAACTTCAATATCCTTTTATGATTTAAAAAAACTCACTCAATACTAGAAATAAAAGGTATTAACTCAACATACTAAGGACCGTATATGAAAAGCCTATAGTTGACACCATACTCAATGATAAAAAACTGAAAACTTTCCATTTCAGATCAGAAACAAGGTAAGAACACTCTCACCACTTTTATTCAACATAGTACAGGTAGTCCTAGCTAGAACACTTAGGCAAGAAAAAGAATCAAAAGGCATCCAACTTGTAAAGGGAGAAGTAAAATTATCTCTGCTTGCAGGATACATGATATTGTAGACAGAAAATCAGAGAGATTCCACAAAAATGCTGTTATAAATAAAATATAAATTCAACAAAGTTTCAGGATAGAAAATCAATATATAAATATTGGTCACACATATTCATTAACAATAAATAATTTTTAAACAATTTGTTAAACATCTAATTTACAATAGTATAAAAAGTAAAAGAAAACTTAATGAAGGTAATCAAGAAAGCAAAAGACTTGTACATTAAAAAGTATAAAACATTCCTGAAAGAAATGAAAGAAGACACAAATAAATGGAAAATATTTCATGTTCATGGATTGGAAGATGTTGTTGAAATATCCATACCACCCAAAGCAATCTACAGATTTCAATGTAATTCCTAGCAAAAAATTAATGGCATTTTGCAAAAATAGAAAAATCAGTTCTAACATTTATATGGAATCACAAGGCAACTCAAATAGTCAAAATGATCTTTATTTATTGCAAAATATTTGCAAACTCAATATCTGACAAAACTGGAGGCCTCACACTTCTGGACTTCAAAACATATTACAAAATGACAGCAATCAAAGCTGTAAGGAACTGGCATAAAGGCAGACAAATAGGCCAAAGCAACACAATAGAGAGCCCAGAAGTAGACCTAGCCACATGTAGTGAACTGACCTGTGGCAAGAGTAATACACAATGGGGAAATGATAGTCTTTTCAACAAATAGTGTTATGAAAACTGGATAGGATATCCAAATGTAACAGAACAAAATTGAACTCTCATCTTATAGCATACATAAAAATCAACTCAAAATTGATTAAAGACTTAAACATAAGACCTGAGGCTGTAAAACTACAAGAAGAAATCATAGAGAAATAGCTTCAGGACATTGGACTTGGCAATGCTTTCTTGGATATGAAACCAAAAGAACAGGCAGCCAAAGAAAATTAGATAAGTGAGATTTCATCAAACTAAAATGTTTCTGCACTGCAAAGGTAACAATTAACAGAGTTAAAAGGCAACCTATGGAATGGGAGAAAATATTTGCAAAAACTCCATATCTGACAAGGGTTTGTTATTCAATATACATAAGAAATTCCAAAACCTCAATAGCAAAAATAACAATCTGATTAAAAATATTAGCAAAGGACTTGAACAGACATTTTTCCAAATAAGGCATACAATTGGGCAACTGGTATATTTTAAAAATGCTCAACATTGCTAATCATCAGAGAAATCCAAATCAAACCCACAAGATATTGGCACACACCTATTAGATTGGTTATCGTGAAATAAATAAGAGATAAGTATTGGCAAGAATGTGCAAAACAGGGAACTCCTGCATACTGTTGGTGGAAATGTAAAATGGTAAAGCCACTGTGGAATACAATATGGAATTTCTTCAAAAACTAAAAAATGTAACTACTATATGATCCAGCAACCATACTGCTGGATATCTAGCTAAAAGAACTAAAATATGTATTTCTTTGAATATATTCCCATGTTTTTATAGCACTATTCACAATAGCCAAGATGTGGATACACCCTAAATGTCCATCAAAGGATGAATGGATTTAAAAATGAGATATATACATATAATTGTATGTGACTATGTAAAATATACACATTATTCAGCCTTAATAAAGAAGGAAATCCTGCCATATATGACAACATGGATGAACTTTGAGGGCATTATTTTAAGTGGAATTAGCCTATGATAGAAAGACACATACTGTGTGAGTCCACTTATATAAGTTATCTAAGGTAGTCAAAATCATAGAAGTAGAAAGTAGAATGGCAATTGCCAAGGACTAGGGGGAATGAATAATAAGGAATTGCTGTTCAATTGGTATATAAATTTAGTCATGCAAAACAAAGAAATTCCATAGGTCTTCTATATAACAATGTGCCTTTAATTAATAATACTGTAGGCTAGGCATAAGAAAACATAAAAATAAAAAACTAGCTCCAGCTACTTGGGAGGCTGAGGCAAGAGAATCTCTTGAGCCTAGGAGGCAGATGTTGAAGTGAGCCCAGATCAATATATCAACCCATTGATTGATCTAAATATATCTGAAAATAAACAATTATCAGTCACTTTCCTTTTGAATTCCATGCTTAGAATACATAAAAAGAGGAGTATGGATCTAAGATGGCCAAAAAGGAACAGCTCTGGAGTGCAGTTCCCAGCAAGAACAATGCAGAGGGTGATCACCACATTTCCAAATGAATTTTTACTGCCCACGGACCATGAGATTCCTGGGATGAAAAGTGCCACCAGCTTCCAGAACGGCTGTTTCAGCCAGTGCAGCAGGTCTTCACACAAAATCTCACACAAATCTGGGTGGCTCTTTCAACTGGCACCTGCAATGCCTGGAAGACAGAGCTGCCCATTCAACCGTAAAAAAGGGGGCTGAAACCCAGAGCCAGGTGATCTGGCTTGGCAGGTCCCACCCCCACAAAGACCAGCAATCTGAAATGAGCTAGATTGAGAGTTTCACAGCAAGCACAGCTGGATCCAGGATGGTCCAGCTCTGTGAGGGGAAGGGCAACCACCATTACTGAGGCAGTCTACCACTACTGAGGCAGTCCACCATTACCAAGGCAGACTGCCATTACTATACCTCTGAAAACAAAACTGCAAGGAAGTTCACACAGCAGCAGGAGAGAGCCCAGTGTGGCTCAGCAATGCCTCTGTTGGTAGGCTGTGACTAGGCTACCTCCTTGCTGGGCAGGGCATCTCTGAAAAGAGGCAGCAGCACATTAGGAAAATAAAGCCCCACCTTCCTAGGACAGAGCTCCTGAGAAAAGGCAGTTATGAGTTCCACTGCAGCAGACTTAACTTACCAGCCCAGCAGATTTAAATGGACCAACGGAGCTCCCAGCACAGCAATTGAAGTCCTATAAGGGACAGACTGTCTCCTCAAAAAGCTTCCCAACCCCCATATATCCAAAGAGACACCTCATAAAAGAGAGCTCAGGCTGATATCTGGTGTGTATCCTGGAACAAAAATTACAGAAGAAATTGGCAGCAACCCTTACTATTCTGCAGCCACTGCAGGTGATCCCCAGGCAAGGAGGATCTGAAATGGACCTCCAGAGGTCCGACAGCAGAGGGGCATGACTGTTAGAAGGAAAACTATAAAACAGAAAGATATAACTTCAACATCAAGAAAAAGGACATTCACTCAGAGACCCCATCCAAAAGTCACCAACTAAAAAGACCACAGGTAGATAAATTTACAAAGATGGGAAGCAACCAGTGTAAAAGGATGAAAACACCAAAAACCAGAACACCTCTCCTTCTCCAAGGGATCACAACTCCTCACAGCAAGGGAACAAAGCTGGATGGAGAATGAGTCTAATGAATTGGCAGAAACGGGCTTCAGAAGGTGGGTAATAACAAACTTCTCAGAGCTAAAAGAACAGGTTTTAACCGAATGCAAAGAAACTAAGAACCTAAAAAAAAAGTTTTGACAAAATGCTAATGAGAATAGAGAAGAATATAAATGACTTGAGGGAGCTGAAAAACACAACATGAGAACTTTGCAAAGCATGCACAAGTTTCAATAGCCAAATCGACCAAGCAGAAGAAAGGATATCAGAGATTGAAGATCAACTTAATTAGAGAAAAGAATAAAAAGAACAAAGCCTCCAAGAAATATGGGATTATGTGAAAAAACCTAATCTATGTTTGATAGCTATACCTAAATGGGACCGAGAATGAATCCAAGCTGGAAAACACTCTTCGGGATATTATCCAGGAGAACTTTCCCAACCTAGCAAGGCAGGCCAATATTCAAGTCAAGGAAATACAGAGAACACTACAAAGATATTTCTCAAGAAAAGTAAACCCAAGGCACATAATTGTCAGATTCACGAGGGATGAAATGAAGGAAAAAATGCTAAGGGCAGCCAGAAAGAAAGGTCGGGTTACCCACAAAGGGAAGCCCATCAGACTAACAGTGGATCTCTGGGCAGAAACCCTACAAGCCAGAAGAGAGTGGGGGCCAATATTCAACATTCTTAAATAAAACAATTTTCAACCTAGAATTTCATATCCAGCCAAACTAAGCTTTATAAGTGAAGGAGAAATAAAATCCTTTACAAACAAGCAATTGCTGAGAGATTTCATCACCACGAGTCCCGCCTTACAAGAACTCCTCAAAGAAGCACTAAACATAGGAACAACCAGTACCAGCCACTCCAAAAATGTACCAAATGGTAAAGAGCATTGACACAATGAAGAAACTGTGTCAACTAACAGGCAAAACAACCAGCTAGTATCAAAATGGCAGGATCAAATTCATACATAACAATATTAACCTTAAATGTAAATAGGCTAAATGTGCCAATCAAAAGACACAGACTGGCAAACTGGATAAAAAGTCAAAACCTATTCATGTGCTGTATCCAGGAAACCCATCTCATGTGCAAAATAAAGGGATGGAGGAAGATTTATCAAGCAAATGGAGAGCAAAAAAAAAAAAAAAAAAAAAAAGGAGTTGCAATCATAGTCTTTAATAAAAAAGACTTTAAACCAACAAAGATCAAAAGAGACAAAGAAGGACATTATATCATTACATAATGGTAAAAGGATCAATGCAACAAGAAGAGCTATGGATCCTAAATATATACACACCCAATACAGGAGCACCCAGATACATAAAGCAAGTTCTTAACGACCTACAAAGAGACTTAGATCCCACACAATAATAGTGGGAGACTTTAACACTCCACTGTCAATGTTAGATAGATCAACAATACAAAAAATTAACAAGGATATCCAGGACTTGAACTCAGATCTGGACCAAGCAAACCTAATAGTCATATACCGAACTCTCCACCCCAAATCCACAGAATATACATTCTTCTCAGCACCACATTGCACTTACTCTAAAATTGACCACATAGTTGGAAGTAAATCACTCCTCAGCAATTCATAATAATGGAAATCGTAACAAACACTCTCTCAGACCACAGTGTAATCAAATTAGAACTCAGGATTAAGAAACTAACTCAGAACAACACAACTTCTGGGAAACTGAACAACTGGCTCTTTAATGTTGACTGGATAACCAATGAAATGAAGGCAGAAATAAAGATGTTCTTTGAAATCAACGAGAATGAAGACACAATGTACCAGAATCTATGGGACACATTTAAAGCAGTGTCTAGAGGGAAATCTATAGCAATAAATGCCCACGTAAGAAGCAAGGAAAGATCTAAAATCAACACCCTGTTGTCAAAATTGAAAGAACTAAAGGAGCAAAATCAAAAAAACTCAAAAGCTAGCAGAAGACAAGAAATAACTAAGATCAGAGCAGAACTGAAGGAGATAGAGACACAAAAATCCCTTTAGAAAAGCAATAAATCCAGGAGCTCATTTATTGAAGAGATCAACAAAATAGACCACTAGTCAGATTAATAAAAAAGAAAAGAGAAGAATCAAATAGATGCAATAAAAAAATGATAAAGGGGATATCACCACCAATTCCATAGAAATACAAACCATCATCAGAGATTACTACAATCAACTCTATGCACATAAACCAGTAAATCTGTACGAAATGGATACAATCCTGGACAGCTGCACCTTCCCAAGCCTAAACCAGGAAAACATCGAAACCCTGAATAGACAAATAATAAGGGCTGAAGTTGAGGTGGCAATTAATAGCCTACTAACCAAAAAAAGCCCAGGTCCAGATGGGTTCACAGCTGAATTCTACCAGACATACAAAGAGGAGCTGGTACAATTCTGTCTGAAACTATTCCAAACAATCCAAAAAGAGGGAATCCTTCCCAAATCATTTTATGAGACCAACATCATCCTGATACCAAAACCTGGCAGAGACTCAACTAAAAAAGAAAACTTCTGGCCAATATCCATGATGAACATAGATGTAAAATATTCAATAAAATACTTGTAAACCAATTGCAACAGTACATCAAAAAACTTATTTATCATGATCAGGTAGGCTTCATTCTGGGGATGCAAGGCTGGTTCAACATGCACAAGTCTATAAATGTAATTCACCACATAAACAGAACCAAAGACAAAAACCATATGATTATCTCAATTGGTGCAAAGAAGGCCTTTGACAAAATTCAATAGCCATTTGTGCTAAAAATTCTCAATAAACTGGGTATTGATGGAATGTATCTCAAAATATAAAAGCTATTTATGACAAACCCACAGCCAGTATCATACAGAAGGGGCAAAAACTGGAAGCATTCCCTTTGAAATCTGGCACTAGACAAGGATGCCCTCTCTCACCATTCCTATTTAATATAGTATTGGAAGTTCTAGCCAGAGCAATCAGGCAAGCAAAAGAAATAAAGCATATTCAATTAGGAAAAGAGGAAGTCAAATTGTCTTTATTTATAGAAAACATGATTGTATATCTAGAAGACCCCATTGTCTCAACCCCAAATCTCCTGAAACTGATAAGCAAGTTCAGCAAAGTCTCAGCATACAAAATCAATGTGCAGAAAACACAAGCATTCCTACACAATAACAGACTAAAAGAGAGCCAAATCAAGAACAAACTGTCATTCACAATTGCTACAAAAAGAATAAAATACCTAGGAATACAGTTAACAAAGGTTGTGAAAGACTTCTTCAAGCAGAACTACAAACCACTGATCAAGGAAATAAGGGAGGACACAAACAGATGGAAAAACATTCCATGCTCATGGTTAGGAAGAATCAATACCATGAAAATTTCCATGTTGCACAAAGTAATTTATAGATTCAACACTATCCCTATCAAGCTACCTATGACCCTCTTTGCATAACTGGAAAAAACACCTTAAACTTCACATGGAACCAAAAGAGAGCCTGCATAGCCAAGACAACTTTAAACAAAAAGAACAAAGCTGGAGACATCACACTACCTGACTTCAAACTATCCTACAAGGCTACAGTAATAAAAACAGCATGGTACTGGTACCAAAACAGAGATATAGATCAATGGAACAGAACAGAGGCCTCGGAATAAATGTCACACATCTACAACCATCTGATCTTTGACAAAAACAAGAATGCAGAAAGGATTCCCTGTTTAATAAATGATGTTGGGAAAACTGGCTAGCTATGTGCAGAAAGCAAAAACTGGACCCCTTCCTGACACCTCACAGTAAAATTAACTCCAGATGCATTAAAGACTTAAACATAAGACCTAACACCATAAAAACCCTAGAAGAAAGCCTAGGGAAAACCATTCAGGACATAGGCATAGGCAAGGATTTCATGACTAAAACACCAAAAGCATTGGCAACAAAAGCCAAGATGGATAAATGGGATTTAATTAAACTCCAGAACTTCTGTACAGCAAAAGAAACAATCATTACAGTGAACCTGTATCCAACAGAATGGCAAAAAGATTTTGCAATCTACCCATCTGACAAAGGGCTAATATCCAGAATCTACAAAGAACTAAAACAGATTTAAATGAAAAAAACAAACTCATTCAAAAGTGGGCAAAGGACATGAACAGACGCTTTTCAAAAGGAGGCATATATGTGGCCAACAAACATGAAAAACTGCTCATCATCGCTTGTTATTAGAGAAATGCAAATCAAAACCACATTGAGATACCATCTCACGCCAATTAGAATGGCAATCATTAAATAATCTGGAGACAACAGATGCTGGAGAGCATGTGGAGAAATAGTAACAAATAGACGGTTGGTAGGAGTGTAAATTAGTGCAAAAGTTGTGGAAGACAGTGTTGCAATTTCTCAAGGACCTAGAAATAGAAATTCCATTTGACCCAGCAATCCCATTACTGGGTATATATCCAAAGGATTATAAATCATTCTACTATAAGGACACATGCACATGAATGTTCATTGCAGCACTGTTTACAATAGCAAAGACCTGGAACCAACCAAAATGCCCATGATGATAGACTGGACAGGGAAAAGGTGGCACATATACACCATGGAATACTATACAGCCATAAAAAGTGATGAATTTGTGTCCTTTGTAGGGACATCGATGAACCTGGAAACCATCACTCTCAGCAAACTGACACAAGAACAGAAAATCAAACACCACATCTTCTCACTCATAGGTGGGTATTGAACAATGAGAATTCATAGACACAGAGAGTAGAACATCACACACTGGGGTTTGTTGGGGGGAATAGGAGAGGGACAATGGTGGGTAGAGAAGTTGGGGAGGGATAACATGGGGAGAAATGCCAGATATAGATAATTTGGAGATGGAGGCAGCAAACCACGTTGCCATGTGTGTATCTATGCAACAATCCTGCATGTTCTGTTTTGCACATGTACCCCAGAACCTAAATTGCAATTTAAAAAATTATATATATGTATATATATGTGATAATATATATACATATATATACATACACACATATATATGA
The DNA here is from genome assembly GCF_049354715.1 of Callithrix jacchus. NCBI lineage: Eukaryota > Metazoa > Chordata > Mammalia > Primates > Cebidae > Callithrix > Callithrix jacchus. The sequence goes on along the minus strand of NC_133505.1, from coordinate 110,101,134 downwards.
TGTGTATGTATATATGTGTATATGTGTATATATATGTGTGTATGTATATATATTATATATAAAGAATTTGTAGGAAGAAAAACAAAGACTATTTTAAAAGTTTTTAAATCCAGCAAAAACAAAGAAAAGAAGTATCTACCAAGCAGTGAGATATATGCTTGTAAAACAGTTTCCCTTGGTATAATACCTCTCTTAAAATGGCAGTAATGTATATATGCTAAGTAATAATCATTTTTTGGTTACAAAACTTTACACTTAACACTAGAAGAAAAATAATTTTCACTTTCAATAATTACAGTTGTCTAGACAGATTACTCAGAATCTGAAATCCTTTTATAGCTAGAGATTGTAGATTTCTCATCTGACAGGCAAATTTGACTTCACATTTTCTATTAGTTGAGATCTTTATAATATGTCATTAACCTTTTTATCCCCATGCTTTTTAGATAAATCTAAAATTCAGAAGCAACAATACTGAACCACAAACCTGCAGAAAAGAGCACTTTTCAACCTTTCTCTGCTGTTTCTCTGCAACATAGAATATTTAAGAATGCAGATTAACGATTTTAAATCACATTTCAGGTATCTGTTGATACAATATAGTATGCTGTAACTTTATTATGTGTAATACAAACTATTATTGATCTGGGTTTTTTTTTCTTGATTAGATACTTAAAAAGATACAAGTAGGATGGAAGTATAGGCCATATCATGTCAAATGGTAGTTATTTATATACATGCTTTATGCAGGTTATCCAGAGACCAAATTAAAGGGACCAACTACCAAGTGAGAGTTAGGAAGACTAAATTTTTTTGTTTCAATGGAGAGACTCATCTAGGTTACATTAAGTAGTGCTAGTCTAGTGTAAGATCATAGACAGGAATATTTCAGCCACTTCTTAGAAGAATCCTGGAAAGATTGAACAATCAAGTCGGAATTGAAGGACAATAAAGTGCCTTGAGCTAGGGTGATCTAACAGCACTGGAAGTCTGAAGTCTGACCACTAGGAAGTCTCTGAACAAGAACTCGGAAGTCTGACAACTAGGTTACCTTGCCATCCTTCAGGAAGTGACAGCCTGATGAACTTGACTCTAGATCTCTTTATACCTCTCGACCGTTTTGAAATGTACACTTTTATCTTTTCTGCTTTCTCATCTATAACATTGTTACCCAATTTCTCCAGTTCAGCTTTATGCAAAATAGGATCTGGCTATCCAGAGGATTAGCATCTTCCACTTTAGGGAGAGCCTTGAAAGACATCATAGGTACTGTTCAATAGAGAGGTCACCTAGAGACAAGTACCAACTCCCTGGGTCCAAAAGTGGGAGTCAGAGTGTGAGATTTGTTATGTGGAAGAAGTCCCTTAAAGAAGACTGTGGGTGAGAACTGTTAGAAAATTAACGTGGCTGGGCTGAGTGGCTGCCATTCTGTCATCAACACCTGAGCAAGGCCAAGTGGGGAAGATAATATGAGAAAATAGTTTATAGCCAGTAAATGAGCATGTCGAACTGAAAGAGCTGCAGAGTAGAACAGATGGGAGTTTGGAGTTAAAAAAAATCAAGGGTCAAGTGAGATAAGAGAAGAGGGAAAAAAAGTAAAGACTAAAATAAATGCTACAGGTTGAAGGCTAATTGGTATGACTCCCCCAACACTAGGTTCCATCTGCCTATTTTTCCTATGTATATATTTTGAACTTTTTAACATATTCACTACAGAAAGTATAAAAATATTGGAATCTAAATTAGGTTTACCCAGGATTTATGGACTATAAACATGACAGTGCGAGCACAACCTCAATTATTATTTACATGCTCAGAATGTAATTGGTTCCAATAAAAGTTTTAGTCTCTGACCCACTCCCAACTTTTAACTGTGTTTACTCTGGTAGTATGGGTAATCGTGAGGGGGATTGGCTGGGAGGAGGTAGAGATTATCCCTTTTATTATTTATATATTCATTAAATAGTGACAGGTAAATATGAAATATATTCATTAAATAATGACATGTATGCTTTTTATGTATTTTTAATTTTTTTTCAAGTAATTAAAAAAAACTCACAAGAATTTAGTAGCCTTTCTGGATACGAGTATAGTTTTTGAGCATGCATTTACATATGAATATGTAATATTAAAATTATTTTGACCAAAAATTCTATGGTTGAATATGAAAGTTTTTCCTCTATCATGTGAGGAAAGAAACAGATATGCCATTGCTATAAATATAAAGCTCAGAAAACGGGACAAGAAGTATAACATTGCCAATGAAAGAGGAAAAGAGAAAGAAAATATATGAAGTTCATTTAAATACAAACAGGCTTTACAAAAATCTTTGTAAAAATTATTTTTAAATTTGTTGAAATTAGTAAAATAATATCCTTATATTTTTACATTTTAAATGTTTTAATCTTTTTATAACCAAGAAAAAATATGGAACCACAGAATAATTTTTTAATGGAGTTTGAGGAAGTACATACTTGGTTAATTTTATGCTATTTTAGTGGTCTAATTATTAATCAGGCAAACACAAATGTGCATATTATAAGCTGATTTGAGCAGGGGTTCTGAAAATAGCTAACTGCAACCCTAGTGAAATTACAAATTGTTTTACTTGAATAATTGCTTTGAAAAGATTAATTTTTCTCTTCTATTTTCATTTAGCCAAAATCTATTTAATATTGGACCACACCTAAACTCAACACTGAGGAGATAATTAAGTTTTGCTAAGTAAAGGGAAGGACATAGCCAAAATTACTTTTTCTTATAGCTGAAACAAAATTTTTGAAATTAGCAGATAATTGCTATGTTCTTAAGAAAAGATAATTCATTGTTCCTCCTAAATTTCAAGTTATTTATAGAACAGATTCTTAACCTTTATAATAACTGATAAGAAGATTATTCAATTTATAAATACCATTTGAAGACATCAGACTTACATTTAACTCAATACGTTTTTATGAAGAAATGCTCTTACTTACTACTTAGATCTTATATAAAATCATTATATACGATTATTAAAAGCCAGATGTTTACAAAACAATACAAAAGATCTGTAGCGAAGTTGAAACAAAAAGATGAATTACCACTTTAGTCCAGTAGTTGTGATACTTAAAAGAATGTAATAATCTTCTTTCAAATGCTAAAGATTAAAAAGAAAAAGAGAGAGAAAAAAATTTGGTTCTGCCTTATCTGCAACCCTCCTCCCTTAGAAATTGCCTCTGGTTAGAATTATTGTGAATTTGTGGCTGAAAATCATGCTAAAAAATATAAACCTTTCTAGCTGACTTCTAAATGGAACTCAAATACAATTCAGGTCATCTAGCAGGCATAAACCATTTCCAGGTAGTAGAAAATGTTGAGGAATAAGAGCAAAAGGAACATACACAATAGCAGGGGAAGAGTGAGTATTTTGAAGAGGCACTACTTGATTAACAATTATTTGGTAACAGCAGAGTCTCAAACCATCTTGGAGGCTTTTGCTATTATGGTCCAGAGACAGCCTGGAATTCCAGTGAGTCTGGTAACATAAAGAAAAATGTCTAAGAAAAAGCCAGTAACTCGAGTGAGATTGGACAAGATAAAGGGTTTCCTACGGACCCCACAGAAAATTTGGAGACTCTTCCACCAACTCTCACTGTTCATGTGTTCTAGTTCCCTTGCATGTCACTAAATAGGTTTAGTTACAATTTTTAGCATCAAATTTTATTCAGTGGCCCTGATATCTGACTAAGCATCACATGGGGATTGAATAAACTGACACACCCTTGTCTCATAGTCAAATTCCTATGAAAATATCATATGTAAACTTGTGAATGCTCAGAAAAAAATTATTTTTACCCAGATTCTACATTTTATGCATATTTGAATATATAAGAGTGGGACCACATGAAAACAGTTAAGTAGTTCACAGCCACAGAGTTCATCAGTCTTCTGTCAGAAGGTAGCACTCTGTATCTGTCCCCAGGCAATGCATCATCATCCCCATCAGACACGGGCCTCTAAAACACAAGCTCTGCCTTCTAAGTTCAGTGCACACAGACCAGGTATATCTCTTACTTACTCATCAATCTTTTCGAAGAGCTACAGTTACCTCCCTCACCTGAGAGGAGTGGTCATCCCCAGCCAAAGGCAACTCTTGTGAAGACTGAGTGCCCCGTAATCCTTGGTAATAGCTGTACAGAATTTTTTGGCAACTGTCTGACCAGAGTAATACACCAAGCTGCCCACATACACTGTTACTGTCGGTCAGCAGCAAGAGATGATCATTTCCCATGCTCTGTGATCTCTTTTTTCTTCATCATTATACACATTATTTTCCCTTTCCCCTTCTCTGAACAAATTAGTTCCATTATTTGCCAATTTCAAGTTTCATGTCATGATTTTAAAAACTCTCTTGTTCTGTCTTCGCCAAATACTTGTTTCACCATTGTGTCTTAATTGAACCCAGTCTCCACAGCTTCAGAATAAAAATTCCTGCAGCCCACTAGTTTCAGAATAATGAAGTAAGACCTGTTCTCTGCCAGTGTTATCCCCAGACCTTAGCTATCCATCTTCTTATAAAAACAGCTCATCATTAGAAGCCCTTGACTTTTGGTTGTCCCAAAGGGCCTTGGCTCTTCCTGATGAAGATTTACAGACCAGTAAAATGGCTGGTCTTTTCATGCTAGTAGCTGCAATAATACTGAATGACTATGGTGTCCCTGAGAATGTCTAATCTCATCGTTTTCCTTCTTGCATCCTTGATCTTCTCAGTTCTAATGAACTTAATCTCTAGACTGCACTGACTACCCACTCATATTGCCACAGCAAAACCTGGTCAAAATCCAGAACTGCTTTATCTCTGAGAAACTAAATTCACTGATCCCAGTCTAACTATGATGTGACTCTCACATTGTCTTTTCCACTATATCTATTTTTCAGATTCCTAAAACTAGAACCTTATTTCTTCTAGTTTTCCTGAACCCATGAAAAACTTTCTGCTTCACTTTATTACCTATCTTGTTTGAGTTGTGGGACTCATCTTTTCAGACTACTGTCTTCAAAATCCAGCTTCATTACCCCATTACCTTCTGTTGCTTTAGGCCAGAAACATCAAGAAATTGAATCAACTCAAGCATCTGTTCTTGCCAGAAAGATCACACAACCATACAGATTAATGCTACCAGTTCGCTGTTGCTAGCTTCAACAGGTCTCTCCCCATCCATCTAATTACTATTGTCTCCCCTATTTATTGTTCAAACTTTTTTCTCTGCTAAGAGGTGTGATCCTGACTATCCCTCTTTACAATTTCAGCATTTGGCCGTGCTTCCTCTGGACAGAGAAAACAGAAGTCCACCACATTCTTGCCTCCTTTTCTCTATGTACCTCTGAGAACTTCCCCTTCTCCAATCTAAAATTAGTACTCTTCTGTGAATCTTCAGTTTCTCCCTCTCCCTGTCCATATGCAAGAAAACCTAATCAAGCCTACCACATAAAAGGTGGGGAGCATATACCTTAGCATACCTCTGTAACCCTATTTTAATATTTAAAAGTAAAATATCCCCAGAAATACATTTACACTTCACAGCCCCACCACCCTTGTATTTTCCAGCTTCTAAACACAAACCCATCCACTACTCTGAAGAATATGAAACGGCTCCCAAGAATGGCTTTTCAAGCCATTAAATAGAATTTCCTATTTCTTACTTGACCTCTTAGTGGCTTCTGACCACTTTTGACCACCTGTTTCTTCAGTATATTCTCTCAGTTTCCAGGACAACACGCTCTCCTATTTTATTACCTTCCTCTTCTTTACTGCTCCTATTTGTTAGGCTCTTCTTATTCTGTTCATGATTTGGTGATGTTTGGGTTCTTGTTCCACGTCTGCTTCAACATTACAACTTTCTTTTGTTTTAGTGATGTGATCTCATCCATAGCTTAAATTAACTATATACTTCCAAAGAGCTTAGAAATTCTAAGGCCTGATCTCTTTTCAGAACTCCTTTTCTTTATAAATAACTTTCTATAGCTTCACCGATAATCTTCAAACACACCCAGTACAGTCTAAACCGAACATCTCTTCCCATTTGTTTTTTGTAATTCTTAGTAAGAATTTACCAAATTGCTCAATCTTGAATTCTAGTCATGATCTTTAGCTTTTCTTTCTCATCCTTAAACCATATTTCATCAACAACCAATGGTTCCATCACCTACATATCATTGGAATTTATGTACATTTACCCTAGTTCAGGCCTCATTACTTACTCCATAAATTACTGGCAGACTACTACACTTGTAACTGATTATCTGTTCAACATATACCCTGTGCTGCAACCCAAGTACTATTTTAAAAATGAAAATCTGATTCTAACACTCCTTTTTCTAAAATGATTAACTGCTTCTCAGGATCTTCTGGATAAACCCAAGCTCCAAGATGCTACTCATGGCTCTTCTTTAAATGGCACTCCTTACCATTTCAGAATCATGTCTTATCTACTCCTCCACAACCCTGTTGCTATGCTGCACCTGGAGCCAAGATAAACTACTTTCTTTCTTCAGATTGTAACAATTCCCATACCCCTTGTCTCCACATGAGATTCCTAAGATAGAGTGCCTGATCTATCGCCTGATTACTGTTTTCTTAACCTTGGATTTGATACTATCTCTACCAGAATTCATCATGGGGCACCCCTCTCATGGACATCTAAATCCAGATTAATGCATTAAGGTATCAGCCCTATTCTATAGGATACTATTTAGAGGGATATATATGTAGAATTATAGTATTATAGTATTATAGAGGGATATGCTCAATAATTGATTCACAATAGTATATATTTCTCATGAAGTCATTTGCTTGTTTTAGCTACCTGATGTGATTGCAGGTTTCTGAAAGATGTCATATATGTCTGTCATAGTTATCTCCATGTGCTAGAAATTAGCATCTGTGATTAATTATCAGTTATTGAAAGTATAAATGTGTGGAAGCTAAAGCAACTCCATCTTGGAAGCTAATCTGCCATGTTGGTTTAACTGATTACCCCTGGAAAGATCTCTAAGATTTCCAGTTTATCTTTTGTTCCTTGTGTAAGAGCAAGACTAACCGTACATCCTTCCCTCAAGTCAAACAACATTGATGTTATCATACTTCAATTATCCTACAAATCCCCTCTGAACCACTCCTTTACCGAGGGTAACAAGCCCTGACTCTGGACCATGATGGTACAGGGATCCACCATCTTGTCTCACTAATGTGAAACATACATGTGGCTTCTGTTCATAAGTTCCCATTAAATGCTTCTAAGAAACTGGATTTGTCAGCCTCTTTCTTCAGCCTCACAGCTTCCTTGGACCTTGAGGTAGATTTAAAAAGACCTGTCCATCTTGAAACAAAATGAAGTTGTGGATTAATTAATTAATTAATTATCTAAAGAGATGGATTCTGATTGTTTGGCAAGGTGCTATCCAGTATACTATCTGGACTGCTGCCCAGGTGATGGATGCTTTTGGTTCAGTCATCCAATACCAGTTCAAAATTCTTTGTTAAAAGTAATGAGATTATGTGGTACAAGCCGGCATATTAAGCCTGAAGAGTCACCAGGAGAAAGCGATAGGCCTAAATATTGTTCACATTTAAAAGCTTCTTAAAAGAGAATATAACTTACAAGTACCTCACTTTCTCTGCCAGATGCGTAGAGGCCTGCCAAATGCATTGAGGATTCCATTTAGAAGTCCATTTTTCTAAGAAGCACTTTTTAATCTTCATTCCCCAATATTACAAGAGGGTAGCTCTCATGGAGATTTCATGTGTTTTTGTTTATTTCTACATCATGAGCTGTTTAGGAGAATAGACTTAAACATTTCTCAGTGCCTGGCACTGTTTCTGAATAATAGTATATGTTTAATGATTCCATGTTGAATGAAGAAATATATGCTTATATGAATAACAAATTTCTAAATCAAATCTCATTAAAAGCTTAAAAGATCTGAATAAATTTATTTTTACTATTTTAAAAATAAACCTAAATACACATACATCTAGAAGACAGGCAGATGACCATTTTTACTGGTCCACTGACAAACTTAATTTTTCAAAATGTACAGGAGTCTCCAAATTATTTTTATTGTTATAATCAATTGCTGGAATATAATCAATTTGATTTTCAGCATGGTGTACTTCACAGAATAGGCACAAAACATGCTTATTGAGTTAAATTAATTGAACAGTAGAACTACCTTGAATTTGATTTAAATATATCATCCCCATCCACATGAGATTACTGAGGAAGAAGACTAAATCCTAAAATGCCGGGGCTTTCTTATTCTATTAATTGATCCAGGTCATAAATCATTAACAAAGAAAAAAAAAACATTACTTGTCCAAGCATCCAAACCTTACACACTTTTTATTTTTGATATATTAACAAATGAAAGGAATTTTCCTCCCCTATAAAAAAGTTCTTAGTGTAATAGCTCAAGTCTCTGTTATTTCTTGAAATTGTAAACCAAAATGAGAATGAATAATGATTCTTCAGAATCAACATGAAATAATAATTGTTTTTTGGAATACATTATTCCTTAACAAACTGATAGAGTTGCCATCTACAACAGTACCACTATTAATCTATTAAAAAATAATATGGCTTTCCAATTTAAATATATTTGGTGACAGATGGTCAGAATCTTTTTTTCCTTTAACTTAGTGGACCATAACATAAAAAAACTGAACTGTATGTAGGCTTTCTTTTTCTTTTTCACCCATTAGCAGAAAGGTTCATGAGGAACAGATGTCTATTTCTCCTGATTAAAGTAAAAGACATTTTTGAACACGTTTTGAAATGCATTTTATATGAAAATGTTCTAAGAATATAACATTGGATATGTGTAACGGATCCTTCAATATCAACACTTGCACAGAACTTACTCCTCTAAATATCCTTAAGTATCCATTTTCTATAAAATAAATCCTGTGAAATAAAGATGCCAAATGGTGTGATGTTTTCTTTTATCCACCTTTTCCTTTTAATTATTATGAAGTGTTTACAACCTGAAGAGCTTTTGAAATGCAAATTAGGATCTACCTAAAGAAGCCCGTTCTGCTATTTGAAATACTGCTACTTCTTGATAATCTATTATTTTATCCCCCTCTAAATTTGCCCCAATGCCAGTATCATTTATCAGAATCATAATCATCTTTTTATGATTCTGGAGTCCCTCTTTTCTCTCAGTTTCATAGAGCAATAGTTAGCAATTATATTTTCCAGCAGGGATTTGAAATGGTCTTTCCTGCTCAGTGCCTGGCTCCCCTGAGAGACAGCCTGTAGACAGGTCTCCCAGAATTCCTGAGAGATAACAAATCTGCTTACCTGGACCATTTCTACTCAGACCTTTGGCGTTGTTAAATTCTTCATGTTCTCCATATAACCCTGAGGATGATGCCATAAAGTTTAAGCTGTAATTCTCAGTGACAGAGCCTTGTTCTTACTGTATTTTAGATGACATTTTGGAAATAACTGGTTATGCAGTTGACACTGCCTCAATTTTCACTCCATGCTTTCAAAACTGGACCCCTGCCCTATTTCCCTCCTGTTGGACCCCTTTCAATTCTCAAAATCCAACACAGAAATCATTTTTTGTTAATGCCCTCTCCAGTCTGGCATGTTTATCCTGTTTCTCAGCGTTGACTCTGCTATTCTTTCCAACTCCTCCTCATCTTAGAAACAGGCCCCTTTGCTCCCAGCATTCCACATGGCATTAAATCCAACCTGCTCATGGGAGCTTAAATTGATTGAAACAAACAAAAGTCTTGCTTCAGGTTATTTTTAAGTTCAAAATAATTTTATAATTGCATTATTTCCTTGATAACCTTTGTGAATTTCATTTATAAGATATTAATAAACACAAAAACTAGTTAAAAAATAAAAAATTCTTTGCCTCACTAGGATTTCTCAACATGTCCATATGTGTTTAAAGAGGCATAATATATTTCAATTTTGTCTGACTTATTACTGCATATATAGACAGAGCCCATTGGAATGGTAGTTCGATCAATACCTGACATTCCTAAAATGTTCTGTAAATATTTTTTGTGAATTAATATAGCATTTTTTAAAATTCAAAATCACATTGAATATAAGATTTTAAAAGGAGGGGGAAAAAACTAGCTGATAGGGCATGATTTATCCCTATACAGATGATAATCCCTGTAAGGAAGTATAATTATGACATTGCGTAGTTTGAAAATAAGCTTTCTTCCCACTCTGAGGCCCGTTTTGCTTTTGGTGTTCTGCAGTTATACATAGCAACAAAGCAACACTGTTTTCATAACCTGAGTTTCAGTGTGAACCTTTTTAGCATTCTTCAGACAGAATAATGTCAAGGTAAAATCAAAGGTTTGGTTTAATTCTTGCAAGTTCAAAGTACTAACAACTACATTATAACTTGTTCATCTATCTTGAGAATGTCAAGCTTCTTTTGACATCAATTTAACTACCATTCCAACTTTGGAATGCAATAATCTCACACAAAAATATCCCACTGTTTTATAGTACAGGAAATATATAAATGCCTTTGTGCCTAAATCTCCTATATATTAATAAGCTTAAACTTTTCTCCCCCCACCCCCCTCCGCGCACAATAAACAAGCTCCTTACATATACTTCTCAACACAATGTGTTCTTTTCAGGAGCATCAAGGCAGCTAAAGAGCAGGCAATAAAGCCCATTCATTTTAAAGACTAAAAGGAATTCAGTACTTTATTAACTGTATTTTAGTATGTTTGTCATTTGTGTACTTATTGGCATCACTATGAAATTAATTGGAGATTCTCTTCAGTTTCTCATTGCATAAAAGTACATATGGGGGAAACGGCTCTATCTATGCATGCAGTAAAATGTTATAATTTGACAAAATTAAAATGTTTATGCCCCAGGAAAATAATATAAGGTACAATGAAATATCAAGATATCAAGGTGACTGAGGCAATTTTTTTTTTGAGATGGAGTTTTACTCTTGTTGCCCAGGCTGGAGTGCAGTGGCACAATCTTGCTTCACTGAAACCTCTGCCAGTGAAGTGATCTTGCCTCACTGGGCAACGTCTGCCTCCTGGGTTCAAGCAGTTCTCCTGCCTCAGCCTCCTGAATAGCTGGGATTACAGGCACCTGCCATGACACCTGGCTAATTTTTCGTATTTTTAGTGGAGACAGGGTTTCATCATGTTGGCCAGACTGGTCTTGAACTCCTGACCTCAGGTGATATACCCGCCTTGGCCTCCTAAAGTACAGGGATTACAGGCATGAGCCACCATGCCTCACCAGATTTTTTTAAAACTTCACTTTGTGTGCTTATTTAATGCCTTAGGAATAAGTCAAATCCATACAAGATAATGTGATTCTCACACAATGCCAGGACAATTATTTGTTACCATTATTTTATGGAAGTTCATTTTAAAAACCGTATATGGAAATATAAATGAAGTAAATTAACCAGAAAAACCCTGACAAAAGACAATGAGGGGCTATGCAGAGAATTAGCTATAAATGGTCCTAATGCATATAAGTAGATTCTCAATTTGACTAATAAAGGAATATGAATTAAAAGTACTCTCAGAGATAATATTTTACCTTTTATTTTGGCAGTTCCAAAGCTTAACTATACACTTTGTTGGTTACACTGAGAAAAATAGGCACTCTGATACAGATGATTACAAATTGCTGCAGCCTTATGGAGGAGTAATTGGCAGTAGTATCTACCGAAATTGAGTCATTTGTCTTTGACCCAGAAATCCCACATCTAGAAATTCACACTTGAAACCATCAGAGAAAGCAGCTTGGAAAGTGGTACCACCCACAAGTTGATACCACCCACAGCTGAAATCCACTGAACTAAGCTAAGCTATCAAACAAACATCATTGCCTCAACATGCAAAAGAGGGGCCCTAGAAACAGCAGGTAGGTCCTAGCAACCCAGGGCCTTCTTTCTATATCAAGGAGGGGAGCCAAAGGAGGTCAACTATGGCCCATGGCCTTTTAACACAGTGACCCGTTTCACTTCATCTACCACCACAGCAATTAAAGATGGCCAGAACCATATTCTAAAGTTTAAATGATCAGATTAGATTTCCCTCCCTAGAAAAGGCAAGAGAGAGGTGGAAAACAAAACTAGCAAAATACTAAATGCTTTCTACCCGTTTCATGTATTATACTATATGTTTGTCCCTAATTTCACAAACATGAAGAAAACATTCTATTCTTACAAATATCAGTCTTGGTAAGTCCCCACCAGTTCAACTTCACAAAATGTTTTCTGATTAATATATAGCCATATGCTAATTTTAATATTAGACTTAATAACCTATGCTAATATACTGACCTCAATACATAAATATAATTGTTAATGAGGTAATTGTTGAACATTTATCCTAAATAGTGCATCTTCTTCTTTGTGAAGTTTCATAATGTGCTACTCTCAATAAACACATTGACTTAGCTTCTGAGTGTCTTGGAGTGCCAAGTGAGCAATTTTTGCTTTATGTTTTTGAGATGGGCATCTGAAATAAGACTCAAGATGAGTAAAGGGAGCAGAATATCAGTCTTGTGTAAGAATAGGCCCCTAGCTGTTGGCTTTCAGAAGTCTGAGATTAGGAATTAGAAGCAGGCAGTCCAGTTCTGTGAACATTATGAACAAAGTTACTCTTCTCAGAGTACACTAAAATCTTAGCCTCCAGAGCTGGTCACTTGACACAGATTCCAGTCCATCCATTCTGCCCATCTTTCTCTAGGCTGAAGCTTCTGAATCTTGTACTAGGATTACTTTTGTGCCAGCTTGGATGAACTTATCTTGTTCAACTCTGTTGTTCTGTTATGGTTATGATTTTGATATTAACTCTCCTGCTTTATCCCAGAAATACCTGGATCAATTGCTCAATGAAATTCTTGTCTCACTCTGAATCTGTTTTTCAGGAGAGAAAACTGGATAAAACCCAATATAGTATTTGTATCTACTGAAGGTCCAATAAAAGTTAATGAGTTTGAATCAAATGCATATTAGCTAAGTTTGTTTTGTGTGTGGTTGCTGCATCATCGTAACTTCCAAGCATGTCTACTTTGTGGCTAGAAATATCTTTGTCCTATTTGTAAAAATGCTTATATTTATTAAGTACTGGGATGGCACTGTATTACTTTCAACTCAACCACAGCTGACATCATGGGATGTACAAACAATCATAGAGGTGGTAGTTGCTTTACGCAAACACAAGCAGAAATCCAAAATGAAATGGAAATCACAAAGGAAGAGGCCTTTGCAGACAAACAATTCACTCACAGCAGGATTCATATTGGTTATGGGACATTGGTCTACATCAAGCACAGTTCCTGAAATCACTTTACACTCCAGCTATCTATCACACATGCCAATACTCCAAGTTAAGGGAAGGAATAGGAGAGGAGGGAGAAGAAAGCTGTTCCTAAAACATCCTTATAACATCTCCGGTTCTTGAAGCAGGGGCTATTTTTATAACAAGATTCCTGTAATGTTAATCATGCTTTGCTTTCTAGCTTATCAGAAAAGGAACAGATAGATACTTTTTCTTGTTGTTTTCTGAGATGTCAGAAAAGAGGACAAATATATGAAAACACGATTATAGACCATAGACTACCTTTGATTTTTTATTTTTATTTATTTATTTTTTTGAGGCAGAGTCTTACTCTGTCACCTGGATGGAATGTAGTGGTGTAATCACAGCTCATTGTAGTCTTGACCTCCCAGGCTCAAGCAATCCTCCTATCTCATTTTTTGATTTTTTTTTTTTTAGAGACAAGGTCCCCCTATTTTGCACAGGCAGGTCTCAAACTCCTGGGCTCAAGCAATCCTTCCACCTTGGCCTCCAAAAGTGCTGGGATTATAGGCATGAGCCATCACACCTGGCCTGACTACTTTGTAGCTTTTAATCCTTATGCTGCTATATTCTCCCTATAGCAAAAGTATATATATGATTTTATTATTTTAAGCATAGATATCATTAAAATAAATGCCACCAAGCTGCCTAATCATATGGGAAAGTGCCCCCTAGAAGCTTCCTTATTTTTAATTAAAAAGTATCAGAAGTCTTTTATTTTTATTTTTTGTATATCTTTAAAACACTGTGAGTAAAACTATAGCTAAGGTAGAAATTACCTGGGCAATTTTGATCCCTTGTGCATTTTTCTTTAAGCCCAGCAGGACTTGCTTATAAAATGCATAGCTTTTAAAAGAAATCAGTTATACCACAGATCAAAATAAGTCTCCCAAACATAAGAATGAAAGAATGTCTTACTCAAATATAAAAAACCAATCATGCAACATGAATGCTAAACATGTAGAAACTTTTAAATTTGTGAGGTGCTTCCTCCCAGCAGATGACATAGTGACACACTTGTAGTTATCACTTATACAAGACAAGTTGTATCTACTCAATCAATACTTGATCAGTAGCAACTGGCTGTTACTACCTAAAAAAAAAAAACTTCCTCTACTATTGCCTCCATACAAATTCATGAAATAGTTTCAAGTAAATTGTATGTATTTCGGCAGAAACCATTTCATATTAGTGGTTCTCAAACTTGCCTTCGCTTTAAAGTCATCTAGCTTCAACCAGACCCTGGCATTAGTACCAAGGAATCACCAAGGGGATTCCTATGCAGTCATGCGTCACTTAGTGACGGGGATGTGTTCTGGAAAATGCATTGTCAGGCAATTTGGTTCTTGTGCAAACTTCATAGAGTGCACTTACACAAACCTAGATTGTATAGCCTACTACTCTTCTAGGCTACAAGGCATAGCCTATTGTTACTATACTAAAAACCTGTTTAGCATGTTACTGGACTGAATACTTTAGATAATTATAACACAATGGTGAGTATTTGGGCATGTAAACATATCTAAACATAGAAAAGGTAAAGCACAAATATGATATAAAGATAAAAATGGTACAGCTTTGTAAGGCACTTAACATGAATGCAGCTTGAAGGACTAGAAGTTGCTCTGGGTGAGTCACTGAGTGAGTAGTGAGTGAATGTGAAGACCTAGGATGTTACCATACACTGTAGACTTTGTAAATACCATACACTTTGGCTATACTAAAATTATTAAAATAAAGTAATTATACTATGACATGATGACTATAATGTCACTAGGCAGTAGACATTTTTCAGTTCTATTATAATCTTATAGGAACCCCCCATCATGTGTGTGATCTACCATTGATGGAGACATTATTATCAGCTGCATGACTATATTTAGGCAGTGATTCAATCTTTAAGGTGTATCATGATATTATCAGGTTCACGACTATCTTTAGGCAATGATTCAATCTTTAAGGTTTATCAGTATCTCCTTAAGGTGATTGCAGGGCCATATTCCAGAGTTTCTGATTCAGTAGGTCTGGGGTATGGATGGACATTTACATTTCTTACAACTTCCTAAGTGATGCTTATGCTGCTGGTCTGGCAATCACTTTTTGCAACCTCTAACTACAAAGCACTGCCCCAAACTTTAATGTAAATACAACTCCAGACTGAGCTGAAGTTCTGCCTTCTGTCTAAAGCCTTCCACGAGCAACAGAGTCAAAGTAAATTCTCTTTTAAATTGTGAGTGACACTGACTTAACTGCTCAGTTATTGTTGTTTTATTGTTCTTGCTACCTTTTCTTGAGCATTTGCTATATTCAGGAACTTTGCTAAATACTTTGCAAACATTTTATATCATCTTCAGAGAAACATTAGGATGAGTGGTATTTGTTACAACTTAAAATGGAAAATAAAAAAGAGAAAGGACTCCCTGTTTAAGTTTCTGGAAAATGCCAGATTTTTTCCCCATAATAGGGTATTTGCAATTTCATCTATTTAGAAGGAACCAACCCCTCACCTCCAAACATGTCATCCTGAAAGTCTCAGCTCAGGCACTAAGGCTTCCAGTTTCCTACTCTCCATCCCAGGCCTCCTGAGGATAAAAATGTTAGAATGTAATGACAAGGGTAGGGTGGTGAGTAGGGAGGGTATCTATTAGACTCCAGAAACGTCTGGCAACCAAAAGATGTCTTTATCCTAAAGCTAAGCATCATTTAAGATAAAACACAAAAAAATTATATATTTAAAATATTACCCCTTATGTGGAATGTAAAATTGTAAGCCAAAGCGTCACAGAATTTATAATCTAGTAGAGATGGATACTAATCATATAATTGAATTAATTAATTCATAATTACAAAATGAGATAAGTGCTCTAAAAGAAACGAAACATCATTGTTTAAGGAAGTGTAAGAATAAATTTGGGCGCAGAGTAGGAAAGGGGGAGCCTGAAATGTCTGAGCTGAGTCTAAGGTTGGTATGCTTGGAGATGAGGGAGTGATTCCTTCTAGATAGATAAAATCACAATATCCTATCAATGGGGAAAAAATATCCAGCACTTTACAGAAATATAAACAAGACCACTGTGGTTATACTGCAACAAGCTGTGGGGAGGGGTTGCAGGAACAGTGTTGTGCTAAGTTAGGTGTTATTTTTATTATCATAGTTAGATTACATGTAACAACTGCCAGTTTTTATATTGTTTATATTCATGCTAGGGTTACTAGATAAGATACGGGACACATGGTTAAATTTCAATTTCAAATAAACAACAAGAAATTTTTTAGTGTATGTATGTATCATGCATTATTGGGGAATAACTATGATAACCAAAGAAAAATCACTGTTTATCTGAAATTAAAATTGAACTCAGTGTTCTATGTTTTTATTTGATAAATCTGGCAATCCTACATGGGAGTCCCTCCTGAATTTTCTCCTCGTCAATACTCAATGCAATAATTTGAGACACTAATTCAACACATTTTAGAAATCCCTCCATAACCTCTATGCACAGAACATACATACTTCCATTTAAGAGTTATGAATATATACCATGTATCATGTATGTTTTAAGTACTGAGGATGCAATGGTGAGTAAGGCAACTTTCTTGCCTTGTACATACACTTATGTGTTTTCCATGGTATTCATCAAACACATACAAAACCTGCCATGTTTTCAACAGCCAGGGGAGGTGCTGTGCACAGATTAATTCATTTAATCCCAATAGAATTACTATTATGACTTACATACATCACTTCAAGATAATTTTTACAGATAACACATAGGTCTTATTAACCTTATTACTCTCTTCAAAAGTTGAGGAAATTGAGGCTTAGGGAAGTTAAGTAAGTAGGCTGTTGCAACATAGCTATTAAATGGCTGAGTCAAGGATCAATGCATCTGTATACATGTCCTACTGAAGTCCCTGTAAAAATGCAAACCCAGAACATCACCACAATTACAGCTTGGGTATTAATTTTGCTATATTTTCTATCATTATTGTTCACTTGCTTTTGCTTTACTTTGCTACTTTAAATGAAAAGAAAAAAGGATTTCTTTAAAATGCAATTATATTATTATTATGTATTACTCATTTGTTATTCCAATGGTGCAAGAAACCTTGAAAAGGACTCTGTTTTAATACTAAAATTTCACACACACACACACACACACACACACACACACACACACACACCAATTACCTATAAGGAGACAGATTTATGATTTTCAGAGATTTATGATTTTCAGATCATCTGTTATTCTTTGGCTCAGATGGAAGCATTATAACATCATAACTTTCCTTTGCCCATAAGTAGAAATTGTCATACTTTTTAAAACTCTTTAAAATGAAAATATCTTCAGAGTGATACATGTAAGATGAGTTTTGCAGAAATTATGGTCTTAAAATTCTACTATAAAGCCTCAAACTACAACATTTTGTCATGGAAGTAAGAGTAGAGCTCTCATATTCTTTATAATTGAGTTATTAATTTGTTGCAGTACTTTCAAACTCTTGAATTGGGGCTGTTCTATCAAAAAATATGATACTTTTGAGGTTGTTATTTGGTGTCAGCCTATAACACAGCTAGATAAACTGTAGTTTTACCAGTGCTTTGGATTTAAATGTAGCATTAGAGCTCTCTGACTCTAACACTGAACTTGATTTATTGTTTGTGATATAAAAATACTAGGGCTCAGATGGCTTTAAGTGACTTTGAAAATTAAGTAAAGAAAATGTAACTACTAATCTAAACTTGCTCTGAAATATTAATTATGCATTTCAAGTTAAGGAAGTAAGCAAGCAGTAATTTAATCTGTGACATGAAATAAATCCCAAACTGTACTCGTGCTGAAGGCATTTTCTAAATAAATACTTGATTTTTAAGTCACAAGGGAACTGAAGTTGAAACCATTAGTTACTGAAATCTGAGCTGTTTATTAAAACATTTCCCTCCATATATCTGTTTTTCTTTAAAAAAAATTCAGTTTTGAAAGGTAAGTTAAAGTAGAAAAACAGCTCTAGCCTAAAGAGGAATGGAGTGTCTTTAAAAAGTATGACAGGTGAAACTTCTTAATGATCCATGACAGTGTAAGATGGCAGTTGCAACTGCTGAGTCAGTGTAGAAGCAAATCTAAATGTAGGTGCAATTGTAGCCTTTATTAATGACCCGCTGAGAATACGGGCAAACTGCCAGGACCAGACACGCAGCAATACTTCTCTGATAACTGAGCATTCCAAACCTCCTAGATATAAATTTCTCTATGCTTTCTAAACCAGAAATAATATCCTCAGGATTTTGTATTAGGCAAGATACACAGGCATGCTATCCATACTAAATTAATCTTTGAAATGTATTGCCCAAGGAGGAGACATGAAAGAGAACAGATTATCTTTACTGGAGGAATTAACACTTGAAAAGAAAAAGATTTAAAAAATTGCATCCCAGGCAAACACAACACATCCTTCATTTGCAGGTTTGAAGTAATTTGCTTTTTCCAGTCTGGTGCACAAAGCAGTACACAAACATTTTGCCATACCTGTTGCAAGAGGTTTTCTGTTCCCCCCAACCCCTTGATATTTCAAACTTATGGTAAGTACATCTCTCAGGATTTGGAAGGAATATAATTTTTTTCAATGAGGAAGAGTTGAGTTATGGTAACATGCCAATTGGACATAGAAGAGACTTCAGCTTATCATTTTTAAAGAAAAGGTATTAGTAATTTTGAACTATTCAGAAGTGGAGTTCACAGTCTGAGTCAGTTTTGGTGAAGTTGTATGTTTGAAGGAAGTATTCAGAAGTTTATATCAAAGATGGAAATTTATGAAGCTAGCAGCAAATGAAATCATGTTGGTTTGTTTAAAAAGGCTGAATCCTCAAACTTGAACTTTTGAGTTCAAATTCATGCAAACATTATTTAAGCTTGTTTGAAATCCTTTTTTTTTCTGTTAGACACAATATTATACAGCAAATACAACTTGACATCATTGCAAAATATTATCAGAAACTTCAAAGGTTACTAATGTTTTACATTCAACTGCTTTTATCATAAACAAACAACAGTGACAAAGCAACTTCACCCCACTGAAAAAAAATTTCATAAAGCCTTTTCTCCTGAGCATTGTCAAAATATGATAAAGAATTACCACAATATACATTTTCTCTGATTTTATCAGTAAGCACTAGAGTGATGACTTAGCAAAAATATTGGCATTGCAAAACACATTTCATTAGTTCTTTCTTAAAATATTAGTTTTTTAAAGGATCTGTTGGGATATTCTGACTGCTTCCCCTGCATCATTTACTGCTTAAGTACTTGGCTTCTAAATCTCCACATTGGGATCGCACAGAAGAATTTAATTTCAACTTAAAAATGAACATTTACAGAAAGAGTCAAAATTCAGATTACTTTCATTGTTTGACTCTTTTTGCTTTGTGAATATGTTAATATTGATTACAAAATCTTCATTTTGAAAATCAGTTTTTTTTCGTTGTCAGAAAGAAATGTGTAGGCTCAGATTTACGAGCTGAAAGATGCTGTTGCCCTGTTTTTGGAACACCAGAGAAAAGACCAACTGCCTCAAACATAAAAAGAAAAAAAAAAGATAAATTTCAGGAAGCTTAGCACATTTGGCATGTATAGTTGTAACTCTGAGTACTGTGAGTCCAAGATGTTCAGGACCAAGAGCAACATCATATTGTTATACTGTAGTTCAAGAACTTAGAGCTAAAATATAGTTATGAGTAGACTGAGTTAGTACTAAAAATATATCTTCAATTTTTGACTTAGTGATGTACGTAAAGATTAATGAAAATCATTTCAGAAAAATATCTTTTAAAAATCTAGTTTTTGGCCGGGCGCCGTGGCTCACACGTGTAATCCCAGCACGTTGGGAGGCTGAGGTGGGTGGATCACGAGGTCAAGAGATCGAGACCATCCTGGTTAACATGGTGAAACCCCGTCTCTATTACAAATACAAAAAATTAGCTGGGCACGGTGGCGCGTGCCTGTAATCCCAGCTACTCAGGAGGCTGAGGCAGGAGAATTGCCTGAGCCCAGGAGGCGTAGGTTGCGGTGAGCCGAGATCACGCCATTAGGAGCGAAACTCCGTCTCAAAAAAAAAAAAAAAAAAAAAAAATCTAGTTTTTTTTTTTCCACAGGATGATTTCATATGATAGATTTCTGACATAATAGCTAAATATCTCACTTAGAGACCTGCAAGGAGAAAGTTTCTTCCTGGCATTCCATCTTTGCTTCAGAGTATCTAAGAGAAATATTTGGAATTCAACATGATCAGGTTATGAAATATTAGAAAATTTCTTTGGAGAAATCAGGGGTTGGGGGAGAAAATAGTTCTCTGTTTTCCCCAAAAATCAGTTACTGTTCTTTTTACATACACTTGTGAACTTTTACTTCCACTATGAAAAAGTACACAAGTTTGGTATTCAAAGTGCTCTCTCTTTCCATCACACATGGCAAAATACTTTCAGAAAGAATCAATAATCACATTGATATGAGAAAATTAGAGGTGTGGGGAGGCTGCCTCAAATCCAAGTTGCTTACTTTCTAAAATTGCCATTGTTTTAATTCATTTTCAGCTTTGCTTAATTCATTTCAAAATTTCAAATACTATTGAAGGAAAGAATGGAGTAACTTTATTTATCTAAATAGGTCAGCACTGAACCAATAGTACTATCGTCTTAAAACAAAACTATATCCAGCCAAAAGGATTTCAAACACTTAGAGGTGTTTTGTTATTGTCGTTGTTGAAGGAAGACAATATTTCATTGGCTTTCATGTTAGCTTTTTGATAAGATTCCACCATTTTCACCCGATGATCTAACTTAATCCTCACAAAGAAATCCTAGTTGTCAAACTTGTGTTTGTTCAGACAATTGGAAAAAGAGATACCCTGAATTATGAACATAACAATAGATTAATAATTACAGATAGAAAAAAATTAGTAAATGGAAAGGGATATCCCACTTTTAAAATTAGCATACTAGCATTCTAAAGGAGAAAGCCTAGGCTTTGAAATCATTCAGATTCATATTCTATCTCTTCCAGGTTACTTTCTAAGACAACTTGGGCAGGTAAATGGACGCTCAGATTGAATTTTCTCATTGAGGATTATCAAAACTTATTTTTGAATGCTACAGTGAGAACTGCATGAAATAACCTAAGTACTTGGTTTGGTAAAATTAGACATATAGTACATGCAAAATAAATGACAGTTGTTAGGCCAATGCCTCTTTATATGTGTTAATTTGAGTGAGTCCTTCATATAAGGAGTATTACTTGATTACTAATTATTGGTTTTCTAGATTCACAAAACTAAGGAAAAATCCCTGTTAAATGTTGATGGTCATTTCGGGTTACATTCCATACATTATTGACGGCAGTCTCCTGGGTAAATAAAGCTGCAATCAAATTCTTTTGGACCTGACTGGGCTACCCAACATCAAAAAGTGGTATTTGCTATAAGTCTCCTTCAACTCCAGCTGTTCTTGTAGATGCCTAGTCTCCTGTCATGTAGACAGGATAATGGTCCTCCAAAGATGTCTGCATCCTAATCCCTGGAATCTGTGAATATAGTACCTTACATGGCAAAGAAATTTCAGAGATGTAATTATGTTAAGGATCATGAGACAAGCAGTGGGGAAATTATCCTATGTTATTCATGTAGGCACAATGTAATTACAAGGTTCTTATAAGAGGAAAAAAGTGATACACAAGAGTCAGAATCACAAAAAGATGTGATGACAATCAGAAGTTAGACTGATGCACTTTGAAGATGATGGAAGTGGCCATAACCAAGGAATGCTGGCTGCCCTTGCATGTTGACAAAGGCAAAGACACAGCATTTCCCCTTGAACCTCTAGAAGAAATGCAGTTTGGCATTAACATTAATTTTAACCCCTTATGATTATTTTCAGACTTCTGACCTCCGGAACTATAAGATAATAAATTTGCAGTGTTTTCAGCCACTAAGTTTGTGGAAATTTGTTACATAGCATTATTAGGATACTAATGACCTATTCTATCTTTTATTTTAATAACTGACCAAGCCTTAGCCCATCATGCCTACCAATCATGGCTGATTCCTTGGGTATGTCCAAGTTCTTTTGAATTCCGGGTCTAAGTGGTAGATGTCTGCTAGTCAGATCTTTCCTTGGCCTCAGCTATGCTTCCATATGATACACCTTAATTCCAACTTTTGGGCTTAATTCCCGAGGTACGGTCATAAGACATGCACTTCAAGGTAGCCTCTGCATGGTGACTTGCAACCTAAACCTTACCAATATTCTCAAAACTTTCCTGGAAAACTAAATTTTGACCTCAACTTTTTTTTTTTTTTTAATCAGAGAGTATGCTTTGTACATAGTCCCTTTCTGAATAAATTGGCCATAGGCTAAAATATTTATTTTTTTGATGAAGAAATATGTCTTCAACATCTAAAAATCTTAATAATGTATTATATTAACTTTCGTGTGGTGGGTGGCAGAAATCAGAAAATATCTGTGGCCTTTATGTTGTTCAGTGAAAGGTTAACCCAGCAGACGTGGGCTGCCCAATCCCCACACATTCCAAAATGCTTCAGGACTGAGTCACTCCTGTAAGATAATCTCTAAGCCCTTGGAAGAGCCTGCCTGAAAAGTATGTCTTTAAGTACTCTGGGCCCTCGACCAAGCCAGATAGTTTATGATAATAATGCAATTTATGATGAATGCATGTATTATTCACTTGAAGTCCTGAGCCATCCATTTCACATCTGGAGAAGGGTTAACTGGAGATTGAGTAGATTATGTCAGTCACATAGGTCATTTCATGCCTGCAAAACTGACCCCTAATATAATCCCAGAACACCAAAGCTTGGGTGAACTTCCAGGTTTGGCAACACTTCGCAAGTGCTGTCACATATTGTTGGTGGAAGAATCAACCACTGTTCATCTAACTCCACTGAGAGATGATAACCAAAATTTGCACCTAGTCTTAACTTGAGCTCTGCCCTATGTGCCTTTTTTCTTTGCTGATTTTAATCTGCATTCTTTTCTATAATGGACCATAACTATGAGTATAAAAGCTTAGCTGAATTCTGTGAGTACTTCTAAGAATTATAAGATCTAAGGCTTGTTTTGAGGACCACCAACATAGACTTTTTATGAAAGCTTAAATGATTAGAAGGATAAATAAAATTACTGTTTATAAACGTTAAGTTTTATAATTTCATGACAAAATAATTTCATCTGCAATGCTGTCTTGGCATTTCCGGTACACACATGCGTGCCTTCATGCACTCATGTGTGAACATGCGTGCCTTCATGCACTCATGTGTGAACATGCACACACACAAACACATACAGATAATACATTATAATGCTTTGAACAATGTCTTTCCCTGATGAACAATAAAGCCAGTCAACCACACATAGCCTATTATATTAGAAAGTTTTACAGAAAAGTACTTCTCTTTCTTTGATGGATTGGTATATAGATGCATCATCTTCTTTAAGACAGTTTAATTGAAGGTGAAATGAGCTAACATGTGAAAGTGACTATCACAGTGCCTATCAGAGGGGTAGTCATTAAATATCTCTTCTTACCTTTCTTCTTTTCTCTTTCTCTTTCTTCATCTCATGTTTCCACTTTGGGACAAGCAGAAATTTCTTCCCATAGAGCCCTCAGTTATAATCTCTGAAAACCTCATCTAATAGATAAATGTTTTAGAAGTTTGACTTTATTGAATTGTAGGTATAGTGTCATGTGACATGCTCTTGGAGAATTTAAGAGGTAACATAGAATTCACCTTCCTTCCTGCCCCTGCCACCAGTCATGGCAGCATATTCCCACAACAATGCTTTATATAGTGATTCCAGGATGGCCTGTATAAATGGAGCCAAGTCAAATGGATGATGCATATAATTTCAAAACTGGGAAACCACTATTTACATGGCAACAAAATAAAGGTATTTGTTTTTCTCATATATCAATAGTTATATGTAGATCTATTGATTGTACTTTGGCAGAACCTTGTTTTCTCTAAAATTTGGCAATGTGTTATTTGAAACCAGATATTGTCTTAAGAAATAAACCTGCTAAAGTTGTTTCCTCTGGAAAGTGGAAATTTGTTTTACTTTATAGTTGAAATGTACCATAAATTCAAGATCTTCCATTGATTGAGTCAATATAGCTTTCTAAATTTGATTTTTAGTTCTAAATGTGTGCCTGCAGTGTTAGCATAATTGCTGACACATGAAAACCTTTTTGCATATATTCACATAAGACTACGACTATTTCTGCAGTATTTATTATTAGACTTACTATAATATAATAGTGATAAGGCTGTATATAAATTACACCTTACTAAAGATTTAAAATATAGCAATTTACTGAGACAGAATAAAGTATGGTTGCAATAGAGAAAACAAGTGATTGAAATGACTTAAATGTATGCATTTAATATTAACTTTGATTATTTTAATGCAAATAAAACCAATTATGACAGTGTGCTCAAATTGGTAAACAAAACCAATAATTTGTGACTTTACAAAAGTATATTTATGAAAGTCATACTTGCCTTATGCACTTGCTAATGTAACCTTCAACTCTTTTTATTTTGTTGCACTTTCAAAAAGCATACTATAAAATGGGAAATATTCCAGACATACATGTTTAAAAGCTAGGTATTATCTTACTCAGAAGATTTTAAAGCTTCTTTATGGATTTTATTTAAAAGTAATTTCCAGAAAAGTATGCTCAGTGGGTATATGAAAACGTGTTGAATATCACTAATCATCAGGGAAATACATATTAAAACCATAATGGAATATTATCTAACAGCTATTAGGATGACTTTTATTAAAGACAAAAAATAACAATTATTGGTGAGAATGTGGAAGAGAAAGAACTCTCACACACCATTGATGGGAATGTAAATCAGTATAGGCATTATAAAAAACATTATGGAGGTTCTTCAAAAATTTAAAACTAAAACTACCATATAATCCAACAATATCACTTCTGAGTGTATATCCAAAGGAAAGGAAATTCATGTGTTGAAGAGATATCTACTCTACTGTATCCAATGAAGGTTTACTCACAACAGCCAAGATATTGAAAAATATAAAAGTTCATTGATGGAAAAGAACAAAGCTGGAGGCATCATGCTACCTAATTTCAAACTATACTACAAGGCAACAGCTACCAAAACAGCATGGGACTGGTGCCAAAATATACATATCAACCAATGGAGCAGAACAGAGACCTCAGAAATAACACTACACATCTACAACCATCTGATCTCTGACAAACTTGACAAAAACAAGCAATGGGGAAAGTATCTCCTATTCAGTAAATGGTGCTGGGAAAACTGGCTAGCTATATGCAGAAAACTGAAACTGGACCCATTCCTTACACCTTATACAAAAATGAACACAAGATGGATTAAAGACTTAAATGTAAAATACCAAAGCATAAAAATCCTAGAAGAAAACCTAGGCAATACCATTCAGGATACAGGCATGGGCAAAGACTTCATGACTATAACACCAAAAGCAATTGCATCAAAAGCCAAAGTTGATAAGTGGGATTTAATTGAACTAAAGAGCTCTGCACAGCAAAAGAAATAACCATCAGAGTGAACAGGCAACCTATAGAATGGGAGAAAAGTTTTGCAATCTACCCATCTGACAAAGGTCTAATATCCAGAATTTATAAAAAACTTAAACATATTTAGTTTCTTATAAACATATTTACAAGAAAAAACCCAACATCATCAAAACACAGGCAAAGCATACAAACAGACACTTCACAAACGAAGACATTTAATGGCCAAAAAACATGAAAAAAAGCTAAACATCATTGATCATCAGAGAAATGCAAATCAAAACCACAATGAGATACCATCTCACACCAGTCAGAATAATTATTAAGAAGTTAAGAAACAATAGATGCTGGAGATGCTGTGGAGAAATAGGAACACTTTTACATTGTTGGTGGGAATGTAAATTAGTTCAGTCATTATGGAAGACAGTATGACATTTCCTCGAGGACCTACAACCAGAAATACCATTTGACCCAGCAATCCCATTACTGGGTATATAGCCAAAGGAATATAAGACATTATAATATAAAGAAACACACAAAAATATGTTTATTACAGCACTATTTACAATTGTAAAGACATGAAACCAACCCAAATGCCCATCAATGATAGACTAGATAAAGGAAATGTGACACCTATATGCCATGGAATACAATGCAGCCATAAAAGTGAGTTCATGTCATTTACAGGAACATGGATGAAGCTGGAAGCCATAATTCTCAGCAAACGCAGGAACAGAAAACCAAATACCACATGTTCTCATTCATATGTGGGAGTTGAACACTGAGAACACATGGAGACAGAGGGAGAATAACACACACCAGGACCTGTTGTGGGGTTGAGGGTGGGGCTGAGAGGAAGGAACTTAAAGGATGGTTCAACAGGTACAGCAAACCACCATGGCACATGTATACCTACGTAACAAACCTCCATATTTTGCACATGTATCTCTCTCTCTTTCTTTTATTAATAGAGTAAAGGAAACATAATCATTGATGGGTGAATAAAGAAACTGCTGTTTACAAATACATATGTATAATGTGTGTGTGTCTGTGTGTGTGTATATATATATAAACATTATTTAACCTTAGAAAAGGATATTCTGCCTTTCACAACAACGTGGATGGATGAACCTGAAGGACATTAGGCTAAATGAAAAAAGCCAGACACAGAAGGAAAAATACTGTATGATCTCACTTATATGTGGAATATAAAACAGTCAAATACATAGTACAATGTTGGTTACCTGGGATTGGATGGGGTGGAGAAAATGGAGGCAATATTGTTTAAAGGGTACAAACTTTCAGTTATAAGTTCTGGGGAGCTAATGAAAAGCCTGGTGACTATAGTTAATTATAAGACTATATACTTGAAATATGGCTAAAAGAGTAGGTTGTAAGTATTCTCACCCTATGCAAAAAAAATTAACTATGGGAGGTAATGGGTAATGTTAATTAGCTTGATCATGATAATTTAGGAAGACATATGTATATCAAAATCATGTTGTACACTTTGAATATATACAATATTTTGTGTCAGTAATGCCTCAACGAAGCTGGAAAAAAATAATTTTAGTCATCTCATTCATTGAATGAAAATTGACTTTCTTTAATAATCTTAAATCATTACAATAATTATTCAAAGCTTACATAGAGAAAATTAATAAACATTTGTAGGTTTTATTAGTCCATCTTCACACTGCTATAAAGAACTGCCCAAGACTGGGTAATTTAAAAAGGAAAGAGGTTTAATTGACTCAGAGTTCAGCATGGCTGGAGAGGCCACAGGAAACTTAGAATCATGGCATAAGGCAAAGGGGAAGCAAGGTGGGAAAGAGTGCAGGGGGAAGAGCTCCTTATACAACCATCAGATCTCATGAGAACTCACATACTATTATGAGAACAACATGGAGGGAACCACCCCCATAAATCAATTACCCCCATCTAGTCTCTCATTTGATATATGTGGATTGTGGAGATTACAATTCAAGATGAGATTTGGGTGGGGAAGCACATTCTGTACATGTATCCAAGTTCAAGTCCAATCTATTGAAATCTACTATTTTACAGTAAAATATCTTTTGGGATCCCTACTCTCAATGACTCAACTTTGAGATGCAAAGCCTAACCATATCACAAGCATACATTTGGGTGGAGATTTTGACTTCTGCTTTGTAACAGGTTTGCAAAGCAGAAAGATCTTTAGACTTGAAGCCATGACAATTTTGGTTTTCAGTCCTGGTCTGACTTCATCACTTGCCTGCCAGCATGAACTTGGTCAAATTCATTTTGATCTTTTCTGATCTAATCGATGAAGTGCCATGTTTTTAATGCCTTTTTAACCTGGTGGTCATAAAGACAACAGACCAACGGATTGGCAAATAACTACTAGCATAGCAAAGGAGAAAAAAAATGACATCCTGCTGACCTGAGCCCTGACTTCTGCAGGTTTTCTCTATCCCAACTACAGCCTGGGAAAATTCTTCCAATTTTAAAAATAACTTCAACAACAGACAAGATGGCAATGGTAATGGTAGGTATTGTGTGTAGGGTGGAGGAAGCTAAGGTGGAATTTAGGTGATCAATATTTCAGAACACAGTATTTTAGAATGATATGAGAATGGATTTCTTTAGTCCTATTTTAGGTGGCTCCTATCTGTTACATGTTGATGGAAGTAATACATGGGTATTAGAAAAAAAACATGTTACATAAGATATATATTAGAAATAGTTGTATTTTTGTAGTTGAGTCTGAAAGCAGGAATCCCAAAGTATATTTTACTGTAAAATATTAGATTTGAATAGATTGGATTTGGACTATGATCCAGGTGAAGTTGTATTTTACTAAATATTACTATAACCATTTTAATTAATATTATAATTACTATTATGAACTTCCTAAATTCTTTGTATTAGGTGTACTTGTGAATTAACTCTTTCACCTTTTTACTCATGATTTTAATAAATAGTATTTCAAAAGAGAGTGCAACTGAAAGAATGAAAGTAAGTACCCTAGTAACAACAGAGATACGGGAACTAAAAGCTTATTCCTACTATTTTAGAACTTAGAATTTTTAAAAAAAATCTTGCTAAGAAGGCAAGAGCAACATATTTTGAGAAAGTCACTAAATTTGGTTTATTTTGTTTAAAAAAATACAATGTATGTTCTCTTTAGGCACATTTTAGAGATCCCTATATTGTTTCTGACTTTTAAAAGCTAATTGAAATGCCAAAGATTTGAGCATGAAGCATAAATTTCATTTGACCTTTTAAGAAAAATTATTCTTGTATGTTGTTCAGGAAATGAATTTGTCTTCTCTACCAATCATGTTAGAATGAGCCAGGTGGCAGATTACTTAACATCTCGCCTTTCACCTCTGGAGACTGGGGTTTAAATGTGGCTTACTAAAATACCCAGAAGTGATTTGTGTACATCTCAAAACCATTACAATTGGGCTTAAGTAGCAATCACTTGCAGCTGTGGAGATGCTCTTTCAAAAAAACATCAGAAATGTCATAGGACCAAATCAGGGGATTTCAATAAAGGTATATAGGCCACCTGGACAATCCATGTGGGGCAAAGCTTATCAAAATAATGAACCTAAAGGTCTAGAACTTTCCAGGTCAATAAAAAATATTAAAGGTGCTTTTCTGTTTTTTTTTTTTTTTTAAAGGAGCAACAAAGAAAGAAAAACTAGTGGTCTCAAGTAGATCAGATTAAGCAGTAAAAGCATCCCTAAAGACATGCGAATTATATTCATAAGTGAAAAAAATAAAAAATAAAATGAATAGCTTACTAGTGCCCTCTAGTGTACCTTCTCTTCTGCTTTTTGTGGAATGTGTCTGTCATGGTTTTTTTGGGAATGTTTTCTAGAGCATAAGTAGGGTTTCTAAAGTGTAAGTAAAGGTTCTAACATAAATATATTTTAGTGAAAACAAAAACAGGTGTAAATTACTTAAAAACTAAATGTTAACATTATTGGAAAAAATAAAAACAGCCACCTAATAACATTATTACATGTATTTGTGTCAATAAACTAACATTATTGGCAGAATGACTGACAGAAAAATGATACCATATCCCCCTCCTCATGGTTGGGCAAAACAGCCTTTTCCCTAAAAAATGTTTTGCTTCACAGTAACTCTGTTTTGCATCCTAATTGTAGCATGTGCCAACAAAACAGATTGTTTGCTAATTGATATCATAAAGCAAGACAGCCCAGTGAAGGATGATGATTCTGACCCCAGCTAGCAGCAGCTGATGTAGAGCTTGATAGAAATGCTGTCATTTTCAACACAAACTGCCTAAAATTGACTCTTCACTGTAAATATAGAGATGTGACAGAAGCCTTAAACATCCACCTTTATTTTTAAAAATGAACTGATAATTCTGCTATAGTATTTTTTTTTTTTTTTTTTTTACCAGTTCTAGTCTATCTTGTAGCATTTGAAAGAAATTAACTTTAGGAATATCACTGAGCACTGGGGTTGAGGTAAAACTTTTCATCCATAGTCAGATGCAGGCTTATGAATAATGTGTTTGCTTACAGGTTTTTAGAAGGGAACAAAATAGCCAGCACATGAACTATCTATTGAAAATTCACAAGATGTCAATACATTAGAACATAAAAAGGATATTTTACTTCAAGTATTTATAAATTCAGCCACAGCATATATGAAAAAATAAAAATTATTTTCACATTTCCATGCATCTTTCACAGCAAAAATACGATATTGTCTAATGGGACTTAGCCTGTCAGCACAGAAGAGTGCTTAAATAAAGCATTTTTCTATTTGAAAACTGATATTAATAGGCATTAATAAATGTCTAGGGTGAAATTAAATGTGATTCAGCACAGAACAGTCTTGTGAACATAAGTCCCTAAAGAACAATAGCTATGCAATGCAAATAACTTAGACAATAGAAAATAAAGACATGTGGATAGAGAGGGAATGATGATATGGGATGTAAAGATTTTTAGTATAGTTCTCAAGAAGAAATATTGCGGTAAAGGAGTGATGTACCACATGCCATAGTACACAGCAGCCTTTGTTTAGAAGAGTAACTATTTGTGGTTTAAAAATTCAGTTATCCGTTCTAGATATTTACAATTTATCATAATCTCTACTCAACCTTTACTCTTTATTTTTTCTGCAGAGTCAAATCTGATTTAAAAAATAGGCAGATTAGACTCAGAATTTTTATGGTAAAAGAAAACATAAGAGACCATGTAGTCACTCCACCCCCAGACTTCCATTACTTAACAAGTAAGGAAACTAAGGCACAGAGAATTAAAATCAAATGTGTTTAAAATCACACAGCAAGTTAGTAGTGAGATAGAAGGAAAACAAATCTCTAATATTCTATCCATAGTTTGTCAAAGTAGATATTTTTGGTGCAATGCGAAGTCCTTTAAAAAGTCTTTAAAATGGCTTAATTATCTACCTCTTTTTTAGCTTTGGTTTCAACAATTTAGTTCTTAAAATGGGCAAAAGAACAGAACCAAGGGAACAAACTGCAGAATGGATTGAAATTCCATCACAGTTGATGGCAAACTGTTTTGCAATCTAAAGTTAATCCTGAAGCAGTACTTGATGGACTTTTAATTAAGAAACAAACATCTATGCATTTGTGAGTCTGTCAATTTACACTTCTAACACTCCTGAACATCACTAATTGTCACAATCTAGGTGTTTGATTATATGAGTAACTCCACACTTCTATTCATTTTTTAATTTGCTAAATTCTCTCTTTTTAACCTTAAATTTGTAGAGAAAAATCTGTGATTATAATTTTATTTTCACTATTAAATACAATCTAGCATTATTTATTTAAATTGCTTCTTTCAGATATTATTTTTACACTTTACTCAAAGTTTTGCCTAATCTTCAGACTATCCCCATTGAGTGTCTTTCTGGATCCTGAGGCTGAACTCAGGTTTCTAAAGCAGGAAGCTGATTTTTTAGCAAACCAGCATATGTAATGCCATCAATGTTGGATCTTTGCAAGTACCAACAAGGAAACCAGGAAGTTATGGATCACAGTGTAGCAAATAATACCATGATCACAATGTGGCAAATCACATTGTACAAATAATACCATGACTAAAATCACAGTGTTCACATCTTCCTCCTCCTCTCACTGAAGAGCACAGTGAGCAGAAGAAAGTAGAAAAAAAAAAAAAGTATGTAGAGGAAAAACAAAAAGGGAGGGGGATTTTGAGTTCTGAGTGTTCAACATCCAATTTCATTTTATGTCAAAGCTATAATCCATGTGACTTAGTTTTCCCTCTCCAGTAAGCATTAGTGCCACTGTGCCATATGCCACTGTTTGGAGCCATGTCTCCCTTAGTTATCCTTTAATTGGCTTGACCTATGGGAAGGGTGGCTTGCAACCAAGCTAATTACATAAATCCACTCCAGGCTCTATAATTTTACTATAGACAGCACTTCTGGGAGAATACAAAGAAAAGAACAATTTATCCAAAGTTTCAAACTTCTTCACATATCTCATATACCAGCACATGCATTTTATAGCACGATAAGAAGTAACAATAATTTGCCTCACCTACAATGTGAATTCAACTTTTTCCCCCTCACATAGTTAAACATATAATTGATTTTAAATTTTACAAATGTATGATAAATACAATCTAAACATAAATGTCAAAATTATAGTTAGAAAACTAATTTTAGGTTCCCAATTGTAATTCAGGCAGTTTTCATGGAGAAAAAAAAAAATGATGGGGTGCTAGAATCTCTTCCAAGGTTAAAATAGTGTGGTAAAGTTCCCAAAGAAAATCCACTTCATAGTTCTGTAAATATAGCCTATTAAAAAGCAATAACACAAAACAGTCACAAATCAGAAAAATTGCCCAAATCAATATTTATAGGAGAACTATTTGCAAGATGTACTTAAGTTGAAAATCACATGGGATTGGGACATAATATCATTTTCTTTTTTTTTCTTTCTTTTTTTATTGTACTTTAGGTTCTGTGGTACATATTCAGATCATGCAGATTTGTTGCATAGGTACATTCATAGCAAGGTGGTTTGCTGCATCCATCCCCCTATCACCTCTATCTGACATTTCTCCCCATGTTATCTCTCCCCAACCTCCCTACCCCCAGTCCCTTCCCTAGCTCCCCCCAACAGACCCCAGTTTGTGATGCTCCCCTCCCTGTGTCCATGTGTTCTCACTGTTCAACACCTGCCTATGAGTGAGAACATGCAGTGTTTGACTTTCTGTTCTTGTGTCAGTTTGCTGAGAATTATGGTTTCCAGATTCATCCATGTCCCTACAAAAGACACAAACTCATTGTTTTTTATGGCTGCATATAATTCCATGGTGTATATGTGCCACATTTTCCTTGTCCAGTCTATCATTGATGGGCATTTGGGTTGGCTCAGGTCTTTGTTATTGTAAACAGTGCCACAATGAACATACGTGTGCAAGTGTCTTTGTAACAGAACGATTTGTAATCCTTTGGGTATATAACCAGTAATGGGATTACTGGTCAAATTGAATTTCTATTTCTACATCCTTGAGGAATTTATAATCCCTTCAGTATATACCCACTAATGGGATTGCTGGGTCAAATGGAATTTCTATTTACAACCTTGAGGAATTGCCACACTGTCTTCCACAATGGTTGAACTAATTTACACTCCCACCAACAGTGTAAGAGTGTTCCTTTTCTCCACATCCTCTCCAGCCACAGTACACAGCAGCCTTTGTTTAGAAAAGTAACTATTTGTGGTTTAAAAACTCAATTATCCTTTCTGGATATTTGGTGGAAGTGTAAATTAGTTCAACTATTGTGGAAGACAGTGTATATACCATACTGAAAGGATTATAAATCATTCTATTTTAAAGACATATGCACATGTATGTTTGCTGCAGTGCTGTTTACAGTAGCAAAGACCTGGAACCAACCCAAATGCCCATCAATGATAGACTGGACAAAGAAAATGTGTCACATATACACCATGGAATACTGTGCAGCCATGAAAAACAACAAGTTCATGTCTTTGTAGAGGTATGAATGAATCTGGAAATCATCATTCTCAGCAAACTGACATAAGTACAGAAAACCAAACACTGCATGTTTTTACTCATAGGTGGGTGATGAACAATGAGAACACTTGGGCACAGGGAAGAGAACAATACTCATTCAGCTATGGGTGGGGGGTAGAGGATGGGGAGGGACAGCGGGGGTGTGGGGAGGATGGGAAAGGATAACACCAGGAAAAATGCCTGATGTAGGCAACCCGGGTCGGGGGTGTGGATGTAAACAGATAACCACCATGGCATGTATGTACCTATGCAACAGTACTACAGGATGCAGGATGTGCACATGTTCCCTAGAGCCCAAAGTACAATTAAAAAAAAAAACAGTTTTACACATGACATTCAAAGTTACCACTTTCTTGTAAAAACTGTCAACCTTGTGATAGTATAAGCAACAGGGTACAACAATTTGAATGTATTTTCCACAAGCTATATGGACAAAATTGAATAAACAATTAAGTGTTAATTAAAGTACTAGCATACGAAAGGATTTACATAGTTATAGGTAGCTACATTTTAATAAAAATAAAATGGTAGTTTTCCAAATAAAAGACTAATAAACATCTAATGAAAATGATAATAAGGTTTTTGTGTGACTCTGCTAATTCAGTTAATTGAAAAAAAGCATGGAATTTCTATTGCACATGTTTTGATATTTTTGTTACTTTACTGAAATAAAAATATGAAGAAACTCCAGATAGATATCTTCTAAACTAATGCCAACCTTATAAAGATAGAATAACACACAGAAGATCAACTAGAGATGTTTCCTACTTAAGAGAAGTATTTCATTTATTCAAAAAACAGAGCCATATGTTATTGCTTCAGTGAAATTTTAATTATTTAATTATTTTTTCCTTATGTTTGGGAGTTGACTATTAATATAATGTTAATTTACATATGATAACGATTAAATCATAAAGAGATTTAGCAACTTGGACAAGGTCATTCAGGCAGTAATTGGCAAATCTTGAGTTTAAACCAAATGTTGGTTTCAGAATCCAAATATTATTTTTACTCTTATATTTACTTCAAGATAATTTTAAGTTATATATTCCAGTGATACATTCTGTTGTAGATGAGAGTCTTATAGTCAAAGTCTAACAGTTGTTAGACATAATGAACTCCAAATTTCTCTTCAAAGAATCAGTATGTCAGTTTGTTCTACTCCCTTATTTTTTTAATTATCCATTTTAAAGTTTAACTTCCTTGTAGTTTCAGTCAACAACCTTTTCCACCAATTCTAATTAGTAGTTCACATCTGTTCCCCAAGTCCCCTGCTCTGTACTGACTCATCCCAGTTACATGCCCTGGTCATCTACTTTGACCTGAGTCACCTTTGGTTACCTGCTCTGACCTGTCCCATAACCATCCTTCCCAACAAACTACCCACCCCGCCACTCTAGCTCATACCCTTGCCCTCCTTAAAATAGCCAACTGGAATTAGCTTAGACTGCGAGGTCTAACCCTAGCCGATTGGGGAATGACACAGCAGTAGGGGCTACCTGCATCAGGAATAAGAACACCTTCCCTTCCCTTGTCCAGGTGTGTGCTCACCATTGTTCCATCTGTGAGCTGCAACCTTCTAGAGAAGTAAATTGTCTCACTAAGGAAATTTATATTTGAGTGCTACCTCTTTGCAGCACCAAAAATTTATGTAAAACATAATCAAAGCTGAATGTGTATGATCCCAGAAGTTTTCCAATACTTATCCCAAATGTGACACTTTCAGTAAGTATGACACTTTAAGTAAAATATGACCTAGTATAAAATAAAGATACTCTGTTTTTCTGTACTTCACTGGCATTAGATTTTTAAACACTGTGATTATTGTAGATTCATAATGAATTTGTAATCATTACAACTCCTGGTATTTTCTTTTCATATGCAGTAGCTGTTGTTAGCTTAATTGGCCCCCTTCTAAATTTATGCAAATGTGTTTTGAGCTTCAGTATTTGACTACAATGAAGACAATTTACATTCCTGCTAAACTTCATTATTTTAGTTAAGGTGTTTTCATACAAGCAGAAAAAATGTTTTAGCTACCCTCCCTGACTTTTTAATATTTATGAGTTTAATAAATACTCCTGGGGTGACTTTATTCAAGGAACTCATCAAAATGCTGGAAAATACATGAGGAAGAATAGCCCATTATAGTAAGAACCTTTGCATTAATACAGTAATTCATATTATATGCACAATAATGTTTTTTGACCATTCACTTTTGGCAGTGTCACTGTTATTGATATGGACTTCCTTATTAACGCCTCACAACACTCTATAGAGTTTGCCTATTACTTTGTTCTGTAGTGAGAACATTTTGAGGGATGTTAAGTCATTCCCCTAAGGTAACACTGCCAGTAGAAGTTGAACCAGGGACTGAATACATTTCTGACTCCACAAAATCTGTCCAAAGATTTTTCAATCTAGACCTGGAGAGAGAAGTCCCTTTTCTTTGTGGTCACAACAAGATGAGAATTCAAGCCTAGGAGTACCAGTACCCTTGTTTTAGCCTTTTGGTAATTGGCAGAGAAAAGAAGACAAAATGGAAAAGAAAATAAGGAAGAAAAATAAATAAAAGGAGTGTAAATGAAATCTAGAAAAGGAAAGGCTAATGACACTAGATTTCCAGGTTCCACACATTTCAGCCATCAACCTGAGGAAATAACATCCCCTTTTGATCTGTGCTAAATAAACTTTTTATTAATGTCTTTAACACAAAGACTATTAACAGAGAATAAGAGAGAGAGGGGATAGAATTCTCTGAGACAAGAGACACATGGTAAGACTTAGCCTTACGGGCAATTGAGACTGAAAAAGAGAAAAGACTGAAGGGTCAGGGAAGTATGTAAGTACTAGACATCCAGATGGCTAAGGTGAAGAAACTATGTCAGCAACTCCCCTACCACATTTATTATAAGGCATTTGATAAGGTGCTACTGATTCCGTTTGGAATATTATAAAGACATACTTTTTCAGTAATTGCATTTAAATGGAGTTGAATACTTAACATTTATCCTTACCAATAGCATCTTTAATGAGCACTCCTGTCTTGAATTAATACTCTAGTTTTCATATTAAAGGCTCATTTTTCTACATGTTCTTGGTTTAAATGGATCTTTCTTAGCTCTCTTTGTTTTTCACTGTTGCTGATTTGTTGACTTTGTTTTGAATACTTAGCAGTTTAACTGATACTTTAGAGATGTTTATATGAGTAGCATAGTCGTTATGCTTGTGTATAGTTACCTCTATTGAAAGATAAACTATGGTGTGCCCAAGAAGCCTGGACTAAGTCGCTGTAATATGCAAGCCTTGTCTAAAGCACCAAACAGAAGTGCTTCATGCCTCTGAATGGATCAGTCAGGCTCACTTGATTTTGTGCACTGAGGCACACCTGTACTCATTATCTTACGGCATATCTGTTTTCTCAAAATTAAACATTTTCTTATTCCCAATCATTTTGCTATAAATTTCATTGGGAAATAACATTTCCATTGCTATTCATTTGCATATCTTTAGTCATTGTTATATTTTCAATTATTATTATTATTTTTTCAGACAGAGTCTTGCTCTGTTGCCAGGCACCAGGCTGGAGTACAGTGATGCCATCTCAGCTCGCTGCAACCTCCGCCTCCCAGGTCAAGCAATTATCCTGTCTCAGCCTCCCAAGTAGCAGGGACTATAGGCATGCACCACCACTCCCAGCTAATTTTTGTATTTTATAGTAGAGATGGGGTTTCATCATGTTGACCAGGATGGTCTCGATCTCCTGACCTCATGATCTGCCCACCTCGGCCTCCCAAAGTGCTGGGATTACAGGCGTGAGCCACCGCACTGAGCCCAATTATTTTTATATCATTTAGTTGTAAAGAAAATTTTAAAATGACACATTGCTGAAGTTTGCTTTCTTAACTCAGTCTGATCATGTTTAAATTTAGTAGCATTACTTTGCCATTTCATATTTTTGGTAATCACACATTTTATCATATTTCTGACATATTTTACTATGTTTTGATAGAATATACATGTGCTTCTTATTTATCTTCTTTCTTCCTATTCTTTCATGGAAAATTGAGTTGTGTTTACTGTCTGCTCTCCTATTAACTCCTGGTGGTTTGGAAGTTCTGTATCTATTTGTTAGCATGTTTTCTTAAATTTGTAGTTATTTATTACTTTATCAAAGAAAGTTATAGCTAAGCAGTACCTATAACTTCTAACCCAAAAAGTTATTCTAATCAATATTAAATTATATATTCATAGTATAAACTATACTCCATTCACACA
Source organism: Callithrix jacchus (assembly GCF_049354715.1). Lineage (NCBI taxonomy): Eukaryota > Metazoa > Chordata > Mammalia > Primates > Cebidae > Callithrix > Callithrix jacchus. Next base: position 110,062,816 of record NC_133505.1, on the reverse strand, counting down.
CACACATGCACATACACGCAAACATCTTTCTCATGTTCACTCTCTCTCCAGCATTCCCTACCACCAGGATTTTATTTAAATTAGCTGTAATCTTAAATTTGGTTGAAAGTAGTGGTTATTATATTTAGGTAATCTTTGCATTGTATTGTTTTCTAATTTCTTAAAATGCCAATATGTTAATAATGCCTATTTTAAATAAACTGTGTAGTTATTGTTTTCTATTATTTTCTGTTTCTTTCTTGAATTGGTAATCTTTGTCGTGAATTTATTTTACTGAGTCCATTTTTAAGTGATTTTAAGAAATGAAGAATGTATGCAGTTCATCTCAATGTCCTGCATGACCCAAGTGTCTTTATTTTAGCCTTATATAAAAATTATAATTTTGTCAAATATATGATACTGGTTTCAAAGATTTTTCCTTCTCAGAATTCTGTAGATATTGTTAAGCTGCCTATGAGAAGCCTGACAGTCTGAGTTTTATTCTTTTGCGTCTTCCCTACTTTTTAATAAAAATTATAGAATTGTCTCTTTTACCATTGACCTTAGATTTTATTTACCTAAATACCTGTGTGTGTGTGTGTGTGTGTATATGTGTGCATGTGTGATACAAAAATACATAAAATCATAAGATAGAAATGAACAAGTCACAGTGTAAAGGAAGTTTAACTTAGTTTTGATCTTTGTGGTATGTTGCTACCTTTTCCCCTAAAACCATTCTTTCTTTTTCTCATAGTTAGAAAGTTGAATTGGAAACAGGGTCAACCAGCTAGAGATCTTATTTCCCGGCCCCCTTGCAAGTAGACATGACCAAGTGGCCAAATTCTCAAAAATGAATGGTGGCCAGAAAGAATGTGTGCCACATTCAGGCTGTGGCTGTAAAATATTAATTGGGTCAATACACTTCACTAATGTACATGCATACATCAGAGATATTGCAGCTTCAGTTCCAGACAACCACAATAAAATGAATACTGCAAAAAAGAAACTCACATGAATATTTTATTTTCTAGTGTATATGTTATGTTTATGCTATACTATAGACTATTAAATATTCAATAGCATTATGTCTATAAAACAATGTATATTCCTTAATTAAAAATATTTTATTGGTAAAAGATGCTAACAATCATCTGAGACTTCATTGAGTTGTAATGTATTTTTGCTGGTGGAAGACTTTGCCTTGATGCTTATTGCTGCTGACTGATCAGGGTGGTGGTTGCTGAAAGCTGGAGTGGCTGTGGCAATTTCTTGAAATAAAGCAAAAATGAAGTTTGCTGCATCAATGAAACTCTGCCTTTTAGGAAAGATTTATTTGTAGAATTTGATATTGTTTGACAGCATGTTGAACTTTCTTTTTTAATTGGAGGACAAGCAGTGGCTAACGCCTGTAATCCCAACACTTTAGGAGGCAAAGTTGAGAGGATCACTTGAGCCCAAGAATTACAAACCAGCCTGAGCAACATAATAAGACACTGTCACTATAACAACAAGTCAATTTTCTGAAATTCTTCTGCTGATTTATCGACTAAGTTTGTGTAATATTTTAAGTTCCTTGTCGTTTCAGTAATGTTCACAGCATCTTCACCAGGAATAGATTTTATCACAAGAAACCTCTTTCCACGCTCATCCATAAGAAGCAACTCCTCATCCATTAAAGTTTTGTCATGGAATTGCAGCAATTCAGTCACATCTTCAGGCTTCTTTTCTGATTCTAGTTCTCTTGCTACTTCTATCATAATTACAGTAACTTCCTCTACTAAAGCCTTAAAGTCATCCATGAGGGTTGGTATTAACTACTTCTTCCAAACTCCCGTTAATGTTGCTATTTTGACCTCCTTCCATGAAACAAAAAAATGTTCCTAACGGCATCGGGAATGATGAATCCTTTCCAAAAGGTTTACAATTAATTTTGCACAGGTCCATCAGAGGAATCACTATCTATGGCAACCACACCTTATGAAATGTATTTCTGAAATAACTGGACCTGAAAGTCTAAATTACTCCTTGATCTATGGATATCTACAGAATAGATATCGTGGTAGAAGGCATGAAAACAACATTAATTCCCTTGTACATCTCCATTAGAGATCTTGGGTTACTAGGCACATTGTCAATGAGTGGTAATATTTTGCAAGAGATCTTTTCAGCTAAAGCACGCTATAAACAGATGTGCTGTCATCCAGGCTTTTTGTCCATTTATTGAGCTAAGGGAGAGTGGATTTATCATAATTCTTAAGGGTCCTGGGATCTTCAAAATAGTGACTGAGTGCTGGCTTTAACTTAAAGTCACCAAATACATTAGCCCCTAACAAGAGAGTCAGCCTGTTCTTCGAAGCTTTGATGATTTGAAATTGGGCATTGACTTCTCTCTAGCTATGAAAGTCCTTAGGTGGCCTATTCTTGCATTATAAAGCTATTTAATCTATGCTGAAAATCTGCTGTTTAGTATAGCCACCTTCAGTTATGTTAGCCAGCTCTTCTGGATAACTGGCTATACTTTCTACACCAGCATTTGCTACTTCACCTTGTACGTTTAAGTTACAGAAATGGCTTCTTTCTTTAAGCCTTATGCATCAACCTCCGTTAGCTTCGAACTTTTCTTCTGCTGCATTATCACTTCTTTCAGCCTTCACAGAATTGAAGAGAGTTAGGGGCTTGCTCTGGATTAAGCTTTGGCTCAAAGGAATGTTGTGTTTGTTTGATCTTCTATCAAGACACTCAAACTTTCTCCCTATCAGCAATAAGGCTGTTTTGCTTTCTCATCATTTGTAGTTCACTGAAGTAGCACTTTTAATTTCCTTCAATAACTTTTCCTTTGTATTTACAACTGTTTGGCACAAGAGACCTAGCTTTCAGCTTATCCTGGATTTTGAGATGCCTCCCTTATTAACCTTAATCATATTTCTATTTTTTTGGTTTAAATTAGACATGTGACTCTTCCTTTCACTTTAACACTTAGAGGCTATTTTCAGGTTATTATATGGTCTTATTTCAATATTGTTGTGTCTCGGGGAATACGGAGCTTTAGGAAATGGAGAGAGATGGGGGAATGGCCAGTCGGTTGAGCAGTCAAAACACATACAGCATTTATTGGCTAAGTTTGCCATCTTATATGGGCACAGTTCATGTCACCCTAAAACAATTACAGTAGTAACATCAAAGGTCACTGATTACAATCACCACAACAGACATAATAAAACTTTGAAATATTGCAAGAATTTCCAAAATGTGACACAAAGATAAAAAGTGAATTAATGCTGTTAGAAAAAAGGTGCCAATAGACTTATTCAACACAGCGTTGTGAAAAATAAAAAATGCAATATCCACAAAGTACAATAAAGCAAAGTGCTAGGTATACCTGTAAAGAAAACTCAGAAGCCTTTGAACAAAGAATACACACATACACACACCTCTCCCTAAATAAATTTCCTATTGTATGAAATGTGTGGATCTTAATTAACACCACACTAAAATTAATTAAGCAAACTAGAAGTCAAAAATAAGTATTAAGCAATTTTTTGGAATATGCTAGAAAATTACAACATTGCATTAAAAACTCATAAGCTGAAATTAAACTCTATTCAATGGAAAATTCAAAGCAAATCCAATAAATCAGAAAAATAAAAACTGAGTCAGCCTCAATATGCTTAGTTACTCAGACCTTAACTGATTGCATAGCTGCAATTTTCATGCAATTGACTTACTTAAGCACATTATTTTCTTTGGTGCTTATAGTTCTAAACATGAATGTGGGACCCATCCTAGAAACCCCATGTACTCGCTTCCCCATGTGACTTTCTCTTGCTCCTGTATGCAATAGAATTCTGGCTACTATCTGGACTATAATTTGTGCATACTCCAAAAAACTATTTGTCTTTACTGCAATCATTTTTTCCATAATAGATAACATGCATATGCATAACAATGATTGATAGATGCACTTTGAAAAAGCACCTGGCAATGTTTTAATTAGGCAAATGATACAGTTATACCAAGTAGATTTAGGAGAATACTCCTCATAGAGCAGCAAGTTTTCCCACAAATTTCCCAAAAGACAACCAAGAATAAATACTGCCTATCCTCCACCCCTAAAAATACAAATCTGTTAATACTTGTGCTTCTGAAAATCCACCACAGCCTGTGTTTTTAATTTGTTAGACTTGTTGATATTACTTTTGGGAAGTATTTTCCCCTTGCCTTCACATTTTTTCCAGTTTATTGATCTTTAAATTTTCAGTAGAAAGACGATAGAAGACATAATGGTAACTTGTTGAGACTGCTTCCCAGAACAGAGCACCTAAGAACCTACAAAAAGCCATATGTCTTCTTTCATTTTTTTCATACTCGAAATCTGACCTTTCTATAGTTTTTGAATTCTTCAGGTCTCAAATCAGTTGTCATGGTCTATACATGCCAGTTTGCTCTCTTTTTTTTCTGTAGCTATAAAACCAAGTCAATATCCTCATTCATTTCCTTTCCCTTAGGTACTCTTTACACCTTTCAAATGAGTTAAGCTTATTTCTTAACACTCCAACCTATTCCTGTAAGTGGTCCCAACTTTCTCCTAATCTTACAGAGAAAGCACTTTCGAGATGGTCCTCCCCATCCTTTATCTTTTCTACAATACATATTTTGGCAAAACTTAAAAACCTATATAGTTGCAAAATGATCCTACTCTTGTCCATGTTTCTGATATTCTAAAGTCTAAATGTAAAGATACATTCAGATCTAGAATTTGGAATTATTCTCATCCTTTACAGAGTAAGCATGTATTTTAAAGAAAATATATTCTAGGCAGATCTGCTGTTTTTCTCTTTTTCTCCTTAACACCTGATCTTGTAAAAATTTATCATATATATTTTCTAATCAATACAATAGTTTGTTACATCACCTATATAGTACAGACAGGTATCTATTGCTCTTTATTTCCAGATGAACTGCAACAGGTCTACTCATACTTTGGTCCTCAAAAATTAACAGAAAAAGTTTATTTAAATGACAGTCTTTTAGTATTTTCTAAAAATGAGAATTCAGAGGAAAACAGTATGTCACACTCACCAAGTCCAATGTATGCCTATCAAAACCATATGTATTTTGGACACAATTGAATTATATTCATGAACATGAATCTTTTGCCTACCATTGTCTTGTTCTGACTCCTTGTTCATCATTAATTATAAGAACCAGGCTTTTACACAATAATTGTCCACAACAAATATGGCTGCTTTAACAGTTGGAGGTTCTAAAAAGCTTCTCCTAAATCTTGGTGCACTAGATATGTTCTGCTGCAAAATGTGAGATAGTAAAAGTCAACATTGACTCACAGATCATATATAGAATTTCAAGTCCCATGAGAGTGAGTGTTTTTGAACAAAGTATCAATCTATTTATCTCCCTAGATATCTGTATTTTAATTTTGGTTTAAACTAGGCCAACAAATGGTAGAAAATAAAAGTTATTGGCGAACAACCTTTTTCTGAAGAAATGTATCCTGTCCTCTTTTTTCTTGATCTTATGCTCCTATTATATTGTATTTTCTCTGGATCTGAACATATTTAAGTGTTTTTTCAATTTCATCTCAAATTGTATACAAAAACATGAGAAATATATAATTTTAATTAAATTTTAAAAATTATTTTTAAAATTTTTATGCTTCCTAGCATCTTACAAACTATTAAATAAGAGTCTCTGTAGCAAATCATGATTTCAGGTTTCATGATTTCATGATTTCTCTAACACTTACCAATTAGTAACTTACCATCTGAGATTAAGTATCAGCATTTATAATTTGGTGATACTAACCTCACTGTGGTTATTGAATGGCAAAATACCAAGTGCTAGCTCATTATATTTTACACATTAGATACTAATCATCATTTGTCTTATTTTTCCCCCTAAACTCCATCTTTAATTTCTTTGATTTTCATTTTCTGAGAACCAATCTACTATTTGCTAAGGGCAGGAGCATCTGTAAAATCTAGCCCTTGAAGCTTTGAGCCCCTCTCATCACTCATGTTAAATTTTTTCTGGTCTTTTCCCTAAACTCTGTAAACAACTCCTAACCACTGACACTGCTTATTCCTCCACTGCTACTTCTACTACTAAATGTAATAAGTCAAAAATTAACTGGAAATTGCTAAGGTTTTGCCTGAATTTATCTATTTCTAAAGCATAAAATTAGGTTGGCACTAAAATCTATAAAAGCAGGACTGTACTCCTATTGATGAAATGCCAAAAGGCATTTTATTACCCTAAATATTTCACTTATTTGACAAGGTAATTCTTTGAGTCTTGGATATAGTTGGACAGAACAAAATACTAAATTCAACTGTATACATCTATTTATTTACTCCATGTGTTGAGGACCCAAAAATGATGGTGTAAATATTAATGATTAATTATAATAGTAATTTTTAAAAGATGCCTGCGGCATATGGCTTCATGTTATTAAGGGATTTTCACAGTGTGAAAACACAAAAAAAAACCATATATAATATTTTATGATCCTAATACTATTAATAAAAGTGCATATGTATCTAACATTCATCTTTAGAATTGAAACATAATAAATATATTTGAGATTCCCTGTATGTCCCTTCTCAATTAGACTGCTGTTCCTCTCTGAGGAGTTAACCAGAAATGATTCTAAATTTTCTAGTATTTTTTTCCTTACTTTCTTAATAGTTACATGCTACATGCATGTCTCCCTAAATAATATGCTGTTTAGTTTTGCATATTTTATTATTATATAGATGGATCCATCCTGTCTATTCTTTTGTGACTTACTTTTTACTTCCAAATATTATCTTTGAAATTGATCTATAATTCTGTATTCATTTTATAGGATTTATATATTCCATTTCATGAATATACTCACCATTCTATGCTTCTCTTTAAATATTTGATTTTTTTTCTTTTACTTATTGTTACATAAATATTGTGGCATATGTGTGTGTGTATATATATACATATATATGCCTTTTGAGATACAAACCAGAGAGAAGATATTTGCCTCATATGTATTGTCCTGTTATGTATAAGGCAAATAGCTCCTCTCTGGTTATGGTTCGTTTGGCACTTCCTTTAAATATATATTTATATATTTATTTATTTTTGAGACAAGATCTCATTCTGTCACTCATGTTAGAGAGTAATGGCACAATTATGGCTCAATGCAGCCTTGCAACATCGACCTCCTGTGCTCAAGTGATCCTCCCCACATCAGCCTCCTCAGTAGCCGGGACTACAGGCATACACCACCAAGCCTAGCTCATTTTCGTATTGTTTGTGGAGACAGGGTTTTGCTATGTTGCCAAGGCTGGTCTTGAATTACTGGGCTCAACCAATCTTTCTGCCTTGGCCTCCCAATGTGCTGAAATTACAGACATCAACCACTGTGCCTGGTCAAAAATAGAATTTTTTAATGCTAAGTTTATTTGGCTTATTTTTAAGCTTTTGTTCCTCTATATAATTTTTGAAGTTATCTTTACCATATTAAAATAAACTATTGGAATTTTATTAGAATCAGTAAAGATCTAGAGGATCAAGATAGATGATATTTTAGCAATCATTCCCCTTACAGGAATAGCAAATTGAACAATTATCCACATAAGAAATCCCATGCATAAGAAGCAAAAATCATGTTAGTGATCACAATACCTGATTTAAATATCATATCACTGAAAGAGACAATGAAGAGGGTAGGAAAGATAATCTTGAATTGCCAATGCCACCTCTACCCCATCCCCCAGCAGCAGCCACACGGTGGGAAGAGAAAATCTGTTCACTTAGGAAAGGGAGAGGGCAGTCATTTTGAACTTTGCATTGAAACTCAGTACTGCCCTGTCACAACAGAAAGAAAGCCAGGCAGAACTCAGCCAACACCCATGCACAGAGAGAGGGAAGATTTAGACTCACCCTAGTCAGAGGAAAATTAACCATCTCAGCAATAAGATCCTGAGTTCCAGCAAGTCTCACCACCATGAGCTAAATGACTCTGGGGTTCTTAATAAACTTGAAAGACCACCTAGGCATAACCACTGTAATTCTGGGGCAAGTCCTGGGGCTGTGCTGGGTTTGAAGCCAATAAACTTGGGGAGCAAACCACCTAGTGAGACACCAGCCAGGGCAGCCAAGGGAGTATTTGCATCATCTCTCCCCCAACCTGAGGCAGCACAGTTCACAGCTCTGAGAGAGAGTCCTTCTGCTTGAGAAGAGGAGAGAAGTAAAGAGGACTTTGTCTTGCAATGTGGATACCAGCTCAATCACAGCAAAGTAGGGCACCAGGTAGAATACTGAGGCACTCATTCTAGGGCCTAGTTCCCATATGACATTTCTTGATACACTATGGGTGAGAAGGAAACACACTTCCTTGAAGGGAAGGACTTATTTCTGGCAGTATCTATCATTTGCTGACTAAAGAGCCTTTAGGCCATGAATAAATGTCAATAGCAGCCAGGCAATACTCACTGCAGGCTTTGGGTGAGACCAAGTGCTGTGCTGGCTTAAGGTGTGACCCAGCACATTCCCAGATGTGGTGGTCAAGGGGAGATACCCCTTCTGCTTGAGGAAAGGAGAGAAAAGGATTAAAGGGGACTTTGTCCCGCAGCTTAGGTACCAGCTTGGCTACAGTGGTGTAGAGTACCAAAGAGTTTCCTGGGGTCCCCGATTCTATGCCTTCACTCCTGCACCACATTCCTTGACCTTCTCTAGGCCAGAGGGAAGTCCATTGCTCTGAAGGAAAAGACCCAAGCCTGGGAGCATTCACCAAACTCACTGAAGAAGCCTTGGACCTTGAGTAAACATCGGTGGCAACCAAGTAGTACTCACCATGAACCTGGAGCAGTACTGGACATGGGAAGAGACCCCTTCTGCTTGAGGAAAGAAAAGGGAAGAGCAGGAAGGACTTTGTCTTGTGAATTTGTTGGTGGTTCAGCCACCATGCAATAGCATACCTATGGTTCCTAATTCAAGGCCCTGGTTCCCAAATGACATTTTTGGAACAATCCTGAGCTTGGGGGTGAGCTCATAACCCTAAAGGGAAGGATACAAGTCTGTGTATATTTGCCACCTATTGACTGAAGAGATTTTGGGCCTTACATGAGCATTGGCAGTAGCCAGGCAGTGGCGGTCATGGGCTTTGGGAAAGACCCAGAGTATACTGGCTTCAAGTCTGACCCAGCACAGTCCCAGCAGTGGGAGCCACAGCTCTAGGCAGCTCAGCAAGGAGAGAGAGATTCCATTTATTTGGAGGAATATATGGAAAGAAAACAAGAGTCTCTACCTGATAATCCAAGGAATTATCTAAGATTTTACCCAAGATCACCAAGGCAATACCTCTACAAGTCTGCAGGAGTCAAAGTGTTACTGAGCTTCAGGTATCCCCTAATGCAGATCAAAATATTCAATTCCCTTTCAGTGAAAAGCCTTCCCAATAAGGACAGGTATAAACAAGCCCAGATGGTGAAGAGTATAATAAATACCTAATTATTCCATTCCTAGATATTGATGAACATCCACAACCATCAAGAACAGAAAGAAAAACATGATCTCACCAAACAAACCAAATAATGCACCAGTGACCAATTTTAGAGAGATTGAAATATGTGATCTTTCAGACAGAACGCATAATAGCTGTTTTGAGGAAGACCAAAGAAATTCAAAATAACAGAGTAAAGAAATTCAGAATCCTGTTAAGTAAACTGAAAAAAGAGGTTGAAATAATTTTTAAAAATCAATAGAAATTTTGGAGCTAAAAATTCAACTGCATACTGAAGAATGAATGAGAGTCTCAAAGCAGCATAATTTATCAAGCAAGAAGAATTCCTGAGCTTGATGGCAGGATATCTGAAAATACAAAGTCAGACAAAAAAGTAAAAACAACAATAAAAAAAATGAAGGCATACCTACAAGATCTAGAAAATAGCCTGCAAAAGGCAAATCTAAGAGGTATTGGCCTTAATGAGGAGGAGGGAGGGAAGGAGAGGGAGACTGAAATAGGAAGTTTATTCTAATTTTTGATTAAAGTTTAAAGGGATAGTACCAAGAGAACTTCTCAAACCTAGGGAAAGATATCAATATTCAATCACAAAAAGATTTTAGAATATGTAGCAGATTTAACCCAAATAAGACCACCTCAAGACCTTTAATCAAATTCCTAAAGGTCAAGGATACTGAAAGGACCCTAAAAGCATCAGAAAAAAAAATATATATATACAAAGGAGCTTGGGTACATCTGACAGAAGCCTTTTCAGTCTTCTGAAGCCAGGAGAAAGTGACATGACATATTAAAAGTGCTAAATTAAAAGAAAAAGACTTTTATCCTAGAATAATATATCCAGTGAAAATATTTTTCAAATGTAAAAGACCTTCCCAGCCAAGCAAAAGCTGAGGTATTTTATTAGCATCAGACTTGTGCTACAAGAAATGCTAAAGGGAGTTCTTCAATCGGAAAGGAAAGAAAATAAGAAAAATCATCTGAATTAACAAAATTTATTGATAATAGTAAGTACGCAGAAAAACTCAGAATATTATAAGACTGTAATGGTGGCATGTAAACTACTCATATCTTTAGTAGAAAGACTAAAAAATGAGCCTATCAAAAACAGTAACTATAACTTTTCATGCATAGACAATATAAGATATAAAAAGTAACAACAAAAAGTTAAAAAGAAGGGAAATGAAGTTAAAGTGTAGAGTTTGTATTAGTTTTCTCCGTGCTTGTTTGTTTTTGAAATCAGTGTTAAATTGTCATCAGCTTAAAATAATGGGTTAATAAGATGTTATTTGAAAGCCTCATGGTTACCTCAAGCCAAAAACCTACAACAGATACACAAAAATTAAAAGCAAGAAATTAAAACATATCAACAGAGAAAATCACCATCACAAAATCGAAGAAAGGAAGGGAAGGGAAAGGGAGGGGGAAAGGAGGAGGCAGGGAGGGGAGGAAACTCAGAAAACAAATAACAAAATGGCAGGAATAACTCCTTATCTATCAATAATAGCAGTGACAGAAAACAAACTAAACTCTCCAATCAAATGACATAGAATGGCTGAATAGATTTTTTTTTTTTTTTTTTTTTGAGACGGAGTTTCGCTCTTGTTACCCAGGCTGGAGTGCAATGGCGCGATCTCGGCTCACCGCAACCTCCGCCTCCTGGGTTCAGGCAATTCTCCTGCCTCAGCCTCCTGAGTAGCTGGGATTAGAGGCACGAATGGTCTTTTGCCTACAAGAAACACACTTCATCTATAAAGACACACATAGACTCAAAGAGATAGAAAAAGACATTCCATGCAAATGAAAACCAAAAAATTAGTGGAAGTGGCCGGGCGCGGTGGCTCAAGCCTGTAATCCCAGCACTTTGGGAGGCCGAGGCGGGTGGATCACGAGGTCGAGAGATTGAGACCAAACTGGTCAACCTGGTGAAACCCTGTCTCTACTAAAAATACAAAAAAAATGAGCTGGGCATGGTGGTGCATGCCTGTAATCCCAGCTACACAGGAGGCTGAGGCAGGAGAATTGCCTGAACCCAGGAGGCAGAGGTTGCAGTGAGCCAAGATCGCGCCATTGCACTCTAGCCTGGGTAACAAGAGCGAAACTCCATCTAAAAAACAAAACAAAACAAAAAAAAATTAGTGGAAGTAACTATACTTATATCAGACAAAACTGGTTTTAAAACAAAAGCTATAAAAAGGAAACAAAATGTCATCACATAATGATAAAGGAGTCAATTCAGCAAGAGAATATACAAATTGTAGCTATATATGCACACAACACTGGACCACCCAGATATTTAAAACAAATATTATTAGAGCTAAAGAGAGAAATAGACTCCAATACAACAATAGCTGGAGACTTCAGCATTGGACAGACAAAAAATAAGCAAACAAATTTTAGACATTGTGTACTGCAGACCAAATTGACCTAATAAGTATTTACAGAACATGTACTCCAATGGCTGCAGAATACACATTCTTCTCTTCAGCACAGAGATCATTCTCAAAGATAGAGCATGTGTTAGGTCACAAAACATGTCTGAAAATTCAAAAATATTTAAATCCTATCAAAAATCTTCTCTGACCAAACAAAATGAAATAAAACTAGAAATAAATAAAAAGAGGAATTTTGGAAACTATACAAACACATGAAAAATAGTGTGTCCTGAATGACCAGTGGATCAATGTATTTTTTTTTTAAAGTAGACCAGGCACAGTCACTCATACCTGTAATTCCAGCACTTTGAGAGGTCAACGCGGGCAGATCATGAGGTCAGGAGTTTGAGACCAGCCTGGCCAACATGGTGAAACCCAATCTCTACTAAAAATATAAAAATTAGCTGAGCATGATGGTGGCTGCCTGTAATCCCAGCTACTCAGGAGACTAAGGCAGGAGAATTGCTTGAACCCAGGAGGTGGAGGTTGCAGGGAGCCAAGTTGGTGCCAGTGCACACCAGCCTGGGTGACAGAGCCAGACTCCATCTAAACAAAGAAGAAGAAGAAAGGTGAACATTTTCTTAAAACAAGAAATAATGGAAATGCAACACGCCAAAATCTGTGAGATACTGAAAAACAAGTACTGGTTTATAGTAATGAGCACCCTCAACAACAACAAATTGAAAAACTTTAAATAAACAACCCAACAATGCATTCTAAAGAATTAGATAAGTAAAAGCAAACCAAACCAAAAATTAGAAGAGAAGAAATAGTAAAAATCACTGCAGAAATAAATGAAATTCAAATGAAAAACACAATGGAATGAAAATTGGTGTTTTGAAAGGATTAACAAAATTGACAAACCTTAAGCCAGAATACCTATTAAAAAAAGAGAGAAAGGAAATAAACAAATAATATCAGAGATAAAAAAGGAAACATTACAATTGATACTGCAGAAATTCAAATGATCATTAGAGATTATCATGTGTAACTATATGCCAAAAAATGGGAAAACCTAGAAGAAATGTATAAATTCCTAAACATATCCAGCCCACAAAGAATGAATCATTAAGAAATTCAAAACCTGAAGAGACCAATAAGAAGTAATGAGATTGAAACCATAATGAAAGCCTGCCAGCAAAGAAAAGCCTAGGAAGAGTCAACCAAAGCAAAAATGGACAAATGGGATCACATCAAGTTAAAAAGCTTCTGCACAGAAAAGGAAACAATCAACAAAATGAAGAGAAAACCCACAGAATGAGAGAAAATATTTTGAACTGTTCATCTGACAAGGGATTAAAAATCAGAATATATAAAGAGCTCAGACAACTCTATGGGAAAATATCTAATATTCCAATCAAAAAATGGGCAAATGTTGGTGGGAGTGTAAACTAGTTCAACCATTGTGGACGACAGTGTGGCACTTCCTTAAGGATGTAGAAATAGAAATTCCATTTGACCTAGCAATATCGTTACTGGGTATATATCCAAAGATTATAAATCATTCTGTTATAAAGACATATGCACATCTATGTTTATTGCAGCACTCTTTACAATAGCAAAGACCTGGAACCAATCCAAATGCCCATTGGTGATAGACTGGACAAGGAAAATGTGGCACAAGTACATCATGGAATACTATGCAGCTATAAAAAATGATGAGTTCATGTCCTTTGTAGGGACATGGATGAATCTGGAAACCATCATTCTCAGCAAACTGACACAAGAACAGAAAATCAAACACAGTATGTTCTCACTCTTAGGTGAGTGTTGAACAATGAGCACAGATGGACACAGGGAGGGGAGCATCACACACTGGAGTCTGTCTGGGTGGGCCAAGGGAAGGTCAGTGGTGGGGTGGGGAGGTCAGGGAGGGATAACATGGGGAAAAATGCCAGATGTAGGTGATGGGAGGATGGAGGCAGCAAACCACATTGCCATGTGTATACCTATACAACAATCCTGCATGTTCTGCACATGTACTCAAGAACCTAAAGTACAATTTAAAAAAATGTTAAAAAAATTTAAAAAATGGGCAAATTATTTGAATAGACATTTCTCAAAGGAAATTATATAAATAGTAAGCAGGCATTCAGAAAGGTGGCTTCACAGCTGAATTTTAATGGGCATTTAAAGAACTAATACCAATCCCACTCCAACTATTCCAAAAATTAGAGGAGGAGGCAACATTTCTAAACTCATTCAATGAGTTCAGTATTACCCCAATACCAAAACCATGTGCACAAAATATCAACAAAAGAAAACTACCCACCAATATCCCTGATGAATATTGATGCAAAAATCCTCAAGAAAATACTATGAAACCAAATTCAACAATACCTTAAAAAGATCATTTATCATGACCAAGTAGGAATTATCTCAATGACGTATGTATGGATTAGCATATGCAAATAAATCAATGTGGTACTTCATATCAACAGAATAAAGAAAAACAACATATGACCCTTTTCAATTGATGCGAAAAAATCATTTCATAAAATTCCATATTCCATCATGATAAAAGCCCTAAAAACATTGAGTTAGAAGGAACATAGTTCAACACAAGAAAAGCCATGGATGACAGACCCACAGCTAATGTTGTACTAAATGGGAAAAAATAATAAGTCTCTTATTTGTGTTCTGGGACAAGATAAGAATTTCTGTTTTCATCATTATCATTCAACATATTCCTGGAAATCTGAGCTAGTGGAGTCAGAAGAGAAGGAAATAAAGAGCATCCACATTGGAAAGAAAGAAAACAAATTATCCTTGTTTATCAATAATATGATCTTAAATTTAGAAAAGCCTGAAGATTCCACCAAAAGCTATTGTAACTGATAAACAAATTCAGTAAAGTTACAGAATACAAAATCAACATTCAAAAATCAGTAGCATTTCTATATGCCAAGGGGGAAGTATCTGAAAAAGAAATTGAAAAAGTAACCTCATTTGCAATAGTTACAAATAAAATAAAATACCTAGGAATAAGCTTAACCAAAGAAGCAAAAGATTTTTACAACAAAAACCATTAATGCAACAAAAAATTAGGACATGAAAAATCAAAAGATATTCCACGTTTATGAATTGGAAGAAACAATATTGTTAAAATGTCCATAGTACCCAAAGCAATCTACAGATTCAATGCATCCCTATAAAATACCAATGACATTCTTCAAAGAAACAAGAAAAAAAATAGCCATCCTAAAATTTCTATGGAACAAAAAATAAATCAGGATAGTCAAAGCCATCCTAAGCAAAAAGAACAAAACTGGAGGAATCACATTACCTGGTTTGAAATTATACTACAGATACTACAGAGCTATAGTAACCAAAACAGTATGGTACTGGCAAAACAAAAACCAAAAACAAAGAAACAACTCCCCTCAAAAAGCCTCACAAAGACCAATGGAAAAGAATAAAGAAGCCAGATCAAAATTCATACATCTACAGGGAACTCATTTTTGATAAAGGAACTAAGAATATACACTGGGGGAAAGGACAGTCTCTTCAACAGACATTTCTAGGAAAACTGGATTTCCTTACACACTAGCTCCTTATTTCTCACCATATACAAAAATCAAATCAAAATGGATTAAAGACTTAAAAATAAGACCTCATATTCTACAACTATTACAATAAAACATTGAGAAAACTCCAGGACATTGGTCTGGGCAAATATTTTTTGAGTGATAACACACAGGCACAGTCAACCAAACAAAAGACGGACAAATGGGATCATACCAAGTTAAAAAGCTTCTGGACAGCAAAGAAAGCTACCAACAAAATGAAGAGACAACCCATAGAACAAGAGAAAATATTTTCAAACTATCCATCTCACAAGGGATTAATAACCAGAATACAAAAAGAGCTCAGACAAATCTATAGGAAAACATATAACGTTCCAATCAAAAAAATGACCAAATTATTTGAATAGACATTTCTCAAAGGAAGATATACAAATAGTAAACAGGCATTTAAACAGGTGCTCTAACATAATTGTTCATCAAACAAATGCAAACAAAACCACAATAAAATATCATCTCACCCCAGGTTAAAATGAATTATATCCAGAAGACAGGCAATAACAAATACTGGTGAGGATATGAGGGAAAGGGAACACTTGTACACTGAGGGAGAATGTAAATTTGTACAACCACTATAGAGAACAGTTTGAAGATTCCTCAAAAAACTATAGCTACCATATAATCCTGCAATCCTGCTGCTGGGTATATACCCAAAAGAAAAAAATTCAGTGTATGGGAGAGACATCTGCTCTCTCATTTTTTTTTTTTTTAGCACTGTTCACAATAGCCAAGATTTGGAAGCAAACTAACTGTCCATCAATAGATGAATGGATAAAAAACATGTGGTACTTATACACAATGCAGTAGTCTTCTGATATAAAAAAATAAAGAAAAAGAGATCCTGTCATTTGCAACAACCTGGATGGTATCGGAAGTAATTATGTTACGTGAAATAAGCCAAACACAGAAAGACAAATTGCGGATGTTCTCACACATTCGTTGGAGCTAAAAATTAAAATAACTGAACTCTTGGAGATAGTAGAATGATGATTATCAGAGTCTGAGAAGGGTAGTTAGGTAGAGGGAAGTGGGGATAGTTAATGTACACAAAAATATAGTTAGAATGAATAAGATCTAGTATTTGATGTACATTAGTTGTTTGTTTAGTTATCCTTCCTATGAGTGTAAGCTGTTTCATCATATTTCTGGCAGCTTTGGTAATCTTTTTTAGTGTTCTGCAGTTTCATGTGTGTAGGTGTAGACTTCTGTTTACTTATCTTGCTTTGGAAATTTTATGATTCATTTATTTTACTTTGGGGTTTTCATTACTCTTATTTCTGAAAATGTCTAATTGCTTGATGCCTGGAGTTCCAGACAAGACTAGTCCAAGACAACAAGACCTTGGCTTACCAAAAAAAAAAAAAAAAAGAAAGAAAGAAAAGAAAAAAAAATTACCTGGGCATGGTGGTATGTGCCTGTAGTCCCAGCTACTCCGAGGCTGAAGCAGGGGAATCACTTGAGCCTAGGAGTTACAGATTGCATTTAAATATAATCATGCCACTGTACTCCAGCCTGGGTGAAGAAGCAAGACCTCCTCTCAAAAAAAAAAAAAAAGCTTTTGTCACTTACTCTTATTCTAATATTTTTTTGAACTAAATTTGATGAATGTGTGAATGTTAGAACTTTTCACTCTGCATGTCTCCTAAGCTGTTTACATAGTTTTTACATCTTTCATCTTTCTGTTTTGCATTCTGGATATGTCTCTTCTGATTTATTTTATTGCATTAGTTTTCTCTTTACTGCATCTGATTTGGGGTTTAGCATAAACTTTGTATTATATATATATATTTTTTCTAAAAGTTCTATAATGTTCTTTTATTCAGTTCTACTTGATAATTTTAATAGAGTCTTATCACTTGGTCATAATTTGGATACCATGTCTATTTCTTTAAACATATTTGGCAAGCTTATTTAATAATCTGTGATGACAATTCAGATATCTGCATTTATCTCATTCTGCAATTTATGAGTTTGTTTACTTTTACAGAAGCTCATTTCCTTCCTCAAGTGCCTAATGAATTTTTTTGTTGTTTTTGAGAAATTATGTTCCCTAGAATTTGATTACCTTGGGGATAATATTGAGTGTGTTTCCTCTCCAGTGATTTGTAAATACTTTTATTTGGCATTTGAGGATCTATTTAAAATAAGTTATCTGGTTTGGGATTTCAGAACCAATTAATGTTATTCTAACCCAGGAAAAGTGGGTACGAATTCTCAGGAGAGGTTTTCTGTTTTATTTTGTTTTTGGTTTTTTCTTCCTCAAGCCATCCATAAGCAAAGATCCCTTAATATTTCCCAACTAAACAACAGGTTTTCTCACTTAAGCCACAGAGTGTGTCACTCTTTAAGGATTCTAGCTTAATGCTGACTCTTTAACCCACCTGTTCACTATTCAAGTTTTAACATTTGTCAACCACATATGGACATTACAACTGAAACTCTGGGGGCAGTAAGAGTCCATTCTCATGGCCCTGAGGGCAACACCTATCTAAAACGCTTGCTGACTTCTCTAGATTTAAGCTTCTGAGGATTTCCTTAATATCTTGCTACCGGAAGTCTAAATTTAAATATTTTCTAACATTTTGGGTGGTTTTATACCAGGAAGCCTCTGGGGACTATCACACGTCATTTGTGCCATGGTATTATTTAACTGACAAACTGAAAGATGTAGTCCTTAGAAAGAGAGACATGAAGTCAAATCAAAGCTTGGGCAGTATATCTCCTAAACTGAGGTCACACCAGAGTAGGTACACGGAATGCCTTTTTATATTCCACGTTTCTAAGATATAGTTCCAATTTTGGTACTGAGTCTTGTGCACTAATAATGAATGGTGAATATCACTGGGTTCCATTCCATTTATCTGTTTTCTTACAATGTCGATAATTATATCTGGTACCAGGCACAAAGAAAGGAGGTTTAGTAGTCTATTTGGTTAGTCTAGGATATTAACAAATCAAATTAAGCAAACATAGCAAACACACTCTTGAAAGAGAAACATATTCGTTTGAAATGAATTGATAAAGAAGGAAGCAAATCAAATAGTTTGGCCCTAGAGCTCATGCGTGTTGCCCTGCACCATTTCTTCAAAATTACAGCTTCAGAAATGGAAGTTGATTCCTAATTGATGGATTCAGTATGAACACTGGTTCATTAAAAACAAAGATAAGTATTTTAACTGACACGATTAGATTAGTTAGTAAAGCTAACTCCAAAAGTAATTCTAACATGCAATAATTTTTGAGGTTAGCATTTGAGAGTAAAGACAAGCTTATCTCTGATATATATTCAAAAAAGTATCATGTAGTCTAAAACATCTTTAGTATTTGCATGTAAACATATTTACTATGCTTTCCTCTTGAGAAAGAAAAATGACAACTTTTTTTCAGAAATTCTTAATACAATGAACAACAAAATTTCAAGCTAAAATCTAGAAGAAAAGGATCTGTGAGTTGTTCTGATCATTTTGGACATGAATCCAGAACTACTTAAAAATTTTACCCACCCTTTCTTTATATTTCAATTGGCAACTAAAAAGTACTGTAAAATCCAGTGTTTCCCAACAAAACACACAAGGATAGTAAATGACTATGTTGTAAATACATTGATGAAGGGGAATGTGTTCAGTCCACATCACCCTGATAGCAGTTTTCAAAGTACTGAACTAGTCACAATAAATTCAATTTAGAGGAAGCCAGATTTTGGAATAACATAAAATCATCCATCAGAAGTTTTTCTATCTCCACATGAAATTTATTTTCTTAAGAAATAATGATAGTCCCTTTCCTAGAAGACACTGGTTGTATCTCTGAGATGCTGTACCAGGTGACCTAGGGCCATGATACTACTTTGTCTTTCATAGAAACCCACTAAGCCTGCCTCATTCCTGGTCATAGCTCCTTCTCATTGATGTTTACAGGTCTGAATGCTTCGTTTTCAATTACAGAGTCTCTGCCCTAAAAATGAATTTGTTCCAACAAGCATTTTGAGCAAAAATATAGCTTTTAACCATTCAGACATGGCCTTTGGGACTCAGTGGATCAAGCAGGGGATGACAGATGCAATTGGTTTGTAGAAATTTTCAGGTCTTAAGAGAATGATCTCCTAGGAAAAGCGGCACGCCTGCTGCTGCTTTTAAAGTGACAGAGCAATAGATCTTGGGCTGCCTCGGGTACTGCCTGAAGAATCAATAAACTCTCTTTTAAGGGCCACTGATGTCTCATGAAAGGCATCTGACAACATTCTATTTAGAATATCCATCTTATTTCTTTCTGAACAATGTAACCCCCTACGGCTGACAAATTGAGAAAAGCTTGATTTGTCTGTTTTAAAGGATATCTATTTTAATAAAGGACATAGAGAAGTAATTTGGAAATTCTCTTTTTAGAAGGGAGTGTTCAATTATGTTTATATAGTAAGCATGTTTAACAGTGAAACTTTATTTAATGAAATTTTATCCAAACTCTCAGTTACATCTAAAATGTTGGTATAGGATATAAAAAGCTTTAATCAAAAATATATTTTTGCTATTAATTCAAAAAATATAAAATGTATAATCATTCTTTACAATAAAACATTTGAGCATATAATTGCTAAGCAATCATATGTCTGTTGATCATCACCCAATTCATGAATACGTACACTGAAATATTCAATTTATAAAGCTGCCTGCCTTAGTTTCTCATTAGAAAGTAAGGAAAATAATACATCCTTCAAAAAGTTACTGCTAATATTAAATTATTAAAGTAATATCAAATATAAATTCTTGATACCTTATGTTACTAATGCCATTTTCTTACTTGCTGAAATAAGTATACTATTTATAACTTTTAGAATTTATGTATATTTTGTCATATATTCTTTGAATATGACCATAAATTATCAAGTAAAATTTCCTATAAATATTAATCTAAAAGTTTCACAACCCATATTCTTGACATGATTTTGAAATTGCTTTACAAACTTACTTGAGCTGTCCCCAGAGAATTTGAAACTGCATTTTCATGAAGAGGTTTGTGATATGGTAGTTAAGAATAAATAATTTTTCATTTAAAACATAAGTTTATGGACAGTAAAAAGCAAAAGACACATAGAGAAAATAAATAACTAAATATAAAAGGAGATAACAATGCCACATTGAGAGATGGGGGACGGGGGATCTAGACTTCATATATTAATGCTTGGAAAGCCATGTATAGCTTTTGTTACATAGAGCAGAAAGAGTAAAATCATTATTTAAAAACAAAGGACACATGAATGTGTGTAAATATGATGTTTCCTTTAAGCATTTCTAACTTAAAAAAAAAAGCAAGTCATGTTAATACATCTCTGTTGTGTAAAGCACTAATTTTCTTATGTTCTCATAGTTTTCTTCTCTATCAGATATAGTATCAACAGGTTTGCCTATTTCTTTTGTTTTAAAATTTGTAGTAATGAGGAAAATATTGAATTAAAATACTTTGAAGCAATGACTTGCCTTCTAGTACCCACAGCCCTCAATATCCAGAAGACTCACAAATTTCCTTCTTTTTGTTTCAGAAATCATTTTAATTTGGTCTCTTCTTTAGTATTATTTTACTATAGAGTTTTAAGTCAATCTACTATTTTACCAAATATTTTTAAATGCTTACAAGTAATTTAGGCATAGAGAAAGTAACCACCCTTAACTTAATACACTTCTTTCAATATCTTGGGTGTCTATTTCAATGTTCTGGCTGTGTTTTGGGAGTCAGCTTCCATCTGGAACTTGGCATAGATACGTTACTGAAAGTACTTTAATAATAAGAATATTCTTAATAATAAAATTATATTACAATATATATGATATATAATATATATCATATATTATATATGATATTGAATTATAATCTCAGTAATAAGAATATAAATAATAGAAGATGCAACTACAGAACTACTACTGTGGCCAAAATCCCAAACACTGATAACACTAAATGCTGCCAAGGACATGGAGCAACAGGAATTCTCATTTATTACCAGAAAAGCAAAATAGTACAGCCATTTTGGAAGAAAACATGAAAATTTCTTGCAAAATTAAATGTATTCTTACTACATGAACCAGAAAGCCTACATTTTGGCATTTATTCAAAGGTGTTGAAAACTTATGTTCACAAAAAAATTTGGTGTTTATAGAAACTTTATTCATGATTGCCAAAACTTAGAAAACAACAAAGATGCCCTTCAGTAGGTGAATGGATAAATAAATGGTGGTACGTCCAGACAATGGAATATTATTTGTGCTAAAAATACATGAGCTATCAAGCCATGGAGGAATCTTAAGTGCCCATTATCAAATGAAAGAAGCCAATGTAATCTGTAAAGCCTACATACAATATGATTCCAATTATATGACATTTTGGAAGAGGCAAAACTTGAAAGAGAATAAAAGATCCATAGTTGTCACGGCTTGAAAAAAGAAAGGAATAAATAGGCTGTGCCTAGAAGATGTTTAGGGTACTGAAACTATTCCGTATGTTACTATAATGGTAGACACATGTCATTATACATTTATCAAAACCCATAGAATGTATATCAGCAAGTGAATCCTAATGTAATCAAAGGACTGGGTGATGATGATGTGGGAATGAAAGTTCATCTGTTGTAACACATGTACAACTTTGGTGGGGGATGTTGATACTGGGAGAGCCTGGTGGGTGTGGAGAAAAAGGCATGCATGAGAACTTTCTGAATAATTTTGTGTTGACTCTAAATCTATTTCAAAAGTAAATGAAAGATGGTAATAAATTTATTTTGGCAAGAAAATCAGTGATGCTGATAATGTTGGTAAAGCTAATGCAGCAATTTTTAAATACGTATGCAGTCTCCAAAAGTTACATCCATCTGGAAAACTGCCATATTTCAGACTAAACACAACTCTTGCCTGATTCTTCTCTCTATCTTTAGAAAACTTAAAAAAGAAACAGTTTTAATAACCCCCAAGAATTATGACCACTTCCTCCCACTGTTTCCTGTCCTTCTGTCATCAAAACCACGCCTTATACATTTTAAATGAAGAAGCTATTACACTTACCTGCAAAATGCAAGATGGATTTATGATGAATATACAAGATTTCCAATTACACATAATGAGGAGTGAAATGGTATTTTATTAAATTTCTTATTCGCTTGCTGATTTAAAGAAAAGGGGCTGCTTTTTATATAGCCAAGACATTCCTAAGCAAAAAGAATGAAGCTGGAAGCATCACACTACCTGACTTCAAACTATACTACAGCACTACAGTAAACAAAACAGTATGGGACTGGTACCAAAACAGAGAGATAGACCAATGGAACAGAACAGAGGCCTCAGAAATAACACCATACATCTACAACCTTCTGATCTTTGACAAACCTGACAAAAGCAAGCAATGAAGAAATGATTCCCTATTTAATAAATGGTGTTGGGAAAATCGACTAGCCCTATGTAGAAAACTGAAATTGAACCTCTTCCTTACACTTTATACAAGAATCAACTCAGTATGGATTAAAGACTTAAATGTAAAATCCAAAAGCATAAAAACCCTAGAAGAAAACCTAGGCAGTACCATTCAGGACATAGGCATGGGCAAAGACTTCATGATTAAAACACCAAAAGCAATGGCAACAAAAGCCAAAGTCGAAAAATGGGATCTAAGTAAACTAAAGAGCTTCTGCATAGCAAAAGAAATAATCATCAGAGTGAACAGACAACCTACAGAATGGGAGAAAATTTTTGCAATCTACCCATCTGACAAAGGTCTAGTATCCAGAATCTACAAGGAACTTAGGCAAATTCACAAAAAACAAACAAACAACC
Source organism: Callithrix jacchus (assembly GCF_049354715.1). Taxonomy (NCBI): domain Eukaryota; kingdom Metazoa; phylum Chordata; class Mammalia; order Primates; family Cebidae; genus Callithrix; species Callithrix jacchus. The sequence continues at coordinate 110,039,490 of NC_133505.1, read as the reverse complement.
CCATCAAATGTGAGCAAAGGATATGAACAGACACTTCTCAAAATAAGACTCTTACGTGGCCAACACATGAAAAAAGGTCACCATTGGTAATTAGAGAAATGCAAATCAAAACCACAATGAAATACCATCTCACGCCAGTTAGAATAGTGATCATTAAAAAGTCAGAAAGGAACAGATGCTGAAGAGGATATGGAGAAATAGGAATGCTTTTACACTGTTGATGTCGGAGTATAAATTAGTTCTACCATTATGGAAGACAGTGTGGTGATTTTTCAAGGATCTAGAAATAGAAATACCATTTGACCCAGCAATCCCATTACTTGGCATATTCCCAAAGGATTATAAATCATTCTATCATAAAGACACATGCACACATACGTTTTTTTGCAGCACTATTCACAATAGTAAAGACTCGGAACTAACCCTAATGTTCATCAATGATAGAATGGATAAAGACAATGTTGTACATATATACCATGGAATACCATGCAGACATAAAAAGAATGAGTTTGTGTCCTTTGCAGGGACATGGATGAAACTGGAAACCATTATTCTCAGCAAACTAATACAGAAACAGAAAACCAAACACTGCATGTTCTCAATCATAAGTGGGAGTTGAACAGTGAGAAGACATGGACACAGGGAGGGAAACATCACACACCAAGGACTGTCTGAAGCAAGGGGAGGGAGAGCATTAGGACAAATGCCTAATGCATGTGGGGCTTAAACCCTAGATGATGGGTTGATGGGTACAGCAAACCACTATGACACATGTATACCTATGTAACAAACCTGCATGTTCTGCACATGTATCCCAGATCTTAAAGTATAATTAGTTTAAAAAAGAAAGAGGGCTGTTTTTAAAATTGATAAAAATTTTATATATGTATCATGTACATGTTGTTTTGAAATATATGTAAGTTGTTGAATGGCTAAATTGAGATAATTCATATAGGCATTTTCTCATATTGTTGTCAGTTTTGAAGTGAGAAAATTTAATATGTACTCTTCCAGTAATTTCAAGAATACAATACATTGTTATTAACGACAGTCAACATATCATGCAACAGATCTCTTTAGCTTACTCCTCTTATCTAAATAAAATTTAGATTCTTTGAAAATTATTTAACCATCATCTCTCCAATCCTGCCTTTCCCTTCTTCCTATCCCCTGGTAATCACCATTCAATTCTCTATTTCTATGAGTTCAGCTTTTTTAGATTTCACATATGAGTGAAAACATGTGATATTTGTTTTTCAATGTCTGACTTAACCTCACTTAATATAATGGCCTCTAGGATATGTTGTTGCAAATGACAGGAATTTTTTTTAAGGCTGAATAGTTGGTATATATACCATATTTTCTTTATCCATTTATACATTGATTCTTAGGTTAATTCCATATCTTGGCTATTGTGAATAATGCCACAATGTTATAGGAGTGCAGATACTGAATTCATGTCTTTTGGCTATATACTTAGCAGAGGGATTGCTGGATCATTTGAAGTCTCTACTGTCAATTTGTTGGGGACCCTCTATAACAGCTGTACTAATTCACACTCCCAGCAGTGTTCAGATGTTGCCTTTTCTCCACATCCTCACCAAAACATATCTTTCATCATTATGATGTAGTTATTCTAAATAGGTGTGAGGTGGTATCTCTGTGATTTTAAATTGCATTTCTCCAAGGATTAGTGATTTTAGCATTTTTTCCTCTACCTGTTGCCCATTTGCATGTCTTCTTTCGAGAAATGTCTGTTCAGATACTTTGATCATTTTTAACTGTTTTCTTAATATTGAGTTGTTTGAGTTACTTATCTATTTTGGGTATTAACTCCTTATCAGATGCATGGTTTGCAAATATTTTCTACCAACCAATAGGTTATCTCTTCACTCAACTGATTGTTTTGCTGACTACGCAGAAGCTTTTTAGTTTTATGTCATCATACTTGTGTATTTTTTATATTGTTGCTTATGCTTTTGGGATTACATCCAAAAGAAATTATTGCCCATATCACTATCATGGAGACTTTCTCCTATGTTTTGTTTTAGTAGTTCTATAGCTTTAGGTCATAAATTTAGGTCTTTAATCTACTTTGAGTTGTGTTTTCTATATGATGTGACATAAAGTTCTAATTCAACAAAAAGATTTCTAACAATATTCTTATTACTAGAGGCTACCACCTCCCCCAACACAGATTGATTTAAATAGAGAAATAGTAAGAGATAGAGAGGGAAATGGGAAAATTTTTTTTTAAATAAATAAAATACATTTAATTTCACCTCCATATTAAATGTACTTTTTAAAAATGTTGCTGTAAAATATACAATTTTATTCTTCTTTATGGCTGAGTAGTATTACATGGTATAAATATATAGTACTTTATTTATTTGAAAGTTCTAGGGTACATGTGCAGATCTTGCAGTATTATTACATAGGCATACATATGTCATAGTTGTTTGCTGATTCCATACCCCCATAACCTACATTAGGTATTTCTCCCAATGTTATCCCTCCCCAATCTTCCCATACCTTGCTATCCCTCCTCTAGCCCCCCACCCTCCAACAGACCCCAGTTTGTAATGTTCCACTCTCTGTGTCCATGTGTTCTCATTGTTCAACACCTGCTTATGAGTGAGAACATGCAGGGTTTGGTTTTCTGTTCTGTCAGTTTGCTAAGAATGATGGTTTCCAGCTTTATCCATATCCCTGCAAAGGACACGAACTTGTCCTTTTTTATGGCTTCATGGTAGTCCATGGTGTATATTTGCCACATTTTTTTAATCCAGTCTATCTTTGATGGGCATTTGGGTTGATTCCAAGTCTTCGCTATTGTAAACACTGCAGCAATGAACATATGTGTGCATTGTCTTTATAATAGAAAGATTTATAATCCTTTGGGTATATACCCAGTAATGAGATTACTGGGTCAAATGAAATTTCTGTTTCTAGGTCCTTGAGGAATTGCCACACTGTCTTCCACAATGGTTGAACAAATTTACACATCCACCAACAGTGTAAAAGTGTTCCTATTTCTCCACATCATCTCCAGCATCTGTTGTCTCCAGATTTTTTAATGATCGCCATTCTAACTGGTGTGAGATAGTATCTCAATGTGGTTTTGATTTGCATTTCTCTAATGACCAGTGATTATGAGCATTTTTTTCATGTTTTTTGGCCACATAAATGTCTTCTTTTGAAAAGTGTCTGTTCATATATTTTGCCCACTTTTTGATGGGGTTGCTTTTTTCTTGTATATTTGTTTTAGGTCTTGGTAGATTCTGGATATCAGCACTTAGTCAGATGGATAGCTTGCAAAAATGTATTCCCATTCTGTTGGTTGTCACTTCACTCTAATGATTGTTTCTTTTGCTGTGCACCTGTCGATTTTGGCTTTTGTTGCCATTGCTTTTGGTGTTTTATTCATGAAGTACTTGCCTATGCCTACGTCCTGAATGACATTGCCTAGGTTTTCTTCTAGGGTTTTTATGCTTCTGGGTTTTACATTTAACTCTTTAATCCATCTTGAGTTAATTTTTGTATAAGGTGTAAAAAAGGTTTCCAGTTTCAGCTTTCTGCACATGGCTAGCCCATTTTCCCAACACTATTTATTAAATAGAAAATCCTTTCCTCATTGTTTTTGTCCGGTTTGTCAAAGATCAGATGGTTGTAGACATGTGGCATTACTTTCAAGGCCTCTGTTCTAAATATGCTTTAATCACTGATAATTCACCTGATCTAAAGTGCATGAGTATCTTAATTTTGAACATCAGTTATTATACTGTACAGGTTCAGAATTGTTGGCTAATGTAGTAGACACAATTATAATCAGACCAGGTTTTACTCTACTAAGTAGACAATTCTACTTAGTCTATTTTTCAAAACCACCGGCTGAAATTATAAAATATTTCCTACGATGATGACATGAGGCTACGAAAGGGAATACTCTAATATTTATCTTGAAAAAGAGTCAGATTCATTAAGCACAGGTAGAGTTCTCTTTTGATATGTAAAAACTTACCAACTTAAAATGAAAAACATACATGAAAGCTGTTGTTTGGGAAGTTAATATTATAAGTTATTTGGCATTATATTGACCTATTCTGTATCTAATGTGGATAATTAGCTAGGAATAATCATTAGATGCTCACTGGAGAACAATGAGAACTTCCTGCCCTATGTTGTTGTTGCTAAAGGGGTACTATCAAAGTATTGCAGTGATGTAATCTTTTCCCCATAACAATACTTGATCTGTCTCAACTTCAATAATATTTTTAATATTTAGCAAAAAATTTTCATTTGGAATGTATTAAATTTTAGAATACATCTGATGGGGAAATATTTTTTATGTTTTGATTACCTATGTGAAACTTTTAATATATACAAATTTAGTGACAATTGTAATAAATAAGAACATTAAACCATAGCAATAGAATATCCTGTAGGATTATAGGAATTATTTCCCTGAAAATCCTTCATTAAGTGAGTTAAACCAAAAAGAGGGTAGAAAATAAAATATGGTAATAATTCATTTTCTTAATGTTGTTTTATTTACTTATGAACAATCACTGTACTGAACCATCTAACATAATTTATGCCCTAAAGTACCATTAGCAAACAAATAATTGGCCATTATGCATTTCTTTAATCTGATGTGATTTCTTTCAGTACTTTGTGAATGAGAACTCCAAATATTAATTATACCATAAAAATAGAACATGCTGTTCCTATTCTTTTCTGAAAATATAAAATAGCAACTGAAAAATCACATTAATATGTTTGTGCATGTGTTCTTTTTGCATTTTGGTTTGATTGGGAACATAATGATAGAAATATCCTCCCTTAATCTTGGAAGTACTACTCTCTTTAGCCCATCCATTAGTTTACATAAGAGTGCCATGATATTTGTAGGTCTCCTTCCCTCATACACTATTGATGTATGATGGGGTGTGGATCTGGTTCACACTTGGCTAAACAGGGCTTTCTTCTCCCTCTGTTTTTTTTTTTTAACTTTGGACAGAGGAAGCATACACACCAGTGAGTTCTTATTATTTTGTTCTCTCTCTTTTTTTTTTTAGACTGAGTTTTGTTCTTTTTACCCAGGCTGGATCTTGGCTCACCGCAACCTCTGTTTCCTGGGTTCAGGCAATTCTCCTGCCTCAGCCTCCTGAGTAGCTGGGATTACAGGCACGTGCCACCATGCCCAGCTAATTTTTTTTTTTTAGTAGAGACAGGGTTTCACCATGTTGACCAGGATGGTCTCGATCTCTTGACCTTGTGATCCACCCGCCTCAGCCTCCCAAAGTGCTGGGGTTACAGGTGTGGGCCACCACGCCCAGCCCAAAATCATTGTATGTGACTCATACTCTCTTATATATCTGTAAGTCTTTATGGAGCCTGCCCCTCTAGTCCACTGCACTGTGCTGTGCTGATGTAACTCTTCTGGAATCTCCAAATTTCAATTATAATTGAACATCTATTTTGGTTAAGTTTAAAAATAAAACAGAGAATCTCTCTAGATTGTGATAAGCCCCCCAAAAATCTATGCAAACATGAAAGAAGAATTGGTGTATCAAGGAAATGGAAAGTCATGGATGATATGCCTGCTTTGTGAGTAGTTGCTGAGAGGAAGTGGAGGTAAAGTAAAACTAACTTAAAAAGGAAGGAAGGCAAAGTCAGGCTAAGTAGCATCATGGGTCTTTAACATGAGCATTATAGTAACTGATGTGGGCCAAAATTATATGTCAAATCCCAAAGCCTTCAATTAACAGAAGGGAGTGCCCTGCATAAGAATACAGGAGAATAATAGAGATGGAGTGTACGCTGCCTTAGAGGGCTATCAAATTTTGATTAAGGTACGAATTTTACATCTGATTCAACTGAGGACACATACTTTTACAGTGATTTTTTTTTAAGTATTGAGCTGAGGTTGAAGTATAAGATGCCATAATTGGTGTAAATTATCATTAATCAAGTACCAAAGGGAGTTTACTTATTTAGGCAACATATGACAGTGAGGTCATGTTGGTAGGCAATCCTGCTTCAAAGGACTACCATGCTCAATAGAGTGACCAACTTCATCTAATACTCAGGCAACAGGAGAAAAAATTTTTGGTAGTTTTTCCATGTTCCAAATCTCAATCTGTCTATTTAACTATTGTTAACATATCCTTTCACATGTGTGGCCAAAATTATGATTTGAACAAAGTTTGATAAGCATTGTAGTTGACAGTACAAGCAGGAATCTCAATGATGCAGGGCTTTTAACAACAAAATTAGGCAATAAATTGTTTTAAAGTATGTGATAGGTTATTAGAAAGGCTGATCTAGTCAAACACCTAGAATATTATGCTTATTCACTATTGTAGTTGTTAGTCCTATTTGGTGTTATAAGTTGAATATCCCTATTCCAAAAATCTGAAATCCAAAATACTCCAAAATCTGAAACCTTTTGAGTGCTAACATGACCCACAAAGTCACAAAAATGTTTATTGGAGCATTTGGAATTTGGCATTTTCAGACTTGGGATGCTGAAAAGACTGGCTTCTCTAAGAATATCTTACATACTATCTTTACAGATATAATAAATAATTTTAGCTGGGCTTCTTATGTACCACAATTATTGTATTATAAAATTTATTACAGAAATAACTTTAGAAAAATGACCTATTACTTTAAAAACAAATGAAAATATCCTATCAATATTAAGTTCAAATTTATATAACCTAAAACTAATCATTTTGCAGTTCAGCTTTCAGTGGCACTTAGTAAATTCACAATAATTTTGCCACCACCTCCTCTATCAAATTTCAAACCACCCCAAAAGAAAACTGTACCCATTAAGTAGTCATTTATCCTTCAGCCTCTCTTTCCCTGGTCCCCAGCAAATCAAGAATCTGCTTTCTGTCTCTGTGGATTTACCTATTCTGAATATTTTTATATACATGGAATCATAAAATATGTTACCTTTTGAGTTTGGCTTGTTGCACCTAGCATTATGCTTTTGGGGTTCATTCACCTTGTAGCATGTATCAGCACTTCTACCCTTTTATGCCTGAATAGTATTTCATCTTCTAGACATACAACATTGTGTTTATTCATACATTGACAGACGTTTTGGTTGTTTCTACCTTTTGGCTTCTTGTCCATCTTTTCTCACAAATATTTATCATCACATTTTCCCCAGGTACTTCATATAGTGTATAAAATTAGACAATATGCAAAATAAGGGGATGCCACATATTGAAACTTAAATTAGGCTACGTTATTCTCAAACATACTCTAGACAAAACCAAAAATCATCAAACAAATAAAAATGCATTGTACTTTTAAAGCCAATGGTAATGTTTGTTTAAACCATATAATACACACACACACACACACACACACACACACACACACACACACACACACAGCTTCTGGGAAGAAGGCCAACAATTTGGTTAGCCTCCTAGAAAGTGCTACTAGGAATTGAGGAGGATGCCATCCTGTGGCATGACAGGATAACCTTTGCACCCTTGAAAAGGCCACCCGAGCCAAATGCTTCCAATAAAGACCAGGTTTCATTTAGAACTAGGAAGCTAACTGCTGACCATTGATTTACTCAGCTGCACAGTGGTGAGCACATCTATGATCTTCTTTGGTGATCCCTAATCAAAATGCTACTGATGCCTCTGGGTCTGAAAGTTATTGCAGAAATTGCACCAGGCAGTCACTGCCAAGTAGCTTCTTTAACAGAGGCAGACATTAATGAGGGCACTGGAGTGGAGAAACATGGGAAGGCTGCTTGTGCCTGAATGTGAGAAAATCACCGAAATTCTCTGAAACACCTGAATTAGAAAAAGATTGAGAGAGACTAGGAAATGAGATTGTGAAATATGAAGAATAAATCAGAGTAAGTCAAAGAAGCACAACTTCATACAATTAATATAACCTCATTTGTAACTATAGAGTTTTGAGACTTGGAGGGACTAGATTATAAGGTTACACTCCTATTTTGTGAATATGTACAAATATCATGAGGAATAAAAAAATTCATTTAAATGCATAATTGAATAACAGCAATTTTTTTTTCTATTTGTAGATACTAAGTACAACAGCCTATGAGGATTATCATCTTTTCTTATTAATAAGTGTCCTTCACACTTTAAAAGATGAAGAATCAGAGCACTAGTCATGCTCTTTGCTCAGCCACATCTGGCACTTTTCTCTGGACTTTTTCGCTATTCACAGGTAAGGCTGAGTTTCCCTCCTGTTCTGGCCAATATCTAAACTCTTAAAGGAGATTCCAGAGTTCCAGCAATAGGGGCTTTACCAGATTTACCAGATTTAGTTCTCACTTGCAAATAGTTCCAATTAGATTCAGTTCCTGCTTTTTATTTACCTTGTCCAGGACTAACTCCTTCTTATAGAGAAGTAACTTCACATTTACATTATTGAAAACCTATCAGCACTAACATTTTTTTCACAAAATAGAAACTTCAAACATCACAATATTTTGCCACCACTGCCATCAAGTTTCAAATCACCCTCTCTCTCATACATGTATATATATATATAGACAGAGATACGTATATGTATGTACATATACATATGTATATGCATACATACATGCATACATATATAGGCATACATGCAAACATATGAATATGTATATGCATACATATATATGCATATACATATATCTCTACATATATTTTTTAGAAGGAGAGCTGGAATGTACACTGTCTTATAGTCCTCATGCCTGTGGATGCAGCTACTTGTATACTGTCTTACAGTCTTATAGTCCTCATGGCTGTGGTGCAGCCACCACTGCCATTAAGTTTCAAATCACCATATATATATATATGTACACACACACACACACACACATACATATACATATATACAGAGAGAGAGAGAGAGAGAGAGAGAGAGAGAGAGAGGGAGAGAGAGAGAGAGAGGTGCATATATATGCATTTACATATATACAACTCTGGAAAGATTTCCCCTGCCTCACCCTGACAGGAACCTAATGGCCACATATTGTTGAAAAGAATAGTGCATCACAAACACCTCATGAATTGCAGGTCTCCCAGAAAAAAAGGAGCGTAATGGTAATGGTGTTGGTGATGTTACTAAACTTAACGTGACCTATTGTCTATGAAGTGACCTATTTTCTCTTTTTGTTTTTTTTGAGACAGAGTGTAGCTCTTGTTACCCAGGCTGGAGTGCAATGGCGCGATCTCAGCTCACCACAACCTCTGCCTCCTGGGTTCAGGCAATTCTCCTGCCTCAGCCTCCTGAGTAGCTGGGACTACAGGCACGCACCACCATGCCCAGCTAATTTTTTGTATTTTTAGTAGAGAGGGGGTTTCACCATGTTGACCATGTTCTTGCTCTCTTGACCTTGTGATCCACCTGCCTCGGCCTCTCAAAGTGTTCTCTCATATTCTTTTAGTTATCTACTATATGGTAAATAGTCTCACCCAATTTTTTTCATAAATCTTTAAATAAAATGAAAGGGAAAAGTTCCAAAAGGGGCTCCTGTCTTCATGAGATATTTCACATACTTTGTGATACATATACATACATCTATATATATATTTAGAAAGAGAGATGGAATGTATACTGCCTTATAGTCCTCACACCTGCGATGCAGCTACTTGGAAGGCTGAGATGGGAGGATTACAGACCACTGCAGCCTTGACCTTCCTGGGCTCAGGGGATCCTCCCATCTCAGCTTCTAAGTAGCTGGAAACACAGGTGTGAGCCACCACAACAGGCTAATTTTTCATTTTGTGTAGAGATAGGATTTTGTCATGCTTCCCAGGCTGTAAGATCCTATATAAATTTTAGGAGAAATTTTGGCTACAGGTTTGTGTTCCAGCTGTGGATATATTCCTGGGAGTTTCTAAAAAATATATGACCTGGGAGACTACCTTGAGTTCTCCTAAATCAGCATTTGAGAGAGAAAGTGGTTTCATTCTGATTTTGCTTGCCAACTGACCAAAATGCAGAATGCTTTCTGCTAGACCCAGTTGTGGACAAGGAATCTGTTAGGCAGTTTTCACTCAGAAGCATATTTCTTTTTCTTTTCCTTTTTTAAATTGCATTTTAGGTTTTGGGGTACATGTGCAGAACATGCAAGATAGTTGCATAGGTACACACGTGGCAGTGTGATTTGCTGTCTTCCTCCCCTTCACCCACATCTGGCATTTCTCCCCATGCTATCCCTCCCCAGCTCCACCTAAGCTGTCCCTCCCCTATTCCCCCCAATAGACCCCAGTGTGTAGTGCTCCCCTCCCTGTGTCCATGTGTTCTCATTGTTCATCACGCACCTAAGAGTGAGAATATGCGGTATTTCATTTTCTGTTCTTGTGTCAGTTTGCTGAGAATGATGTTCTCCAGATTCATTCATATCCCTACAAAGGATACAAACTCATCGTTTTTGATGACTGTATAATATTCCATGGTGTATATGTGCCACATTTTTCCAGTCTAGTCTATCATCAATGGGCATTTGGGTTGGTTTCAGGTCTTTGCTATTGTAAACAATGCTGCAATGAACATTCGTGTGCATGTGTCCTTATAGTAGAACGATTTATAGTCCTTTGGGTATATGCCAGTAATGGGATTGCTGGGTCAAATGGAATTTCTATTTCTAGGTCCTTGAGGAATCACCACACTGTCTTCCACAATGGTTGAACTAATTTACACACCCACCAGCAGTGTAAAAGTGTTCCTATTTCTCCACATCCTCTCCAGTATCTGTTGTCTCCAGATATTTTAATGATCGCCATTCTAACTGGTGTGAGATGGTATCTCAAGGTAGTTTTGATTTGCATTTCTCTGATGACCAGCGATGATGAACATTTTTTCATATGATTGTTGGCCTCATGTATGTCTTCTTTTGTAAAGTGTCTGTTCATATCCTTTGCCCACTTTTGAATGGGCTTGTTTTTTTCCTGTAAATCTGTTTGAGTTCTTGGTAAACTCTGGATATCAGCCCTCTGTCAGATGGGTAAACTGCAAAAATTTTTTCCCATTCTGTTGGTTGCCGATTCACCTAGTGACTGTTTCTTTTGCCGTGCAGAAGCTGTGGAGTTTGATTAGGTCCCATTTGTCTATTTTGGCTTTTGCTGCCAATGCCTTTGGTGTTTTGGTCATGAAGTCCTTTCCTACTCTTCTGTCCTGAATGGTTTTGCCTAGATTATCATTTAGAGTTTTTATGGTGCCAGGTCTTATGTTTAAGTCTTTAATCCATCTGGAGTTAATTTTAGTGTAAGGTGTCAGGAAGGGGTACAGTTTCTGCTTTCTGCACATGGCTGGCCAGTTTTCCCAACACCATTTATTATACAGGGAATCCTTTCCCCATCGCTTGTTTTTGTCAGGTATATCAAAGATTGTATGGTTGTAGGTATGTTGTGTTGCCTCTGATGCCTCTGTTCTGTTCCATTGGTCTATATCTCTGTTTTGATACCAGTACCATGCTGTTTTGATTACTGTAGCCTTGAAGTATAGTTTGAAGTCTGGTAGTGTGTTGCCTCCTGCTGTGTTCTTTTTGCTTAGAATTGACTTGGCTATGTGGGCTCTCTTTTGGTTCCATATGAAGTTCAAGGTGGTTTTTTCCAGTTCTGTGAAGAAAGTCAATGGTAGCTTGATGGGGATAGTGTTGAGTCTGTAAATTACTTTGGGCACTATCGCCATTTTCACAATATTAATTCTTTCTAACCATGAACATGGAATGTTTCTCCATCTGTTTGTGCTCTCTCTTATTTCGTTGAGCAGTGGTGTGTAGTTCTCCTTGAAAAGGTCCCTTACATTCCTTGTTAGTTGTATTCCTAGGTATTTTATTCTCCTTGTAGCAATCGTGAATGGCAGTTCGTTCTTGATGGGGCTCTCTTTAAGTCTGTTATTGGTGTATAGGAAATGCTTGTGATTTTTGTACATTGATTTTATATCCTGAGACTGTGCTGAAGTTGCTTATCAGTTTCAGGAGTTTTTAGGCTGAGATGATGGGCTCATCTAGATATACTATCATGTTATCTGCAAATAGAGACAATTTGGTTTCCTCCTTTCCTATTTGATTACCCTTTATTTCTTTTTCTTGCCTGATTGCTCTGGCTAGAACTTCCAATACTATATTGAATAGGAGTGGTGAAAGAGGGCATCCTTGTCTAGTGCCAGATTTCAAAGGGAATGCTTTCAGTTTATGCCCATTCAGTATTATATTGGCTGTTGGTTGGTCATAAATAGCTTTTAATACTTTGAGATACATTCCATCAATACCGAGTTTATTGAGGGTTTTAGCATAAAGGGCTGTTGAATTTTGTCAAAGGCCTTCTCTGCATCAATTGAGATAATCATCTGGTTTTTGTTTTTGGTTCTGTTTAATGTGGTGAATTACGTTTATAGACTTGTGTATGTTGAACCAGGCTTGCATCCCTGGGATGAATCCTACTTTATCATGGTGGATAAGCTTTCTGATGTGCTGTTGCAATCAGATTGCCAGTATTTTATTGAAGATTTTTGTGTCTATGTTCATCATGGATATTGGCCTGAAGTTTTCTTTTCTTGTTGAGTCTCTGCCGTGTTTTGGTATCAGGATGATGTTGATCTCATAGAATGATTTGGGAATCTTTTTGGATTATTTGGAATAGTTTCAGAAGGAATGGTAACAGTTCCTCTTTGTGTGTCTGGTAGATTCGGCTGTGAACCCATCTGGACCTGGGCTTTTTTTGTGTGGTAGGCTCTTAATTGCTGCCTCAACTTCAGAGCTTGTTGTTGGTCTATTCATAGTTTCAGCTTCCTCCTGGATTAGCCTTGGGAGGATACAAGTGTCCAGGAGTTTATCCATTTCTTCCAGGTTTACTAGTTTATGTGCATAGAGTTCTTTGTAATATTCTCTGATGATGGTTTGAATTTCTGTGGAATCTGTGGTGATTTCCCCTTTATCGTTTTTTATTGCATCTATTTGGTTATTCTCTCTTTTCTTTTTAATCAGTCTGGCTAGCGGTCTGTCTATTTTGTTGATCTTTTCAAAAAACCAGCTCTTGGATTTATTGATTTTTTGAAGGGTTTTTCGTGTCTCAATCTCCTTCAGTTCAGCTCTGATCTTAGTTATTTCTTGTTTTCTGCTAGGTTTTGAGTTTTTTTTTTATCTTGCTCCTCCACCTCTTTCAATTTTGACATTAAATTGTCAATTTTGGATCTCTCCACTCTTCTTATGTGGGCACTTATAGCTATATATTTTCCTCTAGAGACTGCTTTAAATGTGTCCCAGAGATTCTGGTGCACTGCGTCTTCGTTCTCATTGGTTTCAAAGCACTTCTTTATTTCTGCCTTTATTTCATTGTTTATCCAGTCAACATTCAAGAGCCAGTTGTTCAGTTTCCATGAAGCTGTGTGGTTCTGGGTTGGTTTCTGAATTCTGAGTTCTAACTTGATTGCACTATGGTCTGAGAGACTGTTTGTTATGATTTCCATTGTTTTGCATTTGCTGAGGAGTGCTTTACTTCCAATTATGTGTTCAATTTTAGAGTAGGTGTGATGTAGTGCTGAGAAGAAAATATATTCTGTGGATTGGGGGTGGAGAGTTCTGTAAATGTCTATCAGGTTTGCTTGTTTCAGGTCTGAGTTCAAGTCCTGGATATCCTTCTTAATTTTCTGTCTAGCTGATCTGTCTAATATTGACAGTGGAGTGTTAAAGTCTCCCACTATTATTGTGTGGGAGTCTAAGTCTCTTCATAAGTCATTAAGAACTTGCCTTATATATCTGGGTGCTCCTGTATTGGGTCCATATATATTTAGGATCGTTAGCTCTTCTTGCTGTATCAATCCTTTTACTGTCATGTAATGGCCTTCTTTGTCTCTTTTGATCTTTGTTCCTTTAAAATCTATTTTATCAGAGACAAGAATTGCAACTCTTGCTTTTTTTTGCTCACCATTTGCTGGGTGAATCTTCCTCCATCCCTTTATTTTGAGCCTTTGTGTATCCTTGCATGTGAGATGGGTTTCCTGGATACAGCACACTGATGGGTTTTGGATTTTTATCCAATTTGCCAGTCTGTGTCTTTTGATTGGTGCCTTTAGCCCATTTACATTTAAGGTTAATATTGTTATGTGTGAATTTGATACTGCCATTTTGATGCTAGCTGGCTGTTTTGCTCGTTAGTTGATGCAGATTCTTCATTTTGTTGATGCTCTTTAGCATTTGGTATGTTTTTGGAATGGCTGGTACTGGTTGTTCCTTTCTATGTGTAGTCCCTCTTCCAGGAGCTCTTGTAAAGCAGGCCTGGTGGTGACAAAATCTCTGAGTACTTGCTTGTTCACAAAGGATTTTATTTTTCCTTCTCTTATGAGGCTTAGTTTGGCTGGATATGAAATTCTGAGTTGAAAGTTCTTTTCTTTAAGAATGTTGAATATTGGCCCCCACTCTCTTCTGGCCTGTAGGGTTTCTGCTGAGAGATCTGCTGTGAGTCTGATAGGCTTCCCTTTGTGGGTGACCCGACCTTCCTCTCTGGCTGCCCTTAGCATTTTCTCCTTCATTTCAACCCTAGTGAATCTGACGATTATGTGCCTTGGGGTTGCTCTTCCTGTGGAATATCTTTGTGGGGTTCCCTGTATTTCCTGGACTTGAATATTGGCCTATCTTGCTAGGTTGGGGAAATTTTTCTGGATAATATCCTGGAGAGTATTTTCCAGCTTGGATTCATTCTCTTCATCACATTCAGGTACACCTATCAAATGTAGGTTAGGTCTCTTCACATAGTCCCACATTTCTTGGAGACTTTGTTCATTCCTTTTTGTGCTTGTTTCTCTAATCTTGGCTTCTTGTTTTATTTCATTGAGTTGATCTCCAACCTCTGATATCCTTTCTTCTTCTTGGTCAATTCGGCTGTTGAAACTTGTGCATGCTTCGCGAAGTTCTCGTGTTGTGTTTTTCAGCTCCTTCAATTCACTCATATTCCTCTCTAAGTTGTCCATTCTTGTTATCATTTCCTCAAATCTTTTTTCAAGGTTCTTAGTTTCTTTGCATTGAGTTAGAACGTGTTGTTTTAGCTCACGGAATTTTCTCATTACCCACCATCTGAAGTCTGATTCTGTCATTTCATCACACTCATTCTCCGTCCAGCTTTGTACCCTTGCTGGTGAGGAGTTGTGGTCTCTTGTAGGAGGTGAGGTGTTCTGGTTTCAGGTGTTTTCCTCCTTTTGTGCTGGTTTATTCCCATCTTTGTGGATTTATCCACCTGGCGTCTGAGTAGTTGCTGATTTTCCGATTGGGTCTCCTATTGAACGTCCAGATTGTTGATGATGAAGTATTTGTTTCTTATTTTTCCTTCTAACAGTCTGGCCCCTCTGCTGTAGGACTACTGAGGTCCACTCCAGGCCCTACTTGCCTGGGGTACACTTGTAGCAGCTGCGGAACTGTGAGGGTTGCTACCCATTTCTTCTTCTTGTCTTTGTCCCTGAATGATGTTTGCCAAATGTCAGTCTGATCAGTCCCTTGTGAGGTGACTCTGGATATATGGGGGTCAGGGTGCTGCTTGAGGAGACTGTCTGTACTTTATAGGAGCTCAAGTGCTGAGCTATGAGCTTCATTGTTCATTCAGGGCTGCTAGGCAGGTACATTTAAGTCTGCTGCAGCAGAACTCATAAAACCCCCCTTTTTTTTCCTCAGGTGCTCTGTCCTGGGGAGTTAGGGCTTTATTTATGAGTATCCGTTGCACTGTCCTGCCCAGCAAGGAGGCAGTCTAATCACTGCTTGCCTGTAGTGGCTATGCTGAGCTGCCGTGAGCTCTGCCCTGTTGCTGTGGGCTCCACCCTCCTGCCATGGGCTCCACCCTGCTGCCATGGGCTCTGCCCTGCTGCTGTGGGCTCCGCCCTGCTGCCATGTGTAATTCCCTGTAGTCCTGTTTATATATACATGGGTGTGGTTAGAGCTGCCTTGGTGATGATGGCCCGCCTCTGTAGTGGCAGACTCTATTATAGCAGGTTTCCTTGGCAATGGCGGGTTGCCTCAGCTATGGCAGGCTGCCTCAGCAATGGCAGTGTACCTTTGTAGGGGTCGAGTGCCTTGGTAATGGTGGACGCCCCTCCCATTCTGAGCTGCACTGTCCTGGGTTCAGCTGTGCTTGCCATGAAACTCTCAACCCCGAGCGTTTCCAATTGCTGTTTTGTTTGTGTTTGTGGGAGTGGGACCCGCCGAGCCTGATCACCTGGGTCCCTGCCTCAGAGCCCTTTTTTTTTTTTTAGTTGAATGGTTGATTCTCTCCCAGGTGTTCCAGTCACCTGCTGAAAGGGCACCAGGATCTGTGTGATTTCCCATGCAGTGACCCACTGCACTGGCTGGAATCACGTTGCTGCCTGGGAATCTCCTGGCCTGGCTTTCTGTTTGAGTCCCATCTAATCAGATGAATGTGCTAATCTGCCTTCCGAAATCTACAATTGCTGGTTTAACAGGGCAACCAAACCAGTGTATTTTGTACAGAGTGTCGCTGCACTGCATTCTCGGCCCAAACAGCTGCGTCGGCCCAAACAGCTGCGCCAGTCCAAACAGCCGCGCTGGCCCAAACTGCCGCACTGGCAGCCTGTGTGGGTTTTACACCTGGGAATCTCTGGTCTGTGGGCAATAAAGATCCATATGGAAATGCAGCATCCACTCACCCTCTGTGGATTCACTGGGAGCTGCAATCCTGAATTGGTCCTACAGTGTCATCTTCTCTCTGCCCTCTCTCAGAAGCATATTTCTACAAATACATTTCCTGCTCCTCTTTTTATCCTTGATCAGTAATAAAGGATAGTCACTACTGAAATCTAAACCTGAAATGAGTTTCAGGTAAGTAAACATAGTACATTCAGGACATCATTTATATAGAAGTTATTCAGGAAGAATCTATAAAACTCGAAGATATTGGATTTATTGCCTCTGGCTTTAACTCAGAGGGAGGCTATCAGCTACACACATTGTGCCCAGATCCATTATAAAGAGTATCTGTGTTGCTCAGATATTATCACTCAATCAATTCAGAATTTATGATCAGATTCCTTTTGTAGTTGATTCTTACCTTGCTGCTTCTCACTGACAGATAGTATAGAGAAGACCACTGGTGCACAAAACAGAGCAGCTCTGGAAAGATTTCCCCTGCATCACCCTGACAGGAACCTAATGGCCACATATTGTTGAAAAGAATAGTGCATCACAAACACCTCATGAATTGCAGGTCTCCCAGAAAAAAAGGACTGTAATGGTAATGGTGTTGGTGACATTACTAAACTTAAACTTTAAAAAGCCTGGACTGTTCTATGAAGTGAGCTATTTTCTCATATTCTTTTAGTTATCTACCATATGGTAAATAGTCTCACCCAATTTTTTTTTCATAAATCTTTAAATGAAATGAAAAGAAAAAGTTCCAAAAGGAGCTCCTGTCTTCATGAGATATTTCACATACTTTGTAGACAGGCGTTTCTTTCCTGCGGAAGCTTGTCTTTCTCTCCTCTGTCAGTTTGGTTTTTCAAACAATATAAAATTTAAATTTCACAAAGGTAAACTCCAAAGATTAAAAGGGGCAAATTTTTATATGATTGAAAGTATTGTTCGTTTTAACTGTAGATGTCTGCCAAAGTAGAGCTGCATCTCAGGGGTAGAAAAGAAGAGCTCCATATTCTGCCCTATAGCCATGAGAAAACCCCATGAGAGGCACAGGCATCTTCAAGTTCCCAGAGGCTGTCTTCCTGTTCACTTCAGCTGAAAAGTCCTCTCTCTATGTGAGTTCATTTTTCCATTTGAAGTCTTTACAACTGTTTCTCTTTTTCTCTCCTTAGACGCTAAAAGATGGAGTGCTTTGTGGAGAACACTATCAGCAATGTATTAAGCCCTGAGGAATGGATTTCTAGAAAGGAGAAATGAGGTAGGTCTTACAAAGACAAGAGTGCTGGTTGTCTTTGTCCCATGTTAGGAAAGTCTCAGAACCTCTGAGTGCTGCTGATGGGCGGCAATATCTACACTGTAATTTTGTAAGTATAGGGATGGTGGGAGGAAGCTTCCCATTCATTTAGGGGTCCATCATAGAATGACGGCTTCAAGGTGCTGCTGCACTGTAGCTGTATACCCCAATTATGTCTGCATAGCAGACAGCAAGCTGGGGGGTCAGGTGAGAGTTATCAGTATTCCCAAACAGACAAACCACAATAGCAACAACAACAAAATCACAGTCACAATTTGTTGAAGAAGTTTACATGGCAGAAATTAAAATATGAAACAATCTTTATTTTCCATTCTACTCTTAAAAGGGTAAAAATTACCTTTCAAAGGGCTAATACCCTCTCCTTTAAATGAATCATAACACTTTCTCACATTTTTTGAAACTTCTTTATTTAACCCATATGTGACCTTCTCAGAGGAGACATAGCACAGAACACAATGCTATTTTACCTGAAACCTCATAGCAAAGGACATTATCTAAAGCAAGAGCTGAAGACATGATGAAGCACCTAAATAAACTTCTAAATGTATGCCCATTCACTGATGGCTCCTCTAATATTGCAAAATGTTTGAAGTATTTTTCTCACTGAGTTTAAATAATTCCATCTCAAAAGATGTTTTACATTATATTCTGATCAAATATAATATATGAAAATCCAAATGCATAGGGTTGAAATAAAGGTATTCCTTTTTATATAATTTAATATTTTATGAAGACGAATGCCTTCCCAAGTATATTTATTGATATTTATTCTTTTATTTATAAACATAGCAACTGCATAAAAATTACCTAGGATTATGTCCTTCAAAGGCTTAGGAAGAAAGGTCTTCCGTTTTCTATGATATAATTGGTATTGTCTTACATATGTTATTAAAATGCAAAAAGGGTAGTTTTACACATTTGAGCTATAACTGAGCATGGCTACTATGCATGTGTCTCTAATGTTCTATCTCGTCTGATTATATTCTCAGGAAAACATACCTAAACTACAAATACTCATTACCAGAGAGATTTCTCTGAAACTCTTGTTTTGAAAGCGAATCATGTGAAGAATGTTAACATATCCCACTTAATATTAGAAATCCTATAGAAAAATATTTAATTGTAATACAATTGTGTAGTATTACATATACATTTATATATATATACCACAAATAATGCTACTATCTAAATATAATACTACTATATTGCATTTTAATGATACCAATTATTTATATATTCATTGTATTACTCAAGCTTGCAAATTTACATAAAAAAATCAAATGTCTTAGAAAGACAGATATAAGTCTGTATTGCAAATATTTAAGACAACAAAATGCTACATTGCTATTACCAGTTTATTTCTCAGAAAGTTTAGTATCAAATTGCTTTCTCTATACCAAGTCCTAAATTATCCAGTTTGTTTATTCTCATGTGGATTTTTAGCTGGTACATTCTTCTTCTTTTCCAAAATGTTCTGTAGAAAAAATGTGTAAATCCTAAGGGAACTTGGATACACAAGCCAAATAGTTCTCACTATATTCTGAAACTTTGAGAAATTGTAAAACCTTCTTCTCCTCCCCAAACTGAAATCCATTATTAGTGTGGATTGATTTTATACATGTTTATTACCAGAACCAGATCCAGAATACTATCATAGTACACAAGAAACAGTAGATTTGATTCAGCAATACTACACCTTCACTCAATAATATCTATATATCAGATTTCACGATGTTCTATATATATGGTAGGTGCTTTTTCCTTGGAGAAAACATCCTATAGTGGTCATTATATAGTGATATAGTATATATGTACAATGATATAGTGGTTATAGTATCATGATGCTATATTATAGTCTATGATTTACTAAAAATAGTAATATGTATATGAATTCCAAACAACCCTAAGATGGCATTACTATAAGTGAGCTATTTTAGAAGTACTCAAAAGAATATGTTTTATTACATCTATAACATGCTCATAGAAATCAAAACTGATGAAAGTTCTATCCACTTATATAAGACAGACATATTTTATATATTTATTTATACTCCATGAGCACAAAATATTTATTGTATTAGTAGAAGTTAAAGCAGTAAGCAGAGTAAGATGTTAGTCATTCATCCATAATGACTTCATGGAGTCATTATGAGTGTCATGTATCCCCATTAAACTGAATAGGTTAATTCATTTCATTGAGCCATTTTATGGGAATTAGATTTGGAAACTAATCTGATCCACTTGACTCAAAAATGGATAGCATGTAATGCTATTAAGTTTAGCAATAAAAAAATTAAAAACTTGCTTTTGGTTATCCTTTTATCCCCTAGTTATCTCATTTTTACATTAAAGATGCTGTATTAGAACAAATTTTTCACCTTTTTAGTCACAAATTTTAGATATTATTTATTTCATTCTCATATTTGAATTTTTTTCTCCTTAATTTGTAATAAAGTTAATTTTCTTTATTGCAACATAAGGGAAGTAAGTATAGGTAATAAAGCATAATTAATAAGTATGAAGAATACTATTTCCTTTTAAAATAAATGTTATTAAATGTATAATATGCCTTCAGTACCACTAAAATTATGCCAAATGAAACTTAATGTTTCTTAAAAAAATTTATAAGATACTTCAGAATTCACAATATCTGAAAAATATTACTATTAATATTTTATAAATACATGAAAATGTCAAATACAACTCAATCAACTAGAATAATAGTGAGGATAAATCTATGAAGAAGATAAAATCCAGATTAACATAAAACTTATCACAACATTGCATAAACTTATTTAAATGTAAGTTTATTAAACCACTACTCAGTACTTAGGAATATATTAATCACACAATAGCATTTTACATATAATAGTGGGTTTCTGATGCTATTATTAAAGTGATTGTCCACTATGGCAATATGGTAGAACTTGGGGGTGAATACATTGGAATGGTGAGATTTTGCCCTAACAAAGACACAGAATTCCCTGTGAGATCCCCAAAAAGGCATGATCATTTTATCATTGACTGGGTTAGAACCTAGTTCACAGTGTTCTAAAAATCTTCATCTGAACACAAAGCTTGATCTAGGACTTTCCCAAGCACGAGGCCTACTCCAGCCTTAACAGCCAGCTGCTCATCCTCTCTGAATGAGTAAGATTGTGAAAGAATGAAAATGGAGCATGCAAACATGAAGACTAAAATTGACAAAAGTAGAAAAGTTGCTAAAGTTTGCAAATGGTGAGTCCGCAGCACTGGTTCCCAGAAAGAAAAGAAGGAATAAAGGCAGAAGGGAACTAGGGAGAGACAGAGGAAGGAGAAGGGGAAGGAGTGAGGGAGGGAAGAGAGGAGGAGGGAGGGAGGGAAGGAGGAAAATGTTAGCATCAGATAGTAGAGGAGAAGTTAAGGAGCTAAAAATGAAGGGAGAAATAAAATAAAATACCACATATTATAGAAATGTAAGTTTTAATTATCATAAAGAAGAAAATAGTTGTTTTTTTAACCATTCTGATCTACCAATAAATGGAAGATAATATTTTTTACCACTTGTGTAAATGTATATTCTGAAATAATAATTTAATATGGCAAGAATGGATTAACCTGAGGAAACAAATACTTACTGGTACGTCTTTTGTAGTTTAATCTTTTGATAATCATAGAATCTAAAAGATAGAGGATTTTAGCAATTTATACGGTTCAACTCCCTGTTTAATGCTCATATAATTTATTCACCCTTAGCCACATAGATGATGAATTCAAAACTAATCTGATTCCAATCTACTGTTAACACTTTCTTCCACCTCAATGATTTTTCTTTAAGTTAAACATATTAATGAGCATTGAAATCTTTTACAGATAATTATCTTTTACAGATAATTCTTGTTTACCATTTACCCAAAATCAAAAGAAGCATCTTCCTTCTTTTGACAATTACAAACTACAAATAAAAATTGTATATTTTAAAACACACTTGGAATATTTCAAACCTGTTATTGTAATGGAATCTCCGTTTTTTGTTCAAAAACATAAAATTTTAAATGAAATATTAATTTTCAACACAGTTTTTAGGAAAATATATTTCTATTATGCTGAAGTTTCCAAGGCTATATAACTGCTAACCATTACATTTTACCAGATACACAATGTTAGTCTCCATTACATGTGATTGGCACAGTCATGTACTATAATAAAATCTGTCAGTGTGGCTTTTTTTTTTTAATTTGACAGTTTTCTAAAAACTCTTCCTCTGGAAACCAATTAAAACTTGATATTTTCCACTCTATTGTATCTCTTTATAGAACTTTAGTTAATGGAGCACTCCCTATTAATTTCTTTCTAGCAATAGTAAATTGACAGCACGGTGTAATTAAATAACCTGGAAACAATTCTTTCAAAAAAACCACTCCCTACCTACTATTAGCTGATGCTTGTGCTAATGTGACAGACATGTCACTTTGGGACAGGCATTTTACGTCCACTGAATCAACATTTCACTTAGTTGTAGGATCACTTCTTTTAAAGATTCAATATGAGGAAAAAATTCTGGACTACTAGAAATGGTATACAGACAAGTGTCACAATGCTTGACAATAACTATTTTTAAAACTGGCATTGTCTATATATAGGCTTATGTTTAGAAATTCCAAAAGTAAAGTTGAAATCAAACCAGAAAGAAATGTTTGGGAAAGAATGGCAGAGAAGTGACCACCAGTTTTATTGGCAAGTTGTAGTTTAAAGGGGGCCTATTAAGTTTCAATATCAGTAGAATCAAATCACTGTCTATACAGTAATTAATTTTTTGTTCTTTAATACTGTTGCCACCTCAAAGTGTTTTAAAACAGAAATTAATGTTTTTAATGATATGTAGCTTAATTTTTTTGAGAATACAGCTATCTGTACTTTCTCCTGAAATCCAAATTTAGTTAAGAACATTAATTCATTAAAAGGGTTGAAAACTGTCTCTAACAGTGCTTGGAAGCATATATGTTGGTTTTTGTTTTCGTTTCTGCTGAAAACACACAGTCTCATTCTATGTGTTGTTTTTCAGCTATAAAATAATAGGGCTTGGCTATTTGGTCTTTGACTGTGACATGATATCTCTCATACAAATTCAGTGATCCGCTTCTAACACCAGAAATTAAAGCAAGAATCTTTCTCTAGAAATTTATATTGTAAGATTTGATTGTCTAATAAGATGCTATTATAATAGATGTCCACTAAGAAATATTGGAACAACCAACAAATAACTATTTTTCATTTATTAAAAAAAGATTTATTGAGTAACCACCATGTGGAATAAATACACTGGACTGAAAACAATGTATGATATACTATCCAGGACCATGTAGAACTTGAACTCCACATGGAACTTTCTATAGCTTTTGCTTTCAGTTTTTATTGCATATTTGCTGTCACTTCCACTTCTTTGCCCATAATGAAGTGGATGCATATTATGAAAAATAATTAACTGCTGAGATAGCATTTTGATCAAGCTAGATTCATTATATACTTTCCCTATTAAGATAAAGTTTATTTATAAAATATTGAGAAAGCCTGATTTAAAGAAATAAGATTATTCAGCCTACTTAGAAAAAAATGCATTTTAAAAATTATTCTAGTAATTACTTTTATAATACAGTAAAACAACTTTTTGTAAAATATGCTACCTATCCTCAAATTGATTTAATTCTGGGTGAAACTGCAGGGTGAAGGAAAACTCCAAGTTTTTAGAAAATTGTCTTAAACGTTGGCTGATTTTTTCTGATAAGGTTGTTTGTGTATAATGTTTAAAAGGCAAAAAAAAAAACAAAAAAAGGAAGCCTGACTATAAAATGACTAGGAGCAACTAAGCTTAGAATTTATACCAAAAGATATTATTGAAAAACTGTCAAACCATCTTTTATAACAAGTAGACTATTGATGTTCCAGGAAGAACAGAATAGACTCTTCCCAATTTCAGGTAATTTTTTCATACAAATTATCTATATACATGTATTAGTTTGAAGTTTCATTTATATACATTCCTATTCAACACATTGTCACAACTATCCATTGAACACCTACTATGTTACCGACACTGTTACAGAAAAGAGATCTGGCAGTGAGGAAATAAATTGACTATTATCATGAAGCATTTATTTTGCATTGTGAAAAAGAGAGTAGGCAAAAAGTTGAGGTCAAAAATTTCAGTAATTACTGGTAAAATTTGATGTTTGGGGAATTTTTTTTTTGAGACAGAGTCTTGCTCTGTCACCAGGCACCAGGCTGGAGTACAGTGACACAGTCTCGGCTCACTGCAATCTCCACCTCCTTGGTTCAAGTAATTCTCCTGCCTCACTCTCCCTAGTAGCTGGGACTACAGGTGGATGCCACCACGCCCAGCTAATTTTTGTACTTTTTAGTAGAGATTGGGTTTCACCATGTTGGCCAGGATGGTCTCGATCTCTTGACCTCATTATCTGCCCGCCTCAGCCTCCCTCCAGCACTGTAAAAGTGCTGGGATTACAGGCGTGAGCCACTGTGCCCGGCCTGTTTTGGGAATTTTAAATAAACTGTTATTTTTTAAAGCATCTTATATTTTCACTGTCCAAGTATCAAGTATACTCATTGAAAAAGCCTGGGGGTGCTGCCTACATGCAATTTGATAGTACGATATTTTAAGGAAAAGATCCAGTAAGAAAAGGCAAAGAAGCAGACACAAGTGGAGGCGGTCATTAAGATCCATTTGTAATTGCAGATTAAAAGTCAAAAGAGTAGAGAAAATCATAGAACATAATTATCAATGATTATGTAATGAATCAAAGGGGAAAATGCATCTAAGCGTACTAGACAATAAATTAAATTTACGCATACAGGCCTATCACATAAGAATCATGGCTATTTGGTCTTAGACTGTGGCATAATATCTCTTACACAGATTCAATGATCTGCTTCTAACACCAGAATTTAAAGCGCTATTATAAAAAATGGATAAAAACACTGGGTAAAAACAAATTTTCACCAAAACACTGAGTAAAAATAAATTTTCTAGTTTCATATACATAAATCAGAAGGTGATTTTTAAATATTGTATATATGCATTTACAACAGTTTTTTAAAGATCTTCTATATGTTTTAATAATAACTGTCAAACATTGCACTAGGCACTTGTTAATCCTATTTAATCTCAACAGGCAGTCATTATCATACATCATACAAGCAGGCATATTTCACAGATGAGCCACATCACTCCCTCTTCATCACAACTTTACCCTCTTGACTATAAATACATAATTCCCAGCAGAAACAGAGCTGTTTATTTTGTCAAAGGGACTTGTAATGATATTAGTAAATCCACATGAAGTTTTGTTCATGGATCACAGATGCGTCCATAATACAGGTGTAGATTCCCTATTAATAATGATGATTTCATAATTCCTGGCTTCTTTTCCCTTTTAATTTAGATATTTATGTTACGTATAAGTAGATGCAAACTGTCATCACCTATAAATTGTTTCAAGAACATTCAGGATCCGTTTTGCTTCAAAGAAATGTCCCTGATTATTGGCAGCACATAATGTTTAAGGAAACCATGTTTGTTGTAGCTAGATTGAAAAACTCTTTTAGGAACTGCTACAAACAAATAGGCTGGCCTTCCTGAGAGCTACTGCCAGCTCTTTATCCTATTTGGGTACTATAGAGACAAAGCCAAGGATGAATAAAGAGAATAGATTACAAAGCAGCTTGAAAGAGTAGTAATAATTCTAGGAAGCATTTTAGGGGGATTTATATGTATGCGAGGTCCTGTTTTAGGTGCTTTATGTATATAAATTTAATCCTCATAATAACCCTACAATGTTTTTATTGTCCCTATTTTATAGGGGCCCAAACTAAAATACAGTGAGATGAAGTAGCTTGTTCCAGGGTGTCCAGAAAAAGGGCTAGGAAATAAATTTTTAAAAATCAAAACAAAGCACATTACCTGAAGATCATAATGGAAAGGTCATTGAACCAAGAGTTCACAGAAGGATATACATTATAATGCTACATGCTTGAAAGACTGTGATGGTTAATTTTAGATGTCAACTTGAGTGGATTAAGGAATTACTTCTGGGTCTTCTGGATGTGTCTGCTAAGGTGTTTCCAGAGCAGATTGGAGAGGGAGTTGCAGTGAGTAGGGAAGACCTACCTTTAATGTGAGCAGGTACCATTCAATTGGCTGGAGGCCCAGTAGAACAGTGGAGGAGAGAAAAGTTGATTTTTTTTTTTCTTCCTCTCCTGGAACTGAAAAACTCTTCTCCTCCTCTGAGACATTAGTACTCCAGACTCTCCTGTCTTCGGACTTTAGATCTTACACGGGCAGCTCTCTGATTCTCAGGTCTTCAGACTTGGACTCAGAATTACATGATTGGCTTTTCCAGTATTGACTCCTCCAGACTGGAATTGAGCTATGCAACCAGCATTGCAGGATCTTCAGCTTGCAATATGGCCTGTCATGAGACTTCTGTTCCGTAATATAGTTCCTTAATAAATTCCTCTAATAAATTACCCCTTATCTATCTATCAATCTATCTATCTCCTATTGATTCGATCTCCCTGGAGAACCCTAATACAGACTTAAGCAATTTTAAAAACAACTTTACTGAAGCTTCATTGGTGAGCAAATATAAAGCTAATTTGAAGTGAGGAAAACATAAATTAAAATTAACTGCCATTACTAAGCACCAACTAGGTTCTAAGCACTGTTTAAAATAATGGGCTCATAAAGATTTTTTAAAAATTCACATCACTGAAGAGTTTAAAATCCAGTGGGAAAGAGGCATATTAAAAAGCAATTGTAACTCAACCCGATAAGCCTATGATGGACGGATATAAGAAGCATGAGAAGAGCAGAGAAAAAAAATGAACCAATATGCTTTTCCCACAAACGAAAGACATTCAGAGCCAGCAGCTGAAGAATGAGTAAGATTGCGTGTGAATAATGGTGGAAGGCATTCTAAGCAGAAAGAACATTTTGTGAAAGGGCAATGGAGAGTGAGAAAGCATATTCAAAGAATTAGACATATTTCAGTATCATTCAAGATTTACCCTACAATAGAGAAGTTGTAGATGGTGCTGTTGGACAGGAAGCAAAATGCAAAGCAATTTAAAAGTTACAGAGGTACATGAAAAAATTTTGTATCTGACAGTTTGGAGGCAGAAAATAATGAAACCATATTAGTTAATATAAAAACTGTAATCACTGTCTTCTTTTATTCAACTTGGCTTTATCAAATGACAGATAAACCCAAAAAGTGAAAGATTCTAATTAGAAACTATTAGCAAATAACCCTGGGAGTGGATAAATATTGATGATATACGTGTAGTGTGTAGAGAAGTCTCTGAAATAAGTCAACGTGTATAGTTGGAATTCCTGCAGAAATGTAATCTTTCTAAAAATGCTAAAAAAGATATATCCCAAGTTGGAGTGGATAAAAATCATATATGTATTTTATCAGAAATATATATGTATATATAGTTTACTGTGGCTCAAACTAAAAAAATTCACAAGGAGTAGTATAGTGTATGCAGCGCATAGATAAATGATAAAACTAATAAGCTGGATTTAGTCCATAAAAATTATTTAACCAGTTCATCAATATTTATACATTATTCAGTACATCAGCAAATATTTACCAACCATGTACCATATTCAACAGGATATTCAAAGTATTGAATATTAAAGTTTGTACCATACATTTCCCTGCTAGCTAAGAAAGGCATATAAAGTCTGTATGTAATTATAATGCAACATATGAATAACAAATATTAAATAAACTAAATCAAAGGGAAACTCAAACTATAAAAACTGTCATAAGACTCAAAGTGGTTTAAATTTAAGCCAGAAAGTGATCCCATGTGATTTGGCAGATGATTATTAAAAATGCTGGAAATTACTGAGAACTATAATATTTCACTATGTATTCAAACATTCAAGATGGGCACAATTTTGACAAAGTGATATGATCAATATAGACAGATGTAAAATCAGGTTGGAAATTGATCAATTGAATTGATATTAAGGATCAAAAGTTAAATTGAAATTAAGAATCTGAATGTAATACCATTTAAGATAATACAATATTATATATTCATTTGAATGTAACATTTTATTGTTGTATTTTATTATTCTATTTTTTGGCCTTTCTTACTTGGAATTTCAGCTGAATATATTAATATTTTGAATACCCATTGACTGTCTTCTATATCTATCATTTTTTTTCTCTATTCTTTTAAATAACATCTTTATTAAGCTTTCTTGATTCTATCGTGTGTCTGCTACTGGCTTTATGTAAGGTCTATTCTCCTTTGTTCTCCATGTACTTTAGCCTTCATTTCTCAAATATTTTGTCTTTTTCTTTTGTTTATTTTCTAAACTTTGTACTTTTTTGTTACATCCTATGGTTTGGCTATATTGTCTCAGAAATTGTGCATATGTTCTTTCTGGTCATCTTTCATCAAAGTCATTGCTTCTTTCCTTTTTTAAAAATTCATGTTGGAATGTTGACTTTGTGGCAGTATCTTCCTGGTAAGTTTAATAACTTGTAGCAGCATCATACTAATTTTATCTTATTTGTAATATTTTTGTATGAACGTTGTATGCATTTATTTTGTGGCTATTTGAATGGCTGTATTTGCTAAATAACTCTTTGTAAGCCTTTGTTCTGGAAGAGCTTCCCAGACTTTTTGGCGCATGAACTCCTCTAGTGTTGCTGCTATCACTAATGATTGTTGCCATGTCTTCTCTACTTTTCCTACCAAATTTGGTTCATAAGTTTTTAATAATAGGTATGAGTTTCAAGTTTCTTCACAAGCTGTTAGCTGAAATGAGACACAGTCTGGAATTCATGGCAATTTACTCAATATTTACAAGAGACATGTTGCTTTTACCTTCTGAATGTCCATTTCCGGGTCAAAATGATCTTTCCATATTGTCTCTGTTTGCTTACCTGACATTCAAGACTTGTCCATTCTTAGCCTTCATCAACAGCCTTGAGAATATATTAAAAGAATAAGCCATTTTTTACTATATATAAGCCATTTTATACTATATACTCATAGTTGCTTTTATTCTTATTGTCTGTACTAAATGTGAGAGTTCCATTCCTTTTGGTAATGAACTATTCCTAAGGATTTCTGAGATTTTCAATAAATGATGCTTCTCTCTCCAGATATATTGCATCTTGCAGTAACCACACGATTTGGTTTGGTGGTTTTCTTAGTCTTTTAATTTTGCTGTAAATATACCTGTTGGTGATTATATGGTCGTTGCTCTTGTCACTCCATCTACCTACTTAAAAACAACTTTTAAGCATAGATTCCTCAGCTTACTATTAATTGTACCTTTATCATTGTTCCTCATATATTATATCCCAGTCTATTCCTGTGAATGGTCTTTATGTTTTGATGAAAACTGCTGACTTTTTTCAAGAAAATAGCCGAAACTTTCAAACATTTGAATGTGATTTTTCTCTATATGAAATGGACTTCTCCTCTATTTGTTAAAATCCTTCATAAACCACATTAAGTTACACTTCCTCATAAAGTCTTTCTTAATTTTACTCAATCAGTTGTAAGCTGTTTTCCAAAATCTCCTAACAATTTGGGCATTTTATTTTTGCTGCTGTTGTTACCATTTCATGGTTTGTTCCTACTAATTTCTATTCTGTTTGTGTGTATGTATGTGGGTAGATAGCATGCTTTTATGTTATACCCCTTATTGAGGGTATGTATTAATTTATTTTACTAATATTTATGTCACCTGGAGGATATTATACATATATATATATATACACACACACACAAATATATATACATATATATATTTCTAAATTGTTGTATGTATATAAATATATACATATACATATATTTATACATATACATATATGTATATGTATATATTTATATATACATATATAATTACATATGTATATAAATATATATACTTAGTTTCTATTCAACAATTTAGAAATATATATACATGTATATACATATATATAGAAATATATATATTTCTAAATTGTTGAATAGAAACTAATAAGTATTTTTGAGTGACTATTATATATACAGCTAAACACAAGTTACAGAGGATGCAAGAGAAATATAAATATCAAAGTAAATCTTAACTTATACTGTCTTTGAAGAAATAAGATTAAACACAAAATTGTTGTGTACTATTAATAAAAAGGATAGACTTTGAATTACTTATATAGAATAATGAGCAAATTTGAAAAATCCTATGCTTTTTATGATGAGCAAAATACTTAACACGCTAATATTTATCCTGAATAAAAATATTTCACTTAGTGATATCTAAAAACACTATGTGCTTTAATAGAGTCTAACTACCCTTATATATTTTTTTCCTTCAAAAATATATTTACAAAAGGATATCACATATAAATATAACAATATTGCTATTATATAGGGCTGTAGGATAAGACAGTAGAGGTACTCTCAATAACATTTATATGATACAACAATAAATTCAAGTCTTCTTACAATATTTGCTATATTATTGGACATTTCTGAAGCACTGTTTTGAAAGACTGTCAGGAAAATTAATGTCCTTAATGCAATTCACCTGAATGTTTGATAGCAAAATGTCATGAGAGTCAAGCTTCACTGTATCTGAAAGCTAAAATATCATTCTGAAGAGAAAGCTGTGGTGTCAGGTGAGTGGTTAATTGGATGTCTATTTCCTCCTGGATTCTTTATGATGCGAAGGAAAGACTACCACTGGGTGAAATGTGGACAGCTCCCAATGTACAATAAAATAAAATGAACCATTTAAAGTTTCAAATTCTTTAGGTATTAGGCAAAAATAAAATACAAGGTCTTATCTTGAATGACTCTATGACTGTTCAATTAAACACGCAAGAGAGCTATTATTATAAGATTCATCTCTGAAGGGCAAGTTATCATTCAGTTGAAAGTGAATCAACTTACAGGTAGACTTCATGGACTCAGAACTTGCTTTGCATAAATCCCTTACCATCTTGCATCATCCATGAAATCTATGAGAGGGTGCTATTAAAAGAGACAATGACATCTTGTACTGCATATTCTTACATTTCCTTTTAACAATACTACCTGTACTAAAATTTGTGTGAAATTCCATTCTCAAGAAGAGCTCCTATAAGTTGGTTTAGAAAATTTCATTGATACAGAAAAACTCTGAAATGTGTTGGGTATCATTTGATGGGTCTGCTGATGAGAGATACGACCGTAACTTGTTCCTCAAGATAATCTAGATGTAGCAGTTACATATATTTTGAACTTTTTAAAAAATTCATGGCTTAAAGTTTTCTATTTGCTAGACTGGGTGCAGTGGCTCAAGCCTGTAATCCCAGTACTTAGAGAGGTTGAGGCAGGTGTATCACCTGAGGTCAGGAGCTCCAGACCAGCCTGGCCAACATGGTAAAACCCTATGTCTACTAAAAATACAAAAATTAGTGTAGTATGAGAGTGGGCATCTGCGATTCCAGCTACTCGAGAGGCTGAGGCAGGAGAATAGCTTGATCCAGGAAGATAGAGGTTGCAGTTAACCCAAGATGACACCACTGCATTCCAACTTGGGCAATAGACTGAGACCCTGTCTCAGAAATAAAAAAGTAAATAAAAATAAAAAATAAAGTTCTCTATTTTCTCTCCATCTCTCCAGTGTCTCTCTTCCTTTCTTCCTTGACAATTGAAAGTCTATTTTTATTATTAGCTTATAATTATCAAAGTAAAACAAATATAATAAAATGGAAAAGGAATGAGAATAGATATTCCGGTTTCAGTTTCTTCATCTACTACTACCTAGGTGACCCTGGGACCTTGCAAGGAATACCAGAACACTACCTGTGCAATCCAAGAAAAGGAATGTCCTTAACTGATACACTATATAACACTGATGTTATAAAATCAACACTGCTATTTCAAATCAATTATTTAAATTATGCTAAATTCAGTAATAGGAAATTGAATTTTTTAAATTGAAACTGACAACTTTTCATCAGATTGGAAACATTTAAAAATAATTTTTGAGGTAATACAGAAAAATATATTGTCATATATGTTTATAAATGTGTAATTCGCTACATTCATAAACAAAATATGCCAATATTTATGAAAACAAAAAATACATTTATCCTTCAAACCATTTTGAGTATCTATCATATACAAATAAAACTACATATACTTATTTCTTTTCTCTATCACGTTTGAAGTAACAGGGACGGATTTACTTCCTTTTTTTTTTTTTTCTCATGACTAGACAAACATCCAAAAAAGCAAAAAAGCAAAAAAACCCATGAAACTATCATCTTCAAGGCATTTGATGTGACAAAATAATGGACAATGATTCCCGAGAGAACTGAAAAAAAAAATTAGGCTTAAGTCAATGATGCCCCCAGCTTACTGCCTTGAGAAAATGTGCAGGCCATATTTCAAGAAGCTGGAATCCAGATATAGTCCTTAAATTAAAACAATGGAGCTAAGTATCCATGGATGCCACGGCAGCTAGAATTTTCAGGACAGAATATTAGAGAAGAGAAAGCTGCACAGAGAACCCCAGATATCTGGAAACATTTTTTTTTTTCTACTACTCAGTAGAATAATTAGAATTTCAGCAGAGTCTGATAAGCACACACATTAACTACCTAAGGAAAGAACCACCCGAAAGCATTAGAGGGATGGAAGTTGATACTCATAGGGTATGGAATGGAACCTGTTCAATTCAACAAGACTGGACAAATTCAAAATCCATGAAGCATGAGGTACAGTACCTAGAAGGGTCCTGCTCATCTGATGAACATTAAAAAGCAAGTTATGAAAGTGTCCAACTATTTTTAAGTTGCATACTGTGTGCCACAAGAAAGGTCAGGAATTTTTATAGAGATAGTACACAACAAGATAAAATATATTATCTGGCATCAATTAAAAAATACCAGATATGGAAAGCGGCATAACAATAGCCCGTGTGTGAAGAAAAATCAATCAATCAAAACTAAAGAAGAACTGACACAGATGTTGGATTGAGCAGGTAAGGACCCTAAAACAATTATAGCTGTACTCTGTTCCAAAGTTGAGACACTGAAGTTATGCAAAGACCAAATGAAACTGCTAGAGATGAAAATTTTAATTTCTGAGAAGGAAATGTATTTAGTGAGGTTAATGGCAAATTCGATATTAAAAAAGAAAAAATTAGTGAAATTGAATTCAAATTCGAGGTTCTCTAAATGAAAACAACATAAAAAAGGTGCCTACAGACATCAAAATGAATAATATAGATAAAGTATCAAAAATAGAGAAAAAGCATGTGACATCCAGAAGAACAAAAGTAAGGATGACAAATGGGGCTCTCAGCAGCAGCA
The DNA here is from genome assembly GCF_049354715.1 of Callithrix jacchus. Taxonomy (NCBI): domain Eukaryota; kingdom Metazoa; phylum Chordata; class Mammalia; order Primates; family Cebidae; genus Callithrix; species Callithrix jacchus. The sequence continues at coordinate 110,006,168 of NC_133505.1, read as the reverse complement.
TTATAAGCTAGAAGACAGTGGAATCAATGTCTTAAAGTATTGGACGTAAAAAAAAAACAAAAAACCACTATCAACCAGAATTCAATTTCTAATAAAAAATATTTTGTAGGCCTTGTGCGGTAGCTTACGTCTGTAATCCTAGCATCTTGGGAGGCCGTGGCAAGCGGATTGTCTGAGCTCAGGAGTTAAGACTAACCTGGGCAACACATAAAAAACCACGTCTTTACTAAAATACAAAAAATTAGCCAGGCAAGGCAGCGAACACCTGTAATCCCAGCTACTCGAGAGGCTGAGAAAGGAGAATTGCTTGAACACATGAGGCGGAGGTTGCAGTGAGCCAAGATGGAGCCAGTGCACTCCAGCCTGGGTGACAGAGACAGACTCAGACTCCAAAAATACAAAGTAAAATAAAATCTTGCAAAACCACAGCAGCTAAGTTACGATTTTTTCACACATACAAAAGCTGAAAGATTTCATCACCACCATATGCACGCTACAAAAAATACTTAAGACAGAAGAAAATCTCAGATGGAAATATGTATCTAAAAAAAGAACTACAGAGCACCAGCAATGGAATGTATATAACATTACCAAAAAATGGTTTACACGTGGGTAAATATGTCAGCTGTTTTTCAGTTTTCACACTATTGAAATTATTATTATTTAAATTTCTTCATTCAGCTGCTAGGTGTTTCTTTCTAATAATCTTCCATTTTTTCTTGCCTCCTTTATCACCCATTTGCTTCTTCGACTGTTTCCTAGGGTCTTGAGAAGTTCATTGTGTCATTAATAGTCTGACATACTATTTGCATTGTTTTCTTCTGTCCCTATTAATTTCAGTATTTTTTTTGGAAATTGCTTTCTATTGATTTGTACAAAGGAGAGGAAAGATCCTGAAATGTAATTCTTTAACTGCTTTATTAGTTTTCATTAGAATTGCTTGACCAGGTGGAAGACTATGATGACTGATATACCCAAAAGTTACCTACATATTTTTATGATACTAAAGTCATTTCTCTTGTAAATTAAAATCAGATAAAAGGGAATTAAGATACATTTAGGAGCATGAAAATAACCATATTGAATGGAAGGTAGAATTTCCTATTAGAATAATAGTACAAAATTTTTTTATAACTACTTACTTACAGTCAAAAATATTCTACACAAAGATATACAGGAGTACATTTTTATAAATGAGCACTGTCAAGTTTAGATCATCCCTATGGAGGCATATGCCATGGTTTATATTCAAAGAACATTCTATTAATTGCAAATTTGTGTAAGACTTACATAACTCCTACAAAAACATTTACATAATCACCACAGAAAATTTAATTTTTTTCTACATTATAAGTAATCCAGAGAGATAATCTTATTCTCTTGAATTTTGCAGCAGTTAAAAGTCTTATAAGTTTAATCACAACTTTCTTTTTTCTATATTGAAAATTCTGTAACTTTAACCAATAGTGAGATTATTTTTTGTTTAATTGAATATAGTAAATAGAGCATGTAGTCATCTTTGTGTTAAGTTTCTGGCACATTTCTCATGTTTTTCACTCTGTGATCACACTCCCTTTTGGAAAACACTGATTTTTAAAATAAGCAGATATGCAATGCAATCAAGCCAGAATATTTTAAGGGTAGATAATATGACATCCCTCTGCACCCCAAAAAAGAAAATGATACCAAGAGAAAGATGATAGTGATAGCAGTGGGAAATGGCAAGGGAGTAATTATCTAAGCAAGGAAAAGGGAAAAGCCATATGCTTTGCATAGAAATTGGAGCTGCACAAATATGGTAACTGATTTCATATTTTGACCTCTCATGCATTGGCATTCCATCTATTCCTGTTTCATAACACAAAATAACAAAAAGAAAAATGACAACAGCCATTTAAACAGGAACTTGGATCTGCTTAGATTTTTTTCCTCTTTGTTAAATGATTATGTGAAATTTTTTAAAAGAAATAAAGGTGATACATAGCTACAGCTTAGATGATTTGTTCTAAAACATAGCGAGCTGAAATTTCCAAGTGCCTAAATATTTTTCTCACAATAAATGAAGCACTTAGCCCTGGGTTTACTGAAATTTCACAAATGCCCTGGTGCACAAGAATATATGCTAGCCAAGTAAAGCAGTCTGTTTTACCTCATCAAAAGTGCCCCTCTCTCACCACTGCTAAATATTTTATTTCTTTTTATCTCTTCTATCTGTGCATGCTTTACCAGGTTGCTCTCAAAGAAAGAGATTCTCAAGACAATGTTTCTATTGTAAAATCATTCTTTATATATGGGTGGCCTGTGCTACGACCCATGTCAATACTCCACAAGGGTATTTCAAGTCTGGAATATATATCAATTTCCTGAAATCATTTAAAAGGGGCATTCTCTAATGTTTCATAACAAAACTGCATTGTTTTGAACTACTATACATCCATCAGCTTCCCTGTCACTGTCAGGAGACAGCTTTTACTCACTTGTGCCCTGTCACTGTCAGGAAACAACTTTTACTCAATTGTGCTCAATATTGTGCTATCCTTTTTCATAGAAGTATTAAATGTAGAACAGCCACGTAGACAATCTGTCACAAGAACTAATTATGAGAATATTATTTGGGATTATAAAAATTAATAAATAAATGTATTTTAGAGACGTTTTAGGTTCGAAGCCAAATTGAACCAAAAATACAGACTTCTAAGTATACTCTGTCTCACACACCCATAACCTCTTCCACAATGAATATCCTGTACCAAAGTGATATATTTGTTACAATAAGTGAACCTATATTAATATATCTGGAATCTTTTTAAAAGAGCATTCTATCTGAAAGGACGTACAGAATAGATTTCTGTAGTTTCAGAACTAAGAGTAAAGGTGTTTCTCTGAAGCAGAGGATTGAATTGCTGTAGTATATCATTAAGCATTTATTTTTCTGTGTCTATTTTGACTAATAAAATATTTGAAGCTATATTGTTTGTCCAGGTCTCAAAAGTTTCTCAACATATGTTTTGTAAATTAACTTTAATCCTGCTACATCTTATTTCTCCCACTTTTTTTTTTCTGCCCGGGAATATTCCTTTAGCTCAACCTTAAATTGTTGTGTTTTTGGCATTTTTGTAAGTCATTTTAACTTCTTGAAACCAAAGATTATAGAAACAAATGAATTATATACATTGATAAAAATATAATTATATTTGAATTTACTTAGTAGTTCTTTAATTATCATTTTCATTTGGAAAATAGATAAAACTATCAAGTGGTACATTTTATTTAGTATGAAATTCCAGAAAAAAATCTCATTACTAGCAGAAATACAAAATTTGAAGAGCTCATCATAAAAGAAATGCATTTGTGGTGATAAAAATAATCAGAAGATAATGACACATGTTATGGACAATACATAAGTACATTCCCTGAATTACATATGGTATGTTTACTTAGTGGAGCTTTGTCTAACAAGTACATGTGGAAACAGTGATTACATGTTGACCTGTATAATTAAGAAAATGATTTGCATAACAAGTAATCTGTAATAAAATACCTAACCAGTAATTGTAAGAACAAGCCATACGTTTTTAAATATGACCCAAACATTTGCATAGTGTTTATGTACAATAAATTAAAGGAAAATGAAAAATCGGCTGACAAGAAATAAGTAGCAATAAGGGTAGAGCAATGTATTAAATCCTTCATTCTGGATCATTTAGGTAATGTTCCATTCATTTTAGATTCATGAGTAGAAGCCTTTACAGATTGGGCATGCATACCATAAATCTGAAGTTATCCATTATTAGGTGGCATTTTGCTGTTTGCAGTTGTACATGTTTACTTTGTGCATAATTAACTGCGTAATAGCTGTCTGTGTTTTGCACAGGATTTACACTCAGACTCTCATCAAAACAAATGACTCCAGAAAGTAGGACACTTCCATTAAGTTCCCTGCAATCAGCATTTCCTAATACAGGTTTACAGGAATGGTTATAATTGTGACGGTTAGTATATTAATGTTTTCAGCAGCTAATGTGTGTATTGGAGTTTAATTTATTAAACTCTTAAAATGCATAAAAAGTATAGATAGGTAGAGGCAAAAGGAAGTAGATCATACCTAAGAATAGCCAAGAAAGAAATTTCTATGAAAATAGTAAGTGCAAGTTGGACAGGCAATTGATCACTGTGCAGAGTAATACAATGGATCAAACACATCCCAGCAGTTCCTTTTTTGGTGTACAATTGTGACAGCCAAATCAAAAGCATTTGGAGACCAGCATCTCTGAAAATGGGTTGTCAGAAGAAGAACCAAGATTTACTCCAGTCACGTGTTTTGTTTAAAACAATGTAAACTTAGGAAAAAATACCAAATTAATCTAAACAAAAAGAAATGTGAAATTAAACACCAAAGCATAAGAGGGATAAATTCTGAAGTAAAAGAGGCTATTGTTAATGAGTTATAAACTATAACCCATAAATAGCAGCTGATTTTTAAAAAGTTCTGATAAACGGCTATATATGTTCTCTTTAAAGCTGTATCTTTTTGTTAATCGACAATTGAATGAAACATTTAGTGTAAAAAATTCACTTTCAAGAAATGATCATTTAAAAATAAATGAAAGGTAGAAAAATAAAATAGCTAGACAAGTTCTTATAAAAATAGTAATACTTTTTCATAAAGTTAATATCAGACTTTTGATGACAAAGAATGCAATATTTTTAATTGGAGCTTGAAATAATGTTGTTAAATACTACTAATTGTCTCTCTCTTAGAATAAAACAGAGCACATAATATGTGTAAATATGTCATATATGCAATGCACAAACCCCAGAAATAGTCATCATCAAAAGTATAGTTCCATATTGTTTGCTATAGTTTCAAATATTTACTCAGTTTTATAAAAGGCATTTTAACATTTTCTCATTATTTTCTTATTAAGTTAGCCTACGCTTCTTAAAATGTAATTCTATGTATCAGTCGTTTCTTGAATTTTTCAAGCTTCATGTAATATACTTAAGGAATTACTTTTCAAAACACCCTATATTATTTTGGGTTATAAAATTAGGTCTTTTGAAGAATCACCTGAGATAATGAAAATCAAGAATAAATTCCCTGGAATTCTGGACAAGATGGTGAATTAGTTCAAGTAGAATTTCTATAAGCACTCCCTACCATTATTTAGAATAGTAAAGTACTTAGATAGTAAAGTATACTGATTTTATTTACATATATACTTAGAATAGTAAAGTATACTGATTTTATTTACATATATGTATTATGTAGATTTCAAATATATATTCAAATATCTCAAAAACCACAAGTTACTGGTTGTGACAGGAAACAGTGATAACTTGGAATTCCATTCCTGAGTTTCTGCCATATAGCAAGGTATGAGAACATGGCATACAGAGTGAAAAAGTCCAATTCATAGCAGTGCCTTTTGTCTAGTAACAGACACTGAAAATATATGTAACCTGTTTATTATGTCGTGGTCATATCAAATGCCTTCCATTGTCTGGAAAGGTTTATAAGGTCCAATTAACATTAGATCTTTCAAGGTCAAGAATTCATGTTTAATCATTCATCGGTCAAGTGCAACAACAATAAGGACAATAAAAAAGCAAATCATTTCTAAGGTAATTGGTGGGAAAATTAATACAAAAGAAGCAATATAAAAGAAGGCAAAAGGGATAACGTAACAACAAAAAGAGGCCAAACGAAAAACACCTAGAAAGATAGATTTAAACTCAAATATGTTAGCAAAGTGTAATGGACTATAATGTTCCTTTCAAGAAAGAGATAATCTACCTGGATAAATAAAAACAATAAAGCTTCTAGAATATAGTATCAGAGAATAGATTCATGACTTCTGAGTAGGGAAATACTTGTTAAATGGGATATAAAAGTGCTAAATTTAAAAGAATAAATTTATAACTTGGGCTAAATTAAAATTATTACTATGGGTTTATTAAAGCCTTTACACTGAATGAGTGAAAAGATAAATGATAGAATAAGATATTTGCAAGGTAAAGAAATCACAAAGGATTGAATCCAAAATATGTAAAACATTTTGAGCAATAAATAAGAATTATAACTATTACTAAGGAAAAAAATAGCATATCCTTTCAAGACTAAAGTACAGTGATTAATGATGTATGCTTTAGTGGTTATTTTATAAGGAAAAGCAAGGGAATGATTGCTGCATAATAAGGAGTGTGGTTTCATTTGGGGACTAATTGGGAGTTGGCACAGTGGAGTTTGTAGGGTATGGTAATGTTTAATGTTCTAGTTTTTGACCTGGCTTCAGGTTCAGTGGGTACTTAATTTACAATAAATCATTTAGCTGTCAAGTCACTTAATTTTTAGCTTTTCTTCTGCTTGTGCAGTATATTCTAAATTAATGTTTTAAAACATCAGCATACAAAAATCAATATTGTTTTTAAGAAAATTTTAAAGGCATAATATACATCTAAATACACAGAGATATAAACCATGTTTACAGACAGAAATACTTAGTATCATAAAGACACCAACCTAATTTATACTTATTATATTCTGATAAAACAACCAACCAGAACTGTCATGGAAATTGGCAAAGTGATTCTCAATATACAGAAGAGCACAGTCAAAAATACCAAAGACAATTGTAAGAAAAAAAAATAACATGAAAATATTATAAAGTTCATAGTAATTTAAAAAGTGTGATACTGCACAAGGATAGAGAAACTGATGAAACAGAGATAAGCTATGTATAGGAAATAGTTTGTAATATGATTAAACTTTGAAATCTGCAATTTCTCCATGGAGAATTTGAAATGAAGGTATATCCTTTGTTCTCAAAGTTTTGTGGCCAATAAATATGTATCATTTAATTCTTATTAATTAAATATTGTATGTATTTCCTTTCAGTCTGCTTGATTTTGAGACCTGAAAGAGATGAATTAAAATCATCTTTTAGGGTTATATTTTTATTCATGTCTTTTTATGGGTCCTACAGTTTCTGCTTTATATTCTGATGCTATATCATTTGGCACACAAGACTTTATTTTTATTTTAGATGCCATCTTTTTTTTCACATGTGTCCATGTCTTCCTTATGTAAACAAATATATTAAATTTGGTATGAGACTACTATTAAGATGGAGTCCTGAAGATCATACCCAGGTTCAACAATTTCCTACGAGGACTAACAGGTCTCAGTCATATTCACAGCCATCCTTCATTATAGAATAAGGGTACAAAGCAAAATCATCAAAGGGAAAAGGCACATAGGGCAAAGTCTAGGGAAAACCAGGCATGAGCTTCCAGAGTCCTCTCCCAGAGAGTCACACAAGACATGCTTTATTCCCCCAGCAATAAATTGGGACAACAGAGGTGAAATGTTGTCAACCAGGGAAGCTTATTAAAAAGTCAGAGTTCAGGGTCTTCTGGTCCAGAGTTTAGAGTTCACTCTCTGCCTGGCAATGCACCAAAATCCAGATGCCCAAAAAGAAAGCATATATTCAGCATAAACCGCATTGTATGAACAGTTTAGGTATAATAAGACAATTTATCAGGAATAGCAGGAGCCCTCTTACAATCCAACTTCCAAGTGCCAGCCAAGGGCCAACATTGTTAAGCAGCCCTTGCAAAAGATAGTAAGTAGTCAGGCCTGTTTTGTTAACTTTTCTCTTAAGCCTACTTAATTTTTTCTTAAGGCCTAATTACAAATTAGGCCTTATAATTATTTGCATTTTTTTTCTGATGTATTTTTGCCAGTAATTTTCTCTTGAAATATTTTAGTTGTTTTGTAATTTTCTAGCCTAATTTTGACCTAATAGTCTTTTTTCTTCCTTTAATTGATAAAAGTTTCTCTTTTCTATGTATGAGAAGGAAAGATCTTAATTATGTAACAATGTTTGTTTTCTGTTCTAATGCTTCTATAATTTTTAATATATTTCAGATTTTTAATATAACTCTAATTTTACTTATTTGAAAAAATAATTTGTTTTTAAGACTTTTAATGGCTCTCATTTTAACAATGACATATATATGTTCTTATTTCTTTGAAGAAAATAAAATTTAAAAAAACCTATAATTAATATCCTCAGAATTATGCAGAAGATAGTAAATCCTTTAAATAGAGAATTAGAGAATATAGTTTTCTGCTCTGCTAGTCACATGATGATTTCTTAAATTACAATGTAAGTCTAAACTATAGTACATTCTAACTATGACTATCAGGTTTTAAAAATCAGTATACCATTCTTAGCCACCACAGTATAAACTTTTCAGATATCATGAGAAAACATACTTTCTTTATTCACCAAAACTGCTCTGATCTGCCTCTCAGCCTCTGTCACAGTATGGAAACAGGATAAGAAAAAGAAAAACAGATTCAGCCTAAGGCAGCAACTGATTCCAAAATTAAACAATATTGTTGAGATAAACTCAAAAACTAAAATATTTTCCCTTTAATTTTTTTTCCTCAAGATAGTGTCTTCATAAATAAGGATGTTGATGTGTGAAGGATTATTTTTTAAAAAATGTTTATTTCTATAGGTGTTTGGGAAACAAGTAGTATTTGGTTATGAAAAAGTTCTTTAGTGGTGATTTGTGAGATTTTTGGTTCACCCATCACCCACACAGTATAAACTGAATCCAATTTGTAGTATTTTATCCCTCACCCCTCTGCCACTCTTTCCCCAGAGTCATCAAAGTCCATTGTATCATTCTCATGTCTTTGCATCTTCATAGCTCAGCTCCCACTTATGAGTGAGAGCACACAATGTTTGGTTCTTCTGGTATCTCACTGCAATATCCTTTTTCTTCCTAGGCACTGCCAGTCTTGCTGGTGTGGCTTGTGCTCGGCCTCAGCCTGGTGAGCATTCAGTGTGGTTCCCTAGCTGAGGAGGTCTCACCTCCATTCTTGCTGTTATGGAAATATCTGTGAGTCTGTGCAGCCTCTGCAATGGGGCCACATTTTGTTCACCATAGTGGCCCAAATGGAAAGGCCACTTGCTCAGAACTTGGTTACCTTCAGGTCTTTTCTAGGGGTAATGAAATAACTTCTAAGTCTCTCTGTGCCAAATGAATTCTGACAGTCTTTAGGAAAACTAAACTTAGGTAAGCCAATACCTGAGATTTACGGAGTTAGATCAGATGGGGTAAAGACGGCATCTGCCGAATCCAAGGAAAGCTCAGCTGAAGAGTGTTAATTAACAATGCTAACTGTTAATGTAGTGCATATTTGCCAAGCCTGCAAGGGTATTTCAATGGAATATATCCTAGATGTGAGCAGGAAAATAAATCTTTGAGCCAAAGTGTCTGTATTAGTCTGTTTTCATACACTTGTGAAGACACATCGAGACTGGGTAATTTATAAAGGAAAAAGGCTTAATTGACTCACAGTTCCGCATGGCTGGAGAGGCTTCAAGAAGCTTACAATCAAGGCAGAAGGGGAAGCAGACACCTTCACAAAGAAGCTGAAGAGGGAGTGTGTGAAGAAGGAACTTTCAAACACTTAAAAAACCATCAGATCTCGTGAGAACTCACTATCACAAGAATAGCATGGGGCAGGGTTGGAACTACCCCATCATCCAATTACTTCCCTCCCTCCACACGTGGTGGGGGATTGCAGGCCCCCCCTCAACAGGTGAGAATTAGAATTCGAGATGAGATTTGGGTGGGAACACAGAGCTGAACCATATCAGCCTCAATGCTATTAAAGTCGTTCAGCTTTAGCATACTTTGTTAGGTATCTAATAACATCTCACCTTCTCTGAGATTTATAAGTTTGACTGCATGCCTATTGTCAGGTCCATGAGTACAACAAACCTAATACGAAGGGTGAGTTTTGAGCCCAGCTGAGGTCCGAAGGCTGTGGGTGGATGGGCGATGGATAGCTGAAAGAACACTCAGCGGACCGTAGGCAGGTGAATATGGTTTTATTCAGCAGCTCTCTCATCAGTAGCTCTCTCACAATGTCTTGGCTGCTTGCTACAGCTGCTCCCCTGCACAGCTGCATGGCCGGCTCTCTCTTCAGGGTCAGCAGCTGAACTCTCTCTCTGGGCACAAGCTGGTTCCTGGCTCCCCACTGCCTGCCTTCAAGGTGACCAGCTCTCCCTTACAGGGGTCAGTAACGTTACTCTCTCTCTGGGTGCGCGAGAGTCACGTTAAGCCCCATACACAGCGTCAGCAAGGCAGTTATGCCTTTTCCAAACAATAGTGGCTCCAAGCCAAGTATATGCTTACACAAACAGGTTATATAACAAGTGAAGTATGTGCCTGTGCTCTAAACTCACTGAGTTACTCTAGCCCAGATGTCTGTCTTGGCCTATTCCTTAGCCAAAAGGGTATCAATGTACCTTACACGTATTCTATCCTTTATCATCCTTATGAAATTCCCTTGAGAAGAAAATGGTGAGTTCCATTTCTCTTTCTGGTAGAGCTAGGTCTTAATCTAACAGACTCCAGGATGAAGGCAAAGATTTGATGGAACATGGCGCAGAAGAGAGGATAATCAGAAAACTGGCATCTAAATTAGTTGTATGTCAAATTCACTGTATGTATTATCTACATTAATTGTAAATATTATTATTCAATAAACTTAACTATTATAAAAATATTACATTATGTGATGCTTAGATGTATATTTCACATACATTAAGAAACGGGTCTATAATTTCTGGTTTATTTTGTAATTTATGAATTATTAGATGTGAATTAAGATGTTTAAAAGGATAACAGCAAACTGAAAATATTTAAGATGTATGATGTGGAACATTGCAACCTTTAATATGTAAAAAGTACTATTGCAAATTAATAATAAAATATGAATTCCAGGAGAACAAAATGGTTAATGGGCATAAGAAAGTGTACTGTTCAGAGCATGCAATTACAGTGTTCACCTCAATTAGAATAAATGGAAAGGAATTAATTAGCATGTGACTAAATTTGTAGAGCTTCTAGGAGGCAAGGAAACAAGCATGAATTCTATTTAACCAGAAGTGATTCAACCAGGAGGAATGACCAGCTAGAGCCAAGAACTATTCCAATAGAAATGTGGTCCTGCTACCCCTACCACTGCCCTCAGAAATCTAGGAAGCCAGGGATCTGACAATACAACTCTCAAATATTTTTGCAGCAGAAGAAATAAATTTAAAAACCACGTATTTTAAAACCTAAGCACATGACTGTTTGACAAAGGCATTGGACAGACTTGCATTGCTATTTTTGGGAAATAAATAGTAATTTGCCAGGCTTTATCTTAAGGAAAGCTAATTAAAAGAGAAAAATGATATAGTGTTATGTGAGCCAATCTGCAATGTCAAAACAAATGGCTAAATATATAACAAAAATGTGACTAGTAATTAAAAAATATGTTGACAATAAAATACCTTTTTATGAAATTGTCATAAGTATCAGAATGCCTAGTTTTTGCCAGAATAGGGAGAAATATGTCCATGTATTTCTGAAAATGTAGTTAGATGGGATATAAAATATATATATACTTGTCATTTGTGTCAAAATCTAGCCAAATAATTGTTTCTTTAACCAAATATATTTACTTTAAAGAATTTGTTGTATGGGAAACATAAAATACAAATGAAGGAGTTCAGAACACACCATCCCAAACTATGCTACATTGACATAAGAATTATTTTGAGCTAAAGGCACTCGAAGAAAACAAACAGCAGATGCAAGAAAATCGCTTTGACCTTCCTTCTGTTTCATAAAAGCAAGGCATGAAATTCCCATGAGAAAGATGTCCTCCTTATACCTAACAGGCAAATAACTTTCTGACATTAAAGACAGGAAGCTGAGGCCCAGAGAAATCGATGCAAACAGCCCTTACCGTTGTAGTCACTTCTCTACCCAATTAACTACCCTAACCCAGGTCTCTTTGCCTTATAACATTTTCACAATTTACTACACTTTGTCCAACTCAATACATAAATAGTTGACTCCAACAGTTTCTTTTGGTCATTTCCTTATGAAGGCTCACATGCCATGCAACACTTGTATTAAGTGTGTGTGCTTTTCTCCTATTGATTTGTCATATGTCAATTTAATTCTCAGGCCCAGGGTGGACTGGGTAGCAGGGTGGACTCTAAGAGAAGGGAGGTGAAATTTTGCCTCCTCTGAAAAAGAATGTGCCTATAATAATTTTCCAAGAAATATACTCTTCATTGCTGATTCTGTAATGTTTTAAAGGGATTAGCGAACCAAATATTCAACTTTAGTAAAGTATTTAAGTCAATGAAATCATCTATACAATTATTGTTCATTCAATTAAATCTATACAATGGGTAAAATGAAGGCTACAAAAACATGATCACACTGGGGTTTGTTGACATAGACAAACATGTAAACTATGTCATTGAGACAATTAGTTTTTATAAAAGTGTGTATAGCATGATTCCATTTGCTACTTATTTATAAAGATATACACATATAGTTATATTTAATGCATAAAAATGCTAACAAGGGTTATCTGATATTTAATAATTTAGGCATTTTATTTCTTTCTGCTTATATTTATGTTTCTAGTTTTTCTAATAAGCATGTATTAATTGTTAAGGGGGTAAAAAGATGGAAGCAAAAAGTACATGGAGTAATACACATCTTTATCATTGAATTGTCAACTCCTCATCTGCGCTACTGCTTACCGTCTGATGAGGATTTCTGGATGAAATACAAGATACCCACTTAAATCTGAATTTCAGATAAACAATGATTAATATTGTAACTGTATTCCAAATATTGCATGACAGTTTGTCTTAATTTGTGAAATATACTCTGCTTCTAACATCCCAATACTTTTATATATTCTGAAAGTTTTGCAACCAGGGACATTTGACAGAATGACAACAAAAGTGAAAACTGGTACATATAAAGCTAAGAGTTCATAAGACTATGCATAAATTATGCATAAACTTTCACAATTTTCTTAGTAACAGGGTGAGATAATCAGTGAGAAAGCAGAGGTTCAGAGAGAGTGTGTGATCTGGTACTCGATAAGCGGCAGAACTGAGAGGCAAATCTAGGATTTTCTGTTTGTTTGTTTCCCCCCAGGTTGGCGTGCAGTGGCGTGATCTCGGCTCAATGCAACCTCCACCTCCCAGGTTCCAGCAATCCTCCAGTCTCAGCCTCTGGAGTAGCTGGGACTACAGGCGCATGCCACGACATCCAACTGAATTTTGTATTTTTAGTAGAGATAGGGTTTCACCATATTGGTCACGCTGACCTCCAACTCCTAACCTCAAGTGATCCACTTGCCTGGTCCTCCCAAAGTGCTGGGATTACAGGCATGAGCCACCATGCATAGTCCAAATCTAGGTTTTTAACTTCAACTGTGGTCTCTTCTATTAAAATTGAGTTCCACAGAGGACTCTAACTCCACTACTGCCATTTATGCCATTTTATCACAATCATTCTACGAATTTTAAAATATTTGAATAAAAAAATTCCTGTACTGGTTGCTACATGATGTTTCTCTTGCTCCGGTAATCTTTCAATTATGTACAATATCTATTTACACAGAGTATAACAAGGCTTTCAAAGAAACCTTCCAACAATTAAGCATTACTATGTCTTACTCATTTTCACTTTGAGTCACTCACACTTGAAGTTTCTTCCGCTTAAAATATCACCGATCCCACCTGGCTGTGTCTGACTAAACATCACTTTAATATTTATTTCGGATGTCATTTTCTCCAGGAAATCTCCCAAGGTGCTACAATTTGAGTTAGTTGGCTCTTTTATGTATTTACAGATTCTGTTTTACTTGCATAGTATAATATATTTCACCCTGTATTGCCCTGAGTAGTTTGCTAGTCTTTATTCCCTGCTAGACTGTGAGTTCTCTGAAGGCATGGGCCTTGTTACTATATTCATACAAATTTTTATCATCAATATATAAATTCATCTATCCATCCATCAATCCACCCACCCATTCATGCATCAGTCAATCAATAAAGAAAAGTGTAAGGGTCAGGTACACACTCTCCATTTGTTTGATTTAAGTATATTTTAGAGTACCTAGTGTGACAATAGCTGATAGGTTTCATCTCATACACTAGATCCAATTGACAATCTAATCTAATGGATGTCCTATATTGAAAAGAACTCAACAGTCATATGTAGGTTTATCAAAAAGAAAAAGAAATGATCATTTAAGGTATAAGCCAGCAAGGGAGAGTTTTGGCATAAAGTCATATATATTTTTTAAATGTTGATCCAGAGAAAGGGATCAACTACAAATACTTGAGAAAATTCCTATCACTTGGAATATTAATATGAAAATGACTTGTGGTGAGTTTGAAGTTTTGCTTCCCTATCAAAACTGGTCAGGAATGCTATTGGTTTATTATTGCTATTCTGTGATGAAAGTTGGGAAGGCTTTAAGCAGAAGGGTTCCCATGGTAGCTTACCAAGACTCAGATCACCCTTCACCTGTTACTAGAGCCTTCAACTCTCAGGTTTTGTCAGACCACAGCTCCTCTGGGCCGCTGTCAGAGGAAAATTGAGCACGGCAATGCTTTCAAAGTCAGGCCATTCCCACCCAACCCAATGTGGGCCTCATCTAACATAAAATTCTTTTGGAATTTCTCTTCAGCTTGACTGAGCCCTTCTGAGAACTGCATCTCTGTCTGAAGCTCTTCCCACCCACTTTTCTTTCTTGCCCTTGGTTCATAGAGCTCAATCTTGTACCATAGTTTGAGGGCTTTCCTGGGTTTCTCCTGCTACCCCTCCACCCTCCTTCACCAGGATTTGTGTTAAATGAATCTTCTGCACATCTTGTACCATTTTGGTGTCTTCTTCTAGGGCTTGAGCTGATACATTCACCCAGACCTGAAAAGTGGTGATTATCTTCCTCTTTTATGTACATTTGTCTCCTTTTAGATTCCAACAAATAACATTAGTTATTGAAGAGAATGATAATGAATGTAGATGATCAATGTGACTTCATCATTATTGTAAAAATACTGCAAAGCTAATATATGTCATAATTCCACCGGAAGAAGCATTTTCTTACGAAAAGATTTATTTTAACATTTAATTCTTGCACATTGCCCTACAGCATCGATGGAAACGCTGGATATCTGAAAAAATTCTGGAAAATTTAAAGCAAGTTTTTAAGTTTAACTAATCCCATTTATTTTCCAGCATCTATGGTGCTAGTGACTGACAAGTATTTAGTCTAAATCTATGCAAGATGAGTTCCCAAGGGCTGAAATTTATATCCTAAACATTTTGTATATTTCTAATATGGATGTTGATTTCTCAAAAGCAGAAATGAATATTGATGACATGTTTAAGAGTAAAATAAACTGTTGGAATGAGTGTACTGGTGCAAAGAGGGAACAGACTGCATTCCCACAAGAAAGGAAAAGGCTGATGTTACCAAAGATTCTACCTTGTTTAAATATGGTTTCCAAAGCAACAATGCTCAGTTTTTGCAGCTAGGTATTTTTCATAGTAAGGCCAATTTAGTATTTAAGGATCTGAACAAGAAACTGTCAGAAAGGCAACAGAAGTAAAAAGAACCAAAGTGCAGATTATAAAGAGTAAGGAAAAAATAATGCTTTGAAAAAAGCAGCCCATAACAGGAATGCAGATTACTCAACTTCCTGGATATTTTCAGCCTTTGCTTATACTTATTTAAACCAGATCATAGTAACTGGCAGTCATGGCATGCTTACCAGGCAATAAACAATTTCCTAAATAATTTATGTTTATTTGTTATTTAACTTTTATGGGATCTCTATAGCAAAGATACTTTTATCCAATTTGCTAATGAGGAAACTGATTATTTGAGAGACAAATATTTTAGCAAAGGCATAACAACATTAATTAGTGGATCATGCATTTAAACCCAGTTTTGAATGACTCTAAAGTCCAGGCCTTTAGCCACAATAGTATGCTGGCTTTCAACCAAATGTTCAGATAATCTCCTTTGAAAGTCTCAAGTAAAATCTCAACATCCCCTCTCCCATCTGAAAAATTCTTTTTTGGAGATTGTTACCCGTTTAAAAAATATCTACCTATCTAGGTATATCTTTGTGTGTCTGTACCTGAAGCTCCCCATTACATAAGAAAGATGCTACAAATTGTGCATTGAAAGAATAAAACATATTTGTTTATTGTCCTGAGATTCTTCACTTGATAGTTAAAATAGGTAACACACATTTGTGTTACTGACCAATTTTATCTATAGCCTCAAAGACAGTTAAAATCAAGAGGTGAATAAAAAGAAAATCTCTTGAAAAATAATAATATGCTTATTTTATAAACACACACACACACACACACACATACACACACACACACACACACCTGAATTTCCTAAAATCATTGTACAAAATTAGAGGCCTCTAAGCTTCATTTCTACAAGTTACTCCAACTATCAACAATATTTTTTTATAATCTTTGGCCACAGAGAGGCTTTGTTCACTTCTATCACTTCAGCAAGTAATAAATATTTATTAACATAATCTCACATAAATGCTTTTCTCTTACAGGATACAAAGAAACTTCAAAACTGTCTTTTTCTCAAACAAAAATGACTTTCTGCTTAGCCAATTGTACTAGCTTCTATAAAGATACTTTTATCTTTATACAATTTGTAGCCATGCTATTTCACCAATTTATAAGTCAGCTTAAAAAACGAAATAAGAGTTAAATAAATTTCACTTAATCTACTTAAATAAGTATAGCAGTCAATATAATATTTTCTCTATATTCAATAATTTCAAAGCTTCACTTATTTGATTTTTTATTTTAATATTAAGATAGCTGTAGCCCATTCTTATTGTTCTTAAAACTGCTCCTTGATTTATTTTTGTTGTATGTTCCTAAAAGTTATTCAGTAGACTAATTAGATATTCATTTTGACATTCTGGTCCCAGAAGAAATAACATTAACTCCATACTTATCCATCTGGTTATCAGTTATAGCTTGTGAATTGCCGCTTGTAATTTTCCAGGGACATGTGGGCGCCCTTCCAGTTAGGCTATTAAAGTCTCTTACACTCTAACAACATGCTAATTAATATCCTTTCACGTTTGTGGATACACGGCAAAGCACTGCTATTTAGAGGAAATGTTATTTCTTCAATATTGAAGTGAAGAAATTTTAGATTAAAAATTAAGCCAGAAATTCTTTATATAACTACATTTTCTGAGAAACCAAAACCTTTTATCTTCAATTTTATGAAACTGTTTAATTCACACATCATCTTAAATTTAATATCCATCATTGTAAAAAATTTGCACTGTGAAAAATTATTTTTAAACCTACATTCACAGAAGGGTGTTTCCTAGCAACCCCATACAATTAGGACCAACCCTTGGCTGAAGTATGACTCAAAGTACTGTTAGAAGTAAAAATTTGCATGGAAAAGAGACCAATGTCTGTTCTGATTAGGAACAACAGCTCTTTCCTAATATTAGTCAGCAGCAGTCCAAGATCAGGCAGCTGTTTAGCAATGTCTTTGTTTTTATGAAATTTTGCCTGAGGAAGGAAAGCATTACATCCCCATATACAGTACACAGGCCACTAAAACTTCAGAAATGAATCCAGACAAATCAGAGATCTCACCTCTACAATTCATTAAAATGAGTTGCTTCCTTTAATTTTGTGTAACTTTATTAATTCACCATTATTTATTTTTACCTTGTAAATATTGTATTCAGTGTTGCTTACTATAAGGACCAAACATTAGTTAATGGTCTTATAGAGAACAGTTATTATATTTAATTTGGATCCTTAATATATACATATACTTGCACATTATCTTCCCTTTGTTTACTTCTGTTGTCCCTGAATATAAATTTCAGAACATTTATTTCAAATAAATCCAGTCTTAATCAATGCTTTCCCATTGTAACAACAAGTCAAAGAGATATGATTTATTTATAATTATTTTGGGAAAATAATGTTGCATTCTTTCAGAATAAGAATAAATACAAAACTTCAGTAAATTAACTTATCACTATTTAATTTGTATTTACTGTTAATCTTTTTGTCATTGTTGTTATATAGTCATATTACTAAGTAGAAAACATTCCTACAATCAAATATGTTATACAAAGTACATTTGGAACTATATAAAAAGACAAAAACTATCAGAGTCAAATGAACTATGATTATTGCTACTACTAGGTCTCAAAGACCACACAGAGGGATAGCTTGAGGAATGCTGCATCCTTAATTTAGAAACCACATCTGCTCCTGGAGCTAAATTACAGCATAGTATGTAAAGATTATTTTTAGCACAAATTCACCCCAGAAAAATACAAACAAGGTACGTAAGCAAACAATAAACACCAAAATAGACTATTCTGAAAATATTTCTTGGAATTTATCAGATAATAAATATCCAATGCACAAAGGAGGATTTAGGGTACCAAGTGAAATAAACAAGCTTGTAGGTACTAGTTCTATTTATTAAAGTCTAAGCACAGATCCTCTTCTCTGAGATCACACAATTAATATTACACATCAAAACACACAGACCCACATACACAAAATATACATTATATCAAAATTATTTCATTTTTAAAAAGGAGTTATTAAAGAATTTTTTAAATGATCTTGAAATCTCTTGAATTTCTTTTCCTTTTTATATATGCCATACAATTAACAATATCCTGAACCTTTAAGAATATGATTATCTATTTCACACAGTTGCAGAAATATAATTAAAGGCAAAATAATCTACCAACACAGAAAACCTATCCAACAAAGACAGAAAAGAAAGTAATTTTATTAATCAATAAACATTAAACCAGAATGTGATATGTATCACAAGCAATCTGCTGAGATTTGCAAAGACAGAAAAAAAACTCACCTTTTTAAATAATCAAACAGACACAATCCATAACAAAATATGTTTCAATATTAAGCAATTGCTAGTCCTCAAGAGGACCTGATAGCACTATTTGTCATACATAGTTCATCCTAAATTCACTTAGTAATGTTGGGACACAGAAAATGATAGCCAAAAATAAGGCACTTCAGCATACTGAGTGTTTTTGTCAGAGGTGCTTAAACCAGAGTGACTCCATCTTGAGCAGGGACTGGGTAAAATGAGGCCGGGACATACTGGGCTGCATTACCAGGAGGCTAGGCATTCTTAATCCCAGGATGAGATAGGAGGTCTGCACAAGATACAGGTCACAAGGACCTTGCTTATGAAACAGCATGTGGTAAAGATGCTGCCCAAATCCCACCAAAACCAAGATGGTCTCCTCTGGTCATCCTCACTGCTCATTATACACTAATAATAATGCATTACCATACTAAAGGACACTCCCACCAGTGCCATGCAGTTTACAAAAGCCATGGCAACATGAGGAAGTTATCCTATATGGTTTAAAAGGGGGAGAAAACTTCAGTTCTGGGAATTTCCCACCCTTTCCCAGAAAAATCATGAATAATTCACCTTTTGTCTAGCATATAGTCAAGAAATAACTATAATTAGTTGAGCAGCCCACACCACTGCTCTGACTGTGGAGAAGCCATTCTTTATTCCTTTTACTTTCCTAATAAACTTGCTTTCACTTTACTCTATGGACTGACCCTGAATTCTTTCTTGCACAAGATCCAAGAACCTACTCTTGGGACCTCTTTCCAGTAACATTTTGAATTAAAGAACATTGAATGGCCTCGGATATAAGCCTCAGAATGAAGATCTCTCTCTCTCATCTTTCCTTAGCTCCTGTCTCTCTGATTCTGTTTCTTTTTTGAAGCACCAAATTTCCTTATCTAAGGGTTTCTTTCCAGAACAAATGCAATGTCTTAAGACCCTAAGAATCTCATCAAATAACTGGGAAATCAGCATGGTGGCTCACACCTTTAATCCCAGCACTTTGGAAGACTGAGGCAGGAGGATCCTTTGAGGCCAGGAGCTCAAGGCCAGCAGGGGCAAGATAATAAAACCCTGCCTCCAGAAACAATAAAAGAATCTCTTGAGCCCAGGAATTAAAGACTGCAGTGAGCTATGATCATATCATTGTACTTCAGCCTGGGCAACAAAGCAAAACCCTGACTCTAAAAAAAAATTAAAAAGAAAAGAAAAAAATTACCAAGAAAGATCAGCCACCTGAGAAGAGAAGAGACTGGGAGAATCATTACCATACCCAGAGAGTTTTTTTTTTTTTTCACTTTATTTTTCTGAGGGCAGCTCAAAAATAGGACTTATCTGCATAATAAGACAAACTTTGTTCACAGTTAAGTTCTACCTCTCAGCTTCTCTTTACCAGAACTCAAAGGAACTTTGTCATAGGCCAATATTCTTTGGGCTCACTTGTTTCTGCAAAAATCATCTACACCTCCAATCTCCACCACTCTTTTTCCTATAACGAAGAGCATAGATGCATCTAGTTCTCATTGGATTATTGGATAATCATTCTCCTGCACTTACACACATTTTAAAGAAATGTATACTATTTTTCTCCCACTAATTCTGCATTTTGTAGGTTTATTTTCAGGAAACCTTCAGAGGGGGAAAGGAAAGCTTTTCCTCTTCATCCCTACAGTAGCTGGGAGACCATCTGCAGTAGCTAAACAGCTTTATCCAAAGGAAAAAGAAGATTCTCATATCTTATGACAGGAGATAATTTAGCAACTTGGAGCAAGGCACCCACATAAGTTAGGCTGCTAACCTCCCACAGAAGCTGGGAGACATGGGCACCATCCTCTTTGAAGATTATATTTCAAAGAGGTGGTTCCCAGGGTCTTGAGAAAGACATTCCTGGATCTCAAAGTTTCCAAGAGGTTTATTTAACTATCAAAAGAGAATTAAGAGACATTCAAACACATATAAAAGGCACTTCATTGTGACAGAGAGGAATTTACAAGTATTTTGAAGCAAATACCTTAATACATATTAAATACATTTTATCTTTTTTCTAACACTAAGTTTTTTTTTTTCAACTTATTTAAGGTTCAGGAGGTACACGTGCAGATTTGTTACACAGGTAAATTACATGTCATGGGGGTTGGTGTACAGATAATTTTATCACCCAGATAATCGACACAATAGCTGATAGTTAGTTCTTCAATCCATCCTCCCCTCCCAACCTCCCATGCCAAGTAGTCTCCAGTGTCTACTGTTGCCATCTCTGTGCCCACATATACTCAATGTTTAGCTACTCTTTATAAGTTAGAACATGCAGTATTTTGTTTTCTCTTTCTGTGTTAATTTGCTTAGGATAATTGCCTCTAGTTGCATCCATGTTACTGCAAACAATATGATTTCACTCATTTTTAGGGCTGTGTAGTATTCCACGGTGTATATGTACCTCTTTATCTAGTTTATCATTGATGTGCATCTAGGTTGTTTCCATGTCTTTGCCATTGTGGTAAGTGCTGTGATGAACACACATGTGCATGTATCTTGACAGCAGAACATTTTTATTTTCCTTTGGGTATACACCCAGTAGTGGGATTACTGAGCTGAATGGTAGTTCTGTTGCAGGTTCTTTGGCAAATCTGCACACTGTTTTCCACAGTGACTGAACTAATTTGCAGCCTCATCAGAAGTGTGTAAGTGTTCCCCTTTCTCTGCAACCTCAACAATTTCTGTATTTTTTTGACTTTTTAATAATAGCTATTTTTTTCTTTTCTTTTTTTTTATTGTACTTTAGGTTCTGGGGTGCATGTGCAGATCATACAGTATTGTTGCATAGGTACATACATGGCAAGGTGGTTTGCTGCCTTCATCCCCCCATCACCTATATCTGGTATTTCTCCCCTCATTAACCCTCCCCACCCTCCCCACCCCTGCTGTCCCTTCCCTAGCCTCCCCCTCTTGACAGCAGTGTGTGATGCTCTCTTTTGATTGATATGAGATGGTAATGTGACAGACAAATGCCTAGGCAGATCAAAAGGGGTTCCCAGAGAATCTCCGACCCACTCCACAAGGGTTTACATCAGATGCTTTTGTGCAGATGAGGGAACCTGCCCAAGCCTAGGCAGGCCCACAGAAGACTGGAGCCAGACATGAGCACTGGGGGAAGTGGGTGGAGCCATGGGAAGTTTGCACCTCATGCAGGAGAGGCATCTGTTCTCTTCTGTCCCTGTATGGTGGCCTCAGATTCAATCTATGTGTGGAGTTGGGGTCTGTTAGCGGGAACCCCTGTCACTTTGCTGAGAGTTTTCCTTTTTGCCCAATAAAACCCTACTCCACTCACCCTTCAATGTCTCTGTGTGCCTGAATTTTCCTGGTTGTGTGATAAGGACTGGGGTTTTAGCTAAACTAAGGAGCAAATTCTGCAACCTTTTGGCATCCCTGGGTGGGCTCAGTTTTAAAAGGTCTTATCTGAGATTCTTTGTGGCATCGAGTTCCATCTAAGCCAATCTAAAAGGCTTATGTCAAAATAGTTATTCTTGCTGCACTTTATGCAAATTAATCAGGCCAAATATAAGACTAAAGTCTATTTTGCAAATAATGCAGTCCTATCATGAATTGTTTTTAACAGAAATAATGACTGGAGAGAGAGAGAAATTATGTTTGAACACTTATCATTAGATTCTGCACTTATTGGTTGTTTTTAAGTTTTTCCTTACATTTTAGACTAGCCCTGCTTGTTCCTGTGAACCAATCAGCAATCTCCAGCTGCAGCTTGGAATGAATGAAAGGGGATGAATGATGTCAAAGTCTGGATAAATATTTGAGTTCTGAGCAATTATCCTGCAAATCTTGCCAGACGAAGGGAAAAAACAGGGTGTCCATTACCTGGAGGTTGCCTTGTTGGGAAAGTAAGACCAATGGAGCTAACCAAAGTCAAGCCTCATCCCCCCAAATCTTCACAAACATAACTATAGCCACAAAGTTATGTCACCAAGGATGTCTTGGGTGCATACAAGACATCTTTTTCTCTCCCTTGTTGGAGGAGGAATCAATTCCACAGCTTTGCCTTAGCATTCAGCTTATGACAAGGAGGCCATGCAACCCACCCCTGCCCCACTCCAAGACACAGTTTTGTCCTAAACTCAATTTCAAGCTTCAGGTCAAAGCCCTAGGAAAGAAAACTGGATCTGAGGAATCCAGAGGCAGATGATAATGGAAGTTAAAAGGCACAGTGCAGGTGAGCGTGACTCATTCCTGCTGATTAAGCCAAGCTTCTCATTTCATGGATAAACATCACACTAGTAACCATGACAATAAATAAGGTCTAGGGAATACAAGGGCTACTGAAAGCGGGGGAGATAGGGTATACATGGGCAAGAGCAGATAATCCCACCCTCTATGCCCCCCTGTTAAGCAACAGGTGAAAGCAGCTTTGACACCCACGGGCAGCACCCTGTCATGGTTGCCAGGACCCGGGGATACAAGGACAGAAGGTAGAGCAAGCAACGCCTCGCTTTCTCTCCTTCATATACCCTGGGTATTTGCTAGGAAGAGAAAGGAACCAGGGGTGCCTGCTTCCCTCTTTTTAGATGAGTAGCCATTAATCTTCAGTATGTCTCCTTAAAAATGCATTCTGAACCCGAATCTCCTCTGAAAAAATGCCTTCCTTTTTTTTTTTTTTTCCTTCTCTGTCCTCACTTTACTGATAGGTAATTGTGTCTCTGTACTATGGGGCACTCCCTTTGGATGCGTCCTCCACACTGGGAAAAGTCAATTTCCCAAACCTTAGACTGGGATAATCCCAATCTTAAACCAACCAGTCTCAGGTTTGGAAAGGGAAGCCAGAAGCCCAACACACTGGTAAAAAGGGTAAGAGTTATTTTTGTATTTTTTTTTTTTTTTTTTTTTTTTAGAAATCAAGTAGGATTTATTCCAGGTACACAAATCTAGCTCAACATTTAAAAAGTAATTAATATAATCCACTACATCAGTAGGCTAAAGGAAAAATCATACAATTACATTAATACAAATGTCCAGCATACATTCACAATATAAACTCTTAAAAAACTAGGAATAAAGGGAAACTTCCTCAATTTGATAGAAAAGAAAATTATACTAAAAACCTACAACTATATAATAGCTTACAAGGTTACTTTCTTATATGCTATATAAGAAAGGCAGCTACTTTCTTACATACCATAAATGAGTAATTAAAATTTAGATTAAAAACACAAAAATTATTTATAATAGGAACAGAAAATAAAATACTTAATTATAAATCTAACAAAATATGAGCATTATCTATATGCAGATAACTATACAACTCTGACTTTTTTTTTAATTGTACTTTATGTTCTGAGGCACATGTGGAGATTATGCAGCATAAGTTGTTTTTTGTTTTTTTTTTTAAGTCAGGCTTTTGGCCTCCCTCTCCCTGTGCAAACTGGTAAAAGGTCTCTAGATTTTTCGGCTGTCCTTTTCTCCCCTTGTTTCATTTTAATACATGTTTTCTAATAACCTAGTTTGTGTCTTCTTGCCTTCAGGCCATCAAACTCCAAACATCATGCAGCCAGAGCCTCAGACCATGGCCCCTTTTGCTGGGGACACTTAGGCCCTGGAGGAAGATCTGACTTCCATTTTACCAAGACAGCATCTTCCATCAGCAGGAAGCACTTAAGCTCGGTGTTCATCCTTATCCTTATCCATATTCTAATAGCAGTTAGAGGAGATGTACTTCTTTGGAAAGGGAAATGAAACAGCCAAATGCCAAAGCAGATAAAAAGGGGTACCTGGAGCATCTTTGACCCACCCCACAAGTGTTTACATCAGATTCTTTGAGCAGATGAGGGAACCTGCCCAGGGCTTGTCTGGTCATGACCACAGCAAACAGGAGCCTGACATGCACACCGGGGGAAGTGGGTGGAACCATGGGGAATTTGCACCTTACGTAGGAGAGGCCTCTGCTCTCTTCTGTTCCTGTGTGGTGGCCTGGGATCTGTGAGGTCCGAGCCTGTTAGCATGAATCCCTCTCATTTTGTTGAGAGTTTTTCATTTTTTCCTTTTGTTTCTGGGTTTTGGGGTGTAGGGGAGCGCTCAGCTCCCCTGAGAGGATGGTAGCGGGGACCACATGGCGTGGTGCCCTTGCAAATAAACATTGGACCCCAAAGAGTTTTTGCAGAAAATGACTTATTTAGTCAGAGAGAAAGAGAGAGAAAAAGATGAGAGAAAGCTTCCATGAGGATTGTGGAAGGGGATCCAAGTATTGGAATCCTGGAGAGGAAAGCAGCTTCCACACTGAGTGGAAGGGGACCTCAGAGGGGGAAAGTGAGAAAGCTTCCATACAGATGGTGGAAGGGGACCCAAAGATGGAATCCAAGGAGGCAAGGAAGAAGGGGACTTTTAACCTGGGAGGAATTCCCTCTTTCTCCAAGCCCCCTGACCAATGAAAAGAGTTCCTTTAAACTTCCACTGGAGTGATTAATCTTTTGAGTCTTACCTCAAGCTCGAAAATAAAAACAAAGACCTCTAATCTTCCAATGGAGAAAGAGGGGAGGGGGCAAAGTTATGGTGCTGGGAAGTTTTTGCCCTTGAAATTACGCCCCCTTGTGTACCTGGGGAGAGAACACATTCCCTCACTTTCACCCAATAAAACCTGCTCTACTCACCCTTCAATGTGGCCATGTGCCTAAGTTTTCTAGTCATGAGACAAGAATCAGGGTTTTAGCTGAACTAAGGAGCAAAATTCTGCAACAATATCTTATTGTGGCTTTGAGTTGCATTTCTCTAATGATTCACAATGTTAAACTTTTTTGTATATTTTTTGGTCATATATATGTCTTTCGAGAAGTGTCTGTTCATGTTCTTTGCCCATTTTTTAACAGGGTTGTTTGTTTTCTTCTTTGTTGAATTATGAAAGTTCCTTACAGATTGTAGATATGAGACCTTTGTTAGATATATAGTTTGCAAAATTTTTCCCATTTTGTAGATTGTCTCTTCACTCTTTAGATAGTGTCTTTTGCTGTGTAGAAATTCTTCACTTTAATTAGGTCCCACTTATCAATTTCTGTTTTTGTTTCAATTGCTTTGGGGGACTTACATAAATTATTTGCCAAGACCAATATCCAAAATGGAATTTCCTAGGTTTTCCTCTAGACTTTTTAGAGTTTATGTCTTATATTTTGTCTTTAATCTATCTTGAGTTAATTTTTGTGTATTGTATAAAGAAGAGGTCTAGTTTCAATCTTCTGCATAATTTTATGGGCATTTGCTTTCTAATAATTATAGTTATCACATTCAGATAGTTTATTGTAGTATGCTTTAAACAAACTGAGAGAACAAGGAATTACAAGGAATTGAGGTAAGAACTAATGAAAAATAGAGGTAAAAATTATAATCTCAGTATAACAATGTAGACTAAAACATAGCAGATAAATATACATCAAGAAACTAATATCTAATTTGTATATTAGTAAAACTGCTTTTGATAATTTCCACTTTTTTCAATAAAAATAGCTTATTTTATGGTTATGTGAATAATACATACACATTATGAAATGGTAAGTAATATATATAAGTACAGGAAAAAGCATGAGTTATCTGATATCTCATGTTTGCTCTGAGCTAAACACCATTATTATTTTGTGATTCATCTTTCATAAATTTTAGTTGATTCTTTACTTTGCAGTTTATTTCTGTTAGGAGCTGATGTGAAGCACAACAAATATATGGCAAACGTATAAATAATATAATACTTAATGTTCCAAAATGACTTACTATACAATATCTATAGAATATGATTTTATCTTTTGGGATCTAAAACTGCAATTTTTGTTGAATATGATAAAAAGAGGTTTTTATTTCGTCTTGGGCTGTATAATACAAGTTCTTATTAACAAGCAGTATAAACTGGATAATTCATGCAAAAGGGAATTTGTTGGAAAAATTTTGGGGGCAGAAAGTTGCTAGAGAAAAGACACTGAATAGACAGAAAACTGGAGGATCAGACTCGGAACTAAGTGGTACTAGGGATCTAAGAAACACAGAGGCATCAAGAATCCCAGTAAGTGTCTCCCTGCCTGAATTCCTGGGGCGGGGTGGGGGGCAGTTGAACGAAGGGGAGGGGGACAATTGCCAACCAATCATTCTCAGACTTGCAGCAACTGCTGGAGATCCAAATACCTGGAAAAGAGCTCCTGATTAATCTCCCATGATGGAGTATGGCCTACAGAATTACCATCCTAGAAAGTCTACACATGGGAAGGAATAATTATTTACACACTAGGAAATGAGATACAATTAGGAAGAGATAATAGATTCGGTGTAACTAAAAAATATCTAATTATCTTAACAATGCTCAACAAATATTTGTTTCCTAGGTCTCCTTTTGTGACTTCATAAGAAATCATGCATTTAATAATTTTGATAACATTGAATTTTAACATAAATGACATTATACTCATACATTTGTTAAGTAGAAACTAAAGAATTCCAGATACTAAATGTAAAACCATTTTCATGAAATTCAGCCTAAGTCTAAGAATACACATGTTGACTTTATTTCATGCAAGGACCTAGATCAGAAAGTTTCTCACCTCTTGGTTACACTCATTTTTGCTTTCTTAGTTCATCCTCTACCTTGCTCTATTACCAACTGATTTAATACTCCTTAACCCTTCTGTAAGTATTGAATCTTCTCTTTCCTATGTTTTCTTTGAATTATTTGTTTTCTGCAAAGGTCATATGTTAGTAATTGTTTTTGAGTTTCAATCTCTATGTCTTCTAACTGTCAAGACAAAAAGACACCTGAATAAAATAACAACAAAAACAATAACAAATATTTTGGAAGGTAACTGAGGAATATTTATCCTTGATAAGTCCTCCAAAATATAAATGCTACTTTAAAAAATAATGACTCTACTGTACCATTTAAATCCTCCTAGGTAATTGAGGAGTCCTCCTAGGGACTCAATTTGTCCCTAAGACCTTTCCCTCTCATAGATTTTTCTGAAAGGTGGAGCTAATTGTAGAAACCTCTTCCTTCATCCAAATGTTTATTCTAAATAAGTTTCTAGGTGAAAAAGAGAATACACTTTCTCTTTGTTCCAAAAAATGTCTGCTTTCCTCCAAAGTTATCTACTTTCCTTGATCATTCAGGTACAGACCATCCCAGTACCCAGCAAATTCTTATAAACAAAAATTTCACAAAAGTTATCTGGTTTTTCCCTGTATATTAGAGTTCTCCCAATCTGTGCCATTAGAAATTCACAACTTAGTAACACACATGCCTCCACTTCTAAGTGCTATAGAATTTCTCCTTTGATGGAATCTCTCATACCTTGAAGGAATTATAAAATATCATTAAATGTTTATTTATCTCCTCTGATTTAAGCAGAGAAAGAAATTGATGACGTTAAAACTGGCCTCAGTAGCTGTAGCAGAAATCTTAGCTTCTATGGAGCTACCTTTATCTTTAAACCCTCTATTAGGAAGACATGTTGGGGTAGGAGTTTAATAGCTATCCTATCTCTGGAGATGAGATTTTGAAACTAGTGTCATACAGAAACATTGTGACTATTACATCTTCTTTGGACATAAACTGACTCAGACACAGACACACGCAGAACACACACACACACACACACACGAACTCAGTCTATCAGGAATAGATATAGGAGTCAAATATATGCAGATCAAAATAGCAGCTTTATTATTTATAAAGCTGAGTTAGAGAACACTGTAGCTGTGGTCAAAAACAGACTTACTAACATGCTGTCTATAAATCTAGACCTTAGGACACCATATCCAAGAGAGTTCAAAAGATAGACAGATGAGATACATTTGTGAAATTATTCAATGCTTCATCCCCACTAGCCCTGATATGGCAGCCTTGCTGCTAAGTGTTGCCTGTCATTAAGCAGCATGAACACCAACGTCTAGCCCCAACAAAGACCTACTGAATCAGAGCCTGTCTGTCAGCAAGTCCCTGGGGGATACGAATATACATTAAAGTTTGAGAAGCACTTCCTCAGACTGTGAGAGATGGGCTTCCAGTGTTCCCACGTTTTCTCAGGACCCTTTCTTGGAGATTCTGAAACAACAAGATGGGTCTTGAAAATCAACATTTTAAAAATCCCTCCAGATCCCTTTTATCATCTTTAAAGTTTGAAAAGAATAAATCAGTGCTTCTGAAATATTAATGGTATAATGAACCACCTCAGGGTTTTGTTAAAAAGTAGAGCCTGATTAAATAGGTCTAGGATCAGCCCTGAAATTCTGATTCCTTCTTTTCCTGTAACTGCAGTCTCACTATGTTGCACAGGCTGGTCTCGAACTCCTGGGCTCAAGTGATCCTTCTGCCTCAGTCTCCTCCGTTGTTGGGATTGCAGGTATGAGCCAACATGCCCAGCACCCTGAGATTCTGATTTCTAAGTAACTTCCACAAATTGTGTTTGGCAGGTGAGGATACTCACCACTATACTAACAAGGAAGACAATTCACATTTTACAGTTATGTTTTCTCCCTAGCAGCAGGAGCCAGAAAACCTTTTATAAAGATGATGGGCAGGCCCAAGAGAGCTAGGGACAATGTAGAATCACACACACTCAGCAAAATATCCTCTAATGAATACATGCTTCACTTCTCCTTTGCAAATAAACAGGTCAATGGGGCTCGGAAGAGGGACAGAACTTGCCTTCCCAATACTGCTACCACTTGGAGAGTGAAATGCCACATTTTAGAAATGAAGGCTTAGGAGAACAGGGTTCTCAACTCATGGGCCCAATAATTCAGATGTTACTGTTCTCTCAGGGGAGAAGGCAAACAGTGAGATGGGCACCCTGAGGGCTGCCTTCAGCACCAACCACTGCCCTGTTATATATCCTGGCACTGCTGGTGAGTATTGCCCTTTGCCTCAACATGCTTCTGGAACCAGACCAGAGCGGTTCATGAATAAAATCTGTCCAATTGCGTGTGAGGCTCAGCCTCCTCCCCAGCCCATTTTCCAACTTAAATAAGACTCAGCCGCTTTGCAAACACAGCTCACTCAAGAGAATGTATTGAGTCCATAAATTATTGTAAAGATACAATAGTAATAATATTCCAAAACACAGTAATAGTAATAGCAATATGTCCCAAATTATAATAACCTTCCATCATTTAATTTTCAGAGAAAAATTAAAATCCAAAGATTAACTCACTTTTCCTCATAAAGATTAAAGTAAATTCTGAATTATAAAAAGACATGGGGTTTATTTATCTGTGTTGAAAAAAAGTAAGGCTTTATTATAATCTTAATGAGACATTTTTCTGTTCATAATGCCCCTTAAGCTCAGTGTGTAGACACCTAGCATGTTAGAGAGGGAGGGTTAGCCATCACTGAACCAATGATCCATTCTTCACTCTTGGACATAATTGGTTTAAAAATTGGTGTCTTCTTCAAGCTGGGCAAAGTTTGCTCCCCATAAAAAATGAAAATAAAAACTTGATGTCAGACTTAATCTGGTTCTAATCCTGAATAGGAGATGTTAGTCACCATATTACAACAGGAAAATTTGATCTGTATCGAGAAAGAAGAATAAAGTAGACGCAGAGAGGGATTGATGTAGAGGTTCTAGTTCTTTATCTAATGTCAGCTGAAGAATCACAAGGTTCATCAATTTGAAAAGGAAAGCTTTATTTCTCATAAAGGGTTGCAACCTGCAGTCTGGCCATTTCATAGGCTGGGAATCATAGCGTTTGGCAGAAGCCAAGATTAAGCACCTGAAGAAAGGGGTAAAGGGAATGGGAGTTTATGCTGAGCATGGTGGCCAAATATACATATTTAATAAGTTATAGGAGAAATCATGAATATTTATAAAAGAAGAAACATACACACGTACAACTGAGATTCATGTCCTTTCATGTGTGGCATGTTAAAAAAATGGCAGCATTAGCATAATCAAAGGGCAGAGTTCAGGGCACTCTAATGTTGAAAGGTGAAGCAGAGGACATGAAAACCCTCACTGCGCAACTGTGCATCCTCCACAGACTGGCCAGAAGCACTTGTCATTGATGGTCTCTCATCAGGAAGGAACCCTGGTCAATTGCTCTAAGGAGACAAAAATGGGGTGTAGCAGTTTGGTATTTTGCTGAAATCATCAGTAAAGTGAGTCTTTTGAAACAGCTGTTGTTTTAACCATTAGACAAGAAAGCCTGATGGCAGTGAGCAAGTGAGAAAGTACGATGAGGTGTGTTCAACCTCCCGGCCTGTGATGGTTGGAAACTCAGACTTAAAGGTTTCTTTGGGGTTCTTTGGCCAAGAGAGGGTTTGTTCAGTCAGTTGGGAGACTTAGGATTTTATTTTTATTACTCACTAATTTTTTTCTGAGATACGGGTGCATCCTTATTCTTGGTTTTCATGTAACACCTATAACATTTACCTTAAATGAGCCTGTTGCTCTTACTTGAAATAATAAGAACCCCCCTAATGCACCTACTTCCAAATGCTTCTGCTTCTGCCTCTGTGTCCTGCTGTTTCCCAAGCTTCTCCGGGAACATGTGCATAAGCCACTTGATATCCCTATGTGATTATGATACCTCTCTCTCTTACTGTCCCCCTCTATTGCTTCTGGTTCATGATTTGTTTCTTTTTAAAATAAAGCAGAGGCTATAATCATTTCTTAAATAATTTATTTTTTCATTGTAATTTTTTTTAAGATAGTACATAATGCAGAAAAAATGTTAGACAAAAATGCATAATGTTGTATTCTGTTCAATGCAGCCAGCTCTCGGTGATCACATAGCATATAAAAAATAGGCTCTGTTTTAGAAATTGGCAAGATAAAAAGGAAACTGTAATAGAACTATGAGGACAAGTGGATACAAAATTTAGGCAAACTAACAAGCATATTACAACAGAATGAATATTATAAATAAACTTTGAACAAAATGCTATCACAAAATAGAAAAGAGAATACCGAATTGTACTTTGAGAGACTGAATAAGGCATCACCAAGGAGGTTAAATTTGTGCTAGGGCTTAAAGTGGAGGTAATTGTATAAATACAGTTATAAATCATGAAAAGTGCACACTCATTAAAGAAATGCTGGCTGCACTTAATGCTAAATAGTTGGACTGAAGCCAACTTGTTAAAGTCCCTGGTAGGGTGATGATTTCACATTCCCAAGGCAAGGAGAAGACATTGAAGGTTCTAAAAGACAGGAATAATACCATCACAACTATGCTTTAGAAAAATAACTCCTAGAGGAATGTGAAATGTGATTATTTATCTGTGCTAGTCAGAGAAGGGACTTTACATAAAAGGCTTTTGCAGGAATCATGGTAAGAGATAAGTCTCACCTAAGTTTAGAGGGATTAGGGTAAAAGATGGAGTAAGAAATATTTTGAAGGTTGAATTCGAGATTTATTTATAAGACTCACTGATTAGAAAGGCATTGGTGTCTAGAGGAAGACAGGGCTCCAAAAAATATACAGGGCAATGGAGGCAGCAAATCACCTTGCCGTGCGTATACCTATGCAACAATCCTGCATGATCTGCACATGTTACCCAGAACCTAAAGTACGACTTTATATATATATATATATATATATATATATGTATATATATATATATGTATACTTATATATACACATACATATATATGTATATATACGTATACACACACACACACACACACACACACACACACAGTGGTATTGGGACAAACAAGGTCACATTCCCCCATATGAAGGCATGCTTCTAGGAGATCTGCCACTCATAGCAGGATACATAAAGATGTAGATAGAAACTGACAGATAGAGAGAGACAGATGATATACATACAAATGTAGGTATGGATATAGACAGAGAAAGATAAAAATATAGTTGCTATTGCATAACTCCTTTATAAAGCAGTAAAAACTTCTGCAAATGGCTTAGGTAGCAATATTTTTCACCAACTGCAGAAACTTCTATCTGAACCTAAGCAATTCATTCCTGTAACTAGACTTATATGTATCTGCTTGGAAGCATAGCTATAATGCAAGGTTGTGAGTAAAATAAATATATATACATATATAAAAGAATATATGTATAAATAAATATATATATCAATATATAAAAGAATATATATGTATAAAAAAGTATATAAATATATCAATATATAAGAATGTATGTATAACTATATAAATAATATATCAACATATCAACATTTAAGAATATATGTATAACTATATAAATAATATATCAATGTATATAAGAATATATGTATAAATATATATTTGCCTATATATTGGGAAATATATATATGGAAAATATTTTGTAAATGATCTAATAGAAATACAGGCTTTTGAAATTAGTTCACCTGGAACACTTAGATTTCAAAATACTACAAACATAAGGGGGAAAGGCTTGACTTTCCTACTGAGTCACCTAACAGGCCTACATTGGTTCTAGTACCTGTGATTACTGAACTGCTACCTCTAAAGTTTTCATGAGGAAAAGCAGTTATATATTTTCTCAACATATTTAAGGCAAGTGGAAAAATAAAAATACATGGAAAATATATTGTATGGTAAATACACTGTTCATAAGAGCAAATTTACAGACTATTTTTAATCTGTGGCATTTATGCTGATTTCTCCTTCATTAAAATTAATTAGGCAAACCGTCTCTTTTGCATAGGACGCAAACACAGAATAA
Source organism: Callithrix jacchus (assembly GCF_049354715.1). Taxonomy (NCBI): domain Eukaryota; kingdom Metazoa; phylum Chordata; class Mammalia; order Primates; family Cebidae; genus Callithrix; species Callithrix jacchus. Next base: position 109,972,663 of record NC_133505.1, on the reverse strand, counting down.
GTCATGTTTTCTGATCTTGAAAGTACCAAACAAGTTTGCTAAGTCTCCAAGGAGTGTTGGTCCAGGCCTCATGCTCTTCCGCTGTTTAAGGTTAACTGCATCATGTGATTTCCTGAAAGTAGCATTATAAAAAGGAAATACTGCATTTTCATCTCTCTGTTTATACAGAGGGCAGAAAATCCTTATATCCCCATGAATAAATAGTTTACCTTTTTCAAGGGGTATTTTCTTTAAATTTAGAAGAAATCTAATTTTTATCTAATACAATTAATATAAAGTACTACAAAATCTAAGATTGTACTTTGGTATTCAGGATAACTGGAGTTAGAACACTGAGTAATTTGGCTGGGTTTTGAAAATGTCTGTGTGCATCAGCTGTAACCAAAGAATAATAATGGTTTCCAAGAGTTGTTTTGAGGACCAAATTTAAAAAGTGTATGTAAGTCCAGTATAGAAGAACGATGTTTAGCCAATTACATAACCTGTTGGAATCTGAAATTTATATATTCAACTATATTTATTGAGTCCCACTATGTGTAGGTTATGGTGCTAAGCTCAGAGAACACAGTGGTGTATCATAGTGTTTACTGTTGTTGAGAGAGCCAGTCAATGTAAGAGACAATTACAATGTAGCTTTTTAAATAACAGACTAAGATAAATAATGGGGACCATAGGAGGGCACCTAATTGTATCAGAGAGGTGGAAGTCAAGAAATGCCTCCTAGAACTGAGCAGGTAGTATATAGAAGTTAGCTAGATGAGGAAAAGACAGAAAGCAATAATGATGTTGGCAGAGGAAGAACTTTCATAAAAACCAAGAATTTCTTACTTCCTGGGCAGGACACAATAGAGGAAATGGGGATAAAAGTGGGATCATTTTAGCTGGAGGAGTTTGTGTGACAAGGGGAATAATAATACAAGCAAAGGAGGGAGGTGGAAAGGACCAGATCTGAAGAGTCTTCTGAAACTTGTTTAGGGGTTAGAACTTCTTCTAAAGGCAAGAAGAGTCATAAAATTATTTACATGAGAAAGTTGTATCATTGGATATGAGAAAGTTTGAGGGAGTTGAGGATAATTGCCAAAAGTCACTGAAATGATAGATGGTGGTATTGGATCTGAAAGAAGAAAATGAAGACAGAAGACAGCTAACATTAGGAAAAACTGGAAGATTTAAGCACCAGGGAATTGACAATGAAAGCAAAGTATACAGAGTAGAACAGGAAAACCGTGGAAACTAGAGGAGGTTGTCTTCAGGAGGAGTTCTGTGAAAGCACTGCTTTGGTGGAGAAATCATTTCAATTGATCAGAGGAGCTGGAGTGTAGCCTATGGGAGCACGTAGCTGGACAGAAGTTGAGATGGTCATAGCTGGAACCTGGAGGCAAGCTGCAAGGTGGTAGAAAGGTAGTAAATTTTCCCGGAGTTGCTAGGGCATCTTGCTATCAGTTCTTTTGTACAATTTTCCCCATGCAGGTGTTTTGTTTTTGTTGGCTGGTTGTTAGTTCTTTGTAATGGCACATTCCAAAATTCGAACTCATTCAGATCATAACCCCAGTTAACAATAAATTCCTACTTGCTCCAAGTTTATGTCTTTCCCATGAGAAGTGTGAAAAAAGATGTTCCTCCAGGAAGCGTAATCAAGGTATTCCTGAGTCCCCTCTTCATGCCATCGTTTTATTTTAAAAGCTTCTAATTCTATAACATTAACTGAGGAATAAAAATAAACACTTGTGAATCAAGTGTTTTTCAGAAAAAGATAATCAAAATAGTGGTGAACCCAGGGAGTAAAGGCATTAGAAAGAGGAAAAGATTCTTTTGATTTAGAACTTGAGATCATCTGGCATCTCAGTATTTTCTTATTGTTTGTTATACAGGTATAACAAAAATAGAACAATGTCTCTGCCTGAACCCAAATGTATCTTATTACTGTATAGCAAAGTGATGTTTAAAATCTGAAGCAAAAGCCTAATTTATTTTTCCCTTTTCAAGAGAAAATATTTATATTGTAAATACAAACTACCCGATTGAATATAATGGTATAAAAACCATATATGTCAATATTATCCACATTTATATCAGATTAAATAGAATAATTAGAATAAGCCCTAAATAGGGAACAGGAAAAAGTTTAGTCCTTGTCCTGGAAAAGAGCAGAAAGCAAAAATAATCTATTCAAAGTGACTTTACCTTATACCATTTCTCTTTAATGTGTTACTGCATTTTGGTATAGAATATTTCAAAACGTGTACTTGTCAAAAGTCATCTTGTATCTTCAGGGGAGCAAATGATCCATGCCATATATTTTTATTACATAGCATGCACCATGCAACATAAATATTTCTCCTCCATAAGAACAGTTTCATCTGATCAATAAATATTTTGGATAAGGTACACTGTGATAAGTACTGTCCTGGAAGCCAACCATGAGGTAAGGATGGTGAATGGAAATAAACTTAGTATTGACCCAACTCTAAAGGCTATCCCAGATGAAGGAATCTATATATTTATGTGTTGTTCCCAGATAATCAACACTAGACATAAATAATAAGTAAATTGTTAGCTAAGCAGGGATGTTAATCAAGGCAGATGCACAAAAATTAAAACAATTAAGGCAAAATCCAAAATAACCAGCATGAATCTTGTTATCTACATTTTATTATAAAGTGTGCCAATCAGGATGAATCCAACTCAGTTGAAAACCGCTAACCTTAACTCTCCTAAATTTATAAGGTCATGGCTGGTTTATTGCATAATTAGAGAGGTATCATTAATCTTAATAGCTTCTATTGTTTTTTTCCCTATCCAGAACATTCAAGTTAGTCAGTCAGATAAAAGAAATGAGGATCTTGTCTTTCCCAGAGAAGTCTAGTCACTCAAGGGAAACCAGTGCAATACCTTTGTGTTCTCAACTCCATAGCAGGAAACTGAAAAACGTTTTACTTATGCAAGCTGCTCACGCAAGGCAGTATCCAGGCCACGAAGATTAGATTATTGTAACTCCCTGCTGGCTGACTTGCTCCATAAGGCCTTACATAAACTCCAGCTGGTGAAGGACAAAGCTGCCAGGTTCCCTCTGAAAAGGGCAGAATTAATCATAATATATTTCTCCCTATCTGAAATCCCAATGTTAGCTATTGGTTAAAAAATAAAGTAGTGTTCTGATTTTCAAATTACTCTTTTAATTCAAGGGGTAATATCTGGCCCAACTCCAATGTGCTTTTTACAATCTCTTAGCAATTTATGTTTCCTAGCCAGGTTCTGAACTCTGCTGAAGCATATCTGCTTCACGTCGCAAGACCATTTCAGGGCATTATGAAACAAGAGTATTTCTATAATCTTAACCATGTGGAGTTCTGCTTTTAATATGATGCATGAGGTTTGAAATACATTGATTTAGATAAAACTTTATTGCAGGTATTTCTCAGAATAATATAGAATGGTGTAATTTTATTTCTCATTACCCACAGGTAATTAGACATTTCCTCTACAGATTGGACTTCAAAGAATATTTGATCTGTGCATTCCAAGTTATTGAGCTACAAGCAATGACTTGGAATGTTTAGGTCAAATATTCTTTAAGAGGTATCAGTTAGCTCGCATGCCGAAGCATACATGTGGGCATACATACACCCACAAACTATTTATATTTGCAAGCTCTAAATGGAACAGAGAAATGCAGGAATTTTTGCAATCGAGTCTGCTCCCTTGATGAGTAGCCAAATCAAATTTTACCAACTGAAAGCAAATCAAATTAAAAATGGCTTAAGAATTTTGGTTATATAAAAATGCAGCCAAGTATGTGATGTTTATTAATCAGAGCTGAAGGTACAGCTAAAAAGCTTTGTAACAGTTGGCTGGGCACAGTGGCTCATGCCTGCGAGGAGCACTTTGGGAGGCTGAGGAAGGTGGATCGCTTGATGTCAGGAGCTCCTTGGAGACTAGGCTGGTCAGTATGGTAAAACTCTGTCTCTACTAAAAATACAAACATTAGCCGGGCATGATGGCAGATGCCTTTAATCCCATCTACTTGGGAGGCTGAGGCAAGAGCATCGCTTGAACCTGGGAGGCGGAGGCTGCAACTACCTGAGATCGCACCACAGCACTGGAGCCTAGGCAACAGAGTCACACTCCCTCTCAAAAAAAAGTTGAAACACAAAAATGTCAATGAAAAACTTGCTCTATTCACACTGAGAATTCTAAGAAAGTCCAAAGACTATTCCAGAACTAGAGGCCTCCTGAGCCTCTTCAGTGGAACTGTTTCCATTCAAATTTATTTCCAAGAGGCCATCAGTCTAGAAGATTTAAATAGACACTTAAAATTTTAATATGATTTCACAAATATGAAAAGGAATATGAAGTCACCCCTTCATATTCCAATTCCAGTAGAGCCAATAATATTCTTTGATTTATGATAAAAATGAATAAATAATGACAATATTGGCATCAATTTAAGGCCAAAGATAAGGATCCGTCATCTATCAAAAACCTATTTTATGTATAATGTTCTGCTGAACACTTTATATGCATTATCTTATTTATGCTTCATAACAAACTTGCAGAGGTATATGTTATTATTCTGCTACTTTGTTTTCTTCCCTTACTAAGTCAAATATTGTAAACATAAATATGTATAAGGATCAGCATAATTAAATATTTTCTGCAATACATAAAACTAATAATTATTTTTTAATATCATAGGCTATTAGTACTTTGAACAAGCAGGCAGATTCCAGAAACAAGCCCAAATTTGTAGGAAGCAATCTACATAATATTTTTGCATAAAGATTTGCTTATGTAGGAAGCAACCTACATAAGCAAAACATATATTTTTTTAATCTTTCATATTTGGTCTGAAGGCAGCAATATTTGTGGAAGGGTTCAGAGTGGCTGCAGTCTCAGGAAAAGCCAGCCATCTTTCTAGGTCAAAGAACTGCCAGAGAGTAGAGGTGGAGATGGGTATGAGGAGGGAAACTCAGAAAGAAATGTGCCAACAAGGGGATTCAAATGACTAAAAAAAAAAAAAAAGAGTCAAGTATATATTTGACCCATGTGTTTCTGATTCCTCAATTACATATTTACCAGACAGTCTTCATGCAATCTGGTGAGACTTTAATTACCATATACCTTAGGTTGAGAAACAGTTTATAATTTGAGCCTATCCAATGCAATTGTCTGCTAAATCAAAAACATCAACACTCTTTAAGGGACTATAGTACAATCCAGAGTCCTCACAATAAAACATCACCATGTACAAAAAACAAAATTGTTCAAAATATGAAGAACCAGGAAAATTAACCCACTTTCGAGAGAAATAAAATCAAGAGAGGGTAATCCCAAGAAAATAGCAGGTATTTAAATTTTTAGAGAAAAACTTTAGGGTAGCTATTATGATTATGCAAATTAGGTCAGGGAAACTGCATTAATAGTGAATCAAAAGTGACTACATTTTAAGAAAGAAATAGAAAAAAAGAACCAAAGTAAATTTAGAACTGAGGAGTACATCTCAAAACACAAATAACAACACCAGAGAGGCTTAATTGTAGAATAACAGAATGATGATGACAGAGAAAGAGTTGGTGAAATTCATGATGGATTAATGGAATTTATCCAACTAAGAAGGAGAACAGAAATTGAAGAAAACAAGGACAGAGCCTTAGATAACTGTGACACAATATTGAAAGAGCTGATATAAATATAATTGAAGGTGCAGAAGAAGAAGGAGAATGAGGCAGAAGAAGAGCGAGAATGAGGCAGAAAAATGTGTTTCAAAAATAATGGCTGAACACTTCTTAAATGTGGTTAATGACTTAAATATTCAGATTCAATATGCTCAGAACATCCAAAGCAGAATAAATGAGAACACACATAGATGTATCATGCAAATTCGATTACTGAAAACCAAAGAGAAAGTTAAAAGTTTGAAATTTGACAATATATGTGGAAAAATTATTGAAACATATAATTACTAAAATTGACTCAAGATGAAACAAAAACCTAAATAACATTGTCTCTAAGACACTAAATTTCTCATATAAGCATTTCTACAGGAAAATTCTAGACCCATATATGTTCACTGGTTAATTCTGCCAACTTTGAAAGAAATAATATAAAACCTACAGAATTTCTTCAGAAAACAGAAATACGGGAAATACTCTCCACCTCATTTTATTACATCAGAATTACTTTTAGATCAAACTCAAAGAATCAGAAGACAACTGCAAATTAAAATCTCTTATAAGTGCTGCCACAAAATTGTTAAGGAAATTCTAGCTAATTTAATTCAGGGGTCACCAAGCCCCAGGCCACACAGCAGGAGGTGAGGGGTGAGGGAGCCAAGCTAAACTCTGCATCCTGTCAGATCAGCTGTGGCATTAGATTCTCACAGGAGCCTGAACCCTATTGTGAATGATCCATGCCAGGGATCTCGGTTGTGTGCTCCTTATGAGAATCTAATGATAAATGTAATGAACTTGAATCATCTCAGAACACTCCACAGCCCCCAGCTTGGTCCCATGGGAAAAATGTCTTCTATGAAACCAGTTCTTGGTGCCAAGAAGGTTGGGGACTGCTGATCTAATCCAACAACCTAAAAAACAGTAACAAATCATGACTGAGAGGGATTTATACTGGGAACAAAAAATTGATTCAATGTCAGAAAACCGATTGTTGTAATTCACTATATATATACTAGTTTTCCATTGCTTCATGAACAATTACAAAAAACTACTAACTTAAACTATCCATGTATTAGCTCACAGTTCTTTTTGTTAGCCACCCAGACATGGCTTAGCTGGATTTTCTGTTGGGGGCTTCAACGTGAAAAATAAAGATTTTTACCAGACTGAGTTCTCATCTGGTGATTCAGGGAAAGAATCCACTTCCAAGGTTATTAAGATTGTTAGCAAAATATAATTTCTTTGTCTTAAGACTGAGCTCCCCTTTCCTTGCTGGCTGGTAGCCATAGACTGGCCTTAGCAGCTAGAGACTGCCCACGTTCCTTGGTACATGATCTTCACCTCTTCCACACTAGCATTGAGAACTTTTGTCAAATACTGCTCACTCTTTGAATCACTCTGACTCCCCTCTCAGCTTTAAAGGGCTTATTTGATTTGGTCAGGCCCACCCAGATAATTTCCTTGTTTTAAGGTCAGTTTATTTGGGGATCTTAATTACATCTACAGAATCACTTTACAGCAGCCCCTACATTACCGTTTAATTGAATAATTAGTAGAAAGTGTGTACAAACAAGGGATTAGGACATTTGGGATCCATATTAGAATTCTACTGAACATATTAATAGAATACAGTAAGCTATTTCATTAGATGCATAAAACCATTTCAATGCAACATCCATTCAAAATTAAACATATTAAAATAAGAATTTTATTTTAATTCAAAATTCATTCTCAAAACTTCTCAATAAATCATCAAATAAAAAGAAATTTATTCAAACTGATGAAGTATTCAAACTGATAAGGTGCTTCTACACAAACCCTATAGCTAATATTATACTTAACAATGAAGTTTTGATCTCTTAAAGGAATAAGGGAAAAAGATAGTAGTTCTCGTTTCAATTAATGTTACACTAGCATCTCTAATTATTACAGTAAGGCAAAAAAAAAAAATGGAGAGAGGAAGAGGGAGAGAGGGAAGGAAGGAAGGAAGGAAGGATAATGTTACACTAGCATCTCTAATTATTACAGTAAGGCAAAAAAATGGAGAGAGGAAGAGGGAGAGTGAAGGAAGGGAGGAAGGCAGGCAGGCAGGAAGGAAGGAGGGAAGGAGGGAAGGAAGGGGAGAGAGAGGGAGGGAGGGAGAGAGAAAGAGACAGGAAGGAAGGAAAGGAAGGAAGGGGAGAGAGAGAGAGAGGGAGAGAGAGAGACAGAGAGGGAGAGACAGAGAGGAAGGGAGGCAAGGAAGGAAGGGAAGGGGAGGGAGGGAGAGAGGAAAGAAAGAAGGAAGGAGGCATGGAGGGAGGAAGAAGGAAGAAGGGAAGGAAGGAGGGAGGGAGGGAGGGAATGAAGAAGGGAGGGAGGGAGCGAAATTATTTCCAGTTTTAGATTACATGATTTAAAGAAAAAACAGAAATCCACAAACTAAGGAAAGCAATAATTTAGCAAGGTCACGAAATACATATTTAATACCTATAAAATTTGTATTTATAAACAGTAGCAAATAATTGGAAAAATATAATTAAAAATTTAATAGCACAATTTTTTTAAAAAGTAAAAATTAATTTAAATAATTTTAACGGCACAAATGAAAGATAAAATATATTACTCAAGTATTGCACTTATTAGGTCTCTAGAAAATTAGAAATAGAGCATTCTTATTTTGGGGATCTCAGGATTACAGAATCTCTGAAAATTTATTAATTTTGGAAAACTGGAATATTATTATTTACATTTTTAGAGTACTATATTTGGTGGTATTTTGTTAGAGGCATTTTTTCTCAGTCACTCCGGAGAAAAGCTATGTATCTATCTCAGTTTCTTTATATCTTGGTTTTTATTTATTCCATTTAAGTATTTTCAACACATCTTTCCATGAAAAAATGCATAATAATGCATAAGCTAGTAAAAAGAAACTTGGAAGAGGACAAATTAAGATACAGACTAATCATTACTTTCCTCTCCCAACTTTTCTACCGATAGATTGAGTTCTGGTGATACTGTAGCCTCTGGGCATCAAGATAGGACTATAAGCCAGAACAGAACTTAAGAACTTTGTGAAACTTTATAGGCCAGAGTTTTGCTATATTAGGGCAGAATATAGAATATTCTTGAGCTTGCTGATAACAGAGGTTTAACCTTTAATAATTAACCAATTAATTCAATAAGTTAAGAATGAAAATAGACTGATATAATTTAATCCTTGCTTCTGTGGTCTTGAACATCTTACAGTTATGCCATCATGACATTACCATCAACAGATGCTTGCCAAACATAATTCTCTTTTTAGATACCGCTGTAAGTACTATTGGTATCATCACAAGGAAAGGCCAATGGGAAAGGTAGCCAAAGGCTACAGAAAAATTATAAATCTTTTCATGATAGCAATCCTCCTAAGGCTGGCATGAGAATGAGAGAGATTGTGAGTGTGTGTGTGTTTTCATTCAGTATCCTGATGACTGAAACTCTATTTACTTCTTCACATATATATTAAAGTTGGCATGACCTTCAAAGTTAGAATTTTTTCTATATAATAATAGCCTTTGAACTGCTCACTACAGATTAAGAGGAAAAAGTACAGAAAGAACTGGCTCTAAGCATAAAATTCAAGTTGCTTTTGGTTTTGCTTTTCATTATATGTTTGTTATTTACCTTACAGAATCAAAGTTCTTTTGAAATTGAATGGATAATGGTGTGATGTATATAATAAATATTGGGGGGAAATTGACATTCAATGCATAGAATTTAAAGAAAATGTAATGTTTTTGGGGATGCCACCCTTGAATATTGAACCGTATGAGAACAACTGTAAAGATTAAAATAATATAAAGTTTATAAATTGATACTATGGGCCGGGCGCGGTGGCTCAAGTCTATAATCCCAGCACTTTGGGAGGCCGAGGCCGGTGGATCACGAGGTCAAGAGCTCGAGACCATCTTGGTCAACATGGTGAAACCCCGTCTCTACTAAAAATACAAAAAATTAGCTGGGCATGGTAGTGCGTGCCTGTAATCCCAGCTACTCAGGAGGCTGAGGCAGGAGAATTGCCTGAACCTAGGAGATGGAGGTTGCCGTGAGCCAAGATCGCGCCATTGCACTGGTTAACAAGCGCGAAACTCCGTCTCAAAAAAAAAAAAAGAAAAGAAAAAATTGGTACTATGGATTATATGTCAGAATTATTCTAAATGGAAAACAAGAAGCATAAGAAGTGGATAAAATTTATTAGATACCCTACTTAGTTCCAGGAACTGTGTTAAAATTTTCAATATTAATAAGATATTGCACTCTATTTTTTTTTTTTTTAAGTCGGAGTTTCGCTCTTGTTACCCAGGATAGAGTGCAATGGCGTGATCTTGGCTCACTGCAACCTCCGCCTCCTGGGTTCAGGCAATTCTCCAGCCTCAGCCTCCTGAGTAGCTGGGATTACAGGCACGCGCCACCATGCCCAGCTAATTTTTTGTATTTTTAGTAGAGACGGGGTTTCACCATGTTCACCAGGGTGGTCTCGATCTCGACCTCGTGATCCACCCGCCTCGGCCTCCCAAAGTGCTGGGATTACAGGCGTGAGCCACCGCGCCCGGCTGCAGATATTGCACTCTTAATTAAAACATGCCTATAAATGTAGTAAAATTATTTTAGTAATAAACTTAAATGTTATATTCAATGTGATTACTTTCTTCCTTGAACCTTTATTTATGCCACCAGCTCCATTTCAACATATTGAGGGGACAAAGGTTCTGACATGAAGGGAGAAATATATGTAATCATTAGAGGAACAGATTGGGGACAACCTGATGGGTAAAAGGGAGGTGTTGTGACTGGTAGAAGAGAAGATTATGGTGTTTCCTTTTTATTTGGCAAATAATGCATTTATTCAATAAAAATTTAGTGGTTACTTACTCTGCATTCAGATTTGTTTTAATGTAGTAGATACCAAACTGAAAAAGACAATGTATAAAGTTTCTGGCTAGCATTCAACCTTGAAAAACAAAATGGAATGATTTGGGGTATAAAACCAAATGAGAACTAAAAAGCACTCCTTCAGCTAAAATATGACCTGTCACATATATCAGTTATCTGTCATTAATATTATGATAATTTTATTTGATCATGGAGAATGAGAGAAGAGATAGGTTAGCTAATGTAGAAATAAAGAACACTAAATACCAGTTATCATATGGACTGAGCTCTCTACCTTGGAATAAGTCATTTTATTTCGCTGAACTTCTTTTTCATATGTACTGTGGGGAAATAATATTTACACATTTACCTTCCTAATAAGAGCACCTTGAGACATAATTCAGAGTTTCTGGATTCAGTGGAATAATATCAAAATGATAATTGAAGAGATTGTGAGACTCAGGGGCCAGAGATACTCACAACGAGGTTGTATAGAGTCAAATTTTATAATTTTATATTTCTCAAATGTAAACATTGAAGACACCATGCCTTTATATAAAAATAGAAAGCTGTGATATAAAAAGTTATTTAGAGGAAAACTGCTACTTTTTATGTTTAAAAATTATTTTAAATAAATATCAAAGAAAACTTGATGACTATTTTAAAGACATTTCCACATAGGCAATATGAAATATAAGTAGGTATAAGAACCAATGAGTTTAGTCCTTATGCTTTTTTAAAACGATTGTAGGACTTTACTTCCACAGGCAGGTGGAATTATCATCAATGTCAATAGATTCTATTTTAGGAGGTGAGGACATATTTCATATCTTCATTATTGTGATGGATATACAACTGTATACATTTGTTAAAGTAACAGAAGAACTGTACTTTTAATGTAGGGACCTTTTATTATATATAACTTATCTTTTGATAAAGTTTATTTAAAAAAACAAACAGCAAAACAAAGTCAATAATATAGCATAAAATTATTGAAGAAACTATGCTGGTTTCTTCAATGAAGATGAAACATTAATATTTTTCCCAAATTTATTTGGCATATTCTTCCACATAACCATGGAAATGCCTACTTTGATAAGCTACCATTATTCCTTCTTGTTTTCCATGTGTAACTTCCAACATTTGCTGAAATCTCTTCTTTCTTGACCAAAGTAAATATTTTTGTTGGTTGTGGTCATTTATCAGAGGTGATATTGGGATTAAAAAACTTCATATATATTCCTATACTTTCTTACATGGGCATTTGTTCAGTTGTGCCTGTCTTTGGGATCTTGTGGAAAGTCAGTGAAATAGTAACATAGAGTCAAAGGTCAAGTCAAGATCATTCTCAAAGGCATGAAAAAGTCAAAGGAGACCTGGGGCTAAATGCTTCTGTAGAATATTTTGTTCACTCCTTCTCATTTTTAAAGCCTTTACTCTCCTCCAGCAAAGGAGAGTGAGGACAAAGAAGGCCTTCAGGAAGATGATATGGTCTGGATGTAAGTTCAACACCCTTTAAAGATATTAAAGAATATCTTTCCTCTGAGCATTTTTTATCATTTCTGTTTCAACACTATAACTGACTTGTCCTAAGTCTCTAAAGCAGAGATTTGACCAGGAGCCTGGTAACTACCTTGGTGGAGGGAGCAAAACAAACAAAACAAATAAAACCTGAAAATTATCTAATACATCATTTTAGTTTTTCATTCTACATAAAATTACCACAAGTTTAGTGGATTATAACAACACATATTTATGATCTCACAGCCTCTGTATATCAGTAGTCTGGACACAAGTTAGTTAGGTGCTCTGCCAGGCTGGGTTCTCATCTGGAGGCCCAAGTGAAGAAAAGCCCTACTTCCAAGCTCACTTTTGCCAGTGTCATCATTTATTTCCTTGTGGCCATAAAACTGAGGACCACAGCGTCTTCTTGGCTGCTGGCTAGAGACTGCCGTCAGCAACTAGATACTCCCCTCAGCTTACTGCCATATAGCCTAATAAGTATACTAACATTGCAGTTCACTTGTTCAAACCAACAGAGGAAAAAGTCTTCAAAGCAAATGAAATCTACCAGCAATATGGAGTCCTTCATGTGATAATGTAATCAAGAGAGTGACATCCCATCACTATTTCCCTACTCTGGTGGTTAGGTTACACCTAGGAAGCAAGTCACAGCTCCTCTCCACATGCAAGGGGAGGAGATTAAATAAGGAGGTGGAGATCATGAAGGTGACTTTAAAGTTTGTCCACTTCAAACACATTGTGTGCTAGGCATGTCTTAACATTGTTTATATTGGCTGGGGTAATAAAAAACACTCAACAAGTGGCAGTTATGATTTGAATAAATAAATACACACACATACATGTATATTTCTTAATGTGTAACAAGGATTGTACTATTGCCTTATTATGAAAGTTATTCAGTGTTATTGCCCATGAGTATATAAACCCAGATTTTCACCCCCTACTCCTCTGGCCTCTCTCCTGATGGATCCCTGTGGTTCGAGGCAGGAATGGGCTGCCTGGGGATTCAGCGAGCTCCCAGGGCCTCCCTGCTGCCTCCTCCACCCCCGTATTTTACTCAGTTTGGCTCTCTAATTTGACTCAGCTCCAGGTAAAGTCAGGAACTTGTCCCACAAACACGCCTTCAGCTTTTCCAGTGGGGGTGTGTGTTAGGGAGAGGAGGGTCTCCCTTTCCCACTTCCACAGTTGGGGCACTCACAATATTTGGAGTGTCTCCAGGGTCCTCTAGAAGCAGTCCACTTCCTTCAGACAGTCTGTGGGTCCTCCCTAATGTTTTCTTCTAGTGGTTTAATAGTTTGACATCTAAGATGTAAGCCTTTGATACATTTTAGTTTGATTTTTTTTTGTATAAGGTGAGAGATGGGGATAAAGTTTAATTCTTCTGCATATGGGTATCTGGTTTTCCCAGTACCATTTGTAGAAGAGTTGCCTTTTCCCCAATGTATGTTATTTGCATCTTTGTTGAAAATGAGTTCACTGTAGGTACAGATTTTTTCTGGGTTCTCTATTCTGTTCCATTCGCCTATGTGTCTGTTTTTATGCCAGTACCATGCAGTCTGTGCTATTATAGCTCAATAGTATAATTTTAAGTCAGGTAATGTGATTCATCCAGTTTTGTTTTTCTTGCTCAGGATAGCTTTGGCTATTCTGGGTCTTTTGGAATTCCATATAAACTCTAGGATTGTTTTTCCTCTTCTGTGAAGAATGTAATAGGTATTTTGATACGGATTGCATTGAATTTATATACTTTCTTTGGTAGTATCAGCATTTTAAGAATGTTGATTCTTCCAATCCATGAACATGGAATATATTTCCATTTCTTCGTGTCTTCTTCAATTTCTGTCATGAGCATTTTATAGTTTATACCATAGAGATCTTTCACTTCTTTGGTTAAGTTAGTTACTAGTAATTTAATTGTATTTGTGGCTATTATAAACAGGATTACTTTCTTAATTTTTTTTAGATTGTTCACTCTTGGCAAATAGAAATGCTATTGGTTTTTGTAGGTTGATGTTGTGTGTTGCAACTTTGTTGAATTTGTTCATCAGTTCTAATGGTTTTCTTGTGGAGCTTTAGGATTTTTCAAATATAAGATAATATCATCTGCAAACAAAGATAATTTGAATTCTTTCTTTCCAGTTTGGATTTTCTTTATTTTTTTTCTCTTGTCTGATTGCTTTAGCTAAGATTACCAGTACTATGTTGAATAATATTGGTGAAAGGGAGCATTCTAGAGGAAAGGCTTTTAGTGTTTCCCCATTCAGCATGATACTAGTTATGAGTCTGTCATATGTGGCTTTCATTATGTTGAGGTATGCTTTTTTTTTATACACAGTGTTTTGAGGGGTTTTATCACAAAGGGATGTAAAATTTTATCAAATGCTTTTTCAGCTGAAATTATCATCTGGTTTTTGTCTTTCATTCTTTGGATACAATGTATCACATTGATTAATTTGCATTTATTGAGCCATCCTTACATCCCTGAGATAAATCCCACTTAGTCATCATGAATAATATTTTTGGCATATTGTTGAATTTAGTCTGCTACTATTTGTTGAAGATTTTTGCATCAACATTTATCAGAGATATTCACCTACAGATATTGGCCTTTTCTTTCTTTTTTTTTTTTTAATGTGTCTTTGTCTGGTTTTGGTATCAGGATAATACTGACCTCATTGAATGAGTTTCCCCCCTCTCCATTTTTTGGAATCATCTGAGTGGGATTGGTATTAGCTCTTTTTAAAATGTTCGTTAAAATTCAGCTATGAAGCCATCAGTTCCTAGCCTTTTTTTTTTTCTCGCAGACTTTTTATTATGGTTAAGATTAAGATTAAGTTCAATGTTTCTTTGTTGATTTTTCTGTCTAGACGATCTGTCCAATGCTGAAAGTTGGCTGTGAAAGTCTCCAGCTACTATTGAATATGTCTATCTTTCTCTTTGGCTACAATAATATTTGCTTCATATGTTTGGGTGATACAGTATTGAGTGCATAGTGCATATATATTTACATTCATTATATTCTCTTGCTGAATTGACCCCTTTATCATCATATTGTTGGTCTCTCCCTACAGTTTTTGTCTTGAAATCTATTTTCACTGATGTAAGTATAGCTATTTCTCCTCTTTTATAGTTTCCATTGGCATAGCATATTTTTCTATCCCTTTATTTTCAGTCTATGTGTATCTTTATAAGTGAAGTGTGTTTCTTGTAGGCACATATCATTAGGTTTTCCTTTTTTATCCCTTCTGCCACTTCATGTGTTTTGGTTGGAGAATTTACTCTATTCACATTCAATGTTATTATTGATAAGTAGGGACTGACTCCTGCCATTTTGTTATTGGTTTTCTGTTTGGTTTGTGGTTTTCTCTTTCCTCCTTCCTTCCTTCCTGTCTTTCTATTTGTGAAGATGATTTTCTCTGGTGGTATGCTTTAATTTACTGGTGTGTGTGTGTGTGTGTGTGTGTGTGTGTGTGTCTGTGTGTCTGTGTATGTCCATTGTATGTTTTTTTATTTGATTTATCAAGAGGTTTGCAAATTCTATCTTATATCTCATTATTTTAATCTTATGACAATTTAATGCTGATTGTGTAAATAAACATGCAAACTGAAAACTAATAAAAACTCTACACTTTAACTACCTCTCACTGCTTTTTAACCTTTTGCTGTTTCTATTTATGTCTTACTGTACTATGTGTTGAAAAGTTTTTGCAGTTACTATTATTGATTGGTTCATCATTTAGTCTTTCTACTCAAGTTAAAATTTCCACACCACAATTAGTGGTATACTATTCTGTATTTTTCTGTTACTTTACTATTAGCAATGAGTTTTGTATCTTCAGATCATTTCTTCCTATTCTTTAACATATTTTTCTTTTAGATTAAAAAATTCTCTTTAGCATTTCTTTGTATAACAGGTCTGGTGTTGACAGAATCCCACAGCTTTTGTTTGCTTGGGAAGGTCTTTAATTCTAGGGTGCACTTAACTTTTTTTATTTGAGGACTTTAAATATATCATGCTACTCTCTCCTGGCATGTTAAGATTTTCTTGACAAGTCTGTCATAAGACATTTCAGCAATAATGGAGAACTGAAGCTCCATTGTATGTTACTTATTTCTTTTCTTTGCTGATTTTAGGAATCTCCTTTATCCTTGACCTTTGGTGGTTTGATTACTAAATGCCTTGAGGTAGTCTTCTTTGGGTTAAATCTGCTCAGTGTTCTATAATCTTCTTGTATTTGAATATTAATATTTTTCTCTAGATTTGAGAATTTACCTGATATCCCTTTGAATAAACTTTCCACCCCTATCTATTTCTCTACTTCCTCTTGAAGGCCAATAACTTAGATTTGCCCTTCTGAGCCTGTTTTCTAAATCTCGTAGGCATGCTTCATTGTTTTTAATTTTTTTTTGTCTTCTTTGGCTGTGTATTTTCAAGTAGCCTGTCTTCAAGCTCACTATTCTTCTTCTCAATCAATTCTACTATTAAGAGACTCTAATGCATTCTTTAGTACATCAGTTGCATTTTTCAGCTCCAGAATTTTTGCTTGATTCTTTTAAATTACTCAATTTCTTTATTTAATTTGTCTGACATGATTCTGAATTCCTCTTCTGTGTTATCTTGAGTTATTTTGAGTTTCCTCAAATCAGCTGTTTTCATTTCTCTGTCATAAAGGTTATATATCTCTGTTTCTCTAGGATTTGTCTCTCATGCTTTATTTAGTTCACTTGGTGAGGTCATTTTTATAGGTGGTATTAATGTTTGTAGATGTTCTTCAGTGTCTGAGCATTGAAGAGTTAGGTATTTATTTTAGTCTTCACAATCTGGGCTTGTTTGTGCCAGTCCTTCTTAGGAAGGCTATCTGGGTATTCAAAGGGACTTGGGCCCTAAGCCCAATAACACTAGTTTTTGCAGACTTGCAGAGGTACTGTCTCAGTGGTCTTACATAAAATCTGGAACTATACTTTGGATTACCATGCAGAGACTCTTGTTCTTTTACTTTCTCCCAAACATTTGGAGTCTCTTATTCTTTGGGTTGAGCCACCTGGAACTTTGGGTATGGATGCAAGCACCCCTGTGGCCATCACAATTGGGACTGTGCTGGGTCAGGCCTAAGGCCACACAGCCCTGCGTTGGGTCTTATCCAAGGTCCTTCCTTCCATGGTGGCAAGTTCTCCCAGGCCCCAAGCATGTCCAGAGACTCTGTCTAGGAGTAAAGAATTGGAATCAAAAACTTGCAATTTACCTGATGTTCAGTTTTGCTGCAGCTAAGCTGGCATTCAAATCACAATACAAAGGCCTTCCCACTCTTTACTTCCCTTTCCATAGGCAAAGGAAGCTCTTTCTGTGATCATCATCACCAACAGTCCATAGAGAGTTCTATCAGGCTACCGCTGATGTTTGCTTAAAGCCCAGGGGCTCTTCTGACAGCTTGGAGTGAATGCTGTGAGGCCTTGGACTCACCCTTGGACAGTGGGCTCCCTTCTAGCCCAGGGTAGGTCCAGAAGTGCTTCCCGAGAGCCTAGGCCTGGAGTCAAAAACCCAAAGAGCCTGCTTGTTGCTTTACTCCATTGTGGCCAAGCTAGTACCTAGGATGCAATAACCAAAGTCCCCTTTACTTTTCCCCTGGCTTTTCTCAAGAAGAAAGGGTCTTTCACTGTAGCCACCATAGCTGGGAATTTGCTAGGTCTCCAGAATATTTCAGAGCCCAAGACCCAGGGTGTACTCCCTAGGTATCACTGATGTTTATTCAGCAACCAAGGGCTCTTTAGTCAGCAAGTGATAAAACCTACCTACCAGAACTGGGTTCTTCCTCTCAAGGCAGTAGCTTCTTTTTTGCCCAGGCTGTGCCTAGAAATGTCATTTGGAAGCTAATGCCTGCAATGGGGGCATCATGACTCTGTCCTATGCATTATGCTACTGTGGCCAAGTTGGTATCCAAGAAGCAAGACAAAGTCTTCTTGAATCTTCATTCTCCCCTCTTTAAGCAGAAGGAAGGACTTACTTTTGTTGTTATGGGCTGCACTGCTTGAGATTGGGGAAGGAATGATGCAAGCCATCCCTTAACCTTGCCAGACAAGTTCACTGGCTCTAAGCCAGCCTAACATGAGGTGTTGTCTAGGAATTGAAGTCCTTGTGGACTAGACAAGGACTAGTAGTAGGGTTCTAGTTTACCTATGACTCAAGAACACTCTGGCCCACAGTGGTGAATCTTGTCAAGAAACACAGTTGCTGGCATCTGGGTTAGGAGATTCCTCTCTGGCTAGGGCTTGTTCAAATGCTCCCTCTGCAAGGGCACTGGCTGAGCTCAATGTGGCTTTATTCTCTGCTGTGACAGAGTAGCACTGAGTTCAATGTAAAGTCCTTCAGTTGCTGTGCTCTCTCTCCCTAAAATGTACAAATTATCTCTCTGTGCTTCATGGCCACTAGGGAGGATAGGGAAGGAGGGGCGTCAGCGATTCAAGACTGTCTCTCCTGACCTCCTCTATGCCTTTTTCCATGATATGGAGTTAAAACCAGATACCATGATTGCTTCTCTCACCTCACTCTTTTTGTTCTTGTGAAGGTGGTTTTCTGTGTGCAGATAGTTGTTAAAACTTGGTGTTCCAGTAGTGGGGACAAACAGTGCAGACTTCTATTCTTCCATCTTGCTCTGATGGGACAATTTTTTTAAACAACATTGAAATTATCTTTGGCTGATATTCTGAAGTTTCCTCTAGTTTTCTAATATATTAAAAATATTGATTCTACTAATCTCAATAGTATTTAGGTCACAGGTATGTATGTATAAGTATGCATATATATTTTTTCACCCCTGTCTCTTTGCAATATGCTTTTTATATTAATTAAAAAGCCAGTTAACTTCTTTAATATATGAATCATCAAATACCTGAGCTGGCTTTTTCCAGTGACAGGTATTGAATGGCAAATCTTTTTCCCTCTCCTGTAACACAACTATGCTTTATTGATATTTGGACCACAATCTAAAGCAAATCATTCTAGTTTGGCATTCTAATGGGGAGGTTTCTCAATCTGTCTCTATAGAAGTTTTACTTCAGGATTAATTTTGAGTCATAAATGGACTGTGTGTGTGTGTGTGTGTGTGTGTGTGTGTGTGTATTAGTCTGGGTCCTTTACAGAAACAGACCAGTCAATAGGAGGGGTGTGTGTGTGTGTGTGTGAGAGAGAGAGAGAGAGAGAGAGAGAGAGAGAGAGAGAGAGAGAGAGAGATTGACTTCAAAAATTGGCTCTCATAGTTATGGGTGTAAAAATACAAAATCTGCAGGGTATGCTGGCAAGCTGAACACCGAAGGAGGAGTTGTAGTTTTAGCCCAAAGGCAGTCTGCTGGCAGAATTCCCTGTTCACTGAGAAAGACAAGTAATTTCCTATTAAGGTCTTCAACTGATTGGAGAAGGCCTTCCTACATTATAAAGAGTAATCAACTTTGCCTAAGTCTACTGATTTGAAAGTGAATCCCATCTAAAAATATGCCTTCATAAAAACATCTAGAATAATGTTTAAACAAGTATCTAGGTACTGTAACCTAGCAAAGTTGACACGTAAAATTAACCGTCACAGTATAAAAGAGGATTGTTTTAAAATGTGTATGTGTAAATATATATGAAATAGATATTAGTACTAATTTATACAAATATATAAATTTGTCAATGTGATTTACATGTTAGAATGATATTTTTAAAAGTTCTGTCTTTGTGAGGGCTTAACATTTTTAGGCCATTAGTATCTGTTATGGGCTGAATTATAATCCCCCCAAAATACATATGCTGAAGCTCTAATTCTACCCTACTTAAGAATGTGACAGTATATGGAATAGTTTTTATGGAGCCTTTAATTAAGTTAAAATGAGTTGATTAGTGTAGCCCCTAATACAATATAACTGATGTCTTTTTAGAAGAGGAAATTTGAATACACTCATGTACAAAGAGAAGATCATGTGAAAACAGAGAGAAGAAAATAATCTCCAAGCCAAGGGGAGATGCCTCAGAACAAAACAACTCTGCTGACATTTGCTTAATCTCAAGCCTTCAGAACTTAAATTCAAGCCTTCAGAACTGTAAGAAAGTATTTAAGCTACCCAGTCTATGGCCCTTTATTATGACAACCCTAGCAAACTAATATTGTATTATTTAAAAATGTTTTTGCAAATCTATAAAAAGCAAGGGAATAAAAAGCAAAGTCCATGCCAATTTATGACATTGTACAAATATTTGTATATTATATAATATATATATAAATATATTGTATAATATGTTATACAAAATCTTTCTTCACCAGAAGAAATATTTAGACTCCTTCCTTTTTATAAAATTTCAGTTTCTTCTTTCAATTTTATAAAATTTTTAAATAAATATAAAAATAGGGGAACATAGCCAAAGGAAAAGGGGCTTATCGTTCAAAATAAACTGCTACCTGGGTGCTGTCACCGTACCCAGGTGACAGCTTTCAGTATGAAAATACACTGTACCTAGCTTTCAGTATGAAAATACATAAAACAAAAGTAGTAATATATCAGAATAATTTTAATAAATTTCACAGCCAAATGTCTCATATTTAATTCATTAGGTCCCCATGTCTCACGTATCAAACACCACTGTGTAGGGTAGGTAAGACTACCTTTACCTTCTTAGGGGTTTTTTTGGCTGGGTTTGATAAATATATTGCCATAAGATGGATCAACAGAAAAAAAAGACATACAAATTTATTTAATACAAGTTTTACATGGCATAGGAGAATTCTTTTCTTAAGAGAGGACATCTTTCCTCCGTTAAGGAAATGGAGACCCAAAGGCTCAGAGTTTTCAAATACTTATGGAATTGGAGAAAAAATAATATGTTGTAAAGAAGCAAAAAATAATATGTTGTAAAGTATGTGTGGAAACTAGAAGATAAGAGTTATTTTAACAAGATCTGTGCAGAATTCTCTCAGTTTCAACTTTCAGTTTTGATAATAAGAATGTTGCTTTCCTTCTAGCATAGAGAGGGCATTTTTTCACAGGAGAATTTTATCTCCAGCTTTTAAGAAACAGAAGGAAGGTCAGAGTGATCTTACACCTGCTGTTTTTTAAGTGATTTTAACTCAGAACGATTCATGTACCAGTGGCATAAATGTTCTGAGTGGCATATTTTGGGGTGGTGTATCCTGAACTCCTTCAAGTTCAACACTCTATGAGGGAGGGGTAATAAGCAGCAGTCTTCATTTTAACGGCTTTGTCTTCTAATTAAGCTGATAAAACTTAAAAAGCATATGCAAAAACCCAAAGTGTTAGAAAGAACTTGTAAAAATCGT
This sequence comes from Callithrix jacchus, assembly GCF_049354715.1. Taxonomy (NCBI): domain Eukaryota; kingdom Metazoa; phylum Chordata; class Mammalia; order Primates; family Cebidae; genus Callithrix; species Callithrix jacchus. Next base: position 109,951,266 of record NC_133505.1, on the reverse strand, counting down.
CTTTTACAAAAATATACTACGGGAATGGTTTAAAGATATTTTCTTCATATAACCTACAGTAAGAGATAGGTTTCATTTCATAATCAAGTATTTACATAGATGCAAACATTCTGTAAATAAAACAGACACAAAATGTCAAGAAGCAATATTTGCCCTTAACTCTCATAGTATACTTTGACCTATTCTGTTTCAATTTATGTCATTTTAGATGGCATTAGCAAAACATTAAATTAATACCATGAGACACTAATGAATACTGCAAGAATATTGCATATATATACATATATATATTTATTTATTTATTTATTTATTTATTTTTTGAGACGGAGTTTCGCTCTTGTTACCCAGGCTAGAGTGCAATGGTGCGATCTCGGCTCACCGTAACCTCCGCCTCCCGGGTTCAGGCAATTCTCCTGCTTCAGCCTCCTGAGTAGCTGGGATTACAGGCACGCCCCACCATGCCCAGCTCATTTTTTGTATTTTTAGTAGAGACGGGGTTTCACCATGTTCACCAGGATGGTCTCGATCTCTTGACCTCTTGATCCACCTGCCTCGGCCTCCCAAAGTGCTGGGATTACAGGCGTGAGCCACTGCGCCCGGCCTGCGCTAAGAGATATTATTCAAGACCTGAAGCTTTTAAGGTAAAGGATTGAGTAATGGAAAAGACAAGAAAATCAACTGAACTTGAAATAAAAAAAATCTTGATTAAGTACAGTTCTATATACTGACTTTGTGGGCTACTGTAAGTCAATCAACTTAAGAGCATTATTTTCTCATTGATAACACCAAATGGAGTCTTATTTTCTCACCTATGGAAACATAAAATAAAATTTGCTTGTCCCTTCAAATATGGCATTTGTGAAAAATAGTGATAATCAATGTGGAAGCATTTTAATACTGTAATGTAATAAAAATCACTATTCATCTGAATGATTAAATAGCTGGAAATAGACTAGACTGTTACACTAAATTTTAAAAGATTTATGGGTATTTTTACAGGAATTTTCTTTTTAAAATTTTATCTTTATAGTAAAGAAGATATTTTGCAGCAATTGGGTGGTGGAGGGAAAGGCACAGAAATAGGGGGCTTATCTAAGTGAGTACACACAGAGATCTAATGCAGAGCCAGTGACCTTACTATTCTCAAGAGATGCAGCACATTTTTTGCCATCTGTATTAATCTGCTAGGGCTGCCGCCATAGCAAAGTACCACAAACTGGGTAGTTTAAATATGGGTACCTCAAATAACAGAAATTTATTTTTTCACAGTCCTGGAGGCTAGAAGTTCCAGATCAAGGCATCAGCAGAGCTTGTTACCCTGAGGCCTCTCTCTTTGGCTTATAGACCACCATCTTCTCCCTAGGTGGTAACATTGTATTTGCTCTCTACATGTCTGTGTATCCCTTTCACTTGTTATAAGGACACAAATCATATTGGATTAGGCTCCATCTTGATAACTTCATTTTAACAGTATTATTGCTAAAGACCCTATCTCCAAATATGATCACATTCTGAGATGTTGGGGGCTTAGGACTTACAACATATGTAATTATAGGGTGATAATATTCAGCTCAAAACCCCATATGCTATGGTTTTAATATGTTATCAAAAGTTCATGTGTTAGAAACTTAATTGCCATTGTGATGGTATTAAGAGGTAGGGCTTTAAGAGGTGATTCCATCATGAAACCTCCACTCTCTTGAATTGATTAAAATCCTTATCTCAGAAGTAGGCTCCTATTAAAGGGATAAGTTTGACACCCATTTTCTCTCTGTCACGCTTCCCTTCCCATCACATTATGACCCTTGCCAAATGCTAGTGTCATGCTCTAAAAATTCTCAGCCTCCCTAATTGTGAGTCAAACAAACTTCTGTTCTTTATAAATTACCCAGTTTGTGATATTCAGTTATAGCAGCAGAAAATGCACTAAGACATCATCTATTTTTTATTATTATTAGTTATACTTTGTTACCTTTAATAACAAGAAAAACATGTCATTTATTTTTGCAATTTTGTATACAGCCAATATTAGACATTGATTGTTTTTGATGATTCAACATTGAATCATTTCTGTATTATCAAAATGACCATATCTCATTGATAATTATCAAATTATATCAATATTAAATAAGATACATAATTATGTAACAAAAATCACTCTTTGCTGTTTCCTTTTCATAGAAAAGAAGATGTGTTTAAAAATAAAAAAGAGCATAGCAACTTAGTTATCTACCACCTTGAATATGAAGGTAGTATTTGTTTCTTTGGAGACAGAGATTATCTTAGGCAGAAATTAACATACTCAAAAAGTAAAATGAAGATACTGAGATAAACATTAATATGTTCATATATTTAGAAGTAAATAAAAGTTTGATTGCTCCTAAATTTTGTTTTGTGTTGCTTAAGTCCCCACCAAAGTATGTAGAAACTTTTATTTTTTCCTTCAGCTTTTCAAAGCAGCAAAGGTTAATAAAAATTCATTTTAATCAGAAAGAATATACTACGGCATTTTCAGCTACAGACATAAATGCATTCCCATAATTTGAAGCTGTATACAAACTTTATATTCTTATTTAGAATTTACAAACTCCTTTATTGACAGTGAACATTACTATATTCCATTAATAACATAGAGCAGATGAGATTTTCAAGCAATCTGGATACAATGAAAAAAAAATCTTTATGTCATTGGTTCTGTTTATGTAATGAATTACATTTATTGATTTGCATATGTTGAACCAGTCTTGCATCACAGGGATGAAGCCAACTTGATTGTTGTGAATAAGCTTTTCAATGTGCTGCTGGATTCAATTTGCCAGTATTTTACTAAGGATTTTCACATGGATATTCATCGGGAACATTGGCCTGAAATTTTCTTTTTTTGTTGTGTCTCTGCCAAGTTTTAGTATCAGAATGATGCTGATCTCCTAAAATGAGTCAAGGAGATTCCCTCTTTTTCTATTGTTTGGAATAGTTTCCGAAGGAATGGTACCAGCTCCTCTTTGTATGTCTGGTAGAATTCTGCTGTGACACCATCTGGTCCTGGACTTTCTTTGGTTGGTAGGCTATTAATTTTTACCCCAGTTTAGGAACTTGTTATTGGTCTATTCTCATATTTAACTTCTTCCTAGTTCAGTCTTTAGAGGGTTTATATGTCCAGGAATTTATCCATTTCTTCTATATTTTCTAGTTTATTTGCATAGACATATATATAGTATTCTCTCATGGTAGTTTGTATTTCTGTGGGATTGATGGTAATATCCCCTTTATCAATTTTTATTGCATCTACTTGATTCTTCTCTCTTTTCTTCTTTATTAGTCTGGCTAGTGGTATATCTATTTTGTTGATCTTTTCAAAAAACATGATTATCTCAATAGATACAGAAAAGCCCTTCAACAAAATTTGACAGCATTCATGCAAAAAACTCTAGTAAACTAGGTATTGATGGACAGTATCTCAGCATAGTAAGAGCTATTTATGACAAACCCACAGCCAAGATTATACTGAATGGACAAAAACTGGAAGCATTCTCTTTGAGAATTGGGACAGGACAAGGATGCCCTCTCTCACCATTCCTATTCAACATAATTTTGGAAGATCTGGCCAGAGCAATCAGGCAAGAGAAAGAAATAAAGGATATTTAATTAGGAAAAAAGAAAGTCAAATTGTCTCTGTTTGCAGATGACGTGTTTGTATATTTAGAATATCCCATTGTCTCAGACCCAAATTTGGGTCTGAGATACTGATAAGCAACTTCAGCAATAACTCAGGATACAAAATCAATGTGCAAAAATCACTAGCATTCCTATACACCAATAACAGACAAACAGAGAGCCAAATCATGAGTGAACTTCCATTCACAATTGCTACAAATAGAATAAAATACCTAGGAATACAACTTATAAGGGATGTGAAGGACCACTTTAAGGAGAACTAGAAACCACTATTCACGGAAAAAAAGAAGACACAAACAAATGGAGAAACATTCCATGCTCATGGATAGGAAGAATCAATATCATGAAAATGGCCATACTGCCCAAAGTAATTTATAGATTCAATGCAATCCCCATCAAGCTTACCATTGACTTTCTTCACAGAATTAGAAAAAACTACTTTAAATTTCATATGGAACCAAAAAAGAGCTTGCATAGCCAAGACAATCTTAAGCAAAAAGAACAAAGCTGGAGGCATCACACTACTTGACTTCAAACTATACTACAAGGCTATAGTAACAAAAACAGCATGATACTGGTGCCAAAACAGAGATATAGACCAATGGAACAGAACAGAGACCTCAGAAATAACACCACACATCTACAACAATCTAATCTTTGACAAACCTGACAAAACCAAGGAATGGGGAAATGAATTCCTATTCAATAAATGGTGTTGGGAAAACTGGCTAGCCATATATAGACAGCTGAAACCAGAGCCCTTCCTTATACCTTATGAGCAGATACTTCCCAAAAGAAGACATTTATGCAGCCAACAAACATATGAAGAAAGCTCATTATCATGGGTCATTAGAGAAATGCAAATCAAAACCACATTGTGATATCATCTCACACCAGTTAGAATGGTGATCATTAAAAAGTCAGGAAATAACAGATTCTGGAGAGGATGTGGAGAAATAAGAATGCTTTTACATCATTGGTGGGAGTGTAAATTAGTTCAAACTTTGTGGAAGACAGCGTAGCAATTCCTCAAGGATCTAGAACTAGAAATACTATTTAACCCAGCAATCCCATTACTAGGTATATACCCAAAGGATTATAAATTATTCAACTATAAAGAAACATGCACACATATGTTTGTTGTGGTACTCTTAACAATAACAAAGACTTGGAACCAACCCAAATGCCCATCAAAGACAGACTGGATAAAGAAACTGTGGCACATATACACCATGGAATACTATGCTGCCATAAAAATGGATGAGTTCATATCCTTTTCAGGGACATGGATGAAGCTAGAAACCATCATTCTCAGCAAACTAACACAAGAATAGAAAACCAAACCCCACATGTTCTCACTTGTAAGTGAGAGTTGAACAATGATAACATGTGGACACAGGGAGGGGAACATCACACAGGGCCTGTTGGTGCTGGTAGGTTAGGGGAGGGATATCATTAGGATAAATACCTAATGTAATTGACAGGTTGAGGGGTTAAGCAGACCACCCTGGCACCTGTATCCCTATGTATCAAACCTGCACATTGTGCACATGTATCCCAGAACTTAAGGTATAATAATTGTAAAAAATCTTTGTTTATATTATAAAAAACTATCATTGGAGAAATATTAAGCACCGGTCAAAAAGGTACATATAGTGAGCATTTTTAAGAGTTTCTCAGCTGAATAATAAGTTTCATTTTTCTGGAAAAAAGAAGGATGGCTGAGATTAAACTAGGTTCATATAAAGAACACTGCCAGTGTCTGACAATCCAAGGAAATCTTAGTACAATGCTACTCATACCACCTTCATTCAGAAAATCCTAGTGGGAGGTATTGGAGGAACCATTAAGCAAAAATCCAGGTCTTACTTTTTTCAGACTGATCAGTTCAGAAGGCTGCATCCCACTTCTCTGCTAATGATGAAGAAAAAACTAAAACAGTAAACAATCAATGAAAGGAAAAAGTGTTAACTCATTAGAGATAACATATATGAATCAGGATTTTACCTGACCAGATAAGAAATTAAGAAATATTTAATGTATTAACTCATTTAACTTTTTAAAAAAAATTAAAGTTCTGGGGTACATATTCAGAAAGTGCAGGATTGTTACATAGGTATACCCGTGCCATGGTGATTTGTTGCATCCATCACCCCGTCATCTACATTAGGTATTTCTCCTCTTGCTATCTCTCCCCAATCCCCCTCCCTTTGCTATCCCTCCCCTTGCCCCCCACCCCCCAACAGGCCCCAGTGTGTGATGTTCCCCTCCCTATGTTCATGTGTTGTCATTGTTCAACACCCACTTATGAGTGAGAATATGAGTTGTATGGTTTTCTGTTCTTGTGTCAGTTTGCTGAGAATGATGGTTTCTAGCTTCATTCATGTCCTTTCAAAGGAAATGAACTTATTTTTTATGGCTCCATAGTATTCCATGGTGTATATGTGCAACATTTTCTTTATCCAGGCTATCATTAATGGGCGTTTGGGTTGGTTCCAAGTCTTTGCTATTGTGAACAGTGCCATAACAAACATATGTGTGCATTTGTCTTTATCATAGAATGATTTATAATTCTTTGGGTATCTACCCAATAATGCAATTGCTGGGTCAAATGGTATTTCTAGTTATAGATCTTTGAGAAATCCCCACAATGGTTGAACTAATTTACACTCTCACCAACAGTGTAAAAGCATTTCTATCTCTCCACATCCTCTCCAGCATCTATTGTCTCCTGAATTTTTAATGATTGACATTCTAACTGGCATGAAATGGTATCTAAATGTGGTTTTGATTTGCATTTCTCTAATGAACAGTGATGATGAGTTTTTCTCAGAAGTTTCTGTTTGCATCCTTCATCCACTTTTTGATGGGGTTGTTTGTTTTTTGTTTTTGTTTTTGTTTTTTTTGTAAATTTGTTTAAGCTCTTTGTAGATTCTGGATATTAGCCATTTGTCAGATGGGTAGATTGCAAAATTTTTTTCCCATTCTGTTGGTTGCCAGTTCACTCTAATGATAGTTTCCTGTGATGTGCAGATGTTCTTATGTTTAATTAGATCCCATTTGTTTGAGTATACTGTAAATCTTGCCTGTAGTATACTTAGAATGGAAATGTAGCATAAATAGGACAGACTTGACCCATCCCCATGCAGTTCACATTCCACTAGAGAGAGGCATAAAGTAAATAATAAATGAATAAAAGCGAATTCTAGTGTTTCTCATATAAATAGTAGATTCTCTTATAGTGCCCTAATTTCATAGAATAGTCAGAGAATTTCTCTTTGACTAAAGTGACCAGTAATTTCTCATCCCCATGGTGTCACATTTGAAAATGACAGGTGACACATCAGCAATTACACTGGGACAACAGTTGTAAATCCAAGCTAAGCAGAACATAACCAGAATGTATGGTTACTCTGTCTTTGAATGTAGTTTCAGTTTTGCTGAGATTAAAAAAAAAGGAAAAGAAATCAATAAAGTAGAAAATCAGGGACAAGAATACTTTAAGTGGTAGAATAGCACATAAAGTGAGATCTTTTTCTGCCTTAAGAATGAGAAATGGCCAATGTGGTCAGTGCAGATTGACTTAGACGAAAGGTCTACAAACTATGGCCCTCAGTTCAAATGCCGTCTACGCTTTTATAAACAATCAAATTAGAACACAGCCACAACTCTTTGGTGTACCATTCTCTATTGCTCTTTCATGCTGCAATGGCAGAGTGAAGGAACTTGTAGAAAAAACGAATAGGCCTGGATCTATCTGTAAGGAGACATGAGCTTCTTGCTGCCATTACCATATACTTTGTCCCACTGAGACATCACCACCTTCAGTAATCTTCACTCACTAGGAGGTCTCCGAACTGACCACAGCTCCTGGGCAATGATGTGGACAGCTTGCCACCCCGCTGAAGGCACCAGCCTTTCACCTTCAATGAGGCTCATCCCTGTCCTCCTCACAGGGACCTTTTATACTCCTTCCATATGGCATCTAGGGCCCAGGGTACTTGGCAGCCAAATCAAGTTATTTCACCTTTGAATCAGTTAGTTTTGCCCAGATTCCAGCTCCCTTCTGAATATGCAACATTTTCTCAGTTATGTGCCAGTTGGTCAACAAAATAACTTCTGCACTCTACCCAACTCAGCACTACTTGGACAAAAGTCTATTTCTTATTTTCAGCAAATGTCAGACACTATTACAAAAAGACTAATTGACTAGTTACAATGGGGACCATATGCCTCGCAATGCCTACAATATTTGCTGTCTAGCCTTTATAGAAAAGGTTTGCTAATCCCTGATCTAGAGAAAGATTAGCATGAGATGCAGTTGAAGAGGTAGGTGACCTTCTATTAAGGCAAAAATATCTCAGAGTGCTCAAAGCAATCATTTTTGCAGTGATCCAATTTGAATATCCATAATTATAGCATGATAGAAGCATAAGGCACCTCGAGAGACAAATCTGCCATCATTATATAAATGGATTATTCAGGTTGATAGGACGTTTCCCACACAATTCACCATTTGCTTCTTCCATTAGTAATTTCCTTGGATAACATAGAGCCTCTCTTTTCAAATAGTCATGTTGGTAATTTCAGCTACGTAATAAGATACATTTTGATAGCTTACAATGCCCTAAACAGTGGAATATATAAAAGAAAAACAATGCATGAATGATTACTGTCAATTTATAATTTGTCTGTAGAATGAGAATAACAGAGTGATACATAAAAAAGGAAGAAGAAAAGGAAATAATACAAAGCTCACATATAATAATGTACCAATACAACCCACATCTTGCAAATAATGAAATATAATGTATAAATAATGACTGAGGGGTAGAAACATTAGTGCTGTTTAATGATGTTGCGCAGGAAGTGACATAATGCAATCCAGTTAGAAAGCACTCTTACTCTTACCTTTCAGCGTTTTTTTTCTTCTTTTTTTCCTTTTTTTCTTTTCTGCAGAAAAGACATGCAACACACAAAAAACAGAAAATGCATATGGTAAACATTAGAAGACAGATGGCTTTACCTAAAAGCATTTGGTACTTTTGCAGAACAGTGAAGGAAAGTAGGACTAGATACTTAATTCTGGAGGTAAACTTTAGAAACTTTCATCTGCAAACACTGAGTACTTTCTACAACTACTAATTAGCAAACTGATCACTGAAGCAGTATCACTGGTAGGTCAGTATGAAGCAATAATAGCATCAAACCCACAGCTGAGAATGAGATAGTGTGAGATGAAATATCAGATCAGAAGTGAGCAACTTATCTTTTAATTCTACTAATTGCAGGTTTTAGTGAAGTTTTAACCTTCCTATATGCTGTATGTGAAAAAGAATAGAAATTTCTATCCACATCATGGGTAAGCCATCAAATTAATGTATCATTAAAATAACAGTTCTTATTTCAAAACACAAGTTCAGTGACTTTCAACCAACGGTTTTCTTGTTTTATAAAAGTCCTGAATATTCATAATATTGATATTTAAAGTCTAACATAAAGCTGACTTTAAGCTTCTTTCTCATCTTCCAGGAGATGGCCTTTATTCAGTCAATTCTTAACTGACCAGTGCTTCAATTTTCTTAACAAAATAACCACACACTGCCAATGGATATTAAATGTGTTTTTAGCAACCTAATCATGGTTTGCTGTATATTTAAAAATCATCATCAATATATATTTTATGTTTCTAAAAACACTTATTTATAGTATTATTTTATCTTCAGGGGGATCCATAATTTGGAACTGTTTTTGATTATTTGTATGTATCCTGTATACTGGGGAGGGATGGGAAAAACTCAAAACAATTGTTCACAGATTATAGCTAGATTTAAGTCTTTTCTGTTCCTTTGGACAGGAAGAATTACTTGTTACCTTCCTAAAGACTGTGTGAACTTTTGCCATTTCTTTTGCTTAAAAATTTCCTTCATCTACTATATTACATAGGGTCTGAGATGAATTTATATGAATGAGACAATTTTGGATATATGTAGAAGTATCCAGACTGTGAAATTGGGTTCATATTCTGAACTAGTAAAAGAAATTCTATTAAAATGCTTAAAAATATTTTAATCTCACTGAAATAAAACAGACTAAAAAGAGGAAAAAAGTAACCTCCATTGCCAATAACCCTCAAAACCCACCATCAGGTTATTTACTTGTAGCTTTTCTGGGGTCATTATGATGAGCTAGAAGCTTTCTTGCCTTTCCTAAATGCCTTGTAATGTTAATCTCTGTTTAAGAAACCATAAGAATTTTTTTGAAAACTACACAATTTGGCTAAATAACAGATTTTGGTATGTTTTAGTGTTGTTAATTTTATTTTAAAAATGAGCAATATAGCTAAACACATGGCATATTGTGTTGGTAGACTTCATATCCACAAACACTAGGAATTATAAAAATGAGTGAAAATTTCCATCCAAAAAAGAAATAAATATTTGATTTGACATGCTAAGATTTTTCCAATATATTGCAACACATTTTGTTTTATTTTCTAATATCAGTACATTTGTATATTCAATCAATTATACAATCAATGGAGAGCACACAAAGTAATAAGACGTATGCCAAAAACAAAAACAAAAACAGAAACATTTTTTCTTCCCTCAAAATGCTTACAATATGGTGAAGGAAATAAACATTGAGAAAACCAATTAATACTAGGGTTCAAGTAATACATTTTCAGTGATTTTTCAGTAGGCACATAAAATATTTGGAATCAAAGGTATAGATACTTCTTTAAGACACAGTATAATTTAAATATTTATTATAAGCCACATTTGGACTTTTGGCTTTTGGTGATTATACTGGTTAGGCCATTTATCCATGTTAATAGAATAATTTTATAAAATGTCGAGAAAACCTGGCAATTTCACTCTGCTGGGACTTGAATACAATAGACCCAATACAATCAAGCCCTATTTAGTAGCACTGTTACTTTACCAGATCTGACTTTGTTTAATTCCCAAGGAAGCTGTGGGGTAGTTTGTTAATGGATACACTTTGTAAATAGAATTTTCAAAAGAATGTTCACAGTCGGGCCTCCTGTTGTTTTCTATTGGTTTGAAAAGGAGAATTCACAGCTGCAGAAAGCAGTTCGCAATTATCAAATTGGCTTTTTCTACAATGTAAGATAATGCTAACACATGCAATTTCTGGCATTTTCACAAGAACAGCATGCCAATCATTTGCATTTTCACATTAGGTGTGGACCTTTCCTCTCTGGGTCTAATTGACCTTATCCAAGTTATAGAGAAGAAAATTTGGAGACCTAGAGGAAACCCATTTTCAAAATCAAGCCACTGAACCTGAATCCGATTAAGGGCATCTAAATTAAACTGCCTGATGTGTAGATTTGTTCCTCCCTGCATACTGGTTTCCACTTTTCAAATATCCCTCGACAAGAAGTTTCAGAGGAACTGGAATCTTGCCAAATCCAGATATGCTAAGGCAGATACACTTGACTAAATTCAGACAAGTAATAGGGGATTTTGTATGATCTTACAACAAAATTACATCCAAATAACCCCACATAAGACCATTATGATTAACATTATGACAGTGAATATTAAATGACTAGGGTAGTTAAGCATTTATTTCCAAATAAAACTAAGAATTCAAATGTCATTATATTGACAGATTTAAAAATTTGCAGAAAGAAAAACAGTACAGATAACTGATCTCAGATTTTATTCTATCACAAATAATGACATAGTAACAAGGTTCAAAACGAGTCTTAATCACAATATGCAAACCATCACTCATGAACAAATATGAAACCCAACCAAAATTTACTAAGAGACAGCACAAAAAGTAGATATGTATGTTTTAATTACAATTAATACAGTGTGTCAAATGGGTAGTTCTTATAGCTTATGAAGATTGGTTCCTTGTACAGAAAAGATGGCTCTTGTGGTTTGATAAGACTATTTCTACTGGGCACACATCATTGATCTGATTGTATCTCTTCTGTAGGATATCTGTTACTCTACAAGTAAATATATTTATTAAGCTTCAAGTAAAATATGCTTTTTAGTAATTTTTAAGGTGGAAAGCAGAAAAGAAAAAGCTGGCATTTATCTTGTAAAATGTTAATAGCTTAAGCTAGAGTCTGTTTTTAAATATTACTTAATTCTATTCTAAAACCCAATAATGATTTTACAACTCCACTGTTATGATACAGTAGGTGTTTGTCCTTCCCAGATTTAATATTTAGTGTTTTGATTATATGCTACTTATGAATATTGTCAGTAACATGGATTATTATTGTTTGCAGGTGCAAATTTGAATCAGGTGTGCTATAAAGCTGACTGAGGAAGTCAATCATTCTAGGGTAGTGATAAAAAGAACTTTCTTAGATTAAAAAGGTATCAAGTTAACTTGTGTTTCATATCTATATAAAACACATGATGGTAATCCCAAATATTATTTAAAAGAAACCACACACTTATGCTATTATGTCTAGCTTGATGAATTTGTGTGTTAGATAGAAGTTCCAGAATATACATAAACATATTTGTAGTCTACTATATATTCTTTTTTAAAAAGACTCTTTACATTTGTTAATATTGCCTTGTGATCTTTGCAAATAACTAAATTTATTCACACTACTAGAGCATATAATTTCCAGCATCACAAACATCCTTCTCCCCTTCAAATTGCATGCATATGTGAGAAATAGTGGAAAACAATAAAGACTGGTTGAGATACTGACTCTAAAAGATTTAGCTAGGTTTACATACTAGTTAAGATTGGCCTAGGTTCACTATATAAGTCAGACAATTTTAACACCAAAATTTCAATTAGAAGTTACTGAACTTGTTTTATAATAGACCACACACACTTAATACTATAAATTCTAAGTCCATGAATGCCAAGAAACTATTTTAGTAAAAGGCAATGCTCTCCATGATCTGTTTAAATCCTGGTACAGGTCTGATTCAACTTAAGATGTATAAATCCACAAGAAAATATTATTTCTTTCCTAACAAGAAAAGGCCAGAAAACAACTACAAAATCACAACATTTCAAATCTCTCTGAGAACCAAAGTGAAGGGAAAAGTAAATTCCAAGGGATGAAAAACCTTCTAAGGAAAGAAGAGACACATGAACTGTTTTACCTTCACAGAGCACAAGAGTAAGAAGTAACCAGCATAAAAATAAAGGAAAACAGATAAAACATGAATGCATTCTCAAAGACAAAGAATGGGCTCAGGTGAACATTTAGAATTATCTGGGAGCCTCAGGCACAGGTGATTCTGCAATCACTCTGGTTCTTTACTATAAGCCTCCATCTTGTACTCATGAGAAAGATTGGGGGCGGGAAAGGAGATCTGAGAGAGTTCCTGTGCTTGTGTGGGGCACAGACATGAATCTCTGTCCAGTTCTGAAGCTTCTTCTGATATGAATCAAGGCTATAAACCACTAGGTGAAGGGAAGGAATCTCTAGCCTCTACTCCCAGGCAAGGATAAATAGAAGCAAAAACTGTGTGACCCCTGGGAAGGGGCAGAAAACTGGCCCTTCTACTACCACAAGCATTGCCTCAAACAACAAACAACAGTAATCTCCCACACAACGAAGTGAGAAAACCCTCTTCCATCAGTCCCAGGCAACGGTACAAGGTTACTGGTGGAGATGTAGAAGCAAACTTGGCTCTGTTAGAGAGGTCTACTTCTTTTAATGAAGGGGCAGTAAAGTTTCTTCAAATCAAGAATCTCACAGATATAAGATAGTTTGACTGCCATGGGGACCAACAGAAATAGTAACAAAGATCCTTCATCATGATGTATATAGAGAGGATTTAATTTAATTAAAGATTCTCTAAGACTGAAGCTTGAATACAAAAACTTAAGACAATTCTTACACTTACTGCATGCCTCATACAAGCAACAGTAACACCATTGGCAGAGAGAGGGCAGCATTGAAAAATGCCTTCTATGGTGCGGGTGTGCAGGATCTACTGAAATCTGAATATAGAGTAGGTAAATAAAGAAAATTTTACTGACATACTAGCCCAATAGTAAGCAAAATATGTTACTAGCCCACTGTTAGGGAATTTGAAACCTGATGCACTACAGATTGCTACAGCCATAACAACACCAAACCAAACTTAATCACTGTCTAGTTTGACTCAACTCTGTACAGTAATAGCCTGACAGAGGAAGAGGCATGCATCTTTATAAGAATAGGTATGATTTTACTATTTTCCTTAGTCTCTACTGTTCTTTCACACGTGATTCTAGAATTCAACAAAAAAATTATGAAACACTCATAGCAGGGGAATAAAATAAGTTTTTGTTAAGAGATAAAATAAACAACAGAACCAGACACAGTGGTGACAGAGTAAAAAAATCAAAGCCTTCAAATTAATTATAATTAATATATAAATGGATCCAGTGAAAGTAGAGAACAACATGGATGAATAATCATCATGGAATTTCAACAGAGAGATGGAAAATATAAAAAGTGCTCAAATGGAAAGGCTAGAGTTAAAAAGTATGATATTGGTAATGAAGACTTCTTTAACAACAGATGAGGTACAACAGAAGACAGAATCAGCAAACATAAAAGTACATCAGTAGAAATTATCATAATTGAAACTCCAAAACAGAGAAAAATATTAGTGGAAAACAAATAAAACAGAAGGTAATATCAATGAATTGCTGTGCATAAATTGCAGTTTTCCTTAAGTATCACTTCTTCCCTTCTGACATGATGGTGAAATTATAATGAGACATATGAATACTTGGCTAAAGATTAAATTACCAGCCTAGTTTGCATGTAGGAGTAACCATGCAGCCAAATTAGGGTCAATCGGATTTTAGGAGATATTGTATGTGTGATCTTTTAGATCATACTCTTAAAACTAAGGGGAAAGCTTTTCTTTTCCTTTCTATACCCTACTCAAAAGGCTTAAATGGGAGGATTTCCTTGAGGATGATAAACGAACAATTTTATTAAAACCTGGATCCCTGGCATCATAAACTTATCATGTCAGCTCCGGACTACTTATACTCAGCATATAATTATATACACACATATATTTTTTTCAAGATATTTTTATTTGGGATATTATTGTAATGATAAAACATATATTCCACTGAATATGAACCTCCAGCTAGAAAAAGCTTAAAGTTAAATCTGAAATTACTTTATCATTACTGGATGTAAAACTAAAGTGTCACCTCACACAGATAGTCATCAGAAAATACCAAGAGAATGACAAATTAAAGGGAAAATCCTTCTTTTCCTTTCTTTACTCAACAGGCTTAGATGTGACTATTCAAAAATAAGTATTAATTATGACAACAGTGTTTAATTAAAGTTTCAACAAATTCAGGCTAACTAGATAGTATAAAATATGAAACACCAAAATTTTAGCTTTCTAAACACTATTAAGAGAAAGTTTAAAAACTAAGTAACAAATATGTTGTTCCTTCACCATAAAAAAGTTAGGGGAAAGATCAGTTTAGAGAATTGTACACATTTTAAAATGAAAATTTGAATACTATGATAAATAGCATGTGTAAATATAAAATAAGGATGTGTCTACAAAATACTAGATATAAACAATTGTAGATATGAATAATATACACAAATGTATAGTTTGGCAATATATAAATTCCATTAAAATGTTGGTTCTTTGAAGCAATCAATAAAGTAATTTTAGTTTGTTAATAAAACCTAAAATTCTATAAAACTACAGTGAAATACATGTGCTATGTAATGATCTAAATATTGTCCTTTGGAATATTCTTAAGTTTATTGTCAATTTGAATTGAACCGATTATATCAAACTGACAATAAGACTAATAACCTCATTTCTGATTTTTATTTTATTTTATTCATATAACTATGCACTCGCTCGTTAACACAATTATTGACGTTTATGATCTGCAAAGCTCTACATTGTATAAGACAAAACATACTGTATTTCAAAATTTTCCCACATGAGTTACTGATTGATTTAAATATAAATAGTTTACATATTAAAGTAGCTATAAGACAGAAATAAAAATTGTTTTGTACTGGAAATCAGCAACATTTCTTCTCTAACTAGGTTCCATGAGCAAAGATATCATCTCCAAAATTTGAAAAAGATGTTAGAATGAAAAGGTTCAAGCCACAAAGCCTTGGAATACAAAAATAGTGCTTCTGTAAGAAAAACAAATATGTTATAGGACACAGAAAGAGCACTTATTAGGATGTCAGGAAATCCGGGTTCTATTTCTTGCTCTTATACTACTTCTTTATAATCTTGGAGAAATTACTGTGCCTTTGCTTTCTCATTTGTGAGAGGAAGGTAAATTCTAAAAAACCTATATTTTCTTTCTTTCTTTTCTTTTCTTTTCTTTTTTTTTTTTTGAGACGGAGTTTCGCTCTTGTTACCCAGGCTGGAGTGCAATTGCGCGATCTCGGCTCACCTCAACCTCCGCCTCCTGGGTTCAGGCAATTCTCCTGCCTTAGCCTCCTGAGCAGCTGGGAGTACAGGCACACGCCACCATGCCCAGCTAATTTTTTGTTATTTTTAGTAGAGACGGGGTTTCACCATGTTGACCAGGATGGTCTTGATCTCTTGACCTTGTGATCCACCCGCCTCGACCTCCCAAAGTGCTGGGATTACAAGCTTGAGCCACCGCACCCGGCCAAAACCTATATTTTCTTTCACTTCTTTTGTAGCATGTTATGTTCTTGTGTACATATGCATTACATATATGTGCTTAACCATTTGCCGTAGTCCATTTACCCTGGGTATAGACCAAATACCCCAGTATTTTTGCATTTTTATCAGGTAACTTGTGACATTGAAGAGCTTATGAGCAAGCAACTTTCATTCCTCTAACATACTAAATGTTGAATGGTAGTGACTTACCATCAGGTGCTCTTTGAGTTTTTATGCCATTGGGAATGTTAAACAGAACACCTGCTCCTCTGGAACACAGATAATGAGGATCCAAGAGGCAGCTGGAAGTTTAAGAGCAATCTAAAAACACAGAGTAAGCCTAGTGGGACAGAAGTCTTCACTACTGCCATGCCCTAATAAACTAGTCTCACCAGACCCTGAGAGCCCACAAGTTGTTCCTCATACAGATGCTCTAGTAACTTTAAGGAGCTCTGGTTACAGAAAGTCACAACCACAACATGTCCATTGAATGAATGATGAACATCTTAACTTTTCTTGGTGCATTCTCAGAATGTTTATTGCTGTCACTCTAGGGACACTCAAGTTATAACAGAGGAGGCAAACAGTATGAAGTGGAAATAATGGCCCATGCTGTTCTTTTATGCACAAAGAATTTTGTTTCAAGGATATTAAATCTTTTATATAGAAAGGTACACTTTTCAAGAGGAAGGGTGTTAGCATATTTTATTACTCCACTCTCAGACACAGAGCAACACAGCTGCAGAGGGATTTGGCAACTTACCAAAATCAGGCCAGCACCAGAGTTGGGAATAAAGAAAACTCAAATTCTTTTATCATTGAGATATTATATTATTCCAAAATAATGTTACACAAACAACTGTAAATCAAACTGTAAAATCCCAGTGTGAAGACACTTACTTCACAGAAACTTAAAACCTAGGGATGATTGACAAATTCCTTTGTGAAATTCATATTCCCTGGAAATTATGAGAACACACTGTGACTTGAATATTTCAAAAAAGATATTTACTCCTCTCTTTTTTAAACTTATGAATCAATATTCCACTTCATTCCACAAAGGAACTGAGCTTTCATACACAACCAAGTATTATTGGATAAACAGGAGTGGGAAGAGAGAAGAGGGCAAATAAGTTAAACTAAAAGGAAAATGGTGTTCAAATAGTAAAATAAAATAGAATAAAGTAAGTATATGGTAACGTATGTTACAATGCCTGGGTAAACATGCTTGAGACAGCATGAAGGAAATAATGAACAATTACAAAATTACTTCTCTCACAAGATTCACACATAATACTGGCTTAAAAGAAGCACCAGTTTTCTTAACAATGAAGGTTAAACAATATTTCCCCTAGATTAATAGATCCAGTCATTAATTGATGAAGTGGACAAACTTCTTAGAAAAACTACAATATACAATATCCAGTGTCCTGTGAGTTTCTTACAGGCCATAACAGCAGAAGTCACTGGGAACTGATTATAAAATATGGGATGGGCAATGTAGGGGCTATCATGGGTGGTGGGAGTGGAACTCTAAATACATAACTCTAAAGCTCTGAGATGGTTTTTGTTTCACACAAAAACAGATGTTTCTATTAATAAATAATAACAGTTTCTATTCTGAGGCCTAAAAATGGGCTTCAGCGAGGCATCAAGGATTTTTAATATTCAATGCATATTTGGTATGTTTTCACATTTTTTGAGGGAAAATTTGTACCTTCCATTATATTTTTCAGGATCCTTGACCCCAAATTGCCATCTATGTAAAAAAAGAATTTGGTGAAATATTTATCTTGCCATTAATATTTTATTTGGATTATTTTTTAGAACTCAAGTTATAATGTGTTAAGGCAGCAAATTAGTGACTGAAGTTAGGGACATTGGCAGGAGCGTGAAGTACAGGTGTTGCGTTGCTAATTATGTGTATAATTATAGACTTTTGAAACCTTCTGAAGAAAGCAAAAACCTTCTAAGTAAAAGATTGAAAATTATGAAAGGCATGAAGATAGCTAAGAAAATGAGACTAAGTATAAAATGATTGAGATAGACAAAAATTATTAAATTATCTGTGCCTGAGAACAAAGTTAAATAGGAAAAATAATATATCTACCTTATAAATTGTTTTGAGAATCAAATAGTTATTACATGTAAAGATTTTATAATTTACTATATGATAAATACTAGAAACATGTTGTTATGATTCTAATTATTATTACTATTACTACTTTACATTGTGCATCTATGTGGAAAAGCTGAATAACTACAAGTATGTCTGAGATATTTCCCTTTAAATATGCTTTATTTACCTTGCATCAAACAAACACAGATTCTATATTATGTAGCATACTTGTTAGATATTTGACGTAGGATATGATTTGTATCAGAAAATTTTTCTGCACGTGAAATCACTCCAACATTAGAGGTTTAAAACCACAATCACTTTATATTGTCACTAAGTCTATAAGTCAGCCAAATGGTCCTTTCTGAGCGAAGCTGGGCTGATCTGGGCTAGACTTGCTCATGTATTTGAGGTCATAGCAAGTTAGCTGAGTCTGGCTAATCTAAGACGGACTTAATAATAGCTCTGCTGATTTCCCAGTTATTGACTGGGCCAGGGTTAACTAAACCATATGTAGTTCATCATCCAAAAAGATGGCGTTTTCATATGGTGACTCAGGAAATTTCTAAAGGAGAAAACAGAAACATGCAAGTCTTTCTTAGTCCTAAGCTTGATATTGGCAGGAGCCAATGGACATTGGCAGGAGCGTGGACAATGCCAGTCATACCAAATGTAATTGGGCAAACCAAGTTACAAGTCTGAGCTAATTCCAAGAGTAAAGAAACAAACCACAGCTCTTGATGGGAGAAGCTTAAAAGTTACATTGCAAAAAAAAATTGAGACACAGAGAAGAATAGAAATGTCTTAACATTTTTATCATGTACTACATTATTAAGAAGTCTAAAAACTCCCCAAAATGACCTTCCAAAAGTTTGAATAAGCCACTCAAAAGAAAAATATAAATTAAAGTAGTGTAATGACACATTCAATACATATTAGGTGTAAAATTTTTACCCTATGTGAATAAATTAAATAGAATTCATCTGCTATTAGTAGTTAATCAAAATGTTTCTCTTTTAGTGTAAGAAATGTCTGTCACTTTTTAAGGGGTGGGGAGTAGTACTAGGTACTAGAACCAACCATCTGTTCACCTTATGGACCATAGCATATAAAAGAATACATTATGTTGTAGTTTGCCATTACAGAGAGTAACTCATGTGGCTAATCCTAAAGGGCTATTGAGAGTCAATATTATATAGACATTAAGAGTGAAGAAGGAAATCAGACTGTCTAAATTCAAATTCTACTACCTCTTAACTAGCCCTGTAACCATAAGCAAGTCACATAATCTTTCTGAATTTGTTTATGAATAAAATAGAAATGATGGAAATACACATTTTGTGTAAAGTGAATTAAATGATCCAAGTAAACCTCTTGTGCATAGTACAAGTCCCATAGTAAATTATTCAGGAAATATTGGCTATTTTTTACTACAAATATTAAAATCCAATGTAAAAATGAATGAGCCCAAAAAGGTGCTGTGAAATATTATTTGAAATTTGTTATTTAATTTATCATAATAAAATTCTCACTGACCTCAACTCTAAAGTAATATGCAAATTAATATTCTAAAGGACTTAAGGAACCAGCTTATGATGTACTTAGTCTAAAACCAACTCCTGGCTACAAAGTCATAGGACAAGAAACAATAAATAAAATTATTTGCCACACAGTATTAAAGCTATAGTAGTCAAAGAAGATTTTCTGTAAAGAATTTGGAAAGAGGTCATTCCTTCCATTTCTACATGAAAAAACTAAGAAAACTGAAAATCAAGTAACTATTTTGACCCATAGAAAACTGAGTTTCTGGACAAACCACCACCCCAAAATTTGAAGATATATGCAAATCCAAAAAATCATAATAGAGATGTGCTTACCTGGAGAAGAGGCAACTTGACCCACAAAATGATAGGAAAGCTTTAGTGGTCACTTTAATGAATTTCTGCAGGCTGATTTGGACTAGTGAGAGAATGACTCCAACACTGTAATAGTAGGTTATATTTGAAACAAGTGCAAAACCCAGCTGTCTTTAAAGAAGAGGACTTAGAGAAACCCAAGGTGAATATAGGAAAGAAAATAAGAACATTAGATATGGAAAGCCTATAGCACCTATTGCTGCAGCAAACATTAAATAAAGACAAATTTCTAGAGTAATTAACATAAATCCTCACACAAAAAGCTTATTTATCTCTAGTGTATCTTCTAACTGATAACATATTTCTATTATTCAACAAAAATTTACAAAGCATACCAAAGGCAGGAGAAACATTCTGAAAAGACAAAGCAAACATTAGAACCAGGCTAAGATATGTTGCAAATATTAAAATTGACACAAAGGGAATTTTAAATAACTATAATTAATATGTTAAAAGATATAATTGCAAACATGGAAAGACAGATAGCTAAAGTAAGTAGAGATGAAAATAACAAAAAGAATTTTTAGAATGCTAGAAATCATAAACACTATAACATAAAAGAAAAATGTCTTTAATGGCTTCATTGGGAGACTAGACAAAGCTGAAGAAAGAATTAATGAGCTTGAAGATAAATTAATAGCTTTCCAAACTGAAATACAAAGAAAAATTTTAAAAAATCTAAGCTCTGTAAGAAGATTTCAAAGGAGTAACATATACTTAACTGGAATTCCAGAAGGTGAAAAAAGAGAAAATGAAACAGAAAAAAATATATGAAATAATAATGATCAAGTTTCCAATATTAATGACAAACACCAAACCACAGATTCACGGAGCTCAGAGAACAATAAACTGAATAAATTCCAAAAACTACACCTAACATTTTCACCTTAAAACTTCAGCAAACAAAAGACAAAGAGAATGCCTTGAAAGAAGCCTGAAGAAGAAAACAGCTTACCAGTGGGAGAAAAATATAAGAAATACAGTGGACCTCTCATTAGAAATCATGCAACAAGAACACCCAGGGAAAATTCTTCAGGACAGTAGTCTTGGCAAATAATTCAAAAGTACAGACAACAATACAGAGGAAAGTAGACAAATGGAATTTATTTAAACTAAGAAGCTCTGCACTGCAAAAGAAATAATCAACAGAGAGAACAATTTACAGAATGGAGGAAAATATTTACAATCTATACATCTGACAGAGAAGTACTATCCAGAATTTACAAGACATTCCAACCATTCAACAAATATCATGTAAATAAATTCATTAAAAAGTTGGCAAAGGACATAAATAAACATTTTTCTAAGGAAGACATGAAAATGGTCAAGAAGTAAATGAAAAATTATCAGCACCACAGAGAAATCCAAATTAAAACCAAAGTGAGGTATCATCTTATTTTAATAAAAATGAATATTATTTTTAAAATGATGTTAATTAGTGAGGATGTGAAGAAAAAGGAATGCTTATGCACTATTGGTGGGACTCTAAATTAGTACAACCTCTATGGAAAGCAGTAAGGACATTTCTTGAATAACTAAAAATACAAATATTATTTGACCTAGCAATCCCACTGCTAAGTATCTACCCAAAAGAAAAGAAAGTATTACATCAAAAAGATACCTGGACTCATATGTTTATCATGGCACCATCAAGTTAAGTGTCTAATCATGAATAATTGAATAAAGAAACTGTGGTTACCCCTTAAATTTATACCGAAAATGAAAATGTATATATACACAACAGAATACCATTTTACCATAAAAAGAATGAAAAGAATGAAATCTTGTCTTTTATAGCAACAGGGGTGAAACTAAGGGCAACAAGAATCATGTATCTTAAGTGAAACAACTCACACACAAAAAGACAAATACCCCATGTTCTTACTTTTAAGTGGGATCTAAAGAATGTGTACACGTGGATGTAGAGTATATAATGATAGACAATGGAGACTTGGAAGGGTAGGGGTCTGGGAGGTGAAGTAGATAATGAGAAATTACTCCATAGGTACAATGTATATTATTCCAGTGATAGAAACAGTCAAAGCCCTTACTTCACCATTAAGCAATATAGCCATATAACAAAACACACTTATACCCCATAAATGTATGTAAATAAAATAAAGAAAAAAGAAATTGCACATTAAGGAGAGACTATAGTGAAATATTTAAAATGTTAAAAGAAATTATGCAAATCTAGAATCCTATATGCAGTGAAATTATCCTTCTAGAGTGAAGGTGAAATGAAGACTTCTTCATACAAACAAAAACTGAGGGTATTTATCACCAGCAGAAAGAAATGTTAAAGTATCTCTTTTTAGCCAGGAGGAAAATGATAGAGGTTAGTAACTCATAATTACACAAAAAAAAGAATGCCAGAAAAGAAATAAAGACAAAATAAAATATTTTATTTGTCTTCTTAATTGACCAAAAAATATAACATTGTTTAAAGTGATAACAGTAGCAATGCAATGGGTGATTACAGCATGTGGATAAGTGAAACGAATAAAAGAAATGTTACAAGGAATGGGAGGGAGGAATTATAACATACCTGCAGTACACAATGTGTGATTTGAAGGTGGACTTAATAAAAATTTCATACAGCCATAAAAAAGAATGAGTTCATGCCCTTTGCAGGGACATGGATAAAGCCGGAAACCATCATTCTCAGCAAAGTGACACAAGAATAGAAAACCAAACACGGCAGGTTCTAACTCATAAGTGGGTGTGAATGATGAGAACACATGGACACAGTGAGGGGAATATCACATACTGGGACCTGTAAGGGGGTGGATGGGCTAGGGGAGGGATAGCAGGGGGTAGGGGGATTGGGGACGGATACCATTAGGAGAAATACCTAATGTAGATGATGGGGAGACGCATGCTGCAAACCACCATGGCACATGTATACCTATGTAAGAAACTTGCACCATCGGCACATGTACCCCAGAACTTAAAGTACAATAAAAAAATTACCTATATAAACATTTGTATTCAAAACTCTAAGAAAACAGCAAAAGCATTCATTTAAAACTGATACAATAAGAGACAAGATAAAATAGAATTGTACAAAATGCTTAACTAAACCACAGAGAATAGAAAATAGGTCTTAGCAACAAATATAAAACAGATATAAACATGATACATATTGATCCTAATATCTCAATATTCTATTTAAATATGAATGGTCTAAATACACAATTAAAAGGCAGCGTTTTGGAGGCTGAGGCAGGAGAATTGCTTGAATCCTGGAAGCAGAGGTTGCAGTGAGCCAAGATCACACCACTGCACTCCAGCCTGGTAACAGAGGGAGACTCTGTCTCAGATAGATAAATAAATAAATAAATAAAAATAAAACAAAGACAGCATTTGTCATAGTGGATGAAACTTAAAAAGACTTAATGTTGACATCAAGAAACACACCTTAAACATAAAGGCTTCAATGAATTTCAAAGTAAAAGGAGGGAGAAAGGTATACCATGCTAGCATTAATCGAATGAAATCAGGAACAGCTATATTAACATTAAAAAGACTTCAATACAAGGAAAATTATCAGGCATAAAACAGCATGAAGGTAAATTTTTCAATTTTCTAAGATGACATATAATCCTAAATATATATGTTCCCGAAAATAGAATATTAAAATAGGTGAGGTAAAAACTGAAAGAACAGAAAAGAGAAATGTGCAAATATGCTATTATCACTGGAGAATTCAACACCCCTGTCAGTAATTGATAGATCAAGCAGACAAAAAATCAATAAGCAGTAATTAATCAAAAAAGCACTATCAATCAACTTGATCTAATTGATATTTATGGTACATTTCATCCATCAATGGCAGAATATACATTCTTTTGAAACTTGCATTGAACTTTCACCATGATACTCCACATTCTGACCACAAATCATAAGTTAAGAGCTAAAATGAATATATAACACCATGCACGCATGGTAGCTCATGACTGTAATTACAGCCACTTGAAAGGCTGAGGAGGGAGAATAACTTAGACCCAGGAGTTCAAAGCCAGTAAGGGCAACATGGCAAAACCCCATCACTAAAAATAAATGAATAAGTGAATAAATAAATAAATAAATAAAAAGAATATAAACCACTCAAAGTATGTTCTGAGGACACATGGAATTTAACTAGAAACAAATTAAATTAAAAATGAACAGGACAATGACTAGAAAAATACTCAAATATTTAGAAACAAAACAATGAACTTCTGAATGGATGAAAAAAGAATTCCCGACAAATTAAAACACATTTTGAAATAAATGAAAATGAAACATAACTCTTTACAATTTTGTTAAATGGTTCCCTTTTAAGTAGCCCTTAAAGAAAAATTTATAGCAATAAATGTTTACATTAGAAAAGAAGAAATATACAAAATCTGTAACCTAAGCATTTACCTTAGATTATTAGATCAAGAAGAGCAATGTTACAAGGTATGGAAGGGAGGAATTAGTACAATAAGTAGAACAGTGTGCTTTGAAGGTGGACTTAAAACTTTGTATTCAAAACTCTAAGAAAACAAAACTCCACTTCCTTTATGCCTAAAGGAAATAGAATAAGAAAAATAATAAAAATGAGAGCAAAAATCATTAAAATTTGATAAAAAGAATATGTTAATCAACAAACCCAAATGTTGGTATTTTTGAATGAACCATTTAGCCAGGCTAACCAGGAAAAAATAGAACAAACACAAATTACCAGTATTTAATGAAAGAGAGTGCAAAGACGATTCACCATACCCTGGATACCAGTCTCAGGAGAAGACTCTAAACTTCCATCCATTGCATGTTGGACTATGCCAACTTCTATCACTTTCTGTAGTCTAGTGAGACAGAACACTCACACACATCCAGTTACATGAAAACAGTTTATTACTTATATACTGGCATGAGGGACCACAGAAGCATAGGATTCACATAGCACTGGCTCCTTAAGGTTCAGGAAAAATGCCCAAGGTGAAGTTTTTTATGCATGTACCCATTTGCACTGCAGTTGAGAGACCCCAAAACTTAGCCTTTCCTGGGTTTTATGTCCTAGGCTTATGTGAGTTGCTGAGCAAAAGTATTGTAAGACCTTCCATTCTAGAAGGGACAGGAACAGAGCCCAGACTGTTCTGGTCAGTTCCTCTTTGTCTCAGAATATTTCATTCCCAGCACATTCTTTAGTTAATTTTGAGAATTACAAGTTAGAAAATGTGGATATCTAGGTAAATCTAAGGCCACCCAGAGAACTGTCTTGCAGACAGGTGATCACTACTGATCCCATAGATATTAAAATAATAATGAAGGAATATTATAAGCAACTATATTTTTCTAATTTTAATAAATATTAAATGGACCAATTTTTTAAAAGACACAAAATACTGAAATTTACACAAGAAGAAAGAGATAACCTGAATAACTTTCTATCTATTAATAAATTAAATTAATAATAACTTTCAAAAAAGAAACCATCAGATTCGGTTTCACCAGTGATTCTACCAATTTTTAAAAATAAAATTTAAAAACACAAAGTAAATGAACAATTAAGTTACAAAAAGAAATGAATGAACCTTAAAAGCATGTTGCTAAGTGAAAAATAATCTAATATAAAAATGGCTATACATTATATGATTCCAGTTACAAGGTGTTCTGGAAAAAGTAAAACTGTAGGGCTGGTAAAAAGACCAGTGTCTGACAGGATACTGAGGAGAACATAGGAAGAGTTAAGTAGAAGATGGAACACAGGTGATCTTTTTACTGTGAGGAAACTAGTATAATACTGCAATTGTGGATATATGATATGAATTTTTCAAAATCCATTGGATTTACAGCATAGTGAATCTTAAAGTATGCAATTAAAAATATATATATATTATAGAGATTATAGGAATCCCAGGACAGAATACAGATGTGATAAAACAATCTGATTGTATTACAGACATATTATAGACCATCATTGAAGGGGTGGGGAAAAGACACTGACTTATGTAGCTTTGAAAATAAGTGGAGTTTGTAAAATTAAAGACAAAAGCATGTGTATGCAAGTATTATACTCTAGTTGATAATGTTGCTCCTTTTTATGCTACAGGTTAACAATTCTGATACTGTTATGCACATATACTTGAACTGAAGATTTAAGTAAGCCTTTGTCTGATGGGAGGAGTCAAGTTTTTCACTATTGAAGTGGGAGTTATAAATATTTAGGTTTAGTAACCATCCATATCTATATCAAGACAAGCAAGGAGAAGAGACTAGAATGATCCAGGTAATGCAATAGGGTTGGAGATATCAGTATTAACCCATGGTTAGCTTAATATAGGTATAGATGGTTACATGAAGTTTATATGTAAAGTTTACATGAAGTTTATATGTAAAGTTTATATGAACTTTATATTTAAAGAATATTTATAGATACATGTACTTACATGGATTCATATATACACACATATTCCCTTCCTTTCAGCTTAGAGAACCTAGAAGCAATGAGATCGAGAAGCAATGAGCACATCTTATACACAGATCATGGTTTCTAATACTATTCTATTCTCCAATTAAAGCAAACAAACAGATATCCTTGTAGAAATGGATAATTCCAGGACTAAGTATATCACATTTACCCAGAGCAATAAGTATACGAGGTGAGCCTGAACCATCCTGTAGCACCAAAAAATAAGGATGTGCAAGAAGAAGAACATGATGATGACAATGAATAAGAGAGAAAGAAGAAGAAGAAGAAAGAATAAGGAAGAAGAAGAATGAAGAAGGAAAAAGAAGAGAGAAAAAGAAGAACAAAGAAAAGAAGAGGAGGAGGAAGGAGGTGAAGAACACACACACACACACATAATTGGTGGGGGTGGATAGACTGATAGACAAGGAAGCCAACTGAAAGGGCTTCTGATGGCCAAAGCTGTGGTAATTTGGGAAATAAATAAGTAAATAAAAAATAAACTAGTACTGATGAAAATTCAAAGTATAAAATAAATATAAGTGAATACATATTTATATAATAAATTATCAAATCATTAAAGAAATAGGGGAAAAGAGACAAATCTGTGCTGAATTCCAAGCAGATTATCTAAGGACACCCCCTTAAATGAATTATAACTCTCACCTTCTTAAATGTGAGCTGTGCATAGTGACTTCCTTCCAAAAAATACAGTTTGGAAAGGGATTAAAAGATGCACCTTAACAATGCACAAACAGGAAAAACACTACTTCAGCAGGTAATAAAAGTCAACATCAAGAGCTATAAATTATGTTGATGGCATACAGCTTTGATATAATGGATGAAAATAGCAGTTTACATCTGCAATCTCCCTCCCCAGTTTTCATAACTCTAATCTAATCATGAAAGAAAAATTAGATTCCAGTAGAGTATATTGGGCCATTCTTGTGTTTCTCTAAAGAAAAATACCTGAGGCTAGGTAATTTATAAGAAAAAGAGGTTTAATTTGCTCTTATCATTCTGCAGGCTATACAGTAAGCATGACACCATCTCCACTCAGCCTCTGGGGAGACCTCAGGGAGCTTTCACTCAGAGCAGAGTGTGAAGCAGAATCAGACATGTCACATGGTGAGAGGAAGCAAAAGAGGAGCAGTGACATGCCACCTACCTTTAAACAACCAGATCTCTCTCAAGAACTCACTCACTACCACGAAGATGGCACCAAGACATGAAGGATCCACCTCCAGGACCCAAACAGTTCCCACTAGATCCCACCTCCAACACTGAGAATTACATTTAAATAATGAGATTTGGGTGGAGACAAAAATCCAAACTCTATCAGACAGGCATCTTACAACAGACCTCACCAGCACTCCCCTAAATTCTCAAGGTCATCAAAAACAAGACAAGTCTGAAAAACTGTCATACACAAAAAGAGCCTAAGAAGATATGACAATGGAATGTAATGTGATGTCCTGGAAGGAATTCTAGAGAACAAAATGAAGTAAAAATTAAGAAAATCTGAACAAATTATTTTATTTAATTAATAATAGATACTCCCATTTTACTTTAAAAAATAGGATTACTTCAGATGCTGTATTAAAAATACACTGAAAGGGCCAAGGAAAGATGTCAGAAGGCCTTTTACAAAAATAAAGACATTTTAGTGAGTTGACAATTAAAAGTAGACAAAGGTGGTCAGATTTGGGGTATATTTTGAAGATAGTGTTAACAAGATGTGTTAGTCCATTCTCACTTTGCTCTAAAGATATACCTGAGACTGGGTAATTTATAAAGAAAAGAGTTTTAATTGTGTCACAGTTCAGTAGGTTGTACAGGAAACATAGCAGCTTCTGCCTCTGGAGAGGCCTCAGGAGTCTTTCAATCATGGCAGAAGGCAAGGGGCAAGGAAGATGTCACATGACAGGAGCAGGAGCAAGAGAGAAGGGTGGGAGGCACTACATACTCTTAACCTCTTTCCCATCTGCACTGAGGATACTCACCAGTGGCACTTGTAGCTGCAGTGCTTGCCCCCAGATAACTTCACCACAAAATATATTTTATTGTTATTTTCACATCACTCTAGTATATTGACTTTGGAAACAAAAGGCATCATTCTATTTATAGCATTCTGCTTTTAATAGTGGTATTTCCATTTACAAAATATAGTAATTCTTGATCACTGAACATATCAAATTTTAGAAAACATAGCATTCCTATATGTGATGTTGACATCATTCTCAATTGTTGGCCATAGATTCGTGTAATGAACCCGATTTTTCCAAAAGAGATGATTCTGATGTTATTTCTCTTTAGAAATCACTCCAAGAACAATTTTTACATTTTATTTTCACATTAAAAATTAGTCAGGTTTGCTTCAGCTTCAAAGAGCATGTTTATATAAAATTAAATAAGCACTGCCAGCAATTTGCACTTTTATTTTTCTTAAACAGGAAAAGGGTTAAATGACCAGGTCTCATGAGAACTCACTGTCATGAGGACAGCACCAAGGGGATGGAGGTGCTAAACCATTCATGGGAAATCCACCCCCATGATCCAATTACCTCCAACCAGGCCCTACCTCCAACACTGGGGATTACAATTCAACATGAAATTTGGGTGGAGACACATATCCAAACCATATTACAAGATTAGCAAATAAAAAGATTGAGTTGCCATTTACTAAGCTGGAGAACACTGTGAGTTCACAATGAAATATTAATTCAGCCATAAACAGGAGCAAATTACTGATACAGCATGCCAGAAGCTTGGCGACATTTGGCTAAACAAAAGGAGCCAGACACAAAGATCCACATACTATAGCATCATATTTATATGAAATTTCTAGAATAGGCAAATCCATAGAAACAATAAGTAGATTAGTAGTTACCAATGGCAGATGAAGGACAAAATTGGGGAATGACTGCTAATGAATACAGGATTTCTTTTGAAGCCAATAAAAAAAAATCCAAAATTAGATAGTAGTAACAGAATATTGGTGGCATTAAAAGTGTAGGTTTTGGATATATGTTTGATACACGGGTTATAAATAAGGGAGTCGAGAATGTAAGTGAAGATACAAGAAGGCAGCTAAATATCTGATTCTTGAATTTAGGGACTGACCTGAACTGAAGATGTAAATGTAAATGAAAATGTAAATCAGTGTTTTCAAAACCTTGACACAGAAGGGAGTCATCAAGAATCAAGAGAGTAAATGGAAATAGAAAAGGAAAGTGATCCAATGACTGAGGCCTTCTATACACCCACATGAAAAGGTCAGGGACAAGAGATGTAGATAAAAAAGAAGAAGAAGAAAGTGTAACTATTAAAACATCTAGAAATCAAATGGGGATAGAATTATCAACCATGTCAAATACTACAGGAAGTTTAAATAAGATTAAGTCAGAATTCACACCTGGTCATAAAAATTTTGTTAGAGGGTACTGGTGAATTTTATTGAAATAGTTTCAGTGAAGATGTGTGACATAGTTTGAATATATGCCCCTGACAAATTTGATGTTGAATTGTAATTCCCTGTGTTGGAGGTGGGGGCTGGTGGGAGGTGTTGCGTTATGGAGGAGGATCTTTCCTGGACTGTGCTTTCCTTGTGATAGTGAGTGAGTTTTTGTGAGATCTGGATTTTTTAAAGTATTTGGCACCTCCCCCATCGCTTTTGCTCCTGCTTTCATCACATGAGATGCCTGCTCCCCTTTCACCTTCTGCCATGATTGGAAGCTTCCTGATGCCTCCTAAGAAGCCAGGAAAAAGTTGGTGTTGTGCTTCCTGTACAGCTTGGAGAACTGTGAGCCAATTAAACTTATTTTTTAAATAAATTACCCAGCCTCAGGTATTTTTTTATGGCAGTGCAAGAATGGCTTAATACAATGTAAGAGAAGAATACTGATTAGAAAGATTAAAGAAACAATGCTAGAGGAGGAATGAAGAGAATACTAGAAAACTTTTTCGGGATTTTGCATTTTAAAGGAAAAAAAACTGGGGGAAAAAGAAGAAATCCAAAGGAAATTTATATTTTCATTTGTTGATGTTGCCACTGTACACAGGGAAACTAAAGAACAATTGTAGAGTGATGAGAAACGTTGAATTGAAAATAGTGCAATTGCAAGAGGGAAAAGATAAAATGCTAGAACATGTTCTTGAGTAGACTTGAGGGGATGGGATCTCATGCGCACTTGAAGAGCTACCTTACAGGTATACAAAGAATTCATTTGCAGTAACAAGAGGCAAGGGAGAGTCTGTGGGCATAGATGGGTAAATGTGGTGAAGGGGTAAAAGTTATCTTTAAGTTTCTCTAGTTTTTACATGATGTAAGTAACATGCTCATCAGCTGAGGGATAGTAGAATGATTTTAGAAGTCTATGAAAGAGAAGAAAGTAACACATTATCGTCAAGAGTGGGAGATTAATTGACTCAGGAAATATGAATGCCAAACCACAATCATTATCCTGATCATGAATCTAAGATGAGACAATCAGCATGTATCTGTATTTTTTTTTGTTTTTCAGCCATGTTCAGTTAGAAGAATGTATGCATGGCATAGGAGAAAATTTGATTTTAACTCAGGTTGTGTTTTAGTCAAGAGAAGAGTTTGAAGCAAGGGAAGTGAGGATGTAATCAAGGAAGCAACTATAGTACTAAATTATGGAATTTATGATAAATAATAGGAAAGAGAGACACACATGTCAAAAGATAAGATCAGTGAATTTTGCACTTACTTGGTCAGAGTTTTATTAGATTTGGGCTATGAGAGAGAAGGACGTGGAAAGACAGAACAGGGTGGTCAGAAGAA
Organism: Callithrix jacchus; assembly: GCF_049354715.1. Taxonomy (NCBI): domain Eukaryota; kingdom Metazoa; phylum Chordata; class Mammalia; order Primates; family Cebidae; genus Callithrix; species Callithrix jacchus. Next base: position 109,919,645 of record NC_133505.1, on the reverse strand, counting down.
TGGGATGCTTCACAATGAGATTATAATGGGAATGTAGTTATTTTTAATGACAAGGTCTAGAACATGGCATGAAGGTGAGTGGCTGATGACAGGATTGCTGAGGCAGAGAAGATTGAGAAACAAGAGGCTAGGGGATTGGAATAAGAATCTACATTGATTTTGAAATCTCCAAAAATAATGATCTAGGTTGGATTAGAGTAGTACAGTCATGGACCAAAATCATTAAGAAGTGAAGAGGTGAGACTAAAATGAGAAAGGAGGCAGTTCAGGGTAAGTAGATGACTTTATGACAAGGCATGATAGTAATAACGTTTCATGTCAAGAGCATCATGCAGCTGGCTTTTAGAGATAAGAGAAGGAGAATTGTTGGAAGTTGGAAAGAGGAACAAGAAAAAGACCATCCTATCTCTAAGCCCAAAGTCCAAAAGACGCAGCAAGGAACATCCACTACCTAGAAGTGATGCAAAGAAGCAGTGTCTTTAGAAGACAGACGGGTTTCAAAAGTGAAAACCAAGAAGGGGAAGAAAATTTCACAGAGGAGAGAGATATATGATTCAAAAACACAATGAAAGTGTTTCAAGATATGCAAAAGGGAATTGCACAGAGCTCTGTCAAGATTAGAGTCTATTGGAAGACAAATAGTATGGTGACCTACACAAATGAAAATAATGGGCATGATAAAACTGGTCTTGAAAATTGCAAGGCTGAGAATAGGCCTGAGAAGTGAGGGTACATGGATAGGGCAGTTGGCTTCCAACATATGTGCTCCTTCTTGATCCCTTCTAATGATGTTGTTTATCGGTGTGTTTAATTGACTTTTAAATCATCCATACAATAAATTTAATATTAGAAGACTCTGAGCTAAACTGAAATCAGTCAGAATTGTTCTAGCACTACAAATCTGGAAAATTAATCCTACTATTAATGAGAATCTAGGCTTTTATGATCTCATATAGTAGAGGCCTATTTGCTAATTACATTCTAGAATCTGCTTTAAAAAAATAAATTGTATTTTAGTGCTATCATCTCTAAGTTTAAAAGATCAAAAAGAGAAAAAATATTTGTTTTCAGATCAGGCACCTGCTGCTTCCAATTCAGATACTGGGTAAACAATTGGAAGTGAAGACAGCAGAGTGAAATGTACTGTGTTCTAACCTACCTAATTAACAACAGTCAGTTCTGAGCAACCTTATTTGGATCTCCTTTTCTTCATCGAGCTGACCAGGGTCTCCTTCAAGGCAAAATGTGTGAGCCATTAAAAAAAAAACTTCAAACAACAGATAAGCATTGAAGTCTTTGAAGAAACTGTGAACACCCTCTGGGGAGAAAATTAGACTTGTGAACTTAAAAAATGGCACACAAACATTTTTACACAAAACTAGAGACAGAGGTCAACAGGGGTATTTCCAACTGAAGATTGCCTGTAGAGGAAGAAATTAGTTTTGAACATCAAAAATAAATGAACAAAGGGAGCAGAAAACAACATTAAATTAGGGTCCTTTCCTCAAGTAAAAACATCTCCTAACCCTCCCCCTACACAAACACACTAATCAAACTTTCTTATTAAAAAAAAAAATCTCTTCAACTAAGAAAATCAAACTATAGGCAACCATAATAAAAAAGAGCTGTTTTTATAAGATCTCTATATTGTTGCTCAAGTCAAAGTAGCTAATTCTGACTGATCTCATTCTTAAGTAGATAAGCTTTATTATTTTATTTTCAGTTTATTCCTCATACTAGTAATTTATCACTTTATCATTAAATTTCAAGTTTTAAGTATAGATGTAAAGTCTTCAGACAGCGTAATTGATGCCATTTTGTTGCCATGATGAAAGGCTTTAGGTTTATGTCTGCCACAATCACAGACCTCTAAGGAATGTATGTAGAGGGACCATTCAAAGCAAGTGCTCTCTTTTTATTACTACAAGGCTTCCTGTAAAGCCTGGGCAAGTTTCTTCTCTGTTGGTTGCTCCATAAATTAGGAAAATCCTTTCAGCCTAGATTATAGAGATGGTCTCAAATATTCTTGATTTGAGGACCCTTGTATTTGTTTGCAAGGGCTGCCCTAACAAATTACTACCAACTGGGTGGCTTAAAAAACAGAAATCTGTTGTCTCACTTCTGAAGGCTACATGTCTGAAATCAAGGTGTTGCCAGGGTTGGTGCCTACTAAGGGCTGTGAGGAAAGGCTCTATTCCAGGACTCGTGGCTTGTGGCGATTAGACCATTTCCCTTTTCTATATCCATTTACTCTCAAGCCTCTCTCCTGTTGGCTTAGCCACAGGATGACCATCTTCTTCCTGTGTCCTCACATAATCTTCCTTCTGCATGTATATGCATCTAGATTGCCTCTTTTTCTAAGGACACCAATCTTACTGGATTAGGACCCATTCTAATGACCTTAATTTAATTTAATTACATATTTACAGCCCTATCTTCAAATACAGTTACATTCTGAGGTATTGATGTTTAATGCTTCAACATATGAATTTTGGAGTAATATAATTCAGCTCATAACAACCCTGTTAAAGAAGTTTGAAAAATGTGCCACCTCTCCTTCTCATATTAACATTGAATTTTTCTCATTATGTTTAAAGAATGTACTTTCTACTATATTTTACTGAAATTATATATATAAAATTGTCAATATAATTTTTTTAAACATAAGCAATAAAATATATAATAACAAAACAATTTTTAAAATGCATAATCTTCCTTTTTTAATATTTAAATTTTATTTTAGGTTCAGGGGCACATGTGCAGGTTTATTACATAGGTAAACTCATTAGTTGAGGGTTTGCTGTATAGAATGTTTTAGTACTCAGGTATACCTGAGTACTAAGCATAGTACCTGACAGCTTTTATTTATTTTATTCATTTTTTGTTTTGTTATGTTGAGATGGAATCTCGCTCAGTCACCCAGACTGGAGTGCAATGGCATGATCTAGGCTCACTGCAACCTCCGCCTCCTGGGTTCAAGTGATTCTCCTGTCTCAGCTTCCCGAGTAGCTGAGACTACAGGCACCTGTCGCCACACATAGCTAATTTTTGTATTTTTAGTAGAGATGGAATTTCACCATGTTAGCCAGGATAATCTCAATCCCCTGACCTTGTTACCTGCCCACCTCAGCCTCCCAAAGTGCTGGAATTACAGGTGTGAGCCACCACACCCGGCCCTAGCTTTTATTTTTTTCTGAGCCTCTCCCTTCTCCCACTCTCTCCCTCATGTAGGCCTCAGGGTCTCTTGTTCCCCTCTTGCTGTCCACGTGTTTTCATTATTTAGCTCCCACTTATAAATTAGAACATGCACTATTTGGTTTTTCTGTTCCTGCATTAGTTTGCTAAAACTAATTACCTCTAAATTCATCCATGTTACTGCAAAGGACATGATTTCATTCTTTCTATGGGCTGCATAGTATTCCTCAGTGCATATGTGCCAAACTTTCTTTATCCAGTCTACTGTTGAAGGGCATTTAGGTTGACTCCACGTCTTTGCTATTGTAAATAGTTTTGCAATAAACATACACGTGCAATTGTCTTTATGATGTAACTATTTATGTTCATTTGGGTTTATAACCAGTAGCAATATTGCAGGGTCAAGTGGTAGTTCTGCTTTTAGTTCTTTGAGGAATCACCACACTGTTTTTCACAATGGTTGGACTAGTTTATCTCCAACCAACAGGGAATAAATGCTCCTTTTTCTCTACAACCTCACCAGCATCTCTTATTTTTTGACTTTTTAATAACAGCCCCTCTGACTGGTGTGAGATAATATCTCCTTGTGGTTTTGATTTGCATTTCTCTGATGGTTAGTGACATTGAGAATTTTTTTATATGCCAGTTGGCCACATGTAGGTCTTCTTTTCAAAAGTGTTTGTTCCTATTCTTTGTCCACTTTTTAATAGGGTTGTTTGTGGTTTTGCTTGTATGTTTGTTTACGTTCCTTGTAGATTCTGGGTATTAGACTTTTGTCAGATGTATTCTTCGCAAATACTTTCTCCCATTCTATAGACTGTCTGTTTACTCTCATGACAATTTCTTTTGCTTTGCAGAAGCTCTTTAGTTTAATTAGTTTTGCTTTTGTTGCAATTGTTTTTGATATTTTTGTCATAAAATCTTTTGCCATTTCCTACATCCAAAATAGTATTTCCTAGGTTATCTTCCAGGATTTTTATAGTTTTTGGTTTTACATTTAGTTCTTCCATCCTGAGTTGATTTTCGAATGTGGTATAAGGAAGGAGTCCATTTTCAATCTTCTGCACATAGCTAGCCAGTTATCCCAACACCATTTATTGAATAGTGAATCCATTTTTCATTACTGTTTTTGCCAGCTTTGTCAAAGATCAGATAGATGATTGCAGGTGTGTGGCTTAATTCTGGGCTCTCTGTTCTGTTCCATTGATCTATGTGTTTATGTTTACCAGTACCACACTATTCTGGTTACTGTAGCCTTGTGGTACAATTTGAAATTGGGCAGTGTTATTCCTCCAGCTTTGTTCTGTTGGCTTAGGATTGTCTTTGCTATTTGGGCTCTTTTTTCATTTCTTATGAATTTTAGAACAGATTTCCTAGTTCTATAAAGAATAGCATTGGCATATTGATAGGAATAGCATTGAATCCGTAAGTTGCATTAGGCACTATGGGCATTTTAACAACATTCATTCTTCTTATCCATAAGTATGAATTGTTCTTCCATTTGTTTCTGTCATGTCTGATTTCTTTGAGCAGTGTTTTGTAATTCTCACTGCAAGGAATTTTTACCTCTCTGGTTAAGCTGTATTCCTAGGTACTTTCATATTTCTGTGGCAATTGTGAATGAGATTGTGTTCCTGATTTCACTCTCTGCTTGGGTACTGCTAGTGTATTAAAATGCTACTGAGTTTTGTACATTGATTCTGTATACTGAAACTTTGCCGAAGTTGTTTATCAGATCAAGGGACTTTTGGGTAGAAATTATGCGATTTTCTTGATATGGAATCATGTCATCTGCAAACAGGGATAGTTTAACTTCCTTTCCTCCTATTTGGACGCCTTTTGTTTCTTCCTCTTTCCTGATTTCTCAGACAAGGAATTCCAATTCTATATTGAATAGGAGTGTTAGGACGGGGCATTCTTGTCTTGTTCTAGGTTAAGGGAAAGGCTTTAGGCTTTTGCCTATTCAGTGTGATGTTGGCTGTGGGTTTGTCATGGGTGGCTCTTATTATTTTGAAATATGTTCCTTTAATGCCTAGTTTATTGAATGTTTTTAATGTGAAGGAAGTTTTTTGTCAAAAGCCTTTTATGCATCTATTGAGATAATCATGTGCTTTTTGTCTTCAGTTCTGTTTATGTGATGACTCACATTTATTGATTTGCATATGTTTAACCAACCTTGCATCTCAGAAACAAAGCCTACTTGATTGTGGTGAGTTAGCTTTTTCGTTTGCTGCTGGATTTGGTTTGCTAGTATTTTATTGGAGATTTTTGCATCTATGTACATCAAATATATTGGCCTGAAGTTATATTTGTGTGTGTGTGTGTGTGTGTCTGCCGGTTTTTGTATCAGGATAATGCTGGCCTTAGAAAATGAGTTAGGGATTAGTCTTTCCTCCCCATAGTTCTAGAATAGGTTCAATAAGGATGATATCAGCTCTTCTTTGTTCAGTTTCGCTCTTGTTACCCAGGCTGGAGTGCAATGGTGCGATCTCGGCTCACCACAACTTCCGCCTCCTGGGTTCAGGCAATTCTCTTGCCTCAGCCTCCTGAGTAGCTGGGATTAGAGGCACGCGCCACCATGCCCCATTTTTTTGTATTTTTAGTAGAGATGGGGTTTCACCATGTTGACCAGGATGGTCTCGATCTCTTGACCTCGTGATCCACCTGCCTTGGCCTCCCAAAATGCTGGGATTACAAGCGTGAGCCACCGTGCCTGGCCTATTTAAATATTTTCTTTGTTTACCATCCCGAATATCTCAGGTTGTGGGAAAAGTGTAAAATTATTTGGGAAAATGGGAGAAAGGAGAGTTAGAAAGAAAACCAGCATGATGCTTCTATCCCAGGCTCTTCAAGAAAACATGTAGAAGTTGAGAATATGGAAATAGACTTCCTTAAATCTGTGTCTGATCACCCACTGGAAAGTTTTTATATGACACCAAAAGTATGGTTACCCCTTGTGAAGACTGTTTGTATTAGTCCATTCTTGCACTGCTATAAAGAACTGCCCAAGGCTGGGTAATTTATAAGGGGAAGAAATATAATTAACTAACACGTTTGCATGGCTAGAGAGGCATAAGGAAACTTATAATCATGGCAGAAGGGGAAGCAAACACATCCTTCTTCACATGACAGGAGGAGCGAGAAGTGCTGAGCAAAGGTGGAAAAGCCCCTTATAAAACCATCAGCTCTTATGAGAACTCACTCACTATCATAAAAACAGCATGGAGGTAATCAATCCTATGATTCCAATACCTCCCACTGCTTCCTTCCCACGACACATGGATATTATGGGCACTACATTTCCAGATGAGGTTTGGGTGGAACACAGCCAAACCATATCACCATTTTATTAGTAGAAGCCATAAATGACTTCTATGTGCCTTTTTGCATGGAACACACTCTGGTCTTGCCTGCTTTTCCAGAGCAAGCTTGGATCAGCAGGGAAGGATTGCTCACAAAATGGGGAAGATTATTCCCATGAACAAAGCCATGAGATACACTTTGCTTTATCAGTTATGTGCTGCTTCAAATGAAAGAGATGAAAAGTCAGTACAGTGAAATATAATAACTTATAGGAGACAAGACTGGGGACAAGGCCAATCAATAGGACAGAAAATAAGAGGTTTAAAATTTGTTCCTGCTACTTCCAGTACCCAGGATTGGCTTGTCCTTGTACCTTCCTCTGGGAGAATGAGTACAGAATAAGTGAATGGAACCTTAGGAGTTGCTACCAGCAAACTAGCATGCTGCTAAAACAAACCAACCCTGTTTAAATGCTGCTATCAGCAACAAGCTGTTTGACCTACATCAGGTTACTACTGATCATCTTTTCTTCATCAGAATAATGTGGATAATAATAGTATCTGTCTTCATATTTTTGGTAAGGCTCAAATAATTTAATGCATATGCTCTCCACAATGTTTGGCATACTGTAGATATTCAGTCAATCCCAGCAATTATTATGGTGCTCATATCTACATATTGAAATTCAATTTATATTTGTAGTCTCATTCAAAGAATAGCTCTTCTTTAGAGCGACTACCATCCTCACTCCTTCCCTTAGCTAGTCAATCTCCATTTTAAATGCCCATTTCAGTTCAGTTTACTTTTGTGTGAAAGACAGAGGAGTGAGTAAGTGAGGCTGATACAAAAGGAGTTTCAGTTTCAGGTTGGTTTTTGTGTAAGGGAAGGGTGAGTTTTTCTTCATACACATTGATTTCAACTTTTATTTTAGATGCTGAGGGCACATGTGCAGACTTGTTACATGGGAATGTTGCATGATGATGATGTTTGAAGTATAAATATCATCACCTGGTTAGTGAGGATAGTACCCAATAGGCAGTTTTTTACCTGCCTCCTTCAACCTCTAGTAGTCTACAGTGTCTATTATTCCCATATTTATGTCCATGTGTGCCCAAAAGATGCAGGAAATCTTTTGATAAAATCCAACATCTCTTCATAAAATCTCTCAACAGACTAGGCAAGGCATTAAAGGAATACACTTCAAAATAATAAGAACCATCTGTGACAAACCCACAGCCAACATCAAACGGAATGGGCAAAAGCTTGAAAACTTTGAAAACTGGAACAGGACAAGGATGTCCCCTCTCACCTATTGAACATAGAACTGAAAGTCCTAGCAAGAAAAATCAGGCAAGAAAAAGAAATATAAAGCATCTAAATAGGAAAAGAAAAAGTCAAACTATTTGTCTTCACTGATGATATAATTCTATGCCTACAAAACCTCATAGTGTCTGCACAAAATCTTGATCAGACAAACAACTTCAGCAAAGTTTCAGGGTACAAATCATCATACAAAAATCACTAGCATCTCTATATACCAACAAAGTCCAGGCTGAGAGTAAAACCAAGAACACAATCCTGTCTAATAGCCACAGTGAAAATGGAATAATTAGGAATACAGCTAAGCAAGGAGGTGAAAGCTCTGTACAAGGAGAACTACAAAACATGTTTACTTTAAATTTCCTGAATCAATTGAGTTATCACCTGAAAGTTACAGTGATATCAGGTTAATCTTTGACAAGGAAAGTCCATTTTTCGACAACACTTCAATGTCAACAGATACAATCTTCCTAAGGGACGTTTATCTGGGGGTGTACCCAAAGTGAAACAGTTTACATTAGTATTTTTGAAAATATACTCTTCTTCACCTTACATAATGAATAAATGCAGGGAGAAGAGGAAAAAGTGAGTGGGAATAAAAGAGGGAGAGGCAGAAGGAGATACATATTTTTTTAGAATGCCTGACAAGAGTATTTGTCAGATTTGTATTTTTAGATCATTATGTCAATAAGGCAAATATTTTCAATCTCATTATATCCTTCAATCTACATGGAACATTAGATTCACGTCAATCCCTTCCAGTATTTTGATAGCAAGATCATGTACACATTCAAAATAAATATTGCAATGAAACAATTCAGAGTGGCATTTCACAAAAGGCATAAATTTAATAAAACAAGATAACAGTGATAAGGAGTTAGCAACATTTATGACCATTTGCATATATTAGTTATTTTGCCAGTTGTTCTTTTTAATCATGGAGATACTGTAAGAAAAGTTAGATACAATTGTAAGAAACAGCAATGAAATTTCAAAGTCGAATATAAAGCCAAATATTTTCTACATGCTTTTATTTAATTTGTCTTGCTATTATCTAGTTGAGTGCTAGGCTAATTTAAAACATAATGTAAATTTTTGAAAATGTAGAAATGTCACCTAAAATACAAGTATCCCACATGGGCCTAAGAGGTTTATGGCATATTGCCATGTTTCTGTCCATTCAAACAAGATAAGGAAAAAGACAGAGAGAGAGAGAGAGAGAGAAAGAGAGAGAGAAAACACATCTGGCCTATTTTGACCCAGGATCTTGTGCAAGGATCAAGTGAAAAAGGTGAGCTAAAGTTATTAAGTGATCAATTTTACCTGGAGCACTTAGTAGCAACTAAAATAAAGACATTTTCCTTTCCCTCTTAAAAATTATCTTCAAATTAAATATGAATTTAAATATATGATATAACCAATTTCCTTCTGAGGAAAACTAAAAGGTAATTTTCAATTTTGATGTTCTTCCTTACTCATCTTTATTTTGATGACCAATGCCCTGAGCTTATTTTTGATTATATGTTTCTTTCTATATCATATTTCAAAAAGTTTCTTTTTACAGTCTTCTGAAATACTGCATGGAAGATTCAAATATGTCCCAAGCAGGCACTGAAGTTTTAATGCATTTTTATGGGAACCAGTCTCAGCCCTTCCAATACATCATTTATTTGTCCAGAAGGATGTTAGTGGAATGCCTTTCTATTTACAGCTTTGTAAACAAATTGTTCCTATACTGCAAGTATGTAGAATGTTTTACAATTTTCTATTTAATTTATCAATGTCATACAAGTATTAAAACGCATGTTGTACATCTGAATCTTCATTGGGAATAAATCCATCATATTTGCTAATCTAATCACTTAATGAATTAAGTTCGAATGGACCATTTTAATTAATGCAAGCCTTTCTGAAGTCCAAAACAATGTTATTGTTACCACTTTGATTAATGCTCTCTTGATACAGGTTAAATAAAAATGCTTGCTGCCAGTGTTTATAATTCTAACCCCACTACTTGGAACAGCACACAGCACAGGGTAAGCAATAAATGTAAGTTGAATCAAGATACTGCAACTTGTTTTGTCTTTTACAAAGGATAGTTATAATGAAGTTCTAGCATTGCCTTGTTTTTTAGGTATAGAAGCTAATGAAGTAACTTCTAATACGTGCAAAGTGAAATGGAGAAGTAAGGCTAAGAACTTCATGGCCTAAATTCTCTAGATTAATGCATAAGGTAAGATTTCCATGAATAAAACTAGATAACTTATTTATTTAACAACATGACCTTATACAGGTAGGTAATTTTGAATTTAGTGACACATGTACCAATTCCTGCTTCACTTGATAAAAGTATCATTGCTCTTTCATTTCTTAATCAAAAAAATCACTCATATGATTTGGTGTTCCCCCATTTGCTTCTTTTCAATGCAATCTTCATTTATTTCAGATACTTGATATTTAAAATTCTAAATTTAAATAGTTGAAATTGTTCCCTAGACTTAAATAGTAGACTGAAACTGCTGCAAATGTCCTAATTTGGAGAATTTCATTCTACCTAGCTGAAACTCTCATTTAATTTTATTGTGTAGAATAGGGATTAGGAAACTACTGCCCATGAGCCAAATCTGGCTGGAGCTATTTTTGTATGGCCCATTAGCTAAGAACTTTTTTCTAAGTGGTTGAAAAAAATTAAAACATGACAAATGAAAATCTTAGAAAATTCAAATTACGGTGTCCATAAATAAAGCTTTATGAGAACATAGCCTCACTAATTTGTTTATATATTGTCTATGGCAGCTTTCTCTTTTTTTTTTTTTTGAGACAGAGGTTCGCTTTTGTTACCCAGGCTGGAGTACAATGGCGCAATCTCAGCTCACCACAACCTCCACTTCCTGGGTTCAGGCAATTCTCCTGCCTCAGCCTCCTGAGTAGCCTACAGGCACGCACCACCATGCCCAGCTAATTTTTTGTATTTTTAATAGAGAGGGGGTTTCACCATGTTGACCAGGATGGTCTTGATCTCTTGACCTCATGATCCAACTGCCTCGGCCTCCCAAAGTGCTGGGATTACAGGCTTGAGCTACTGCGCCCAGCCAGCAGCTTTCACATAACAAGAACAGAGATGAGTAACAACAAAGAACACACATGTCCTACAAAACCTAAAATATCTGCTCTTTATCCCTTAATGGAAAAGGTTTGCCATCTCCTGTTGTACATGATTTATCTCCACTTTTTATCAACATTACAGTATTGCTGTCCTCTTTAGAAGTTGCCTTTGTTCAAACTGATGTAATTTGTGTCATGTTCAGTAAGATCAGAAGATAGGTTGCACTGCTGCAATTACAATGGCTAGCCCATATTTGCATTTCATCATTAAAAGAATTCTAAACAATATTTCTCAGATTTTTTACACCATTTGTTCTTTGTGATCAATTTCTGTAATGCCAAATATAGGGACCTATTTCTAGCCTAACAATTTTCCCAATAACAGTCTGTTAAAGGCTTAAAGGCTCTATATCACAATTTATTTAAGTATTTTTTGACAAATATTGGCCGGGTACCATAGCTCACACCTGTAATGGCTCCCAGCACTTTGGGAGGCCAAGGCAGGTAGATCACTTGAGGTCAGGAGTATATAAGTTTTTTGGACATCTTGTCACCTACCCTCCCTCTAGTCCATTGTCTGTACTTCAGCTTGAAGGATTTTTTTGATTTTTTGAGACAGTGTTTCACTCTTGTTGCCCAGGCTGGAGTGCGATGGCATGATCTTGGTTCAGAGCAGCCTCCACCTCCTGGATTCAAGCGAGTCTCCTGCCTCAGCCTCCTGAATAGCTGAGATTACAAGCATTTGCCACCAGGCCCAACTAATTTTTTATTTTTAGTAGAGACGTGGTTTCTTCAAGTTGGTCAGGTTGGTCTCAAACTGTTGACCACAGATGATCCACCCACCTCAGTCTCTTAAAGTGCTGGGATTACAGGTGAGAGCCACCATGAATGGCCCAAAGGATCTTTTAAAAATACAAATCTGGAAGATGGCTGTTTAGGAACAGCTCAGGATTGCAGCTCCCAGTGAAAGCACAGAAGGTGAGTGGACGCCGCATTTCCAGATGGATCTTTATTGCCCACAGACCAGTAGATTCCCGGGTGGAGGAGACCCACGGGTTGCCAGCGTGGCTGTTTTGGCTGGCACGACTGTTTTGCTGGCACCCTGGCACGGCAGTTCTCCATACAAAACACACTGGTCTGGTTTCCCTTTTAAGCTGGCAATTGGAGCTCTGGGTAGGCAGATTTGCCCATTCATCTGATTAAACAGGGGACTCAAACAGGGAGCCAGGCCAGGAGATTCCCAGGCAAAAAAGCACCACGAATCACAGCGCCATTGTTTCAGCCAGCGCAGTGGGTCACCGCATGGAACATCACACAGATTCCAGCGCCTCTTCAGCAGGCAACTGGAACATTTGGAAGAGAGTCAACCATTCAACTTAAAAAAAAAGGCTCTGAGGCAGGGAGCTAGGTGATCAGGCTCAGCAGGTCCCACCCCCACAAAAACAAAAAACCCCAGCAATTGGAAAAGCTCAGGGTAGAGAGTTTCACGTCAAGCACAGCTGAACCTGGCAAGGTGCAGCTCTGTGGGGGAAGGGCATCCGCCAATACCAAGGCACTCCACCCTTACAGAGGTAGTCTGCCATTGCTGAGGCAGCCTGCTGGTTCCGAAGCAACCCACCATAACAGAGAGAGTCCACCATTACAGAGGCGGGCCACCATTGCCGAGGTAGTTCTAACCACACTCATATAAACAGGACTGCAGGGAAGTTCACACGGCAGCAGGGTGGATCCCACAGCAGCTCAGCAAAGCCTCTGCAGGCAGACAGGGACTAGGCTGCCTCCTTGCTGGGCAGGGCAGCCCTGAAAATAAAAGGCAGCAGCACAACGGAAACTCATAAATAAAGCCCTAATTCCCCAGGACAGAGCACCTGGGGAAAAAAAGGGTTTTATGAGTGCTGCTGCAGCAGACTTAAGCGTACCTGCCTTGCAGCTCTGAATGAACAACGAGCTCTGAATGAGCACACAACTCAGCACTTGAGCTCCTATAAAGGACAAAATGTCTCCCCAAGCAGCTCCCTGACCCCCGTATATCCAAAGAATCACCTCACAAAGGAATGATCAGACCGACATTTGGCGGGCATCATTCTGGGACAAAGATAGCAGAAGAAGAAACTGGTAGCAACCCTTACTGTTCTGCACTGTTGCAGGTGATCCCCAGACAAGCAGGGCCTGGAGGGGATCTCAGCAGTCCTAAAGCAGAGGGGCCAGACTGTTAGAAGGAAAACTAAGAAACAGAAATAACTTCATCATCAACAATCTGGACATCCACTCAGAGACCCAATATGAAAATCAGCAACTACATAGACAACAGGTGGATAAATCCACAAAGTTGGGACAAAACCAGTGCAAAAAGGAGGAAAACACCTGAAACCAGAACACCTCTCCTCCTCCAAGGGATCACTACTCCTCACCAGCAAGGGAACAAAGCTGGATGGAGAATGAGTGTGATGAAATGACAGAATGAGACTTCAGAAGGTGGGTAATGAGAAACTTCTATGAGCTAAAATAAGATGTTCTAACTCAATGGAAAGAAACTAAGAAGCTTGAAAAAAGATTTGACAAAATGCTAACAAGAATGGACAATTTAGAGAGGAATCTGAGTGAATTGATGGAGCTGAAAAACACAACATGAGAACTTCATGAAGCATGCATAAATTTCAACAGCCAAATTGACCAAGAAGAAGAAAGGATATCAGAGGTCGAAGATCAACTCAATGAAAGAAAATGAGAAGGCAAGATTAGAGAAAAAAGCACAAAAAGGAATAAACAAAGTCACCAAGAAATATGGGACTATGTGAAAAGACCTAATTTACATTTGATAGGTGTACCTGAATGCAACAAAGAGAATGATTCCAAGCTTGAAAATACTCTTCAGGATATTATCCAGGAAAACTTCCTCAACCTAGCAAGGCAGGCCAATATTCAAGTCCAGGAAATACAGAGAACACCACAAAGATATTCCTCAAGAAGAGTAACCCAAAGGCACAAAATTGTCAGATTCACCAGGGTTGAAATGAAGAAGAAAATGCTAAGGGTAGCCAGAGAGAAAGGTTGGGTCACCCACAAAGGGAAGCCCATTGGACTCACAGCAGATCTCTCAGCAGAAATCCTACAAGCCAGAAGAGAGTGCGGGCCAATATTCAACATCCTTAAAGAAAAGAACTTTCAACCCAGAATTTCATATCCAGCCAAACTGAGCTTCATAAGTGAAGGAAAAATAAAATCCTTTGCCAACAAGCAAGTACTCAGAGATTTCATTACCACCAGACCTGCTTTACAAGAGCTCCTGAAGGAGACACTACACATAGAAAGGAACAACCAGTACCAGCCACGCCAAAAACATACCAAATGCTAAAGAGCATCAACAAAATAAAGAATCTGCATCAGCTAATGGGCAAAACAGCCAGCTAGCATCAAAATGGCAGTATCAAATGCACATATAACAATATTACCCCTAAATGTAAATGGGCTAAATGCACCAATCAAAAGACACAGACTGGTAAATTGGATAAAAAGCCAAAACCCATTAGTGTCCTGTATCCAGGAAACCCATATCACATGCAAGGATACACAAAGGCTCAAAATAAAGGGATGGTGGAAGATGTACTAAGCAAATGGAGAGCAAAAAAAGCAGGAGATGCAATTCTCATCTCTGATAAAATAGACTTTAAAGCAACAAAGATCAAAAGAGACAAAGAAGGACATTACATAATGCTAAAAGGATCAATACAACAAGAAGAGCTAATGATCCTAAATATATACAGACACAATACAGGGGCACCCAGATACATAAGGGAAGTTCTGCATGACTTACAACGAGACTCCCACACAATAATTGTGGGAGACTTTAACACTCCACTGTCAATATTAGACAGATCAACCAGACAGAAAATAAATAAGAATATCCAGGACTTGAACTCAGACCTGGAACAAGCAAACCTGATGGACATTTACAGAACTCTCCACCCCAAATCCACAGGATATACGTTCTTCTCAGCACCACATCACACCTACTCTAAAATCGACCACATAATTGGAAGTAAATCACTCCTCAGCAAATGCAAAAGAATGGAAATCATAACAAGCAGTCTTTCAGACCATAGTGCAATCAAGTTAGAACTCAGAATTCAGACACTAACTCAGAACTGCACAGCTTCATGGAAACTGAACAACTAGCTATTGAAGGTTGACTGAATAAACAATGAAATGAAGGCAAAAATAAAGTTCTTTGAAACAAATGAGAATGAAGACACAACATACCAGAATCTCTGGGACACATTTAAAGCAGTCTCTAGAGGAAAATATATAGCAATAAGTGCCGACATGAGAAAAAGGGAGAGATCCAAAATGGACACCCTATCATCAAAATTGAAAGAGCTAGAAGAGCAAGATCAAAAAACCTCAAAAACTAGCAGAAGACAAGAAATAATTAAGACCAGGGCAGAACTAAAGGAGATAGAGACACACACACAAAAAAAAAACCCTTCAAAAAATCAATAAATCCAGGAGCTGGTCTTTCGAAAAGATCAACAAAATAGACAGACCACTATTCAGATTAATAAAAAAGAAAAGAGAGAATAACCAAATAGATGCAATAAAAAATGATAAAGGGGAAATCACCACAGATTCCACAGAAATTCAAAACATCATCAGAGTATATTACAAACAACTCTATGCACATAAACTAGTAAACCTGGAAGAAATCGATAATTTCCTGGACACTTGCCTCTTCCCAAGCCTAAACCAGGAAGAAGCCGATACCCTGAGTAGACCAACAACAAGATCTGAAATTGAGGCAGCAATTAAGAGCCTACCATACAAAAAAAGCCCAGGTCCAGATGAGTTCACAGCCGAATTCTACCAGACACACAAAGAGGACCTGTTACCCTTCCTTCTGAAATTATTCCAAATAATCCAAAAAGAGGGAGTCCTTCCCAAATCATTTTGGGACCAACATCATCCTGATACCAAAACCTGGCAGAGACTCAACAAGAAAAGAAAACTTCAGGCCAATATCCATGATGAACATAGACACAAAAATCTTCAATAAAATACTGGTAAGCTGACTGCAACAGCACATCAAAAAGCTTATCCACCATGATCAAGTAGGATTCATCCCAGGGTTGCAAGGCTGGTTCAACATACACAAGTCTATAAATGTAATTCACCACATAAACAGAACCAAAGACAAAAACCACATGATTATCTCAATTGATGCAGAGAAGGCCTTTGACAAAATTCAACAGCCCTTTGTGCCAAAAACCCTCAATAAACTCGGTATTGAAGGAACATATCTCAAAATAATAAAAGCTATTTACAACAAACCAACAACCAATATCATACTGAATGGGCAAAAACTGGAAGCATTCTGTTTGAAATCTGGCACTAGATAAGGATGCCCTCTCTCACCACTCCTTTTCAATATAGTACTGGAAGTTCTAGCCAGAGCAATCAGGAAAGAAAAAGAAATAAAGGGTATTCAAATAGGAAAGGTGGAAGCCAAATTGTCTCTATTTGCAGATGACATGATAGTATACCTAGAAGACCCCATCGCCTCAGCCCAAAAACTCCTGAAACTGATAAGCAACTTCAGCAAAGTCTCAGGATATAAAATCAACATGCAAAAATCACAAGCATTCCTATACACCAATAACAGACTTAAAGAGAGCCAAATCAAGAACGAACTGCCATTCACAATTGCTACAAAGAGAATTAAATACCTACGAATACAATTAACAAGAAATGTAAAGGACCTCTTCAAGGAGAACTACAAACCCCTGCTCAACAAAATAAGAGAGGACACAAACAGATGGAGAAACATTCCATGTTCATAATTAGGAAGAATCAATATTGTGAAAATGGCCATACTGCCCAAAGTAATTTACAGATTCAACACTATCCCTATCAAGCTACCAATAACCTTCACAGAACTGGGAAAAACCACCTTAAACTTCATATGGAACCAAAAGAGAGCCTGCATAGCCAAGTCAATTCTAAGCAAAAAGAACACAGCAGGAGGCATCACACTACCAGACTTCAAACTATACTACAAGGCTACAGTAATCAGAACAGCATGGTACTGGTACTGAAACAGAGAAATAGACCAATGGAACAGAACAGAGGCCTCAGAGGCAACACAACATGTCTACAACCATACGATCTTTGATAAACCCAACAAAAACAAGCAATGGGGAAAGGATTCCCTGTTTAATAAATGGTGTTGGGAAAACTGGCTAGCCATGTGCAGAAAGCAGAAACTGGACCGCTTCCTGACACCTTACACTAAAATTAACTCCAGATGGATTAAAGACTTAAACACAAGACCCAACACCATAAAAACCCTAGAAGAAAATCTAGGCAAAACCATTCAGTACATAGGAGTAGACAAGGACTTTATGACCAAAACACCAGAAGCATTGGCAACAAAAGCAAAATAGACAAATGGGACCTCAACAAACTCCACAGCTTCTGCACAGCAAAAGAAACAGTCATTAGAGTGAATCAGCAATCAACAGAATGGGAAAAATTTTTGCAGTCTACCCGTCTGACAAAGGGCTGATATCCGGAATCTACAAAGAACTAAAACAGATTTACAAGAAAACAAACAACCCCATTCAAAAGTGGGCAAATGATATGAATAGACACTTTACAAAAGAAGACATACATGAGGCCAAAAAACATATGAAAAAAATGCTCATTAGAGAAAAGCAAATGAAAACTACATTGAGATACCATCTCCGCCAGTTAGAATGGCTATCATTAAAAAATCTGGAGACAACAGATGCTGGAGAGGATGTGGAGAAATAGGAACACTTTTACACTGCTGGTAGGAGTGTAAATTAGTTCAACCATTGTAGTAGACAGTGTGGCAATTCCTCAAGGACCTAGAAATAGAAATTCCATTTGACCCAGCAATCCCATTACTGGGTATATATCCAAAGGACTATAAATCATTCTGCTATAAATAAGGACACATGCACACGAATGTTCATTGCAGCACTGTTTACAATAGCAAAGACCTGGAAACAATATAAATGCCCATCAATGATAGACTGGACAGGGAAAATGTGGCACATATACACCACGGAATATTATGCAGCAATCAAAAATAATGAGTTTGTGTCCTTTGTAGGGACATGGATGAACCTGGAGATCATCATTCTCAGCAAACTGATACAAGCACTGAAAATGAAATACCACATGTTCTCACTCATAGGCGAGTGTTGAACAATGAGAACACATGGACACAGGGAGGGGAGAACTACACACTGGGGTCTGTTGGGGGGGATGGAGGAGGGACAGCGGGGGGTGGGGAGTTGGGGAGAGATAGCAGAGTGAGAAATGCCAGATATAGGTGAAGGGGAGGAAGGCAGCAAATCACACTGCCACATGTGTACCTATGCAACTATCTTGCATATTCTTCACATGTACCCCAAAACCTAAAATGCAATTAAAAAATCATTAAAGTACTGCCCGCAAAAAGTTGTTGTGAGGACAAATGAAATGTCTATAGTGTTTGTCACAGTATTTTTCATTCAAATTGTAATAAACATCATCATCATCTCAGCCTAAAAAAAAAAAAAATCTGGTTTAACTCTGCTTTCCTTAAATTTAGTCAATAGACACCATTTGTCTTCAAGATAAAGTACAAACCATTAGCAGAAATCAGTTTATTCTTTTGACTTAAATATGACATTTTTTAGAAGGTATCCCCTATGTCTCAATATTGAACTGGATCAGTTCTTTTATTTGTAAGCATGTATCACCAAATCATTACTCTAGTTGTCACGCTTCCTATATTTAGTTATAATTGCCCAATAGTTCTTTGCAATCCTAGTATAACAGGAATCTTTAAATTCAGAGACTCGTTTTCTTTATACTCAATTCACTGTTCATCCTGAATAGTATCTGAAACAATATTTAATCTACACCAAAGTTATTTGTTAATTAAATTTTTTTTTAATTTTTTATTGGATTTTTTAGGTTTTGGGGTACATGAGCAGAGCATGCAAGACAGTTGCGTAGGTACGCACATGGCAGTGTGCTTTGCTTTGCTTCTCCCCTTCACCCACATTTGGCATTTCTCCCCCTCCCACTGGCCCTCCCCTTTTCCCCCCAATAGACCCCAGTGTTTAGTACTCCCCTTTCTGTGTTTTACACTGTTGGTGGGAGTGTAAATTAGTTCAACCATTGTGGAAGACAGTGTGATGATTCCTCAAGGCCTTAGAAATAGAAATTCCATTTGACCCAGCAATCCCATTACTGGGTATATATCCAAAAGACTATAAATCGTTCTACTGTAAGGACACATGTACACGAATGTTCATTGCAGCACTGTTTACAATAGCAAAGACCTGGAATCAACCCAAATGCCCATTGATGATAGACTGGATTGGAAAAATGTGGCACATATACACCATGGAATATTATGCAGCAATCAGAAATGATGAGTTTGTGTCGTTTGTAGGGACATGGATGAATCTGGAGAACATCATCCTCAGCAAACTGACACAAGAACAGAAAATGAAACACCGCATATTCTCACTCATAGGCGGGTGATGAAAAATGTTAATTAAATTTTTAAATCACATTTTTGACAAGTATAAAAAGCTTAGTTAGGCTACCAAATGAATTATACCAGTTTTGCTTTTCAGGACTGAAGCTATCTGGTTAATGTAACTCTCCTACATTTTATAAATAATTGATAGTCATCTGTTTAAAAATAGTAGGAAACAAGTCAGGGAAATTAAAATTCTATGTGGATCTTGTCTTGAAATTCTAATCTTTTCTAAAGTGAAGTAACTATTATATTGCTAGTGAATTAAAGAAAAGAGATCATTTCATAATCTTAAGGTTATAGCCTAATGCATGAAGTTTAATTTTTTACTTCCCTAGGTCAGGGTGAAATGATGTGATTACATTTCATGTGAAACCTAAAATTAGCTCAATCCAACATGTTCTTTTTGAAAGGGTGAAAGGAAAATGATGTAATGTTTTGTTTGTCATATTTAATTCTGCTGGTAGTCTTCGTAATGACATATCTTGTGATTTTGTGTTTGAAATTTTACAGAAGGAAATAGAGCATTGAATGGCCTATATACAGTTGATTTTGTTAATCAAATGAGTAGAGAAAAAAAGCTTAAACCCTAGAAAAAATATATTCTTCATATTTCACTGTGAAATAGGGTAATAAAATGTTCAAATATATGCATGATTATTTTTGGTGATTTGAAATGGGGTGTGAAATAACCTGATTTCCTACCGTGATGTTGCACTTGAAATAATAAATGCAAATAAATGTGAATAATAATTCAACTACTTATACTCAGTTTTCGAAATTGATACCTATTCATAACACTAATATGTCCAATGAAATAAAATGAATATCCGCTCGTAAGAGAATTTTTTTAAAGTAAAAATATAAACTCCAGGTGAAATAAGACATTAATCTTCTTTTTTTTTTGAGATGGAGTTTTGCTCTTGTTACCCAGGCTGGAGTGCAATGGCACAATCTCAGCTCACCACAACCTCCGCCTCCTGGGTTCAGGCAATTCTCCTGCCTCAGCCTCCTGAGTAGCTGGGATTACAGGCAAGCACCACCGTGCCCAGCTAATTGTTTTTTGCATTTTTAGTAGAGACGGGGTTTCACCATGTTGACCAAGATGGTCTCGATCTCTTGACCTCGTGATCCACCCACCTCGGCCTCCCAAAGTGCTGGGATTACAGGCTTAAGCCACCGCGCCCGGCCCGACATTAATCTTTTTATCTTTTCCTTTTATCATTACATTTGCATCAAATTAAGAGTAATACATTTTTAAAATATTATTGTCCAATTTTATATACTAAATACCAAATATATTTCTAACTTAGCAATTTTTTATTCTCAGAAATTGATATATTAATTAATAATAATAGGCAAGGCACAGTGGCTCATGCCTGTAATCCCAACACTTTGGGAGGCTGAGGTGGGCAGATCACCTGAGGTCAGGAGTTTGAGTCTAGAATGGCTGACATGGTAAAACCCCATCTCTACTAAAAATACAAAACTTAGCCGGGGTTGGTGGTGGGTTCCTGTAATCCCAGCTACTCAGCAGGCCGTGGCACGAGAATTGCTTGATCCGGGAAGTGGAGGTTGCAGTGAACCAAAATCTCGCTATTGCCCTCCAGCCTGGATAATAGAGTGAGATTCCGTCTCTAATAATAATAATAACAACACTGTAATAAAAAATGCAATATAAAATATAGAGAGTAATATTTCTGAGAAAATTCTGCCCTGAGCTACTATTTTCTAAATAACTATGTGGGTGAAGAGTTGATTAATGAATTTTCCTGTGTGACTTAAGTAAAAAATTGTTTAATGCAGTTTATTTTACTTTTGGTAGGTGTGTAGGAAGAGAAAGAGGGAATAGAATGGTTTGAAACAGTGAAGATGCAGGTTGTGAAATGGTGAATGAAAGCAGCTTCTTGGGCATCAGAGAGTTAATTTCATTCCCAAGTGCTCCTTGATTATTATTTTTGATTGAAATAATTGTAGATACACATCTTTTTCTGGAAATGATAACATTTTGCAAAACTATAGTACAATATTGCAACCAGGAAGCTGACATGTATACAAGCCCTTGAATTTTATGAAAGTCTCTAATACAATTATTTTATTCAGCAATCTATTTTCTCTTCCATCTAGTTTTCTGATGTAACCAAGATTAAACAGTATTTTTTGAAATTAACGTAATTGATAACTTGTAATCATTTTATTTGGAAATTATTACTTATACATATTTACATTACCAACTGCATACAAATCACAAAACATAAAAAAGTTCTATCTATGTATTATTTATGTTTGTTATACATATTTTATATATATATAAAATATTGTGGCATGAGAAATTAGGTAACCTAATGTATGTATGTATGAATATACATATTTGGTGCAATCTCGTAGCATGAGAAATTAGGATGCTACAAGATTTGTTTCAGATAAATAGATAGGTGTTATAGGACTGTCTCTTTAGGGTTCTTGTTACACAGCTAGAAAAGGTTAGGCTCACAGACACTTTGAAAGGTGAAAAGGGGCTGGGTTTATTGGATGAAAAGGAAAAAAAAAAGATAAATAGGGAGTCTCAGTAAAGAGAGAGTCCTGCTAGCTGTTTTTCTGCCTCACAGATTCAATCCCACCCCAAAACAGGAGAGGCCAGGCTCCTCCCTACCGCAAAGGGGGTGAGCTTATGGCTCCACCCATCCTCCCAGTGCACAGGCTGGTCAGAATTTATGGTGACAATAATCACCATAACTTCAAACACTAAAAACATACTGTCTTGGGAGAGACACAGAAAATTATATAAAATTTCTGACCATTTGGAACCTAGGATTCTAGGCTTAGTCAAATTGGATCTATTGTCTGGGAGAATAGAAGTATTTTTGTATATAAAAGTCTATGTATGCATGGATTCAGGGAAATGATTATGCATAGAACCATGGAAATAATTCCTAAAGAATATGTACAATAAAGAGAAGACAATATGAACCTCAGAGAAGTAATTGGGAACTATAATTATTTGCAAAATATTAACAAACTTATGAGTATAGAATATTAAGATGTATTAAAGTATTGTGTTAAAGAGCATGGAAACTCAGCCAGACTGATAATTGGAATTCAAGCTTTCCCACTAATTATCTGTGTGCCCTTGGACATGTTTCTTAACTTCTTTCTGGCTCAGTGTCTTTATTTGTAAAATGGGAAAAATAAATGTATTCACCTCATAAGGGTATTATGAGCATTAAGTAAATTAGTACTTGTCAAGTGATTAGAACCATTCCTGGCAAATGATAAGCACTCAATAAATGTTAACTCTAATTATTTTTAATGCAAAAGTTAATAACAATTTTTAACTAAAACTGCAGGTACTACAAAATAGGACTTATTTGGAATAGAGAGAAGATAAGTTTAGGTAGCACTTTTCTAATGTGTTGCTTTTGATATAATAGATAGCATGGATACCGCTTAACTTTTGTCATTACTGGAAATATATAGAAGTGTGTTAAAAATTTAGTCTGAGTCAATTCCTGTTTTTTGTAACCAAAGAAACTACTGCAGTTTCTCCTTGTCCATCTCCAGAATTACCTTTTCCTTTATGATTCATTCTTTAGCATGCTATTTCTAAAAACATATTTGGGGAAAATAAATGACTTTTGGTAAAGCATATCAGACACTCTGTGTGTGTGTGTGTGTGTGTGTGTGTGTGTGTGTGTGTCTGTATGTGTGTTTATGTCTATAAAAAACCATGATTGTTTAGAAAAGTTTATTTAGTATTAGTTTCTTTTCTGATCCACAGTATTCATTTTATTCAAATAAATAAAAATATCAAGGGAGATATGAATTATTTATTTTTTTCATAAGAGATCATAGCTTTAAAAGACTGAGGTTACTAAAATCTTACTTTATACATCTTTAACAATTTATTTTCCTATAAATTAATATGCAAAGTCTTTAGCATAGCACATAAAATCATTCATTTAACCCTATGTAATTTCCTAGCAGCCTCTACTGTTACTCTCTTGTAAACTTCATTAAAAAACTATATTAATCATGTCATCTTGCTTTTGTGCCTTGGCTCAAGATATTCATTCAATCTAAAAAGCCCATTCCCTTCCAAAAAACATGTTGATATGTGTACATACATATGTATACATACGTTGTAGTTATACATTTTAACTCTGTGTAAATGAATTTCAACATCTTCTCTAAGAAGGCTTGCTGGATTTCTTTCAATCAGGAATTATCAATAGTTCTATGAACTTTATTGGAGGAGAGGGATCAGGGTTAATAAGTTAAGCACCATGCATGTGCATCACTCCTAACAAACTAACTTGTTGCCAGGCACTGTAAGAGCTCAAGACTTCACTGACTATATTATGCCACATCAATGAGATTTCCTTCTTGTAGATGTTCCCCTAGAGGTGGGAGAACAAACCAAAACACTACTCCATGTTACTCTTATTCTCCCTTCATTGTAATGCTTTCATCCTTAGGCTCTTTCTCTTTTCTTACCTACTTAGTCTCCACTTCCCTGTGTGAAGAGAGAAACTTTTTCCCAGAAATTAATAGTTGCCCAGTCTATCCTTGGGATTGAGACTGTTTATGGACTCAAGTATTATGAGTTGCTAGTATGATCCTTCTCTCCTTGTCAAGTTTTAGTCGTGGTTTATTTCCCAGAGTTGTAAAAATTATTTATCTAACAGTGTAAGAGTTAATCTCCAAGTCCTTTTCAGGACCACATCTAAGATTAGTGTTTCCTTTGCAGGTATAAGATTCAGTACTTTGAATTTTAAAAATGTGTCTCTTATTCCTGAACTTAAGCTCCCGTATCAATTCCTTTTTGATTAGCTTAAAGTTGAAAGTTGCTCTGTTTAATCATTTCTTCCTCTTATTTTGGGGTTTATGCCACATTTAATTTTGTTTCAACATTGGACAATAACTTTTTTGTACTCTCGTTCAGTTCCTTTCAGATGGGGTTATTGATTTTCTTTGTTTTCCCTTTAATTTTCCCATTAATTTATACTTATTTTCCTTTTAATTTAATTATATTATATATCTAAGTTCTTGATTTTATTCCAGTGTATTGGAGTTAGTTGTTAAAAATATGTGTCCAATCTGGTGTATTGGCTTGCAAGCCTTTTTAGTGTATTTTTAATGTTTCTATAACAGCTCTTCATTTCTGACATGATGAAAGTAAAAGTAAATCTTGCATCCTCCTATAAAATGAGAAGGCAAAACAATCTGACTTTTTAAAATGTTTTATTTTATTTTCAATTGACATATAATAATTGTACATATTTATGTGGTACAGCGTGATGTTTTGATACATACATACAACGCATAATATGCAAATTACCCTGATCTGCCTTTTTGATCCTGTACACCAATAGTATGTATGGAGATTTAAAGAAGAGAAGAGTTCCCACCAATTGCCCTTGAGATCTTACCCATCCTCAGAGAATCACAAAGCTACTGGCACAGATGTTCTCCAGTTTGAATGGTAGTTGAGAAAGAATTTTCTATGACCCTAAGTTACAGTAGAAACACCAGTCCCAGAATTGTGTAGTGTGAAGGGAGATGAAGCGGAGCACCATACTGCCATCTCTGTTTCTCCTTGGTTTCTCCTGGCTAAGCTACTTTTCCAGTGTCTGCCATGGCACAAGTGCCTCACACTCTGGGCAAAATACATTCTTTAAGACAGAAACATGTCAGAAAGATCTAGGTTTATCAGAATGAGTACTCACATGGAAAAACCAGTTTAAATTTTTTAAAAAGCTTAATGCAAAAATTTTTGGCAGGTGTTTCTTCTTCAATCAAAATAAAAGCCAACCTCAGAAGAGAAGTCCATAATTGCAAACCTATTGCATCAATTAAAAGTGGAAACACTAGCTGAGTCATGAAGTGATTATTTTATGCTGGCAGTGGATCTGCACTCTTTGTATGCATTTCAAACATTTGTCATGCTCTTCAGTTATTATCCCGTCAATGTACTCAGCACATTATAAGCAAATGGGTGACAGGAAAGCAATTAGAGATTTAGTATGTATTGCTCTGCACTGTTCTTTATTTCCATTTTTCTTTTATTTGCTTATATGGTAAAGTAAGGGCACAGCCTCTCTAATGCCGATCTACTCCATAAATGATGGTGAGTGACAGATTTTTCTTTGAGGTAATATAACTGTTATTGTTGTTTTTATTTTAACACGTATTTTTCAATTCTCTCTGACTTGTGCACTGATAAATATGGCTTATGGGCAAGCACTCACACTCTATTATTCATTGACAGGGCACATAGAGATAGGGACTTAATGTCAGATTCTTAAATAAAGAAGAGTACTATTTAATGGGAAAAGCTGACACAGAGACAATTTTATTTTAAGTTGCAAAACTGCGTGTCGTCATTTCTTTCTTTCTTATTCCTGGCTTCAAGGCAAAATAATTTGAAGTCTATATATTTCTTTGAAAAATGGTGTGCTTAGGAATTTTACTTTATTTATTATTATTTTTAGATAGGGTCTAACTCTGTAACCAAGACTGAGACTCAAAGTGCTAGGATTACATGTGTGTGCCACTGCACGCATCAAGGAATTTTAAATGTCCATTTACTGGCCTCCTAATTATGGGTGCTGAGATTAAATTTGAATAGGGCATTGCATAAACTGGTCTCAGAAAAGTATTTTACCCAGTACAGATGTCCACTGTAGTGGCCCAGACTGCACTGGAAGTTGGACCTTTCATGGTGCTCTTTCTTCTCGATTCTCTGTAGGTAATTCTCGTTCCAATTTCTCCAAGCCTGATGAGTCAAACCAGGAGGCCAATTTCTTATCATCTTATTTTCCTGTAGGATATTTTTAGAGAAGTTGGGCTTAATCCTAGTATTTTGCTTACGACAGAGTTTTGTTAACACCCATGCCCAAAATAATGTGATAGCCAGGTGTTTGTCATCATTTCTGTGTACTTATTCAAATAATGGATTCTAAATAAAGAGACCAAATATTAACCAGCAATGGGGCTGCAGGTAATTTTTTTCTTTAGATTTTTTTGTTTTATCATCATATTGATCACATGTTATAGAGTAGAAAAATAATTTGAGATCGTAATCAGCATTTTCTCCTCCTTTCCCTTCCTGTATCAAGCACCTATGCTCAGGCTATCACTAATATTAAGGAGGAGCTATCAGATCTGTGATGGAGAATAACAACACAAAAGCTTTTGCTTCTATAAAGAAGAGCCTAAACTTTAAGCACAAGACCCCAAATTTTTATTTCATAGTCACAAAACTAGTTGTTTTTGACCTCCCACTTTTTCAACCTCTCCTCTCAGCCTCCCTCCCATCTGTCCCCATGTGAGAATTGTGCAAACTTTTAAAAGAGTGAGAATTTTTGGAAGAAATGGGAAATAGATAAAGTGAGTGAGAGGCATCCTCATCCTCCGCAGACCACCTCGCCCTGAAGGGTTGTCAGTGTAGACAATCCACTATAAATTTGGAATCTTAGGGGACAGGGGCCTCCTTTCTCTCTCTTAGTTTATGCCTTTGAGGAAACTCATGACCTCTGAAAGAAGATCCTAGAGACATGAAATGTGTGGCAGAGTAGCAATAGTGGAGTGAGTGGCTGTTTAAATGTGAGAAGGCCAGAGGCTGACTGCAGCCATCACAGCTCCTAAGTGAAATGGGAGGCCATTTATTGTTGTCTCTGGGTCCCCTACATGTCAGGTAGATGAGCTGAGAGAGCAAGCCTATGTGTGGGGAGACAGAATCAGATACTATCTCAGGTGCTACAGCACTTCTCAAGTTTTTCATCAATATCATTGGGAGTTACTCCTGTTTGCTCTCATAACATGTTTTTTTCTTTAAAACAATTTACCATGATCTGTCTTTTATTTTAGTTCTATTCATTTTCAGCACCTGAAATAAATATGCAGCCATCTTAGTAGGGACACAATAAATGTGTTGAATTTAGTGGTTTTGTTTTACAATCAAATATATTTGTTACATAGATTATGAATTGTCATGAAGGCAACTATCATATTTTGCATATTTCTTTCCTGTGCAATGAGAATCATATCTGCATGAGACTCTGAAGATATAGAAAGACAAAGAGAGGGTTAGGTGAGGAGGCAGAGGGAGAGAGATTAGTTTGTGAATTCTAAAAACTTATTTGCTTGATTTTTTCTTTTCAATCTTAATGACTTTTATTTTTCTCCTTCCCTTCTTCCCTTCTTTTCTCCTTCCTTCTCCCCACTCCTAATTAAAAAATGATTGCAGTGGCTAGAATTTCCAGTATAATGTTGAACAGAAATGGTAAGAGCTGTTATCTCTGTATTACTCTCGATCTTAGAAGTAAGTATTCAATCCTTCATCATTACATAGGATGTTAGCAGTGGGTATTTTAATGATGCCATTTGACAAGGTGAGAGAATTCTCTTGTATCCCTAGTTTGCTGAGAGATTGTTATTAGTGTTATTTAACATTTGACAAAATGAGTAATGCATTAGAATAGTGTCAAAGATTATAAGACTGTTTCGAGTGACAAATTATATAATTGTTGTGCTACAATTTACTCATCTGATAAAGTGATAGCAACATCACCTGCATTAAATGATTGGTTTGAGAAATAAATGAGATACTATTTGCTACAGTAAGCAGCATGATGTTTATCACAGAATAAGTACATATGAAGTATTTGTTAAATAAACAGATTAGTGGCAAATTGGATAACCAGCTTTAATTTGAAAGACACAGGAATCTGAGTGGATAATTATGTACTGAAGTCTAAAGAAGCAATCATAGTATTAATACTTCAGTAGCTAACACCCAAACAAGGTAGAATTCTGATTTGTGAACATACTCTTTATTGTCTCCTTAATTTAGAATGACATATGGAGAAAATGAAATAGAATTTAATTGGTTATGATACAATGACAAAAACGCATATATTCTGGCTCTCAATTCAATTATAGTGCTATTTACAGTATTAAAATAAAAAATCACCTAAGGCTTTAGCCACATTTTTTCTTTCTTCTTTTCTCTCCCCTTTCTCCTTCTCTGCTTTTTCTTTTCTTTTCCTTCGCTTTTTTCCCTCTGACATGTGTGCTGACTGTATGCCCAGTCCTATAATAGATACAGACCATACAATGGTGCATGAGGAACATTTAAAATCCAAAGAGAAGACAGACTGTATTATACTCCACAGTGTGCTTGGTAAATGATGCTATGGGGAAAGGATAAAGAAACTCACAGGAGAGCTACCAAACTTAGACTTTGCAATTTATGAAAGATTTCCCAGAAGAAGTAACATTTAAGGTGAGACCCACAGAATAAAAAGGAGTTAGCCAGGAAAAGAAGTTGTTCATTAAGATTTTTCCACTATGAAAACACAGGAAACCTTGGGGGTATGAGAGGTGAACAGGACAAAGAAATAAGAACAAGTTAGAAGGGCTGGTGCCTCAGGTATGATGAAAAAGAGCTATCTGGGATAACCTCATTTGAGCCCGTCAATAATGTTGAAGGATTTAGTCTTTACTCAGAGACGTTAGCTAATTAGGTGGGCTCACACATCCAGGATAGCAAGAATATCAACAGTATCCTTGGCAAGGACAGCGAAGATGTGGGAACAAGTGGGTTTAGCACTGAGTATTCACAAGGTTTTTCTCAGCAGTCTCTGGTCCTGAAGAAGTGCCCTGTCAAGATAGCTTGGCAACCACTGATTTTTAGCTGAACAAATTTTTACAGAATGTTAAAAAAGCTATTTGCTTGTGGACGGTGAAGGCAAGTCTGCTAAGCTGGACAAAAAGATGAAAATTGTAAAACCCCAATTGAAACAAATGATTTTTATTGTTCATTATTTATTTATTTAATTTTCCCACAAGTTATTGAGGGATTGGCTACATAAATAAATTATTAAGTGGTGGTTTGTGAGATTTGGGTGCACCCATCACCCAAGTAGTATACACTGCACCTTATTTGTAGTCTTTTATCCCTCACCCCCCCCACCCTTACCCCTAAGTCCTCAGAGTCAATTGTATCATTCTTACTTATGCCTTTGTGTCCTCATAGCTTCCCTTCCAGTTATGAGTGAGAAAATACAATGTTTGGTTTTCCATTCCTGAGTTATTTCACTTAGAATAATAATCTCCAATCTCTTCCAGGTCACTGCAAATGCTTTTAATCCATTCTTGTTCACGGCTGAGTGGTAGTATTCCATTGAATACTACTGTGATATACATATCACAGTTTCTTTATCCACTCATGATTGATTGGCTGGCATTTGGGTTGTTTCCACAATTTTGCAGTTGTGACTTAAGCTGCTCTAAACACGCATGTGCAAGTATCTTTTTCCTACAATGACTTCTTTTCTTCTGGGTAGATATCCAGTAGTGGGATTGCTGGATCAAGTGGTAGTTCTACATTTGATTCTTTAAGGAATCTCCACTGTTTTTCATAGTGGCTGTACTAGTTTACATTCCCACCATTAGTTTAGAAGTGTTCCCTGATCACCACATCCACATCAGCATCTACTTTTTTTTTTTTTTTTTTTCGATTAGGCCATTCTTACAGGAGTAAGGTGGTATTGAATTGTGGTTTTGATTTGCATTTCCCTGATCATTAATGATGCTGAGCATATTTTTCACATGTTTGTTGGCCTGATCATCAGTGATGATGAGCATTTTTTCATATGTTTGTATAACTTATTTGAGGATTGTCTATTCATGTCCTTAGTCCACTTTTTGATGGGACTGTTTGTTTTTTTCTTACCAATTTGTTTGAATTCGTTGTAGATTCTGAATATTAGTTCTTTGTCAGATATATGGATGGTGAAGATTTTCTCCCACTCTGTGGGTGGTGTTTTTTTACTCTGCTGACTGTTCCTTTTGCCATGCCAAAGATCTTTAGTTTAATTAGGTCTGAGCTATTTAGCTTTGTTTTTATAGCATTTGCTTTTGAGTTCTTAGTCATGAAATCCTTGCCTAAGCCAATGTCTAGAAAGGTTTTTCCAATGTTATCTTCCAGAATTTTTGAAGTTTCAGATCTTAAGTTTAAGTCCTTAATCAATCTTGAGTTAATTTTTGGATAAAGTGAGATATGACAGTTTCATTCTCCTGCATGTGGCTAGCCAATTATTCCAGCACCATTTGTTGAAAAGGGTGTCCTTTCCACACTTTATGTTTTTGTTTTCTCTGTCAAAGGTCAGTTGGATGTAAGTATTTGGGTTTATTTCTGCAATCTCTATTCTGTTCCATTTGTCTATGTGTCTATTTTTTTATTATATTTAAGTTTTGGGGTACATGTGAAGAATGTGAAGATTTGCTACCTAAGTATACCTGTGCCATGGTGATATGCTGCACTCATCAACCCATCATCTACATTAGGAATTTCTCCTAAAGTTATCCCTCCCCTGGTACCCCATCCCCTGACAGGCCCAGTGTACTATGTCCCTCACCCTGTGTCCATGTGTTCTCATTGTTCAACTCCCATTTATGAGTGAGAACATACAGTGTTTGGTTTTCTGTTCTTGCATTAGTTTGCTGAGAATAATGGTTTCCAGCTTCATCCATGTTCCCGCAAAGGACATGAACTCATCCTTTTTTATGGCTGCATAGTATTCCATGGTGTATACCTGCTAGCTTTTCTTTATCCTGTCTATCACTGATGGGCATTTGGGTAGGTCTCAAGTCTATGTTATTGTGAACATTGCCACAATAAACATACATGTGCATATATCTTTATGGTAGAGTGATTTATAATCATTTGGGTATATACCCGGTAATGGGATTTCTGGGTCAAATGGTAGTTCTAGTTCTAGATCCTTGAGGAATTGCCACACTGTCTTCCATAATGGGTGAACTAATGTACAGTCCCACCAACAGTGTAAAAGTGTTCATATTTATTCACATCCTCTCCAGCATCTGTTGTTTCCCGACTTTTAATAATTGTCATTCTAACTAGCATGAGATGGTATCTCAAGGTGGTTTTGATTTGCATTTCTCTAATGACTAGTGATGATGAGCTATTTTTTCATAAGTTTGTTGGCTACATAAATGTCTTCTTTTGAGAAGTGTCTGTTAATATTCTTTGCCCACTTTTTGATGGGGTTGTTTATTTTTTTCTTGTAAATTTGTTTAAGTTCCTTGTAGATTTTGGACATTAGCCTTTGTTGGATGGATAGATTGCAAAGATTTTCTCCTATTCTGTAGGTTGCCTGTTCACTCTGATTATAGTTTCTTTTGCTGTGCAGAAGCTCTTTAGTTTAATTAGATCCCATTTGTCAATTCCGGCTTTTGTTGCCATTGCCTTTGATGTTTTAGTCATGAAGTCTTTGTCCATGCTTATATTTAGATAACACACTGTTTTGGTGACCTTGGTTTTATAGTATAGTTTTAAATCAGGTAGTGTGATGCTTCCAGATTTGTTCTTTTTGCTTAATCTTTCTTTGGCTATGCAAGCTCTTTTTTGGTTCTGTATAAATTTTAGAATTGTTTGTTCTAATTCTTTGAAGAAAGGTAGTCATATTTTGATGGAGATTTCATTAAATTTGTAGATTGCTTTTGACAGTATGATCATTTACACAATATTGATTGTACTCATCCCTGAGCATGGGATGTGTTTCCATTTCCATGTCTTTGTGTCATTTATGATTTCTTTTAGCAGTATTTTGCAGAGGTCTTGTAGAGATCTTTTGACTCTTTGGTTAGGCATATTCCTAAGTATTTTGTGTATTTTTGCAGCTATTGTAAAATGGCTTGAGTTCTTAATTTGATTATCCAGTTGGTTGCTGTTGGTGTATAGAAAAACTACTAATTTGTGTACATAAGTCTTTTATCTGGAAATTTTGCTGAATTATTTCATCAGTTCTAGGAGCTTTCTGGAGGAGTCTGTAGGGTTTTCATGGTAAACTATCATATCATCAGCAAACAGTGATAGTTTGATTTCTTCTTTACCAATTTGGATGCCTTCTATTTCTTACTCTTGTCTGATTTCTCTGGCTAGGGCTTCCAGTACCATGTTGAAGAAGAGTGGTGAGAGTGGACATCCTTGTCTTGTTCCATTTCTCAGAAGGAATGCTTTCAGTTATTCCCCATTCAGTATTATGTTGGCTGTGGATTTGTCATAGATGGCTTTTATTACATTAAGTAATGTCCCTTGTGTGCCGGTTTTGGTGATACTTTTAATTGTAAAGGATGCTGGATTTTTGTTGAATTCTTTTTTTTTCATCTATAGAGATGATCAAGTAATTTAGTTTTTAATTATTCTTATGTGGCATACACACTTACTGACTTGTGTATGTTAAACCATCCCTGCATCCTTCTTATGGAACCCACTTGATCATGGTAGATTATCTTTCTGATATGTTGTTAGATTCAGTTAGCTAGCATTTTGTTAGGAGTTTTAGCATCTATGTTCATCAAGGATATTGGTCTGTTGTTTTCTTTCTTGGTTATGTCCTTTCCTGGTTTTGGTATTAGGGTGATGCTGGCTTCAAAGAATGAATTAGGGAGGGCTCATTCTTTATCTTGTGGAATAGTGTCAAAAGAATTGGTACTAATGCTTTGAATGGCTGTTAAAATTCTTCTATGAATCAGTCTTGTCTTGGACTTTTTTTTGTTGGTAATTTTTAAATTACCATTCCAATCTGGCTGCTTGTTATTGGTCTGTTCAGGCTATCTATACAGGAGTGTTGTATTTTTCCAGGAATTTGTCCAACTCTTCTAGGTTTTCTAGTGTGTAAACGTGTTCATAGAAGCCTTGAATTATCTTTTTTATTTCAGTAGTGTCAGTTGTGATATCTCCAGTTTCATTCTTAGTTATGTTATTTGAATTTTCTCTCTTCTTTTCTTTAATCTTGCTAATGGTCTATCAGTTTTATCTTTTTGAAGAGCTACTTTTTGTTTAATTTATCTTTTGTATTTTTTGATTGTTTGTTTTAATTTCATTTAGCTCTACTCTGAACTTACTTATTTCCTTTCCTCTGTTGACTTTGGGTTTGGTTTGTTCTTGTTTCTCTAGTGCTTTGAGGTGTGGCCTTAGAAGGTCAGTTTGTGCTTTTTCAGTTTTCTTGATGTAGGCATTTAGGTCTATGAACTTTCCTCTTATCATTGCCTGTAGGAGTTCAGTCGGGATGGTGGGAGAAATTGTAACATTATAGGAAATAGTCACAAACCTTCTTGGAAGGCTAGGGGCTTTGTATAGTTTCAGTAAAAGGTCTGGCTGAAGGCAGCCTAATCCTCTTATCTTAAGTTAATAGCAGAAAAGCAAATAACAAGGGAGTGTAGAGGAGTTTATCTAAATAGCTTGTTTACTCATGTGGCCCTAAGACTAACTTTTAAGCATCCTTGGATGTATGATTGCTCTCCAATTGGGGGGTTGGCAATCTTAATTACCTTCTAGTGGTATTTACTCACGAACTTTGTGATTTGCTGGCCGATCAAGGAAATGCTGCAGACTGAGGCAGCAGAGCCCCTTAGTGGGACTGACAGGCAAAAGATCTGTGTCAATGTATGTTACTCCTCTATCATGCAAGCCTGGGTCTACAGGTCGGACCCTTGCAGGTGGTGATCCCAAAATGACAACTGCCTTTGCTGTATCCCAGAGGTTTTGATGGGTTCTGTCATTATTGTTACTCAGTTTGAAGAATTTTTAATTTTTTTTTTCTTGATTTTGCTTTTGACCCAATATTTCTTCAGGAGCAGGTTATTTAATTTCTATGTGCTTGCATGGTTTTAAAGGTTCCTTTTGGAGTGTATTTCCAGTTTTATTCCACTGTATTCTGGGACACTAGTTAATATAATTTCAATTTTCTTAAATTTATTGAGATTTGTTTGGTGGCCTATAATGTAGTCCATCTTAAAGAAAGTTCCATGTGCTGAATTCTGTGGTGGTTGGATGAAATGTTCTGTATATATCTGTTAAGTCCATTTTTCCAAGGTTTAATTCAAATCCATTGTTTCTTTGTTGAGTTTCTGTCTTGATGACCTGTCTGGTGCTGTCAGTGGAATACTGAAGACCCCCACTATTATTGCGTCACTGTCTACCTCATTTATTATGTCTATTAGTAATTGTTTATAAATTTGGAAGGTCCAGTGTTAGGTGCATATGTTTAGGATTGTGATATTTTCCTGTTGGACAATATTTTTTACTATTGTATAATATTCCTCTTTGTCTTGTTTAACTGCTGTTGCCTTAAAGTTTGTTTTGTCTGATATAAGATTAGCTACCCCTGCTCCCCTTTGGTATCCATTTGCATGGAATACCTTTCTCCACCCCTTTACTGTATGTGAGTTCTTAAGTGTTAGGTAAGTCTCCTGAAGGCAGCAGATAGTTGGTTAGTGAGTTCTTATCCATTCTGTGGTTCTGTATCTTTTAAGTCGAGCATTTAGACCATTTATATTCAACATTAGTATTGAGATATTAGGTACTGTTGCATTCATCATGTTCTTTGTTTGCTCTATACTTTTTTTGTTGTTGTTGTTTTGTTTTTGCTTTTTGAACTTGTATTTTTGTTTTATATGTCCTGAGTAATTTATGTGTTAAAAGGTTCTGTTTTGATGTGGTTCCAGGATTTGCTTCAAAATATAGAGCTTCTTTTAGCAGTTCTTATAGTGGTGGCTTGGAAATGGCAAATTCTCTCAGCTTTTATTTGACTGAAAAAGACTGTATCTTTTCTTCATATATGATGCTTATTTTCTCTGTATAAAAATTCTTGGCTGATAATTATTTTGTTTGAGGAGGATGAGCATAGAGCCTCAATCCTTTCTGGCCTGTAGTGTTTTTGCTGATAAATCTGCTATTAATTTGATAGGTTTTCCTTTATAGGTTACCTGGTGCTTCTGTCTCACAGCTCTTAAGATTCTTTCCTTTGACTTAATTTTGGATAACATGATGACAATGTGCCTAGGAGATCGTTTTGCCATAAATTTCCCAGGTGTTCTTTGTACTTCTTAAATTTGAATGTCTAGATCTCTAGCAAGGTCAGGGAAGTTCTCCTTGATTGTTCCCTCAAATAATGTTTTCTGAAGTTTTAGATTTCTCTTCTACCTCAGGGACACTGATTATTCTTAGGTTCGGTCATTTAACATAATCCCAGACTTCTTAGAGGCTTTGTTCTTATTTTCCTATTCTTTTTTCTTTGTCTTCATTGGATTCAGTTATTTTGAAGACCTTCTCTTTGAACTCTGAATTTCTTTCTTCTATTTGTTCATTTCTATTGCTGAGACTCTCCAGAGCATTTCGCATTTCTAATAGTGTCTCCAAAGTTTCCTGAATTTTTTATTACTTTTTAAGCTATCAATTTCCTTGAAATTTTCTTTCTTCACTTCTTGATTTGTTTTTTTGTATTTCCTTGCACCGGGCTTCACCTTTCTCTGGTGCCTCCCTGATTAGCTTAATAACTAACCTCCTGAATTATTTTTCAGGTATAACAGGGACTTATTCTTGGTTTGGATCCATTTCTGGTAAACTAGTGTGCTTTTGGGGGGTGTTAAAGAGACTGGTTTTGTCATATCACCAGAGTTGGCTCTCTGGTTCCTTTTCATTTGGGTAGGCTCTGTCAGAGGGAAGGTTTAGGGCTGAAGGCTGTTGTTCAGATTCCTTTGCCCCATGGGGTGTTTTCTTGATATAGTACTCCCCCTCTTTCCTAGAAATGTGGCTTCCTGTGAGCCAAACAGCTGTTTATCTTCTGGGTCTAGCCATCCAGCAAGTCTACTGAGCTCCAACTTGGTACAGCAAGTTATCTGCACAAAGTCCTGTGATGTGAACTGTCTATGGGTCTCTCAGCTGTGGATGCCAATGCCTGTTCTGGTAGAGGTGGTGGGTGCAGGTGGTGGCAATGGACTCCATGAGGATTCTTAGCTTTTGTGCTAGTTGACCTCCTGTTGGGAGGTGGAGAGAGCATCAGCTATAGTAGTATGGAGAGGGACTGATAGTGGTTGGAGCCCTAGAACTGCCCTTTGTCTTCTGCTATGAGGGTTGGGAAGGACTATCAAGTGGGGACAGGGCTAGGCTGTCTGAACTCAGACTCCCCTTGGGCGGGTCTTTCTATGGCTGCTGTGGGGATGGGGCTGAGATTCCCAGGTCACTGGAGTTGTGTACTTAGGAGGATTATGATTGTATCTGCTGAGTAATGCAGTTTGTCATGGAAGTGGGGGAATGTCGGCAGTCACAGGCCTCACTCAGCTTCCACACAAACCAAAGGGCCTGTCTCACTCCCACCATGCCTTCCTTCCCCTGAAACAGCCCCCAACAGTCTGTTTCCAGGCTGTGAGCTGAACCCATGCCCCAGGCTACCTGTCTCCAAGCTGTGAAAGAAGAGGGCTTTGTTCTTCCACTGCCTGTGGAGTGTGTACACTGGATTTGCACTCTTCCCTAAGTTCTGGCAAGGAGGCTTTTCTCCTTGTTCAAATTTTTACAAAGTTCAGCTAGAGATTTACTTCTCCCTGTCGAGTTTTACCCCCTGCTCCTCTAGCCATCCTCCTGATGGATCCCTGTGGTACCACGCAGGAATGGGCTGCTTGCGGACCCGGTAAGCTACCATGGCCTTTCTGCTTCTTCTTCTACCCCTATATTTCACTCAGCTCTCCAAACTAACTCAGCTTCAGGTAAGGTTGGAAATTTCTCCCTCAGACAGACCTTCAGTTTCTCCAGTGGGGCTGTGTGTTCAGGAGAGGAATGTCTCACTGTCCCACTTCTATAGCTGTGGCACACACAGTATTTGAGGTATCTCCTGGGTCTTGCAGGAGCAGTCTACTTCCTTCAGAGTGTCTGTGGGTCTCTTAGGATTGCTAGTTTGTTCTCACTAAAATTCACAATGAGATCCTCTGTACTTTGCTCCGTATGGACCTGCAATCTAGTCCTGCCTGCTATCTTCCATGGTGATCTTGTTTTTTAAACTATTTAAACATTGGACTATGCACTATTTTTAGTGCATATACTTTGACAGAATATGCATCTTTTTAGTGCATATACTTTGACAGAAGTCTCTGACAAAGTATATTTATCTCTTTTGGAGTTGAGAGGAATACTTTAATGAATCAAATTAAAAATGAGCTGTCACTTACCTGTTATGTAAATTTGCCCTTAGGTTCATATTCTAATATTGTATTTCCTAAATGAGTTTTTCTACTAATGAATTAACTAATATTTTTAAATGCAAACATATTATATGAAAATTACTAATGCTTTGTTTCTTTGATTTTTTTCATGTTGATTACAAATGTTCTTACAATTAAGAAAATGGATATTGCATTAATATCTTTGGATGATAAAGAGCTCTTTAGCTCTTTAACATCTCTTTTAAATCTTTTTCCTTCTGAAAATTAACACATTATAATTAATAGTGTCCTGTTTGCAAAACTGTTTTATAATTTCTAAAAAAATATTACTTTCTCGTTGGTTCAGACACCATTGTGTCTTGGAAAGCACAATTGGAGAATGAAGTAGAGAGGCTGATTAATAATTTAAATGTTAGAAATGATACCATTTCACATTATAGTCTTACATGACTCTTTTTTGTTACTGTTTTTCCCTGATTACTTTGTTTCCCCCATCTTATCAATTTCATCTTCTGAACAAGCACCACCTTTGTGTCTTACCTAGGTTGTTTGGCTATCTTCATACCATGAAGTTGCTACACTGCATAAACGCTATAGTTGAGTAATGTTTTGTTATTTTTCTCAGGCATTTACCTCTATTTCCCTTTTAATTATTGTTAATGCCCTAAAATTGCCTATAATTTTGAAATCTGCCTGCAGACTTCATCAGTAGTATGTCTGTAACTTGCCAAATATACTATTTGATGTTGTATTTTGTTATTTACAATGTTTTCCCGGAATTTACGAGAGAGATTTTGGGAAGCTAACCAAAAGCCATTTGCATTCCATGCAAATACTATTCCATAGTATTTAGAATATATATTCTAAATACTATGCTTTCTAAAGTACTATGTTTTTGCTGTTAAATCAAACCAAAGTATGGTCCTCTATATCCTCAATACATTATCTCTATATTTTGTTTTTCAGAATTTTTTCATAAACCTCATACTATCTTTCTCTTTACTTGTCTTTTAATGAGAAGACATCAGTCTAGGCCTCTGCTTCTCAGGAACAGTGCTGCTGCATCACCTTCTGCCCCCACTGTTCACCTTCATCCCTTTGAGGCCCTTTCTCAGATCTTCTGCTGAAATCTACTGATGTGCAGAGTGAATACACAAGGCTGATGACATTTTTTCTGTTCTTGCTACTTGGTTCTCTGATTATGCTGAGGTGACTATATCCTTGGAATATATGATGCAAGCTATGCAGTTACTCTTTACAGAAGGTGTGCAAAACCACCAAAACTGCACAGCCTCTAGACCTTTTTCATTCTCCAACATTTCCTAATATTTACTTCACCTTTCTATAGGCAATGTGCATTTTTTCGGTCTGATGTCACTTGTTAATCTATGTATGACATTACAGAGGAATAAAATCTGGGGTAGTTACAGATGAAAAGGTAACTAATTAGAGGATCTTGAAGCAGCTCTGATCACCCCACAGAGCAGTTCCTCAGAACAATAAATCTAACATGAACCTGAGTTGCGGTCCACAGCTGAGGAAGATAGAAATCACAGGTTTCATCATGTCTGGGGCCATGATTATTTCTCATCCATATACACTGGTATCCACAGAAAAACACTGC
The DNA here is from genome assembly GCF_049354715.1 of Callithrix jacchus. Taxonomy (NCBI): domain Eukaryota; kingdom Metazoa; phylum Chordata; class Mammalia; order Primates; family Cebidae; genus Callithrix; species Callithrix jacchus. The sequence goes on along the minus strand of NC_133505.1, from coordinate 109,880,514 downwards.
TAGTTCAAGGGACTTCAAACTTCTACATTTCTTTCCTTTTTTTTTTCTGTTTGAAAATTTCAATCAGAAAATAGAGACAGGGTGAAAGGACAAGTTAGACAGTTTATACATCACCATCTTTATCTAAAACTAGTTGTGAAAAACTTTCATTGGATTTTCAGGTTGTTAAGACATTGTGAAAAAAATGACTTTTTCAGATTGAGTTACTGGTAATATTAAGGTATTTACTAGGAACTAATTCCTTAAAATATATAACTGAGACTTTTTATATGAGGCTTTACAGATGGCAACTGCCTCTGTGATATCCACGCAAAAAGTGACTCCAGATCTACACATGCTGTGTGCAAATTATTCCACTACCACTTTTATGATGGTTGACTTCATCTCTCTCTTTTATCCTGGTCACTTTAAGCAACTTTCTTAACGTTTATTTAAGGATTTGTTGTTTGCATATCTGATTGTCTACCTGATTTTTCCGTTTGTATTATGGGAATGATGATGGGACCTCTTGATAAGTTTGTTGCAGGATTAAATGTGATAGATTTGGGACATGTGTTGTATACAGTAAGCCTTCAATACATTTCAGCTTATATTAGTTATTATGCTGCCCAAGTATGTATTCTGTTTAGTTATATATTATACCGGTTTTCCTAAAGTGTACTAAACATATTTGATTACATATTTTATTGGATAAACATGTTTTTGAATGAGCTGATAATATATACACTACTGCAAACTTTTATAACATTAGGCTGAAGTAATCACATAGATCTATCTGAAAAATTATCAGTGTGGTGGGGCTAGTTTATTTATAACTATGTTCTTGCAGTTATTGTGCATTTTGAATACATTTCAATAATGCTTCTTCATTTTACTCATTAGATCTCTAAAAGTTAGTATACTTGCATTATAGAAATAATGTTAAACACAGAATAATGGATGCAAAAAATTTACTTACAACACCACTCACCCAAGCCAGAAACCCTAATATACTATTGTCCCTGAGGATCAGAAAAACTCCGTGAGCAGAGAAAGTTATTTTGTTCAGGTTCATAAAAGCAAGTAATGAAACCAGATTTGAACCCAACAAAAATTTTTGTCTCTAAAGTTAATAATATTTCTGTTAGGCCATGCAGTTTTCTCTTCAACTGGTAAATAAAGGCTGCCCTTCAGTGCTAGATAGTACTTGAAAGTATTGATAGTCAATAAATGTCACAGTTCTCGCCTGGTTGCTACATATTTTAGAATCGACATGGAATGATAAATATACTTCTGAGTTGTTAATTCTGAGGAGAGTTATGAAATATAAATATATACACTTTACCCAGTTTACTTTAAAAGCATCTTTCATTTCCTATTTCATGGTGGTCTCTCTCCCTCTCTCTCACTTTCTCTCTCTCTCTCTCTCTCTCTCTCTCGTGTGTGTGAGTGTGTATGTGTGTGTGTGTGTGTGTGTAGGAGGAAAGGCATATATGCAGACGTGAATGGTCAATTTATGCACTACAACTCATGAAAATTGACTAAGGATCACTTTCAACTGGTTTAGACACTTCTCCCCCAAAAAGATATTTTGTTCTTTGACAATAGACACATCATCATCCTATAGTGGCATTGAGAAGATCAAGAAGCACAGGAAGTACACAAGAAATTATAACTGATGTTCAGCGACTGTTACTACCTATTCAATGTCAGCATGAAGAAAAATTCTACACATGTCCAGGGAACACCTATGTGTACATGAAAAATAATAATTTTGTGTTATAAACTGTCTTGTATCAAAGCTTATAGCTATGTTTAATTGGTCACTAAAGGTTCATGTCTTTTTAAAAGAGTTTTCCAATCTAGCACTTTGATAACATTAGTAGCATAAGTATCTAAAAGGGTTAGCATTTGAAAGATAAACAAGAAACTTTGAATTCTCTCTTGTTTATACCAGTGTGGTGGAACGTCAGAGCTGTAGGATTTTGGAATATGTGGAAATGGCACGTGGTGAAAGAAGGTAAATATGGAGGTTGAATAGAGAAGACAAGGTAATATGTCCAGTGACAGCATCTACTCCATAACTGTAATAAAAGCAACTGGCCAGGTGCCATGGCTCAAGCCTGTAATCCCAGCACTTTGGGAGGCTGAGGCGGGTGGATCACAAGGTCAAGAGATCGAGACCATCCTGGTCAACATGGTGAAACCCCGTCTCTACTAAAAATACAAAAACTTAGCTGTGCATGGTGGCGCGTGCCTGTAGTCCCAGCTACTCAGAAGGTTGAGGCGGGAGAATTTCTTGAACCCAGGAGGCGGAGGTTGCAGTGAGCCGAGATTGTGCCATTGCACTCCAGCCTGGGTAACAAGAATGAAACTCCGTCTCAAAAAAAAAAAAAAAAAAGCAACCACTTATAGAACTTGTACTATGTTGATTTCCTATGCATTATCTTTAACATTATCATAAAAATCCTATCAATAGATATTTTTTCACATGTCCTTTAATTTATAAAATGCTAACCAGGCAAGTGATGTTTGATATGACTAGAATAAAAATCTGGCCTACCATGGTATGTACACTTATGACACATTAGCTTTATGACTATTCCTAATGGACATCTGTAAATGTTTTACTCAGCCCTCAAATTTCATCTTGTGAATTTGGTTCACTTTAAATCAAGTTTAGATTTAAAAGTGTGAATTAAATTGCTAGTGTACAATTTTCAACTGCATGTAAGATCAATGTTATTTGCCTCTATACCCAGATTAATTCAATAATACCAATACTAACTACTGTAAACACCTCATATTTATAAAGCATATTATATGCCAGATATGTTAATAAATGCTTCATATTCGTTATTTCATTTAATGCTTATAATGACAGTATAAAATTAAATTTATAGAAACTAAGAAACTTGCCTAGTCATAAAGCTAAGAGGTGTTTCTGTTTGTGCCTAACATTTCACAAGACGTTTTAGTGCATCTGAAATTACATATTACATTATAGTTATGATCCTTCCAAAAAACGAAAAAAAATGGATTCTGAAATTTCATTATAAATTACGATACAACTTTCTAAATAGTAGAGCAAGGCATGTAAACAAAGGACATTATTTAGTTCAATCTAATTTTAATATATATTAATATTTACATTCCCTGCTGTTCAAATACAAATCTATTATTTTATTCTCTGACCTTTCTATAACCCATCCTTTATGAATGTATTCCCCTGAGTGTCTTCTGTTTCTCTGTACCACAGGCTTGGAGAGCTCATCTATGATTATATTTTAACTGTCATACCTAGAAGACTTCCACCTCTATTCCTGTGTTTACATCTTATTTTGGAGCATCTTTGACTCTCATGTATAGTCTTATATAGTGTGAATAGGACACTGAAAATTTTTGTGTGCATTTTGGCTTCTAAATAAAATATCTAAATTGTAAAAAGATGCATAAAAAATTCATTAGAGTACATCACTTTCTCCATTTCTATAAAATATACTTAAGAATCTTTATGAAGGCTTTATATAATATTTATGTAATTTATTATCCTTTCATTTATGGGCACCTTAATTTACACAAAAAGTGCTGGAAAACATTTGTATTTTGTATGTTTGTCTTGTGCTTTTCACCAAAACCTTGAAAATTCAGGTTTATACATCCTTTTATTAAAAATATTTCATGTGATCTAATCTGAAATGCTAACCTCTATTGATAAACCAGTCAATTTAATCAGACTTACTTGCTCTTAGGACAAGCATCTTGGAATGCCTTTTTATTCAAAAACTTAAAAAAAGTCCCTATGATATCTATCTCACATTTTAATTCTAAATCTTAGTGAACTAGATAGACATAGACAGGTACAGAGAAAGAGAGAGACAGAGAGAGAGAAAAAAAAGCTCAATATTTTGACAACTTTATTGAGGTATATCTTGTATATGAGAAAATATACTCATTTCAAGTGCACAATTCACTGTCTCTTAGTAACTTTATCAAATGTTGCAACCGTCAGCATAAATTTTAGAGCATTTTCAACTCTTTCCACAGTGAGACTCCTCAGGGTCATTTACAATTTCCCCCCTAGCCCCAGGCCTAAGTAATCACTAATTTAATTTCTGTCTCTACAAGTTTACCTTTTCTGGAAATTTCATATAAATAGAATCATATAATACAGGATTAGTGACTGGCTTCTTTGAGGCTCACCCAGGATGTAGCAAGTGTCAGTAATCCATTCCTTTGTTATTGCTGAATATATTTCATTGTGGGAATATATAGTATTTTGCCTATTGGTCAATCAGTTGACGGATATTTAGGTTGTTTCCAGTTTTTGTCTGTTATAAATAATGCTGCTATGAACCTCACATGTAACCTAATTTGTACATAAATCTTTGTGTGGGCATATATTTTCATTTATGTTGGCTACATATCTAAGAATAGAATTGCTAGGAGTTTCATGTTTAACTTTTGGAGAAACTGACAACCTGTTTTCTACCATGGCTTTACCATATTACATTCCCACTAACAATGTGTGAGTAATTTCATTTTTCCAGATGCTTTCCAATGTTTGTCTTTCCAATGTTTGGTCTGTCTTATTTATTGTAGTCATGCTAATAGATATGGCATGCTATCAATTCTGGTTTTAATTTTCATGTCCCTGATAACTACTGATGATGAACATCTTTTCATGGGTTCATTAGCCACTTGAGTGTTTTCTTTTGTAAATGTTTATATCTTTTGCCCATTTTTATTGTATTATATACTATAGGTCTTTATATAATATCTAGATATAAGTCTTTTATAAGATATATGTTTTACAATTTCTTGACTAATACTCCACAAGCACAAGCAACCGAAGCAAATATGGGCAAATGAGGTAACATTAAGTCAACAAGCCTCTGCACAGCAAAGGAAATGATCAACACATTGAAGATACAACCCATAGAATAGGAGAAAATATTTGCAGACTAACCATCCAACAAGGGATTGATAACCAGATTATATAAGGGGCTCAAATTAGCTCTGGAGGGAAAAACTGAATAATTAAAAAATGAGCAAACCATTTAATAAACATTTCTTGAAAAAAGGCACACAAATGGCAAACAGGCATACAAAATGATGCTCCACATCACTAGTTATCAGAAAAAATGCAAATGAAAACTACAATGAGATACCATCTCACCTCAGTTAAAATGGCTTATATCCAAAAGACAGGCAATAGCAGATGCTGATAAGGATGTGGAGAAAAGGTAACAACCCTCATACACTTTTCGTGGGAATGTAAATTAGTACAACCACACTTTGGAGGTTTCCCAAAAAATGAAAAATAGTGCTACCATATGATTCAGCAATCCTGTTGCTGAGTATGTACCCAAAAGAAAGGAAAGCAGTATATTGGAGAGATATCCGAACTCCCATGTTTGTTGCAGCATGTTCACAATAGCCAACGTCTGGAAGCAACGTAAGTATTCATCAACAGATGAATGGATAAAGGAAATATGGTACTTATACACAATAGTGTACTCTTTTGACATAAAAAAGAACAAGATTCTCATTATTTGCAACAACATGGATAGAACTGAGGTCATTATGTTAAGTAAAATGAGTGAGGCATAGAAGACAAACATAACATGTTCTAAGTTATTTGTGGACTCTAAAAATCAAAACAATTGAATTCATGGAGATAGAGAATAGAAGGATGGTAACCAAAGACTGGGAAGAGTAGTGAGGGTGTAGGAAGGAGGTGGGGATAGTTAATGAGTATAACAAAAAAAAAAAGGAATGTACGAATAAAACCTAATACTTGATAGCATGAGAAGGTGACTATAGTCAAAATAATTTAATTCTACATTTAAAAATAACTAAAAGAGTATAATTGTATTGTTTGTAACACAAAGGATAAGTGCTTGAGGGGATGGATGCCCCATTTTCCATGATGTGATGATTATGCAATGCATGTTTATATCCAAATATCTCATGTATGTCATAAATATGTACACCTACTATGTACTCACAAAAGTCAAAAGTAAAAAAAAAAATTTAAGGTATATATTTTGCAAGTATTTCCTCCCTGTATTCAAACTGGGCTCTGTATTCATTTTCTTTTATTGTAAGCAGGGAGGCCTATGACAATATAAATTGAATAATTGAAGACTTTTTTACAAAACCAATATTCTATTCATACATCTTGAACAGTTATAGTTTTGGAAAGGTCTACTAGTGCAAATATGAACATTTGTGCACTGGCCTCCTTTCATGCTTAACTATTATATTTTACCTTAAACATATGTGAGTTGAAATATGCAATTGCAAACTGAATGCTTCATAGGAAGTGCTTGACATTTAGAGCCTCAGAACCCATTATCTGAATGCACATAGGCTTGCTTGCTTTTTAATTTGTCAGCATGAGGTATGCAATTATGGCTTAGAAAACAAAAATTTTAAAGTTGCTTTCTTTTCTCATGTTGTTTAACAAGAATACAGTTGAATGTTCCACCAGCTGTTTGCTACATTGTTCTCTTTTTAATACTTCCCCCAAACAAGCAGTATGGTGGAGTCAGAAAATGGTTTGAACATCTATTATGCATTTACTGTGACTATAAGTGCTTACTCATTCTTCCCTAAATTTATGCTTATAACATTATGGTAATTTTCCTCCTAATAGGAAATATATTAGCCTTTTTTACATTTTGTGTACTCTTTTTGGAACTTTTATTATGTTCAGTGTGCATGAATTTTAATTTTCTTTTTTGTTAAAGCAATATAAAAAAGAATGAAATGTGACTTATTTTTATGTAGCTTTAATATTTTGAATACAACCTAATTAAAATCATCCTTACCATTGAATAGCAGACAGAGATAATTTGGTATTGAAAATGTCCCAAAAGATAAAGTTAGTCTAGTATAATGTTATCTTTATTTTAATATTTGTTTCTTTCTATTAAGAAAAATATATGCATATTGTTAATGTGAAATAAATTAAAATTAGATTCTTTCAGAAGACCAAGAAAATCATTTTCCTATAAAAGTACAAGCTAGCTATGCTGTAAACAACAGGCTTTAACTATCAACGTCAGAACAAGAGATGCTGTTTATGGAAATGGAGAATTAATCTGGAACTTTATATATGATGAGCAAACTCATCATCATATGATGGTCTTTTGACCAAACTCTGCTCAAGGGCTCTTCTGAGTCCTCTTCTTGATTAGATTTCAACCTCATACTGTGAGAACTACGAACTCTTAGCACAAATGATTTTATCTACCACCTATACCAACAGACTTAAATAAACACTAGTATGGTTTCCAACAGCTCCGGGTAGTGTTCCTAGGATGACAACCTCAGCCCCTTAAAATGCCTGTCTGAGAAAGCTCAATGCTACAAAAGAATTTACACTTAGTTAGAGCTAAAACCTGACTATAGTTCCCTGACTATCCTTTTCTTAGAAGCATTACTTTTTTTATGTACATGTAAATGTAAATCCTTTTACTGTACCCTTTAGATATATCTTCTACAACTCAGCAATGCCCTTTTTAAGAACCTGGGAATCATCCTTTTGAAAAGTACTCAGCATGAAAAATAAGTTACCTATCTCCTAGTATCCTTGGTTAGATAGGAGTCCAACTTTATATGTTAACAAATGTAGATGACCTAATCACATTAAACAACCTCTCCCTGCTTCCCACTCTTAATGTGTTTTTGGAGTCTACTACTCTCTTGGGCTAAGCCACCTTTCACTATTATCTGGACTACTGTGCTGGTCTTTCAGTCATTCTCCTTGTACAATGCCTCCCTCAGTGGGGTCAGAAAATAATAGCCAGAGTGATTCTAATAAGACATAAGTCACATTATGTCTCTATTTTGCTTAAAGCCCACTAGTGACTCCCCAACTGATTATAAGTTAAATTGAAAGTTCTTAGAATGAAACAGAAATCCCTGTAACACCTGCCCCTCTCTTAACCACAATAATTATCTTGCTGATTTCATCTGCTTACTTCTGTTACCCCTATTTTGTTCTACACCAACAATTCTGGCTGCCTTGGTGTTTTTAAATATTAACACAAAGCTCTTGAAGCCTATTCCTACCTCCAGGGCTTTCTGCTTCATCTTCCTCTTTCTGGAATGCTCTTCCTCCAAAAATCAAAATGACTTCCTATACCTTGTACTTCAGGTCTTTGTGGAAATATCTTTTTCTAGGTGAGATCATCCTTGACCACACATACTAAAAATCAACTCCCTTTTTCTACCCTGTCAATCTAAAGCAAGAATTCTTTCAGCTATGGTTTTCTCCCAATCACTTGAACTATGTGAAATGCTGTTAATTACTATCATTCTCACTAAACTCTACTACTTGAATTGATAATTAAACATAACATAATAAGTATCACCAGCACTGAGATTACTTAGTTTTAAGATAGGATCTTAGTTATTTCTTGTCTTCTGCTAGGTTTTAAGTTTTTTTGATCTTGCTCCTCTAGCTCTTTCAATTTTGACAATAGGGTGTCGATTTTAGATCTTTCCTTGCTTCTCATGCGGGCATTTGTTGTTATATATTTTCCTCTAAACACTGCTTTAAATGTGTCCCAGAGATTCTGGTACATTGTGTCTTCATTCTCATTGGTTTCAAAGCCCTTCTTTATTTCTGCCTTCATTTCATTGTTTATCCAATCAACATTCAAGAGCCAGTTGTTCAGTTTCCATGAAGCTGTGCAGTTCCGAGTTAGTTTCTGAATTCTGAGTTAGTTTCTGAATTCTGAGTTCTAACTTGATTGCACTGTGGTCTGAGAGACTATTTGTTATGATTTCCATTCTTTTGCATTTGCTGAGGATTGATTTACTTCCAACTATGTGGTCATTTTTAGAGTAGGTGTGATGTGGTGCTGAGAAGAATGTATAGTCTGTGGATTTGGGGTGGAGAGTTCTGTAAGTGTCTATTAGGTTTGCTTGGTCCAGGCTTGAGTTCAAGTCCTGGACATCCTTTTTAATTTTCTGTCTCATTGATCTGTCTAATATTGACAATGGGGTGTTAAAGTCTCCCACTATTATTGTGTTGGAGTCTAAGTCTCTTTATAAGTCATTAAGAACTTGCCTTATGTGCCTGGGTGCTCCTGCATTGGGTGTGTATACATTTAGGATCCTTAGCTCTTCCTGTTGCATTGATCTTTTTACCATTATGTAATATCCTTCTTTGTCTCTTTTGATCTTGTTGGTTTAAAGTCTATTTTATTTTGAGCCTTTGTGTATCCTTGCATGTGAGATGGGTTTCCTGATACAGCACACTGATGGGTTTTGGCTTTTAATTCAATTTGCCAGTCTGTGTCTTTTGATTGGGGCATTTAGCCCATTTACATTTAGGGTTATTATTGTTGTGTGTGAATTTGATCCTGCCATTTTGATGCTAGCTGGCTGTTTTGCCCATTAATTGATGCAGTTTCTTCATTGTATCAATGCTCTTTACCATTTGATACATTTTTGGAGTGGCTGGTACTTGTTTTTCCTTTCTATGTTTAGTTCTTCTTTCAGGAGCTCTTGTAAAACAGGCCTGGTGGAGATGAAAACTCTGAGTACTTGCTTGTTCATGAAGGATTTAATTTCTCCTTCACTTATGAAGCTTAGTTTGGCTGAATATGAAATTCTGGGTTGAAGGTTCTTTTCTTTAAGGATGCTGAATATTGGCCCCCACTCTCTTCTGGCTTGTAGGGTTTCTGCTGAGAGATCTGCTGTGAGTCTGATGGGCTTCCCTTTGTGGGTAACCCGACCTTTCTCTCCAGCTGCCCTTAGTATTTTCTCCTTCATTTCAACCCTGGTGGATCTGATGATTATGTGTCTTGAAGCTGATCTTCATGAGGAATATCTTTGTGGTGTTCTCTGTATTTCCTGGACTTGAATATTGGCCTGCCTTGCTAGGTTGGGGAAGTTTTCTTGATAATATCCTGAAGGGTATTTTCCAGCTTGGATTCATTCTCTCCATCACATTCAAGTACACCTGTCAAATGTAGATTAGGTCTTTTCACATAGTCCCATATTTCTTGAAGACTTTGTTCATTTCTTTTCACCTTTTTTTCTCTGATCTTGCCTTCTCGCTTTACTTCATTGAGTTGATCTTTGACCTCTGATATCCTTTCTTCTGCTTGGTCAATTCAGCTGTTGAAACTTGGGTATGATTTGCAAAGTTTTCATGTTGTGTTTTTCAGCTCCATCAATTCACTCATATTCATCTCTATGTTATTAATTCTCATTAGCATTTCATCAAATCTTTTTTTATAGGGGGGTGGGGAGTTGGGGAGAAATAGCATGGGGAGAAATGCCAGATATAGGTGATGGGGAGGGAGGCAGCAAAACACATTACCATGTGTGTACCTATGCAATAATCTTGCGTGTTCTTCACATGTACCCCAAAACCTAAAATACAATAAAAAAAGAAGTAGGAACAAAAGTAAAACAGATATAAATCATCCCCAATAAAGCATAAAACCAGTTCTCTGCAGAAAAAAAAAAAGATTGGCTCAAAGGCAAAAAACAATATAGCTGGCATGACATGAAGTGCCTCATGATTCCCAAGTACAGTTTCCCAAATCCACATTCAAAACATGTTTAGTCACAGAAGAGGCTGAATGGTCACTGGCTCAAAAGGCCATCAGCTCTTGAATTCCTTCACCTTTTACATCCAGCTAGTCCACACTGTCCTCAAGGATTTGTGACAAGTTTTCATTCTTCATTGATACTATTTTTCAACAGTACTGGTGACTCATTTGTTCATAAACAATGTCAACAATAAAGCACAGGTGCTTGCTCTTATATACATTCTTTAGTTGAATTCTCATTTATCTTGGATCCAATATTGTGTCTACTTACACATTATTTGAGTTAATATTGCTAGGTAAATTAATTAAATGTCAAATCCTCAGGCATGCCTGAGGCCATACAATATAGAAAAGGTTGTAGAAAGAGTAGTTAAACCTTTCTTTCTACTTTATATAGGTTTATTTTTACTTTGTTTATTTTCTTTTTCCTCTGACTTTTCCAAAGTAGCAATATATGACACTGTATGACATTAGAAGTATATAACATTTATACAAGCTTTACTGAAATAGAGAACATTGAACTTAAAACATGCATTCAAACCTTAAGCTGAATCTTGAGTTTAATGTTGTAGTACTTAGATGTTCATTATCATACATATAAACTCTAACTTCTGTTAGAGCTATGCCATTTATTACATCCCTTTTAATTTTCTTCTGCATGTCATAGGCTCATGGTTATATATGGAAATCTGTGAAAAACATAGGTTAGCCCTTATAGCAAGTATATTGCATTAATATTTTTCTGTAATCTTGATTTTCTATTACAATTAGAACTTACATTTTAATGTCTCATTTTAAGCTACCTTGGGTTATTTTGTAATTACCCAGTATATAAATATAACATAAATCACAAAAATAAGATTTGTAGATTTAATTTTTGTACTTAAAGGTCAATTTACTGTTAAACAGTCTCATACTTGATTAGAAGGTTTTAATGCAACACCACCAATTAACTTTTGTGGTGTAAATTTAAATATATATGCAGGTATAAGTATTTAAAATAGCACTGAATCTTTTGTATTCAAATGTGTGGAGAGCTGAAGAGGGTCAGTCCTCTTGACTATATATATATATAATTTTAAATATATATGTATTATTATTATTATTATTTTGATACAGAGTCTCGCTCTGTCACCAGATGCCAAGCTGGAGTGCAGTGACACCATCTCGGCTCACTGCAACCTCCGCCTCCCGGGTTCAAGCAATTCTCCTGCCTCAGCCTCCTGAGTAGTTGGGACTACAGACACTCGCCACCACGCCCAGCTGATTTTTATATTTTAGTAGAGACACTATTTCACTATGTTGGCCAGGATGGTCTTGATCTCTTGACCTCATGATCTGCCCACCTCAACCTCCTGAAGTGCTGGTATTACAGGCATGAGCCACCATGCCCAGTGTATTATTATTATTAATATTTTGAGACAGAATATTGCTCTTTCTTCACTGGCTGGAGTGCATGACATGATCTCAGCTCACTGCAATCTCTGCCTCCTGAGTTCAAGCGATTCTCCTGCCTCAGCCTTCCAAGTGGCTGAAATTATAGTCATGCACCACCATGCCTTGCTAATTTTTTATTTTTAGTAGAGACATGGTTTTCCCATGTTGGCCAGGCTGATTTTGAGCTCCTGGGCTCATGTGAATCATCCACTTTGGCTCCCAAAGTGCTGGGATTACAGACATTAGCCACCACACCTGGCCCTTTTGACAAAATATTAATAGGACAGTCTTGGAAAATATTGTCAAACTATCAAGAATGATTCATTGTACATTGTTTTAAATGAAAAGCCAAACATTTAATAAGATTCCCCCTCAAAACTCTATATTCTATCTCTTAGGTAAAATAAGTATTTAATTTGCTAGAAGATAATACTAATATTACTTCCATTCAAATGGCAATAATAGCTGGATAGGTTAAGACTTGAAGTATAATGAATACTATATTACTTAAAATTAACAAAGGAGTTGTGACAAATCCAAAACTCTGGGTTACTGTAAACTCAGTTTCTATTTATCCTGAAAGATTTGGATGATACATTTTGATATGATTTTTTTTCTTTGAGCATATTTTTTCATGAGGATTAGAAAATAGCAGAGTAGATCATGTTAAATATTATAGAAAACCTGACCTGAAATTCAATTTGCTTTAGATTCACCAGGCACATGTTTGTTTATAGATAATCTAGATATAACTGCAATTGGCAATGCTTATTATTTAATTCATAATATATTTCAAATATGAAGCTGAAATGAAAGTTGTTTGGTAATTCTAAGAAACTTTAGGGAATGGGATTATATCAAGTAAATATGATTAAGAATATTGAGACACAAAAGAGACAGAAAACATGACCGATACTTGTCATTTATGATGTTGAAACTTTTTTTCTGATTCACTAGTATGCACTCATTAAAATAAATAAGTACAATCCTGTAGTAAATGTGCTCAGTTTCACTTATAATCATCTAGGTAAATTTGTAATGGTTGCCAGAGCATTAAATAAATCCCAAAGAGACCATGTTTATACTGAAGCCTCCAGGAAAAAAAAAAAAAAAGAGTGATAAAGCAGAGGTATTTTTATCTTATTAATTAAATATGAAAGCAAAAGGTTAGTTACAGAGCTTGATCAGAGACAATGAGAGAGTCGGTCTTTACCTTCACATAATTAATATTTGTCAGGCATTACAAATGATAGGAAAAGAAGTTCAGATTTAAGTTAAACAATTTGGTCTCAGCATCATTAAAAATAATCTCTCACCTGCTTCTTCATTTCCTCTTTTTATGTAATTTTCTTGTTAATTACAAAGGTCATTGGCTGTTTGAACAGGGAAGAAAAAGGGAGCTTTTAGAAGAGCATGCAAATGAAACCTCAAGAAAGGAGTCTTGTATGTTAACGAGTGAGTCGCATTGATCAGTATGCAGTTGCAGACTCAGAATATGATAAACATGCTTGAATATCTTTCAGTTCACAAGGGCACTCATTTGTGTGTGCAAGTCAGCAGCATAAATCCATTATTTGAAATTGCACTAAGGCCTTCAATTACCTTTGTGAAAATAGGTGATATTTTAATATTTTATAAGTTTTGGTCTAATGGCCTTAAAAGTAGAGTTTAAAATTCTACCAAAATTACAGATCTCATTAAATATGATAGTAAATTACATTATCTATGATCTGTTATAAATACTTCATTTCCTCTTTTTATGTAATTTTTCAGACTTCTACAAGAACAGAAAATAATAGCCATCATTCATTGACTTGTAACGATGAACTAAGTATTTTCTATTTATTATCTTTATTAACCATCACAACAAACCCACTTGTAAAGGATCATTATCCTCATTTTACAGAAAGAAACTAAGATTCAGTTCTTGTCTGAGGTGAAGGACTTAGCATAATTTCTTTTCTGTTAGTATCACTTATGACAGTTTTGAACTTACCTAAACCTGGGCCTGAGGTCTAAAAATTATGTGCAGTAGGTTTTGGGTGATATTCCACTGAGTTTTGTTTGTTTATAATTTTTAAGACATCAACAATGATGGTGATGTCATACCCAGTTGAGAATCACTATTATTTGCCATTACAGAATACACTAACTAAACTAGTGCTTTCCGCTATCACTACTGGGAACAAATTGATGACTCAAGACTTTGGGTTCTGGAGAAGTGGTTTCCATGCTCTTACTACTGACCAATAATTATTGATTGTAATTATGTGCTTGATGTTATTCTAAGCAGTTTATGTCTAATAACTACTTAATCCTCATAATGACATTACTGGATAGAGACTTTTATACGCTCATTTCATAAATGAAGAACTGAGGCACTGAATGTCAGGAATTTGTCCTAGACAACACAAATCATTCTTCAAATACTCCCTGAGGATTACTAGCTTCTCTATGGCACTGAAAGAATCTTTTCTTAAATAATAGTGAAACACTTCTCATATCCAAATTAATATACATATCATTGATGATAGGTATATGGAATAATAATAAACTATATTTGAATGTCAACTTAAGATAGGGAACATAATAAAAATTATACTATTTTATGGGATTTTATAGCATGTTTGAAAGAAAGTTAGGTTTATTAATGTCTATTTGTATTACATAATATTTTTTATCTTTAAATTTTTTTAATTATTAATTTTTTATATTTTTTAATATTTTATTGCATTTTAGGTTTTGGAGTACATGTGAAGAACATGCAAGATTGTTGCATAGGTACACACATGGCAGAGTGATTTGCTGCCTTCCTCCCCATCACCTATATCTGGCATTTCTCCCCATACCATCTCTCCCAAACTACCCACTCCCCCGTCCCTCCCCTATTTCCCCCCTACAGATCCCAGTGTGTGATGCTCCCCTTCTGTGTCCATGTTTTTTTTATTGTTCTGAGAAAACATCGCATTGTTCTGCCTTGAGTGAGAACATGCGGTGTTTGATTTTCTGTTCTTGGGTCAGTTTGCTGAGAATGATGGTTTCCAGGTTCATCCATGTCCCTACAAAGGACACGAAGTCATTGTTTTTTATGGCTGCATAGTATTCTATGGTGTATATGTGCCACATTTTCCATGTCCAGTCTGTCATCGATGGGCATTTGGGTTGGTTCCAGGTCTTTGCTATTGTAAACAGTGCTGCAATGAACATTCGTGTGCATGTGTCCTTATAGTAGAACGATTTATAATCCTTTGGGTATATACACAGTAATGGGATGCTGGGTCAAAAGGAATTTGTACTTCTAGGTCCTTGAGGAATCTCCACACTGTCTTCCACAATGGTTGAACTAATTTACACTCCCACCAACAGTGTAAAAGTCTTCCTATTTCTCCGCATCCTCTCTAGCATCTGTTGTCTCCAGATTTTTTAATGATTGCCATTCTAACTGGCGTGAGATGGTATCTCAATGTAGTTTTGATTTGCATTTCTCTAATGACCAGTGATGATGAGCATTTTTTCATGTTTGTTGGCCTCCTATATGTCTTCTTTTATGATAAATATGTTTGTATATAGTTATGTATACACACAAACATATGTAATTATCCCTTCTATACATATATTTAGTTTTCTTTGGTGCTTTTCTGTTCTTGAGACTGTACCCTACAGATCACCTCATATCTGTTCAAAATCCTTCTCATCCTTTTTTACAGTTTTATAGTACTCCATTGTGTTAAATACTATAATTTTTTCAACCAATATCCTATGAATGTATATTCAGGATCTATCTAGTATTTTGCAGTTGCAACTAATGTCACAATGAATAACCTTTTACATATGGTATTTTTAATTATTTCATATGTAATTTAAGGATAAAATTATCAAAGTGAGACTGCTGAGCCAAAGGGTAAACTAATGTGCAGTTTTGCAATATACTGTCATCTCCATAAGTCTTTACCAATTTACATTTCTATCAGCAGTATATAAAAGCTCATATTTTTCCATAGCTTTATTAACTAAAGTGTTTACAACTTTTGAGTTTTTGTGAATCTAATGAGTGATACATAAGGTTTTAATGTAACTTTAATTTTCACCTATTTTGAGGGAGATTGAATCTGTTTTTAAACATTTAAGAATCATTTTTATATCATAATGTGGAGAATTATCACCTCGTGTTTTTGGCTTTTAAATTTTTTTAGTCTTTTTAAAAACTGTTTTTGAAGAATTAATCATGTATTAGGGAAATTGACCCCCTGTCTTTAATGTCTGTTTCAATTTTTTCCTTTTTATCATCCATCTTTTGGCATGTTCCTATGACACCTTCCGACAACTTTATAAAAGCATAAAATTGAAATTTTTTATGCCTTTGTATTTTTGAGTCACAGTTTCCAACCTTCTACTTTTCACTCACAGAAGAGACATATAAGTCTCTGCTGTGGAGGTGGAATCACCCTAGGCTTTCTCTTTCAGTCTGAGTTATCTGTCAGCAGTCATAGCTTTGTATAAGAATTCCTGACTTAATCCTCAACCATGTGTCTCCTAATACTGAAACTCCGTAACACATAGATTTCTGGATTGTCAGTGGCTCCAAAAGGTAATTACCTCTCATGCTATTTTTCTCTCTTTCCTTTGAAAAATTACTCTAAGTTTCTAAACATTTTCACAAATCATTAAAAAATTATTAAATATATACTTTATCAAGTTTTTAAAGATGTTATATATTTTTTGGATTTTCAACCAATATTTTTGTTGGAAATTCAACCAATTTTCAAAAAATATCTAGTTTGTCTTGTTACCATATAGCAGGAAAAAAGGGGCATCAGGCATCATTTTCCAGTACTGTAGAAGACATTTGTCGAAAATGTTGAAACATTTGAATGAAAACTTTATCTGAAGCTTTTCTTTAATTTCATTTTGCATTTCTTTTGTATGGAAATATATGAGAGAAAATTTGTACAAATACTACTTTGTGCACTAAATATTTGTTCTCAAACAACAGTAAAACAGCAGGTATCATAAGACAATACAAAGAAAAAAATTGTAGATGTGAAGACAAAAAGTACAAACCCCAGGGAAATAAATGTTATAGGTAAGCTATGCTCAAAAGCCAGATTAAAATGATTTACTCCTCTTGAGTGATTGGTTTTAGTTAAGATTTTTCTCCATGCACCATAAAAAAAATTATTTAATTTTGTAATCAGTAGATCACGCTTATATAAAAACAATGAAGAAACAGGATTGGTTTGGGGTAGTAGCTTTCAGCACCCATTGATGAACCAAATTCAGGGTATTTCCATAGGGAATACTCAAAACTATATTTAAAATATAGATTCCTAGGACTCATCCTTAGTTAACACACATAATTATTGTTATATCACCTTTACAGATAAGAAAATGTAGGGTTAAAAAATACATTGCCTAAGGGTCTACAGCTACTTTGTGACAAGCAAGTCAGATGACAAATATTTATGCCTAAAGATAACAGTTTTGGATATATTTTATATGACATTCATGTCACTCTTCTGGATTTTTCTAATTATCTGCTTGTCTATCATGAGGACAATGCAGTCGAATATGGTGCGCTATTCAGAAAAAGTCTAAATTTATTACAAAGTAATATTATTTCTTTAGTTGTTAGAATCTTTCAAACTAAATAGAAAAACTCTAAGAAGAGTTGACCAGGATCAAAAGTTTAATCTGATGTTTATTTCTGAAATTGGAAGTGTCATGATATATTTTGTGGTGGAGAAAATAAATTATGTGAGATAAAGTAAATATAAATTACAAATGCAAATTTATTGATTTAGAAAACAAAAGCATATCAACAATTTACTGTTGACTGATATTGGATAATTCTGTTGATAACAACACATTTACCAGAGTAAATATGAAACAAGTTAGAGAACCCTTCAGACTTCTTTTTTCTGAAGGTCATTATGCAAATCAAGCAAAGTGGAGCCCTTTGGTTAAGCTTAAAGGGCACACAGATATCCTAGGGTATGTAAAAGTCAGAAAGAGCCTTTTCTCATATTTATTTCTAATTTTGAAACGACAACCTGTATGACTAGCTTCTCTAGATTTTTACCTTCTCCTGCCCAAAACTTTCCCTGATTTTTAAAATTTTTTTTTCACACGGACTTCATAGAGAAAATATATAAGGAAGATCAGGACTGTTTAAGGAAAAAGATATTCTAATGATTGACTCAATTTTGGATTTCTCAGTATATATTATTTCATCAAACCGTCCAGATAGAAACCCCTAATTCATTATTAGTGAATATTTGCTTATGTACTATCATTAGTAATAAAACACATTTGTCATTGAAAAATCTCTATTTGTCCAATGAACCCAATGCTAGTGACCATGTGCTGGTAGAAGTAGTCAAATATAAAAAGCTGAAGAAATATAATAGAGAAAGAGATGAGAATAGATTCAGGAGAAAAAAAATAAGGGAGCATGATCCAAAAGGAAAAAAAATCCAGGAACTTGCCTGGAACTGCTGACAGCTTTGTTAGGTTGCAATGCAGCCAACTTAGTATTAACCTATTGTAGCTAGTGTATCAAAGAGATTTGAGCTGTTACAGTCTTAGAACCAAGAGATGTCACATCCTAGCATATCAATAAATGGAACAGATGGGTTGTTTATAGTATGTGGTGTTTTTATCATGAGTTGCAGAACATTTATGTGAACTCTACCAGTCTTCTGGCCAATTGTAATGTTTTCTCCTTAAGAACGGAGGTGGTATTAGAGCATTCTCAGGGTTCTAAAAATGAGTTTCAATTAAATGAATCTGGAAGCCTCTCAGGAGCAGGTGCCATAAATGAGGTGGGAGATATAAGAGAGCCATTTTTTGAAATATTTTAGCCAGAAGTGTTAGAATATTTTTGTTCATGCATGGCTATATTTGACAAAGGAGACTGAGTTAGATATCTTGACAGTTATTAAAATTTATAACTTCAGAAGATGTTAGCAATGCATCACACGAAAATGAACAAGACTCAAAGCAGCTCTCTCAGGAAGCATTAAGAGAAAATTAGTATGTAGTTACAGTAATTTCTAAGAGTAACTACAGAAACCACAAATATCTGTGGCTTGACTTAATGAGGCAGAAGTACAGAGTCAGAGTATTGTTTCTATGAGCCACAGTGGACTGGTTGAATTTATCTTTTTGTCTCAGGTGACACCACATATGTAGTCTATAAATTAAAGATTATCCACTCATGCCCATGAAAAAATCTAAAAGGATTTGAGGTATTCCTAAATAGGATAGATTTTTCAAGAAAAGTTGGGTCCAGAAAGATAATCATGTATAGTTTTTAAACTTTCCCCCAAAACATAAAATAAAAATGTATATTATGTTTAGAAGAAAAGAAAATCCTACATTGTATCCAGTCTTGAGAAAATTTAAAGGCATCTGTCTTAGTTGTTCATTGAAGCTGAACTGTCGAAAAGCATTGTGCAAATAGAAACCTTAGGCCAGATTAAGTACAAGATTCAGCCAAAGCTGTTTTTCATCACACAAGCGATGACAAATCAGCTTGCCCCTTTGATAATGGCTCTCTGATTCACCATTTATTTTTTTTCTAACAGCAGCTTAGGGAAAATGGATTTGCTGATGGAATCTTCACAGGCCATGTTGCATTTTACTAAGTCTTTTTAGCTGCTTTAATTTCATTTTTAATGTAAAATTACTGAGCATTTTGACCTCCACTTCTGATATTTAGATATCCCCAGTTGGAAGCCAAAAAGCCACTGGTATGAGATAAGTAAGGTACTCTAGGAATCAATTCAATCTCGAGCCTCTATAAAGACAAAACTTGCATTAAACCTTGAACTAAGCTTCCCCCACCCTCCAGAAAGAGGCTTGAGTTCTAAGATACAAGCTGGAGGAAGCCATATTGGCCGTGGGGGCTAGAGGAGTGGACGTTGCCTCTGACCAGATGTCAAGGAAGTAGGAACAGAAACTATCTGGGGAGGGCACAAAGCCATTGTCATAGTTTGTCATGTTATAGGGTGTTAGTTGGTGTTGGCAGAAAGAGGGGCCAGAGTTTGGACTTCGTGGGGTAGAAAGGACCACTGAACTGGGAAGTCAAGACATGTATCCCCAGATCACACATAAACGTCCAGTGGGAACCCTGGCAGCAGGAGATCCTAGCCCCAATCAGAGGTTGAATAAAATAAGCTTCTTGACTCTTAGCTTAGATTATATTCTTACTTTACTTTAGATCTAGTAAATGTGTCTTGATCATGTCCCCCAATTTCTTTAATTATTCTTTAATAATCTGCATTCTAGTGATTATTCTTTAAGAGTCTGCATTCTAGTAAATTTGGCTATAAGTTTGACAAACAGCCCTTTATGATGTTAATCTTTGTGTAGCTTAAAACCATCAAAGAGTCATAACATGAGAAAGAACACTGATGTACAACTTTGGATTAAAAAACAGGATTTGGACCACATTAAACTATTTCCTATTTTAGACATGATCCACAGTCCTGCAATCCTGAATCATTATAACTATGGATATTGTCATATTCTTTCACCTGAATAGCAAGTTATTATCCTAGGGATAATCAGTGTGAAAAACTAAAATTTCCCTTCATCAGTAACAAGATAATCCTAACATAGCCAAGAATTCAAAAATATTTATACAATATATTTCTATTGTACTAACTAGATCACTTTGTATCCAGTCCTTTAGTTTCCATGAGGAATTTAAAACATTTCTTTAATGTGCTCCAGGTTAATTTATCATCTCTAAATTGATCTACTGATTGATAACTGCAGAAAATATTATTACCTCACAGATAACTGGATAGTCCTCCTTATCTCCAAATACATCAGAATTCAGAATTTACGTGATAACCACAGCCATATTGTTATCCTAGTCTACACTGGATGCCTAGTGAGACCATTACGGAACTGCATTAAGAAATGGAATAGGACTAGATATGGCTTTCTCAATTATCTTTGGTCTGGCTGACAGTCTAAGATATTAGATGACTCTTTTATTATAATCTTTTTAAAAGGTTGTAACTTTGGAGCATATCTATTTCTGTTTTCTTTCTACCAAATTTTAAGAATAATCATGGTTTATCAGTTACTTTACCCATCTAGCCAAACATAGACCTGTATTTCATGCACTATGACCAATAAATGAAGGTCAGAGATTTGGTGTAGTCAGAATTTTTATACTCTGTAGAGTTCTATGATTCTGAAGATTAGATTTTAGATTCCTCTGGAGACATTCTCCCACTGTAATCACTAGGTGGTTAAAAGTTGAAGGACACGATGACAAAAAGAATACATAAAAGTATAGATAAAAAATGTGATAAGGATACTTTTTAAAAAATCTGGACAAATTTAGCTTACAAAACAGTAGTCTTGTGAGCGAGTTTGATAGCTGAAGAACACAAGGGAAGTTCTATCAAAAGGGAACAGAATTAATTACCTCCTCAAAGTTGCAGATTGCAGACCTATGACAAGATCATTATTAATTTCTGGAACAAAGTAGTTATTTTCCAATTACTAGAAGTTTAGAAAGAAAGATTGAGTGATGAGCTCTAAGGTTTCCTTGAAACTCCTCATTAAAATATTAGGTTTCTTTCTGTCTGCTTATAACATTCTCCAAATTTACCTCTGTCTGCAAACACAAAAAATATCTGCTGCCTCAAGACTCAGCTGAAATTCCATCTCCACAATGATGTCTGACTAACACGGATCTAAAAGGTGCTTATTCATTTCTCAGCTCTAGTGGCATCTCTTAAAATATGTAGAAAATAAAAGTATTTACACAAAATGTTAGTAGATGCTGGGTGTTTTATTGCTAAATCAATTTGATAAATATTCTGTTAAACAAGCTTGGTTAAAACATGAGTTTTGAGATTGAGAAATGTCATGTGTTAATGGGAAATATGAGCATTAAGAGTGAAGTATGAGATGGCAAATTTTACAGTTGCGTTTAATCAAAACAGTTGTTCAGTGTCTGGCAGAACTAGCAAGTATTCTGTAGATCACCCTTGAGAAATCCTCTCATCACAGGGTAATTATGATCTAAAGCACTTATTTTATATTTGATTGTTTGTCATTTTTAATTGTTCAACTTTCCATATCTTTCCTTGAGTAGCATGTCTTGCATATATTTTCTTGAAGTCAAGGCACATGTGATAAAAACTGCAGAATCTCCTCTCAGTCCCACAGTGCCTAATGTGACACTGAGTAGCAATGAATATTTTAAAAAATTAATCTCAATATATTTTCAATTTGGAGAATCTCCCTGCTAGATTGTTCACACCTTTACCAGACTGTCAACAACTATATTTTGCCTACAGGAGTCTGTTTTCACAGTGAAGCACGTATAACTTATTCTAATAAAGCATATATAACACCTGTGCTAATTTACTCGACATGTAGAAATGTCATATACTATATTAAATTTAGCAGATGAAGATTTATTTTATTATAATTTTTTTATTGCATATTAGGTTTTGCGGTACATGTGCAGAACATGCAAGACAGTTGCATAGGTACACATATGGCAGTGTGTTTTGCTGCCTTCCTCCCCTTCACCCACATTTGGCATTTCTCCCCAGGCTATCCCTCCCCAGCTCCCCCCTCCCCGCTGTCCCTCGCTTATTCCCCCCAATAGACCCCAGTGTTTAGTACTCCCTTCCCTGTGTCCATGTGTTCTCATTTTTCATCACCCACCTATGAGTGAGAATATGCGGTATTTCATTTTCTGTTCTTGTGTCAGTTTGCTGAGAATGATGTTCTCCAGATTCATCCATGTCCCTACAAACGACAAGAACTCATCATTTTTTATTGCTGCATAATATTCCATGGTGTATATGTGCCACATTTTCCCAGTCCAGTCTATCATCGATGGGCATTTGGGTTGGTTCCAGGTCTTTGCTATTGTAAACAGTGCTGCAATGAACATATGTGTGCATGTGTCCTTATAGTAGAATGATTTATAGTCCTTTGGATATATACCCAGTAATGGGATTGCTGGGTCAAATGAAATTTCTATTTCTAAGGCCTTGAGGAATCGCCACACTGTCTTCCACAATAGTTGAACTAATTTACCCTCCCACCAGCAGTGTAAAAGTGTTCCTATTTCTCCACGTCCTCTCCAGCATCTGTTGTCTCCAGATTTTTTAATGATCGCCATTCTAACTGGCGTGAGATGGTATCTCAATGTGGTTTGTTTTGATTTGCATTTCTCTAATGACTAGTGATGATGAGCATTTTTTCATATGTTTGTTGGCCTCATGTATGTCTTCTTTTGTAAAGTGTCTGTTCATATCCTTTGCCCATTTTTGAGTGGGCTTGTTTGTTTTGCAGTCTACCCATCTGACAAAGGGCTGATATCCAGGATTTACAAAGAACTCAAAACAGATGAAGATTTTTTAAGGAGGAGGAAGAATCATAATTTTCCAAAAAAATCTCTATATCCATCACTAACAATCACAAGAATTCTTACTTTCTTAGTTAACAAAATTGTCCTTAAACCAAAATTCTCTCACTTGAATTGTTATTTGTGAATTACTTTGTAAAATAAGAATATTTATATATATATAAAAAACTTCCATTAAACTCATTTGAAAAGTTACGTGAGTTAGAGTAATTCCCAGCACTAATTTTTTTTTTTTTTTTTCTCATTGAAGGGCACATCCTTAGAGAAAGTAAATCTAATTTTCACCAGCAGTTTTTTCTTCATCAGGATCCCCCTTTTAGATTTTCTATGGATTGGTGCCATTACATCCACTCTTCTCTATCTTCACAGTTAATCCTATTTCCAATGCATGTAGCCCTATGAATTAGCTCCTCCTTAAGTATAAATATTATTTTTATAAATCTCAATAATTCTGGGTTTGATATATATGCCTTTCCATTTTGATAGTACATGAGGTTTGATTTATAATTGCAGGTGCATGGCTCATGTAAAGAGACCACAAGACAGCTTTGTGTGTTTAACAAGGCCGTTTATTTTGCACTTGGGTGCAAGTGGGCCAAGTCCAAGCAAGGAGTTAGGCAAAGGGAGTAGGAGAGGGGATTGGTTATATAGGTTGGGGCAAATGGTCGGCTAAAGGAGGTAATCTATTTTGGGGAGGGGAAGGGCATCGTGGGATGCATGATCACAAGGGTAGGGGTGATTTATTACAAGCAGGCATGATTATCAGCATGGGGGGTATCAGTTGCATTCAGAGGGGAGATTGCAGTAAATTACATAGTTACAGGGGTGGGGATTTTGAGAAACCCAATTTCTGGGGGGAAATTTTTGTAAAGCTGAACAGGAACAATGGTTGTAGCTTGCAGGGGGAGAGCAATTAGTTGAGGCAGGAACAAGTTGTTTCACTTCTTTCTTTGGCCACCTGGTTACTTGTGATTACTTCAGGCTTTCTGGCTCCTGGGGATCATCCAGAGGTGTACGTGCAGGTCACCAAGGCTAACAATGGCCAGGCTTGGATTTGGAGGACTGACAGTAATACATGTCAATCTGCAAATTTCTGAAGCATAAATTCAAGTTGAAGGAAAAAGTGTGAGACTATACCAAGTAGGAAAGTATTAGATTTTACAAAAAAAAAAATGGTTTTATGGCTTTATTGAAATATATCATCTATATTTTCAAATTCAGATAATATTTTTGCTAAATTCTTAAAAGACATATAAATTAACTTTTTAAAACTTGACCTTTATTTCTCACATAAGTGAAATCACAATATTCCATAGGTCTATGTAATAATTAGTAGTTCGCAATATGAAATTTACTGATGAAATTATCATATGATTATTAAATCTTCCATCTGGGTACTGAAAATGCAAGAACAATGTGACTTTTACATAATTATGTTTCTAAAATAAAGTTTAATGAAGAAAAACCACAAAATTACTTGCTTTTTAAAGTGACTCATAAGTTTGCATGTAAGACTATCAACTATTCTAATAAGAAAAAAATATGAGAGAATCACAATATCATTCACTTCTCTGCTATGTAAGATACTATGTGTTCTGCTATATCTGCTATAAGGAGTTTTTGCATCTGAACTCAGTCTTGAGCCAGTCTTCGTTTTCTTTTTGCTTTATCTTCTTTTCTAAATTAAGAAACTTTTATCTGATTAGGTAACATTTAAACGTATAATACTGAAATAAAATTGTTCCTTCACTGGGGCCTGGCTTTTAGTTTGAGAAGGACAGATACAGTGCCAGAAAATTTAGTGCTGTGGTGATTTGGGAAAAATGATATCTGTATGGAATCCTTCTGTCTGAAGTGGATTCAATGTATTTTCAAGGTTTGTTGAAATCTAGAATCCTATTGGTATTTAAGGTTTGCTTCTTCTGGCTATGTGGAAGACAAAATTGGAATATTTTTGGTTTGTTGTTTCAGATGTTTAGGTGTTCTGGCATGGTTAAGAGTCTTAGGGAGGCTGAATGATGTTCTATAGTGAGCTTCAAAGCACCCCTCCATTAACGAGTCTGATGGGTGATAGGTCTTCATTTCTCTGGTTTAGCTGTAGGCTGTTCTGGAAAATACATTTAACATAGTAAATTTGTTCTACTTCTCAGTGCTATGTGGCTCAGAGAGTGAGCCAAATTTGGTTATTTTATAAAAAATATAGCTATTTTCGCTTAATAGAAATGGGAATAAATGAGAGATTTTAGAATTATTCACTGAAAGATGCAAAATTTATGTAAAATTGGGAAAAATACTGAAGAGATTTGGAGAAAAATGCTTGTGACAAAAACAGGCTTCTTTTGGGAACAAACTGGTTAGCTCTTTCAATTGTGCCTGTAACAGATTCTTCCTGTTTTCTTGCTAAAAGAGTCCGGCTTTGTTAGGGCTTTGATGAGGATGTGCTAACAGAAAGTGGGCCCTGTGCACTCTAGGACTTTTTGCTCTGTGTAAACCATAAAAATTTCTTTATCCTTTATTAAGTATTAATTTGGGATTGAACATCTGATCCAATTCAGTTTAAGAAGAAGTCAGGGAATTTTGCCAGAGAATTAATAAAAGAGAAATGTAAAGAAATGCTCCTCCATCATTTTCCTTACTACCTTAGAGAAGTGATGCTTGCAGTACTGATGTACAACTTGCAAACATATGGGGACACCAAGAGATGGGCAGAACAAGTGATTGAGATGCCTGACACTGGTGAGTCTCTGAATTAATAACCCATGGACTTATCTCATGTAAGACAATCAACCTGCCTGGTTTAAGCCACTTTTAGTTTCAAAAAATGCCACCTAAAATTTTGTGGTATGTCACTGTGTGTATCCAGGTAAGGATTTAAACCTGCTAGAATCATCCAAGGTATGTCCCCAGTGTCACTAGAGAGCCTCCTGAACTAGCAAATGAGTACCACAATAATTGCTTTTAGACTGTCTTCAGTAAAAGCCTCTATTGTGGCCCACAGGCCTTCAGACAGACCTCATTGATCTGTAAGGTGGGAGCAGTCACTTGCTAATTTGTGCCCCTTCTCTGTTGTTATGTCCTTGCCCACTTTATGTATGTGTATGATCTAACTGGCTACTCTTGGCACATGAATTGAGCTTCCTGGTTAAAGGCTAATAGAATTAATTCTTGATCCATTTATGCAATCATCTTAAGGTATTAAAAAAGAACACTTCCTATATTCTCAAGTATTTTCTACATCAATTCCACCATTAAATATTTATTCTAAGGATATAAATGTTCCTGTATGTAAATATGTAGGTATATTAATCTTTAGAACAGTGATAATTTTAATGAAATCATGAAAAACTTAACCAATAAAATAATGCTTTTTAAAAAATAAAAATATGCTACATTTAGTTCGAACTATTATAATAAAAATAGAATAATTGATCTAGCACCTGGGAAGGAATGTGTGTAAAGTACATAAAACAATTTTAAATGGATAAAAAACAGGTGAATTTTATGATTTTTGGTTAATATCCATAATGCCTGTTATAACTGTGTTACATATAGAATAAGCACTCAATCTCAGTTTTGATTGTCCTTATAGAATTATATTTGCAGAGAATTTCTTATGAAAATTTGCATATTTAAATTACAAGCCAAATTAGAGAAGAACTATATTGACATAACTGAGGGTGGCAAAGGAAATTGTGAGCCACCCAAAAGTCTGCAGTAATTTGTAAAAATATCCATCACTGACATATCAATTTAGAGTAACCTTTCTTAAATAGTCTGCATATCAGTCTCTACTCTTGGTTCTACCACTCTTAGGCACTAGAAAAGTGATGAAATTTCTTTGAATTTAAATTACCTTTCAATGGTGATTATATCTTCCTCTGCCTACCTTTAAACATATGAATATAAATGACAAAAAATGTATATGAATAATCTGAGGAAAATGTGATCAATGGTAAAAATATCATGGTATTTGAAAAATGAAACATTAACATTTTGGTGAAAGAGTATTAATATTTAGGTTATTTGTTGATACTGTAGTGAATGCAAATAAATTAGAAATTTTGAAAGTGAAATACTAAATAAATTGACTTCAAAATGTGTGTTTTTATATTAACATTTCTGCAGTTACAGTTATCTTTAACCTCAGCCAATTTTGCCACATTCATAACATATTTTGAGTAAATTTTTATAAACTTTATACATTATAAATTAAAATTTGCCTTATAATGTTCTAGAAATGGAATAAACTACTACTTGTAGAACAGAAGGGCAAGGACCCACTAAACCTTTCATTTATGTTTTCTTTTAATTTTAAATTATGCCTAAGTATTTTAGTATTTACTAGACAGTGATCTAACCAAGGTAAACACGAACTCCCTGGAAGTTTATGTTTTTCAAAATAAAATGATAAAGCAGGTAGAATATTAGTTCATAAGCCTACCCATTTGTGCCCAAAAAGGTGTATAACAAAAATAAGCAAGATCTCTATGTACATTTTCAAGTGTGTATGGTGCTCTTTGGATGTGAGGATTATTTCATGCTATTAAGTTCTGAGTGCCTTGGAGAGAAGACTGATAAGACATGTCATAAAGTGTGCAATCGGGAATGAAAAAATAGAGAAATAAAAGTTTATAGGAAATGGAGTATAGATTATCGAAGAATATGTAGTTTCAAATGAAGAGCTTTTTCTTCATAGATTGGACAATGTTTCTTAGAGCAGAGTAAGAAGAATTTATTTCTGCTAAATCTTTAGGCTGACATAGATTCAAGTACTAGCTCTACATATATATCAAGGCCAAATTAATTAACCTCGTTGATCTTATTTCTTTAATCTCTAAAATGGACAAAAAAAGAAGAAGAAAATTTACCAAATGATGGAAAATATGTGTTATGCTTAGGCAGCCCTTTGTGAAGCAACTGAAAAGTACCCAGAATGCTGTAGTAGCAACAGAGGTGGGGAGGAGTAGGACACGGAGAAAGTTCAGGTGGACAAAAAGAGGGAGGGTACATGGCTGGTGCAAGAGTAGAGGAGGAAGGAGACGGGATAAGTTGTGATTCTCCTTGTGTAGTTCATAAAAGTATAAACTTGAAAGAAACCAAAGCCATTCATATGCTCACAGCAAACAGAGAAATGTTGGAATAATGCATGGCATTCAAAAATGAATAATGTTAACAATCATTGAAAAGAAGCATGTGTATTAAAAGGAACAGCCATATTGGCAAACCTAAGCCCCATATCTAGTGATAAAGACAAGAAACTCCTGGATGTGGGAGACACTGACTGCTCCTCACCTCTCCTATTGTTTCCTACACACCTGCACTGGTAATGAGTGAGGGATGTGGAGGGATGGTCACTTATGATGGAGTCACAGCAGCAGGCCATGCAGAGACAAAACATGTGGCCCCAAGAGTTCCCAACTAAAATAATCTAGGGTTTTACTTTATGAGGAACAATATTATGCCATTTTGTATTCCTGGAACTGGTCTCTGTGGTATCACAGGCACTCCCTCAGAATCCTGACTTATGTCTAAGGAACCGCACCATTTATTCACGCATTTAACATCATGGGATAAAATCCATCCAAGGGGATTTTTTTGGATAATTCCTTATAATAAAATATTAATTTTATGTTGGCTATATGATATGATTCTGATGAAATGTACTGAAGTATCCATGATTAACTGTCAAATGAAAATAAATCACTGAAAATAACAAATCTCAAGTTCTACTCCTTGATTTAGATGGACAATGCTAAATTTCACCTGCTTAAAAATTAAATTCGGTAAGATTAACACAGTATTTAAAAAAACTGTAGATATTGAAATGCTTTTGAATTGCTTTAGAAACAAAATTCAGAACTTTGTTTTATATTTTCAGTCAGTTGTTGAACAGAAACATTGTAGAGTGTGTGTGTGTGTGTGTGTGTGTGTGTAATTTTTTATATTTTTTAGCTATATAAGAACTAACCCTGAGCTGTTTTATTTGATGTGGTAACAAGATCGAAATCAGGTATTTAAAACTTTTACAGGTTGAATATTTATTATTTTCCTCTCGTACAAAATAAATCTTATATCTGTAACTCACTGTGTATTTAAAATTAAAATGTTAGCAGCTGCTACATGTCTGCTACAGATTTACAGAATCTTTGTTAGGTTTCTTTGGTAAGTACTTCATTTCAGGTAACTGACATGATTAGCCAGTTTTCAAACTGCAGAGTATCTCACTGCTCTTCAATATTTGATTATTACATAACTCCTCTTCTAAAAGCTTTAAGAGACATATATACACTGTATTTGGAAGTCAAATCTTGAAATTAGTATTATATTTTATAAACCATGAAGTAAGAGTTAAAGTCACAAATAATATTTCACTCCTTCGGTAGAATGCAGAATTCAGCCAGTTAAGTTTGACCTAAGCATACTTACTTCATCTAAATACAAGAGTTGGAAAACTTGCTTCAGAATTTTTCTAAAGACTTCTGAATATCATGACCCAAAGATTAATGTTAAATCGTTTTGTTCCAATGAATAAGAGAACATTTCCAGAAATTTCAGGCTTGTCAAAAACATTAGTCACCTATTTAAAAATCCATTACCATGAAATGTAACTTTTAAGGAGGAAATACCTTTGTCAGCATAACTTGTACACATTAAATGTTCACCTAAGAAAAGCTGCTGTCATATTCCTTTGGCATAAATTATTTCTGTTGTATTTTAAAAGTTTTGAATTGTTTATGAGAAATCTAATCAAGTTAATTTGCAAAGTATTTTTTATTGAAATAAAAAGAATTGTGCATTGAGCCACAACTATGATTCTGAAATAAAGGCTTTGTATTTTGAAAAATGTTTCTGACATCAAGGGCAAGTATAGCAGAGGGAACAAGGAGGTCTCTTAGGCAGTTCCAACTCAAGGTGACCCTAGTTATATTTCTGATAGGTGGAGGCTTTGGTTCTGAGGAGTGATTCTGACTTGATTGGCAATTTGTTAATGAAGCGATCAAATGGATAAAGGTGACATACTTGTCACCTTTCTCTATTCTTAAATGGCAATCATCTGTCTTTACTCTGTGAGTTTTCATGGGTAATTCTATACTATAGCATAAAAATAAGTCCTGAAGTGCATTGTCTTATTTATTCTTGCATATGCTATGTGTTTAAGGAATCCTTTCTGTATCTCCAACATTACAGTCTCAATTAGCACAGTAAATAGTGTAATGAAAAGGTGTAATGAAATAGGTCATAATAGCTTTTCACAGACATGCCAAATAGATGGATAATGATTGCATTTTCTGTCCTCATCTTAGTTTTAAATCACATGTCCATCTTAATAAATATTGAGTAATAGGTCTCAGACCTGCAGTCCAAATCTAATTTCTGTGTGAGATTTGAAAAGCTTGTGTTTTTTAATGTGTAGAATTTTTTTTAAGTTCTGTACTGCAAAGAATATAGTTAGTATAATAGCACAGGCTGCTGAATTTATTTAAAAAGAAGAGAATAGACTAAACTTAAAAAGTACTGAGTATTCATCTATAGGATAAGATCTGCTTGTA
Source organism: Callithrix jacchus (assembly GCF_049354715.1). Taxonomy (NCBI): domain Eukaryota; kingdom Metazoa; phylum Chordata; class Mammalia; order Primates; family Cebidae; genus Callithrix; species Callithrix jacchus. Next base: position 109,849,558 of record NC_133505.1, on the reverse strand, counting down.
TTGAGCATATGACCACATTGCCAGGAGGTGGCAATCCACCAACTTTTCTTTTCTTCACTATCCATGATTTCTGAGATTTGTATTATAAGAAATTTCCACTTAAATATTTATTCAGTACCCGGCAGTTTACAAAATTTTTCTCCCAAAATATTTCCTTATCTGATTCTCACAATAATTATTAAAAAATAGAACACATGGCCCTTATTCCTAAATTTCCATGAGGAAATGCAAAAAGAGAGAATTTGGGAGCCATCCCTTCCTTGTGTCAGGGTGGAGCAAAGTCCTGTTTCAAGGCTCTCCTGGTTGCATTCTGCTTTCTTGATTCCTAAAAAAACAGTGTTTGCTGCTAAACATATTTTTATACCTCCCTTGCTGATTTTAATCCTGCAAAGAATAAAGAATGTAAGGGAGACACACTAAATGTAAAATTCTGAAAATAAAAATGTGCATTATTTATCTCTCTATCATGTAAGGCTATACTCATGGTTCTCACTTCTAAAATAATTCGAACAAGGAGGATGAGATCCCATTGGAACCTCTGCAGGATCCTTTAAGTGTTTAGTAGGCACTATATAAAGTTGTTGTTGTTGTTGTTGTTTTTTAATATTGTGAAAAATTCTGTTTGGTCTTGGAATCTACATAGTCTTGAAAACTTGTGAATACTTCTGTTCTATCCAGGTCAATAGAGTTAGGGCTATCTCACTCTACCAAGAACTCATGCTCCAACAGCAACTATTCAAAGAAATTTTCTGGAAAACACTAGCCAGAAAGAAATTACATAATATCACAAATAAAAGCAAGCATTATCTTAATAACTTTAATTCTGTGAGTTCAATTTTGCTTTGAAAAGCAATGTGCCATGAAAATGAAGGTTTTGTTTTAAATATTTTTTGTTTTATTTAAACAAATTAACAAAAATATTGTAGTAGTCTAGTGCATTTCCACTAATGATTGAGCTAACATTGAATGTTTGGAGGACTGAACACTTATTCTTATTTAGCAAACAGAGAGGATAAATGGTAGACATCCATATGCTTATGTTTTATAGGTGTTCTTGTTTTTAAAGCACACTGCAGTGCATTTCTCATCTAGAAAATTTACTTGATTTTAAACATTGCTGAGAGTCTAAAGAAAATATAATAAAAAATGTAAAGTTAACGTGTCATTAACCATAATGTAATACAATTTCATGGCAAATTAAAGTTCCAAATTTTACTCTAGAATCATCATCCCTAAGAAAGACATTTCAGTATGAAAGTGTTTTTTTTGTGGCTATTTCTGGAGAGACTGAATGTGTGGATGTAGGAAACATGTAAGTGACTTTAAGATAAGCAATGATGGTTATAGCAACACATCCTAAATTACTCGGCTGGGGTGGGTGGGAGATGGGATACTACCCTTTTCTTCTTGCACCTTAAAAAAAAAACTAAAGTATATTAAAATACCTATCTTGCATTTTGGCAAAAATCTAAACATGCGAACTTCTTGTTCATATGACTTCATAATGCATCTCATAATTCCTGAGTCAAAATTCTAGAATTTATCATAGGGTTCATTGCTTTCAATGCATATGGTTGATTCTGTTCTAGTATAGAAATGTTACTAAATAAGTTGTGGGTATGTGGAATAACCAATGGGTTATCATATTTATTTAAGTTTATTTTTCTAATTTCTTTGCCTTTTGAACGGTACTAGTAATTTTTTGAATGTGTATTTAGACTTTAAGAAAATCATAAAATTTTCCTTCATTTCTATTGTACTTTCTACTCCCGACATGTTTTAGTCTCTTCAGATCCATTCTTCCCTTCACCATTACAAGTTGTAGGGATTTTCCTGAAATCATTTTAGCTTTCAGTGTGATGTGTTCTCTTTTCAAATGAAGTTATTTATTATTTAAAAATTATTCAACATTTATTCTTAAATTGAATACATTTAATCTATTGTGTTATTTAATTTTGCTTAAAAGTTATATGCATATCTATGACTTATTACACAACCAGATCAAAAACAAGAATGAAGTTTTATACTTTTCTATATTGTCTGTTGTACCTTACCTCCATTAGACACAATAAATTTGGATTCTGAAAGTAAACTTCATGTGTGCTGACTGAAACTGAATGCCAATGATCCCTTTTTAAGGATTAAAAACATTAAAAATTCGGGAAACAACAGATGCTGAAAGGATGTGGAGAAATAGGAGCGCTTTTACACTGTTGGTGCACCTGTAAATTAGTTCGGCCATTGTAGAAGACAGTGTGGCAATTCCTCAAGGATCTAGAAATAGAAATACCATTTGACCCAGCAATCTCATTACTGGGTATATACCCAAAGGATTATAAATCACTCTACTATAAATACACATGCGCACGTATATTTATTGCAGCACTGTTCACAATAGCAAAGACTTAGAACCACTGGTTCTAGATGATAGACTGGATAAAGAAAATGTGGCACATATACATCACCAAATATTATGCAGCCATGAAAAAGCTGGAAACCATCATTCTCAACAAACTAACATAAGAGCAGAAAACCAAACACCACATGTTCTCACTCATAGGTAGGAGTTGAACAATGAGAACACAGGGACACAGGGAGGGGAACATTGCAGACCAGGGCCTGTGGTGGGGAGGTGAAGGATTAGCATTAGCAGAAATACCTAATGTAGATGATGGTTTGTTGGGTGCAGCAAGCCACCATGGCGCATGTTTATTTGTGTAATAAACCTGCACATTCTGCACATGTACCCCAGAACTTAAAGTATAATCATAAAAAGATAAATTTTGAAAGAGATTTATTTATTTCAAATATATGATTTCACCATTCAAGAAAAGAAGCACTTTAGGTAAGTTCCTAACATGTAACATAATGGAATGTGTAATCTCAGGAAATTATTTATGCTAGGAGAGGAAACACTGTGAAGATACAGGTGTGAGCAGGAAACAAAACTGAAAAGGTTACTTTTCTTGAGTCTGCATTCTGGTCCAGACCTTTTCACTTGGTGTGAACTTGATCCCTAGTCCTCAACGTGACTCCCCAGCACCTGGAAGGGCCCATGGGTTAGTTGCTTCAGATGCACCCAGCCTTGTCCCTTCATTCATATACCATACAAATATTAGCTTTTTCTCTTTGTGTCAGGGTAATATATTTCTCTGACCAATCATTTATTCAAGCAACAAAGTGTCTTCACCTTTATTCAGTACTGTGTACTGAGGACTGTGCCTGTGGAAGTTCTCAGGTTTCCCTTCAGATCACAGTTGAGATTTAACTGCCGCAGGATAATTTCTTTCCAGTTTAGGCCTGATCCGTCTATTTTAGTTATTTTGCATATGTATAACTTTTAATTTCCAAACTCATGTTGGTTGTAATTTTACATTTATTTACATGAATACATACTAACAATTACTCCACAAATAGGCTGCCACTTCCATCAAAAAAAGATGGTATTAGTTTTCATTATCATCAAATGTCCAGCATAGAACAATACTACTTGTTAATACTTGTCAAGTGAATAAATGGCTATATGTCTTAAAACTTTTCTGTAGTAGGAAACAATTATTTGTAGAAAACCATGATTTTAATAATAATCATAATTTATAAGTAGTCCATACTACTTAGATATGAATATTTTGCTCTTTAATAAATTGGTAATAACCTAACATACTGTATACTCAAACTAGTATTTACTCAAAATGTGTGCATTTTTCTTTAGAGTTGAAATTCTTTTTGTAACAATTTACTCTATTGTTGGTTATCACATAAGTACTTACAACCAGCACTTTAAAATTTTGTTTTCTTTTCTCTTTTAAAACATAAGAAATGTGCTTCTGGAAAAACAGCACCTTAAGAACAAATTTATAATTCTCAATTCTAAATTAACCTGGGAATAAAGAAAAGTAAATGAACCTATTTTTAAAACCTCATCTTTTCTGAATCTGTATGCCACGTTTTTATATCAAATCCTTGAACCAGAGAGGATACAAATTGCCTCAAATTAAAGAAAGACAAATAGAATAAACACACAAATACTTTTTAAAACTCCAGGTTTTTTGAGGTATAACTAATATTTTAAAAACTATACACATTTAATATAAGAAATTTGATGAGTTTGTACAAATGCATCTACACACATGAAACAACCACCACAATCAAGGTAATAGATATATCTACCACTTTCAAAAGTTTCCTTGCATACCTTTTTTTCTTTTTCATTCTCTTTTTTGTGTTGCAAACACTTAACATGCAATCTCACATTTTAACATATTTGTTAGTGCACAACACAATATTGTTAACTATGGGTGCTGTGCTATACAGTTGATCCCTAGGACTTCTTTGTCTTGCATAACTGAAATTTCATAACAATTGAATAATTATCCATTTTCTTTCTTCCAGCCCTTGGTAACCTCTCTCAATTCTACAACTTCTGGTATAAGCCTGTTAATAAAATCTGGTACTTTTGGCTGAATAGATCTCTAATAATAATTTTAATTCCATTTATATATGTGTAAGTTCATTAATGTTTTTTCTCTACACTTGGATTAAATTTATTTTACATTCTTAGGTAGTGACATATTTTGTCAGTTTTCAAAAATTTATTGGTATACTTTGTTTATAACATTATTTTTAAGCTCTCTTTATTTGCCTCATATTTTTCCATATTTCTACTGCTCTTTCATTTGTTTTTCAGAAGTTTGTTCATCTTATTATTCTTTTTTAAAAGCCAAAGTAATGGTTCTCAAAGATAAATTGCTTTAATTAAGTTTATACCTGAGTGCGCACTTGCATAATCAATTAAGTGATAATTTGACTGAATATAAATTTGTTTAAAATCATCTTTTTCCAGAACTCTTAGAAATTGTTCCATGGTTTTCAAATATTTCATACTGAAACATTTATTGTTAATCTTAGATTTTTTTTTTTACATTATAAGACATCTGCTTTTTCTTTCAGAAAGCTTTAAAAGGTTTTATCCTTTCAGTTCAGAGGTTTTATGAGGCTGCATCTGTTGTTGTTTTTTCTTTCAAAAAATCTTTGTCTAGCAATTAGTAGGCTTTTTTACCTAGAAAAACTGGAGACTTTCAAAAACAAATATGGCAGATTTCTTACCAGAACCCTGCTGTCTAAGAGCTCAGTGTTTCTTCCACAGTTCTGTTGGTAACACTGTCTATTAAATTATCTTAAAATTTCCTCTATTGCCACCAAGGCAGGAGTTTCTGAACTCTGCTGAATTTTGTCTTCAATCAGAAATTATTTGCTTTGTACATTCCAGAGAATCACTAATGTTTGCATTTGTCTATCTGAACCATTTCTTCTTTTGATCATGATTTTGTTTTGAAATTTTCTTTTTTATTCAGTGGAATTTGTGAAGGGAAATGAGTGAGTTTTAGTAGGGTAAATACTTAAGCTTGAAGTGGAAATAAATTACTTTTGACTTGTAAAGGTCCTTTTTATTTACTAAAAATAGTAATTCTTGATTCATTGTCACTATTATATTTTATACATTTACTTATTTTAAATTTTGCATATGGTATTTTAATGTACAGAAACATAGTTTATATAATCATGTCTATTATTTTTAACGAATTCAATTTTTATATTTTATAGACTTTTCCATTCTAGTATTATACAAATATAATTGAAATGTTCTAAGATTATTAGGTAGGAGATTTACAGTCTCGTCCTGTGCACTTATATACACAAACAAGATAGACATCTTTCTAGCTACCTCTTTGTTTATCTAATCTATCACCTATTTATCCAGAGAGAGAAACTATTTATTTTTATTTATTTATTTTATCTATTTTTATTTTTTGATGTTATCTTTTAAGACTTTATTTGTTAAATTACATGTTCTTTTAATATGTTATTGCACACCTCACCCACTGTGTGCTACAAATTATCTTGGGCTTAAGGAGGTGAAGATGAAAGGATAAATTTACATCCCTAAAGGAACTTAAAGTATAAAATGGTACACTAGACAAAAATGGAAAGAGGTGAAGTCAGGCAGATAAAGTGAACTATCAATAACTTTGTTTCCTCAATTCTTGTGATTTGTTTTTCTGTGTTTTATTGAATTTATTGTACTTGACTTCCTACTTGGTCAGACTATGGTTTTCCCAAGATAAGTTGTAAAGGTGAGATCATAAACCAAAGATATCAAATTTTTGTTTTGAACGTGAAAATTTTTTTCCAAGTTGGAAACAAAAGGCTTTAGGAAGATTGTTGTGTCCATATAACTTCTCAAACTAGATTTAGATCCTACTAGCAGGAGGCAGAAAACAGACATAGGAAAAAATTGAAATTGAATGGCTATGGCTCTATGAAGTGTCTTGCTCCGTAGTTGTTAAAATCTCTATCCCAAGTGGCTTAAATCAAACGGGAGTAAATAGGACCACTATTTAGGAATAGAGACTGTCTGTGCACATTTTTAGAAACGGTTTCTCTGAGACAGCAAGTTCTGGAGACAGTTCTGCATATCAGGAAAGTACATAGCAGTAAATAGAGCTGCACAGGTTGCCTGAGGAAGAGCTATAAGCTCTTGGGTAACCTGTGCGCTATTGAAGCCACCAAATATTTTCCCTTGTTTTTTCAAGTACTGTGACTATGATGTTATTCCTGGGGCTTAGAGAACTCTTGCAGTATTCAAGTAACACAAAGACATGTGTAAAAAGATATGAACTATGAACCTGAAACCAGGTAGAGATATCTGAGCCTTTTGAAAGGATACATTAAAGTAAAAATCTAATGCACAATAATCTGCAAGCCATGAAAACTGTGGATAAGATTGTTCCAAGCAAGCCGGGCGCAGTGGCTCAAGCCTGAAATCCCAGCACTTTGGGAAGCTGAGGCCGGTGGATCACGAGGTCAAGAGATCGAGACCATCCTGGTCAACATGGTAAAACCCCATCTCTACTAAAAATACAAAAAATTATCTGGGCATGGTGATGCGTGCCTGTAATCCCAGCTACTCAGGAGGCTGAGGCAGGAGAATTGCCTGAACCCAGGAGGCGGAGGTTGCGGTGAGCCGAGATCAGGCCATTGACTCCAGCCTGGGTAACAAGAGCAAAACTCCACTTAAAAAAAAAAAAAAAAAAAAAAGATTGTTCCAAGCAAAATAATTTGTATGTTGAAAAGAACTGGTGGCATGTGAGGAATTGCAAATCCAGTGGGGAAGTAAGGAGTAAGTAGGTAAATGGCAAGACACAGTTGGGAGAGTGGCAGAAGACATACTGTGCAAGACCATAGAACACATCATTGCAATATGATTACATTTGAAAAATAAATATTTTGTTTAAAAATTCTCAGCATATTATTATACAAAATCAATTTTTCTACCCTCATTGACACTGGAAGGATGATAACACACTTCTGCTTATTTACTTGTTTACTGTTGCTTTTAATAATAGAATGGTGCATATGCTAAATTAAGTTCCTACTAGTCTTCAGAAAATTTGCCATTTTCTTTTGATTTACAGGATCCCTTTGTAGGTTCTTTGTCTTTACTTTGTAAAATCTACTAATAAAAATCCAGTCAAATAGGAACTAAAGTGAGTCACACTGACTAAGATTGTTCTGAATACCTAATTACTACGTTTATGAATGGTCTTTCAAGTTCAGTTCTGGAACAAAAAGTGCTAAACAACAATAGCAACAGCAGCAGCACCTAGGAAGAGACGACCTGTCAGACTAAGATAAGAAGTAATCAACATTAACATGGGCAAACCCAACTAGGATCCAGGTGACATAGCTATTGATGCAAACCCTACAAAAAAAAACCCTAGTCTTTTCTGTAGGTGACTTTCTGGGACATATCTGAAGGATTCACCATTGTGTTCTTTGTGTTCCTATCTTGTAATCAACAAATATAATTATTCTGATCCAAGTGAATCCTGAATCCTGTCCCAGTGATCATCTAGTGAGTCATACCTTCTTAACATCTTTCTCCTCCTGGCAGGGTGTGTGTGTGTGTGTGTGTGTGTGTGTGTGCGCGCGCGCGGGGGGGGGAGGGGGGTCTTTAATCTATAATGGCTTTCTTTAAAAAATATATATACAGCAATTTCTTCAAGTTTTCTTATATAGTCAGTTATCATCACGGGTTTCCACTAGGGGAGCATGTTTTTCTCTAGTAGTATAATGTCTTAGATATTTTATTAAGGAATTTAAAAAGAAATATGATAGATGCCTATACTGCTCTGTTTTTGGAAGTTCTTCCTAGTTAACTTGTATCTTCACTAGAAGGCAGGCACCTAAATGGACTTCCTGCTTCTAAACATTCAATCCCTATTGCATTATGCATATTGGTGAATGAATGCTTTTTCCTGAAAGCATGTATACACACACATACACATACAATCTTTACAATGCCAATACATTTATTTAATTTTTATTACATTTTCCCTAATTTTTTTAAGTTAGGGAAACTTTTTTAAGTTAGGGAAAATGTAATAAAAATTAAATAAATGTATTGGCATTTTATACATTTAGACTGGGCATCTTAGACTGGGCATCTTCACCATTACTAGTGATGGTTTATCTTACATTTTTCAAATATTTATGACTTTGAATAATTTTAGGATTTCATGTCTCTAAACCTCTGTTTGTGCTATTTCTTCTGACTACTCCCTTTTTCTTGATTTCTTACTATTCACTCATACAAATTTTGCTCAGGCATCAGCTTCATAGAGAAATGTTCCTGATTTCCTTCTTCCTCACCATTTACCAGCTGAGCTCTGTAAAAGTCCCACTGTACTCTAGCATCTCATTAATTATATATACCGCATTATAAACACTGTTTAATCATCTTCATCTTCTACTAATCTGAATCTACAAACAACATTACTTATATCCACTTCAAAAGGAAGTGTTTAGTATATAAGCATTTGTTGAAAGAATAAGTGAGTTTTCTGTCTGGAGTTTTAAGCTTGGGAAATCTTTGGTATTTCTTGTCACTGAGAAGGCACAGAATCCTCACCCTCTCTGCTTATGGTCAGCTCTCCAAGAATCATAGTTACCGGTAAAATTCCTCCTATGCCTAAGTGATCGAGAAATAAAAATCAACATTTTAAAATTATTATCATTTGCAAAAGAACTTCAAGTAATGTCATTCCTGGAAAGGGAATTTCACTGCTACTCAGACACCAAGTATCTACTTCTTGTGCTTGTCACTAAAGAAATTGTGTATGAATGAAGCTTGTGAAGATTCAGGTATAAGTTTGGAATTGGGAAAAAAATTATTTTATTTGTTCTCTATTTATATCACCATAGGAGAGCTACCTAAGCACCCTTGTCAGTTTCCATTAGACATCTACTCCTTTCTGTATAAGCTTCTCAGAATATAGTTCATCTGAATAAGAATATTAGGAACTACCATAAACAGAAGTAGTCTATTTTCATGATCTTCTATTTGACACTATTTTCTTTCTATGTTCCTTTGTTCTAAAGAATTCTTGGTGCTCACCTGGTTGCTGTGGAATTTCTCCTTCCTTCATGGATGAGTTACACTGATGGGTTATTAGCGTGCATTGCTATATAAGTATGTTTCCTTATCCTCTTTAGTCAGCGTATGCAAAATATCTGAATATAAACTATTTCTAAGAGGAGCACTATACTAAGTTGCATATCAGGAAGTGGCTAAATTATTTGCATTGAGGAATTTTCCTTCCTTCCGTGCCAGTCCCCTTTCCCATTCCCACGCAATGCTTTGTTCAGGTGTATGACAGTTTTAAAGATGATGAACTTGAAATGTTCTAGATTCACAAGGACAAGTCTAAAGTCATTCTGAGTATCTCTCATTTCCACTACCTACATTTTTTCTTCCTAGTCTGTTATTTCTGTCCTATTTTAGAAGCCTATCCATTCTTCTTGAAAGAATGATGCTAACCCATTTTCCTCTAAATTCAAATTGTTCACTAAATAGGACAGCCTGAAACATTTCTTTGCAAGGACAGTACTGAAGTGCTCAAATTACATATTTACTTGAGTATAAATTCTAGGAATTCTGGTATCAAAGTTAGGAAAGCTCTGCTCATATCCTATTTTATTCTTTTCAAAAGGGTCTTGTCTTTATATAAACATGGGCTTAAAAAAAAGTCTCATATTTTATTGTTAGAAAATTTTGCACTGTGTCAACTATTCCTCCAAGCAATTAAGTTACATGTTTATTTAGAAGATCTAGATGATGCCATAGTCTATATTGTGACTTTTTACATCTTTTTTGATAATTAATGGTATACAATATTTCAGAAAACTAGAGTAAGACAGTGGAAATTCCCACTATATTCATCATCAGATGATACTAATGTTTTTAATTCTTTACCCATGAAATGTTATTTATACAAGACCTAATTTAAATGTCATGTTTTGTCAGGATATACACTGCTTTCCTAAGAGGTGTTAACCAATTTCCTCTGTACTTCCAGGACACTTGTACAATAAATTCCCTGTAGCAATAAGTTTTATTCATGTGATTCTATCACACATCAGAATGTCAGCGCCTTGAAAATAGAGACCATTTTATATTTTGTTTCCCCAATGCCAAGTTCAATATATGACACATAGTGTAAATTTACTACATATAGAATAAATGACTAAATAAATTACCATGACACATTTGGGTGTTATATTAAGCCAATTAAAGAAGTAAAATCTATTCATTTATTAAATAAATATTTATTGAGCTTCTTCTAAAAACCACACCTTGTTTTTATTTCCTGGGGATGGAGTAGAGAACAAAACAGAATAAAAGACTTGCCTTAATGGAACTTATGAAATTGAACAATATGAAATTGTAGAAGTTTGACAATTTCATCCTCAGAAATGACAATTGTATGTGATTCAAACTGATATATTTTAGTGAATAAATAAAGTTAAGAAACTAAATTCGAAGCTTTTAGAAGCAGGGATCATATTTTTCACTGTTTGTTAAATTCCCTATGCTAGTTAACATATGGACTGGTCAATAATCACCGATGCCAGCCTAGTTTGAATTTATTTCTTTTAATTATTTTGTAACATGTGGCTGCAGGTTTCAGCTCCATGGTGGCCACATTGTTATAGCATGTCTTTTTTGTTGTTGATTGAGCTATTGTGTGGTTCATTTTGATCTTTTGTGTTGTCTTTGCATAGGTTAGTTCATATTTCTTTTCTGTTGCTTTTAGTAATTAGGTTGGTTTCATGGACCTCTGTGTAAGAGGCAGAGATTGGCAAAATCATCTTTCAAAGATTCAGGACTCAAAGTTTCCCCTATTGATTGTTAATGAGAATTCTCACAATATAGTCTACTTTATGTACCCAAAGTTAAGATTGTTTCAGAAACTGCTTCTGCCTACAATCACATTGACTTATAGAGCCCCAAAGCTTAGCTTTCTCAAGTGACACTTTTCTGTATTTAATTTTTTTATTCTCTCTTTCAATTGAAATGATTATTTTTCTGGTACATAATACTATGCTGAGCCATTTTTCAAATTAATATTTTTATATATTATTTGCTACTTTTATAGGTTATTTTGGTCATTCGTTAATTTCTCTTTTGTGTATATGGTCTGTCCTTTCCATCAAACTGCTCTGGAGATATTCTCTTTGTCTCCTGCATTAGCCATTATTCTATAATGTATTTATGTGTGGACTTCTTTTTGATTTGTCCTACATTGTATATGCAGTATATGTATATGCTGATTCGTCCTGCATCTGTAGATTCATGCTCTTCACCAGTCCTGGAAAATCATGATTGATAATACCTTTTTTTTTAAATGTTCTTCTTCTGGTATTCTAGTAAGATACATGTTAAATGCTTTATTCTATCTTCCATATTATTAAATGTTTCTTTTATATTTTCCTATATGATGATCTCTCTTTCTTGATTCTTTTCTTTTTTGAGACGGAGTTTCACTCTTGTTACCCAGTCTGGAGTGCAATGGCGCGATCTCAGCTCACTGCAACCTCCGCCTCCTGGGTTCAGGCAATTCTCCTGCCTCAGCCTCCTGAGTAGCTGGGATTACAGGCACGTGCCACTGTGCCCAGCTAATTTTTTTTATTTTGAGTAGAGACGGGGTTTCACCATGCTGACCAGGATGGTCTCAATCTCTTGACCTCTGATCCACCCGCCTCGGCCTCCCAAAGTGCTGGCATTACAGGCATAATTTTAATATTGACTTTATTTCAAGACTAAGTATCGTAAAAGATATGGATGCCAAGTCTACAAGAGGTGACTTTGTAATATTTCTACTAGGCTAGGGTGAACTACATTTCTCTGAATTCCATTTCTTGTGCATTTCTGCCTGGGGTGTGCCACAAGGGAGATTTCTGTGAGATATGATGGTGATAGGAAGTAAGAGGACATTTTGTTTCAATGTTCTTATTGGTCTGTGGCCTTACCATGTGGGCATGGAGCAGTACCTGATTCTATAATTGCACTCTTACTGAAACAAGTAGGTGTGTGTGTGTGTGCGTGTGTGTGTGTGTCTGTGTTTGTTTTACTTCATGACCAGAAGGCAACAGATTGTACCAGATACCCTGTTCAGAGGCAATAAGAACAGACATGTGTTTCTGTCTTTTCTCATGGAGGGTTTTAGTCCATCCTTGCGGAGTTCTAGCTTGTGTTGTTTGAATTCCATTCTGCTGGTGATCTTTCCCTCCTGATTTGTCTCCCATGCTCTGTGAACTTCAGGTTCCATCACTGAACACAGACATGGCCTTAAAAGGAGACCACTTAGCCCCTGCAATCGTATAAGTCAATTCCCTACATAAAATTCACATCAGAATCACCCAACTTGAGAGGATTTCCACTGGCCAAAGCTGATAATTTTTCTTTATCAAAATAAACAAGACTGTAAAATAATATTCATGAAATAAAATACTGTACAGCTATTACGGACCCCATTGAAATTAGTAAGTGATTTTAGAAACAATAGTAATAAATGGATGAATAATATTTCCCTCCAAATTACTTAAGTCAAAGGGGTACAGTAATTGTGTATTAGCAAAAGATAGCAAAGACTAGATTCAATAAAGCAATAAAAGATTCTTATTTTATTCCACGAATATTCTGCTGCTTTCTTATTTATTTTAAAGTTCAAACTTCTCTAGATTTGGACAATCGAATCCCTTTAAGCTTGTCTCTATTTCCCCTAATCATATTTTTTTCATTTTTTTGTGCAATTTATTTTGTAGCAAGGCGAGATATTCTAGGGTTACACTTTCTTTGCCTTCATCCTAGAATCGGCCATTTTCCTAAGGTCCTTTGTTCTTTTAAGTAGAGAATGGTATTCAGAAACCCAAGGTCTGGGAATTAGCTATGCTTATTCCTCCTGGGTTGTGTTTACCTCCAGGACTGTTCAGAGAGCATGAAATAGAGGTATAGATATTAGGTTGATGCAAAAGTTATTGAAGTTTTGGTCATTACTTTTATTGGCAAAAACCACAACTATTTTCACAGCCAATTTAATATATGCCTATAAATATGTACATATATAAATGTATAAGTATAGCTCATGTTTATGCAGATACCTATAATTCCCATTCAACTCCGCTTCATCTTCTAAATAATTATTTTTCTATACTTTGGCTGAATAACTATAAAGTACTGTATAGATACCAAGAGAGTAACTTGATTCAATGCAGTTGATTCACTGCTGTTATTGGGCAATCCTAAATTAGCATGATCTTCTGTTTTCACATTTTCTGATTCTCATAGCTCACATAAAGTTCAGCTGATATAACTCTTTTTTTCCATCAGAAAAGCTATCAGTATTTTTTTCTTGCACAAAATAAGAAAGTACTTCATATTTTACAAATATGATAGCTATCATGGCCTATTTAACTTTTGTTTAATTAAGAATTTGATTCAAAATATAAATAACAAGAACGGTTGTTGTGAAGATAATACTTGGTCAACCATAAGTCATACTTCTGAGTAGATCATAAACATACCTTACAAAACTAGCAGGCTTCCAATATAAATAGTAATTGGATGTTTTTTTGAGATGTTGTCTCTTTCACACAGATTAGAGTGCACTGGCATCATCTTGACTCACTGCAACCTCTGCCTCCTGGGTTCAAGGGATTCTCTTGCCACAGCCTCCCAAGTAGCTGGGACTACAGGCGTATGCCACCATGACTGGCTAAGTTTTGCATTTTTAGTAGAGACAGGATTTCATGATGTTGGGCAGGCTGGTTTCAAACTCCTATCTTCAAATGATCTGCCTGCCTCCGCCTCCCAAAGTTCTGGAATTACAGACATGAGCCACTGTGCCCTGCAGTAATTTGATTTTTAAAATTCTCCATGACAATGTTCTTTAAATGTATGCATTGTACAGATATGTTGTTGCTCATAAAACCCTGTGGCTTAATACAGAATGACTTATTATAATGGCTCATGTTACTGTTGGCTGTGGCTGGTGAATTCATCTATGCTATACTGGACTGGGCAGTTCTGCTAATCTCAACCAGACTTGCTCATACATCTCTGGATTGGTTGGGGTGGTCAGTGATCTAACTAGGCTCAGATGTCTCTCATCTCATGACAATGACATAATGAAAGGGGAAGCAAAACCACAAAAGGGATCTTAAGGCCCAGGCTTAGTTAACCAGATTAAGTTCATATGGCCATACACAAATGAATGGGCAAGAAAATATACTCAATTTGCTTAGAAAATAAACCTGCAAAGTCACATTGCAAAGAGGTGAATACAGAAAGGGAAGAAGGATGGAGACAATAATTTGTAGACTCCTGGTGACATCATTGTTATGACGAAGAGTTAATTTAAGGATATAACTCAACTTAAAAGTGGAGAAGAGTTGATCTAAGAATACAACTACCACACTACTTGACTCACCCCTTTATTGCTTCTTGAATTCTGTGGTGTGCTCTGGGTTCAGGGCCTTTGCTGTTATTGTTCTCACTATCTAGAATGTTTGCACTATATATATATATTTTTTGTATATATATATTTGTATATATATGTATATATACATATATGTGTATATATATACATTCATATTATATGTGTATATATATACACAAATATATATGTATACAAATATATATATATGTATGTATGTATGTGTATATATATATATATATGTATGTATATCCATGTGGCTCACTATGTCTCTTCTGTAAGTCTCTACTCAATTATCTTATTAAAAAGACTCTTCTGACTGCCTGACCTAAAACAGCAGTATATATCCAAACTGTCACTCACATTCCTTCAATTACGTTTTATTTTCCACCATAGCATTTGGATCATTATGTATATTTTGCTTAAATTTAGTTTATCCTCATTAGAATGAAAGCTTTAAAAGAGCAAGGACTTTTATGTTTTATTTAGTGTTGAGTCCCTGGTATCTAGAGTAGTTCTGCACATTTACTATGTGCTTAGTAAATATGTTAGTAATGTATAAATTGAAATAAATATTTATATAATTTTTTATTTGAAAAATACTTATTGCAATGCAATAACCAATTATTATCAAGTTTAACTGTGTATCAGGATTATATTTGCTCGCAAGTTATAGAGTCATGCACCTTCTTCCACAAAGGAGATTAAACAGTATATAGGTTTATCTCTTTTTCTTATAACAACATCACTGCTGCCTCAAGGTCTTATTTTTTTATCTCTACCTTATTTAATCCTGATTCATTTTCTCATTTGTGCATCCTGTTTTAAAATGAGTAATGCAGCTTTAACCATCATTTCTGATTTCCAGGTAGGAAGAATAAAAAAGAGAAAAAGAAACAAAGTTATGTGTTGGGCGAATCAAGTTATTTTTTGAAGGCACTTGCCTAAAAATCCCTTCTTCCAATTCCTATTAGTGTTATTGGCCAGGACTTATAAAACAGCCATTCCTGACTCCTCTTCCTACTTCAAATAAGTTAGAGTTCTATTAATGTGAAAGAAGCCCAGATATTGTATGTTTGTTTTTATGCTTTGGTATTGTGTATTTGGTAATATGGAATTTTACTCAAATCAGATTTTACATTAGAAAGGAATGCATTTACCTTTTGTTGTCAAAAAACAGTTTAATTTTTTTTTCTGGTAGATTAAAAAAAAGTAAGAATAAAAATTTGACTCAAAATGAAAACAGTTGTTGTTGGAAGAAACTGATGAATACGAATAGAATTATATTCACATAGTATTCTTTAAAACTTTATGTTATAAAATTAGTTTATAAATTATGTGATTTTTTTTATTTATCTCAACTGAATAAGCTTTGGCAAAAGTAGAAAGAGTTTAAAACGTGAAAGTTTTGTAAACATTAATGTAATTACTAGAAAGTTATATGCAGTCATTTTAAATATTTGTTTTCTCAAATCCTTATTCAGCAGAAATGCTATGTGATTTTTAGACCTCTCTAGTTAAAATTGATTCTCTCGACGGAACAGAGTCCTGAATCAAGATGTTACTCTAGCATTAAAATTATGTAACAAACAAAACATAATTCCTGGGTTGTTAACATTTATTCGCAGTGATTCACTCTGATTCTTCAAGAATGTTCCATAGCGCTTATTTAAAACTATGAAGATAAGAGAACAAGTTCTCTGCAAGTTTTAAAAATTGCCCTTTAATAGAGAGCCTCATCTATCTAGAGATAGAAGTCCTTAAATCATATATCTAATGATGTGGTGCAGTTGAAATAAATATTCCTGCCACTTACCTTTGTCTTGCTAAATTTCCACAAGGGACAGTCTTGTGTTTTACTGAGTAATTGCACCAGACCACTTTTCACTGTAAGAACAGAAATTTCAGGTCTTCATCCAGAAATATTTTATTTTACCCCTCCTTTATTCCCACAAGTAAGAGTATAAGTTAAGCCAAGCTCAATTAGAATAAAAATCAGAACACAGTTTTCCTTTTTTTTTTTTTTTTTTTTTGCTCTAAAGATTTTCTAAGTCCTTTTCAGCAAAGTTCACTGAACTCTTGTATTTGTTCATTAATGGTTGTACAGGGTAAGATAATAGTCATCCAACGATATATAAGAATGCCATTTCAAGTTCAGATTTTGGGCTAGGGACTTAAGACAGCCCATACATAAAATGAAGACACACAGCTGCTCATCCTCCACAGCAGCTTGGCCTCCTCTGCTTCTTTCCCTCTTTTCATCATGTCCTCCTGCCCCCCAGGTCAGGATGTCTTCTTACCTTTACTTTCACTTTCCCAAAGCTCCCACACAACTTTTTCTTGGATTCCCCTAATAGTTCCACCCATTATTCAACATCAGGCCTGCCCAGTACGGTCCTGTGTAAACCCAAAACTCCTGTGTTTTTATTTACTGTCCATTGTATATTTGATTCCTGCAAGAGCTATGCCCTGATAACTCCTCTTTAGTTACACCCTGAACACTGAAGCTACTTTTATTCTATACATTCTTATATTATGAGTAGTTGCTGGGAAATTAAAATGGCTTTGAATGCATACTTAGACTTTCCCAAAACAAACAAACCCAACAAACAAACAAAACACCTCAGGCCACACTGCAGCCCAGGATAGCTATGTAACTACATATATATTTCCAGACTTAGCTTAAATGCCAGTTCAAGGGGTCTTTTCTAACCCTGGAAAATATGTCTCTGATATTTGTTTCCATAGCACCCTTCACTTAACCTTTCTTAACCTATCGTCTTGTGTTTAAAAATACCTGTGTTAGGAACTTTATAATGGTTTTTATGTCTATGGCTCAAGGAAAGAAGAACTCAGCACCCTCTATATCTATGTTCAGAGAACCACTGCTTTTTGTGGTCAATCATCACCCATAAGGCTTGGAAATAGAAACAAGTTCAGAGAACTGTTTCTCTCACTCATTCCTGCAACTTACTTCCATGACAACTTAAAGGCAGAATTAGAGAGATAGCTGAGGATAATATTTAGGGAATGCAGAATTTTGGGGGAGAGTAGATAGAATATAGGAGAGAGGACTGCCTGTTACAAAACTGAGGTTGAAGTCCTTGAGACTGGCTCTAAATTGATGATTATTAAAGCTCCTGTTAAAGTGTACAGGAAGATTTATTATACTATTGTCTTTTGTCTTTTCTGTGTGTGGTTGACTATTTTCTAGATAAAAACTTTTAAAACAAAGTTAAAAACATGAGTGAGAACCTAAAGGAAATAACTTATGACTGACGGTGTTAGAATGGAAACCTGGGATTTGCTGAATGGCTTTATGCTCAATCATCTTATTTGGTAACATGGCCCCATGCTAACAGAACAGGGTCAAAAAAGTCTGGGAGGAAAGGCATGATGAGAGGCAGATAGGCAGAGATGGGGCATGGACTGCCAGCCAATACCAATACCTGTCTTTTATTGGGTATTATAATAAATTCATGGGCCTCAGATTTGACTTTGTAAATAAAAGAAATAGGAGAACTTAAAATTATTGATGGGAAAGGGGAGCAGAAACAACAGAGAACTTTATATCAAACCTTTCGGAGATGAACCGAAACATGAAACCGAATTTATAAGGCCAAGATTGATACCAAGGAAGGTTCTTCATAAATGATTCCCTCATCTGTGGGGCACATAGGGAGCAATGTGTGTATACTTTGAGAGCTCAGACAATCCGCTAGAATGATAGTTATAGTCAGTTAAATAAAGAGATAAAGTTTTTCTCATACTCCTCAAGAAGGGGAGATGTTTCAAAAAGAGCTACACTTTTCTTCAAACTTCTATAATACAAAAGAGTCAACTTCAAGGGGGTGGAGAGAAAGAAATCTGAACAGAAGCTGAGGTTTGTATTTTAAAAACGAACATATTTGAATTTTAAAACCAAAATCAGACTGTTCTAATAATTTAAGATGATAAATATTTATTGAAGAGGATTGAGTTCTCATTAAGATTTTCCACTACCCAGTGTGATAATAGGTTTGTCATGCCTGGTTGAAGGCAGAATTTTGAGAAATGACATTTTTCCTTATTTATCTTTTGGGATATGCTGCCTAAAGAAAATATTAAATATGTAAGTATCTTTCCTGAGGGCAAAGCTGTATCTTCCCTGCTTTACAGTATTTTCCTATGATGTAGCAAAATGGGTAATTAATATGCATTTGTAGAATAAGTGAATGAACAAATAAATTAATGAATTCGTTCACTGTTCAGTAGTTCATTGTATGTCAAGCAGATAATTATAATATAATATAATTAATTTTATGAAAGGAATAGATAACGTAATATAACTCAATTTCAAAGGAGCAAGGAAACATTGCTTGAATAAGTGTCATCTAAGCTGAGAGTGAAAAGATGATTAGGGCTTTCCAGGAAATTGGGAAGATGATCCCAGGGAGAGAAAAAGACAAGCACAAAGTCATCAACGTGGAAAATGACAACGGCCCTCTCAGTTACTAAAATTAACTCCTGATTATGTCATGGAGAAGCAAGAGTGATGAAATAGATGGTGTTGAATATTAGACAGTGGTCAGATATTGCTAAATCTTATACATTTGATCTTTATTCTGAGACTATTAAGAATTCAGAGATAATTTTTGTATTTGTAGTTTGGTTTGTCTGTTGTTAATAAAGCATGTATTTATCAGTTATAATTATTGATTATAAGTTTCAAAGAAAATTCAGCTCAAACTTGGAAAAGTAAGAAATACTTCATTGTATCATACAATCAAAAATCTAGGAGTAGATATGATATTGGATATTAGTTGTCTTGAATTTAAAGCTCAAACATTTTTGTCAGTAAAGTTTGATTTAATAATTCAGACTTTTTTTGTGCTGATTTATGTGCCAGGCTTCAAGTGGTAAATATAAAGTGAGTCTGGGCATGGTGGCTTACACCTGTAATCCCAGAACATTGGGAGGCCCAGGTGTGCAGATCACTTGAGGCCAGGAGTTTGAGACCAGCCTGGCCAACATGGTGAAATGCTGTCTGTACTAAAAATACAAAAATTAGCTAGGTATGGTGATGCTCACTTATAATCCCAGCTACTTGGGAGGCTGAGGCAAGAGAATTGCTTGAACTCAGGAGGCAGAGGTTGCAGTGAGTAGAGATTACACAACTGCACTCCAGCCTGGGCAACAAAGAGAGACTGTGTCTCAAAAAAATAAAAATAAAAAATTAAGTGAAGGTAACCATATATTTTGTATTTTCTAACATTGTAGTTCATATTTTTTTATTTGTTAGGAAAATCTCAATCTTGAGCCAGCCTCAGTGATCTGATAATTGGGATGAGCTGTTTAGTAGGCTGAGTTAGAAGTCCTCAAAATATGCTGTATCATTTTGGGGGCATTTTGATAAATCGTCATGGAATCCTTAAGGTAGAAACAATTTTTATGATAATAGTTAAGATGTATTTTCCTTTTTAAATTTCATTCCTTTGAGAGTATACTGTAGAATTACACAGGTGCTATGGTACATGTTATATCATAACATTAATTCCAATAATTTTTACTCACTCAAACATAAAAGAATTTCAAAAATATTCCACAATGTTACATTTCTTATTTAAAGATTTTTTACTTTATAAACATGGAAATTTCTATAAGTACATGTGATTTGTGATACAATATAGAATGTTTATAATTACTATTTTAATTAATCAACTTTTAAGGCCAGGCACAGTGGCTCACACCCATAATCCCAGCACTTTGGGAAGTTGAGGGGGGCAGATCACCTGAGGTCAGGAGTTCAATGCCAGCCTGGCCACATGAGGAAACCATGTCTCTACTAAAAATACAAAAA
This sequence comes from Callithrix jacchus, assembly GCF_049354715.1. Lineage (NCBI taxonomy): Eukaryota > Metazoa > Chordata > Mammalia > Primates > Cebidae > Callithrix > Callithrix jacchus. Next base: position 109,828,882 of record NC_133505.1, on the reverse strand, counting down.
TTAGCTGGACATGGTGGTGGACATCTGTAATCCCAGCTACTTGGGAGGCTCAGGTAAGAGAATACCTTGAACCCAGGAGGTAGAGGTTGCAATGAGTCAAGATAGTGCCATTGCACTCCAGCCTGGGTGAGAAGAGCAAAAATTTGTCTCAAAAAACAAAAACAAAAAAAAACACTTAAAATTTATCTGTTTAACTTTCTAATGTTATAAATATCAACAGAAAGGATACATATTCAAAAGTTCTCTGAAGTAATCAAGAATATTTCAAAAGTATAATTAGATTTTGAGATCAAAAAGTTGGAGAAACAATGGGCTGGATTATGATAGAGTAACAACTCCCAAAATCGCAATAGCTTAACACAACAAAATTTACTAGATTCTGTGCTATCCATAGGTAAGTAAATTTCACCAGTCAGGAAACAAAGCTATGGTGTAATCTCCATCTCAGATATTGCTGTTTGCTAGGCTAAACTATAGCCTGAGATTGGTGGGGTCTTACTGGGAAATAGAGTACTTGACCTAGAATTGAAACACATCAGTTATCTCAAGTCAAAATGACTAAATTTAGTCATGTGGACACATCTAACCAAAAGAAAGCAGAAAAAGTACAAACTAAACTTGTACCCAGAAGGGAGAATCAGAAATATTAAGTGAAGAATGTTAATGACTACCACAGGATGAACTCCAAAGAGAAACCAAAATAAGTTTTTATATTAAATAAAGAAAAATTAGATTAAAGGATACATTAATACTAAGGTGAAAATATTTAAAAAAAAACAAAATAAAGAAGTTATGTCATTAAAAATGGTAACGTAGTTTCCAAAAGCTTATCCTGTCACAAAAGCAGTGAATATACTAGTAACAAAATATGATAATCAACAATCTCAGAATTCTGGAAACTAATCAAAAGTTTACAGCATCCAAAAGAATGATTAGTCGAAATCTAGATTGTTATAAATAGTGATGTTATTTGTAATCCTGAAAGTAACCACTAAGAAAGTAACTAAGAATATATACAGTAAAAGAACTTAAACACACCTGCCTAACAGCTCTGAATGAACAACAGAGCTCACAGCTCAGATCCTGAGCTCCTATAAAGTACAGACCGTCTCCTCAAGCAGCTCCCTGACCCCTGTATATCAAAAGAGTCACCTCATAAAGGACTGATCAGACTGACATTTGGCGAGCATCATTCTGAGACAAAGATAGCAGAAGAAGAAACTGGTAGCATCCCTCACTGTTCCGCAGCTGCTACAGGTGTACCCCAGAGAAGCAGAGCCTGGAATGGACCTCAGCAGTCGTACAGCAGAGGGGCTAGACTGTTAGAAGAAAAACTAAGTAACAGAAATACTTCATCATCAACAATCTGGACAACCACACAGAGAACCAATTGAAAAGTCAGCAACTACTCAGAAGATGGATAAAACCACAAAGATGGGAAGAAACCAGCGCAAAAAGGAGGAAAACACCCAAAACCAAAACACCTCACCTTCTACAAAGGAAAAAACACCTCACGAGCAAGGGAACAAAGCTGGACGGAGAATGAGTGTCATGAAATGACAGAATCAGACTTCAGAAGGTGGATAATGAGAAACTTCTGTGAGCTAAAAGAACATGTCCTAAATCAATGCAAAGAAACCAAGAACCGTGAAAAAATATTTGAAAAACAATTCGAGGAAATGATAACAAGAATGGACAACTTAAAGAGGAATATAAATGAATTGAAGGAGCTGAAAAACACAACAAGAGAACTTCGCAAAGCATGCACAAGTTTCAACAGCCGAATTGACCACGCAGAAGAAAGAATATCAGAAGTCGAAGATCAACTCAATGAAATAAAACAAGAAACCAAGATTAGAGAAAAAAGCACAAAAAGAAATGAACAAAGTCTCCAAGAAATGTGGGACTATGTGAAGAGACCTAACCTACGTTTGATAGGTGTACCAGAATGTGATGAAGAGAATGAATCCAAGCTGGAAAATACTCTTCAGGACATAATCCAGGAAAATTCCCCCATCATAGCAAGGCAGGCCAATATTCAAGTCCAGGAAATACAGAGAACACCACAATGATATTCCGCAAGAAGAGCAACCCCAAGGCACATAATCGTCAGATTCACCAGGGTTGAAATGAAAAAGAAAATACTAAGGGCAGCCAGAGAGAAAGGTCGGGTCACCCACAAAGGGAAGCCCATCAGACTCACAGCAGATCTCTCGGCAGAAATTCTACAAGCCAGAAGAGAGTGGGGGCCAATATTCAACATCCTTAAAGAAAAAAACTTACAACCAAGAATTTCATATCCAGCCAAACTGAGCTTCATAAGTGAAGGAAAAATAAAATCCTTTGCAAACAAGCAAGTACTCAGAGATTTTGTCAACACCAGGCCTGCTTTATAAGAGCTCCTGAAAGAGGCACTACACATAGAAAGGAACACCCGGTACCAGCCACACTAAAAACATACCAAATGCTAAAGAGCATCAACAAAATGAAGAATCTGCACCAACTATTAAATGGGCTAAATGCACCAATCAAAAGACACAGACTGACAAATTGGATAAAAAACCAAAACCCATCAGTGTGCTGTATCCAGGAAACCCATCTCACAGGCAAGGATACACAAAGGCTCAAAATAAAGGGATGGAGGAAGATTTACCAAACAAATGGAGAGCAAAAAAAAAAAGCAGGAGTTGCAATTCTCATCTCTGATAAAATAGACTTTAAAGCAACAAAGATCAAAAGAGACAAAGAAGGTCATTATATAATGGTAAAAGGATTAATACAACAAGAGGAGCTAATGATCCTAAATATATATGGACCCAATACATGAGCACCCAGATATATAATGCAAGTTCTTAATGACTTACAAAGAGACTTAGACTCCCACACAATAATAGTGGGAGACGTTAACACTCCACTTTCAATATTAGACAGATCAACCAGACAGAAAATTAACAAGGATATTGAGAGCTTGAACTCAGAACTCTCCACCCTACATCCACAGAATATACATTCTTCTCAGCACCACATCACACCTACTCTAAAATCGAACACATAATTGGAAGCAAAGCACTCCTCAGCAAATGCAAAACAACTGAAATCATAACAAACAGTCTCTGAGACCATAGTGCAATCAAGTTAGAACTCAGAATTCAGAAACAAACTCAGAACCGCACAGCTTCATGGAAACTGAACAACTGGCTCTTGAATGTTGGTTGGATAAACAATAAAATGAAGGCAGAAATAAAGAAGTTCTTCAAAACCAACGAGAATGAAGCACAACATGCCAGAATCTCTGGGACACATTTAAAGCAGTCTCCAGAGGAAAATATAAAGCAATAAGTGCCCACAGGAGAAGAGTGGAGAGATCAATTGACATCCTATCATCAAAATTGAAAGAGCTAGAGGAGCAAGATCAAAAAAAACTCAAAACCTAGCAGAAGACAAGAAATAACTGATCAGAGCTGAACTGAAGGAGATAGAGACACGAAAATCCCTTCAAAAAATCAATAAATCCAAGAGCTGGTTTTTTGAAAAGATGAACAAAATAGACCACTAGCCAGACTGATAAAAAAGAAGAGAGGACAACCAAATAGATGCAATAAAAAACGATAAAGGGGAAATTACCACAGATTCCACAGAAATTCAAACCATCATCAGAGAATACTACAAACAACTCTATGCACATAAACTGGTAAACCTGGAAGAAATGGGTAAATTCCTGGACACCTGTGTTTTCCCAAGCCTAAACCAGGAGGAAGCCGAAATTATGAATAGACCAATAACAACGTCTGAAGTCGAGGCAGCAATTAAGAGCCTACCACACACACACAAAAAAAAACCAGGTCCACACGGGTTCACAGCCGAATTCTACCAGACACGCATAGAGGAGCTGTTACCATTCCTTCTGAAATTATTGCATATAATCCAAAAAGAGGGAATCCTTCACAAATCATTTTATGAGACCAACATCATCCTGATACCAAAACCTGGCAGAGACTCAACAAGAAAACAAAACTGCAGGCCAATATCCATGATGAACACAGATGCAAAAATTTTCAATAAAATACTGGCAAACCAATTGCAACAGCACATCAAAAAACATATCCATCATGATCAAGTAGGATTCATCCTGGGGATGCAAGGCTGGTTCAACATACGCAAGTCTATAAACGTAATTCACCACATAAACAGAACCAAAAACAAAAATCACATGATTATCTCAATTGATGCAGAGAAGGCATTTGACAAAATTCAACAGCCCTTTATGCTAAAAACCCTCAATAAACTTGGTGTTGACGGAACGTGTCTCAAAGTAATAAAAGCTATTTACGACAAACCAATGGCCAATATCATACTGAATGGGCAGAAACTGGAAGCATTCCCTTTGAAATCCGGCACTAGACAAGGATGCCCTCTCTCACCACTCCTATTCAATATAGTACTGGAAGTTCTAGCCAGAGCAATCAGGCATGAAAAAGAAATAAAGGGTATTCAAATAGGAAAGGTAGAAGCCAAATTTTCTCTATTTGCAAACGATATGATAGTATACCTAGAAGACCCCACACCTCAGCTCAAAAACTCCTGAAACTGATAAGCAACTTCAGAAAAGTCTCAGGATATAAAATCAATGTGCAAAAATCACAAGCCTTCCTCTACACCAATAACAGACTTAAAGAGAGCCAAATCAAGAATGAACTGCCATTCACAATTGCTACAAAAAGAATAAAATACCTAGGACAACAACTTACAAGGAACGTAAGGGACCTCTTCAAGGAATACTACAAACCACTGCTCAATGAAATAAGACAGGACACAAACAGATGGAGAAACATTCCATGTTCATGGTTAGGAAGAATCAATATTGTGAAAATGGCTATACTGCCCAAAGTAATTTACAGAAGCAACGCTATCCCCATCAAGCTACCATTGACTTTCTTCACAGAACTGGAAAAAACCACCATGAACTTCATATGGAACCAAAAGAGAGCCCACATAGCCAAGTCAATTCTAAGCAAAAGAACACAGTGGGATGCATCACACTACCAGACTTCAAACTATACTACAAGACTACAGTAATCAAAACAGCATGGTACTGGTACCAAAACAGAGATATAGACCAATGGAACAGAACAGGGGCACTGGAGGCAGCACAACATATCTACAATCATACAATCTTTGATAAACCTGACAAAGGCAAGCAATGGGGAAAGGATTTCCTGTTTAATAAATGGTGTTGGGAAAACTGGGTAGCCATGACCAGAGAGCAGAAACTGGACCCCTTCCTGACACCTTACATGAAAATTAACTCCCGATGGATTAAAGACTTAAACATAAGACCTGGCACCATAAAAACCCCAGAAGAAAATCTAGGCAAAACCATTCAGGACATAGGGGTAGGCAAGGACTTCATGACCAAAACACCAAAAGCATTGGCAACAAAAGCCAAAATAGACAAATGGGACCTCATCAAACTCCACAGCTTCTGCACGGCAAAAGAAACAGTCACTAGAGTGAATCGGCAACCAACAGAATGGGAAAAAATTTTTGCAGTTTACCCATCTGACAAAGGGCTGATATCCAGAATTTACAAAGAACTCAAACAGATTTACAGGAAAAAAACAAACAAGCCCATTCAAAAATGGGCAAAGGATATGAACTGACACTTTACAAAAGAATACATACATGAGGCCAACAAACATATGAAAAAATGCTCACCATCACTGGTCATTAGAGAAATGCAAATCAAAACCACATTGAGATACCATCTCACACCAGTTAGAATGGCGATCATTAAAAAATCTGGAGACAACAGATGCTGGAGAGGATGCGGAGAAAAAGGAACACTTTTACACTGTTGGTGGGACTGTAAACTAGTCCAACCATTGTGGAAGACAGTATGGCGATTCCTCAAGGCCTTGGCAATAGAAATTCCATTTGACCCAGCAATCCCATTACTGGGTATATATCCAAAGGAATATAAATCGCTCTACTATAAGGACACATGCACACGAATGTTCATTGCAGCACTGTTCACAATAGCAAAGACCTGGAACCAACCCAAATGCCCATCGATGATAGACTGGACTGGGAAAATGTGGCATATATACACCATGGAATATTATGCAGCAATCAATAATGATGAGTTTGTGTCCTTTGTAGGGACATGGCTGAATCTGGAGAACATCATTCTCAGCAAACTGACACAAGAACAGAAAATGAAATACCACATATTCTCACTCATAGGCGGGTGAGGAAAAATGAGAACACATGGACACAGGGAAGGGGGTACTACACACTGGGGTCTATTGGGGGGGAATAGGGGAGGGACAGCGGGGGGTGGGGAGCTGGGGAGGGATATCCTGGGGAGAAATGCCAATTGTGGGTGAAGGGCAGGAAGGCAGCAAAACACACTGCCATGTGTGCACCTAGGCAACTATCTTGCATGTTCTGCACATATACCCCAAAACCTAAAATGCAATTAAAAAAAAAGAAAGAAAAAAAGACAAAAATTGTTACAAAAGGCAAAGGAGGACATTATATGATGATAAAAAGTCTAATCCATCTATAATATATAAAAATTTAAAGTTTATGACACTTAACAACAGGGCTCAAGATCTACGAAGCAAAAATGGATAAAACTGAGTGGAGAAATAGTCAACAATAATAGAGACTTCAATAATTCACTTGGAATAATGGATCAAATGACTGGAGAAAATAGAAACAAGGAAATGGAAGAGTTGAACAACACTTGAAACCAACAAGACCAAACACGAACATTAATAAGTGAAACCAATAATAGTACAATGCATACTATATTTGGAGGCATATGGTACATTTTCCAGGCCAGATTATAAAACAAATCTTACTGACTCTAAAAGAGTAAAATTATTTGTGGTATTTTCTCTGACCGAAGTAGAATAAAATTATTAATCAATGGTAGAAGTAAAAATGGACAATTCAAAATGTATGTGGAAATTAGACAACATGCTTTTATCCAATGTGGTCAAAGAAAATTCAAAAGGGTATTAGAAAATGCTATGAGACAAATAAAGACAAAAATTCAATATACCAAATGGCATAGGATATTATAAAAGCAATACTCAGAGGGAAATTTATAGTTGAAAATGTTTACATTTAAAAAGAAAGAATGAAAAATCTCAAATTATCAATCTAACCTCCCACTTTGAGGACTTAGAAAAATAATAGTTAACTAAACCAAAATCAAGAAGAAAGAAGAAAATAATTAAGGTTAGAGAAGAGATAAATTGACTAGTGAACAGAAAAATAGAGAACAAATAAAACTGAAAGTTAGGTTTCTGTCTTCCAAACATCAACAACATTTTCAAACAATTACCTAGACTGACCAAGAAAAAAAGAAAGACTCAAATTACCAACATAAGTAATGCAAATGACAATGCTACAGATCTTACAGAAATAAAAAGGATTATAAGAAAATATGGTGAAAAATATGTACTCGAAAATTAAGTAATCTAGATGAAATGAATAAAAATCCTAGAGACACATAAACCACAAATATGAACTGAAGAATAAATAGAATGTGTTGTCTGAGTGGTCCTGTAACAATCTCAGAGAGACTGAATTAATAATAATAAAACAACTTGCAACAAAGTAAAACTGAGGACCAAATACATTCTTGTATGTTATACCTGGTGAATTCTACCAAACATTTAATGAAGAATTAGCACCAATTCTTATAAAACTCTTTTAAAAAACAGAAGATCTATATTTTCTAATTTATTCTATAAAGTCCATTTTATCTTGATAACAAAGACAAATACATCACAAGAAAAGAAAACTACAGATCATCTCTTTTATGAGTATAAATAACAACTTTTTCTACAAATATGAGAAAACTATATTCATCAGCATTAAAAGGATTAGACACCATGACTAAATGGAATTTATCTCAGAAATGGAAGAATAGTTCAACATATAAAAATAAATCAATTTAATAGATTATAATGTGGTATTACTCTATACTCTTACAAAAAAGGACAAAATGGCAGAAACATTTTAAGCAATGTAGGAAAATATTGGACAAAATCCAACATTTTTAATGGTAAAACATTCAACAATCTGGGAATAGAAAAGAACTTTATAAAAACAAAGTATAGCTGTAAAAAATTAATAACTAAGATTATACATAATGGTGAAAGATTGAATATTTCCCCCCTAAGATCGAAAACAAGAAAATAATGTTTTTTCTTATTGTCTTATTCCTTAGTCACAGAAATTGGGTAAAAAGAACTAGAAGGCAACAAAATTGGAAAGAAAGAGAGGTAAAAGTTTGTTCACAGATGGCATAGTCTTATATATATAAAATCTTAAAAACTGTTAGAGCTAACAAATTTGAAAAAGTTATAGGATAAATTTCATATACAAAATCATTTTATTTCTATAAATTAATAATGCACAATATGAAAATAAAATAAAAACAATTCTTCTTACAAAAGCATCAAAATGAAGAAAATACAAGTAAATTTAACCAAGAACATGCAAAACTTACCTCCTAATAACTATGAAATATTGTCTAAATAAATTTTGAAACATCTAAATATATAGTCCTCTGCAGTTTATGAGTCGAAACTATTAATATCATTTGTATGGTAATAACCTCCAAATCAATTTACGGATTCAATGTAAGTCCCATGAAAATTTCAACTGCCTTTTTTTTTCAGAAACAGACAAGCTGATCTAGAAATTCATATAGAATTGCCAGAATTCCAAATATGTGAAAAGAATCTTGAAAATGAAAACCAAAGCTAGAGGAATCAACTATTCTGATTTTAGAACTTTCTACAAAGCTGCAGTAATAAAAACAGTGCAATGCTGGTGTTATCCATAGCCACATAAATCAGTGGAATAAAATTGAGAGACCAGAAATAAACCCAGACAGTAAGGGCCTCAAGAGTATTGAATGTGGCAGGAATGATCTAACAGTCTAACAAATGGTGCTGGGATAACTGAATGACCACGGTGAAATAATGAAATTGGAACCTTATCTCACACTATATGAAAAAAATTAATTCAAAATTTATCAAAGACTTAATGTAATACCTGAAGTTCTAAAACTCTTATAAGAAAATTAATAGGAGTAACATTTTATAACCGAGGATTTGGCAGTGGATTCTTAGATATAATGCTAAAAGCACAAGCTACAAATGAAAAAAAAATAGACAAATTGGACTTCACTAAAATTAAACACTTTGTTTATCAAAGGACAAATCCATAAAGTTGAAAGACAACCCACAGAATGTAGGAAGATATTTGTAAATTATATATTTAATAAGGGCCCAGTATTCAGATTATATAAAGAAAACTTACAACTCAACAACAAAAACAGAACCCAATTTAAAAATGAACAAAGGCTTTAATAGACAATTTTCCAAAGAAGGCATATGTTTGGCCAATAAGTACATTAAAAGATGCTCAGCATCATTAGCTATTAGGGAAATGTAAACCAAAACCACAAAGAAAACCACTTCACACCTACTAATTTATCTCTAAATGAAAGGAAAATAACAGTTGGCATGGATGTGGAGAAATCTGAAGTCACATGGAATGCTGGTGGGAATGCAAAATGGTACAGTCATTCTAGGAAATGGTTTGTAAGTTTCTGAAGATGTTTAACATATAATTAATATATAACAGAGAAATTCTGCCCAGATATCTACTGAAGAGAAATGAAAACAGGTGTTCAGACACTTGTACATCAATATTCATGGAAACATAATTCAAAATAGCTGGAAAAAGTGGAAACACCCCCAAATGTCCATCTACTGACAAATATAGAAACAGGGAGGTATATCTGTGTAATGCAATATAATCCAGCTATAAATATAATAAAAACTGTATCCATGCTACCATATAGATAAATCTTGAAACCATCATGGTAAGTGAAATAAGCCAGACACAAAAGGCCTCACATTGTTTAATTCCATTCATATAAAATGTCAGAATAAGCCAATCCATAGAGACAGAAAGCAGATTGATAGTGATCATAATTGGGGAATGGTAGAATAGAAACTGACTCCTTATTGAGTATGGAGTTTCCTTTCCAGGTGATAAAAAGTTCTGTAATTAAATAGTTGTGATGGTTGCATTACATTGCAAATGTATTAAAGTCTCTGAATTGTACACTTTAAAATGATGAAAATGATAAATCATATATTATAAAATTTTTATTTCAATTAAACAAATCATATAAATAAATACATTAAAAATAAGGTTTTGTCTACTATAAAGTGATACACAAATATTTATTTTAGTATTATCATTTTGGTTTCCGTAAATGTAATTCATTATAATATTGAAAATAAGAGCAAGAAAAGCTCTAGGGGGAGATCCTGATGTCAATTTTAGACACATAGAGTTGAATATTACATCAAATAATAAAGGGGTTGCAGAGACCAAAGACAGGTAATGTGAAATATATAAGCATATTGTTGACAGCTGAATACACATAATTGAAAAAAATTTCTCATGTAAAGTGAAAAGAAACAGTCCTATGACAAAGCCCTGAAAATATAAACACTTTAGACGCAGGCAATAGGAGAGTGGAAAACCATGGGTCTTTTTTTTTTTTTTTTTGAGACGGAGTTTTGCTCTTGTTAACCAGGCTGGAGTGCAATGGCGCGATCTCGGCTCACCGCAACCTCCGCCTCCTGGGTTCAGGCAATTCTCCTGCCTCAGCCTCCCGAGTAGCTGGGATTACAGGCGCGCACCACCATGCCCAGCTAATTTTTTTGTATTTTGAGTACAGACAGGGTTTCACCATGTTGACCAGGATGGCCTCGATCTCCTGACCTTGTGATCCACCTGCCTCGGCCTCCCAAAGTGCTGGGAACCATGGGTCTTATCACGAAATCCAAAGAAAGATAATATTCCATGGAAAAAATAGAATTACTGAAAAAATATTGTGTTCAATTCACTTACACTCTGGAACAGAAAGTAGGGTCAATGTCTCTCTCTGTCTCTGTCTCTCTCTCTCTCTCTCTCTCTCTCTCTCTCTCTCTCTCTCTCTCTCTCTGCCTGGCTCTCTCTGTCTCTCTCTTTCTCTCTTTAATTTATTTATTTGCTACAGGGTCTCACTCTGTTGCCCAGGCTGACTGCAGTTGTGTGATCACGGCTCATTGCAGCCTAAACATCCTCAGGTTCAAGTGCTTCTCCCACCTCAGCCTCCTTGAGTAGCTGAGACTACAGGCACATGACAGGATGCCTGGCTAATTTTTTGTATTTTTTGTGGAGACAGGTCTCGTTATGTTGCCCAAGCAGTTCTTGAATTCCTGGGCTCAAGCTGTCTTTCTGCCTCTGCCTCCCAAAGTGCTGGAACTACAGGCATGAGCCACCATGCCTAGCCAGCCTAACTTAAATAAAGTGAATTTTCAAATTTCATTCCACTCAAAACTTATGATGAAGTAGTAAACACCATGCCTGTGTGCACACAGGCGAGCACGTGTGTGCGCACGCAGACACACACACACTTATTCACTTATGGTTTGGTTAAAATTCCTTAAAGAACAGATGGAGTAACCAGGCTGAATAAAATTTACAGAAGCATCAAATTACATTCACCAGCATAATGATTTTAAAGATAGGGAAATTTAACATGACTAGCAATTTTGACCACATTTCAAGAGGATCAGTTGTAACGTAAACGGTGTATGTGTATGTGCATGTGCTCAAGTGTGGTAGAACTTTAATATGAAACCAGGATTTTGGGAGCCTATGTTAAGGATAATTGTACAACATTTCCTATGTTGATTCACAAATGGGAAGTTGTTTGAAGAAGACTGAGTTGCTTCACTAATCAACGAAGTCTGGGGACATGTAGTAGCCAGCACATCTGGCTTCACATTTCTTACCAATGGAAGTCAGTGGAACTTTTGTTGTTCAAGTTTTAATTGCTGGCCTAAGGCAGCTACTGTTAGGAGAGAGGTAAGGAGCACTGTCTGAGCAACTGATGGACTTGCCATTTCCAGTCGGTTCTGAAGAAGAGGGAATTGTGAGCTGAGTAGGCCCCTATGCTGTGTCCACTACAATATTCCTTCCCAGATTAGTCATTTTATACTTCCTGCTGAGGACAAAACAGATGGAAGAAAACACATCTACAGGTGATCACATGTAAGCTTCACTTCTGTGCTGCTTTTCCATGTTTAGTGTGTCAGTTTCAAAACAAACTCTCATCAGAAGGCTCTTGTTGAGAAGAAAACATTTAACATTATTCTAACATTATTTATTACATTGTTCCAAAATTATATGCTCAAACTTTAGAGTTCCTTGAACTGCCATGGATCTGTAATGGTGCTTTAAACTTTCTGATGACAATTGTGTTTTTATCAGTTTTTCTTTTCATTTCTAATAGATTTTGCTTTATACATTTTTCGTGAAATATAATTTGTCAGCAAAAGGTTCATGATTGTTGCAGGCTTTTGGGGATTTGCATCTTTTCATCAGTATAAAACCACCTTTTCATTGAAACACATCCTCTTTACCTTCTTCCCTATTCTCTCATACTAATTTTACCACACCTATTTTAACATTTGCTTGATAAATCTTTGCTTGTCATCTTAATGCCTTTGATTTTTTTTTTCTATTTGAATTCTTTTTAATAGACTGGGAGTTGTTATTGTACACCATGTGGTAAAGTAACTTTTAAAAGAAAGATTTATTATTCCATATATGGGAATATATTTTATGTTGTTTGTTGTTTCTATACAGTCACACTTGCAGTTTATATTTAGGTCTGCATTTGATTGTAAATGCCTATCTTTTGTTCTCGTTTATTTTTCCATGATTAGACTGTAAATGTAAATGCTATTATGTATTTCCATTTTTACTTTAAAGTTTAAAAATGCAAATACCACAGTGAAAGTAAATTATTTCTTTAAATGCCATTTTAAAAATAGATGTATTTGGACATTCTTCTACTCTTTAAATCTGTTCTCTAATTTTTGTTAATCTAGATTATAGTTATAAATGTAATACTTGATTAACCAGGTCTTTGCTTTTTAATTGATATAAAATTCTTCAATACCTTCTAAGATAGTAAGATAATTAATTTGGGAATTCATCTCAAAATATTTAGGGTCACAATTATTTCTTGAAAATTGGATTTTGCTTTTATTTTTTGCACCAGTCCTCAAGCAATTTATCCATAAAAGATACATGTTTCTTAAGTTCATGCTAATCTCAAGATGTCTTACTTTCGTTTTTTAGGTCAAGCAATGGAAAAACTGTCAATATACTTGTTTACAAAGTGTAAATATATATGTACAAAGTGTAAATATATATGCATATATGAAATACTATTCAATAGTTATAATTTCAAATAACATTTTACCTTTGCATTCTTAAACATATCAGCTAATTAACCTTATATATATTTGAGATTTTTAGACAAAAATGAAAACAGTTGGATTTTGATTTAGTTATCGATAAATTATTCTTGTTTATATTGTTTTTCTCAAATTTAACAATTTCACCATGTCATTTATAGTTATGATTTAATATTCAACTATGTTTCTATAAACATAATTTGCAATTTCAATTTTAAGGCCAATGTATTAGTAATTTTGAAAATAGCATTAATTCATTTGCTTTGGCTCCATCTCTCCTTTAGAAATTCCCTTTTATTGACTGATCATTTGAATATGTCCTCTTGAAATATTTTTTCTTATTATACTACCTAAATATGATTTTCCTCAAGAGATTCGTGTCTCCTGCAGAAGTCTTATCTTCTCTTAAATGTCTTCATTAGTTCTTCAAGAGTGACAAATAAATTTTTCTTATACTTGTCTTTCCACATTTTAAATTGTTCCTTATTCCTGATGTCATACTCTAAATTTTATTAGAAGCATAATTAATATTTTCTTTTTATCTGTGTATTGTTATATAGCTATATCAAAAGGAAGTAGTACCCCTGATTCCTCAGGGTTTGAAATTTAATGTTTTCATCTATGGTGTAAGTTATATTTTTTGAATATGTCTTTGGGGAATGAGGTAGGACTTCCATTTAGTACATATTAATTGGCTAAAATATCACACTAACTTTTCTCAGACAGGAAACTTTGAAAGGTGGGAAAAATGTATTTTAAATTATTGAAAAAACCTAGTAAAAGATAGTTGAATCATGAAAATGATTTCCTTGTACTTTTCTCATAATAGTGAATAAGTCTCATGAGAGCTGATGGTTTGATAAAGGAAAACTCCTTTTGCTTGGCTCTCATTCTCTCTCGTGTGCGGCCATGTAAGAGGTGACTTTCACCCCCCCCCACCATGATTGTGAGGCCTCCCCAGACATGTGGAATTGTGAGTTTATTGAACTTTTTTAAAAAAATTACCCAGTCTTGGGTATATCTTTATCAGCAGTGTGTACACAGACTAATACAATAGGATTACCAAGGGTGTGGATAGCAGGGCGCAGAGATAATTGAGAACAATGGTTGAGACTGCCTTCCTCAAAACAGGGGAAAAAATAATAAAATTAAGTGTTTGTACCCCTGAAATAGGATTTAGAGAATGGGAAAAATCAGTGGATCTGACATTGGCTGGTTCTTGAAAATTATTAATTAGACATAAATCTGAAGCTGGATTTACAAGGAATGAAAGAGTTAAAAAGAGAATATATTACAAACAAGGATAAAACATGCCTACAAATTCTATTTATATTAAAAGAAAAATAGAGTAGCATGTAACAATGCTGATAAATATTACAGCTTAGATAATATGGACAAATTCCTTGAATGATACAAATTATAACACTGACCAAAGGAGAAATAGAATATTCAAAAAATCTTTGTAGGTTCTCTAGTGTGTTCTCTTCTTCTCTTCCTGATATTGTTCATTTGTTTCTCTTTTTGTATTACTTATTCATAGGCTGGAAGTTTATAACTTTTATTGATTCTTTCAAAGTAAGATATTTTTACTACACTGATTTTGTTTACTATGCTTTGTTTTTATTAATTTTTTTAATCATTGGTTGTATTCTTCTTCTTTTTTAGATCTAACTTGTTATTCTATTTTATTTTCTTAAGTTAGAGAGAGCAATTGGCCCCTATTCCCTATTTGAAATTATTATCATCATCTCTCTTCTCAGAATCACATCTGAAGGATGTGCTATTCTTCTGGCAAAAGGAAAGTGCAAGAGACTTAGTGGACATATAAAATGGATATTAAAGCACCTACTTTATCTCTGCTCACGTTTCAGTGTCTAAAGTAAAATGTATGGTCAGGTAGGACAGGGAACTGTACGTTTCCCATAGGAGGTGCTCTAGTCAAATGGATGTGGGTACATAATTCTTTAAAAGAAGGAAAAAATATCTCTTCTGACACAAGTGAAACCTTTGATAATGCCACCATTTTATTAAAACTGCTTTCATCATTTCAAGAACACAATTTTAGAAACAATGGGAACATTTAAGTGTTCTTTTTCTAAACTTTTCTGCATATTTTGTCACTATTGCCTATTATCTTCTATTTGAAACTTTCTGTATTCTTGTCTGATTTTTCAATTATTCACAAGACTAATGCTTCTATTATGTCTCCATGATTTCTCAGAAAATTGAATTCTGTTGGTTAAGCTTTTTCTCTCACATTCCACACAGAGTAGATTATCTTATTTTCTTTTGTTTTTCTGAATGTAGAAACATATTTTAAAATAATTAAAATTTTCTACTTTTAAAGTAATACATATTTACTACAGTTTAAAAAGTAATACATATTTACTACAGTATTTTCAAAAACTCTGTAGTAAATATGTATTACTTTAAAACATATTTTGTGTACATTTATATTTTTTCTATTATCTTTTTTATTAACATGCTTTATTCTAAACATTGGTAAGGTTTAATTCACTAGAAGGTTTTTAATTATTTTACTGCATATGGGTGTTTTAATTAAAAACTCATATGTTGTGGCTGTTTCTTCATATATATAAAATAATTTTCATGTAAATATGGTATTTATCAAATATGATTTTTAATGTCTGTATTATTCTATCTGAATATATTTTTATAATTATCAACTTACATTTATGCATTTATGTTTCTTGTTTTTATGTTGTAATAAATTACACTGCAACATATATGATTTTTTCACATATCCATGTTCATATATTATACCCTAGCAAGTTTAAACAGAAGTGTCATGCACTGAGTTTGTTGAGAGCCCACCTTTATGCCGGTGTCCAAGAGTCAGCTGGAGCTCAAACTTTTCAGCCAAGAACAAAGGACAGTCAACATTTTTGTACCAGTTTAGGGTCAGAGGGCGGTACGCAGATTATTACAGAAGGAGAAGGAGCAGGTTAGGGGAGAAGGGGGGCCTAATAAAAAGTTCTACTTAAAATTGTTTTTTACGCAGGATGTGGGGTAGCAGTTACATAGTTGCAGATACAGGATGTACAGGGTTGAAATAGGTGGGCCCTGTTTCTCAGAAAATTGGTTACAAAGATGCCAGGTGTGCCCTACACAGCTCAGGGTGGACAAAATGGAGTTAGCAGGATTGTTTAAAATGTATTCATTATGGCCAAGGTAGGGTATTTCACATATGCATATCCTTACTATATGTATACATATCTTTATTATTGTAATTAATTTTAGATACATTTGTAAATATAGACATTTTTTTTTTAGAGTTGTGGCCAATTTCCATGAGAGAAGAATGTAATAGTTTATCCTATGTGACAGCATATGATGATTTCTGTTTTCCTTGACAAAGCCAGATATTACTTTTGTTTACTAATCTAAGAGGTACAATTTAATATACAGTTTTATTGTATGTTTATTTTATAACAATTATGGTTAACATTTTTCCATATATAATTGCTCATTTGCAATTATGATTTTTTAAGTCCATTGTTAAATGGGCTACTTTTCTTTGTATATGCAATACTTACAAGTTTAAAAACAATTTTTTATATCTAGTGTTTGAATTACAAAAGTGACAGATATTTATTGGAAATATCCAAATACACTAAGGTATTTAAAATATCAGTAGTGTAGATATGCAAAATTGGACAGAGTAGCCTGAATCTCAGGGACTTCATCCCCTAATGAAATATAAGAAAAAATGGTTGAAAACTTTTTCAACAGTAGTCTTTCTGCCTTCAAGAATGACTAATTTTATATAAGAACTTTAGAAACAAGAATGCTAATATAGATCAGAATCAGGACTTGACTTTTTGCTTCTTCCTGTCTTCCAAAATTCTAAACTGAAATGAGCTATAGTGACAGAATTGTGAGCATTTCCTTGAATGTGAATAGCGAGGAGGAGAGACTGAAGTCAAGAAAATCATGTTGAGAACAGAAAAACTAAAAACCTTTAGAGACTCTGGGGAAGAGATGTATTAGGCTGGTAAAGGTTGCCAAAGTTCAGTGATCTTCACTAAATTTGAGGAAAGTACTAAAGCCCATAGGTATGAAATACATCCTTTCCTGAGTCAAGTATAGCCTGAGATAGACTATTAAGTAAAAATCTTATGAGAGAAAACAAAGCTCAGATATCTAAGGGATCAATGAATTACCATAAAATTCACTCTAAACCTTCATATTAAACCTATATAAAATGTGCTTAAATTCAAGAATGTGTTGGATGATGTAAAATGGAGAATATATAGATAATTTAGAAACTGATGTAGAAAAGTAATGAAATAAATAATTAGCAAGAAATTTCCCAAATGTAATGAAACACAAAAATTTACAGCTATATGATATTAAATGAACACAACAGAAGCCCATAATAAAGACAATAATTCAGTAAACAATATGGCAAGCCACCAAATAGAATAAACATTTGCAAAATATATACAAGCAAAATGTATACAGAACATGTAACAAAAATTACTAATAAAAAGACAAAATATTTTAATAGACATGTCACAAAAGAAGACATGCTTGAGGCAATAAAGCACTTAAAAATTGTCATTGAGCAAGTGCAAATTAAAACAATAGTGAATGTTCTGCAAAAAACATAGGAAGCTGGAAAGAGCATATGTTCTCTTCCTTATGATTTTCTTAGTAACATTTCCCTTACTCTAGCTTACTTTATTATAAGAATACAGGCTAGGGGTCCGGGCCACTTACAGACTTTGAGAAGGGTGCTGTAAAGAGTCAGCAGCCATAGCCCTAACCAGCTGGCTGACGTCATTTATTCAGTATAGATTTAATGGCAGAGGCTTAGAGTCAACACACTTGTGGATAATTAATAGGGTTTCCTTCCTTGGAGAGAGCAGTTTTACAAATGATTAAAGGCCAGTTTCCAAGGCCTAAAGCAAACACGATATGTGGGTAATAACATTGCTGAACACTGGCACCCACCCCTGGCCCCCACCCCCGCATAAAGAGCAGTCATGTGCCTGTGTATGTTCAAAGGTGAGTCTTAAGATCACATGAGTAAACAAGCTATTTAGATAAGCTTGTTTAAATTCTTTTGTATTTACTCTTGCCTAATTGCCTCTAGGTAAGAACTGTGGCCTTTGGCTCATTCCTTCCCAAGGTTCACTCTGACTGAACCTCTACCAAAGTCAGCATTCATTCTTACCTTTGTTTTAGAGCATGAAATATTTCCTTTTCATCTTGGCTGCTGTAAAATTTTTCTATATTGTTTTCCAGCAGTTTGATACTACAGTTCTTGTGGTTTTCTTTTTGTTAGTCCTATTTAATTTTTATTAGATTTTTGCATCTCTTGATTTTTTTAATAAAAAAAGTTGAAAAATTGGGGATAATATTTTTCCAAACATTTTTTGTTTGGCCAATTTATACCACGCTTTAGTAATTTTATTTACATGTATAATAGACCAATTTAGCTTTCTCTCATAGTCATTGTTGTTCTGTTCATTTTTTTTTAGTCTTTTGAAAAATGTTGACATTTATAGTATTTTTGAGCTCTAGAAAGTGAGCTTTTTATATTTCATTTCATTGTTTTTTATATTTTCTGTTTCAAAATTCAACATATTTATATTTTTCTTAAAGCATGACTTTTTGAATAGCAGTTTTTGTCTGCATATTTTTAATTTCTGGGTCTTTTCCCCTTAATTATTAATCACATTTTTCCTGCTTCTTTGCATGTCCAGTGATATTTTTATTAGATTCTGGACATTATGAGTTTTACATTTACTGCTGATTTTTTTTTTTTCTATTTCAAAACACATGTAGCTTTGTTCTTGCAGGCTGTATCATGGATCAGCTTGATTCTGCTTTCTGTTGTTAAGTTTTGAAGGTCTTTGTATCTAGACACATTGTTATTGTGTATCCCTTTTGGGGTCTTTGTTAGATGTCTGTGTTTTCCCAAAATATTTTATATTGACAGAATGTGAACATTCTCCAGCTCTGGCTGAGGTCTTTCAATTGCTCACATACCTCTTTGGTTGTACTTTGCTTAGCCTCATGAAGTTTCACTTTATGTATTGCAATTTACTATTTATTATGATACTCAGTGGAGACCATAGGCAAATTTCTGAGTTCTTTCTCTGTCTATCTTCTTACTCTCCAGTACTCTTTCACACAAATTGCCTTCATTTAATCTCCTGGAATGCCTGTTTCAATTTTCTCAACTCAATAAGACTGTCATTCTCTGCCAGAGTTCTCCTACTACCATAGGCCAACATGGTTATTCAGGTGTAAAATTAGGGAAATACAGAGCTCAACTTATTTCTCTTTTCTCAGAAAACAGAGTTTCGTGCTATCTGTTATGTGTTCTCTGATAATAACCATTACATACTTTTTTTTCTTAGAGTCTAATTTTCAAGTTGGAGGACAAGTCCAGTCTTCGTTACATCACTGTAACTGGATGTGAAAATTTGTACTATTATTTTTTACATATGACTGTATTTTTACCACAAGGAAATACTAACTGTAGGAGGCATACACGTCACTCAAATATTTAAGACAAACATTTTACAAAATGAAAACGGTTTAAGAAAATGTCATTAATACTGTCCTAGCCCATTTGGTGTTGCTATAACAGAATACCCGAAACTGTGTAATTTATTAAGGAAAGAGGTTAGTTTAGGTAGTGATTCTACAGGCTAAAAAGTTCAAGATTGAGTAGCTGCATCTGGGAGATTCTGTTGAGGGTCTAGTCCTTTACAGCATGGTAGAAAAACAGAAGGGACAAAAAAGCACTCGTGAAAAAGACTAAAACATGAGGAGAAGTGGCATCACTTTATAACAATCCATTCTCATGGTAATTAGTTTCATTTCTCAAGAGAACTCACTCCTGCAAGACTGCTTTTATCCTTTCATAAGGGCAGATCCTTCATGAACCAAAGACCTCTTAAAGCTCCCACCACATTTCACATCATTACGTCGGCAATTAAATTCAACATGATTTTTGGTAGAGAGGAACCAAAATGAAACCATAGCAGATATATGCTGTACTGTATTATCATTATTATTACCTTGATGCCCTTCATCTATGGTAACAGAAGTAATGATACAGTGTTGACTATAGCTCATTTGATTCTTATGCTATAATTGGCACAATTTTTAAGCAGTTTTATACCCTGCCTCCTGAGTTTTGATGAATCCACATTCCCTGGCCTAATGCTTTGTGTTTTGAAAAGGTGCTTGGGAATGTAAATTATTTGTTTGCTGGCACTGAGATGGGATGTTCCTAGTTTCTTGATGCTATGTATTTGAAATTTTACAGAAATAGCTCAAAGATTGTTTTAAATTGCTTGTTAAAAGTACTCTTCCCTTTGTTTAGCACTGCTACATACATAAAAGCTCATTTTTACATTTCTTTTGCAGTGGAGATTTTAAAGATACATTAAATGGGATTATACCACCATCCTAAAATGAAATTCATCTACAGACTTGTTAAATGATCCAATCAATAAATACCCAGAAAATATAAGCTTTAGGAATACAATCAGAAGCAAATTCATGTAATGATCCAAGTCAGCAAATAGTATCCAGTATTTATATCACTTATCACATAAAAAATAACGGGCAACATGGCATTTCATAGAGAAAAGTACAGTCTCAATAGCAATTAACAAAATGCAACTTGAAGAATTTTAAGAAACAATTGTATTTCTGCTAAGCTAACAAAACAAAACAAAATGTAAATACCACATATTGGCTTCTTGGGTACATGCAATTTATATGTCTCTTATGGCACTTTAAATTTGCTAGACTTTTTCTTTATAGAGTTAAATTTAACAATAAAAGATGGAACCAACAAACTATCTATATATTTTAAAACCTCATTTTCCCTTTAGGAGTATTCTCTCACAAAATTATACTTCAAAAAACATTTAATGTAATTTAGGCAAAGCTTTTATGGTCTCACTACTACTATGAAATAGTGAGCAATGTACCAAATGCTCAACAGTAATATCATATTTATGTAATGTGTACCCCAGGTTAAAAAGATGGAAATAGTTCCAGAAAATGCTAATTAATGCAAGACAGAGTGTTATGAACTCAATAATGCTAAATTATGTGTAGATTTATATAAATATTGCAAATCTTGCATTATATGTTGAAGACAATCAAATAATCCTCATCACTATTCAGAAGGTCCATTAATTTATATAATTTTCTAATTTTAAAAGCTTGATACTATTTTCTTTAATATAAATAAACTTGAATGCAAAAACTCAAACATCTTTTGAAACAAATTTTCCTTCTAAATTTTGTGCATACATATAAGCAAAATGACATAAATATTTAAGTAACAGTTACTTTTTTCAAATTTATCATTCTGAAATTTAAAAATATTTTCAAAAACAAAAAAAATAAAAATTGTATAAAACTGGAAAGAAGCAGGAGATTATAAATCTTAAGAACCATCACACTGAGCTGCTGCATAAAAGAATCACTGTGTTGTTTTAGAGACAATAGGCTTTCTCTTGCAATTACCATCATTTTCCCCAGTTTCTGATTATTTGCAAAACAATAACCATTTGGGCAGTAGTTAATTGTTTCTCTTCAAACATTTGACACATTCTTCATTACTTTTAGTAGATGTGAGTCTTTTACTAAACCACAATTATAATTAAGACTGATGAAATCATTAGGCTTGTTGTAAACAGTCAGTTTATCCAAATAGAGTTTGGCAACATTTTAAAGGTCTTCTGTCAGGTTCTTTCAATGTTTAATTATTTGTGGTTGATGTTGAATTCCAGCATGATTGTTGTCATTTGTCATTATCCTCTATTGGAGTAAGTCAACTAATTTTATTTATAATATTTCTGATCCACTTATATTTAAAATAACAGCAAATACTACTTATTAAGTGTTTATTCACCTCTTTTCCTGTTAATAATATAGTGGTGCCAAAAAGTATTGTGATTCTATTCATTTTCTAATTAAATATGTAGGTATTTGGCATTTGCTATGGATCGGTTTCAGGGAAACAAAGATTAAAATGAAACCTTGTTTCTGACCTCCAGTCTCTTACATTCTTTTTCTTTTTGGATTATTATACTTTAAGGTCTGAGATACGTGTGCAGAACGTGCAGGTTTGTTACATAGGTTATACACATGCCATGGCTTTTTGTGCATCCATTAACCTGTCACCTACATTAGATATTTCTCCTAGTGCTATTCCTTCCCTACTTCCCCACCACTGACAGGCCTGGGTGTGTGATGGTCCCCTCTCTATGTCCATGTGTTCTCATTGTTCAACTCCCACTTATGAACCATGCAGTGTTTGGTTGTCTGTTCCTGTGTTAGTGTGCTGAGAATGATGGCTTCCAGCTTCATCCATGTCCCTGCAAAGGATGTGAACTCATCCCTATTTATGGATGCATAGTATTCCTTTGTATATATGTACTGCATTTTCTTTATTTAGTCTATCATTGATGGGCATTTGGGTTGGTTTCAAGTCTATGCTATTGTTAATAGTACTGCAATAAATATACGTGTGCATATGTCTTTATAGTAGAATCATTTATAGTCCTTTGGGTATATACCCAGTAGTGGGATTGTTGGGTCAAATTGTATTTCTGGTTCTAGATCCTTGAGGAATTGCCACACTGTCTTCCATAATGGTTGAACTAATTTACACTCCCACCAGAGGGTAAAAGCATTCCTATTTCTCCACATCCTCTCCAGCATCTGTTGCTTCCCGACTTTTTAATGATCACCATTCTAACTGGCATGAGATGATATTTAATTGTGGTTTTGATTTGCATTACTCTAATGACCAGTAATGATGAGCTTTTTTTTTCTATGTTTGTTGGCTGCATAAATGTCTCCTTTTGAGATATGTCTGTTCATATCCTCTGCCCACTATTTGATGGGGTTGTTGGTTTTTTTCTTGTACATTTTTTTCAATTCCTTGTAGATGTTGGATATTAGCCCTTTGTCAGATGGAAATACTACCAAAATTTTCTTCCATTCTGTAGGTTGCCTGTTCACTCTGATGCTAGTTTCTTTTGCTGTGCAGAAACTCTTTAGTTTAATTATATCTTATTTGTCTATGTTGGCTTTTGTTGTCAATGCTTTAGGTGTTTTAGTCATGACATCTTTGGCCATGCCTGTGTCCTAAATGGTATTGTCTAGGTTTACTTCTAGGGTTTTTATGGTTTTAGGTCTTATGTATATGTCTTTAGTCCATCTTGAGTTAATTTTTGTATAAAGTGTAACAAATAGGTCCAGTTTCAGTTTTCTGCATACGGCTAGCCAGTTTTCCCAACACTATTTATTAAATAGGGAATCCTTTTCCCATTTTTTGTCAGGTTTGTCAAAAATCAGATGACTGTAGATGTGAGGCATTATTTCGGAGGACTGTGTTCTGTTGCATTGGTCTATATATCTGTTTTGGTACCAGTACCATGTGGTTTCGCTTACTGTTGCCTTGCAGTATAGTTTGAAGTCATATAACATGATGCCTCCAAACTTCGTTCTTTTTTCTTAGCATAGTAGATATGTTCCATCAATACCTAGTCTATTGCGTTTTTAGCATGAAGGGGTATTGAATCTTATCAAAGTCCCTTCCTGAATCTGTTGAGATAATCGTGGTTTTTGTTATTGGTTCTGTTTATGTGATGGATTATGTTTATTGATTTGTATATGTTGAACCAGCCTTGCATTCCAGGGATGATGCCAACTTGATTGTGGTGGACAAGGTTTTTGATGTGTTACTGGACTTAGTTTGCCAGTATTTTATTGAGGGTTTTCACATCAATGTTTATCAGGGATATTAGCTTTAAATTTCATTTTTTTTTCTGGCGTGTCTGCCAGGTTTTGCTATCAGTATGATGCTGGCCTTATAAAATCAGTCAGGGAGGAGTCTCTCTTTTTCTTTTGTTTGGAATAGTTTCAGAAGGAGTGGTACCACTCTCTCACCTGTAGTCCTTTCTGCATGCTGCCTCAGGTCCACCTCCAAAAACACATTTTTTGTGCACACATATAATCTCCAGATTATACTCATTTGTTACAACTGAAATTCCATTCTACAGCTCTGTAAAGATTAATGGGATATTTATTGCAGTTATTCTGTCCTTATATCAGCACTGTATTTAGATGTATAGGAGACAGAAAACTTTTTATTTTATTTTTTAGCTTGATATATCTCTGGATAAAGAGGAGACAAAGCTGAATTTAGATACAATTTAGATCACAAGATCCTGGATTTCAAGCGTGATGCCACAATTGAATGAGAATTTCAGGTCTTGAAATATGGGTGAACATATTTTGCATATAAGGGGATAAGTAGTAATGGCCAGAGGACAGAATATTAGATTACAAATATTGCCACAACATTTTGTGTCACGTCTCAAATGTCAAACAAAAGTGGAATCTAATTCTACATCCCTTGAATCTAGGTTGGCATTGGACTAATGTGGTTTGGCCAAGGAAATGTGACAGAAATGAAGTTACGTGTGCTCTGAAACTAGACCTCCAGAAGGCTTGGACTTTCCTTCTTTCTTCGAGACTCTATAATGTTTGACTAAGCCCAGAGCAGTCTACTAGAGGATTAGAGAACATGTGGAACACAATAAGTTATTTAGAAGGAGCAATGCTACCACCAGTTCCACCCAGCCAACCCCAGCTGTCCTGGGAGATAATAGTGGACCCGTGAATGGAATCAAACAAGACAAATTGAAGAATCATCCAGTTGAGTCAGACCAACTTGCCAACCCACAGAAACATGAGCTAAATACATGGTTGTTGTTTTAAGTCACCAAATTTTCAGTGGTATGGTGTGCAATAAACTCTGATGAGCTGGGTAAAACACATTGAAAAAATCAAAATTGCAACAGACCTGTCACTTATGATTCTAGAAAATATATACAGCACGTGAAACCTTTTTAACTTCAAGGTCACTAATAACTACCTTACGGGTTACTTGTCCTATCCTCAGCTTTGAAACAGCTGATCAACTATCATGTTCTCCTCCTTGATATATTTTCTTTCTTGTCTTTTTAGACATTACAGTTTCTCGTTTCTTTCATCTAAATTATATGTTACTCACTCTCAGCCTCCTTTGCTGGTCCTTCATCTTCCCCCAATTCTAAATTATCTTCTTTATTTCAAGTTCTTCCCTGAGTAGCTTCATTCAGTCTCATGATTTTGAATAAAACATATATGCCAATTACTCTCCAAGTTACAATGCCAGCCCTGATATTGCTCCTGATCTACGTATCTCTATTTCGATATTTAATTGATACTCAAACTCCACACATCTGAAAATAAAAATTCACTCTTTCAAAACTATCTTCATAGTCTTCTCCATGTTTGTTAATGACAACTTAATTTTTTCAGTTTGAAAAATTTGAAGTCATCCTTAATCCACCTCTCTTACTTTTATACCTGCATCTGATTCTGCAGGAAACCCTGTTGGCTCTTTAACCAAAATTTTGCCAGAAACAGGTCATTTCTCATTATCTCACCCCAATCCCTACCCTTTTAGTTGGAGCTTTCATCATCCTTTGCCTAATTACTGATGTAGCCTCACAATTCTCCCTGATTCTTTCTTTCAAGAGCAGCCAGTTGATGCTTTCAAAAGATAAGATCACTTTACTCCTTAATTCCAACTTTTGAAACCATTGTCCATCTTACTCAGAGTAAAACCCATCTCAACCAGGATCAAAGCCTGATATTATCTGTTCCTCTGTGACTTCTCTTACTCATTTTTTTCTACTAATATTCTTGCCTCTCAACTCTATGCACATTAACTTCATTGAGTGTTCATCAAACAGGCAAGGCAAGCAAGCCTTTACTGCAGCTATTACCTCTACCCCAAATTATTTTCCCAGCAAACCTTTTACTTAAAACTCTCACCTCCATCAAAGCTTTACTTTAATATCATCTCATTGCAGATTACATTGACCACAGTTTCTTAAATCTGCAGTCTTTTCAGCACTTTTTTTTACTACTCTACCTTTTCTAGTTTTTCCTCATAACCAGAATGTTAAGTTCCACAGAGACAGAGATATTTGGTTCATGGAAGATCTTTGGTTCATGTAACCAGACCAATATAAAGCATTAGGTAAATATTTTTGGGAAATATAAATAAATTTTATTTTTATTCATTATATATATATATTTTTTTAATTAAACTTTATATTCTGGAGATTTTGCATGGCTTTTTAAAATTCTGTAAGTATTTTAATTAGTACAACTCTAACTATTCAGTGATTATTGGATTTAAGCTTCACATTATTACATATAATGTGTGAATAAAAATCTTTCAAATTAATGCATGTATTAGAATAAATTCAATAAGGAAATTTGATGGATCAGAGGGTATGAACATTTTTAAGTCACATATTTTCTAAATGCAAATGTAATTAATGATCAATACTAACGTCATTTTGAAAAGTGAAAATTAAATCATAGGTAAATGAGCAAATGACAAGTGACTGTTTTGTAGTCTTTCCACAAAATAATAAAACAAGTGCAATCATATGACATCAAAATATACTCCAGAATTTGATTAGATTCTTCTGACATCTGCATTTCATTGTGGGATATAATGCCTGAATACAATTTAATGTGCTGTATAAAATAGGATGCTGAATTAAAGTTAAAATTCTGTGTTTTCAGTAAATATTTTCATATTAATATATTTCAGAAATGAAATTAATCTAGTGGTAAAAGTTATTAAGATTAATATTTGAAAACCTTTAAAATATATGATTATGTAATGAATTCATATTTCTCTACATTTTGTATTGGTTACTTTTTTTCCTCTGGAAATAAATGCTGTATGTTGAAGAATGAATAATTTAGTTTATTAATCAAAATAATAAAATATGTACTGCCTAAAACAATCCCCTGACAATCTTGAAAATACAGTCATAACTGGTCATTTCAGCTTTTTAAAAATGGTAAGAAAGACACAAACTATTGCAGAATAAATATGAAAAAACATTTTTAATTTTTCTTATCTACAGTTTTTGTTAATGTACATTTTCTGGGGATTTTCTTTTTCATGGAAATCAAACCATTGTGCTCACATAGACCTTTCTTTTAATTTTTAAGACAATGCTGAAAGGTGTTTATGTAAGTATTGGGCTTATTTTTCCATGACAGCTTGATTCACACTCATTTCCTCCCTCAAAAACTTCTTTTGTAACTTTTGTCCGAACTATAAAGGTAGCGACTCTACATGTTTCCTTCTTCAACACTGACTCCAAGTAAAAATAGAGTTTGCAAGGTTGTCTGAGATCTTCTTCACCTCTCCTTTTTATACACTCTTCTTTCTTAGTAGCAAGTCTCTCACTCAGTAACTCTAAAACATCTTTTCCACAAAATTTTTCATCATAAGTATAAATATAAAAATGTAACGTATTTCTGCCATTATTTGCCATATTAACTTTTCCCTGATTATGGATAAAAAATTCTGTTGCTTAAAGGGAGAAAAACAGTTTTTATAAAAGTATTTTAAGTGGAAATTATTCAATGATCCCAAAATGATGTCATAAAATCCTTGTTACTGCTCCATAAATATGAATCCTTCCTGGATATAGAGGTTACATTTCTTCAGATGGGAATTTAAGTGTTGTTTGCACAAGTTGTATGTAAGTTCACAGAGAAAGAGAATGACTTTTTGCTTTTTATGCCTTTAGCAGCATGAGTAATGGATGTCCATATGTCTATTCATATACATACAAGTAGACAAAAATATTGATACATATTTTTTATTTCTATGGATTAGGAATATTAGAGAGAGCATGTCCACTGGTTTGGGTAAACATAATTATAGATACTTCTTTATGTTTGTATGTCCAAAAAATTAAAGTTTAACATTTCTATAAAATATTTTATAAAACTGTCATAAAACACAATAATTGAAAGTTTTTTGTAACATAAAATATTTTCATTTTAATAGAAGAATCTGAAATGAGAAAGATTGCTGAACTTCATATAATTTTTTTGCCAAAACTGTATTATTTTTAGAAAAGCATTTTTATACTCTTCCCATTGATTTCTAAAATCTAGATTTATTTTGTTAAAACTGGGAGGATTTATAACTGCTTCAGCCAGTAAAACATGGCAGGTTTAGGGTGAGGGACTTCTCATAAAAGTTTCCACCTGAGTTATTGATATCTCACTGTGGTAAGAGTCAGCTTCCATGTACAATCAGAGTTTATCCTGAGACAGCATGCTAGTCAGCAGACTAGATAAGCTCAGTCTTCTTTTTAACTCCAGTCATTTGAGTGAAGCCCTCTTGGATTGTTCAGACCAGCTCATCCACTAGCTGAGTATCACTACATGATCTCTGTCTGTGATGTAAGGAACAGAAGAATTGCTCAGCTGAGCCCTGTCCAAATTGATGGCACGCAGAATCTGTGAGATATATTGGAATAGCTAGTTTTCTGAGTTGTTAAGTTTAATAGCTTTTAATATAGCAAAAGAGAATTGTGACAAATTTGAAAATGAAACACCCCAACGAGTTTAAGGAAGTGTTGTACTTAAACATCTTTTTAAAAAATATACATTAAATTGTGGGGTACTTGGGCAGAACATGCAGGTTTGTTACATAGGTATACAAGTGCACATTGTATACCTATGGTTTACAACATATCATGCATGGTGATATGCTGCACCCATCAACCATCATCTACATTAGGTATTTCTCCTAATGTTATCCCTCCCCTAGATACCCATCTCTCAACAGGCCCTGGTGTGTGTCCATGGGTTCTCATTGTTCAACTCCCACTTATAAGTGAGAACATGTGGTGTTTGGTTTTCTATTCTCGTGTCAGTTGGTTGAGAATGATGGTTTCAAGCTTCATCCATGTGCCTGCAAAGGCTGTGAACTCATCCTTTTTATGGCTGCATAGTATTCCATGGTGTATATGTGCCATGTTTTCTTTATCCAGTCTATCATCGATAGGCATTTGGATTGGTTCCAAGTATTTGTTATTGTGAACAGTGCCACAATAGATCTATGTGTGATGTATCTTTATAGTACAATGATTTATAATCCTTTGAGTTTATACCCAGTAATGGCATTACTGGGTCAAAAGATATTTCTGGTTCTAGATCCTTGAGGAATCGCCACACTGTCTTCCACAGTGGTTGAACTAATTTGCACTCCCACCAACAGTGTAAAAGCATTCCTATTTCTCCACATCCTCTCTAGCATCTGTTGTTTCCTGACTTTTTATGATTGCCATTCTAACTAGCATAATATGATATCTTAATGTGGCTCTGATATGCATTTCTCTAATGACTTTTTCATATGTTTGCTGTTTGCATAAATTTCAGAGAACACCACAAAGATACTCCTCAAGAAGAGGATACATAATTGTCAGATTCATCCCAAGACACGTAATTGTCAGATTCACCAAAGAAGTATATATACATCTTTAACCAAACAAAATTGTGGAATACAAGCATATGTGAAACAGGCACAGATAACACAAGGTCCAAAGTAAAGATAAGCCAAGAGCTCTGAAAAAAAAAAATTTAAACTATAAAACAAATATTTTATTACAAATGAGGTCATAAAAATGATAGATAATTTTAACAAGAATAAGAAGAGGCATTTTCATTTTGCTTATAAGCTTATTGCAAACCATCACCTTCCTGACCTGACTAATTCCCCTTATTCTCTCAGTTTTCTTGGGTATTTTTTTTAAGAAAAGTCTAATAAAAATTGACTATATTGCTCACTTCATAAAATCTAAAGTGAATACTCCATGTATGCACACATAATAGATATTAGATATATACATACATATAAGAACTGTATTAGTTAATTAACAATGTAAGAATATGAATACTGGTTATTTGTTTACAATTTAGAAAGCTAAGTTATACATTAAGGATAGAAATAATCATTATAGTTCACTATGGGTTACATAAGAAAATGCTAATACTATAAATCTTCCAGGTATGAAAATAGTATTATCTTGGAAGAAAGTTTGGTGTTAGAGGCAAAGGATTCTAGTAAATAGAGAAATAAATTAACATACAAAAAGCAAAAGTGAAAAATAAAAGATTTGGTAAACTAGTAAAATGAGGAGTTACACATTTTGGAATGAAAATGTAGTTATTATATAAAATTGTCCTCAAATGGAATAGTTCAGAACCATATAATAAAGTTACTTGAGAATTTCCATGTTGCAGAGAAGGGAAGTATCAGAATGATCATTTTCTTGCTGAAAGCCATCAAAAAAATCCTCCACTGTGACATGATGTCTAAATCCCGTTAGTGGGCAGCTCCTGCTTTCCTCTGTAGATTCAGCTGTAATTTAATTCATGCTTAAAATTTACCCTTCAGTAAGCATAAACAGATTGTGGTTTCCTTGTGTCATTGTTTTTGTTGTTTGTTTTCTGTTTTATGCCAAGTGCTTTCGTTTATTTATTTATTTGAAAAAGTTCCCTCATATTACCCAGGCTAGAGTGCTGGCATGATGTTTGTGATTAAAGAACTTTTGTAATATTGAAATATTCTATATCATAAATGTTGGTGTAATTATAAGACCATCTATTTACAAAATATCACTGGTGGAACACTTTAAGTGATTATTTTTATTGTATCTAAATGATATCTCATTAAATAAGTTTAAAATAAAATCTGAAGATGACAGATTAACTTCCATAGAACACATAAATAAATGTACTGAATGGTTACTATAAATATTGCACCAGAATAAAAACCTCATGTAACATATATTTTAAAATTCCTAAAATAAATTACATGCAAATGGAATAGAGCAGGGCATTAAAATAATCATCTATCATGATTATGTGGAATTTGGTCTGAGAAAGTTGGGATGATCCAACATTTGAAAACTTTTTGATACTTTTTAGTCACACTCATAAATAAGTTTTAATTATTTTAAATTATAAACCATGTAAGTACTATATATGCAAATACTGAAATAAAATTATAACTGTAACAAATTACTACTAGAAAAATTTTTTAAATATGGAGCAAATAATAGATTTCACTTGTGAATCAATATCTAAACAGGCATCAGGTAAAAATTTTGTTAAGGTATAAAGAGAAACAAGAATGTGATCCCTAAATTGGAAACAAATAACTGGCAGGAATTTGAGAAGCAATGTCACACAAATCTTTAACTTCTAAGTCATATTTAAAAAAAAAAGAGTGATTTTTCATCAAAAATTTATTTTCATGCTGCCTCAAATCTCTCGTTTTGTTTAAAGCAAAGCCTTTTTATGATCCCTGCTTTATAAACAAATTTATTATCTAATAACAAATGTAGATAATTCCTGAAAGTATTACCAACAGTTTTATCAAGACCAAGATCAGTTGGCTGTAAGTATTTGGGTTATTTATCAATTCTCTATTCTGTTCCATTGTAAACCAGTACCATACTGCTTTGATGACTATGGCCTTATAGTATAGTTTGAAATCAGGTAATGTGATGCCTCCAGATTTGTTCTTTTTGCTTAGTCTTGCTTTGGCTATGTGAGCTCTTTTTTGGTTCCATACAAATTTCTTTTTCTAGCTCTGTGAAGAATGATGGTGACATTTTGATAGGAATTGCACTGAATTTGTAGATTACTTTTGGCAGTATGGTCATTTTCACAATATTGATTCTACCCACCCATGAGCATGGGATGTGTTTCTATTTGTTTGTGTCATCTATGATTTCTTTCAGCAGTGTTTTGCAGTTTTCCCTGTAGACATCTTTCACATTTTTGGTTAGGTATATTCCTAAGTATTTTATTTTATTTTTTTGCTGCTATTGTAAAAGAAGTTGAGTTCTTGGTTTGATTCTTAGCTTGGTCACTGTTGATGTGTAGAAGAGCTACTGATTTGCATACATTAATTTTGTATCTGGAAACTTTGCTGAATTGTTTTATCAGTTCCAGGAGCTTTTTGAGGTAGTCTTTAGGGTTTCTAGGTATACAATCATATCATCAGCAGTGACAGTTTCTGGTCACTGATTTGGCTGCTCTTTATTTGTTTCTCTTATCTGATTGCTTTTCCTAGTACTTACAGTACTATGTGGAAGAAGAGTGGTGAGAGTGGGCATCCTTGTCTTGTTCCAGTTCTCAGAGATAATACTGTCAACTTTTTTCCAATTCAGTATTATGTTGGCTGTGGGTTTGTCATAAATGGATGGCATTTATTACCTTGAGGTATGTCCCTCATATGCTGCTTTTACTAAGAGTTTTAATCATAATGGAATGCTGGATTTTGTCCAGTGCTTTTTCTCTATTGAGATGATAATGTGATTTTTGTTTTTAATTCTGTTTATGTGGTGTATCACATTTATTGACTTGTGTATGTTAACCCTGCATCACTAGTATGAAACACACTTGATCATGGTGGATTATCTTTTTGATATGTTATTGGAT
This sequence comes from Callithrix jacchus, assembly GCF_049354715.1. Lineage (NCBI taxonomy): Eukaryota > Metazoa > Chordata > Mammalia > Primates > Cebidae > Callithrix > Callithrix jacchus. The sequence goes on along the minus strand of NC_133505.1, from coordinate 109,796,120 downwards.
TTGGTTAACTAGTATTTTGTTAAGGATTTCCACATCTATATTCATCAGAGATATTGGACTGTAGTTTTCTTTTGTGGTTATATCCTTTTCTGCTGCTGGTAGTACAGTAATACTGGCTTCATAGAATAATTTAGGGAGAATTCCCTTTTTCCTTATTCTGTGGAATAATGACAATAAGAATGGTAGCAATTCTTCTTCGAATGTCTAGTAGAATGTAGCTTCGAATCTGTCTGTTCCTGGAGTTTGTTTTTTGGTTGGTAATTTTTTAATTAACATTTCAACCTGGCTGTTTATTATTGGTCTGTTTAGGGTATCTAATTCTGCCTGACTTAAGCTAGAAAAGTTGTATCTTTCCAGGAATTTATTCATTCCTGTAGGTTTTCTAGTTTATGTGCATAAAGTGTTCATAGCAGTCTGGAATGATCTTTTGTATTTCTGTGATGTTGGTTGTAGTACCTCCAGTTTCTTTCTAATTGTGCTAATTTGGATGTTCTTTCTTCTAATTTTGGTTAATTTTGCTAATGGTCTATCATTTTTATTTATCTTTTCAAAAACCAGCTTTTGGTGTCATTTGTCTTTTGTATTTTTTTTTTGTTTATTTCAATATAATTTAATTCTGCTCTGATCTTGGTTATTTTCTTTCTGCTTCTGGGTTTGGGTTTGGTTTGTTCTTGCTTCTCTAGTTCTTTCAGATGTGACCTTAGATTGTCCATTTGTGCTTATTCAGACTTTTTATTGTAGGCATTTAGGGCTGTAAACTTTTCTCTCTACAGCACCTTTGCTGTATTCCAAAGGTTTTGATAGGTTGTGTCAGTATTTTTGTTCAGTTTGAAGAATTTTAAAAGTTACATCATGATTTCATTGTTTATCCGATGATCATTTAGGAGCAGGTTATTTAATTTCCATGTATTTTCATTATTTTGAAGGTTTCTTTTGGAATTGATTTCCAGTTTTATTCCACTGTGATCTGAGTGTTTGATATAATTTCCATTTTCCTAAATTCATTGAGACTTGTTTTGTGGCCTATCATATGGTTTATCTTGGAGAAAGTTCCATGGGCTGATGAATAGAATGTATATTCTGCAATTGTTGGGTAGAATGTTTTGTAAATATCTATCAAGTTTATTGGTTCTAGGGTATAGTTTAAATCCATTGTTTCTTGGTTGACTTTCTGTCTTGATGACCTGTCTAGTGTTGTCAGTGTAGTATTGAAGTTCTCCACTCTTATTGTAGTGTTGTCTATGTTGTTTCTTAGGTCTAGATGTAATTGTTTTATTAATTTGAGAGGTCCAGTGTTAGGTGCATAAATATTTAGAATTGTGATATTTTCCTGTTACTATATAGTGTTTCTCACTGACTTTTTAAAAAATTATACTTTAAGTTCTGGGGTACATGTGCAGATCGTGCAGAATTGTTACATAGGTATATGCATGCCATGGTGGTTTGCTGCATCCACTGCTGTTGCTTTAATTTTTCTTTTATCTGATATAAGAATAGCTACTCCTGCTAACTTTTGGTGTCCATTTACATGGAATCCTTTTTCTACCCCTTTACCTTAAGTTAATGTGAGTACTTATGTATTAGGTGAGTCTCTTGAAGGCAGCAGATGGTTGGCGAATTCTTATCCATTCTGCAATTCTGTATCTTTTAAGTGGAGCATTTAGGCTATTTACATTCTATGGTGTTATTGAGATGTGAGGTACTATTATTTCATTTATGGTGCTATTTGTTGCCTGTATACTTGTTTTCTTTTTAAAATTTTATTTTTGTTTTATAGGTTCTGTGATATTTATGCTTTAAAGAGGTTGTGTTTTGATGGGTTTCCAGGATTTATTTCAAGATTTTTAAGATTTAGAGCTCCTTTTACCAGTTACTAAGTTCTGACTAGGAGAATCTGTGTTCAGTTAGAATTGCTGAAATGTTCAGCTGGAGGTTTCCTTTTCTCTGTGGTCTTTCCCAGTGCTTCTCGTAGCTCTCCTCAAGGACCCCTGTGAGACAAGGCAGAAATGGCTTCTCGGGGGACCCAGAAAACCCACAGGTCTTCTCCCACTTCTTTCTCTACTCCTGTATTTTGCTCAGCTCCCTAAACTGACTGAGCTCCAAGTAAAGTCAGAATTTTCTCCCATGATCTAGACCTTCAGGTACCCTAGTGAGAGTGTGTGTTTGGGGACAGACAATCCTCCTTTCCCACTTCCACAGTTTGGGCACTGACAGTATTTGTGGTATCTCCCCAGTCCTTCAGGAGCAATTTGCTTCCTTTAGAGGGTGTGTAGGTTCTCTCAGCTTTCCTAATGTGTTTTTGCAGTCGTTCCAGAGCAAAAGTTCACAATATGAGTCTCCCCACACTGCTCTGTCTCTCCATGTGGGCGCTGCAATATCACCTTGCCTCCTCACTGCCATGATTTCAGGTCTCACTATATATTATATTTTGATACAGTGATTTTTATCATATCATCTGTTTTAAATTTGTTATGGCAGAATTTTGAAGCTGTGAATTTTTTTATGCCATATATGGAAAATTACCCAAATGTTTAGTCCCTGTCAAATCTATTAGCCAATCATTCTGTTAGAAAAAAAAAAAAGTCTAACTGTGTTTCTCAAATCAAATAAAGATGTTAATATACATTCCACTCACAACTTCCCTAACTTCTGAACTCAAATTCTAAGATAAAGAGATTAGGTATGGAGACACCTCTACCTTTACTGCTTATTAGGATGTTCTCTTGTTTTTATTTCAAGTTACCTACTTTTAGATGTCATTTATTCTTTTTTTTAAAATTTTTTATTGCACTTTAGGTTTGGGGGTACATGTGCAGAACATGCAAGACAGTTGCATAGGTACACACATGGCAGTGTGTTTTGCTTCCTTTCTCCCCTTCACCCACATTTGGCATTTCTCCCCAGGCTATCCTTCCCCAGCTCCCCCCCCACTGGCCCTCCCCTTTTCCCCCCAATAGACCCCAGTGTTTAGTACTCCACTCCCTGTGTCCATGTGTTCTCATTTTTCATCACTGCATATTCTCACTCACAGGTGGGAGATGTCATTTATTCTTAGAAATGAGGAGCATAGAAAAAGTTGAATTTTTAAGATATTTCTCTGATATACACCCAGATGTTTTTACACTCTGACGTAATGTGTTTTGTGTTCTTTTGTATAATGGTTACTCAAATGAGGCCATAAGAGAAGATGCAGAAGAGGTTCAGGAGAACCGTTTATTATACTTACAGGTTCTTGAACCAGGTGTCCTGCCACTTCATGCAAGATCACCTGAGAAAGGAGAGAGCTTTAGCAAAGGCCATAATGCAAGTTTCTACAGCAAGGGTAAAGCAGGGCAAAGTAGGGAGTTTAGGAGTGACTGGCTTGAGTAATTCCAGTAGGCTTTGGATTATAAAGGTATCCTCTATTTCCCTGGAACCTGCTTGCAGGTTCCCTTGAGATGACAAGGGCAGAGGAATATTGCCTCCTGGAGTATAGGAACAAATAGAGAAGATATGGCTCTGGATTAGTTACCAAGCATAGCAAAAGTATATTCCTGGATGAGCCCTTTGCTATCTCTAAGAATTGATTAGCCTTGGAGAGGCAGTCTTTCTCCAGCCAGAAAGGTTTTCTACTATATAGAAAATTAAACAGATATATAAAAACAATACATAAAACCTCAATCTAAGTTTCAGGGGTGGTCGAGTAACATCATTATTTAGTGAGAGTGGGAGAAGAAGTCTTGTGAAAAGTGGGTTGGAAAAAAGAACTAGCCTTATATTTCCATGAATTGTTGCCACATTCTCGAGCAGGATTTGAAAAGGGGATCCACTGATAAATTGAGAATCTGTAAGGTGATTGGTTTTATAGTCTTTTTACACACCTACTCCTTTGAAAATCCAGATGTAAATCTGGGTCTATAAATCTCCTAATTTATAGAACATACATCTAGAAAACCAAAATATTCCAGGTTTTGGACTGATTTAACATAGTAACTAATGGCATGTAGATAATTGCCTTATTACTAATAAATGATAAGTAACAATATGTATAAATGATATGTATTGTTACGTATCATTTATTAGTTACATCAGCAAAAGAATGAATCCTGAGTAATGTAAAACTGTCCATTATACATATTCAGACTTTAGATTAGTTGTCATGAATTGGCTTGTAAAGAGACTAATTGTCAATAACATCTTTTATACTTTATCTACATTTATTAATTTCTTGTAACATGAAGATTATAGAACTCTACTAAAAATAATTATATTTTTAAAAGTGTATAATGCCAATTACTTCATTGTGCTTTTACTGTTTTTAAAGTCATATAATCAGTCTCAGTTTCACTATGCAGTGGGAGATCTGTCATGTACTCATCACATTTCCACTCTTATTTTCTATAATTGCATGATTTGGGACACCACGTTACCATTTCAGTCCAACATTTATTCATGTGCCTTAAGACCTTGTCTGTCTTTTTCATCACAATATTGCCAGTAATTAGGATAGGACCTAATTTTTAGGTAGTTTTCAGAAATTATTTGCTCAATGAACCAATAAATTAACAGATGCTTGGCAGAAATTTGTCTTTGATAACTATTACTAAACTTGTCATTTATTTTCCAGATTTTAGTTGGTTATTATTTACAAGAACATTAATTAGCACCTCTAGAAAACATAATCATATTACCTGGATTCACAAAGAAAAATCAATAATGGCATATTAGCCAGATTAAAGTTTAAGAATTTGCATCAATATCAAAATCTGATAACATTTTAAAAGACTAACAGTAGCCATGATCTAAATCATAATTACAAAATAAACTCTCTAATCCACAAAACAGCTTTGGTACTTAACTTTTTGAAGAGCCAAATGCCTATAAATATAACAAATTTATTGTTCCTTATGACAATAAAACTTATGATTTTTTTCACAGATTAGACACTACTTTGATATGCATTATTTTATGTTTAAAGAGACTATCTTTCAAGATCTTTTATTTTTATATTATTTTCATAATTTCAGTACTAGATTCATGTCTACTGAGAAAAATAATACAAATATGCTAGGTAATGAAGTATGAATTTATAATATTCAAATATCTTATTGAAGAATCAGTGCTCATATAATTTTATTATTACTGTAATTGATCATTTTTATTTATAAATTTTATTATTTCTTTTGAGACTACATTTTTAAACTATTTCTTAATTTTGGATGTATGCATATTTTTCTGTCACATGTTTTAAAGGATTTCATATGCAATTCTTTTTGTACAGCCTTTTTTTCTATGATTTTATTTCCATTGAATAATTGAATAATTTTTATGAGCTTCCATCTGTTTTTATAACCTGCCTTTTTAGAATAATCACTGAGCAATCTTTTACTTGGCTAATTATTATTTATTTATTACTGTAAATTTTCTACCTATATTTAATGTACTTGAAAAGATAATTCTGAATTCATTTTGATATCTCCTCTACAATAAATTCTAAATAGCAATTATCATAATAAACATGTTGATTACTATTCAAATGTCCTTGGTGAAAAGAGCAGTAAACAAATCCTTTTCTGTGGTGCTCTGCATATGATCTTCTTTGTCCAGCATCTTGAACACTACTCCATCTCTTTTGACATGGGTTGATCCAGAGTGCCTTTGTTAATAATGGCCTGATAATTTATGACTAGCTGTCAGCCAGGCTAGAGAACTATAATTCTATTAATATTTCATTAGCACATCTATATAGTTCAAGGAGACAACAATGCCAGAAGGTAAAATGAAAAGAAAAATGGCTCTAATCATATAATCAAAAAACTGTCACTTTCACTGTTGTCTGAGCTTTTTATCAGGGAACTGGTACAAAATCGTGAAATAAAACATCCAGTCTATTACTGGGTTACGGAGCTGATAGATTTTTCGTTAAACTTCCCTGTAAAAAAACTGTAGGAATTGTGTTATGCACAGATATTCAAATGTGCCTTAGTTTATTTAATTCATCTTTTGATAAATTGAAGGCAGGTGAAGAAGCTGCCTAGCCACGAGCACTGTTTCTGAACTAGAAGACGTGAAATTTAGACAGCCGTTGGCATTTGGCAGTGGAATTCTTTTTGCACAAATCAGACCCAGAAGAGCAATGCGATAAGATGTCTCATTATGCAAATAAAAATGAAAAAATAATTGCTTTATTCTCAATATTAGGTTTTATTGTTTACTTTCTCTGTTATTGTACTTTTTAATTTTGGATAAATAGAGAGCAACTAAAAGAAAAATATAATTAATATTTCCAGATTGCCCTTGGTTGGTGTGTGTGTTTTCTTGATAACCTTAGGAAAAATATTATAAGATTTTACAAATTTTGTCTTCAAGATTTACATAGTCATGTTTTGATGTTTTGTCTCAGGTTAAGATTATACTTATTTTGGACAATTTGATCTATTGCCTGCTTTTTTTCTGCTAAGTAACCATAATTTTATCCCTTTGCCCTTCATTTTCTTGAGTACATTTCAGTCCTTATGCTTCTGAACAGAGGCAGAAACTGTTGATAATCTTTTCAACATTAATCTCCTTTATATTAATAACACTGTACCCTTTCAAATTGTTCTTGACTTTTCTGCGTTTCTCTCTGGAATCATGCAGGGGACCTCAGAGTGTGAATCTGCAATCTGAACTTGAAGTGGCCGTGAGGATTTCTGGACTTCAAGTTTATTATTCTTTCTAGAAACACTGTCTGCCTCTTTTTCTGAATGACATTTCAATATTCGTTCTATTACTTGAGATTAATTGCTTTTGGAAAAAAATCTAATTATTTTTTGCTTAAGGCAAATAGTACTCGGCCTTCATTTATTAACAAACATGCTATTATCTATTTCAAGAGACACTAAATGATGAACTGCATTAAAGTGTATTTAGATTATTCATATAAATTATTTGTAAATCTTTAATTGAATATTTTGCTGGTAGTTTATTAAAATTATTTTTCTATTGTGCTAATTATTATTCAGTACCAAATTATTATACAATGCATTTTTGGTTCTCTTAGCAGTTAGTGCGCCACAAAAAAAATTGTTTAGCAAATTTCACATAGTATTGTTAACTGTTTTACTTACTGAAATAGCCAATCTAAGTCAATTAATAAAACAAAAGTTGGAATTACTTTACTTCAAATTGATAGCTAGCTTTTCTCTTACCTTTTAATCCTTTATGAACTACAGAAATATTGCTTGTTAAATTGAAGAGATGTTAAATAGCAGCAGTTGATTTGTTTTCTGAAAATGCAATATTTTAAAATATTATTTTTATTTTAATTTTTGTTCTTAAAAAGCCCATGTCTTTATTTATTAAGTTATCTTAATTAAAAGTTAATTAGTACTTTCTTTTATATTGTTCATTTATTTATAAATATGTCTTTATCATCTACTATCTGCCATTCATTAAAAGTACATAATAAATATTGGTTAATAGTGCATTCTTTGAAAACATAATACTAAAGTGTAAATCACTCCCAGCCTATTAATTAGTAAAGTGACTATCACACTTTGCATATGTTACTTAAAAGGGATGCTCATCAGTATATAGGAATGATAATATTACCCTTCTCATTGCATTGTTGTGTGTACTTAATGGCCTAGAATAAATCCTGACACACAAATTGTATTATTTTTGTATTTGCATTTGCCAGAAATAAGTGCTAAATAAGGTAAATGTGGTATTTGATGTCACAAAGTTTACAGTTTATTAAGAATACAGACAAAAAATTAATAAAAACAATAAATCACTAAATGTGAGTATATAGAATAAAAATAACAGGGAATTGTGATATTATGATGAGGTACCTGGATAAGATACAAACTTTCCCTGATGGGAATCACTTTGGGAGAAGTAAAAATACAATATCATATATGACTTGAATCTAGTGGTAAGCCATACAATATCATATATGACTTGAATCTAGTGGTAAGCCATATAAGAAAACCAGGGAAACAGCTTTGTAGCAGAGAAAGAGAAAAGTTACAGCTATGAGAATCTGGAACAGTTTTCTGGAGATGTTATCAATGAACTGGGTTTCATGGGATTGTCAGATTTTAGATTTGTTGTGTGAATTGAAGAAAAAAAACAAAATCAAAAAACTCCAGGCAAAGGGACCAAGGTAGTCAAAGACATCTGTCATTCAGAATGTTTTAAATATATATAGATAAACTCTTGTATAATAGATCTGTTTTAAATTTTTTTTATTTCCAAAAATAAGAACCAATATCCATACAAAATTGTCTCTGTCTTAGTCTGTTCAGGCTGCTGTAGCAAAATACCACATATTGAGTGGTTTATAAACAAAATAAATTTATTTCTCACAATGCTAGAGACTAGGAAATTCAAGATCAAGACACTGGCAGATCTAGGGTTTGCTGAGGGCCTGCTTCCTCATAAACAGTTGTCTTCTCATTTTACGATGACACAGAGAAAGGAGGTGGCAGAATCTCTCTTTTGTTAGAACACTAAGTCCACTCCTATGATCTAATCAACTCCCAAAGAGTCCACCTCCTAACCATCACCCTGGATGTGAGGATTTTAACATATGATTTTGGGGGAACATAAACATTCAGATTATAGCAGTTTGTCTCATCATATAAAATAAGTCCTAAAGTTCCCAAGAAAATGAGATAAAATTGCCTAGCAAAACAAAATATGACATATTAAAGGATTTTTTAAAAAATTGCTGGAAATATGTAGCATTATAGTTCTTCAACTGTCAGGTCTTCGCCTGACCAACATAGCAAAACCCAATCTCTACTAAAAATACAAAAAATTAGCCAGGTGTGGTAGTGGGTGCCTGCTACTCAGGAGGCTGAGGTAGGAGAGTCACTTGAACCCAGGAGGCAGAGGTTGCGGTGAGCCGAGATTGCGCCATTGCACTCCAGCCTGGGTAGTAAGACTGAGACTCTGTCTCAAAAAACACAAAACAAAAAAAAAACCCAACCATCTATCTGCAATAAGATAAGAACAGAAATTAAGAGTGAGTATGTCAAATATTTTATAAAATTTGACAGGGTAATTTTAGGTCAAAAACTTGGCTTTATATCTTGTGTCTTATTAATTTTTCTAATAACTTACTTTTAATGTCTGCTTTAGATGAGAAATTGAGACAAAACCAACAACAACAACAAAAACCCTATATCTTCACCACTGCAAGTTTGAAAATACTGGAATAAGTTGTTTTAAAAACTCTTCCTTGTATTGTACAGGAACTGACTATCTTTATAGTTGTTATTCATACTGACTTTGCCATTAACTGAGCTGGCTCTTGGATGACACTTTGAGCTTGAGGTGGTGCTGAGAACATAAAATGGGAACTAGGAGAATGATAGTCATTGGGTGCCATGTCAGCTGGGTTATTTCTAAACTCAGTTACTCAGAGAAATTAGTAAAATGCCATGCAACCTACAGATGCTTAAGTAAAGATCAAGTGATATATAGTAATTTACTTTATACATTCTAAGTGTGTATAGAAACAGAAATAATAATTCTTGAAGAGGCGACAAATCTATTCCTGACTATCTCTGGGGAAGTTCTGAACTTGCAAGGCTGAGGCCAGATCCTGAATCCATCACACTTGCACTAAATATAATGATAGCCTTTCAAAAGACCTATGAGCTGTTACAGAGGACATTTTGTTAGCCTACAGTTTGAGGGTAAAATTAACTGTATCTCCTCTTTTGAGAGTTTATAATTACAAACTGTTTACCTGTGAATTATCAGGAGACACAGAGAAGAACCCTTACATTTCTTGCCAAAAGTAATTTAGACACCAGAGTCTTACTTTTAGAGACTGGCAAGCTGCAACTAGACCCACTTCTTTAAGGTGAAATAAGAGATCCACTGGAAGATCCCAGAGAAAGGCAGATTTGGGGAACCAGGATTTAAAGCAATATTGTATATTAACTATTAATCCCAAATTTGTTGATATCTAAATAAAAGCTTCATAGATGCAACAGAGCCATTTCAGAAAATGCATGTTATCTCATCTTAGGATTCAACAACTGGCAAAAGCGCAAACAGCTTAAATAAAGCTTGTTGTACTATTATCTTCAGAAAATACCCTCTAGAGATACAATGATTGGGGCCCTACTCAAATGAACATTCCTGAGGCCTCATATGGCTTGGATCTGTGTCCCCACTCAAATTCATGTTGAATTGCAATCCCTAGTATTGGAGTTGAGGTCTGGTGGGAGATGATTGAATCATGGGGGCAGATTTCTGATGTATGATTTAGTATCATCCCCTTGTTACTGACCTTGTAATAATGAGTAAGTTCTCAGGAGAACTGGGCATTTAAAAGTTTGTGACATCTCCCCTGTTCTCTTGCTCCTGCTTTGGTCATGTGACATGCTTACTTCCCCTTTCCTTCCTCAGTGTTTGTAAGTTTCCTGAAGCCTCCTGAGAAGCCTCCCAAGAAGCTGAGCAGATGCCAGGATCATGCTTCCTATATAACCTGAAGAACTGTGAGCAAACTAAACTTATTTTCTATATAAATTACCAGTCTCAGGTATTTCTTTACAGCAGTGTGATAACAGTCTAATACATGCCTATGCATCATACATTGTTGTACTGGAGAATATTTTATACTTTGATTTTAAAAAAATGTTATGTAGTTTACAGTGAGTGGTGTAATAGTGATAAAGATTCATCTTAAGCACTCTTTAAAAATTCAAAAAAATGTTCTCCTTCTGCCTTCATATTCAACCAAATCTCCTTTAGGCTCTCAGAGGTGAAAGCAACGACAAATGAGAAAAGCCTAAGACAGAACCTTTGATTTAAGACACAGATGCTGCCTAGGAATGTGCTTGGGAAGCAAGAGTTATTTTACCAAGGGAACCAGTGGGCTTTATGTGGGAAACAGAGTGAAAAACTGACCAAGAAACCTCTGAAAAGAAAGTTTGCCTTTCTAGAGCAGACAAAGAGGAGGAATATTCTAAAACAGAAAACTTTAGCAGAAAAAGAACTATAACACTCATCATTAGAACCTCGACCTGCAATCTTATTCTAATTTCTTTTAATTTATAGCAATTTATCTGAATTAATTTTGTTACACATTACTTAAATTTTCAATAACCTGAAAATGATAGCACTCTTGATAGTGTGGAGTATTTCTGTTGGGTATAAATATTTGCCTATATATAGCAAGCAGAGAAGCACATTCACAGGAGGAAATATTACCTTGATTTTAATAAGAATAATAGTTTTATATAAAATAGGTAGTAAAAAAATTTCTACTTCTGTCTGAAGTCAAAATTCTTTGGCTGCAAATAATATAGTGAACACGGTTTACATGACCAAATAAATAATTTTTTTGGAGAAAAGCCAGAGTATCTTGTCTTGCAGAGAAGTAGAAGAGGGTAGTTATCATTCGAAGTCCATCTAAAATGTCCACCAGTTTCAATCTCTGCAAAAAGTTTTTTTTTTTTAATTTTTTACCTAAATTATAAACTTCTCTGCAAGGAGGAAATTAGTTCCCCTCAAAGTCAATTGCTTTGAAGTATTAAATGAAAGTCTGAGGGACTGCCATCACAATTCTGTAAATGGCCACCATCACGCTTTATGCTCTTGCTCTAGCTTCTTGGACCCCATGCAGCAAGAGGAGATGTGCCACTGCTTCCATCCTGTGCAGTTCAAACGGTTAGACCCAAGCTTTGCTTGCAATCAAAATTTTACAAAACCTTTTGGAAAGCATTCCTCAGCTTCCATTTTTACCTATAATTTCATGCTTCTTAAGAAATCTTTACCTTCAGTGTTTGCCTTTCATCTTGAAATCAAAGAATCTCAAAATATGTCCAAACAAATCAGATACTATCCTATACCTTTCATCCTCTTCCACTTTTCTAGGCCCTATACTTTCCTCTCATCAAACTCCTGCACCATTTCTCATTTGCAAAACAAGACACCATGATGAACTCTTGTTGCAAGCACGTACTACATGGTGAGTCATCTATGGTAAAAAGTCGCAAGTTTGGATCCTTGATTGATCAGTTAAAATGTTCTGCTAGAAGATAAAGAAAATGTTGCTCATCTTTCTTCCATGTCACTTTCATGTGATAATTACATGAACTTCTTTGTTTTCCAGCTTGTTATGATGCTTTAGCTGTGTGTGTGTACATACTTGTGCACGTGTGTGTATGTGTGTACATACTTGTGCACGTGTGTGTATAACACTTTGACTCTAGGAAATTGTCCCTTCTGGATAAGAAAAGCCTTCAAAGCACAGGTTTCTTTTCCCAGGCAGAGGTGCCCTTGCAGTTTCCCAGAGTTGCTTGCTCCTTACAATCAAACTGGCATCATGATTGGCAGTACTAAGATTTCATTTGATTCTCAAGATGTAACTTATGGTTGCCTCTGTCAGAGTCTCTTGTCTGTATGTTTCTACCCATGCTTTGATGTGCTCTGAAGATTAATGCTGATCAATGACATGAATAACAGGGTGTACTTGATCATTGATTTTACTTTTTCTCTGGCTGAAAGTTTCTTAAATTGTTTGATTTTGATGATATAGATTTAATCGTAACTCCTTCTGACCACTAGAAATTTGGAACATAATCTATAGACACATGACCTTGGACTTCTTGTGAATGCTTTATCAAGGCCTACAATTCACTACCTTAAATCATTTTGTGGCACACTTTAGGTAGTAAAGGGAAAGAAAATTTAAATTTAAAAAATAAACACTTTATAGCCTGAGCTTTTCTTAATATGGTTCAAATGAAACATTATCACTACATTTTTCACTTTCTCTTCAAAATTACTCAGTGAATATTATTTTCTCTCCCCTTGAATGAAATGTTAGACAAGTACTATATCTTTTCTTATCACTCTCGGATAACAAAACATCCTATAGACATCATCTATTCCAATAATACCCTTAGTGTCTATGGTATTTGTCAAAATGCAAAGTATGTTACAAGTCATTATCTTCTTTAGCCTCTTTCCAATTTACTCTAGAAAGCCTGCAGTGAGGTCAGTGAGGATAAGGAACTTCTGTTTCCCCACAATGCTTTTGTGTTCCCCCACCCCCAGCTTACCATGACCTAGATTAGGGTTTGAGTAGAAGTAGAGAAGAATAAGGAAACTAACACATGACCACTTATCTGGCCACTGCTGTCTTGTGTACTAGTGCTTGCCAGATGTTGAAAATTCTGTTGCAGAACACTTATGTTTCCTTAGAGATCTCCCCAGGCAATTTTCAAGAAAAATGCAAGAGGTTTGGGCTGCTTATGACTCTAGCTCTCAGTTTCTGAGAGCTGCAACTTGCAAAATAGAAAACCACAATCACATATTTGTTGCTTTACTACATTAGGTCCATCTCACATAGACCTTCTCTGTTGAAGCCCCATTGTTTTCCAGGTGGCCTTCTTGGGCTGTGTCCTTTATGCAATGACTTTCAATGGACTTACTTGCTTTTGTCTTTGGAGAAAGAGTGGTGTGCTTTCCAATGGTCCTTTTGAAGCATTTCATGTGGACCTTTTGAAGCCTCATTTAACAGACCTGAGGAAAAAAACACCTATTACGTACAACCTATGGGGACTGGGGGAGATGTATCAGTAATTCTACACATTTTTGAGAAACAATATCTTCTCTTTAACTATCATTCAGAAGTGTTTAGAATCTGTAGATGAATCCTATATGCTGAAATCAGTTTTAGGCATGCATTTTTGAAAGTTGTGTATCAGTGGTATAGCAGGTCTAGGACCTCAGTAAGGGAATGTGAAGTCAACTGAGCATCCCTTGTATTCTGTTTAACCTTTAAGTTATCACTCAAATTGATGAAGAATCTCATTTTAATAATCAGTCATATATTATCATTACACATCATGAGTAAATTATGGAAGGGAATTTAATATAGTGAGAGGAAATAAAAAATGAGATTTTAGATATCACAATAAAAGCCAAAGAAAGGAAAGAGAGCATAGAGGGAAGGTCTAAGTTGCTGAAAACATGTAGCATAAGGGCAAACATATGATTCCTAAGTCAAACCCATATTTATTAAATTTTAAGTTAGTAAATAAAAACTAGAAATAAATTTATACAATTTTAATAATATTTTAATGCTTATATTTCTAATAGTTTGAAATTCTAAAATAAAGAGGGAAAGCTGAATATAATTTAAAAAGTTCTTAGAAAATTAAAAATGGTACACAAAAAAATTTTCATAAAAACAAGGAAAATTTAATATGTTTAAAGAGAAATTGACAGTGTTTTTGAATGCCTTCTAATATGTACATGTGGTTTTATTATTACTTCAATCATATGAAGTCATATGAATCATATGAAGTATGATTGAAGTATGACATTGTGGTTTCCCCTTTTGCAAGTTATAGTATACTTCAAAAAGAGTTTTGGTAAAAGACATTATTTATAATGACTCTGAAAGTAAATGTTATGAACATTTTTATTTGCACATTTATTAGAGCCTTTCCCTGACTGACTAGGTTTGAAGACAATTTTTCAAAAAAGAATGAAAACTTTTCTTGAGCAACGGTTTATAGTTCTCCTTGAGGAGGTCCTTCACTTTCTTTGTTAACTGTCTTCCTAAGTAATTGATTCTCTTTTCAGGAATTGTGAAAGGTAATTCTTTCATGATTTGGCTCTCTGCTTGTCTGTTGTTGATGTAGAGAAATGCTTGTGACTTTTGCACACTGATTTTGTATCCAGAGGCTTTGCTAAATTTGCTTTTCAGCTTAAAAAGCTTTTGGGCTAAGAAGGGGGCTTTCTAGATGTAGGATCATGTCATCTGCAAACAGACACAGTTTGATTTCCACTCTTTCTATTTGAATAACCTTTATTTCTTTCTCTTGCCTAATTGCCCTGGCCAGAACTTCCAATATTACATTGAATAGGAGTGGTGAGAGAAGGCATCCCTGTCTGGTGCTAATTTTCAAGGGAATGTTTCCAGCTTTTGCCATTCAGTATGATATTAGCTGTGTGTTTTTCACAAATGGCTCTTATTATTTGAGGTACGTTCCTTCAATACCTAGTTTATTGAGAGTTTTTAACATAAAGGGATGTTTAATTTTATGGAAGGCCTTTTCTGAATCTATAGAGTTCATCATGTGTTTTTGTCTTTAGTTCTGTTTATGTGATGAATCATGTTTATTGATTTGTGTGTTTGAACCACCCTTGCATTCTGGAAATGAAGCCAACTTGATGGTGATGGATAAGTTTTTTGATGTGCTATTCAGTTAGCCAGTATTTTACTGAAAATTTTTGCACCGACGTTCATCAGGAATATAGGCCTAAGGTTTTCTTTCTTCCTTGTGTCTCTGCCACATTTTGGTATCAGGATGGTGCTGGCCTCATAAAATGAGTCAGGGAGGAGTCTCTCCTTTTAAATTGTTTGATGTAGTTTCAAAGAGATGTTACAGCTCCTCTTTTTACCTCTGGCATAATTCAGCTGTAAGTCCATCTGGCCCTGGGCTTTTTTTTTGGAGCGGGGGCTGTTAGGCTATTTTACTTCCTTAACTTTTGAACTCATATTGGTATATGCAGGTTCAGTCTTGAAAGAGTGTATGCATCCAAGAATTTATTCATTTATTCTAGAATTTTGAGTTTATTTGCATAGAAGTATTTATAGTATTATCTGATGGTTATTGTATTTCTGTGGAGTCAGTGTAAAATCCTTTTTATTGTTTTTTTTAATTGTGTCTACTTGATTCTTTTTTTTTATTAGTCTAGCTAGCAATCTATCTGTTTTATTACTTTTTTGAAAAAAGCACCTCCTGGATTCATTGATGTTTTGAAGGGTTTTTCATGTCTCTGTCTCCTTCAGTTCTGCTCTGATCTTGGTTTTTTTCTTGTCTTCTGCTAGCTTTGAGGCTTATTTGCTCTTGGTTTTTAAATTATTTTTGTTGTGATGTTAGGATGTTGATTTGAGATATTTCTAGCTTTTTGGTGTGAGCACTTAGTACTATAAATTTCCCTGTTAACACTGCTTTACCTACATCTTAGAGATTCTGGTACATAGTCTCTTTGTTCTCATTAGTTTCAAAGAACTTCTTGGTTTCTGCCATAATTTTATTATTTACCCAGGAGTCATTCAGAAGCAGATTTTCAATTTCCATGTATTTGTGTAGTTTTGAGTGAGTTTTTAAATCTTGAATTCTAATTTGATTGCACTATAGTCTGAGAGACTGGTTGTTATGATACCAGTCCTTTTGCATTTGCAGAGGAGTGGTTTACTTTTAATTACCCAATCAATTTTAGAGTCAGTGTGATGTGGCACTGAGAAGAATGTGTATTTTGTTGTTTTGGGGTGGTGAGTGCTGTAGATATCTATCAGATATATACCTAAAGGATTGTAAATATTCCTATTATAAAGGCACATGCACACACATATTCATTGCAGCACTATTTACAATAGGAAAGACTTGGAACCAACCCAAATGCCCACCAATGATAGACTGGATAAAGAAAATGTGACATATATACACCATGGAATACTATGCAGCCATAAAAAAAGATGAGTTCATGTCCTTTGCAGGGACATGGATGAAGCTGGAAATCATCATTCTCAGCAAACTAAGAGAATAACAGCAAACCAAACACCACATGTTCTCAGTCATAAGTGGGTGTTGAACAGTGAGAACACATGGACACAGCAAGGAGAACATCACACACTGGGACCTGTTTGGGCATGTGGGGGATAGTGGAGAGAGAGCAGGGGATGGGAAGACTGGGGAGGGATAACATTAGGAGAAATACCTAATATAGGTGATGGGGGATGGATGTAGCAAACCACCAGGGCATGTGAATACCTATGTAACAATCTTGCATGACCTACACATGTACCCCAAAACTTATAGTAAATATAAATAAATAAATAAATATATATATATATATATATATATATACACATATACACACACACACACACATATATATACACATACACACACACACACACACACACACACATATATACATGTGGGTATCTATGAGGTCCACTTGATCCAGAATTGAGATCAAGTTCTGAATATCTTTGTTATTTTTTGGTCTCAGTGGTCTGTCTAATATTGACAGTGGGGATATCAGGGAAGACACAAACAAATGGAAAGAAATTCCATACTCATGGATAGGAAGAATCAATATAGTGAAAATGTCCATATTGCCAAAAGTGATTTATAGATTCAGTGCTAAACTACAATTGATGTTCTTCACAGAATTAGAAAATAAAATGTACATGGAACCAAAATAGTGCTCTTATATCCAAGGCAATCCTAAGCAAAAAGAACAAAGCTGGAGGCATCACACTGACTTCAAACTATTCTACAAGGTGACAGCAACCAAAACAGCATAGTACTGGTACAAAAACACACACATAGACCAATGGAACAGAATATAGAACTCATTAATAATACCACACATCTACAGCCATCTGATCTTCAACAAAACTGACAAAAACAAGGAACAGGAAAGGGAAAGAATTTCCTATTTAATAAACTGTGGTGTGAGAACTGTCTAGCCATATGCAGAAAAATGAAACTGGATCCCTTCCTTTTACCTTATACAGAAATTAAGTCAAAATGGATTAAAGACTTAAATGAAAAACCTAAAACTATTAGAAATGTAGAAGAAAATATAGGCAATACCATTCAAGACATAGGCACGGGAAAAGATTTCATAATGAAATCATGAAGAGCATTTGCAACAAAAGCAAAAAGTGACAGATGAGCTCTAATTAAACTAAAGATCTTGTACACAGCAAAAGAAACTATCATCAGAGTGAATAGGCAACCTACAGAGTAGGAGATAATTTCTGCAGTCTATCCATCTCATAAAGGTCTAATATCCAGAATCTACAAGGAACTTAAACAAATTTACAAAAAAAAAAATCCCATTAAAAAGTGGGCAGAAAACATGAACAGACACTTCTCAAAGGAAGACATTTGTATGGCCAAAAAAGATATGAAGAGAAGCTCAACAACTTGATCCTTAGAGAAATGCAAATCAAAACCACAATGAGATAGCATCACATGCCAGTCAGAATAGCAAGTATTAAAAAGTCAAAAAACAACAGATGCTAGCAAGGTTGCAGAGAAATAGGAATGTTTTTCCCACTGTTGGTGGGAATGTAAATAGTTCAAACATTACAAAAGATGGTGTGGTGATTCTTAAAGATCTACAACAAGGGATACCATTTGGTCCAGCAATCCTATTACTAGATATATTCCCAAACGAATATAAATCATTCTATTATAAAGATACATGCACATATATGTTCATTGAAGCACTGTTAACAATAGCAAAGACATGAAATCAACCTGAATTCTCACCAATGATAGACTGGATAAAAAATGTAATACATATACATCATGGAGTACTATGCAGCCCTAAAAGGGAATGAGATCATGTCCATTGCAGGGGCATGGATGGAGCCGGAAGCTATTATCCTCGGCAAACTAACACAGGAACAGAACACCAAACACTGCATGTTCTCTCTCACTTACAAGTAGTATCTGAGCAATAAGAACACATGGACACAGAAAGAGGAACAATACACACAGGGGCCTGTCTAGGGGTTGGGTAAGGGGAGGGAGAACATTAGGAAAAATAGCTAATGCATACTAGGTTTAATACCTAGGTGATAGGTTGATAGTTGCAGCAAACCACCATGGCACATGTTTATCTATGTAACAAGTGAGCACATCCTGCACATGTACCCTGGAACTTAAAAATTAAAAAAAAAAGAAATAAAAAATTGACTTGTAGGTATTTTTTCAGGGTCTAAACACAAATATTAAGGTTCATTTGGATCAGCAACATGAAACAATTTATGGTGATCAGAGGAAAACTTAATTAGTAAGAAGTGATTAAGTAGCTTGATGCCTAAGGATTAAACAGATAGTAACATCACATCCCCTTACTGTGTGTGTGTGTTTTGATACAGATAGTCCTAATCATATTCCTTGATTGAAAATATAGACTGAATTATTTTAAGTAATTTTTCAACTTTTTCTATGTGCTTAAAGTTGATGGCAGTCAATCTCAGGAGAGGATGACCCAGAGGCATGGCTCAAGCAAGACAATGATTCCAATGGCTGAAACTTGCAAAAAACAGATGCTACTGTACAACTTAAAATAAGTAACACTGGTATTGTGTAACTGGAAATTAGTATTGCATAATCGGAAATTATCAGTGAGATCTTTGTTAAAAATACAATTGAAGACAAAAGTAGGTGATTTTTAAAAAGCATAATTAAGTAAACTGAAAATAAATTATCAAAATGCCAAATCTTAGAAAATATAATTATTGGAAAATTACTATGGAAAATTGTAAGTAATATCCAAAGAAAATGCAAAAGATAATTGATGTTTTAATCAGTTCAGATTGCTATGAAAAATTACCAAAGACTGGGTGGCTTTTGAGAAACAGAAATGTATCTCTCAAGGTTATGGAGAATGGGAATCTGAGATAAGGGTTCCTGTGTGGTTGAGTTCTGGTGGGGTGTCTTCTGGATCACTGACTGCCATTTTCCCATTGTATCCTCACATGGCAGAAAGAAGGCAAGAGAGTTATCTGGGGCGCCTTCTATAAGGGCACTAATTCCATTCATGAGGACTTCACTATGATGACCTAATTACTATCCAAAGGCCCCTCCTCCTCATACCATCACATTGGGGTTAGGAGTTCAACACATGAATTGTAGGGGACATAAACATTCAGTCTGTTTGAATTTAGATTTGAATTGCCTTTGTTTTTGTAAGACTAAAGAAGATGGATGCTGCAACATTGTAAGCATACTATGAATTCTGAGAAATCCAAAGGATGAGCTATAACAGAAGGATCAAAAGATTAGAAATGTAATCTTGGGGCAAGGCTTGATGGTGAAAATAAGGACACCCAAGAACAAGTCCAGTCAGCTTAAACTAATTTGCTTTTCTGATAAGGTTATTACTCCTAGAGATAAAAGGAATAATGCAGGCTATTTGCATCTACTTTTCAAAGTCTTTTGTCAAAGGCCTACAAAATATTTTTGGAGAAAAGATAAAAAATATTAACTCAGAGTTTCTTATGCTCCGATTATCTAGAGATAGATGACTAAATAATGGTGTTATTTGGGAATTATGATACATCTGTCTTGTCATTTTAATCTTAAAACCACAATTTATGCAAACCCATGTGTTTGGGAATAAACAAAAGTTCAAAGAATTGAGTTTGATAAAAGAGTAGAAATCAAAGTTTTTGACATTTTAGAACACAATGAGAAGAAATTCACAATTTTAGATGAAATTCAATGAATGCTCTTATATTAAAAAATATAAAAATTGGCCAGACACCAGGGCTTACTCCTGTAATTACAGCATTTTGGGAGGCCAAAGTAGGTGGTCACAAAGTCAAGAGATCGAGACCATCCTTGCCAACATGGTGAAACCCCATTCTACTAAAAGTACAAAAATTTAGCTGGGCGTGGCAACATGCACCTGTAGTCCCAGCTACTCAGGAGGCTGAGGCAGGAGAATCATTTGAACCCGAGAGGGAGAGGTTGCAGTAAGCCAAGATCTCACCATTGCACTCCAGCCTGGTGACAGAGTGAGACTCCATCTCAAAAAAACCAATAAATAAATAAAAAGAAAAAAGAAGAAGAAAAATGAAGAATTAAGCTACATATTAGGATTTTAACACCATAGGTGATTTTCCTTTAATTTTAAGCAAAGATTCAAAAGATCTAAAGATAATAAATTACTTGGTGCACTACATAAAACAAAAAATGAGAGCTACACATAGATTCTATTTTTTTTTTTGAGACAAGGTCTTGCTTTGTCACCCAGGCTGGAATAGTGAGTGCAGTGGCATGATCATGGTTCACTGCAGCCTTGACCTCCTGGGCTCAAGTGATCCTCCAACTTCAGACTTCCAAGTAGATGAAACTACAGACATGTGCCACCATGCCTGGCTAATTTTTTCATTTTTTGCAGAGATGGGTTTTCACCATGTTGCCATGACTTGTCTCAAACTTCTAGGCTCAAGTGATTTACCCACCTGAGCCTCCCAAAGTGTTGGGATTATAGGTGTGGGCCACTTTGTCCTGCCTAGATTACTTTAGAGTCCAATAAGAAATATTCTCATAAAATGTTTTGGGTATATATATTTTTAATGATTTGCATTTCTAAAATAATACATGTTTTAAATAAATGTAAAAATTATTAAAAGTTAAGTTCTTAAATCCAGTTTAAATTATCTTAAAAAGTATATCAATAATAAATATCTTTAATGTTCATAGACTTCTCATAACAGCCTGAATATTGACAAGAGAATAATAATAAATAAAAGTAAGACTGTGAATCTTGCAGATATTTAAAAAACTCTGGGAAGAAAAACAATTACTCTTGTGGGTTGAAAAGATGATCAGGAGTGCTAAGATGCTGATATTGGAATATTCATTTAACCAATATATGTTCTCTATTTCTTTTATCATAATGAAGTTATCTAACTACCTGCAGGGAATGTTATAAAGATTAATTACTTTATTTTTGTAAGAGTTCATAAAGTTTAACAATATTAAATAAAAAGACAAATGAAAAATTCAAGTATGTGCTATTAAACATTGTCACAAACCCATCTATTATTATGACTTACATGGACAAAGGTCAGCATTTCACTTGCAATTTCCATTAACGTAGTCAGAAAACATGGCAAACTTTTATTAAAAATTGTAAGAAAATATGATATATATTCTGTGCATAAAATTTTTATGAAGGTTTTAATTAAACCTTCATGAACCCCATTCTTTAACACTTTCCTTTCTTCTTATCAGTGGCACTGTGCTTTTCATCTTTTCCTAGCTCTCTGATCCTTTTTATATTCATCTTCCTAAAAAAAGGTATTTCTCAGTATTGTAACACTTTATCTAAGACTGTATTCTTTTGGGTATAGATCAGTTGTTATCCTCCTTTACAAACTTCAAAATCTATGTTGTTAGCATGTCCACAAAACCCAATATATAACATATATAAATGATTGCACCTGTATTCGAATATTTGTCACAACCTATCTCTGTAGGAATTGTTATTTGGAGTAAACAGATACATATCAAACTGTGACTTCAGAAAAACAAAAATGCTTCATGCTTATAGCTGAAATATTAGTCAAACTTACTTATGAAATAATATAAATGACTCTGTCTAAGGTTTATAGAGAAAATTGCTCTTTTGGGTAGCATTTTGGTTTCTAAAAACAAGCATTCAAAATTATGACATCTCCACCAGGTGTGGTGGCTGATGTCTGTAATCCCAATTATTTGGGAGGCTGAGGTGGGTGGATCACCTGATGTCAGGAGTTCGAGATCAGCCTGATCAACATGGTGAAACCTCATCTCTATTAAAACTACAAAAATTAGCTGGGCATGGTGGCAGTTGCCTCTAATACCAGCTACTCAGGAGGCCGAGGCAGGAGAATCACTTGAACTTGGGAGGTGGAGGTTGCAGTAAGCTGAGATCATGCCTTTGCATTCCAGCCTGGGCAACAAGAGTGAAACTGTCCCCACCCCACACCTAAAAAATTATGACATCTCTATGTATGTGTGTGTGTGTGTGTGTGTGTGTGTGTGTGTACAAACAGAAACACAGAAGTCCTAGCATTTTGAATCAGCTTACTGCATGATAACTCATATGCTCAATGTGAGGACATATTTTTGAGATTCAGATACTTTCTTTATATCCAAAGACAACCTTTCTATAACCTTTGTGAAATCTAATTTTATGTATACAAGTGTAGCATATCTTTCCTTTAGTATCCTCAACTTTATAGGAAGAAAGACAGTGATACTTTCCTAACAAGATCGGTTTAATGGTTAAATTGAATCATGCAGGATATAAGTGACTAACCTGCATTAAAACTTTGATCCTCTATGGTAAACATCCTTAAAGAACTAAAAGTAGATCTACCATTCAATCCAGCAATCCCACTATTGGGTTTCTATCCAAAGGAAAGTAAGACACTATATGAAAAAGGCGCAAGCATACGAATGCCAATAGCAGCAAAATTCACAACTGCAAAGATATGAAGCCAATCTAAATGCCCATCCACCAATGAGTGGATAAAGAAAATGTGATACACATGCAGAGACACACACACACACACACACACAGACATACACACACACACAACATGGAGTACTATTCATTCATAAAAGTAACAAAATAATGTCTTTTGCAGCAACTTAGATGGAGCTGGAGGTCATTATTTTAAGTCAAGTAACTCAGGACTAGAAAACCAAATGCCATATGTCCCCACTTATAATGAGGATGTGTTTGCATATAGAGTGGTGATATAAAGGGAGGGGAATGGGGAATGAAAGACTGCATATTGGATACAGTTAACACTGCTCAGGTGATGGGTGCACGAAAATCTCAGAATTCACCACGTTAAAATCATCCCTGTAACCAAAACCACTTGTGCCCCAAAAGCTACTAAAAATAAAGAAACAAGACAAAACAACAAAAAACCTTAATCCTGAAGAGACGATGAAGTTTATATTCCTTTTTTTCTTCCACACAATAGACTTATATTTGTGCTTTAGTGATATTGCAAATTTGTGTGTGTGTGTGTGTGTGTATGTGTGTGTACAAACAGAAACACATAAGTCCTAGCATTTTGAATCAGCTTACTGCATGATAACTCATATGCTCAATGTGAGGACATATTTAGTTAATTTATCAAAACTCTGTTTCTTAGCTGTGGCCTTACTGGACCTGAGTGGATTCCCAGCCCATCCACAGCTTTAGTTTGTGCTTTAGTGATATTGCAAATTAGTCAACTTCTTAGCAAATATGAATGTACATGCTGAGTCAGTTCAAGAGATATTTCTGAGAAAATAGCAGTGAACACACGAGATCATGTTTCTGTACTGTGGATGTACATATCAACTGAAGGAAATAGGCATTGAACACAAATAAGTATATAATTATACTTTGATAAATGTTATAAAGGTATCTACAGGGTGTTGAGAGATTTTAGAACAAAGGGCTTTGATGTCTAATGAGAAGTAATGAATCTAGCAAGAAATTGATATTTAGGTGAAGACCTGAAAAATTATTTAGAGTTAGCTATGTGAAGTGGGTAATATATTTCAAGCAGGAAAATCAACATATTTATGAACCTTTTGGAGTGCCTCATAAAACAATATAGCTACAGAATTAAGTGTAGTTTATTTCTATTTTATTACTTTATTTTAATGCATACAATATGATCAATTACCTATTATTTAATAAACATACAAAATAAATAACAGTTCAGTAACTAATGGTCCTGGGATTAATTTTCAATGTCATCTGGTTTGCTAGAGTTCATATGGAAGAACCTATGAATCTTTTCTGAATAGCTAGAATATGGTAGAAAATTTCCAATAAGGGCTTGCTAATTGAATAGAATACTTAGCTCATGACTTTTTAAAATCTAGTGAATAACTTAAGATATGTATATTAACAATAATTAGCCTATGCAAGATATCATGAACTGGTCATCAAAATCTTAGATTTCCTCCTGAAAACTTTAATATCATTACCCTGGAAGTAAGGATAACAATTGTGAAGTTGAAGATTGCAATCAGATTGACATAGTTCCGGGATTATTTTTCTACTCCAACACATGTCAAAATGTAACTCTATTTAAAGCAGGAAGCACATGTTGCAGGGTGGAATGTGGGGAAGATATACACAGAAATAACTGATGCTTCATTTTTTACTTTATTTGAGACAGGGTCTTGCTCTGTCCCCCAGGCTGGAGTTCAATGGTGTGATCATGCCTCACTGCAGCCTTTTTCTCACAGGCTCAAGAAATCCTCCCGCTTCAACCTCCTGAGTAGCTGGGACTATAGGTGCATGCCACCACACCCAGCTAATTTTTTAATTTTCTTATAGAGATGTGGTCTCATCATGTTGCCCAAACTGGTCTTGAAATCCTGGGCTCAAGTGATACTCCTGTCTTGGCCTCCCAAAATGTTGGGATTACAGGCATGAGCCACCTTGTTCAATCAGAAAGAACTTCTGAATTAGATATTTCTGGTTGAAATCATATCTTCATTTCTTTGTATACATAAGGCTCATGACAAGATATTTCATTTCTGTGTTCTTCATGTGGCTCTTATTTAAAATGGAAGTGATATCTCAATGGCTTCCATAATTAATACTCTAGTAGTCTTTGACGAATTAGTGGTTTTGGCTATTGGCATCCATTCTTTTCGTGATGATAGTGTCTGGTGTTCTGTAGTAATAAAGAGAACATTATAAATAATATTCCATTTATTATTTATATTAGTTACAATTTGCTCTTCGTGGGCTGGGAATCCACTCAGGTCCAGTAAGACCACAGCTAAGAAACAGAGTTTTGATAAATTAATTATAAGCTGAGTTTCCCATTTTTTTCCTTCTACATTTTTCTACCTCCATCACAAAACCATAATCACCAGCATTATATGAATGGGTGAGAAGGATCAGAAATAGGCACTATGTTACTGACATTTTTTCCCTCTGACTTGAGAGGCATCTCTTACAGTGTAGTTCTAAATAAAACTCTAATACTTTATAAGACTTGTCATTTACTTCTTAAAAATGGGAGAATCAAGAGTTACTTGGGAAGATTGATAATATATTTTATTCCCCATGTACAGTATTAATGACCAAGGCAATATACCACATTATTCAGATGTTGTATATCAACCAATAAAAAATAAAATCTGTGTGGTTACTATTATTGAATATGCTCAATAAAAAATGCAAAGAGAAGTATAAAATTACTCATTATAGAATGAGATGGAATTGAACCATTGTCTCAAGTCCTGGAAAACCGATGGCTTTAAATTCACAAATTTAAATGGGAAGTGCAGATTACTTTTTAAATTCAGATGTAGCAGTCCTAATAAGAGTACTCTGAGAATGAGTCGTTTTCTCATCTGCATTCTGTGAAACATTATGTACATCTGTCTATATATCATCTGATGGCTGTGTGTGTGTGTGTGTGTGTAGAACTGGTATCATGGATATAAACATATTTTCTGAAAAATTATTATACTTATCTCTTTGTAGATTCAAGCTTTTCTTTATGTTCAAAAGTTTTCCTGAAATATAAATATATTTTCCAGAATTTCTTCCATTATCATCTTGCAGTTCAACTCTTTCTATATTTTAGGTCATTTGAAGTTGAGCTAACACATATATATTATCACATCTGACCACACAGATTGAAGATCTCACTCAATATCAACCTTCAATAATTAATGTCAAGATACAGGAAATCTAAAGACTTAGACAAATCTGAGAGCTTGAATATGCACCTCTGTTACAGAATAATAGACATGATCCACAGCCAGAGTTCACACTCTCACATCCCTTAGTTGGAGCAATTCCATTATGAATCATCTCTACATTTAACCCCAATGTTTTGTAGCTCCTCAGGGAAATATCCCTCAAGATTCTGGGTTCCATTACTGTAGGGAAATTCTTGGTAGAAAAATCTTGTTAAGGGCAATTCAGATATAAATTCTCTCCCTCCTAGAAAATAATACTGGTCTGTTTTTCTAGAGGTCCAGTGAATACAAAGATTAGGCCAAGTTATCTGCTTATTCTTTTCCTTTGGGGGCATTACTCTAATAGAATGACTGGTTCACAGAGAAGATGCTGCAACATCTTTCTCCCAGGAACTAAAGGTAATTTTTTATTGTCATTCTTTTCATTTCTTATTTCCTCTGATGTTTCTGTGAGTTTTCCACTTTATGAAGATCAATGTCTCTATTTTTTACAATTATATGTCTACTTCTAATATGAATTAAATATTAATATTTTAGTTTTCTCTTCCATTTTTTCAGGTATTTTCCCTCTATTTTTATAAATAAATCATCTTTTAAAAAATTATCTCAAAAACAATCTTATATAGTAAACACTGAACTTCCTAGAATTTATAAGACAGGTATCACCTTCTCCGCTCTTTGCCATCTCTATCGTCAAAATGTCTTTTCCCAAGCAGGTTCTTTGTTCTCGTCTTCCATATTACATCAGTGTCTTACATAATTTTTTAAATTTTCACACAGACTTTGTAATATTTTATTTCATTGTATGTATTTTTAAGTTGATTTTATTACTTTCCACAGTAGTTTATACAAATTGTTTTCAAAGTTGGATAGTCCTAAATATAACATAAATCACTAGTATTACTTTCTGTCCTTATTCCTTTCCAAGAAGGTAAAAACTTGTCACTAATTTTAGTGGTTATCTTCCAATTTTTGAAAGAGGCAGGTGAGCCACTTTCTTGGGCATCAACTCTAGGAGAATATTTACTGAGTTGGCATCTTCTTATTTCATGTTCTGATTGTCAAGTGAAGCTCTAATGTGCAGGTTACTTGCACCTGCTAGTCTTGCTAGTTTCTCATTCTGGAAATACAACTTGAATCACTGACTTTCTATACCTTGTGGCTGCTAACTCTATAAGGAAGCTCTTCCACTACACCTATGTTTCTTTTGCCTATAGTTATACCTTCTAGGTTATAAAAAGGGCCAATTATTTTACCTGCATTATTTTACTTATTCCACATAACATACCCCAAAGGAAAATTCTTTTCTAGTGATTTCAATTTATATTCAGGAAAATTAAGGCTAAACAGTTCATTTCAGGATCTAGAAGAATATAAAAACATAAATAAATAAAAAGTTCAATCAAAGTGCTTAAGTCACTCTCTATGCAATAGAGTTTGAACTTGAATTTCAAATTGCCTCTTTACAGTACTCTGAAACACTAGGTATTCTAGTAGTTTAGTTGTTAGGGCTGACTCTATGGGAGGGGAGTGCTTTCTGTGATTAGACATCCATTCTCACAGGTGCCTTGCCCTGAAGGCTTTCCGTTTATTGTAGTCACCTTCTCAGTGAGAAGTTTTCACAACACTTGCTGGTTACTGCTCCGAATCCTGAATGCCTCAGAGCTTCATTCACATTTCAAAATCAGGGTTCAGCATATGATTTTATTAAGGTGTCCTTCCCTGAGTTCTCAGCGGTTCTTTCACTGGAGTGAAAAATGAAGGCTTGTCCTATGCCTTTTTTGATTCGGCCCTATATATGCATTCTAATAAGCCAAATACTTAATGTTTCTGCCCTGTAAATGAGAACATTACTAGTTTTTGATGTTCATGAAAATATATGCCTATTTGTATGTGTAATTGAATATTTCATATATATCTTTCAGTGGTGAGGCTGGATACCAGTTTTCATATCACTATTTTTATCCTGTGACTACCTGATACTTGTTGTATTAGGAATGATAGAGATGAGACAAGATGGCAGGCAGATAGACTCCTCTGATTTTGCCGCTAATTTATTTACCTCTATTTTTTCATAACTTTCAAACACACATACTCTAGTCAAACATGTCAACTTTTCTCTCTTAATGACAAATATGAATCACTGCCTTTGTGTCTGCTATTCCTCTAATTTTTAATATTCCTTTCACTGTTTTCTGAACTTACCTAAATCTGTTCACAGCAGCCAGCTTAAAGCCTTCACTGGTTAGTCTAGTTTACAAAGATCTTTACTTTGTAATAATGTCATTTTAATTTTTTTCAATCTCTAGGTATTTTTTTTTAAGATTCTGAAAACTCTGTCACCTGCTTCATTTCTGGAGAAGGGTAAAGGGAGAAAATATTCACTTGAATTTGAGGGGGAGCTAAACTGGAAGCAACAATTTCAGGCCTCTAAAGTTCTTCTGATCATAAGGGAATGCTGAAACTTCCTTGTTTGGAGATTCAAAGAGTTTAATTTTTCCCTAGAGCAAGATCAACAATTTTCACTGGAATAAAAGAATAAAGAACAAACTCAATAGCACCAAATGGGGTTTTAACATAGAAAACAGAGCCACTCCTTTTAAACGCAAATTTTTACATTAAAATATGTTCATAAATTATAGTTGTTATTTTTCCTCTTGATTCAACATTTCTCCCTTTCCTAAGAGGAGCCCTAGAACCTGAAGAGCATGTGCATTACTAAGCAGATATACAATCCAGCTGCCCCTTCCAAACCGGAATCTGATTACTAATGGACTAGACTAGGGGCTGCTTCCAAGGGATGGGAAGCAGTAACTATGCTCTCAGGGAGAATGGGTACTGAGGATGCCACCAGTCAAAGAGCCCAACGCTGTGCACTGGTTCTAAGATGACTTGTACACCCTGTTCATTGCGCAGTTTCCGACCTCCATGGACAGAGGAATCTTGGAACACCAGTCTCACTCCATGGTGCCGCATGTTCGTGCTCACATTGATAGTAAACAGAGTAAATATCATTCCCATGACAATCGGAATAAAGATGAAATTGAGGGTGGTGACCTGCAGTAAGCAGCAGTCCTGGTCTGGGTTGGTATGAACATCTTCATACCGAACGGGAGGCTGCAATCCTCCTGTACACTTACTCTTTAACCTAGGGGACTGTTTTTTGACCTTAAAGTTGAATTCCCACATTGGTTCCTGTCTGTTCCCAACAATCTTTCTGCACCAGCGAAGTAAGCATTTGGAATTCTTCAATGTGCTGGGGGTGCTTTCTGGAATGGCTGGATTCTTGGAGATTCGAGCAGCAAATGGCTCATACATATGGTACAGAGATCGGATCACACAAGCCCGGAGACAGCGCAGCTTCTCCATTGACTTTGGTCGCAGGCGCAAAGGCAGGGAAGCATCCAGCGTGTAGTGCCTTTGGTACAACCTGGTCCAAAACGCAGCAGTGCAAGTGACAGTCCAGGCATTCTTACAAATCAGGGAAAAATTGACAATGTCCTCAGGACGGATATACGAGGCCAGCAATAGCCAACTATCCATGGGATACTCTTCTCCAGCCCCGTCCAGTTCTTTGTGCCTCTTGCTTTTCTTTTTTCTGGAGACAGTTCTGTCATGGATGCTTTCCTCCTGGGCATCCATCTCTTCACTTCTGTCGATGATGTCACAGGGCTCACCAGCCCCAGAAAGAGCTTCCTCTGCAGGAACCTGAGAGGCTTCCAAGCCACAAAGAGATTTTACTTCCTGCTGAACAGCGTTGGCTACGGTTTCCTTGACTGTCCAGACCTCACGACTGCCAGATCCGAGTTGGCATAATCCGCCATGGTCACTCGGCCGGAGCAGGCGTTGTGGGCCCGGAACTTGAGTCGCTTTCCTCTCTTGGGCATGGCCACCGTGGCGACCGTGTCAGGGCGAGGCCTGTCTAGCGGGCCGGACCCCCGGCCATGTCTCCAGCTGGAGAGCCGGCCCTGGGAGCCACAGGCCAGCTCCGCCCAGATCCGCGGCCATCCCACACCGGAGGCCGCTAACTCAGTCTCTAGGTTTTGTGCTCTAATTGTTTTGTTTCTGTTAGTTAAGTCTCTATATAACATGGTGAGCAAAAAGAGACCATACCTTTCTCATTTTTTTCTATCCCTGATGTGATCTAGCACAATACTTTTTTTTTCTATGACTACATATTAGAATCATCTGGGGTGGGGGAAGGTGTTAAAATTACCTATACCTGGGCGCCACTCCAGACTAGTTGTATTAAAATCTCCCCAGGTACAGGCACTGATATTGTGTTCAATTTCCCACTAATTCTATGCAGTCACATTTGAGAACCCCTTCTGTAGCATTATGCTAAGAATTAGACAGTATTTACTATGCATACGGTTCGGCACACCCACAGATAAGAAGAATTTTGAAAGTAGAAGGTTTTAGACTTCAATATGGGTAAACAATGATGAATTGTTAATTGTAAATAGCTAATTGGAGCAGAAATAATGATTTAGAGATAATTATTAGAAGAGGTGTAATAATGAAGATCTTCAAGTTTTTCAGGTAGGTGAACTAAAATTAAATTTGATTTTATAAGTACACGAAAGCAAGTTCAAAGCCATAGATGTGAATTGACTTTGTCAATTTAGACTCATCTGAGAAAGGAAAAGGGAAATATGCCAAATAGCAAAGTAAAAGATTGAACTGTCAATGTATGGAAATAGATCTTTGATAATGATTATTTGAAAATAATAAAATAGAGTTGAAGTTGTCAAATAAAGACTCTATTTAATACAGCTGCAGGCACCTTCCTACCCTTGGAAGATGGGTGGTTTAGGATGCTGGAGGGAATTAAATAGAACTTAAATAATTGTAGCTGAAGGAGGAATTCTATCCAGATCTTATTCTCTTTGACGATTTGACAGATCCAGCTACGGGTAGGCAATAAGATAAAGAATTTAAAAAGCAAACGAGTCCTAGAGGATATGGTAGCCAAAAAGTAGACTTGCTCTGGCTTTGGGCATTTAGTATACCAGGAGAACAGTGCAAGAGTAATTTGAGACTCGCCCAGAAAGAAGCAACAGGACTTTTTCTCTCCTTACTTTGCTCATTTTCAGGTCCAGATGGAGCTGTGTAATTCACAAATAGATGTAATTTATCACACAAACAGAACTAAAGACAAAAACTTCATGATTATCTCAAGAGATTCAGGGAAGGCCTTCAATAAAATTCAACATTTCTTCATGTTAAAAACTTACAATAAACTAGATATTGAAGAAACATACCTCAAAATAGTAAGAGCCATTTACAGCAAACCCACAGCTTATATCATAACGAATAGGCAAAAGCTGGAAGCATTCCTCTTGAAAACCAGCACAAGACAAGGATGAACATCTCTCACCACTCCTATTCAACTTAATATTAAAAGCTCTGGCCAGGGAATCAGCCAAGAGAAAGAAATAAAGCGTATTCAAATAGAAAAGAGAGGAAGTCAAACTACCTCTCTACAGAAGACATGATCTTTATCTAGAAAACCCCATCATCTCAGCCCAAAAGCTTCTTATTCTGATAAGCAACTTCAGCAAAGTCTCTGGATACAAAATCAATTGTGCAAAAATTGAAAGCATTCCTGTACACCAACAATAGACATGCAGAGAGCCAAATCATATATGAACTGCCATTCACAATTGCTACAAAGATAATAAAATTTCAAGGGAAGTGAAAGACCTCTTTAAGTGGAACTACGAGCCATTGCTCAGGGAAAAAGCAGTGGACAAAAACAAAGGAAAGGAATTCCATGCTCATGGATAGGAAGAATCAATATCGTGAAAATAATCATACTGCCCCAGGTAATTTACAGAGTCAATGCTAAACCCATCAAACTACCATTGATAGATATTCTTCACAGAATTAGAAAAAAAAAAAACTTTAAAATTCATATGGAACCACAAAATAGCTAGTACAGCCAAGACAGTACTGAGCAAAAAGAACAAAGCTAGAGGCATCCTGCTACCTGACTTCAAACTATACTGCAGGGCTACAGTAACCAAAACAGCATGGTACTGGTACTAAAATAGACATATCAACCAATGGAGCAGAACAGAGACCTCATAAATAATAACACACATCTACAACCATCTGATATTTGACAAACCTGACAAAAACAATCAACAGAGAAAGGATCCTCCATTTAAAAAATGGTGCTGGAATACTGTCTAGTCCTATGCAGAAAACTAAAACCAGACCCCTTCCTTTCACCTTACACAAAACGTAACTCCATATGGATTAAACACTTAAATGTAAAACCCAAAACTACAAAAACCCTAGGAGATAATCTGGACAATACCATTCAGGACACGGCATGGGCAAACATTTAATGACAAAATTGCTGAAAGCAATGACAACAAAAGCAAAAATTGCCACTGTTTTATGCATGTGTGTGTGTGTGTGTGTGTGTATATGTTATATATGTATATATATGTTATATATGTATATATACTTGTTTTATATATATATAAACCATTAAATATAAATATAAATATATATAAATATGTACATGTAAAACAAAACCATTAAAACATCTGCAAAGGACATGAACAGACATTTCTTAAAAAAATTGCATTTATATGGCCAAAAAACATATGACAAAAAGCTCAATATCACTGATTATTAGAGAAAAGCAAATCAAAATCACAATGAAATACCATCTTACACCAGTCAGAATGGCAATTCGTCATTCTCAGCAAACTAATAGAAGAACAGAAAATCAAACACCACATGTTCTCACTCATAGGTGGGTTTTGAACAATGGGAACACATGGACACAGGGAGGGGAGCATCACATACTTGGGGTCTCTTGAGGGGAGCTAGGGTAGAGACAGCAGAGGGTGGAAGGTAGGGGAGGGATAACATGGGGAGAAATGCCAGATATAGGTGATGGGGATGGAGGCAGCAAACCACATTGCCATGTATGTACCTATGCAACAATCCTGCATGATCTGCACGTGTACGCTAGAACCTAAGGTACAATATAAATAAATAAGTAAATAAATAAATGGTAAGAAGTAACAGATGCTGGAGAGGTTATAAAGAAAGAGGTACACTTTCACACTGTTGGTGGAAATGTCAATTAGTTCAACCACCGTGAAAGACAGTCTAGTGATTCATTAAAGACCTAGAACCAGAAATGCCATTTGACCCAGAAGTCCCATTAATAGATATATACTCAAAGAGTATATATAATTTATAATAGAATAATTATAATATATATCATACTATATATTATAAAAATAATTTATAATAAAATATAAATTATTCTATTATAATAATTATTCTATTATAAAGATACATGCATGCGCTATTCACAATAATAAAGACATGGAATCAACCCAAATGCCCATCAATGATACTCTGGATAAAGACATAGATGGAGCTGGAAGCCATTATCTCCTGCAAACTAACACAGGGACAGAAAACCAAACACTGTGGAGCTGAACAGTGAGAATACATGGACACAGGGAGGGGAACAACACACACCTGGCCTGTTGGGGGCACAGAGAGATGAAACACAACAGGATAAAAAGCTAATGCATGCTGGGCTTAATACATAAGTGATGGGTTGACAGGTGCAGTGAATCACCACAGCACATGTGTACCTGTGTTAACAAACCTGTATGTTCTGCACTTGTATCCCAGAATAAAATAAAATAAAAAGTTTCTAAGTTGTTAAAACTCTGATGAAGAAAAATATTTTTTAATGGCTTTCAGCAATACATTTTGGGGAGAATTAAAAGGGAGTTTTCTCCCATCAATGTAATTTGCTCTTGATATTCATTTTCATTACGTTCTGCAACATACTGATTGTCTCCGCAGTACTGCCTTAGCTAAATAACAAACCTTGGGGGAGGAAAAAAACATCAAAAATATCCACACATCTGTTTTCAGCTTCTCCATTATTACCAAGAATGTTCTAAATCACCTTGTGTCTGATGGCATTAAATCAGAGAGAACAGGCAAAGGAGGCCATGTCAGTGCACTGATAATGCATCCACTATACTGTCGGGTTGGTTTATATTCTGTCACTTTCCATTTAAGGGGCACTAAATAGAGCAATTTTGATCTAGAACAAGTTTGTAAAAGTAATTCCACTTTTCGTTTTCTTGTCTGTAACAGCAATATAATAACAAATGCAATACCATAAATGTCTGAC
This sequence comes from Callithrix jacchus, assembly GCF_049354715.1. Lineage (NCBI taxonomy): Eukaryota > Metazoa > Chordata > Mammalia > Primates > Cebidae > Callithrix > Callithrix jacchus. Next base: position 109,761,665 of record NC_133505.1, on the reverse strand, counting down.
ATTTTTTGTTGAATACATTTTATTGTTTGTTCCTTTCTAATTTCATTTTGAATCTTTTAAAACACACAAGATAAGGATAAAGATGATTTAAAAATCTCCCAAGCTAAGCCTTATCAAAGTTAGATCCTAATTTATTTTCACTATACTAGTTCTATTTATTTTCTAAACTTAGGAGGGTTTACTAATCTTCTAAAATTTAGTGTAAATTTTTAGATTTCCAAAGTAATGCATTACTGTAGAGGATTAGGCAATGCAAAAATATACAGAAGAAAATAAAGAGTACTTCAAAGATAAGCATCCAGAATTAATAATCACTATAATTGTTTAAAACGTAACTTTCCAAATATCCATGTGTGCATTTGTATGTGTGTGCTCAAGTGTATATCAGTCATGGTCCAGTCAGGAAAGAGAGATCACACAGTAATCTGAACAGAAAAGACACACTATGAAGATTAATTATTTACAGGCAATTAGCTACTAAGAGAGAATAAAAGACAACTGTAAAAAAAAGGCATAGAGCTGAGGAAAAGTGACCAAATAAGGAATCAATTTGACAGTATCCTCCCACCCTCCAAGGATAGGATCCAGATGCCAACGAAGGAGGCACAGGTCCAGTGTGCAAGATGGCAGTAAGGTTTATTGTGTTAGTCTGAGACAGGGCTGGTCCACAGCTGGTGGACCAAGACTGTGCAAATACCCCTAGGCTGCAAATATTGGAAAGTGAGCACTATTTTGTGTCTGTGGACAACTGCCTAGTCAGTCCCTCAAGCACACTCAGCAAAGCACACTAGAATCAGCAAAAGAAACATCTTCCTTTCTCAGTGTTTCTCCAGCAACTCAACTGGTAATGGAGTGATGTTTACAACATCTAGGTCCATGTGACAAGCGGGGCAATAAGGCATTGACTGGAAAGCTGAGAGGCAATAAATCATGAAAACTGGAACAGTATATCCCCTTATTTTACATTATAATTTTAATCTCCACATAGTATTTCATTACAAGCGTCTTCCATGGAAATTTTGTGCATGCTTTATCTGTGAGGTATATACAGGACATGCTTTACTAGTCCATTTAAATGATCTCTGTGAGAAAACACTGATTCCCTTTTTCTTTACTGCTTTGGCAATTTTAGTTGGTCCTTTTACCTGATGGGCTTTCTGCCATTGTTAATCAAGACTGTCCTCATATTTGCCTTTGCATTTCTAGGAAAGAAGTCCATTCTCTTAAAAGTTTTAATTCTGAGAGAGTAAATCCTAATGCTGCCTTTTTGGGGTATTTTAGATCACAAAGCCACAACCATCATGATAGCACTCTTTGTACATATTTGACAGTAATTATAAACCTTTTAATGATAATAGTCTCCTATGCCATGCACATTTTCCCGGATGGGATCCGTGGAATATTTGGATTGGAAATAGTAATATTTTCTTTTTTACATTGAACTTCATTTATTAATTTCAAAATTAAAAAATTTTTTTTTATTATTATTATTTTTTGAGACGGAGTTTCTCTCTTGTTACCCAGGCTGGACTGCAATGGCGCCATCTTGGCTCACCACAACCTCCGCCTCCTGGGTTCAGGCAATTCTCCTGCCTCAGCCACCTGACTAGCTGGGATTACAGGCACGCGCCACCATGCCCACCTAATTTTTTGTATTTTTAGTAGAGATGGGGTTTCACCATGTTGACCAGGATGGTCTCAATCTCTTGACCTTGTGATCCACCTGCCTCGGCGAGACCTTTGGTTATTTGATGTGTTATTATCAAAATGAAGAAAATAGTCCTTATACATACATATAAAAAAGGAAATAAATCTATGGAATGGGTTTGGCTGTCTTTTAAAAATGCAGTAATTACACATGAGTTATATCTTCAAGATATCAACAAATGTGCATTTCCTTTACATGATGTGCAGAGCAGAATTTATACTTAATCAATTAAGCATTGTGAAAGGGATTCAACAGTAGCCATGATGATTTTTTAAAATTTCAATGACAGTTACAAATATATAAGTCAATTTAAAAGGAATTAAAAACAAATAAACCTGGTTTAATGAGCAGTTTGCATGGCTATGATATCTAATATCATGAAATAAGATGAATTAATATAAAAATTACATTTAAATATAAAACAAGTTTATAAATCTCAGTTTATAGTCTACATTATGATCAAATAAAAAGAAAAATTCAATACTATAGAGTAATTCCTAAAGAGTATGAGTAAAAGAGGTAAGATGTGTCCTATTACAACTGACACTCAAAAATGAAGGGGCTTGTAAAAAATAAAATCTCTTCTTAACCAATATTTTGATATATTAGCTATTATTTAGTATGTATGTTGTTTGTGTGATTAGATAGATAGACATAAAACATACACAAAGACATATAATATTCTCAAGAATTTTATTCCTTACTCCAGGAGAGACCTAAATTTTCAAGATTTAAAACAATTTTACTCAATTCCTTCAAATCAATTGTTGGTAGAACCTCCACAGCTTTCCTTCCCCCAGTTGCTATCAATTTACAGAGCATAGCATTCTTACCACTTACATTATCTCCTGGCACCTCCACTCAGATGAACTGTTTTTTGTGTGTGCAGTATTAAACCATATATCCATTAATGCATATATGTATACAGATGCATGTGCCATCTTTGTCCACTTTTCTCCACAAGTGCCACACTGATCCAAATTACTATAGTTTCTCCTTAGAGTTCATCAGGAGCTTCCTCATTAATTTTCTTGCAATTACTCTATCTCCCCTCCCCAGACATCAATCACACATCAGCTATGGTGGTTTCCATTTTACTTCAGATTAAATATTTTCATGTTTCCCTTTCCATATGAAACTATTTAGTTGTTTTCTAATGCTCTTTGATGAAGAAAAACTCCCCATATGGAGCTACAATTTCACATCACTTTTCTAGAGAAGATAAGAGATCTTTTCTATACCTCTCTCCTTATCCAACTCCTGCAATCACCATCCTAAAAGACAGAAGGGTCAGTGCCAAGCCTGCTGCTCCAAGTGACACAGCACCCTGTCCACAGACTGGCACCTCACAAGGCCCTCAAGCTCCTGGTCCTTCTGGAGACCTAGGAGACTAGTGTCCTGGAATGTTCAGCAAACTAGAATAGAACTGCTATTTCTCTCATATATTTCTCCTGTTTTCTAGTATTATTTCAAAGCTGCTCTCCTTCCTCCTCCTTTAAATGTTCAGTCTCCTTTGAAGTTTATGTGATTAGTCTTTATTATCTTTGCTGCTAACAACTACCAAACTCTGTTCATGGACGACTCAATTATTATTAAGTCATTTTAGGACTTGACTTACTCTCTCAATCTTTCTTTGAATCCTATCACCATTATTGACAATTTTAAAATCAATAATTTCTCTCATAGTTCTTCTATCTAAACTTCAATGATCTTTTCTTCCACCACTTATCAACTGTCTATGACTATGGTTGAAACATTAATAACTTCTCCCATTCTGAAGTCTCAAAGATAATAATTTCTTATTCTAGTACTTGATAGAGCAATTCCTATCACTTGTCATTAGGGATTGTAAATTTAAACAAGGTACCACTATACAACATTTAGGATTGATAAAATCAATTTCAGTCTACAAGGTATTACTCTATAGTATTGAATTTTCCTTTTTGTTTTATCATAACATAGATTATAAACTAAGATTTACAAACTTGTTTTATGTGTAAATGTGATTTTATATTAATTACTCTAATAAATGATGTTGGGAAAACTGGCTAGCCATATGCAGAAAACTGAAACTGTACCTTTTCCTTACACCTTACACAAAAATTAACTCAAATGGATTAATGATTTAAAGGTAAGACCTAAAACCATCAAAACCCTAGAAGAAAACCTAGCCAAAACCATTCAGGACATAGGCATGGGCAAATAATTTATGACTGAAACACCAAAAGCAATGGCAACTAAAGAGTTTCTGCATAGCAAAAGAAACTATCATCAGAGTGAAGAGGCAATAAGTGAAATAATTATTAAAACAAGGTACCACTTATTAAAATTTTTGCAGAATAAGTGAAATTTTTTTTGCAATCTATCCATCTGACAAAGAACTAATATCCAGAATCTACAAGGAACTTAAACAAATTTATGAGAAAAAAAATCCAAAAATTGGCAAAGGATATGAACAGACACTTCTTAAAAGAAGACATTTATGCAGCCAACAAATATATTGAAAAAATCTCATCATCACTGGTCATTAGAGAAATGCAAATCAAAACCACAGTGAGATACCATCTCAAACCAGTTAGAATGGCAATCATTAAAAAGTCAGGAAACAACAGATGCTCAAAAGGATATGAAGAAATAGAAATGCTTTTACACTGTTGGTGGTGTAAATTAGTTTAACCATTGCAGAAGATAGTGTGGCAATTCCTCAAGGATCTAGAACCAGAAATATCATTTGACCCAGTAATCCCATTACTGGGTATATACTCAAAGAATTATAAATCATTCTACTATAAAGACACATGCACACCTATTTTTATTGCAGCACTAAATCACAAGAGCAAAGACTTGGAACCAATCCAAATGCTCATTAATGATATACTGGATAAAGAAAATACGATATATATACACCATGAAATACTATGTAGCCATAAAAAAGGATGAGTACATGCTCTTTGCAGGGACAAGGATGAGGCCAGAAATTATTTCTCTCAGTGAACTGACCGAGAACAGAAAACCAAATACCACATGGTCTTACTCATAAGTGGGAGTTGAACAATGAGAATATATGTACACAGGGAGGGGAACATCACACTCTGGGACCTGTTGGGGTGTGGGGGGCTAGGGGACGGATAGCATTAGTAGAAATGTCTAATGTAGATGATTGGTTTAGGGGTGCAGCAAACCACCTTGGCACGTGTATACCTATGTAAGAAACCTGCACGTTTTGCACATGTATTCCAGAACTTAAAGTATATACAAAAAAAAAAAAAAAGAAGAAAGAAACAAAGAAAGAAAGACAATTGAACCAAAAAAAAAAGAAAATGTGTTTCTACAGGAAATTTTATTTTTATAAAGCTGACTATAATAAGGACATGTCCCAGGGTTCTAAAACAATGATAATAATAATAGTAGTAATAATAACAATAATAATAATAAAGCAGCACTACAAGCCTTTAGGACATTGAAGTATTTAAGATCCCTGAAACGGACAGTAACAATTAACAAATAATTGAAATGAAAAACGAAAAGCATACTTTCTTGCCTATTAAGGTTCAGCCACATTGGTCTTCTTTTCTGTTCTTTGCAATGTAAGCTTGTTACTTTCCTAAGTTTATGCACAAGCTGTTTGTCTACACGAAATGCTCTTCTCATTTTTCTCACCCTGAATATCTCTTTCATTTTCCCCCCATTTATCTAACACTTCAGAAAAACTTTTTTTTTACCTTACAAGCCATTTTCAGCCAGAAAACCTGCTGAAATGTTTCAAATGGAATGAAACCTTCAGTCCATTTGAACTCTCTGCATGGTACTTAACATTGCCTAATGTTGTCTGGCTCAAAAAAAGCTTTAAGTTTTATTCACTGGTTAAATCTCAATATTCCAAAATAACTAATACCAATTAGAGTTCATTATATATTTATTGATATCAAAGAATGCAGAGAGTGGATGTTAACTGTTCTTACCACAAAAATGATAACTATGTCTAGTAATGCAGTTGTTAATTAGCTGGTTTTAACCATTCCACAATGCACATATAATTCAAAGCATCATGTTGTACAGAACAAATGTATATAATCTTATCTGCTAATTTAAAAGAGAAAAAAAATGAAGGAAAATTTATAAATTTACACACACACACACACACACACTCATTAAATGAGTGAGAAAATTGATGAATGACGTATGAGCAACACTTTGACCCAAATCCTCTCTCCTCACATCATAACCCACCCCCGGCTCCAGCCACAGTGGGGTTCCTTTTAGTACATCTTAAAGTGTTAGGTTCCCTTCTGTATCAACGGTCTTTCACACAATGTTCTCTCTCTACATGTAACACTTTTCCCCTATATTTTCTACCTCACCTGATAAAATTGTGTTTATCCTTCAAATTCCAGCTCAAATATCCCCTCCTCATGGGAATCTTCTCTGTATTCCATGACAAGGGAAATTTTTTATTATTAAGTTTCATAACATGATGTGCTGCTATTTTTAGGGGCTTATCGGATATTTAATTTTCTTTTTCAATTATTTTATTTTCATGTTTCTTGGTAACAGAAGTGCAAGCTCCACAAAGTTGGGACCATGTCCGTTTTATACTCAATTGTATTTCCATCAACTAGACAGGAATTTGGTCTTGACTCAGAATGCATTCTTGAGTTCCGAAGACTCAACTTTGGAACTCATTTAATTGTCTAATTTAAAGCAAACATTTAAATTCCTTAAAAGCAATTAATAAATCCTCAGCCTGAGTCTACCTACTTCCCTTCATAGCTCGTGCCTGAGTTAAGTCTACAATTAGAGCATTTCTAGCTCTAATGGACCATGGACAGCAACTGCTTAGACTAGCCATCAGATCTCAAAAAAGCAGGTGGAAGGCAGACATTAATGAAAGAGCAGAGCTGTATCAATGGTTCAGTAATACTTCTCCATACCTGGTGCTTCCAACAGTAGTTGACTAGAAAAAACTGGAGGTAGCAAGACTAAACTCCCTTGCAGTTTGAGGGCCCATGTTCATTCTTAGATAATTTCTAAGACATCTGACCCTCACACCTTATGATGTGTCTTTTCTTGTCAACAAATAGGTCAAATATATTTTTTTAATCTCTGCCCCTTGTTCCAGTCTTTGCTTCTTTTTTTTTTTTTACATAAAATTATCTCACTCCATTTTATTTGAGATTTTTTTTAATCCAGTTAGTAAAAGGAAGATGTGTCTCTCTTTATACATATGTACAAGTTCAGTTATAAAAATAGACAGCACATTCAAAGAGAAAAAAGGCTTGGCATTTTTCTGATTCCCTCTAAATAGCATCTGTACATAGGAGTCTGGGTTTGAGCAGGGGAATCTTAATGATTTAAATTAAATGATTCCCCTATACCCCCTACTTCAAAAAAAAGTTTTAAAAATCAATCCATCTAAACTCAATTCCGCGATTTTCAGGTGTGCAAATTAGAGGCTGGCCTGCCTGCAAGTACCTGCTCCACCAGGGACATCAGGTGGGGGCAGGCAGAAACATCTCCCATGCAAACACTGCCCTTCTGCCTCTGCTGGAGGGCAGCAAGCTCAGGCTGGCCAGGCCCGTACTGAGCCTGCCCCCTCCCTCCGCCTCACTCCTGCTGTCCCTTCCTCTCTCAGTGCAATACAGACAGTGCATACAGCCAAGCAGGGGGCTAAAGGGCATGGATAGGGAGACTGAGCATTCAGGACGGGCAAAGGGGAATCTGTAAGAGGGACAGTGAGGCTGTCCTGCTGATTGAGGTGGCTCCTGGTCTCTTTACTGGCTTCTGGGAGTCCCCTGGGTGGAAGGTGCTACTGTTGCTGGTAGGATCTGAAGGTTCTCTTAGTGTGAACCACACAGGACAGGGGAGGAAATGCTGGGAACACAACTGCCTGTGGATACACTTCCTCTGTCACGCTTAGCAGCCTCGATCATCTCTCACAGTCACTGCTCTCTTCAATGATGACACTCTGGCAAATGGGGTTCAGAGACCTGGGGAGCTGCCTGAAGACTGTGGACACCAGGTACACAATCTCCTCCCTTACTAGCCCTAAGAGAAATCACAATCATAAGAGAAATCTCCACCATGGAAGGCTCTTCACAGCACCTGCGGAGACTTGGCAGGGGATGTGTCAGAGCCAAAGAGTGGAATGGGGATGGAAACCGTGTGCCTAAGCATCTAAAGAGGGTCTATGTCAGGCTTGCCCCGTGAGAGGTTTAAGACTTGGCTATACAGTTCACTTGAGATGCAGTGGGGCTGATCCCTGCCCCGTGCCTTCCTTCTATAGGCACCCCATATGCTCCTGATGAGACACAGGTGATAAAAGTGCTCACACCATCCACCGGCCTGTCCTTCCCTTGCTGGACATTTCCACTTTTGACTTGGGATGGAAGATACTGCACAGCGCAAGCCATCCAAAGACCACTGGCAGGTCAGGGCTCTAGCCCTGGTTTGGATGAAGGAAGTTGGAGGGCCCAGATGGTTACCGTCCTCCAGAGGGGGTTGCCTTTGCCCTGTTTCTGGACCAGAGAGTCTGGGGCTAGGCTGCTGGTCATGTGGAGGTTTTTGGGAGTCCCAAGAACATTGTTTCTTTTGCTCAAAGGGGAACTCAAAGGAGAAGAGGCGCTTGAAGGTCCAAAGTCAGCAAGGCCAGCAGGCCGGACAAGGGACGTCTGCAGACTGCTGGCGGAGATTCCTTTAGACACGTTGTACGCGTATGCTGCAGCCCCAGCTTTGGCTCCTGCCATTGCAGCAGCGCTGCCTGCTGTGGACTTTCGGCTCCTGCCCTTCCCTGCTCCTTTGGCTGTGCTTCCTGAACCTTTGGGGCGGCCTCGGCTTCGGGTTGAGTGACCACGTCCTGCAGCTGGCATTTCCTGAATGGAGATTCCATTCACGGTGTCTGAGACGGAGCCTTTTATGTATGCAGGAGAGTTGGTAGCTCTAGATTGAGGGGCTGAGGAGGCTGGGTCATCCACAATGACCAGCATATCACTGCTACTCTCATCCAGGGGAATGGAGCCAGTGTGTAGCTCACTGCTGATGGAGATCTCACTGAAAGGGCTTGGCATGGCTGAGTCCACACTAATAAAAGAATCATCTCCGTCAGCAGAGAGGTTGGAGTTATCAGCCGAGGGAACAAATGGGATCACAAGGTTCACACCCTCTTTTCTCCTTTTCCCATCCAATTCATCTTCCTTTTTCTTCTTCTCCGCATACTTTTCCCGCTTCCACTTGTGCTCTTTCACTCGGTTGGTTTCCTCCTGTTGCCGTTTCTCTTCCTGCCGTAGCCTCAATTTTTTTCCAACTCTTCGTTGTCTAGAAGAAGACTAACCACTTCTTTGAGTTTCAAGGTATCTGCTTTGAAGTTCCCACCTGAAATCACCATCCGCTGAATCTCACTCTTCTCCTTGGCTCTTTGCAGAATGCGTTCTTCAATGGTGCCTTTACAGATGAGTCGGTATACGGTAACCTGCTTTGTCTGCCCCAAGCGATGGGCCCTGTCCATGGCCTGCTGATCCACAGTGGGGTTCCAGTCACTATCATAGAAAATCACTGTGTCTGCAGCAGTGAGATTGATACCCAGTCCTCCAGCTCGTGTGCTTAACAGGAACACAAAGATGTCATTCCTGTTCTGAAAATCAGCAACCATGTCTCGCCTCTCCGAGATCTTGGATGAGCCATCAAGCCTCATGTAGGTATGCTTCCTATACACCATGTATTCCTCCAGCAGGTCTATCATCCTGGTCATCTGGGAGTAGATAAGGACCCTATGCCCTTGAGACTTGAGCCGAGTCAGCAGGACATCAAGGGCATACAGCTTTCCACTGTCAGTGATGAGGCTCTCCTTGCCTGGAATCCTGATGAAAGACCAGCCATTCTGAGGCTGATGCTCCACAGACCTCCGGCTGGCTCTGGGAAGAACTGTGATTGCCGATTCAGCCAGTCTGCAGCCAGTTCAGGAGCCCCATTCAACAAACACTCCTTGGCTGCCAGACTCCCTCCTTCCTTCAGAACTCGCCGTTCATATTCTGCACTTCAGTCATTGTAGTAAGAATCCAATGGCACTGCGGTAACTCGTGGGCTGGCCACACACAAAAAAGACGGCAGCTCAGTGAGCAGGCAGCGATGCAGCGAGGAGGTAGCTGATCTCTGCTGATGGATGATCTGGTCTGAGTAGCCACTCACTGCTTTACAGTGGCTGCTGAAAACAAGAGACTTTAACAAAGGGCAGCTGCAAAGGTTTGGAAAGGAGAGTGGAAAATTAACCCCAAGAAGGAAATCCTTGTTTCTCAGGTATCTCTGCTGGTTCTCCCCTTCTGGCTCTCCCCAGGAGCGTAGCTGATGGAGCCTGTAGGAGGCTTTCAGAGACAGGAAAAGAGCTAACCATCTGGCCAAAAGTCCCTGAAGCATGAAGTTTGCCATTTCTGCTGGAGATATATCAATAAAGCAAAGGAAAGAGAAACAGCTTTCTTCATTAAGACCTTTTCTGTGAAAGAGAGACTGTTGGATATAGTCTGGTGCAAATGGAGAAAGAACCCTTAACCACCTGTCTCGTGAATGGTTGAAGACCCTGATCTGTCCACGACAGTAGATAAACTTTGAAATGTGGTATGGCTTTAAGGAATTATGAAATGGAGACCAAGTCTCTTGCTGTTCAAATAACTCTGGGTGATTACACACCTTCCTAAACTGCATGACCAGATTCATGAGGCTGCTGGTGGTATTCTGTGCTTGTTGAGTAGAGCCCATAGAAGACTGCAATAAATCCTCAATGGAAATTTTGTTCTTTAGTACCTGATATAAAAGCTTATGTCGGCTGGTCAGTTGGCAATACATTAGAATTTCAATCTTGTCAGATAATTCATTTTCCACATCTTTCTTGATTCTCCTCAGCATAAATGGCTTCAAAATCATGTTGATTCTCATCAATAGTGGATTTGTTTTCTGCATGGCTCTCAATGTCCTTGGAAAACCATTCATTAAATTCCTCATGTGAATCAAATAATGTTGGCATAATGAAATGCAGCAGAGCCCAAATCTCTGCCATGGTGTTCTGAATTGGAGTCCCAGTTAGCAAAAGACGATTTCGACACTGGAACTGTAAGAGGATCTTCCAACGAACACTGGAACTACTCTTGAGCGCCTGAGCCTCATCCAGTACCATGTATTGCCACTTGACCCACTGGAAATACTTTACAACCTGCACCACCAGCTGATAGCTGGTAATAACCACATGGAAGGGGGCATCCTGAGTGTAGAGGGTCTTCTGACTCCAGAACCTTCTGATGACTTTTCTATCATGAGGATTTCCCCAATATGGTAGCACCTTAAATTTAGGAACAAATCTAGTAAACTCCTGGTGCCAATTGTTAAGTGTAGACGCAGGTGAAATTATTAAGAAAGGTCCCCAAATGTTCTCTCTCTCAGCCAGATGGGCCAGGAGGGCAATGATCTGTACTGTTTTACCAAGGCCCATTTCATCAGCAAGAATGCCATTAATACCCTGTTCATAGAGATTGGCCAACCAGTTCATGCCTTTCAGCTAATAACCTTTCAATTTGCCATTAAAAATTGTAGGCTGTGGAATATCCTCACCAGCCCGGATAGATGGATTTGCCAGGCTATAACTCTCCCCAAACCCAGTGCCAGACTTGTTTGCCGCCCGTAGGGCAGCCGCTCGACTTTCTTTTGCATCTTCATCAAATGACCTTGTCCGAGCTTGGTGAATATGATAAGCATTTTCAGCATTCTTCAGGGCTTGGGCTTTAAAATGGTTACTATCATAATCCTCCTGTGTGATGTTAACTACCACTCCTCCACCTATATCGATTTGTCTCTGGGTAGAACTGTCTTCCAGTTTCCTTAGGATTTCTTCCTGAATACCATCATGACCCATGTCTCTTTTGCGACTCATGAAATGGGCATACAGTTCTGTCTGGGTGATTAAGAAGTTGAGTTTTCGCTGTTGCCTCTTGGCCTCCCGCATTTCCTCATCTAACTTCCGCTGCTCCAAAGCTTCCTTCTCTGCTCTCTTGCGGTGCTCCTTCTCCACCTTTTCATATTTCTTCCAGTACAGAAGCATCTCCTTGGTGAGGCGGTGGGCACGAGACAAGGTTTCCTTACAGTTCTTCTGGGCCTGCAAGGCAGCTCGACGTACCTCCTTCATGCACTGGTGAGCAAGCTTTCGGCTATTGGTGAGAAACAGGTTATGAGCTGAAGCCTTCTGCTTATTTGCCTTTGGTAGTTCCTTTTTCACAATGCTGAGCCATACTTTCCTGCGACGAGTATTAAGCTGCTCAATGGATAAGTGCTTTTTCTTGGTGCCAGGAGGAGGTGCATCATGAGAAAACTTGGCAAAGACTTTGGTCTGGTGGTGATGGCGCCGAGGGGATTCTTCAGAGGAAAGTTCTTCATCTCTTCGTCTTTTTTTCTTCACTTTTTTCAACTTAGCTTTAAGTTTCTTTTCCTCCTTGAATTTCTTTTTTTTTGGGTCCACGTAGGTGTCGTTGTGTCTCATAGAAAGGGTCATATGTGGAGAGCAGGCCTGCACTGTAGTACTGATACTGCTGCAACTCCTTGTCTTTACTATACTTATTTTGGTGAACTTTCTTATATTTGTGTAGTCGAAGCATGTTGTGAAGTTCTTCTCTGCTGAGACTGAGTTCTTCTTCCTCATCATCATCTTCACTTTGAGAATCAGCCTAGCTGGATTCATTACTTAGCAGAATGCTCTTTAGCCACTTTCTGCTTTTCTTCAGCTTAGAGAAATTATATAAATTCCCCTTATCACATTTTGATTCTGACTGTAGAACACTATTCAGAGAATATGTGTTTAATATTCCAGAACTGCCTGCTCCAGAAATTTCACCAAGCAATGAATTTGGAGGTTCTTCCTTAACTTGTATTAAGGGATCCCCAGACTGGGGCAATAATGGATTACTGTCATCCAGTCCATCTTCACTGTCATCACTAGAAATATTCCTGTTGAAGATGGCTGACGTTTGTCGCAGGAAATGGTCCAACCGGAGGGCCCTCTCCAAGTACTGAAGATACAGGGGCTTTGCCAGCTCAGTGCAGCCGCCATCATCCCTGGCACCCAACTCTGAGGCCATAGAACAAATCTGTCTTCATGCACAAGGACCTCTGACTTCATGGCTTGGGCCGCGGGGCCCCGCCGCGGTGGCGGCGGAGGGGGGCCAGCCTTTGCTTCTGTTGTATCTTTTAAAAACTCCAGATTAGATGGGAAATAGAGGCTCTGCCTGTTTTACAGAAAACACTGTCTAGTAGGTCCTGGTTCTACTCCATTATAATGGATTTTGTTATTTTTAATAAAGTGATAATTGATAATGAATCAGACTTTTAAAAATATCAGTAGAACTAAATAAAGAATATTTGTCATAGTATTTTTTTGATTTTCTTTAAATTATTGCAAGTCAGCAAAGTAAAAAGAAAAAAGAAAAAGAAAGCATTCTACTGAAGAGTTATAGAGACCTATTTAGAATTTCTGAGTTACTTGAGCTCTATTTGGCAGCAAAAAATGGGTTTGGAATGAGTCAATAATATTTTGCTTTGAAAATAAATAAATAAATTTGGCTTTCTCTTACCTAAAAAGAAAATAATATCCATAAAATGAGAATTCTACCAGATGTCAACATTTTGGGGGCACCCAGCATATACCCCGGCCTTTGCCATATGTTATTTTATTTCATCTTACAGTAACCATATAAATTTTATTATTATTATGCTTGAGACTTAGAGAAAATAAATCACTTGGTAAAGTAAGTGCCAAAATTGAAGTTTGAACCCCACATTGATTTTTTCTGCATGAACAGAAACTTTCAGAAAGAGTCAAAAACACTAAGATTAAACAATAACCTTTGCTAACATGATTAACATCTGTTGAATAACAAGAACAAACAAACACTATAATAAGCAAATGGCAGATTATGGAGTTTATTTCTGACACTCTCTGGTGGTGCATCTAAACATGATAATTCTCATTTAGCAGTTACAATAGTCAATTGTTTACTTTGCAATTCAAGAATATTCAGGAAATAGAATATCAGATGTTTTCATTTTGAAGCTTATAAACACCCTGCTGTTGTCAATCAAAAGCACCTTCACAGTTAATTGCTACAACTTCATCCATCTGTACCTGAATAATGTTTGACACAGGATTGACATTTAGGTATTGAGCTATAAGTTGCTTCTATAATTCCTGCCAAAGACTAAATCTCAGAGTAAACGATGAGATTATCATTCAGCATGCATTTTGTTTAGTGTTTAACATGCCTCAGATGAAATCCACTGAGACAGTTCTCTGATTTTTTTGTTCCACCTTCCCTTTATACTGTCTTTACATGCAACCTAAATGTGGCCTTCAGACTAGATGGACTCTAGAAATAATATTGACCTGAGATAAGATAATTTTATGTAATGCTATGCTATGTTTGGAATTTCTAATATTGTGATATTAGATTTTACAGCTCTATAATGTATTCAGCATGCAAGTGAACTATTTTTGGAATCATTGTGCTGAAATATAACTGATGGCTTTGGTAGAATAATTTAGCATTAAGTGAAACATATTTAAAAAGATGGCTTTAATTTGCTGATGTTTGGGCCTCAAAAGCTCTTAAGAGTGTAGCATAATTTTGTTAATGACTTTCAGTTACCATTTGCTTCAACTTTTAAAAAAATACTTCCAATGCAAATGTTAAAATATACAATTTTAAGAATTAAAGTAGATACTTATCGGCATAGAAATTCCAAATAGGTGAAACAGAATAAAAAATTATGAAACAGATTAAGAACAAATAAGAATCAAGTGAGTTATAATGGTTATATAAACCATTATATAGAACTCTAACAAACCAGTGAGGAAAAAATTAAAAATGCCAAAGGATATCAATAGAAATTCATAAAAGAATAAATATTTAACACAAAATATGGAAAACATTTAATCTCAGTAATAATTGAATATATGCAAGTGAAATCTATCACATAATATTTTAACTTGAATAAGTACAGATTTTAAAATGGATAACATTTATTGATAAAGCTATAGGGAAATGGGCATTTCATGCAGATGAGTGAGAGTTTAGTTTGGTACAAACCTTAATTTTAATTTGAAATAACTGTCAAAATCCTTAAAAGAAATCGAACTTCTGTCATAACATTTCAGTCAACTTAATGCCAACTGTGTACCTGGATGGGTCCAATTCTAGATGAGTAAGACAGACAGAGCTATCAAAGCAGCAGGTTATTAAGTTACTCAAGATTTTTCATGGTCCATGGTTTCTTCCAAGCAGCAATATCTTCAGAAGACATTGGCAAGGAAAACAGATAATGAATTCTATTATATATTACTTATATTACTTAGACTTGTTGGATCACAGCAGCTTAAGCAGCATGGAGACTATGTTGAAGCTTTTTTTTTTTTTTTTTTTTTAGATGGAGTCTAGCTCTGCCTTCCAGGCTGGAGTGCAGTGGCACAATTTCAGCTGACTGCAACCTCCACCTCCAGGTTCAAGCAATTCTCCTGCTTCAGCCTCCTGAGTAGCTGAGATTACATGCACGTGCCACCACATCGGGCTAATTTTTGTATTTTTAGTAGAGGCGGGTTTTCACAATGTTGGTCAGGCTAGTCTTGAACTCCTGACCTCGTGATCCACCCTCCCCAGCCTCCCAAAATGTTGGGATTATGGGCGTGAGCCACCGCGCCTGGCCTGTTGAAGCTTTTATATGTGTTAAATCTTCTTGTCTTCATTTTCTATCTGCATGTTTTGCAGAGAAGCTAACTAGACTAAATGTGAACCTACCTTTATTGAATTATATTTTACATGGTTTTATTATTCTAAATGCTATTACTAGAAGGCTGGAGTCATATTGTCCGGGTAATCCAGAGTGGAGTTTGATTTGCCTTAATTAAACAGAGAAGTTTTTTTCAATCAGGTGAGATTTTTACTGTTTTCTTGACCTTCCCTCATATTAAACAATAAATTTGCTTTAGAAAAGCTTTAGGTTTGCAGAAAAAAAATGAAGATAATATAGAAAGTTTCCATGTACTTTACATTCAGTATCCCTGGTTATTAAAAATCTTATATTTATATGGTATAATATATTTGTTAAAAATAACAAACCAATATTGATACTCAAGTCCAAATTTAATTCAGATTTATTTAGTTTTTACCTATGTCCTTTCTCTGTTTTAAGATTCCATACAGGACACAACATTTTCTTTAGTTGTCATTTCTTCTTAGACTCTGCTTATCTAGAAATGGTTCTCAGACTTTTATTTTTTTGATGACCTTGACAGTTTTGGGGAGTACTGGTTAGGTGTTCTGTGCAATGTCCATCAGTAGACTTTACCTAATGTTTTCTTCATTATTATACTCCCATTCCACAGGTAGGAGCCTGGCTCCCACCATTCACAATCCATTTACTTAATTGTCCAATTCTAAAATAGTAGTTTCAGAATTGTTAACCCTTATTCCCATAGGAGTCCCACTTTTTTAACTAAAATACATATGTATAGCTTGTTTTGCCTTAATTCTTATCAACTCAATTGATTTCTCAAATTACCTAGGAACCTACTTACTCAGCTCCTTTCACCCTTATTTTTTTCAATGAGACTCTCATATACTTATAATATAGTTCGATTCTTTGTCACAGTCTGAATTCCATACTATAATCTCCCAATTTTGTAATTTTTTTAAAGTACAAACATTAAAAGTCACAATTTGTGTGGTAAAGTTCTATGTGTTTCATAAATACATTTCATAATTGCACAGTGTCATTTATGTGCCATTTTAGACTCATACTTTATAGGTTTCCTTCCATAAAAATTTCCTGGTGTTTACCTATTCAATCCCCATGCCCCAAATTTTGACAACTCATGGTCTGTTATCCATCTCTGTGGTTTTATCTTTTCCAGAATATCTCATAAATGGTCATATATTGTAACCTTCTCAGAGTAATTTCCTTCACCTGATATACGTTCATCAATCATTCATGTCTTTGCATGGTGTGTGATCGCTAATTCTTTTCTGTTGCTGATTAAGTATTCCATTGGATGGATGTACCACATTTCGTTTGTCTATTGAAGAATATCATACATGTTTCTGGTAATTACAAACAGCTATGATTTCTCCCTTCAGAAATGAAAGGGAAATAAAGATATTCTTAGATGAAGAAAAGCTAAAATAATTTGCCACTAGCAAACCAATCTTTAAATATTTACTACATAAAGTTCTTGAGACATAAAGAAAACTATAGCAGATAGAAAAATTGGAAAGTAAGAAAGAAGAACAATGAAAAGTGAAAATACAGGTACCTACAACTCTCTTCATGGGTTTTAGAAATTGTATTTGGTAACTGAATCACAAATTACTATGCCATTTGATATCAAGACAATGATATTTAATATTAATAGTAGGGAAGGTAAGGGGATATTAATTGAACTGTTTCCAAAATGTACTCAAAGTGGCAAAATGTTGATATCTGGAGGGTATAAGATTATACACATATAACCTTATATTCCAGAGCAAACACTATAAAAACATACAAAATAATACACTTAAAATGACTATCTATAATATAAAACTCTAAAAAGTGTTCAAGTACCCCACAGGAAGACAAAAAATAAGAGAAACAGAGGAATGAATACCAGAGGAAATAATCAGAAAACAAATCACAAGATGGCATAATAAGCTTTAATCAGTCAATACTCTTAAATGTAAGTGGCTTAAAATATGACTCTCAAGAGACTGGCAGAGCAGATTTTTTTTTTTTTTAAGGAATGACCTAACTATTCAACTACGTGATTTTAACAAGAAGCTCTATTTTCCCTTTCAAATTATCAAGATAAGTAAGTTGACAGTAGAAAGATGGGGAAATATATTATTCAATGTTAATGAAAAAAGTAGAAGTAGCTACATTAACATCTGATAAAGGAGACTTCAGAGCAAAGAAAATTGTGAAACAAAAAAAGAATGTGTAATGATTAAAAGATCAAAGATCAGTCTACCAGGCAGATGTAATGACCATAAATGTGTACACCTCACATATTAGAGCCTCAAAATATATGCAGCAAAATTGTTATAGCTGAAAGGAATGATAGCAAATCACTCCTGATAACTGGAAACTTGAAACATCTTATTTTCAGCAACCAATCAAACTACTGGGCAAAAAAAAAAAAGTCAGCAAAGATATAGAATAACTGAATCAGTCAATAGAATACATGTGACATTTATAGAACATTCCAACTAACAACAATCAAATGCACATTCTGTGATGCATCCATGGAATATTCTCCAAGACAGACAATATTCTGAGCTATAAAACTTTAATACATTTAAAATTTGAAACCTTTTGTTAAACAAATGGTGTTGGGAAAACTGGCTAGCCATGTGCAGAAAGCAGAAACTGGACCCCTTCCTGACACCTTACACTAAAATTAACTCCAGATGGATTAAAGACTTAAACATAAGACCTGGCACGATAAAAACCCTAGAAGGAAATCTAGGCAAAACTCTCCAGGACATAGGAGTAGGCAAGGACTTCATGAACAAAACACCAAAAGCATTGGCAACAAAAGCCAAAATAGACAAATGGGACCTCATCAAACTCCACAGCTTCTGCACGGCAAAAGAAATAGTCACTAGAGTGAATCGGCAACCAACAGAATGGGAAAAAATTTTTGCAGTTTACCCATCTGACAAAAAGGGCTGATATCCAGAATTTACAAAGAACTCAAACAGATTTACAGGAAAAAAACAAACAAGCCCATTCAAAAGTGGGCAAAGGATATGAACAGACACTTTACAAAAGAAGACATATATGAGGCCAACAGTCATATGAAAAAATGCTCATCGTCACTGGTCATCAGAGAGATGCAAATCAAAACCACATTGAGATACCATCTCACGCCAGTTAGAATGGCGATCATTAAAAAGTCTGGAGACAACAGATGCTGGAGAGGATGTGGAGAAATAGGAACACTTTTACACTGTTGGTGGGAGTGTAAATTAGTCCAACCATTGTGGAAGACAGTGTGGCGATTCCTCAAGGCCTTAGAAATAGAAATTCCATTTGACCCAGCAATCCCATTACTGGGTATATACCCAAAGGACTATAAATCATTCTACTATAAGGACACATGCACATGAATGTTTATTGCAGCACTGTTTACAATAGCAAAGACCTGGAATCAACCAAAATGCCCATTGATGATAGACTGGATTGGGAAAATGTGGCACATATACACCATGGAATATTATGCAGCAATCAGAAATGATGAGTTCGTGTCATTTGTAGGGACATGGCTGAATCTGGAGAACATCATTCTCAGCAAACTGACACAAGAACAGAAAATGAAACACCGCATATTCTCACTCATAGGCGGGTGATGAAAAATGAGAACACATGGACACAGAGAGGGGAGTACTAAACACTGGGGTCTATGGGGGGAAAAGGGGAGGGCCAGTGGGAGGGGGAGATAGGGAGGGATAGCCTGGGGAGAAACGCCAAATGTGGGTGAAGGGGTGAAAGCAAACAGAACACACTGCCATGTGTGTACCTATGCAACTGTATTGCATGCTCTGCACATGTACCCCAAAACCTAAAATGCAATAAAAAAATAAGAAAAAAAAATTTGAAACCGTACAGGTGTACTCTTGGAAAACATAGAACCAAATTGGAAATCAAATAATAGGACAAAACCTAAATATGTAAGATATTAAATTACATGATTCTAAATAATTGAAGGATTTTAAAAGAAAATTAACTATGTGTAGAACTAAAAGGAAAGCAAGTTGCTATATATCAAAATATATGAGATGAAGCTAGTGCTGGGGGCATATTTATCACACTAAATATTTACAGTAGAAAAGATTTTCAAAATCTTAAATCATTATCCTAAATTTGTCAAGAAACTGAAAAAGAAAAAAAAAGAAACCCAAAATTACCTAAAGAAAGAAATAAGACTAATACAAAAATCCATGAGATTCAAAACAGCAAGGGTAAATATAAGTGAAAAAATATGATTCTTAAAACAACTGATAAGAATCTAGCAAGACTGACATAAATAAAAGGAAGGTACAAATTACCAATATCAACAATTAAACAAGATATATCATGAAAGATAGTATAGGTATTAAAAATAATAAATACTATGAACAACTTTATACTCTAAATTCAACAAATTATAAGAAACTGATCAATTCTGTGAGAAGCAAAAACTCCAAACACCAACCAAGATGAAATAAACAATTGAAAGTGTCTTATAATCATAGAAGAAATGTAATTTATAAATTAAAAACTTCCTGTATAAAAATATTCAGTCCCAACTGGTTTCACTGAAGAAGTCTATCAAGCATCAAGAAAGATGTCACATCGATTTTATACTATCTTTTCAGAAAATAGAGTTCAATACTACCTTGATACCAAAACCAAAGATAACACAAAATAAGAAAATTATAGATCAATAGCTCACATGAACAAAGGAAGTAAAACCCTCAACAAAATATTAGTAAATAGAACCCAACAACATACAAAGATAATTATGTGCCAGGATCAATGGAATTATTCCATTTATAAAAGCCCAGTGCAACATCAGAAAATAAATCAATGTAATTTCATCTCATCAATAAAGAATAATTGTATGATCATATATAGTAATGCAGAGAAAAGCATTTGACAATATCTGGCACTCATGCATAATGAAAACACTTAGCAAACTTAGAACAGAGGACAACTTCCTGAATATTTATAAAGAGTATCTATAAAAAACTGTACAACTATCACCATACTTAATAGTGAGTTATTAGACACTTTCCCCTAATATAGGGAACAAGGTAAAGGATAGATACTCTCACCATACTTAATTAACATAGTGCTGGAAGATCTAGTCATTGCAATAGGAAAGAAAAAAAATTAAATGGTAAGTTGAAAAGGAAGAAATAAAATGACCCTTATTGCAGCTGGTATGGTTGACTAAGAAATTCCAGGGAGTCTGGAAAAGTACTCCTAGAACTAAAATAAGTTCAGAAATGTTGTAGAAAAAATATAAACAAATAAACATTAGTTACATTTCTATACTGATGAGGAACATGAAGAAACCCAAAAACACAATACTACTTACTTTTTAATTTCTCCAAGAAAATATGTTTTTAACATATTCATTGATAAAAACATATTTAAATAATTTGTATATTGAGAATCAATAATTGCTTTTGAAAAATCAAAGACCTAAATAAGGGAAAAGATATATGTTCATGAGCTGGGAGACTCAACATAATAAAAAATGTAAATTCCCTCCAAATTGATTCATAGATTTTATGCATTTCCTATCAAAATCTTAGCAAGAATCAATATTTTAAAAATAGACACACACATTCTAAGATTTATATTGATTAGCATGGGACCTAGAATACCTTATAAATTCTGTACACAAAAAACAACATAGGAGGAATTACTCTATGCAATATTACAGATTACTATGTAAGTATAGTAATCAAGACAGTGCAATGGGATATTGGTGGAGGGACAGACATTTCAATGAATCGAACAAAATAGAGTGTTCAGAAATGGACCCACACAAATATCCTCAATTGCTTTTTTTTTCTAAAAAGATGCAAAAGCAATTCAATAGAGAATATATAACCTTTTCAACAAATGGTACTGGAATAATTGGGCTTCCATAGTCCAAAAAAATGAAACTTGTCATAAACCTCATACATAAATAAAATTTAACTCAAATTGTATTAAAGACATAAAAAGCATAAAGTTTTTAGAATAACAACATGGAAAAATATTTGGGCTAGGACTAGGGCAAATAGTCTGACTTGAAACCAAACACATTGTCTATAAAAGTAAATATTGGGCTGGGCGCGGTGGCTCACGCCTGAAATCCCAGCGCTTTGGGAGGCCAAGGCAGGTGGATCACGAGGTCAAGAGATCGAGACCATCCTGGTCAACAAGGTGAAACCCCGTCTCTACTAAAAAAAAATACAAAAAAAATTTAGCTGGGCATGGTGGTGCGTGCCTGTAGTCCCAGCTACTTGGGAGGCTGAGGCAGGAGAATTGCTTGAACCCAGGAGGCCGAGGTTGCAGTGAGCCGAGATCTTGCCATTGCACTCCAGTCTGGGGTAACAACAGCGAAACTCCGTCTCAAAAAAATAAATAAATAAATAAATAAAAGTAAACATTGACGAATCAGAACCATCAAAAGTGAAAAATCGGTTTTGTGAAAGCCAATGTGAAAAAGATGAAAAGACAAATCATAGATTTAGAGAAAATATTTATAAACCACTCTTTTGACCAAAAACTAGCATCTAGAATATATAAAGAAGATTCAAAACTCAACATTAACAAAGCAACCTATAAAAATGAACAAAAGACATGAACATTTAAACCAAGAAAATATACTAATGGTACATACACACATGATGAGAAGTTCACCATCATTAGCCATCAGGAAAATGCAAATTAAAACCAAAGTGAGACATCACTACACACGTTTTAGAATGGTTAAAATAAAACATAGTAATGACATGAAATTATGGCAAGGATGCAGAGAATGTGAATCATCCTTGGATTGCTACTGAGAATGTAAAATGGTACAGCATTTTGCATTTTGTATGGAAACCGCTTGGTACTTTCTTATAAAACCAGACAAGTAATTATCATTCAATCTAGCATTTGCAATCCTGGGTATTCATCCCAGAGAAATGAAACTGATGTTCACATAAAAACCTGTATAGGATGCTCACAGCAGTTGGAAAAAGTCCAGATGTTCTTTTAAAAAACAAACAAATAGATGAATGGTTTAAAAACTGATGTGTATATATACACACACACATACATGTATCTCCTATATATTACATTATATTATATATTACATTATGCTACTATGTATTGCATTATATCTATATAGTAATGTTACTCAGCAACAAAAAAAGATGAAGTAATGATATAGGCAACAATTCGAATGAAGTCCCCAGGAATTATGCTGAATGAAAAAAAAAAACCCGCAATTTTACATAGTATGTGGTTCCATTTATATACATTTTTTTTTGCTGTTGTTGTTTTGAGACAGAGTCTTGCTCTGTCACTCAGGCTGGAGTGCAGTGGCACGATCTTGGCTCACTGCAACCTTTGCCTCCCGGGTTCAAGTGATTCTCCTGCCTCAGCCTTCTAAGTAGGTTGGACTACAGGCCTGCACCACCACTCCCAGCTTAATTTTATATTTTTAGTAGAGATGGGGTTTCACCATGTTGAAGTGAAGAAACCTGAGAAATAACAAAGAAATCACTAAATCTAAAAATCACCAATATTGGAACAAAATAACATATGCCTCCTTATAAGATATATGTAGAAAATACATATCACTTCTATTTTATTCCCAATCACAACATATAATCTAAATTTAATCACCAGGAAACAGGCAAATTCAGATAAAGGGACATTCTATAAACTAATCATTTTCTAACTCTCAAAAATGTCACTGACAAACAAGGAAATGTTCAGAACCCATTCTAGAATAAAGAATGCTAAAGGACCATAAGAATGAAATAATGAGGTGGTCCAGGTTTTGATCCTAGCTCAAGAAAAGATCATTATAACAGAAATTATTGGAATAATTGATGAAATTAAACACTGATGATAGCTCAGAAAATAATTTTGAACCACTGATAATTTTTTAGTTTTCAAAATTTCACCTTTAAGAAATAGACACTGAAGTATTTAGGGATAAAGAGATATTGTTTTTCTAATTCATTCACAGATAGTTCAGCAAAGTAAAATAATTTGTGTGTGTGTGCATGCACATGCAGGACCTTGTATATAGGACAAGAAAGTGAGGAAAAGGAAAGAGAGAGAAAGAAAGAAATGAAAGGATTAAAATTTGAACAATAGTGAATACAGGTAAAGGGCATATGGGAATTCTTGTACTAGTCTTACAACTTCTCAGTACATCAGAAATTATATCAAAACAACTAGTTATGAAAAACATGCAGTATATTAGACAATTAAGTATCAGAAAAAGTCCTATAGGCATGGACATGTTCTCAAATATATATTAAAAATGGAAGTTATATGATATGACATAACTCACACACAAAATTTGAATACAGACATGTTTTAACAATGATTGTAGGAGGAGAGAGATCCAAGATGGCCAATTACTAGCAGCTCAGGATTGTAGCTCCCAGTGGAAGCGCAGAGAATGAGAGGATGCCACACTTTCAGATGAATTTTTGTTGTTCACGGACCAGGAGATTCCCAGCGGAGGAGCCCCATGGTTGCCAGCGTGACTCTTGAGGTCAGCTTGGCGGTTCTCGGTGGAGAGTAAACAGGACTGGGTCCCCTTCTGGTTGATGTTTGAAGCTCCAAGAAGGCAGAGTCACCCATTCAGATGATTGAGAAAGGGACTCGAGGGAAGCCAGATTAGAGATTCCTGGGAAGAAAAGCACCATGAATCGCAATGCCGCTGTTTTAGCCAGTGCAGTGGGTTGCTCAGATTCCAGTGCTGGGAATCAACAAGTTGGAAGTCCACTCAGAGACCTAATTTGAAAGTAATTACAAAGACGACAGGTGGATACATTTACAATGATGGGAAGAAACCAGCGTAAAAATGCTGAGAATACCCAAAATCAGAATGCCTCTCCCTCTACAGGGAATCACAGTTCCTCATCAACAGGGATACAAGGCCTGAGGGAGAAGGAGTGTGTTCCATTAACAGAATTAGGCTTCACAAGGTGGATAATAAGAAACTTCTGTGAGTTAAAAGAACATGTTCTAGCCCAACATAAAGAAACTAAGAACCTTGAAAAAAGGTTTGATGAAATCCTAACGAGAATAGACAATTTAGAGAGGAATATAAGTGAATTAATGGAACTGAAGAATACAATACGAGAACTCTGTGAAGTATGCACAGGTTTTAACAGTCGAATTGATCAAGCAGAAGAAAAGACATAAGAGGTCAAAAACCAACTTAATGAAATGAAACGAGAAGAGAAGATTAGAGAATAAAGAGTAAAAAGGAATGAGAAAAGTCTCTAAGAAATATGGGACTATGTGAAAAGACCTAATTTACATTTGATAGGTATACCTGAATGTCATGAAGACAATCAATCCAAGTTGGAAAATATTCTTCAGGATATTATTCAGGAAAACTTTCCTAACCGAGTAAGGCAGGACAATTCTCAACTCCAGGTAATACAGAGAACACCACAAAGACATTCCTCAAGTAGAGCAACCCCAAGACACATAATCATTAGATTTACCAGGGTTGAAATAAAGGAGAAAATCCTAAGGGCAGCTAGAGAGAAAGGTCAGGTTACCCATAACGGGAAGCCTATCAGACTTACAGCAGATCTCTCAGCAGAAACCCTAAAAACTAGAAGAGAGTGGGGGTCAATATTCAATATCCTCAAAGAAAAGAATTTTCAATGCAGAATCTCATATCCAGCCAAACTAAGCTTCATAAATGAAGGAAAAATAAAATTTTTCATGAACAAGCAAGCACTCAGAGATTTCATTGCCACCAGGCCTGCTTTACAAGACTTCTGAAAGAAGCATTGCACACAGAAAGGAACAACCAGAATCAGTCATCCCCGAAACTTACCAATAGGTAAAGAGTATCTTCACAGTGAAGAATCTATATCAACTAATGGGCAAAATAGCCAGATAGTATTAAATGACAATATTAAACTCACAAATTTCAATATTAATCCTAAATTTAAATGGATTCAATGCCCCAATCAAAGACACAGACAGGCAAATTGAATAAAAAGTCAAAACCCATCAGTACGCTGTATCTAGATCCATCTCATAAGCAAGGATGCACAAAGATTCAAAATAAAGGATTGGAGGAAGATTCACCAAACAAATGGAGATTAAAATAAATTAAAAAATTAAAATAAAATAAAATAAAAAATAAAAATAAAAACACAGGAGTTGTAACTTTCGTCTCTGATGAAACAGACTTTAATAGTAACAAAGACTAAAAGAAACAAAGAAGGACATTACATAATGGTAAAAGGATCAATGCAACAACAGGAGTCAATGATCATAAATATATATGCACCCAATATAGGAACACCCATATACATAAGACAAGTTTTTAATGACTTATAAAGAGACTTGGACTCCTGAACAATAATACCAGGAGACTTTGACACCACATTGTTAATATTCGATGATTAACGATTTAGAAAATTAACAGGGACATCCATGATTAGAACTCAGACCTGGAACAAGTAAATACAGTGAATATTTATAGAATTCTTCACCCCAGGTCCACAGAACATACATTTTTCTCATTATCACATTACACCTATTTTGAAGTAAAGCACTCCTCAGCAAATGCAAAAAACTGACATAATAACAGTCTCTCAGACCATAGTGCAATCAAGTTAGAACTCAGAATTCAGAAACTAACTCAGAACTGCACAGCTTTGTGGAAACTGAACAACTAGTTCTTGAATGTTGACTGGATAAACAATGAAATGAAGGCAGAAATAAAGAAGTTCTTCGAAACCAATGAGAACAAAGACACAACATACCAGAATCTCTGGGACACATTTAAAGCAGTCTCCAGAGAAAAATATATAGCAATAAGTGCCCATATGAGAAGAGTGGAGAGATCCAAAATTGACACTCTATCATCAAAATTGAAATAGCTAGAGGAGCAAGATCAAAAAAACTCAAAACCTAGCAGAAGACAAGAAATAATTAAGATCAGAGTAGAACTGAAGGAGATAGAGACACGAAAAACCCTTCAAAAAATCAATAAATCCAAGAGCTGGTTTTTTGAAAAGGTCAACAAAATAGAGACCACTAGCCAGACTGATAAAAAAGAAAAGAGAGAACAACTAAATAGATACAATAAAAGATGATAAAGGGAAAATCACCACAGATTCCACAGAAATTCAAACCATCATCAGAGAATATTACAAACAACTCTATGCACATAAACTAGTAAACCTGGAAGAAATGGATAAATTCCTGGACACCTGTGTCCTCCCAAGCCTAAACCAGGAAGAAGTCCAAACTATGAATAGACCAATAACAAGGTCTGAAGTCGAGGTAGCAATTAAGAGCCTACCACACAAAAAAAGCCCAGGTCAGGATGGGTTCACAGCCAAATTCTACCAGACACAGAAAGAGGAGCTGGTACCATTCCTTCTGAAACTATTCCAAATAAAACAAAAAGAGGGAATCCTTCCCAAATCATTTTATGAGACCAACATCATCCTGATACCAAAACCCAGCAGAGACCCAACAAGAAAACAAAACTTCAGGCCAATATCCATAATGAACATAGATGCAAAAATCTTCAATAAAATACTGGTAAGCGGATTGCAACAGCACATCAAAAAACTTATCCATCATGATCAAGTAGGATTCATCCCGGGGATGCAAGGCTGGTTCAACATACGCAAGTCTATAAATGTAATTCACCACATAAACAGAACCAAAGACAAAAACCACATGATTATCTCAATTGACACATAGAAGGCATGTGACAAAATTCAACAGCCCTTTATGCTAAAAGCCCTCAATAAACTCGGTATTGACAGAATGTATCTCAAAGTAATAAAAGCTATTTACGACAAACCAACAGCCAATATCATACTGAATGGGCAAAAACTGGAAGCATTCCCTTTGAAATCCGGCACTAGACAAGGATGCCCTGTTTCATCACTCCTATTCAATATAGTACTGGAAGTTCTAGCCAGAGCAATCAGGCAAGAAAAAGAAATAAAGGGTATTCAAATAGAAAAGGTGGAAGCCAAATTGTCTCTATTTACAGATGACATGATAGTATACCTAGAAGACCCCATCGCCTCAGCCCAAAAACTCCTGAAACTGATAAGCAACTTCAGCAGTCTCAGGATATAAAATCAATGTGCAAAAAATCACAAGCATTCCTCTACACCAGTAACAGACTTAAAGAGAGCCAAATCAAGAATGAACTGCCATTCACAATTGCTACAAAAACAATAAAATACCTAGGAATACAACTCACAAGGAACGTAAGGGACCTCTTCAAGGAAAACTACAAACCACTGCTCAACGAAATAAGAGAGGACACAAACAGATGGAGAAACATTCCATGTTCATGGTTAGGAAGAATCAATGTCGTGAAAATGGCTATACTGCCCAAAGTAATTTACAGAATCAACGCTATCCCCATCAAGCTACCATTGACTTTCTTCACAGAACTGGAAAAAACCACCATGAACTTCATATGGAACCAAAAGAGAGCCCGCATAGCCAAGTCAATTCTAAGCAAAAAGAACACAGCGGGAGGCATCACACTACCGGACTTCAAACTGTACTATAAGGCTACAGTAATCAAAACAGCATGGTACTGGTACCAAAACTGAGATATAGACCAATGGAACAGAACAGAGGCATTGGAGGCAACACAACATATCTACAACCATACAATCTTTGATAAACCTGACAAAAACAAGCAATGGGGAAAGGATTCCCTTTTTAATAAATGGCATTGGGAAAACTGGCTAGCCATGTGCAGAAAGCAGAAACTGGGCCCATTTCTGATACCTTACACTAAAATTAACTCCAGATGGATTAAAGACTTAAACATAAGACCTGGCACGATAAAAACACTAGAAGAAAATCTAGGCAAAACCATTCAGGACATAGGTGTAGGCAAGGACTTCATGACCAAAACAACGAAAGCACTGGCAACAAAAGCTAAAATAGACAAATGGGACCTCATCAAACTCCACAGCTTCTACACGGCAAAAGAAACAGTCACTAGAGTGAATTGGCAACTAACAGAATGGGAAAAAATTTTTGCAGTTTACCCATCTGACAAAGGGCTGATATCCAGAATTTACAAAGAACTCAAACAGATTTACAGAAAAAATACAAACAAGCCCATTCAAAAATGGGCAAAGGATATGAACAGACACTTTACAAAAGAAGACATACATGAGGCCAACAAACATATGAAAAAATGCTCATCATCACTGGTCATTAGAGAGATGCAAATCAAAACCACATTGAGATACCATCTCACGCCAGTTAGAATGGCGATCATTAAAAAATCTGGAGACAACAGATGCTGGAGAGGATGTGGAGAAATAGGAACACTTTTACACTGTTGGTGGGAGTGTAAATTAGTTCAACCATTGTGGAAGACAGTGTGGCGATTCCTCAAGGCCTTAGAAATAGAAATTCCATTTGACCCAGCAATCCCATTACTGGGTATATATCCAAAGGACTATAAATTATTCTACTATAAGGACACATGCACACGAATGTTCATTATAGCACTGTTTACAATAGCAAAGACCTGGAACCAACCCAAATGCCCATCAATGATAGACTGGACTGGGAAAATATGGCACATATACACCATGGAATATTATGCAGCAATCAAAAATGATGAGTTCATGTCCTTTGTAGGGACAAGGATGAATCTGGAGAACATCATTCTCAGCAAACTGACACAAGAACAGAAAATGAGGTACCACATATTCTCACTCATAGGCGGGTAATGAAAAATGAGAACACATGGACACAGGGAAGGGAGTACTACACCCTGGGGTCTATTGGGGGGAACAGGGGAGGGACAGCAGAGGTGGGGAGCTGGGGAGGGATAGCCTGGTGAGAAATGCCAACTGTGGGTGAAGGGGAGGAAGGCAGCAAAACACACCGCCATGTGTGTACCTATGTAACTATCTTGCATGTTCTGCACATATACCCCGAAACCTAAAATGCAGTAAAGAAAAAGAAGTAAATCACTCTTCAGTATTTGCATAGCATTTCACAGACTTAAATGAAACATTCGTTGTCTGTTTGTCTGTTATTTTCTTCCCTTATTCCTTCCTGTCTCTGCTGTTAAGCACAATTATCAACATAAAAGAGGTTTTTAATACCTATTTTTAGATTGCATTCCAGCCTGGGCAATAGAGCAAGACTCCTGTTCTCTCTCCCCCTTTTTCTTTCTCTTTCTTTCTTTCATAAAATAAAATAAAATAAAATAAAAATAAAAATACAAAAATAAACAATGATTGTAGGCAACAATACAAACTTTTGTTGTTTCTTTTTCTTTTGCTTGTCTCTGATCTCTCTGTTTGAAACATATTTTGTTTTTGCAATAAAAGTAT
Source organism: Callithrix jacchus (assembly GCF_049354715.1). NCBI lineage: Eukaryota > Metazoa > Chordata > Mammalia > Primates > Cebidae > Callithrix > Callithrix jacchus. Next base: position 109,731,812 of record NC_133505.1, on the reverse strand, counting down.
CTTTAAAATTATGTAAAAGCAAAATACTCTCAGTATACATATTCTAGGAATAAGCTGTTTTTTAATGTCCTCTTTTAAGGTGTAATTTTAAGTTTTGGGAAATCAAACTTTAGAGTGGAGACTCTAATCCATTACTTAGGAGTGGTAACCAAGAATGAATTTATTCTATCCCTGTTACTTAGTTTTCTCTTCTAATAGTATTAATATTGATTCACTAGAGTTATGTTGGTGTGGCACTAAAAATTGAAAAAGGAAAATTTAACAAAATTTAAAATTTTGTTAACTGTAACACAAATGTTTGCAAAAAATAAACAGCACAAAACCAGTGTTACAAAACACACACATACACACACAAACAGATGCACAAACCAAAATTAAATTTAAGGCATTTATTCTTGATATATAAAATGAAATAATTAAAGGGATTCTTCAAATTCTAAACTCTCAAACTAACACACAAAACATTCAAGATTAATGTATATAAAATACATTTTGGCTTGTTCATAAAGCACTAGCATATTATACTTACTTTTCTGGGTTTTGTCAGGTATACAAGTTATCCAGTGTCAAATGCAATCTGAGCAACAAATGGGAATTGAATAACCTTTTTTAATGGGTAAATGGAATTATAATTCACACACTATTCTTTATGAATATGTTAACAAAATTTTAACAACTGACAAATCCCTTTTTTAATGACACGTTTTAAGCCAGCTGGGTATAAGAGCATATTACAAAGAGATGTCATCCTCTTACCAAAAGGTCACAGTTCATCCCCAGTGTACCACTTGCCCATAAAAATGCATTAAATGTAGTAAGTTATAGAGCTTTCAAGGCACTCAGCAAAGAATTTACATGTGAAAATGTAAGAATTGGCAGTGACTCAATAGCGGAAGAATTCTATAAAGATATTGAATGACTGAAAGTGTAAGTTTCTCTCTGGAGCACCTTTCTCAAGCACGGTTTTATACAATCAGCATAATACGACTTCATAACTGGTTTATATGAAATATTTATACTCTGCAGCTTTTCACATTAAATTATTCTTGTTTCCACTAGGTAGTTCTTAAACTGCAAATTCCCACTGTAACAATTGATATAGGATCATGTGTTTTCTTTCTTTTTGCTGTTGCTGAGGAGAGCAAAACAGAATTACAATCTTCTCTGAATATGCAACCTTTGTGAAAGTACCCTGTTTTTATTTCTTTGACTTTCTGAACCAATTAGGCTATGACCTTGCATTTGTTTATGTTTTAATTTGTTAAATTATATAAATAAGAGAGCTATGTCTATTTGAGAGTCTGCAACACACACACACACCAATCCTCTCTAAGCAGAGTAATTGTAGTATTAATCCTATCACTGTATTCTTCATACACAGTTATGTAAAACTTAATGACTAGTGAAATAAAGAGTTCAAAAGTATCATTTATTTTTAAGCCAGACAATAGAGGAGACAGAAAAATTGAAACATGAGTCAAAGTTAATAAAATAGTCTAAGAAAGAAACCTATTTAACAAATTGGCCATGTAGTAAAATACAGAATATAGGAAGAATAGTTGGAATTTAATGTGTTCTCTAAGCAGCTTGAGATACTAAACTCATTTTTACCTTCTCATAGAAAAAGAAAGAGAATAAATCTAGGTTGTAAGAGGAGCAGTGAAAATTATCATTATCATCAACTATTTATTGAGCACTGTCTATGTGCATAGATTCACAATTACAGTAATTGATCAAAAGCAGGTAAGGTAATGCTGACCTTGAAAAATCTCAACATGGTGCAAAAAGTAAAGCAACTACAAGTAATTATTTATGTTCAAAGCCACAGGTCAAATAAGGACTTTTTTGGAGGGAAAGGAGAAATAATGGGGACAAATTATTTTACTTAAATGGATAATACATGATTAGCATGCTTTTAAAGTATGAGTTCATGTTTTGAATACAGTTTCATGCTGCATGCCAATTTAAGATTCTGTTTCATTGTCTTATAAATTTACCAACACTTGCTTAGTAATGACTATTTTTCTCTATTCCATCTATTACTGTAGCTTACCCTCTATTTCTATGCTTCATTATTCAAAATATTCTTTCACAAATGCCTGTCTTTTCCCCAACCTGCTTTCTAATATGTGAAGCTATTTTATCAGATAAGAAAACTTCACTTTTCCAGTTATAATAACAATCTCTTAGTAATGGAAGGTGACTTCCAATTCCTTCCACACATAGAAATTTATTCTAAAACCTGATAATACTGTTTAGACTGTAACTACTCCTAATGAATATGAACCCTTTAGTGGTGATGCCTTAGTACTGTAATTCTCAATGGGTGATGAAAATGTGATTACCAAACTCGATATTTCTTAATTAACCATAATCAAACATTTTAGGATAGGATTATAATGAAGACTCTTATGGAGTCAGGCTGCACAATCCCAGGAGCTATACTTGATTTTTGTAACCCAGACTATAAATGTAATTTTGTAGTTTTCCTGTTCCCTTTGATATTTCCAGTTTTTATATGTTTTTGAATGTCAATATAGTATGATAGAAATAAGGATCATTGGTATACTAGCTCACATGTATATTTCTTGAGAATTGAAAAAAATTTATCTCACATGTATAAAGATGAGAAATGTTTGTTTATGTACATAAGTCATATCAGAAATACTCATGGGAGGTGAAGAAATTCGTTTCGTTCAAGCCAAGTCATTGTATTTGATCATACAGAAAAAGCATTGTTCACATGTTTTTACAATGCACTATTCTATCTGTAATATTGCTTGAAGTATATAAGCAGTTCTTAAATTTTATGTTTTTATTGCACTGTTTTTTTAAGCTACTAAAGTGTCATAACCCATAGATATCCTAAGGCCCTTCTACTGTGAATACCTTAGTTGTGAAAGATTGTTCTCCATACTGATGCTCTTGCATGATGGAGAAAAAAAGTACTCCAGAGGCAAACCTTCATTTTACAGAAGAACACATTTAGGTTCTGAAAAATAAAATAAACTGCCTAATCTCACACAGATAATAAATGAGTGCTCTCTCCAGGACGAGAACTCAAATGTATTGGCTTGCAGTCCACTCTTGATTTCATTATTCAAGTATATTCAAGATATTACTACTAGTCAATGTTTGAAATGAATTTCTAAACTCAGTCTTCCTTGGTTTTACACTTTCTAAGTTTTCAGAGATGCTCAACATGTGTTGTTTAGAATGATCTGGGGAAAGCATGGATTTGTGTGCCTGGCTCTCTCTAGATTGATTCAGCCTACAGAGTCTTTTATTTTTTATTATTATTTTTTTAATTTTTAATTTTTTATTGTGTTTTAGGTTTTGGGGTACATGTACAGAACATGTAAGATAGTTGCAGAGGTACACACATGGCAACGTCTTTTATTTTTGGGACTTAGACTTTTATTACAAATTAAATGGTAATGCACTGGAGGTAATACTAATTAATGAATTCAGCATTAGCTGTTGAGAGTATCACTCTGCTTGCTGTGATGAGGAAGAAGAGGTCTCTACCACATTGGACTTCAGTGATTTATATCTGGAAATTTATATAAATTTATATATGGAAGGGAAAGTATCTAATTATCTAGGTCCCAGAAAGTTCTAAGATGCCTAAGTGAAGTCATTGAAAACTATTCATCTAGAGAACTGAGGCTGTGTGAGAATGAGGTTGAAAAAGAGGACTGGAAGCCGGGGCTGTTGGCACATTATTCCTACTTCTGGGGAAAACTTTGTGAACTTTCAGATGAGGTAATTATCTGCTTTGACTATCTAACAATATTTTTCTGACTCTTTGTAATTATCTGATGACTGGCCAGATTATGTTTTTTTTTTTTTAAATGTACATTATAGGCTAGGCATGGTGGCTCATGCCTGTAATCCCAGCACTTTGGAAGGCCAAGGCTGCCAGATGACCTGAGTTCAGGAGTTCAAGACCAATCTGGCTGACATGGTGAAACTCTGTCTCTACTAAAAATACAGAATTACCTGTGCTTGGTGGCACATGCCTTTAATACCAGCTACTCAGGAGGCTGAAGCAGGAGAATCACTTGAACCCAGGAGGGGAGGGTTGCAGTGAGCCGAGATCGTGCCATTGCACTTTGGTGTGGGTGACAGAGCGAAATTCTGTCTCAAAAGAAAAAAAAAGTACATCATATAGTTAGGGTAGCTAAAAAATAAAATGAAAAGATAGAAATCACAAATTACTAATAGCAGAAATAGAAGAGGGGAGTTAGGGGATTTCAGTGTAGGTCCCATGGACATTATAATGATAATAAAAAAATACTATGAAAAATTATATGCTCTCAAATTTGATAAGCTCTAAGAAATCCACCAATTTATGGAAAGATACAATCTGTCAAAACTCACACAGGCACAGAAGAAGAAATAGGGAATTTATTTTTCTTTAATTTTTTTTAACTTGCATATGTCAGAAAAGAAAGAAGATGATCTAAATAGTGCCATATTTATTAAATAAACTGAATCAATACTTAATAATAGTGAAAATAGAAAAAATAAGACAGGTGGGCTTACTGATGAATTTTAATACACCTATTAATAAAAATTACACCAATTTTCATAATGTCAGAAGACAGAGCAGAGACTACTTTTTTCTTTCTTTCTTTTTTTTTAATTGTACTTTAGTTCTGGGGTACATGTGCAGATCATGCAGGATTGTTGCATAGGTACATACATCGCAATGTGGTTTGCCCCATCACCTATATCTGATATTTCTCCCCATGTTATCCCTGCCCACCCCCTGCTGTCCCTCCCGTAGCCCCAGCAACAGGCACCAGTGTGTGATGCTCCCCTCCTGTGTCCACGTGTTCTCATTGTTCAATACCTGCCTATTGAGAACTCTTGGTGTTTGATCTTTATGTTCTTGTGTCAGTTTGCTGAGAATGATGGTTTCCAGATTCATCCATATCCCCACAAAGGACACGAACTCATTGTTTTTTATGGCTGCATAGTATTCCATGGTGTATATGTGCCACATTTTCCTTGTCCAGTCTATCTTAAATGGGCATTGAGGCTGGTTACATGTCTTTGCTATAGTAAACAGTTCTGCAATGAACATACATGTGCATGTGTCTTTATAATGGGATTGCTGGATCACATGGAATTTCTATCTCTAGGTCCTTGAGGAATCACCACACTGTCTTCCACAATGGTTGAACTAATTTGCACTCCCACCAACAGTGTAAAAGTGTTCCTATTTCTCCACATCTTCTCCAGCATCTGTTGTCTACAAATTTTTTAATGATCACCATTCTAACTGGCATGAGATGATATCTCAGTGTTGTTTTAATTTGCATTTCTCTAAAGACCAGTGTTGATGAGGATTTTTTCATTTGTTTGTTGGCCTGAAATATGTCTTCTTTTTAAAAGTGTCTGTTCATATCCTTTGCCCGCTTTTGAATGTGTTTGTTTTTTTCTTGTAAATCTATTTCAGTTCTTTGTAAGCTCTGGATGTTAGCCCTTTGCCAGATGGGTAGATTGCAAAATTTTTTTTCCCATTCTGTTGGTTGCCAGTTCACTCTAATGATTGTTTATTTTGCTATACAGAATCTCTGGAGTTTAATTAGATCTAGTTCATTTTGGCTTTTGTTGCCAGTGCTTTTGGTGTTTTAGTCATGAAGTTCTTGCCCATGCCTATGTCCTGAATGGTTTTGCCTAGGTTTTTTTTCCAGGGTTTTTTTTATGGTATTAGGTCTCATGTTTAAGTCTTTAATCCATCTGGAGTTAATCCATCTGGAAGGGGTCCAGTTTCTGTTTTCTGCACATGGCTAGCCAGTTTTCCCAACACCATTTATTAAACAGGAAATCCTTTCCACATTGCTTGTTTTTGTCAGCTTTGTCAAAGATCAGATGGTTGTAGATGTGTGGTATTGCCTCTGACCTCTGTGCTGTTCCATTGGTCTATATCTTTGTTTGGTACCAGTACCATGCTGTTTTGATTACTGTAGCCTTGCAGTATATTTTAAAGTCAGGTAGTGTGGTGCCTTCAGCTTTGTTCTTTTTGCTTAGGATCATCTTGGCTATGCAGGCTCTTTTGGTTTCATCAAGCTATCAATGACCCTCTTCACAGAACTGGAAAAAAAATACAGGTTTTTTTTTTTTTTTTTTTTTGAGATGGAATCTGGCTCTGTCATTAGGCCTCCTGCCTTGCCTCCCAAAGTGTTCGGATTACAGGCATGAGCCACCATGCACAGGTGAGACTACTTCTTAATGCATTCTATGAGGACAGCATTCCCATTATGCCCTAATCAGATAAATACATTACAAGAGAACATCTCATGAAGGTAGAGAGTAGAATGGTCGTTTCTAGAGGCTGGGAAGGGAAGTAGAGAAAATAAGAAGTTTATTAAGGTGTACAAGAATACAGTGAGATAGAAAATAAGTTCTAGTATTGTATAGTATGGTAAGGAAATGTAGTTAATAATTATTTATTATATATTTCAAAATAGCTAGAAAAGAAGAATTGTAATGTATCCAACACCAGGAAAAGATAAATGTTGAGGTGATGACTACCTTAATTTACTCTGATTTGAGCATTACACATTGTATATATTTATGAAAATATCACATGCATTCCGAAAATATCACATGTATCCCTAAAATATGTCCTTAAAAAAGTAAAAAAGCTATAGACCAAAATCTCTCATGAACATAGATGCGAAGTAGGATTGTTCCAGGTTTTAAGTCTGGTTAAAAACTTAAAAATTAATTAATGAAATTCATTACATCAACACTCGAAAAAGATCACATGATCATATAAATAGATGCCAAAAAAAAAGTATTTGAAAAATTCAACCTCCATTCAGAAAAACTATCAGTAACCTAGGAATAGTGGAGAACCTCCTCAACTTGATAAAGAATATCTGCAAAAATCCTACAGCTAACATAGTATCTGTGATGAGTCAAAAGAAACACAGGCCTGTTATGAAGGATACATCATCTTATGTGATCATTGTTGAGACTGCATTCTAAGCAGTTACAACTTAAATAACTAGACCGAGTTTCTGAATTAAGGAATGTCAAAGTCAAACTTGATCCATATAATAAACATATTTAGGAAAAATCATGGCATTGTTACTATTTTTCCATTATTTGTTAGCTCTACGGCCTCCATCAGCAAAGTAGAAAAAATATCTAGTCATTTCTTAGTACTAAGGCAACCGTACTGAAAAGAGACAGAAGATGTTTAATTCTCTATCTCTTCACTATTATGGTTACCTGGGAATGATTATTATAGATTATTATTCACATCTTACATCCTTTACAATATATAACTCAAAGTGAATTATAAACCTACATGTAAAACACAAAACTGTGGAACTTCTACAAGTTTGAAACCTAGATGACCCTGGGTATGGTGATTATTAACATCAGAGGCAAATCCTTAAAAAAAATAATTGACAAATGGGACTTCAGTAAAATTATAGATTTCTGCTTTGTGAAGGGCAATGTCAAGAGAATGGAACAAGAAGTTACAGATTGGGAGAAAATATTTATAAAAGACATGTCTGATAAAGGACTGTTATTCAAAATATGCAAATAAATGTTAAAATTTAAAAATAAGAGGTCAGCCACTGTGGCTCAAACCTGCAATCCCAGCACTTCAGGAGACTCAGGCAGGAAGACTGCTTGAGGCCAGGAGTTTGAGGCCAGCCTGGGCAAGATGGTGACATCTCATCTTTACAAAAACACAAAAAATCATAAGAATACAAACAACTTGGTTAAAAACTAGGCCAAAGACCTGAACAGACACAACATGAAGAAGACATATACATGGCAAATAAGGATACGAAAAGATGTTCCACGTTACATGTCATTAGGGAAATGCAAATTAAAGCAGCAATGAGATACCATGCACACCTATCAGAATGGCCCAAATCCAAAACACTAACAATATCAACTTCTGGTGAGGTTGGGGAGCAGGAATTCTCATTTGTTACTGGTGGGAATGCAATGTTACAGTCACTATGGAAGACATTTTGGCATTTTCGTACAAAACTAAACATCCCCTTATAATACAATCTAGCAAGCATGCACCTTGGTATTTACCCCAAAAAAGATGAAAATGTATTCCACAAAAAACCTGTGTATGGATATTTTTAGCAGCTTTATTCATAATCACCAAAACTTGAAAGCAACTAAATGTCCTTCAGTAGGTGAATGGGTAAATAAATGGTGTTACGTGTAGACAATGAAATATTATTCGGCACTAAAAATAAATGAATTATCTAGCTCTGAAAAGACATGGAGGAAGCATAAAAGCATATTCCTAAACAAGAGAAGCAAAACTGAAAAGTGTTCATACTGTGTGATTCCAACTATATGACATTCTGGAAAAGGCAAGATTATGGCATCAGTAAAAATGATGGGTGGTTGTCAAGGCTAAGCTTGGAGGGAGGGACCTACAGGCAGAGCACAGAGAACTGTCAGGATAGTGAAAATATTTTGTATGTTACTATAATGGAGGATATATGCCATTATGCTTTTGTCAAAACCCATAGAACCTATCAAAAATGAACCCAAATGTAAACTTTGGGTGACGATGTATCAGTATATGCTCATTAATTGTAACAAATATGCTCCTCTGGTATGAGATGTTGATAATGTGAAATTTGGGGTCAGGGGGCAGGGGGATAGTCTAAGACTCTTGTTTTTCACTCAGTTTTTCTGTGAACCCAAATTTTCTCTAAAATCAGTTTATTAGAAATGCATTATAACATTTTATATTCAAATGATAATAATTTTGTACCTAGAGCATAAGTAAACTAAGAACTAAAATGTATGGAGCACTTTTCATGTGCAAAGAATTTGGCTAAATACCTTAATGATGCTTTTTGTTATATTTTGAGTGTTTATGGTCTGACAGGTATGGTCTTTTTGTTGCTGACACTAGTTTTCCAGCAGAGCTTAAGGCAAAATTCATACATTCCATTGTTTAAGGAGTAGGCTTTGTTGTGGAAATGTAGATGCTAAGCTCAGTAGTGAGTGAAAGTGTGCTATTATCCCCTGTTGTCACTATAAGCTAGGTCCAGTGTGTTTACTGGACATGCCATGCCTATATACCTCAGAGAAAGGACTCTGTCCCATATTTCTTTCCCTTTTAGGGCAAATAGGAAAGCAATGTTGTCAGAGGGAGAATAAGTAATCTTCTTAGTACCAGGTGGCCTAAATAAGCAGGTACAAATTTTCATAAGGATTTTAAGAAAATCTGATGCCCTGCACTTAGGGACCTTGGATAGGTTGGACACCCGATAGAGGTAGAGATTATCCAGTAATGAGAAGGTAGGATATTCACTTTGGAGAGCTTTTTGCCTAGCCAATAAAAAGTGATGTATTTTCCAGGGTCATTTTAGCACAGTACTACTTGATGTACTAGACTCCAATCCTTGACTCTTGGTGTTCAACATCTTTATCTAAAATAGGAAGATTGGGAAGATATTTGTATGGCTTCTTTCTCCTTTGTTCTTTGAGATGGAAGAAGTCTATGTCTAATAATCAAGTAGAGTTTGCCAAGTCCCTTAGGGGATGAGTTAGAACCTTTCCTGGAGCAGAAAGATGTGCAGAAACTCAGGGATTATCATTTTGTCTCCATACACCTCTTCTGGGGAAAGAAAAGTTTGACTGCAAAGGCACTGCTGCTTTTAGTAACCCACTGAGGTTAAAATAGGAAAAAATATATGTACTGCTTCAGCCTCAATTCTCTGCCTGAATTTCTTATTTTAAAAGTATTGTATGGGTTTGTTTTGCTCCAAGTTTTACTTAGATTTAAACAGAAAAATTTCCACAGTGATATAAACTTATGATTATTTGAAATCAGTGAAAAACTAGATATTAAGTGGATACTTGAAGGTATTTTATATCAATAAATTAAATTGAAAATCACATACTTAAACATTTAAGGCAAGGATTCTGAAACGTTAGTGTCAATGATGACAGTACAGTTTGTTTATCTTTCCAAATGTTCACATAAAGACATACTAAACAACTAGAGAGCAAAAATCAAACAATCAAAACAGCAAAACCAACAACAAAAACCTGATGGACAGCATTTACATATAAAGATTAGTGATCAGCTGTCCCTATGAACTTCCAAACTCCAGCGACTATAGTCATAAGTGTGGCATGTTATTGGTACAGGGAAAAGAGCAAACAGAGGGATAATTGACAGACACAAAGAAAGGAGAGTCAAATATAGTCCAGAAATATTCACGGGAAAACATGGTGCCAGAATTTGAGAACACTGGCTCCACTTAAATGGTGAGTTACTTGTTTCAGTAGGGAAGGAAAGCAAAGGGTCTGTGTTAAGTATTATAACTATTAAAACGCTGAAGCAGCTTAATTTCTATGAACTCTCAAAACAGATTCACTCAGGATCTCTTCCAAAGAAGGCCTCCTACACTAAAGAAAAGTTAGTGGGAGGAAGTTGAGGTAAAGAAACAGAGTAAACAAGAAAAATCAGAAACCAAGGTGCATAATTTTTTGGCTATACAAAAATAACAGAAAGGAGATTCTGTGAAGTAGTAAAAGCTATGTGAACCAAGCCTTCCTCTAAAATGAGCAACAGAGTATTAGCATCATATCCCATGAAATGTTTTCATGGGAAAAAAAGAGATTATAAATGACATCAGACAGGCAATGAGATATGTTCATAAGCAAATCAAAACCCTAATATGTCAAAAACTTCTCAAAATAAAGTGAATGACCTTAAGAGAATGAACAAATTAAATCAGAATTGGGAAAACACTCAAAAATTAGGTGATGTGGTTGAAGACATCATTTAAAATGAAAGAAAAAAATCATTTTAGACAGGAAGATTAAATTAGAGGAACCCAAATAGCAGACTAACATAACAAATGATGCTTTACGAGAAAAAATATGGGAAAAACATAAATTAAATTAATGATAAAAGAAAAAAAGACACTACATATTGAACAAACACACCTTTAATTTAAGTATGTGTACTCAAAGCAACCAACACCAAGGTATATTTCAATACATTTACTAGGATTTAAAAAAATGATATGGGCATTGCTTCAAAGGGCATGTGATTTACAAAAGGAAAAGAAAAATAAAACCAACAAATCAACAAACCCTTTGGCACTTTATCCCCTAAAATTGTGAAATAATATATTCACAAACTCAAGCAAATAAAATCTGAAACAATGATTTTATTTTTTAAAAAAACCCTGACATTTGAGTTAAAAAGGCATGTGCAAACTCTTACTAATGTACAAAATCTCAAAAGATTTTTTTCCATAAGCCTTCTTTATAGAATCTACCAGAGAACAAAATTTGGATAACAAAAAGGACTAGAGAGATATAAGCAAAATGAATGCTGGTAGGCATTTAATATATAATTACTTGTAAAACTAGGATGTTTTAAGGGAAAGATTATAACATATAGTGGCTATATATTCTGATAATGGGGGAACATTAAAAATAATTAATGCAAAACTGATTTGAAAACTAGTTATATTTAGCTTATGTATGATCTTTTGTCTTGAAAAGGTTTTTATGAAGGCATTATGACATGTAACTACTTTTCATGGTTCAGTGTAGTGAATGATAAATTATTTTCTTCCTTCTAATAAGATACATAATTTTAAGTATTTAAAGTTATTCTTATAAATAATTCTTAATAATGGAAGTAGAGAATAAATAATCAACATTCCTCCTGTTATCCGCCAAAGGCACTAGGCACACACATTGACCTTTAGATAATACGGATCCTAATTCTCTTGTAGAAGTAATGAGTTGGCAATTCATTAAAAAGTGTATATTTAGCATTTCTTAAGTGACAGGTACTATTCTAGAAATTGAGAATTAAGCAGAGGCCAAAAAAAATAGACCAAAATCTCAATATATATTCTCTCACATAAATTATTAAAATATATTCTCTCATATACGTTTGTATACATGTATTCTTCTATGTAAAATACACACACATAAACATGTTCATGGAAAAGATAGTAAATACAAAGCAGGTAAGCCCAAGAAGGAAGAGGGTTGAACTGAGAGAGAAAGCAAGAGTAGTATCTTTAAGAACAGCTTCAGTGATGGCTAGATAAATGAGCAAAGACATAAAGAAGGTAAAGTTACAAATCCTGGGGCTATCTGAAGATCTAAGGGAAAGGTGATACAAGCCAAGAACAAGTGAAAAGAGTGTGAGATTAGATTAGTCCTGGGATATGTGATGAAAAGGAAGGAGGGGGATGAGAAAGTGAGAATGATATGAGGTCAAACATGTAACACAGTTTGCATGCAAGTGGTATGAAAGAAAGTAGTCAAAATGAATGTAAAATATGCAGCTGTAACATAAAAAAAAATCCCTACACAAATGAAGAGAAAGACGTTGTTTGGCGAAGAAGAAGTTAGTATTTGCTTTCACTCATTGTAAGGTTTTAAGCACCTATTAGATATTTAGGTTGAAGACATCAAAAAATCAGTCTGGAGCTCTGTCCAGGGGTGTGTGTGTGTGTGTGTGTGTGTGTGTGTGTGTGTAAATTTGGAATGTTAAAGTGGGCATAAGACCTAGGCAGTAGGATCATTTGAGGCAATGAGTTTGAGACCATCCTAGGCAACAGAGCAAGACCCTGTCTCTACAAAAAAAGAGGGAGGCTATCAACTTATGGATGTTTTTCATAGCCATAAAACTGAATGAAATTGCTTATTGAATAAGTGAGAATAGAAAAGAGTACTATCAGAATTTAGACATTCCAACATTTAGAATTCGAGTGGTAGAGGTGGACCAACAGAGGAGACTAAGAAGAAAGATCCAGTTAGAGAAAAAAACAAAATAAAGTGTTGAGAGAGAATTGAAAGAACAATAAACTATGTTAAATAGGTCAAAAAGACACATATTTTGTTGAATTTAGCAATCTACAAGCCATAGACAATGAACAGAAAATAATAATTTCTTAGTCCTTCATGATAAGGTTAAAAATATGAGTTCATAGTCTAAGGAGTGCCATTAGTCACTCACTTTCCAAAATTGTCATAATGGGAATATTTGTCTGCCTATGACAGACCTTTCCAAGTGTGTCACAATGCAGGGACTATAATTAAATTGTTTTATATTGCCAAACATTTCTCTATTTCATTTACATGGTATAGCAGAAATGTTTATGACCTATTTTCATCAGGTGTGAACATTTTAGTGTGAACTAGAAAACTTCTTGGTACCAGTGCCTCCATCTTTGGACTTGAGTATTTTCTGAGGTGGAAAGATTTTTCTGCTGATACTTAAGACAGGCTAGAAGTACCTTGGAATTAACATCTCTGGAGAGCAGAGGGAAAATAATTCTGAGTAGTTTAACTCCATCTCCCAATCTCCCTGTTAGATTAATCTCTAACTGCCCATTTTAATAGCTAATTACGCAACATTTTATTATCCCTATTCCCTTTGCTCTATGATTTTCCCAATTTCCTACCAGAGTCTTCTCCAAATGTCAGATGTATTACTACACTGAAGCTTTTTATTTGATACTTCACAAATAAATTATCTGTGCTCATAATTACAAAGCTCTTTTCTTGGATACCAAAACAACAGCAAGAACAACAATAAAACATAGTTGTCCATCTATTCTTATTGAAGCAGGAGGACTTACTAAGATCTCAACTTTTTCTCAACATCCTGTTTAAAGCTAACATGAGGAAAACTTTCCTTTGAGCATCTTCTCCTCTAACCAATAATTTGAGACTTTTTGAAGGATGTATATTCATTTTTTAATTGGTGTTGCAACAAATTCCAACAAATTTAATGGCTTAAAACAAAACAAATTTATTGTATCATAGAATTTAGGTCAGAGTCACGTAACTTGGTTCTCTTCTTCAGATATCACAAGACTCAAATCAAAGCATCTGCAGACCTGTGTTTCTTTCTGTAGGCTTAAGGAATGAATCTGCTTCCAGCACATTTAATTGGTTGCCTAAAATTATCTCTTAGCACTGTAGGAATGAGGTTCTTGTTTCCTTACTGGCAGTAAGCAGTGTGTTGTTGTCAGCAACTAGAGAGATTACTTATGGCCTAGAAAGAGGCTCCTTTCATCTTCCAACTCAGAAATGGAGACATGAGTTATTCTCACACTTTTAATCTCTCTTTCCCTTACCTCATATCCTCATCTCAGTCAGAGAAAGTTCTCTGCTTTATGGACTTAAGTGATTAGATTGGGCCCATCTGAATTACCCAGGATAATTTCCATATTTTAAAGTTTGGAACTTTATTTCATCTGCAAATTCCTTTTACAGAAGTAATTACATTTGTGTTTAATTGAATAAACAGAGAGATGAGTTTTAGCTATCACAGAAATTAGAAATTCTGCCTATCACAGAATACATACAGTTTCTCAGTCCCTATAATCCTTGAACATTTTGAACTACAAGGAAGTACAGCTATGAAACCAAACTTTTGTATATTAACACCAAATTCTAGGTCCCATAGGTACATCCAGATAATGGTAGCTAGTATCCTTCCTTGTATGTATAAAGCCTCTTTCCTTATACAACCTCCCATGGTGGGATGAAGTATTTCTCATTATCTTTCTTACTTCTATGTTGTGATTGTTCCAATTGTCACAATGTTCTACTGTCCCTATATATTTTAGTTGAATTCTGATTATGTGAGGTAGATTAAACAAAAAATAATAATAAATCAAAAAACAACAAAGTATAAACTTGAGAAATACAGTGAAAACCACTAAAACTTCCAGGTGATAATATTATCCAAGTTTAAATTATAGCATAAGATTCATAAGATATAGAATGATATGAAATGGACACAATCTTCTCTGGAAGCTAAGAACCTCTTTAGTTACTTGCCATTGGTGAATTCAAGGCTGAAGCTCTCAGGCCTCTGGGAGGTGACCAACTTCTGCTTTACTCTCAGGTTTATTCTAAAGAGAACTAGTTTATAATCCAATCTCTCTAAGGTTTGTGTTTCCAATTTAAAATATTTTCGTGGTATTTAATGTCACTGTATTACTACAGAACAACTAAAATCACTTTTTAAAATTTTTATTAATGGCAGTAAAATATACTTAATAAAAATTACCATTTTAACAATTTGTTAGTATATAGTTCAGTGGCACTAAGTAAATGTAGATTATTGTGCAACCACCCCCACCACCCTTTATCTCTAGAACTCTATCATCTTCCTGACTAGAAAATTGTACTCATTAAATAATAATTTTCCATTCTTTCCTCCCCATAGCCCTGTGCACGAACCATTCTGTTTCCCGTCTGTATAGCTAATAGAGGTACTACATATAATTGGTATAATATAGTATTTGTCTTTTGGTTACTGGCTATTTCACTAATCATAATGTCTTCAAGAGTCACCTATATTATAGCATGTGTCAGAATTTCCTGCCTTTTGAACACTGAATAATATTCTATTGTAGGTATATACCACATTTCACTTATCAATTTATCTGCTGATGGACACTTGAGTTGCTTCCACCTTTTGTTTTTTGTGAAAAATTCTATTATGTACACAGATATACAAATATCTATTTGAGAATATTGGAATATCCCTACTTCCAATTTTTTTTATTATAAAGCCAGAAATGGAATTGTTGGATCAAATGACAAATCTTTTTAACGTCTAAGTAACAGCCATTCCGTTTTCCACAGTAGTGGCCATTTTACATTTTACATTGCCATCAGCAATAAACAAGGGTTCCGATTTCTCCACACTGTCACCAACACTTTCTAATTTTAAAACTCTTATATATTCTTTTGTTTGTTTGTTTTGTGTGTGTGTGTGTGTGTGTGTGGATTATAACCATCCTAATGGGTATGAAGTGGTATATAATTGTTTTCGTTTGCATTTTTCTAATGGTTAATGGTGTCAAGTGACTTTTCATGTGTTTATTTCTGATTTGCATAACTTCCTTGATAAATTTCTATTTAAATCTTTTTTTTCCCATTTTTAATTGCATAATTTGTTTTTTTTTATTGTTGAATTATAGGAGTTCTTTTTATATATTTGGATGTCAGTCTTTTATCAGATATATAATTTATGTATTTTCTTCAGTTTCTTAGGTTGTCTTTTCCCTTTGCTGATAGTTTTTTGATGCACAAAGTTTTAAATTTTATTATAGACCAATTTTCCTATTTTTGTTGTTGTTGTTATTGCCTGTACTTTTTATCAGATTCAAGAAATCATTCCCAAATCCAATGTCAAGAAGTTCCCTTCTATTTTTTTCTTTTAATAGGTTAATAATTTTAGTTCTTTCATTGGAGTGTTTCATTCATGTTGAGTTAATTTGTGTGTATATTATAAAGAGTCCAATTTTATTTATTTTGCTTGTGAGTATTCAGTTTTTCCAAGATTGTAAAAGGCTAGCCTCCCATTAATGGTGCTGACATTATTGTAGAAAAACATTTGGCTATATGGGTTTATTCCTGAGCTCTCTTTTCTATTTCATTGTTCTCTCATGTCAATGTTTAATGCCAATACCACTTTCTTTGTTTTCATTACTATGATTTATAGTAAGATTTGAAATGAGGAAGAGTGAGCCCTCCAGCCTTGTTCTTCTTTTCTAAGATGTTTTAATTATTTGGGGTCTCTTGAGATACCATATGATTTTAGGATAAATGTTTCTATTTCTAAAAAAAAAATTGGGATTTTGATAGGAATTTCATTAATTTTGTAGATGTCTTTGATTAGGTTTGACATATTAACAATATTGTTTTCTAATCCATAAACATTGTGTTTTCATTTATTTATGTATTTTTCATTTTTTTCAGCAACATTTGATAGTTTTTAGTGTACAAGTCTTTCTCCTCATTGGTCACATTTATTCCTAAGTATGCTATTCTTTTTGATGCTATGATTTTTTTTCCTTAATTTTCTTTTCAGATTGCTCATTGTGAATATATGAAAACACAACTGATTATTGCATGTTGATTTTATTTTCTTCAATTTTGTTGAATTCATTAGTTCTAATCCTTTATAAGGGCAAAATAGTTTTTAAATTTAATGTATTTCTTACATAATGGTTTACACTTTTTCTCAATTTTCTCCTAACATATTACTTAAGTTCATGCAACTTATGTATTCATTGTCATTTGGGGAGGAACACTAGATTCTGGTTCTTGATGTTTGCCTCCTTGGAGCAAAGTAGACATCCACTGGAGCCCTATTGGAGTCTTCTGCACACAGAGCTGAAAAAGTTATATATATATTTTTTTTTACCTTGTTTTCTTATTGTTAGTTATTTGTATTTTCTTGTTTATTTTTGCCACTAGTTCGGCTTAGTTCAGGAATCAGGATGCATCTATATTTTTTTGAGGGTCTGTCAACTTCTTTAAACCCTTTACACCCAGTCATTTCTGTTTCCTATGGGCTTGGTCATTAGGTGTTTCTTGATTCTCTACTTAATTATCACTTTCTATCTTGAGGCAATAAAAACAGACAATTATGCTTGGAAAATGCAGAGTGAGGAAGGGTGTCAGAGCAAAGGGGGAATTAAAAAAATAGGTAGTAACTAATATTTCAAAACTATCTCACACTCATGTGCTATGTGCTTAGATGGTAAAACAAAAGCTCAATCATGATAGAGAGTTGAGCAAATGAGTATTCAAGTAAAACCTCTTTATTCTCTTATTTTGCCCCTCCTTCTCCATGAAAATTAGCACCAGGGATGTTTGGCACCTATAGCATATGGTAGGGTAGCAGTCATCAACTCTGTCTCTGAGCTGAGGTTGACCATGTCCAAATGTTTGTGCTCAGGAAAATCAGAGACATTAATCAGGTCATAGATTAACTCAAGACTGGTATCCAATAAAAATATAATGCCAGCTACATATGTAATTAGAAGTTCATTAGCAACCACATTAACATATGTAAAAATAAACAGCTTTTAGATAGATAGATACATATTGATATGGTTTGGTTCTGTGTCCCCACCCAAATTTAATGTGTGGGTTTATGTGTGTGTATCTGTATCTATATCTATATCTATATCTATATCTATATCTATATCTATATCTATATCTATATCTATCTATATATCTATATCTATATCCGTATCCATATCCATAATCCTATATATCTATATCTGTGATATATATCCATGATATAGATATATAGGATTATGGATATGGATATAGATATGGTTTCGTTCTGTTTCCCCACCCAAACCTAATGTTGAATTGTAAACCCCACACGATGAAGGAGGGGCCTGGTGGGAGGTAGTCAAAACATGGGGTAGACTTCCCCTTTCCTGTCTTATGATAGAGTTCTCATGAGTGTGTAGGAATTTCCTATTTGCTCTTTCTCCTGCCACCATATGAAGAAAGTGTTTGCTTTTCTTTTGCCTTAAACCATGATTGTAAGTTTCCTGAGGCCTCTCAGTCATGCTTCCTGTTAAGCCTGCAGAACTATGAGTCAGTTAAGCCTCTTTTATTCATAAATTACCCAGCCTCAGGTAGTTCTTTGTAGCACTGCAGGAACAAACTAATAGAGAGAATTGGTACCAGGAGTGGGGCTATAAAGTTCTATAAAGATACCTGAAAATGTGGAAGTGACTTTGGAGCTGGGTAAGAGACAGAGGTCAAAATAGTATGAAGTGCTCTGAAGACAGGAAGATGAAAGAAAGTTTGAAATTTCCTACATACTTGTTAAATTATTTTGACCAAAATGCTGATAGTGACATGGACAATAAGGTCCCAGCTGAGGTAGCCTCAGATGGAGATGAGGAAGTTTTTGGTAATGGAATAAAGGAAAGGACATTCTTGCTATGCTTTAGCAAAGAGACTGGTGGCTTTTCGCCCCTGCCCTAGAATTCTGTAGAACTTTGAATTTGAGTAAGATGATTTAGGGTACCCAAAAAAATACACTATAGCAGCAAAGCATTCAACTTGTGACCTGGCTGTTTCTAAAAGTGTACACTCATATGTATGAACAAAAAAATTATGTGAAACTAGAATGTATATTTAAAAGGGAAGCAGAGAACAAAATTTGGAAAATTTGCAGCCTGACCATGCAGTAGAAAAGAACAACTCAATTTCTAGGGAAAATTCAAGCTGGCTGCAGAAATTGGCATAATTAAAGAGGAGCTGAATATTAATAGCCAAGACATTGGAGAAAATGTCTCCAGGACATGTCAGAGACCTTTACAGCAGCCTCTACAATCACAAGCCTCAGGCCTAGAAGAGAAAAATTGTTTCATGGGCTGGGCCAAGGACTCTGCTGCTCTGTGCAGCCTCAGGAAATGATGCTCTATATCCTAGTCACTCCAACTCCAGCCATGGCTAAAAGGGGCCAAGGTACAGCTCAGACTTTTGCTTCAGAAGGTGCAAGCCCCAAGCCTTGGTGGCTTGGTGGTATTGGGCCTGCAGGTGTGCAGAAGCCAAGAGTTGAGGTTTGGAAACCTCTGCCTAGATTTCAGAGGATGTATAGAAATGCCAGGATGCCTAGGCAGAAGTCTGCTGCACAGGAGGAGCCCCCATGAGGAACCTCTACTAGGGAAATGCAGACAGGGAATGTGGGGTTGGTTTCCCCATACAGTCCCCACCGGGGCACTGCCTAGTGAAGCTGTGAGAAGAAGACCAATGTCCTCCAGATCCCTGAATTGTAGATCCGCCAGCAGCTTTTACTGTGCAACTGGAAGAGCTGCAAGTACTCAACACCAGCCCATAAAAGCAGCTGCAGTGGCTGAACCCTACAAAGCTACAGGGGTAGAGCTGCTCAAGGCCTTCAGAGCCCACCCCTTATATCACTGTAGCCTGAATATGTGGCATGTAGTCAAAGGAGATTATTTTGGAGCTTTAAGATTTAATGACTTCCCTGTAGCCTCCTTTGTTGTGGTGAATTCTCCCATTTAGAATGGGAGCATTTACTTAATTCCTGTGCACCCACTGTATCTTGGAAATAACTGTCATGTTTTTATTTTACTGGCTCATAGGAGGAAGGGATTTGCTTTGTTTCAGATGAGACTTTGTACTTAGACTTTTTAGTTACTGCTGGAATGAGTTAAGACTTTAGGGGTTGTTGGGAAAGCATGACCGTGTTTTGTAATGTGAAAAGGACACGAGATTTGGGATGGTAAAAGGGTGGAATAATATGTTTTTTTCTGTGTTCCTACCCATATTATAGGTCAAATTGTAATGCCCACATGTTGAAGAAAGGCCTGGTGGGAGGTAATTAAGTCATGGATGATAGAGTCCACATGAGATCTGGTTGTTCAAAGGGTGTAGCATGTCCCCCTTCACTCTCTCTCTCTCCTGTCACCATGTGAAGAAGTCACTTGCTTCTCCTTTGCTCTTCTGCGATAATTGTTTCCTGAGGCCTCCCCAACCATGCCTCCTGTTAAACCTTCAGTATTGTGAGTTATTAAATTGTTTTTATTCATCAATTACTCAGTATCAGGTATTCTTTATAGAAGTGTGAGAAAGCACTAACACACACACATGCACACACAAACATATACTTTGAAATGAGGTCTCACTCTGTTGCTCATGCTGGAGTGCACTGCAACCTCAACCTTCCAAGCTCAAGTGATCCTCCTGTCTCAGCCTCCTGAGTATCTAGGAATACAACTGTGTGCTACCACACCAGGCTAATTCTTTAAAATTTATTTTGGGTAGAGATGGGGTCTCACTGTGCTTTTCAAACTTATCTGAAACTCTGTAAATCATATTTTAATAAAATGTTTTAGTTTATTCAGCCTAAGCAGACTCAGTACTTTCTTGTATGTTTTTGTTAGTCTCTGCTCACATTTGGGTTTTCTCATGCAGAATTCCAGTTGCCACCTTCAACGCAACCTTCAATACAATCCATCTACTATAATTCCTCTTTTGGAAATCAACTTTTATCTGTTAGTTACCACAATACATTAAAAATATTTAATTCTCATCTTAACTCTTTAGTGTAAAACTCTACTTTGTGAAATACAGTCTTTTTTTATATACTTTGGGACACATGGCTCATTAATACTTGTTACTTAAGTCTATTTCGCTTTGCCTTTGTCCACTTTCTACTTTATTTTTTGCTTAAGTAGGCCTTAATCAGTGGATCAAATGTGAAAATTGATTTTATTTTGAGATGGAGTCCCACACTATTGGCCAGGTTGGAGTGCAGTGGTGTGATCTCAGTTCATTGAAACCTCTGCCTCTTGGGTTCAAGTGATTCTCACACCTCTGCTTCTTAAGTAGCTGGGATTACAGGTGTGTGCCATTATGCCCACCTAATTTTTGTATTTTTAGTAGAGACAGGGTTTCACCATATTGCCCAGACTGGTCTGGAACTTCTGAGCTCAGGTTATCTGCCCACATCAGCCTCCCAAAGCGCTAGGATTATAGGCATGAGCCGCCACACCCAGATTGAAATTTTTTAAAAATATAACTACCACAATATGGTTTCTCGAGACTTTGATTCAATAATACTAATGTTTAAATCAGTAATTTTTATATTTTAAAATATTCAAGACTGATGTTGCCCAGGGAGGATTCAGAAACTCTAATTAAATAAAACCAATTGCACATGTACTTCCACTCTCAACATGCTTTTTTATGCCTAAAGCTTTGTTCATCATGTTTCTTTTACCTATAATTTCTCAAATATGACAACTTTTTTATATTTACCTGGATTTTGGTGTAGTACCAGGGTGTTTATGTAGGTCCAAAAAGTCTCAACTCCAAAATTTGATACCAGCCATTTGGTTTGTAAATCCTCAGTTTTTTAACCGAAAGCCAAAGGGCAAGTGTCTTATGCTAGAACATATATGATTTCTAATTATTCAGATTAGAAATCAATATTTATTATGTTTATTTAAAAAATGTTAGTGGCAATAACTATTATATGTCTGTTAAATAAAAATTGCAAATGCTTTTATATTGGCATGCACCTGATACATATTGATTTTTTATGTCATTATATACCTATGCCATTTGTATTGTCTCAGAATTACATAAATATATTTACATTGGTATTTTCAGTTAAAAACTGAATTCTTTCCTTTTGATAACACTGTTTAATTTTGTAATCAAAGTATGAGGTATTTACCACAACTCTAAAATAATCCTTAGTACATGTAGCTATTATCACATTATAACTCAAGATGTGTGCCTTGATAATATTTTTTATGATTCATTTGTAATTAATGCTTAAAACATTTCCCATATAATGACGATTTAACTTTCTAAGATATTGAAATCAGTCAGTATAATTTTACCTCATAATACTCAACTAGTTTTATGAAAATGCAAATTAAAGAGCAGAGTATTAGGCAAATCGAATTTGCATGCATATGGTGTCTATACATAAAATGATTCAGAATATTGGATATCATTACCCAGTCATTATACTCATAGACCATAATAAGGAACAAGAGGAATTTGCCACGTAAAAGACATTAACAGAATGGAAATTTTTACAGGCATACAATTTATATCCTAAGTCCTAACATGGCCCTGAATGCCAAAATTGATATAGCTAAGAAAATAAAGGCAAAGGAAACATTTCTTTCAGCATCTGAAGAATATCTCTATAGGGAATAAATTTAATGAGGTTGGATATTATCTAGATTTCTTCAAAAGGACTTAAAAGTACACCATTATTTTCCTGTTTAAACATTGGAATATCTTACCAAGTAATTCCAAAATTAAGCCCACATTTTAGAAATTAGATAGCTGAGGTTTGAATTGTGGATTTACTATTTCTGAATTATATTACCTTGTATGCATTTCTTAAGCTCAGTCTTTGCTTTTCTTACCCAATATAAAGCATAAATCACCTATCTCATGGGAATGTTTTTAGTATTAAATATTATAATCATGAATATATTATATACTGTCTGTGTATGTATTTATATATATTTAATGAGTGTTCAATTTGCGTTAACCCTTAGTTTTTCAATAAAAACAAACAGAAACTCAGTCCTATCCCTTTTCAGAGGCTTTCTGAAACAAAGAATTACCACCATAAAGATAAATGGCAAACTGGTTTGCTGTACATGTCATAATTTGTTGAGTTCTTTGAATTAAATGTGAGATTTTTCTGTCACTGTAATCTCTCAATTTAATACATACATCATATGTATTTGTATATGTGGTTGAATCACACATATGGTTTTTAACTTTTAATGTGTTCATAGGAATGGAAGCTGAGGTAGGAGACTGAGAAATCATAGTAGTAAGAAGAATTAAATGTTAAATAAGAATATGAAATTGATGCTTTATAGAGAGAGATGGTTTGAGCAAACAATGGGATTTAGGATTGTTACTGTTTATATTGTTATTTTTTTATATTGTTACTGTTTACATAGTAACAAAATTATGATGAAATTCTGTGATACTATGATACTAGTTAAATTCAGACTAACTTTATATTTACTCCAAAACACTTTATCTTTAACCGTCTAAGTAGGGATATTGAGGAGGTAGGCGGGTATAAGACTCTGAAGTAGAAATGAGAGGCCCTGGCTAGATATTCAAATCATTTGAAGTGTTACCCTTCAAATATATGGGATAATATTAAAAAGCACAAGCCATGGGAGTGAGGACTGATAGAACAAGTCAAGCCCTGAGCACCAAGACCACCCACATTGTGAATGTGGTCACAGTAAGATTCACTAACAAAAGAGATTGAGAATAAATAATGTCAGGAGAAAAAGCAGAAGAGTATGGTATCTGGAAAGCCAAGTGAAGAACCAAAAAGAGGAAGAAGTGGTCAAATATGCCATGTGCTGCTGAAAAATCAGCACTGAGAATTGATCATTGGATTTTGCAATGAGAGTTTTAGAGACTGCCCTTAAGAGACTAGTTATAAAAATGTAAAAAGAGAGGAGAAAGGAGAGGGAGAGCATTAGGACAGATACCTAATGGTATTAGGACAAACACCTATGGGCTTCAAACCTAGATGACAAGTTGATAGGAGCAGCAAACTACCATGGCACAGGTATAATAAACATGAAATAAACCTGCACATTAAGCACATGTATCCCAGAACTTACATTTTTTTTAAAAAAAAAGAGAAAAAGCCTAATTAATGTTGGTTAAAGAAAAAACAATGGAGGAGAATTAAATTCAATAATACAGAAACCCTTGTTGAGGTATGTTAGAGAAAAGAAATAAATTTGAGCGCAGCTGGAGGGAGATGTGGCAGCTAAAAGAGCTGTGTGTTTTTGTACCTGTTGCTTTGTATTTTGTTGGTTTGTTTTGCAGTTGGCAGAAATGATGCAGCAGAAAAAGAAAAATGAATGAGTTTGGGTAACAAAAAAAAAGATTGCTTGAGCTATGTTTTATAATGGATAATAAGATGTAAAGTCTATTATACAACTGAACCAACCCCAAAGGATGAACCAAATGATTCACCATGTTAATACTCCATATGTATTACATGAGCGCATACATTAGTAAAAATTCATCCATCTGTATGTATACTGTTTGCATGTTCCAGTTGTAGTTCAGTAAGAAGTTAAAAATGATTAAACACGGAGTTTAAACTGGCTAAAGAGGACAAGGAAGAAATCAAAGTGATAAGAGACTGTATTATCAATAGGTCTAGGACACAGTGGGTTGAAATTGATTGTGTAATAAAAGAAATGTATTGGGAAGATAAGAGGTAGAAGATAGTGTGTGTATTAGTTTTCTAAGGTTGCCAAAATAAAATACTGCAGACTGGATGGCTAAAACACCAGAAATTTATTTCCTTACAGTAGTCCAGGATAGCAGTCTAAGATCAAGTTGTCAGCACTGTTGGTTTAATTGAGACCTCTCTCCTTTACTTGTGGATGGCTGAGCTTCTCCCTCTGTTGTCACAGATCTTTTCGTTATGCATATGTCCGTGTTTACATCTCCTCTTTTTAAAAGTACACCAGTCATATTGAATTAAGACTGACCCAGAAGACATCATTTTACCTTAGTTATCTTTGTAGAGGTCCTGTCTTCAAATATAGCCACATACATATGAGTTTGGAGAGTGGAGAGGATCCCATAACAATGTGGGATGCTTACAATTAATATTGGAGAAAAATTACTAAATAATAGCCAGGTGTAAGGCACAAATATGAAAGAAAATAGGTGAGGTAGTGTGCAGAGTGAGATAGCATTGAAAAAGAAGGGCTCAAGGAATGATTATCTTGTTCACAGTAAAATCACTGATAATTAATACAAGGGCAATATTGGAAAAAGTGACAGTAAAAAGGAAGCCAACAAAAAATTGGGAATGAACAAAGTATCAAATGTAGTATTATGAACCAACGAGGTGTAGTGATATGGACCATGAAATTTAATGTTGTTTGTTATAGAAAGGAAATAGAGAATAGCCTGAAAACAACAATGGAAAGCAAAGAGGATACTCAAGCCCCAAATCCAGGACCATTAGTATATGAACCATGGTTGAAAAATGGGCAATCAAATCACAAGCATTCCTATACACCAATAACAGCCAAAAAAAAAAAGAAAAAGAAAAAGAAAAATGGGCAATCAATTGAGAAGACAACAGTTGGAAGATTCAGGGGACAGCCATTAGCCAAAGATTGTGGGGAGAGTCAGAGAAGTGGTTGAAGATTTAATGCTGTTAAGATGTTGGAATTCACTTGGGGTGGCCGACAAAATATTATAGAAAATACTAGGGAAGGTTATTGATTAGTCTCAAACCTTTTGGGAGGCTGAAAGGTTTTATTAGGGCAGTCCAAAAATGGCAAGTCCATTATATTAAGTTAGGAAGAAGATAGAGACAGGGAGAAGATAGAGATGATAGGAGTTTTCCCAGTTTAAGTTTGTTTACCCCATATCCCTTTGTCTATACTCTGTTTACTCTTGTAAACTTTGTGCTGGATGATCCTCTCGGGGGATATAAAAGGGGAATCACCCATTAATAGTGTTTACTCTGGGCCCAGAAGCTAAAACTTTTATCATTTGTAAAACCACTCTTTTAACCATGTTACTGAACCACAAGTGTGTTGACTTTGAACCTCTGTTATGAAATCTTTTACTGAGTAAATGTAACCACTGAGAGGGAGTCTTGGTTGACTGACTGCAGTTTGCCCTCTGAAAGCAGCCTATGACCATCCCTAGCCAACCTGAATCACTGTAATGTTGTGAGAGTGCATTAATTCATCTGTTGTTGAGTCAGGGTCTGCAGGACAGAATTCTGCAGGTAGTAGTCGACGTCTCATTAA
Organism: Callithrix jacchus; assembly: GCF_049354715.1. Lineage (NCBI taxonomy): Eukaryota > Metazoa > Chordata > Mammalia > Primates > Cebidae > Callithrix > Callithrix jacchus. The sequence continues at coordinate 109,705,650 of NC_133505.1, read as the reverse complement.
GAGATTGTGGAAGTACTATAGTAATATTGTAAAATTACATGTGTGTACATGCACCCATATAATCAATTTTATGTGTGAGCCAGAAAGAATACCTTCCCAAAATATCTTGCATATATCCCTGTTGTAATTAAAAAATATATTGTTATAGAACTTAAAGAATACTAGTTATTGTGCAGTTTACAACTGCGGAAAATATTGAGATAAGTTGACATACATTGACATTTTTCTATGAAAGTCTATCATGGATTTTATGTCTTCTCACTCTTTCCCTTACATCTTAAAATCTAAACAAATTCCAAAGAAATTCAGAACTGACCTGGCCTTATCATAAGAAGTGAAGATCAAAATTGTGACAGCACATCTCATTTTCTCAAGTATTTTAACTTTGTTTTCTTGTCTTTGTTGCATTGTTTTCATATCTTGGTTGCTTGATTTTGCTATTTGACCCATGGGTCCTACTGAACCAAAATCAGTAAAATCACAAATTAATAAAATTATTCTGAAAACAGCATGAGTGAATTAAAATAACTCATTTAAAAACAAAGTCAACTATTCCTTATCAAATTTGTATAAAGCACAGAAAAAAAGACAAAAAGAGAAATGAATCAAAGGAGAAAATTCAAAATTATTAAAAATTATAATTTATATTTCAGTTATAATTTTCCTCAGGATACAATATGGATAAATATATCCATATAGCATCTCTTTACAGAGGCTTTTAAGGTTATAAATTATGCCTTACATAAAATAATATTATTTGAGAAGATCAAGAGTGTTTTCCTTTACTTTCTAACATCCTCTATCATAGAAAATGTTTATAATAAGAAAATATATGTTTTTAAATTGATAATGCATTATGAGAGTATAATCTGTAACTTTTAAAAATTTCTTTAAAAACACAATTCATGATATGTAATAAGGAGAAATCAGGTAAATGCTACTGCATAAAAATTCTCAACAAAACTTTAATTTTATGAATAAATAAAGTTAAATTAACTTCATTAACAAATGACATTGTACCTTTCAACTTCTAGCACTATAAAATTATTTTCTCCTTTTTTTATGCTCTTCACAAGAATCACATGAAACTCAATTTTACTCAATCACATGAAACTCAATTTTTGCTCAATTTTCTCCTGTTTTCATATCTCAACAGAGAAGCAGGCAGCCTTGTGAAAGTATAGATGTTCTCAGAATAATCATGTTCCAGAGATGTGGAAATGGAGAATCTCAGTGGATTTGAAACATATTCTAAAATTGGATCAGAAACTTTTTCACACATTTTAGTCCCCTGAAGTAGAAGCTTAAAGGATTGAGAATAAATCCACTTGTCTGCTATCCTGTTAAAATGGCAGCATTCCTGTTGTGCTAGAATAGATAGCATGCTTTGCTAAGCTGAAAAATTAATTCTGTTTGTTTTGTTTTAAGAAAAGCACTTGGAGTCAGGATATAGAGTTCTATGTTTGATACACATGGAATTAGTATATTGGAATTAGAAGATAAAAATGTAAACAATAATTAATGGGTTTGGTGTAAACCGTATCACATATATTTCATCTACTTGTTTTTCTGTTTCTTCCACCAGATCTGATTCATGCCTAGTCTTATGCTCAATTTCTCAATTTTATTTTTTTCTCCTATTGAATTTTTTTTCTAGTTTTGGATGAATTTTAACACAAATTATAACATCTATACTTTCGGTTTTGCCAAAATATGTTAAAATTTGAAACTATGTATATCGGCATGCATAACTATATAAAATCTTTTTTTCTATCCTTTAGTCATCAGAAAATTATTAACCATATATATATATAACTAACATATACATATGTTATAAGGATATGCTTTCCCTTTTAATTTCCTTAAGAGCTTTGACATGTGAATATTCTTAAATAATATCTAAATAGCATATATTTACCAAAAATTTATTTGTCAGTAAACTTTCAGCTATTTAGAAAGATTTTTCTCTGCCATTCAAAATAGATGGGTAGAATGAAGGCTGTGTTAACAGAAGCACAGCATGCCTAATTTCTGATCATGATTTCTACTGAGTTTACATAAAATAAGTTGTAAAATTTATGCTGCTATAACCACTTGTCAGCCTTTTACAAGTGTATATATTTTGTCTTTTCGGTTAATACATGTAATTGAAGCTGTGTTACTTTTTGTAGCACAGAGTCATTCAATAAATAAATCTGACTCTACATTTTCATTTTTAAACTTGCTTCTTAAAATGACTTCTAAATTATTTTCAGTGCTAAAATTTATAATAATACCTCTTAGGTCATTATAAAATCTCAAGTTATCTGCTAAGTAAAACTATGACCACCAGGGAGTGTATGCTAAGGAAAGTCATTTCTCTATATTACTCTCAACTATTTCTAATAGTGCTAATGAAGATATTTTATACCAATTAAAAATAATTTTAAATTGTGGTACTTTGAAGAAAAAAATCATGCTTTTCTGAGACAAATCTGACTGTAGGAGTGCCTCTGGATAATGTATATTGCATTAGCTATTTAGGCATGAGCAGGGCAGGAGAGGGTTCCTCTCACCCTGCTAGCAGTGTCAGGAGATGATCAGGTGATGATCAGACAGTATTTTGGAGAGACAGATGTCTCTACGTTTTGAGAGACATCTGTTTTAGAGAGACAGATATCTCTCTAAAATAAGAGTGGGTCACAGACAGCCAGGCAAAGGCAGTCCCCCTATAAATAAATTTTTAAAAAGAGGCTGGTAATCAGCAGTTTCACAATAAGATCTCAGGAGTGGGTGAATGGGCTCCCACATAGGCACTAAAAGGCAAAATGGCAGAATTTCACTGTTGTATGACTTCCTAAGGACATCAGCTGGTAAGGGAAGAATGCCTCAAGTGAGCATTCCTACAACTCCAGTAAACATGCTGCAAGCACTCTCCTCCAAAATGCTAACAGGCTACTGAGCAGGTGGACAGCCCATCCCAAGGGAAGAATCAAGGGAAAAGGAACCCAAGACCCTGGAGGTATGTCAACATACAAAACTCCACATCAAAATGTCAAATTGTGCAGTTGTCTTTCAAGACACCAGCTTTGCCCTCTTCCCAGTGTACTTTATTTTCTTTTCATTCCTCTCTAAAGCTTTTAACAAACTTTCACTACTGCTCTTAAACTTACCCTGGTCTATTCTTCTGCCATATACCCCTCAGTTATACCTCTCAGTCAAATTCTTTCTTCTAAAGAGGCAAGAATTGAGGTTGCTACAGATTCTTACAGATTTGTTGCTGGTAACATTTGTAAACACTAGAAATACCAAGTATTAGACATGTGATTCAAATATATGATTTTACATCTTTTAGGTTTTCCTAATAATAACATTCATTATGGTTCTAAATGTGTCTGAAATCATTTTAAGTGGATATTTCTTATGTTTTAAGGGAAAACATCCTCTTTATCTTCTGAAGGCTTTCTGAAAACTCAATTGACAAAAAGCTGATTAATAGGAGAAAAGACACAAATTTATTGGTGTGCAGAGAGAAAAATCACAAAGTTATTATTCAATTACCTAGTGAGGTACAGAAGAGTATGTGTTTTTTCCATAGGGGAGAGGAAAGATGAGAAATGCAGACATTTCTTTTGAGGGACAGTAAATCATTAGGAAGAATAAATGGATTTAGGAGGCAGGAGGCAGACATTTTGTGAAGGTGATGAGTGGAGCTGCTCATGAAGAAAGATTGTTTTATGAAGATAAAATCCTCCAGGTAATCATGTCAAGCTGCCCTTGGAAGAATAGGTAAAAAGTCTGTCTTGGCATGGTAAGAGAACCCTAGTCTCTTTACTTTTCTAAAGGTTGATCGTTCCTGGTTATTTGGTGAGATTCCCAGAGAGGGAGGCTTAAGAAAATTGTGTTTAAGCTTTCTTAGATAAGGAAACTCCAGAGAGAGCTCCTACGGATGCTTCTGGAAAGAAGATCAGAGAAACAGGGAGAAGAGGGAAAAGTCAGAGAGACCATGGTTCTGAGACTTCATTCTGAGGCCTTATTTTCAAAACACTTAGCATGCAAAGTGCCATATTTTGAGGAAAATTTTCTGTACTCCTATAGTCCCTATCTATAGCATCTGATATCTACAGGAATTTATCATAACTACTTGTTTTTTAGTGTTTTCAAAACCTAAATAATACAAGCCAAATGTCATTCTTACAGTGTGTTTATGATGCATAGTAGATATACAATATAAACAATATATTGTCTATAAGATCATTTATATTGATATGCTACAGTACAAATATTGAAACGTCTTCTCTAAACTAATGATTTCTCTTGGTTTTCAACTTCTTTGGATATATACTCAGAATTGGTATTCCTAGTAATTCTATTTTTAATTTTTGAGAAACCTGCATACTACTTTTCACAGTGACTATTAATACACCAATTTATAGTTCCAGCAACAGTGTACAAAGTTTCTCTTTCTTCTTCACATCTCCAACAACAACTTTTATCTTGTTTTTGATAATAGATTTTCTAACAGGTCTGAGGTGACATTTTATTGTGGTTTTCATTTGCATCTCCCTGATGATTAGGGATTTTGGCACATTTTCACTAAGTCATTAAAAAGTTTAATGAATCCCATTTTATCTTTTCTTATTCTTTATACTTTATTAAAATATATTTTTCATGCATTTCATGCTTTATTAAGGAAATGAGATTTTCCATATTAATTGTGAAGCAGTATTAGCAGATAGCGTGCACCATGTATTTTTTTTTTGGTTGAATTAACATCACATAGTTTAACATACTATTTCTTTGTCTCGATTTTTGTTATATTGATATTTGATTCTAAGGACTTGATGAAGTATAGATTCAATTCATTTTGGCAAAAGTCATTGATAGAGGGTATTGTGTTCTTCTATTATGATTTTAGCTCTTTTTCATTTTGTGATATTACCAGTTGATATTAAATGCCTAGATCCATTATTTTATTAAGCATTGATAATTAGTATTAATTTAACCCTATCCCTTTTTATCATTTATTAGTTGAAGTGTTTTTATAATGAGATACTTTTTCCCATTTCTTTTTTTTTTTTTTTAATGTTTGAACACGTTTAATCAGCCCCGCCGAAAGAGAGCCTCAAAAAATACTTTTTCCCATTTCTTACTTTGGTTCTATAGGTGTACAGCTTCTAAAAGAAAGGATCCTTTCTTTTTATTTACAAATTTTAAAAACAATCAGCTATTTTCCTTGAATCCTCCAACATTAACCAATTGATTGATGTTGCTTTTAGAATTATTACGACTAAAACTATTAAACGTGTTTAATGTATTTGATCCATGGCACTTATTACTCTTTTGGATGCTGCAATAGTACTATCTTTGATCAGTGGGAGCCTTTTCAAGTTGACTTCTGGATCTTTTGACATGACTCCAGGAATACTTTTTCTTTTGGCTTCCCTGCTATCTGATATAACAACTTTTTTTCAAGTTTATCTGGTACATATTATGATACAGATCTGAAGTCACCCATTTCTCTAAGGAACCCTGATTTCATATAATTGAATGTTGTTTGTGGAGGCCACAACCTGAGAGCTGGAATGATTGTTTCTTCTTTTTAATGTTTTCCTAAGCCTTCCCAATATGCAGAACTAATACTTTTAACATTTAAAATAAATATTGTTGAAATATATATACAAAACATACAAATCATACGACTTGTAGCTTAGTGAATTTAAACAAATTGAGTATGACTGTGTGACTAGAACATTCTTCAAGAAGCCAATCACTGTTAGCAACACAGAAGTCCTAATTGGGTAATTACCATAAACTTCCCAAAAAGAGAAGCACTACCTGACTTGCAACATCATAGATTAGCATTTTCTGTATAAAATCAGAATTTTATCACTGAATTTTAGTAGCAAATGGGTTTAAGTGGCTAGTGGTTTACACAGCCACTCTTCTGATTTCCAAATGTGAATTTGTTCCTCATTCACGTTTAAGCGCATCTCCACTCCATGGAAGACACTGCAAACTCCTGTCATGTCCCTGAATCCAGGTGAAGTCCAGGATCTCTGCTGAATACTGATGGAGAAGGCAATCTTCAGATGTAGATGGTTTTCTTCATATGTGGCAATTTGGTAACTATGATTGTAGGGATATTGAGGAAGTAGTGCAATATGTGACTCTGAAGATGAAATGATGGTGCAGAGCCAGGATATGGCACTATAAATCCTGGCTGAAAGAGCAATTATAATGTCTATGTCATTTTTCTTTCCTTTTCTTTTTATTATCATCATTATTATTTTTGAGATAGAGTTTTTCTCTGTCACCCATGCTGGAGTACAGTGGTACAATCTTGGCTCACTGCAACCTCAGCATCCTGGGTTCAAGCCATTCTGCCAACTCAGCCTCCCGAGTAGCTGGAATTACAGACACCTGCCACCATGCCTGGCCAATTTTTGTATTATTAGTAGAGACCAGATTTTACCATGTTGGTCAGGGTGGTATCTCACTCCTGATATCAGGTGATCCTCCTGCCTTCGACTCCTAAAATGCTGGGATTACAAGCGTGGACTACCTCACCTGGCCAATGTCATTTTTTGATTAAGATAATTTCCCCAAGTTATATTTTCAGATCTATTAATTTTTTATTGAAAAAACACATGTATTTTTTAAATGTCTGTAATATAATTGTTTTATAGATTCATCAAAATAATAATTTTAGAATGTAAACATTAAATAGCTATCTATATATTATAAGGTATAAATAATATATGTAATATTTATAAATATATAATATAATATTATTTATATATTATATAGTATCTATATATAATTATATAGATATAGAATTTAATTATTTATGATGCAACATCTTTACCATTAACAACTGGGAAGATGAATGTATTTTCTTCTTGTAATGTGAAGACTGTGGTGGGCAGACTGCAGAGGAAAGACCAGGTAATCAATGACGGACTCGCCAATTTTGAAATAAGTATTAAAATTTATGAAGTGATATTAAACTGGCTGCTGGATTTATGAATGTCAAATTTAAGAAAGAGGAAAATCTGACAAAATATATAAATTTGGGAGTCATCAGGAAATAGATAGTAATCAGTATCATGAGATTAGATGCACTCACCAAAAAATGAAATGTACATAAAGAAAAAATGGTGATCAAGAATGGAGTCATGGTGCATTACAACATTAAGATAGGGGAGAGAAAAAATTACTAAGGAGAGTCAGAAGGAGCAGTTAATGAGGTAGAACTGCATTTATCACATTTATTGAAGCCAGGTGAAGAAAAGTTTCAATAGACAGGAAATAGTTCTGTAAAATAGTTTTGATATACAAAAAAGAAAAGTATTTGGAACCAAACATTTGATACAGCACACAGAGTTCCAAATAGTATTTATAATAAATAGTAGGGCAAAAGATTGATCATTATAAATTTAGAGAAAAGGAGGGGAAAGGCAAAAGGGGAATTCAAAGGAGAACAATAAAATGAGGCCATTACCAGGATATGTAAAAAAGATTATTTTTTAAAGTGAAAAAATAATATAACTTCTTTATGAGATAATTGTGTATAGAGCTAACACAAAATAAAATAAATTATGAGTTATATGGATAACTTTTTTGAGTAGACAAAGCAAATAAGAGCTAATTTAAAAGTACAAAGATTAAGATGAGAACAGACATCTCACCAAAGAAGATATATAGATGGCAATTAAGCATATACAAAAATGTTCAACATCATATATCATTAAGGAATTGAAAATTAAAACAAGATACCATGACACAACTATTAGGATTGCTAAAATCTAAAACTTTATAAACATCACATGCTGATTAGGATATAAAACATCAGGAACATTAATTCTTTGCTTATGATAGTCTGGCAGTTTCTAGAAAGTTCGGCATAGGGTTAACATGAGATCTAGTAATCTTGCTCCTGGATATTTACCCAAGCAAAGTGAAAACGTATGTGTACACAAAAACTTATGTGCACACAAAACTTACACATGAATGTTTATAGCACTTTTACTCATAATTGCCAATAGTTGTGAGCAACTAAGTTGTATGATATCATACATTATGTATGATACTGTAACATGCATTTGTTTACACTCAGAACTTGTACAACTCAAAAAGTAAACTATTTGGACTTTAGTAACAAAGTATCAATATGTTTAATCAATTATAATAATTGTACTAAAATTAATCAAGACGTTAATAGGAAGAATTGTGAGGAGGTGAAGAGTGGGTATGAGAACTCTATTTCTGCAAATTTTTTCTGTAAGTCAAAATCTGTTCTAAAAAATTAAAGCCTATTAAAAACTAGGCTATAATGAACATATAATTTCATTTTCTTAAGTGGAAGAATTATCTTCTGACATGAGCAGAAATCATAACAGATGGGAAATCAGCACATTTGGGTATAGATTCTTTCTTTTTTGAGACGGAGTTTTACTCTTGTTACCCAGGCTGGAGTGCAATGGTGCGATCTGGGCTCACCGCAACCTCTGCCTCCTGGGTTCAGGCAATTCTCCTGCCTCAGCCTCCTGAGTAGCTGGGATTACAGGCACGCGCCACCATGTCCCACTAATTTTTTTTTTTTTTTATTTTGAGTAGAGACGGGGTTTCAACATGTTGACCAGAATGGTTTCGATCTCTTGACCTCATGATCCACCCACCTCGGCCTCCCAAAGTGCTGGGATTACAGGCTTGAGCCACCGCGCCCGGCCTTGAGTATAGATTCTGATAGATGAGGAGATATAGGGATGGATAATGGTGGAAATTGTTCTGATTGATTCAAAAAACAGCTTAATCTCAGAGTAAGGATATTTAAGTATCAGAACTTTGAGATAAGAAAGGAATATGCAAAATAATCCCATAACCAAGTGGATAAGTCAATGCATTAGGGAATTATGGTATAATTGCAATGCAATTAAGGGCTCAGTTGAAATCTGGGGTTTTGGTTTCAAAGGAAGATCAGTCAATATGGTTTTATAGGATATTTTTCCTCCAGATATACTCAGATATATGTTAGATGCATAGAATAGACAGGCATTGAATTTTACCAGAGTTGTGGTTCAGCAAAGCAAATACGATAAAATATGAAGTGGAAAGAGATAATAAAGTGCATGAAAGAAGGAAATTTTAATAAACTGACATACGTATTAGTTTGATAAGACTGCCATAACGAAATGACAGAGACTGAGTGGCTTAAAAAACAGAACATTTTCTTTTCTTACATTTCTGGAGGCTGCAAATCTAAGACTAAGGTTTCACATGTTTGGCTTCTTCGGAGGCCTCTTTTCCTGCCTTGCAGATAGTTACCCTCTCGTTGTGTTCTAATATAATTGTTCCTTGTGCACATGCATCCCTGGTGTCTTTTGTGTGTTTAAACTTCCTTTTACGTGGCCACAAGTCAAACAGAATTAATTTAATCATATTACATTATTAAAGGCCTTATCTCCAAATGCAGTCACATTCTAAAGTTCTAGGGGTTAGGGCTTCAATATATGAATAAAAGAGGAGACACAATTTAGCTCATAACACTCACCATTTTGAGTGCCCAAATTCATGTCTCTCTCACATACAAAATACATTTACTCCCATTCCAATAGTTCAGAAGTCTTAAAAATCCAATTTAAAGTCCCAAAAATCTAATTTAAATCATGTTGAGGCAAAATTCTTTTCCAGGTGTGAACCTGTGAAAGTGAACAAATTTTCTGCTTTCAAACTACAATGGTGGGATAGACATAGGAATGACATTCTCATTCCAAAAGGGAGAGATTAGAAAGGAGAAATAATTCCTATATCTTATTTCTTAGTTCAAGTAAGTTCAATACTGAGCAGGACAAATTCCATTAGATTTTAAGGTTTGAGAATAATACTCTTTACCCAACAATCTGTCCTTTAGGCTTGCCAGGGTGGCAGTCCCATGCCTGCAGCCCAGGACAAGGGTAGACTGGCTCACTGAAACCAAGAAGGGGTCAACCTCACTCCCTTGAACATCTACTTTCTATGTCAAGTGTAGAATTAGCAGGCCCAATAATCTCTAAATTACCTTTGGGGTAAATTCTTCCCATTTACTAAAGGATAATACCTGTTCACAGACAGACAGCTCTATTGTTCCATCCTGTAAAATCCCAGAAGTCTGATACTCTTGCTACATTGTGTCCCTTTTTGTTTTGTTTTGTCCAAGCTGGCAGGTATTTATGCTTATATAACCTACTGTTCTTTTCCTGGATTCTGCTGAAGTGGCTGAACAGATCTATGGATCATATCAGTAATCTATTGAGTGACTGATTGTCCACTTATACCCTTGGGGTTCTCCCCAGAACAAACTTATTTTTTGAAATATGGGTAGGCTGAGAATTTTTCAAATGTTCAAGTTCCTATTGCTTAACAATTTCTTCTTTAATTTATCTGTATTCTTTCACATTTTACTTTAAGCATAAAGGAAAAACAAGGCCATACCTTCAACACCTTTCTTAGTAATCTTCTCAGGTACATATCCAAGTTCATCATGTACTGTATTTACTTTGCACAAAATACTAGAATATGATTTGCCAAGTTCTTTGTCACTTTATAAAAGGATTACTTTTCCTCTAGCTTCCAGTAGAATGTATATTATTTCTGTCTGGGAGCCTCACAAGAATTACCTTTAGAGTTTTTATTTCTATCTGCAATCTTTATAATGAAATCTAGTCCTTTTCCAACATGTACCTCAAAACTCTTCCAACCTCCATTCATTACTCAGTTCCAAACCTACTGCCATATTTTAGGTATTGAAAATTATAGCAGCATCCAATTTCCTGGTACCCAATCTGTATTAATCTGTGGGGCTGCCATAACAAAATGTCCCAGACTAAATGGCTTAAACAAGAGAAATATATTTCTTCAGACTTCTACATGCTGGATGTCCAAAGTAAAAGGGTCAGTAAATTTGGTTTCTCCTGAGGCTTCTCCTTGCCTTCCAGATGACTGCCTTCTTGCTTTATCTTTACATGTTCTTTTTTTGTGTTTGTGCATCTCTTGGATCTCTGTATGTCTAAATTTATCCCTCTTATAAGAAAACTAGTAAGATTGAATTCAAACTCAACTATATAAACTTATTTAATCTTGATTACTTCTTTGAAAGTCCCAACTCCAAATATAATCAAATTCAGAAGTATTGGGGATTTGGGCTTAAACATATATATTTAGGGGTTGATATATTTGAGCTGATAGCACTATACAAATTTAGTTTGTTAAGAATGGGGGAAAGGTCATCAAATAAAAGATCCATGGATTGGAGTCATCTAATATCAAAATTTGTTTTGAGTTATAGAGGAAGTGTGCTGTTCTTTGATGCTCAGAATTTGAGAGACTTAGAAATAAGATTATGAAGTGTTTTCAGTTCTTGATAATAGCATGGTATAACATATTTCTGTGAGCAACTGAGACAGAGGAAATCAAGTTCAGTAGGGGAAAGAAGTGCAAATGTATGAGAGGCCAGGGCCTTTGGAAAGACTATATATATTTTGAAATAACAAAAAAAAAATGTAAAGGGAATCATATAGAATATACTGTGTGAGCAGGTAATAAAATTATTGAGAAATAAGGACTAACATACTAAGGATACATATATATATATATATATATATACATGTATAATTACTATATATACATGGTATAAATAGTAATTATATATACCATATGTGTATATATAGTAATTATATATTATATATTTTATTATATATACATTATATATATATATAAATATATATACATATATAATTACTATATATACCATATGTGTACATAGGTGTCATATGTGTATATATATGACCAATAATACAGTCTGTTTAATGATCTAATTTGATGTCATGAGATTCAAAACTGAGATTATTATGGATAAAAGAAGAAGAGTTATGTGACAGTATCATCAAGAATTAAAGGGGACAGCTACCATACCTACAGATAGGTGGAGGCCTGAGATTTGTGGGTCCCTTCAGAGAAATCAGAGTCCTGAGGGAAGAATTAGATTTTCCTTAGAAAATAGAAAATATTTAGGGAAGAGTTTGATGATAATGATGATGATGTATGATTAATTTGCAGTTTTGGCAGTAGAGGATGTATAAATAATGTAATTAAATAGGATTCTTCTTGACATGTTTCAGAAGTTGAAGAGTGGTTGAAAGGTTTTAGGAATTGAGGAAGGGTTATGCAGTAGGAATGTAAATAGCCATATATATATATATATTAGTTTACAGAAGATGAAGGATGAGTTGGGATTCTGGACCTTCCTGTGATGACTAACATAAATAGGTAAAAGGCCTAATTAGACTCATTAGATTCAAGACTGATTGTTGTGCTGGGAGGTATCGTAGTAGTTAGAAGTGATCATTTCTAATATTTCCCCTAAATATTTATTGATAGAAGAAGAAGTGTCTGGAAAAAACTTTTAATCCTCCTGCTCAGAGCTGATAATGGAGGTAAAAGTACTAGGAGAACCTTGTCTTAGTCCTGGTATAGGCTTCATATGGTTTAGTTGGTAATTTAAATTTCAACTACTATTCTAGATCAGGTTAACTAAATTATCTGATTTTATGGTTTAATTTTAGTCTGCATATAATCTAATTATTTTACCCTGATAAAAGACATCATGACAGATAGATACATTTAGAGGTATAACATGAGATTCAAATCTGGAAAATTTAAAGATATACTGACAGGCTCTGCATAGCACACCTTAGGTTTTATAAATGCCTTCATAAAAATCATTTGAAAGGCATGTCAAAATTCTTTGTATCCACTACCTCTCAGCAACAGGCATGTCTTTTTTGAGTAGATTTTCCATGGATTTTTTAATGCAAAATATGGAATATTTGGTATATTTCTGGGACTTTTTAAATTAACCTTATACTCTGTTTGTTTCAAGCTGGGCCCTTGAAAAGACAAAGGTCAACAGTTGTTCAGACTGCATTACAAGCATCCATGTCTTTTGACCTTTTTTAGCCAAATATATTCAATTTTTGCTGGAACTATGCATTTCAGGATGGGATATAGTATGAATCTTGTGGCGCACTTTGATGGAGGAGACACAAGGGGAACTCCTAGGTTTTAAGACACATGATCAAGTTCTCTTTCATTAAATAATGATTTTCTTTTTGGTAAATAACTCTTAGTTTTCTTTGGGTTGCTATAAGAATCGAATGCCTAATCATAAAACAGCAAATGAAATCTAAGTTACTTATGATATAATGGATGTAATATGATTCATTGATAATGATACTTTCTGCTTGTTCACTCATATTTGAAAAATGCTCTATTACTTTCTGCTTGTTCACTCATATTTGAAAATGGTCTATTCTCAAATGAAAGTTATATTCACATGTCTATCTATCTGTAGCTCTCTATACCAGACTAGGAATTAACAGATGCTAAAATGGACCCTTGATATTATTATGTGTTGATTTATTTTCTATCTTTCACACTAAAAATGAAGCTTTATAGAGAGCGACAACTTTGTCTTGTTCTTTGCCATATCACCAACAAATAGAAAAGTATTTAGACTATGGTAATATATATATTACCATATATAAACGTATATATATATATATAAGTTTATATATATAAATATATATGTTTATATTTATATATATAAACTCAACAAAAGGGAATTGCCTAAAGTGAATATTCTAGTTCTAAACAGCCTGTATTCTAAAAAAACTCTTCAGCTTTCTTTGCAAATCTAGCCTACAAATCCCTTATTGCTGCTTAATTACACATGTGTTTGGCAATGGTTTTAACAGTCATTCTGTCTTATAATCCACTAAAGATATTAATAAGAGGATAATCTGGACCAGACTAATAAAAAAAGGGTAAATATCTCCTTTTTAGAGGGAATATATCTAACATCCTCTAATAATCAAGAAGGAGAACTAGACTCATTATAATAGTCGACATAAATATTTCCACATTCCTGTCATCATTATCCAACACTAATGGTTTTAACTAAAATGTTGAATATAGTATTTTACTGTACAATTAATGCCCAGTTTTAAAAATTTTACCCTTTATGAAATTGCCTTAGGTTGCAATTACATGGCATGTGTTGAGTAATTCATTAAGCAGCTGCTTTTAAATCCATATCATATTATCTGACTTTATAACCTCCCATAATGATGATTTTATTACCTACCATGAAAAAAATCTTTTCTCTAGGTCTAACTTTGCATTTACTGAAGTTTATCCTAACGATTCATTATCGTATTGTAGTATACTGTAAGAACAAACAGAAGATCATTTTTTTTGTTGTTTTTTTTCCTGAGTCAGAGTTTCGCTCTTGTCACCCAGACTGGAAGGCAATGGTATGATCTTGGTTCACTGCAACCTCTGCCCGCCAGGTCCAGGAGATTCTCCTCCTTCACCTTCCCATATAGCTGGGATTACAGATGACTGCCACCATGCCTAGCTAATTTTTGTATTTTTAGTAGAGACAGGTTTTCACCATGTTAACCAGGCTGGTCTCCAACTCCTGACCTCATGTGATCCACTTGCCTCGGCCTCCCACAGTGCCAAAGTGCTGGGAGTACTGGCATGAGCCACTGTGCTGACCCAATTTTTATATTTCCTACTACCAATAAGGCCTTTCCACTTTTTAAATCACATAATCAAAAAGCGCTATGTATCATTTTTAATACAGAAAAAAGATACTGTGATATTCCATGATATCATATTTAAACAGCTCCCAGAGTTCCCTTTTACCATATTTTGAAGTAGGGAACTTACTACTTTTTATGAGTTCTGGTAAATTTTTCAACCATAGAGTGTCCTCCTTGGGCATCCATCTAACAATACACAAAGTCAAGTTCATAAGGAGACTTGTGACATGGCTTACATTTTGCTAGGGTTTCTCTAGTCACACTCAGAATAAATTAGGATAAAAATATTAATAATGATATCAAATGGCATTAATTGTGAACCTCTCATGTATCAGATATGGTGCTTTACAATTTATATTCATCAATTTATTATGATGCCTATTACAGAATAGGTACTAATATTGCCTCATAGCTTAGGTGAGTGCAGGACCTATAACCACATAGTCAACAAGTCAAATAAATAGTACTACAACTCAGGGGTGACTTTGTGCCCAGTATTACACCAGTCTTTTATAGCCAGGAGAAAAGCTAGATGTCCAGAGATGTATTACTCATATAATAAAATCGAATCTTTATGACCCTTCAAAAATATTAATAAAATAATAAGTGTTACTTATTTAATAAAAGGAAATCTCTCTGGATATCCCAAGTGTTAAGCACATGATAGTAATGAAGATATTGTTAATTTTTGTTTAACAAATGGCTTACTATGCCATTTATGCATATCACAGACTGCAAATTTGCATCCATGATTTAGTTTTGATAAATTAATCTAAATCTATCCTCACCAATGTAAAGTACAGATTTGATCATTACTTTCATGTTTAATCACAGACTACAGAGCATTTTTAAGAACACATGAAAAATGTAGCACACAAGTTAGTATCTTTTTACCAGTATTGGGTATGTTTCAAATCTCCACTTATTGCACTAGGGTAATGGTTCATATTTCTCATGATCTGGTGTCCTGACTTGATTTTCAGCATTCCTACAGGTATGAGAACACTTTGAACAATCACATAGTACAATACTCAGAGCCTTCATTGATTACACTGAAAAAAAAAAAAAAAAAAGAAGAACATTGTACTATTTTTAAAAAGCAAAAAATACAGGGCTGATTAGTTTTATATTTTTCACTTCTGTCATGCTTGGCCATCTTCAAAAAATGTAGTTATTTTCCCTAACTACCTGTTTCCTCATTGAACAGGAAGCATTCCTAGAGAAAAATCATATAAATATACAGATTATCAGATCTGTATTTGGGTGAGACTCTATAACTTTGTTTCTCTAGTCAACTTTCTTTACATTTTTAAGTGCCATCCTCATTTTCCCCGGGTTCTATGAACATACCACATTTAATCATTAAATGATGTTTTCTTACTTCTTTATTTTTTGGAAGAATATTTTCACTACTCCCTTGCCTTAACCAAATTCTAGCTCTTCTGTGTTGGCACTGCTTCCCTTGGGTTGTGTAGTATATTGGCACTATGTACAGTACATAAAAGCTTGGATGCAAATAGATAGTTTTCAGACTACTCCCCCTGTTGATTTCAAGCTATTCTGCTTCCATACCTTGCTATCTTATTTACCAATCACTACACTTCTTGATTACCATCCACCATTTCCCCGGACTCTGAAGACTTTAATAAGTGGTTCTTCTTTTTACATGTGAATGCCAACTATTAATCTGAGGAACATAATGCTCAAATGAACTTTCTTCCACTTATCACTCATATTTTATTGATACTTCTAATACTACCTTTTTATTATTTCATTAGACTTAAATAAGAATGCCCCCCATGCACTTCTTATGATGAGGACAAATGCAGATAATGTTTATCTCATAAATTTTGTTATAAAGAGAGTCATTAGAGAAAACAATTGAGGAAAAACCCCTGAGATATCTAGCTTGAGCTGAGAGAATAAGAAAGAGGAGACAGATTATTTTTCTTAAAATAAATCCTCTTATCAGCAGTTACCATCATTTTTTTTTAATTTTAGGGTACAAAAAAATTGTTATGCATCTGAAATATTAATGATTTCTACTTTACCAACACAATTCCTTGGGTATGTATATATCTTATCAACTGAAATTCTCTATGCATGAAATCGTAGACTTTAATATTCCACCTGACACTTAACATCATATCTTTTTATCCTTTTACTCATTGACTTTCAGTTCACTATATTTTGACATTCAGTTTCTTTAGCTTGTTTTAATCACTTGCTCTCTGATTGCTCATGGGATATTTACTTAATTCTGTGTGCTTCATTTAACTCTGTAAAATGTTTGATAATCAAATTTATATGTTTGCTATAAAGATTCAGGAAGAACAATAAGAACAGTTCCTAGCACACAGAATTATCAAATGATTCTTACCTATTTACATTAGTCAGACTATTCATATCATCATTATTTTATTATTATGTTATCTCTTCTCCAAATTAGTCCTTCCCTCACTTCTCTTTCTTTCTTCACCAAATTCTCCAGTGTTTGCATATTCTATTTCTGCATGTTCAACTACAATGCTCATTTCACGTTTTCTTGGACCCACATAGCAAATTGCTTCTAATAAATCAATTTCATTAATATAAATTACTTGTTCTGTTTCCATACCTACACTTCTAAGAAATGCCAAAAAAAACCTATACCACAAAAATGCTAGACATTAGAAATTCGTGATTTCCAAAATCTGCTGTTAGTTCAACACTACCTGGCAATTTGATTACAAGTCATGAATCAGTCTCCGTTAGTCCCTTTTGCAGTGACTGCAGACTCTCACTATGTTCTCAAGTCTTTTGTATATAATTTTCTCCCCATTACCCATAGTATTTAAAATGAAAACAGACACCAACTAGCTGAATTTTATATAACTCTCATTTACGAATTCATGTACCCTTGAATTCATGGATATTTTCTATTTTCCTTGAGATGGAGGAAAAGTTGCTTCTCTGAAGTCTAAGTTATTTCCCTGGTTTTATTTTATCTCAGCCTCTTCTTTTTTTTTAATTGCATTTTAGGTTTTGGGGTACATGTGAAGAACATGCAAGATTGTTGCATAGGTACACACATGGCATGGTGATTTGCTGCCTTCCTCCTCTTCACCTGTATCTGGCATTTCTCCCTATGCTATCTTTCCCCAACTCCCCACCCCCCACTGTCCTTCCCCTATTTCCCCCAACAGACCCCAGTGTGTAGTGCTCCCCTCCCTGTGTCCATGTGTTCTTATTGTTCAACACCCGCCTATTAGTGAGAACATGTGGTGTTTGATTTTCTGTTCTTGTGTCAGTTTGCTGAGAATGATGGTTTCCAGGTTCATCCATGTCCCTACAAAGGACACGAACTCATTGGTTTTGATGGCTGCATAATATTCCATGGTGTACATGTGCCAAATTTTCTCTGTCCAGTCTATCATCGATGGGCATTTGGGTTGGTTCCAGGTCTTTGCTATTGTAAACAGTGCTGTAATGAACATTCGTGTGCATGTGTCCTTATAGTAGAACGATTTATAATCCTTTGTATATATACCCAGTAATGGGATTGCTGGGTCAAATGGAATTTCTATTTCCAGGTCCTTGAGGAATCGCCACACTGTCTTCCACAATGGTTGAACTAATTTACACTCCCACCAACAGTGTAAAAGTGTTCCTATTTCTCCACAACCTCTCCAGCATCTGCAGCATCTTCTAATGTTCTCTTGGAAGCTACTCATGTTTGCTTTTTTTGCACTGAAATAAACAAGACAAAAAAATAACCTTAACTATTTTTCCTTCAATTTTCTACTCTCTGCTGTTACAGTCAAACAATAAGCAAGAGAGGTCTTGGTCACTACCCCTATTTTCTCAAAATATATCTACACCTCAATTGTCAGCAGTCTGTTTTCTACTTATTCTATTTACTCTTCCACTAAATGTATTTTGGTAAAATTAGTTTATTGGAACATTATTTATAATGGTGACTAACCTGTGATAAATGTTACAAAGTATCTCTCCACTTCTCTCTCTCTTTATTTACCTGTCAAGGGCTTTGACCTCCAAATTCAAATTCATTTTGAGAGACAAAATTAGCATTTTTATAGCAAAAACACATAGTGCTATGTTCTCTACCCCGTCGCTTTTCACTGCATAGAAGCAGCTCAGGAATAATCAGAGATGGTATAATGTTTTCATCTAAGTCGAATGTGGCTGATGAAACTTTCTAATGCTGCCTTAGAAAAGGTGTTGTTTTTATTTTAGATTATGGCAATAATTTCAAAATTATGGATATTAGGAGAACTTTCTTCAGTGTGGTATTTTTCAGCATATTCGTTGCATAGCATTATAGAACCTTGTAATATAATATAGTGGCTGTCAGTCTGTTCTAATCCCAAGGCTTGAGGGGTTATGCTGAGCATTGTTAATGGCTGCTGTGGTTGGCAGGGGCCATGTAGACCTCACAGATCTCAGAAGCAGCATTTTCAACCAGTCAAATATAACCCAAATATATATTTTTAATTAATTTATTTTCAATCTATTTAAATCTCATCAAAGGGCTTAAAATTTTAAGTTTCAAGGTTCTAAGACATAAACCTGACATATACATTAGGGCAATAATTAATTTTACTTACAAATTTATAGATAGCTAACATTATTACCTTCATTCTATAGAGAAGAAAAGGCATAACTTTCAGATATAAATGCTAAAAATGACTCAGCTAACCATTGCTAGAACTGAGCCCAGATAAATCTGATTTCAAATAATTTGTTTCTATGATACCAAAATAAGATATGATGTTTTATTTAAACAGTGCATACCTGGACAATAGCAACAAGTTAAGTAGGGTCCTACACAATTTCTGTTACCTAGTAAATAATTATAATAAGATGCTTTCTTATATTTATAAAATTGTTTAAATATTACAAAGTTCTTTTAAAATTCTGTGTTTTTTGAAGCTCAGTGCACTTCTGTAATGTACACAGACTAGATACTAACATTATCATTTTCATATAAGAATACAGATACTTGTATAACTAAATCAATTTCAACATGATTAGCAAGTGGCACAGTTATTTGAGTTTTTGCATTTTCCCTACAAAATCAGAGTAATTTATGAGAAGCAATTATTTTATTTTATTATTTTTGCGACAAGCTCTTACTTTGTCACCTAAGCTAGAGTGCAGGCTCACTGCAGCCTCAACTTCCCTGGCTCATGTGATGCTCTCACTTCAGCTTCCCAGGTGGCTGGGACTACAGGCACATTCCACCACACCTGGCTAACTTTTGTAATTTTTTTGTTGAGATGGGCTTTCATCATGTTTCCCAGGCTGGTCTCAAATTCCTGGACTCAAGTGATTCTTCTGCCTCAATCCTCCATAGTGCTAGGATTACAGGTGTGAGTCACTGTCCCTAGCCAAACAACAATTTTATATTTCACTCATAACATAGAATAAAAAGGGCAATATTGTAAAATAATTCAAAATGTTCTTACATAGTACTACTTGATAGTATCAATCCTCTTCTATCTTATCATTTTTCTTTAGCTTTAAGTAAAATTTTTTAAAAAACACTTTTTCTAAAAAAATGTGTAAAGAAGTTAGATATATTGCTGTCTCTAAAATGGAATATCCATTCATTAAAAAAAGGTGGAACAAATGCTGATTTTTAGTTACAATCTAATTGATGAAGCTGCCCTTTTAATGTTTATAGCTATAAATGCTTTAGATAGCTGTTTCTTACATGAGCCATCATATTGTAATCGAACGTGAACTAACATTATGGTGCAGAGGGTTTGTGCAAAAAACTAAGCCTGAGAAACAAACCATCTACTGGTAGAAAACTGTCAAAACAAAAATAGCTAGAGCTGTTTGGATCTACCTCCTCTGTCAAAGAGTGGTGTCTTTATAATGCCAAATAAACAAATAAATAAAATAAAAGTGAGAAAGAAAAGAAAAGAAAAGAAAAAGACAAAGAAGAAAACAGTTTGTTCTTTCCTTCAAAGATGAAAATGTAATTGCCTATACACTATATTGAATACTGCGAGAAGACAGAAAGAAGATAGTTATGGTAATACCATGCACCTTAACTTATATTCCTTTTTGAAAATCATGAAACACAAAGGTGAAGATGGAAAATATACATCCCAAAAAGCAGTGATTAATTTAATACTACAATATTACCTTCTTTGTTAATTGAATATCAACATATTATGACTTCTAATATTGATGGCCTTCTTATGTACTTTAATATTATTAAACTATCTTTGAATAGAAGTGTATGAGTGTTCTCTTTACATTTGTGAGTTTAGATTACTAGGACTTTTAACTTTGAGACATAAGAATAATTAAATAATTAACTAATAAATGTTCCCTTCCAACTACAAGAAAGACAGTATACTAGTTGAAGAATGAATGATCACTTATATGAGTTAATAGCATCCAAGTTCAGATTTTTCCACATTCACTCTTGAATTAGGTTAACACCTGAGTCTAAAACTAAGGAATTTAAACACACACACAAACACACACTGGAAACAGAAATATAACATAACATTTTGAGATAAAAATATTGACAGCTTGGCCAGGTGTGTTGTCTCATGTCTATAATCTCAGCACTTTGGAATGCCAAGGCAAGCAGATCATGAGGTCAAGAGATAGAGACCATCCTGGCCAACATGGTGAAACCCTGTCTCTACTAAAGATACAAAAATTAACTCAAGATGGATTAAAGACTTAAATGTAAGACCTAAAACCATAAAAATTCTAGTACAAAACCTAAGCAATACCATTCAGAACATAGGCATGGCCAAAGACTTCATGACTAAAACAACAAAAGCAATGGCAACTAAAGCTAAACTTGACAAATGCAATCTAATTTAACTAAAGAGCTTCTGCACAGCAAAGGAAACTATCATCAGAATTAACAGGCAGCCTACAGAATAGGAGAAAATTTTGGCAATTTATCCATGTGACAAAGGGCTAACATCCAGAATCTACAAGAAACTTAGACAAATTTACTAGAAAAAAACAACCCCATCAAAAAGAGAGTGAAGCATATGAATAGACACTTCTCAAAAGAAGACATTTTTACGGCCAAGAAACATATGAAAGAAAGCTCATCATCATCACTGGTCATTACAGAAATGCAGATAAAAACTACAATGACATATCAGCTCATGCCAGCTAGAACGGCGATCATTAAAAAGTCAGGAAACAACAGTTGCTGGGGAGGATGTGGAGAAATAGAAACACTTTGACACTGTTGGTGGGACCGTCAATTAGTTCAACCATTGTGAAAGACAGTGTGGCAATTCCTCAAGGATCTAGAACTAAAAATACCATTTGACCCAGCAATCCCATTGCTGGAAATACACCTAAGGTATTATAAATCATTTTGTTATAAAGACACATGCACATGTATGTTTATTGCAGTACTATTCACAATAGCAAAGACTTGGAACCAACCCAAATGGCCATCAGTGATAGACTGGATAAAGAAAATGTGGCGCATATGCAGGATGGAATGCTATGCAGCCATAGAAAAGGATGAGTTCATGTTCTTTGCAGGAACATAAATGAAGCTGGAAACCATCATTTTCAGCAAACTAACATAAGAACAGAAAACCAAACACCACAGGTTATCACTCATAAGTGGGAGTTGAACAATGAGAACACATGGACACAGGGAGGGGAACATCACACACCAGGTCCTGTTGAGGGGAGAGGGGGATGGTGAGCAATAGCATTAGGATAAATGCCTAATGCAGATAACGGGTTGATGGGTGCAGCAAACCAACATGGCACATGTATACCTATGTAACAAACCTGCATGTTCTGCATATGTATCCCAAAACTTACAGTATAATTGAAAAAAAAAGATACATACTGATTGGAAAAACAACAACAAAGAAGAATTAGAAAGCCATCTACTGGGTATTATGTTCAGTATTTGGGTGACGGGTTCACTGGAAACCCAAATCTCAGCGTCACGCAAAATATCCATGTAATGAACCTGCACATGTTATACCCTCGAATCTAAAATTTTTTAAAAGGCACACACTTTCTCTGGGGACATTGTCATATCTGTGGATGATGCCTGGGATTGCTGCAGCCTCTCATCACCAGCCTAAGAATAAAGCCAATACTAAAAGCATGACTAGGCCAAGGAATCACCGACAAGGGCAAGCAGTCTGACACCATGTGCCTAGAACCTGCTCTGCCTCAAGATGTCTGACAATGTGAAATAATGAATCCCCTTATTGTCCAAGATAGTTTGGCCTGAGTTTTCTAAGCCTTTTTGCAGACAGAGGGTAAATCCCTGGGATCTTTACAGCTCCCCCCAAAAAAACCCCATAAATAAAAAATACAAAAATTAGTCAGGTGTGGTGGCACATGCCTGTAATCCCAGTAACTTGGGAGGCTGAGGCAGGAGAATTGCTTGAACCCAGAGGCAAAGGTTGCAGTGAGCTGAGATCATGCCATTGCACTCCAGCCTGGTGACGGTGAGACTCCATTTGAAAGAGAGAGAGAGACAGAGACAGCTTAAAGATTCAAATCCTTTTATTCTGAGAAAGGAATTCAACATCACTGTTTCTCACCTATAAAATAGAAACACAAGTATCATTGTTTTATAAATTAATTATTGCCACATTCATAAATACAGCCTGAATTATTTACCAATAGCAGTGCTCTAATATATTCTAATTTTGTTGTTAAATTCTGTTGCTATTACTTTTAAATCTTTCATTTCTGTTTGCATGTATTGTATAACATCATACATTGTGCTACATACCTACACAAGAAAAATTTGAGTTTCTATTCAACACAATTGTGTTTCTTTACATTTTCTACTTTATATTTGATACACTGAATTAAAATGTTCTGTGTTTTCTCTTTTTAAGATTTACTATGGAGATATATGTACTATTATTTTTCTTTCCAACTTATTTTCAAGGCTGCTGTAAATATTGCCTGCATATTATTTTAAATATATGTAATGTTCCTGAAATAATAAGTTTTGATCATGCTTTACTTAAGCTGTGAAAAAGACCCACTAATATACCACTTTACCTATGGATTTATGTGTAGACATACATTAAATGTATAAATATATACATTTTAATACTGAAGCAAAACATAAAATTAAGCAAATAAAGCTTTTTATAGATGATTTATGTAAACATATATAAAAAGATTATTATAATTTCACTACCAAATGCAAAGTAAAAATTAAAAACGAGAATTCAATGAGCTTTTGAAAGTTACTATTTTGCATTTACTATTTAACTCCCTCAGTAGACTAACAAACAACTCATTTTGGTTGTTTCAGCATATACTGTTAAATGGTATTTCTGTGCATATGCTGACTTAGAACAAGAAATATTAACCTGTCTTTAAGGCATGCATTGTTGTCCAAAGATTCACAGCTGACTTCAAATGTGGCAATACAAGTCAAAGGGAAAAATTATGTTCCTATGTAGTAGCAAATAGGGTATAAGTATATTAATTAAAATTTAAAAGTTACTATGGTTAAGTGTTACATAAACAATCAATATCCCAAGGCCGGGCACAGTGGCTCACGCCTGTAATCCTAGCACTTTGGGAGGCCGAAGTGGGTGGATCACCTAAGGTCAGGAGTTCAAGACCAGCCTGGCCATCATGGAGAAATCCCATCTTTAATTAAAAAAAAAAACAAAAAAAAACAAAAAAAACAATCAATTTCCTAATTTATAGTCCTGTAACAGAAAACACCTTTACATTGAGTTTTACTATAATAAGCTTTACTTATTTTATTCAATGACAGAATATCAAACTAATTAAAAACATTAGTAGCCTTTGAAATCTACATTAATTTTTGTATTTCTTTATTGGGTAAAAATTTAGACTACTGAGAATAACATTCATCATATCGACATATACTACAAACAAATGCTTTGGTGGTTATCAAATACCTCTGCTTTGTTTCGGCATTCTATCATCTTCAAGAGCTTTTTATTGACTCATATATCCTATTACTATAAACATTATGCCTTCTTTGGAAAATGTGTGACAGAGAAAAAAAGAACACTAATCAAACTCCTGACCTAAGGTGATCCACCCACTTCGGCCTCCCAAAGTGCTAGGAGTCAAAGAGTGATTTGTAGCTTGTAAGAGTTTTATCATGTAATTCAGTTTATAACTATATTGACATAAGCCTATATTAAATAAGCAAATGATTATTTGTTATTTATCTTTATTTTAATTTGATTTTAATTTAATCTTTATTATATTTTAAATTGTATAAATAAATTTAAGTGCAAGTGTCCCTAAGCTATCAAGCAATATATAAATTACAGGACACCTAACAAAATTTCATTTCTAAACATATCTATATGGCAGACTTTATCCCCCTATGGTGAATCACAAGATAAAATACTTTAGGAAATGATTTAATGTCTTGAAGGATCTTCGTTTGTTTTTTTTTTTTTTTGAAAAGTGAACAGCATTGCTGTTGTAGTTTCTTCGTTTCCTCTTCAGTATTATATTACTAAAAGCTTTAGCTATACTTATATACACAAGGATACAAAATAAAAATAAGATTTTTAATTCAGACATTTATAGACCTTGTATTTGGTGAGTACCCTCAGAACATGTTGGTTCACTCCCTTGAGTCCTCCAGGGTAGTCAGGTGGCTAAGGGCAAGCTGGGCTTGGCATCGTGTGGTCAGCAGGGAATCAGACTTAAGGAAGATACCAAAGGAGCTCCCGCTGAAGGAAGCTCGTTCATGCTAAGAGAGTTTGTAGGAATAAGATTTTGTAATTTCTTCTGAACAGTGGATTTATTCCTGCTTACTAACCAGTAGTACTAAGAGAACAGTATTCCTTCCGCCTGAAGTATGACGCTTTTGTTATTTAATTTTAACATCAGCTTTCCAGTCATCAGGGAAGAAAGTAATTAATAAAATCTGTTGGAAACAGTCTACTTCTGATTTTTGCTTTACCAAAATCATGTTTTCTTTATGAAAGTAGCAAATACAGAGCATCTAATTTCTTCTGCTGCAATTTCACCATAAAGATGCAAAATAGCCTGCCTGCCTTATATAGGATATGCCTAGGGTAGTGCTTCTCATACTAAAGCCCACAGAACAGTGGTGTTTCCTGAGACTCTATCAGCTGTCAGTTTTGAGGTAAAAGCAGAATCAATCATATCTATGTGACAAGTATGAAATATAAAATTAATTATGATTATCAAATATATAGTTTTCCCATGATATTTTCCATACTTCTATTTAAAAATTTTAACTATTTAATTTTAGACTTCCAGAAAAGTTGCAAAAATAGTAAAGGCCTCTTATATACTTTTCACCCTATTCCCCTAAAATATTGAGGGACTGTGTTAAGGAAAACCGAGTCCACAATGGGCGTCATTTCTAAAGCAAGAACTTTCCAGTGCCATGCCTCTATCCACATCCCCATCCAGGAACGTAAAGTGCTTTGTCTGACTTTCCCCGGGTGGGCTAGGTGGAAATTCCAGGTGTGCTTCTTTGTTCAAAAAGCTGGTGAAAAACTCTGGGATAAAGGGCATCTGTTGTTGACCTAGCAGCTAATCCAGTATTGAAGTCAAAGATCAATCACTGCAGCAGAAGTTTGAAAGAACTCCTTTCATTGGACAAGAACATCAATGGGGCCGGAATAACTCCAAGGTTAAATACCTACTGCCTCTTTTCTGCGCAGATATCCCCTCCCGTGGGAGTTTGGGAGCTCTCTCTCTCTCTCCTTTTCTCTCTCTCTCTCTGCCTAATAAATTGCTCTCTGCTAAACTCTTTGGGTCCATGATATTTATTTGAACAGTAAGCTCATGGCAACTCAAGGGCTCCTTCCCCCATTCCTGGGGCAAGAGAGGGCAAGGACCTGTGCACATCCGATTGGGGAAACCGAAAGTGTCTTTGAGATGCCTCTGCTCCCTCCCCACAGCTACAATGTTACATTAAAAATAATATTAATTTACTCAGAAAATGTTCAGTTGATAGAATTTAATGTTTTAGTGTATTCTCTTATAATTCCCATATACCTTTTCATAAGTTATATTGCTTTGCATAATATGTCTCTAAATCACAGAGAAATATTTAAGTTTCCAAATTAAATAATTAAAATATAAAGTTAATAATAAGAAACTAGAATAGTGGTGCATTACTATAGTTTTGGCTCCTTGGGAGGCTGAGGTGGGAGGATTGCTTGAGCCCAGAAATTCAAGGCCAGACATAATGAGCCCTTGTCTCTAAATAAATAATTTTAAAAGCCCCTTGTCAGATCCATAGTTTGGAAATATTTTCTCCCATTCTGCAGCCTGTTTGTTCACTCTGTTATTTATTATACTGTACAGAACCTTTGAAGTTTAATTAAGTTCCGTTTGTCTATTTTTGGTTTTGCTGCATTTGCTTTTTAGGTCTTAGCCATGAATTCTTTGCCAAAGCCTAATCCAGAAGAGTTTTCCCTAGGTTTTCCTCTAGCATGTTTAGAGTTTCAGGTCTTATCTTTAAGTCTTTGATTCATCTTGGGTTTATTTTTGTATATGTTAAGAGATAGAGGTTCAGTTTCATTCTTCTGTATATGGCAAACCAATTCTCCCAGCACCATTCATTGAAAAAAATGTCCTTTCTCCAGTGCACACAAATGCCAACTTTGTCAAAGATCTGTTGGTTGTAGGTATATGGCTTTATTTATGGCTTGTCTACTCTGTTCCATTGGTCTATATTTCCATTTTTATACCAGTACTATTTGTTTTTGTTAATATAGCCTTGTAGTAGAATTCAAAATTAAGTAAGGAATGCCGACAGATTTGTTCTTTTTGCTTAGAATTACTTGGCTGTTTGTGCTTTTTCTGGATTCCATATAAATTTTAGGATTTTTTTCTAATTTTGTGAAAAATAACTTTGGTATTTTGATAAAAATTTCATTGCATCTGTAAATTGCTTTAGCAGTATTATTATTTTAATGATAGTGATTTTTTCCAATCCATGAGCATGGCATAGTTTTCCATTTGTTGGTATTGTCTATAATTTCTTTCATCTCTGTTTTGTAGTTTTCCTGTAGACATCTTTTGCCTCTTTGGTTAAATATATTTCTAGGTATTTTTCCTTGCAGATATTGTAAATAAAATTGACTTCTTGATTTGATTCTCAACTTGAAGATTATTGCTGGATAGAAATGCTGCTGATTTTGTATCCTGAAACTTTACTGAAATCACTTGCAAACCTAGGAGTCTTTTGGAAGAATCTTTAGGTTTTTTAGGTATAAGACCATATTGTCAGCAGTGATACTTTGACTTCCTCTTCTCCACTTCGGATGCATTTCATTTATTTCTCTTGTCTGATTGTTTCACTAGCACTTCCAGTACTATGTTGACTAGGAGTGGTGAAGTGCGCATCCATGTCTTGTTCCAACTGGTTAGTGGAATGCTTTCAACTATTTTCCAATCTGTATGATGTTGTCTGTGAGTCTGTCATATATAACATTTATTATTTTAAGATATGTCCCTTGATGCCTAGTTTCTAAAGTGTTTTTAATTATTAAACCTTGTTGAATTTTTATCAAATCCTTCTTTTTTTTTGCATTTACTGAGATAATCATTTGGGTTTTGATCTAATTATATATATTTGATGGATCACATTCACTGAATTGCAAGGAAATAAGGGCCAGAATATACAAGAAACTCAAACAACTCAACAAAAAAATAACAAGTAACCCTATTAAAGAGTGGGAAAATATATGAAGACATTTTCCAAAAGAGAATATACAAACAGCCAACAATCATATGAAAAAATGCTCAACATTACTAATCATTAAAAATGCAAATAAAAACTACAATGAGATATCACCTTACAGCAGTCAGAATGATTATTATTTTAAAAATTTTAAAAAGATATTGTTGAGAATGCAGAGAAAAGGAAATGCTTATCCACTGTTGGTGGAAATTTAAATTAGTATAACCTCTATGGAAAACAGTATGGAGAGTTCTCAGAGAACTAAATATGAAACTACCATTTAATCCAGCTATTCCACTACTGGGTAGCTACACAAAGGAAAAGAATCAGTTTATCACACAGATACCTGTATATATATGTTCATTTCAGCACTATTCACAATAGTAAAGATATGAAATCATACTGTGTCCATTAGTGTATGACTGAATAAAGAAAATATAATATGCATAGATATATAAAAAGATAACTATTTACATTATATATTATATATTTACATACATTATAAACACAGATAATATATATCTTACATTGTTTTATATTACATATATATCATTTTATATTTATAATATAGCTCATTTGTGTTCATCAGCCTGATTTCCAGTGGTCAATATCAACATTATGGTCATAGTGCATCCTTGGGTTGCCAGAATATGCTTTGCCTACAAATGCAGCTGGTTGGGGTGGACTTGGATTTAATGTCCATTTGAAGGCAACCCTAACCAACGAGTGACTGATGGGTCTAAAACTAAATCACTCCAGGTACCTTGCCTCAGGATGATTTTGAAGCATGTTTTATACTGTTTCCAATATTTCCTCTACATGTTTTAAGCTTCAGTTACTCCCTGCCGTAGCTGGCTTAATAACGCTCCCCTATTGGGAGAGTTCACTTTCCATCTCTTCTGTTTATAACTTCCTCTCTGCTCTTCCAGTGTTTCCCCATCTCACACATTAACAATGTGTGTTTCATTCTTTTATCAGGGTCTGTCTGTTGGTGGGGATAAGAAGAGAGGATAGATATCAATTAAAATAATTCATAGCATTTATGATTATTTAACAATTTATGATGGACATCTGTGCATTTTCTACTAAGTTAAAACATTCGATTTTCTAGATTTTGGTCTGACGTGCTCATTACTTATTCGAACAATAGATATTTCAGTGAGAATTCTCTTTAATTTATCTGAGTTCATTTCTGGCAAATATCCATCGTTCTCTGATAAAACTCTGACGAGTGAATTCTAATGACTTACAGCTGCCGATACTTTCTAATGTAGTAGAAATAGATGATAAGAAACAGATCTAATGAGTATAAAATACAGTTCAAGCTACTTGTCACCTAACCAGAGATCCACTGGTGAGTTTACAAACAATATAATACCTGACAATAATCTGAAATGATTACAGCTACTAGTGTTCAGTAATATCATATTTTAATTTTATGATATAATATTATGATTAATTACTTTATTAAAGGTTCTCAAATATTTGTTGCTCCTGTGAGCTGATGCTTATTAATTGGAAGTCAAATGCCAAAACGTAGTAAAGTAGGGTTAGGGTACCTGTGCAATATTCTCAACCACAACCATTAAATAATGGAAAACAGGAGCTGCATCTACTTAAGAATTCATCACACTTCCAATGGGAGGGAGTGGTATAAATGAGTTTTAATGTGAACAATTAAAATAGCATTTACATGTGTCTATATTCAGCTCCTTATCCAATTCTAAAATATCTCTTTTAGGGAAGAATTTTCTTGTTTAGAGAAGCAAACATATCTATTAGAGGGAAATTATTCATCAATATCAACATCAACATTAGGAGAAGAGGAATTTAATATCCACTGACTCATGAATGTGAGATCCTTAAATGTAAATTGTCACCTCTTCTTATTCTCAATGAACATATTTTTTAGGGCACAAATGTCATGTTTGGCATTTTGAAAGTGTAAACTGGTTATCTATCTCCATATCTGCTTATCTATCATGTATCTACATCACTTATCTTTCTACATGTGAGAAATAGACTACTGCTATACTCAATAGCTCATAGAAACTTTCCATTGAGTTATCACAGCAGCCCAAGCTCTTCAAAATGACTTACAAATAGATTAAAGTCATGTTAAATACATTTAAAAAATTTCATATTTTTTGGCCCTTGTATAATCAAACTATCACCAGGCAGTATGGACTCAACAGTAATCTGGTTAGAATATGTTCTTATGTGCTGTCAAAAATAGGAATAAGAATTTTACATGTTTTTTTCACTCTCTGTTAAATTTTCAGTCTTTGTAAACAGGATATATTCTTAGTTGTTGATAAATGAGCTACTGAGAGTCTTAAAATTATACTGTCATACTCTCCTGAATAGCTCTTGCTTAATTTATAGTAACCTGCCATTTCTTATCTAACAGCTTTGCATTCAGTGTTTCACTTAATGGACTCCATTTAGTTCTGGAAATTTATGTTCCACATTATCATGGGTTTTGTTTCCCTGGTAAAACCAGCATCAAAATGTCGTGAGAGAGAAAAAGAAGAAACCAAATTCAAAGGAAAAATTACAGTCCTGTAAGAGATTACTGGTTTTATTTTCTACCCCATAATAAGAAAATGGCTAATATTGTCTTAACTTTGGAGGTGACCTTACTATACTTTAAATAATGAAAGAAAAATGATTTATGGTGATGCATTTTATGCTATTACATTTGGACATGTATAAATGATGTGCAAAATTTCTATAATGCATCAATTTACCCATGTTATCTAAAGGTACAGTACCTTTCTCTTTTTGGCAGACCATGTACTTCTGCTGTATAAAAATTACCTTAAGCTATACTCAGAACAAAATATCCATAATATACATTGAAGTATCAGTATGACCTGGAAAATACATATTTAATTTTATTTAATGAAGTAAAACTTCTGATATATGGCAATGCTTCAAATAAACACTTAATATCTAGAAAAAAGCAAGCACCTATATATAAGATATTTTCTATACATTGACTATTAGCCAGATGTTAATTTCATTTTATATTATTTCACAGTATTCATTCTTAGTAATTTAATTTACAAAGTTATTTTAAAGTAGCTCTTTAGTAAAGTTTAGGAAAAATATATTAAAGTCCAGATTATTTCTTATGTTATTAAAATAAAAATATATATGTCAGAAGATATTACATAGAAACATATACATATATATGACATCAAAGATTCATATTTATATTAAACAGAGTTAAGTTGATATATAGGCATCAAGGGATATTCATATCTATAATTAACAGGCAACTTTTCTTTGCAAAATATAGAAATACTCTTATCTAGAAATATTCTAGGGCTAGTGAGAATAATCAAGTTAGAGAAAGCGATAGAGCTTAAGAATGCTGTAAGGGGTCAGGTTTCAATATCATCATTGTGTATAGTCAGTAAAGAAAGGCTAATTACATATAATCACTGCTGATAGTCAGGGAACAGAGGCTAACTTCACATCGTAAAGTTCATCGTCCTGACCAGATTAGAAATAAAATATTTTTGAAGTTGTATATCTCTTATACATTTGTTAGCTTCCATATGTTGTTCATTTACCTCATGGATAAGATTCTTTAGGAGTTCTGAAAATGTGTTATTTCACTTTCAGAATGCTAGATTTATTTTTTTCTTGGAAAACATTGTTTTGTTTAGTTCTGTGCTTTCTAGGTGTTATGTTATATTGTGACATTTTTGATTGAAAGAAAATACACAGACGTAAACATCAGCAAATTTGATACAACATTAAGCATTATCATCTAGCTTTAAATTTGAATATAAGTAGATTTAATTTCAATAATTCTTAAGGTCTATGGGTTAAGGTACTCTGGATAAATGATTACTTGTTTTACTGATTAAATGAGTGTTAACATCCTTACTTATAGTATTGGTTAGCTAATTCTTGTTATGAGAGAAAAACCATAAGTCTTTGTATCCATTATCTCACTATTTAAATAAGAATTACAAAGTTATTAATACCTGCTCTTGAGTTTCAACTGAATTAATAGGTCTGGCATTTTAAATAACATTAAAACAACTCTTAAAAGTCTGAACTAACTTTCTAATCATACATGTAATTTTGCAATATTTTAAAACATTATTTTTGATGTGTTATAAAGTTTCTTTGTGTTTTTAATAAGATATTTTAATATATGTTCTCTAAATGTAAACCAAAACAAGATTGAGTTATACTACAAATTTATCAGAATTAACTTTAAAAATAGAATCATAAATACATGAATGTACACTCTCAATTTCACTTTTCTTCTGTGTGTTTTACTTGACTTTTAGTCTATGTGTTGTTACCATTATAAAATTAATTTTTACCATTGCATTATTCTTATAATGAATACTTAGGAAATACTAATAATTTCATATTTGAAAAATTTTGACCCAGCCAAAGAATGTTTTAAAAAAGGTATTTTCCTTAATTCAGCTTTAATGATGCTTTATAACCAACTATGTTGAATGAGTTTTGACAATACTCTGAAGCTTCTGCCCTTTTGGGAATTTGATTTTGCTAGACATCATTTGCACATTATTTAGGAGATATAAAGTTACTTAAAACTAAGTACAAAAGGATGAGGATTAATTCTATATGAGAATATTTTGGAACACAATAGTAAAAATATGGAAATCAGAAATTTCACTTGTTTGTGCTGGATTTCTATATTCCTTTTATTTGCCTCTCCTTGTCCTCTGCTTTATTCTCTTTTCTATAAGAGGATTATTCAGATTTGCTTGAGAAATACTGACTCCTTACCACTAATCTGACATGCATGGAACATTGGTTTAATGTACATTACTTGGAATGGTCTTTTAGATGTAGCATTTAGGATCAAACTGATTAGAAGTTCAATGTCTTTTCTGATAATTTATACTTGCTCAAAATAATCAGTTTGGGTTCTGTTATCCTCTGAATTAATTCCTTCTGTTTGGTTGAACATACCCCATTTATTCAGCTACGTTCTGGTCAGCTTAAGACAAGCGACTGTAGATAAACCTAGATTTGAGCAATATGTTTTATTTCTCTAGGCAAACACAATGGGCATTGGTATCGTTTTTACTTTGTTGGTTTTTAAAACATAGTGGATTATCAATTGATGTAGATCAAGTCTACAATACTGTAAAAAAAATTGTATCAGTTAGAATTGAAAGGGCTAATGCAGGCATGGTGGTGCATGCCTGCAATCCCAGCTACTCCGGAGGCTATAGCAGAAGAATCGCTTGAACCTGGGAGGCAGAAGTTGCAGTAAGCTGAGATTGTGCCATTGCACTCCAGCCTGAGCAACAGTGTGAGACTCCATTTCAAAAAAAAAGGCTAATGAGTGCACACAATGAAAATAAACCTTTTACAAATAGGAAGAAGTTAGAAAGTTACTCAGTTGCAGACTGAGTAATTTTATACATTCAAATAAAAAAGGGGATTACACAGAGAGTAGAACCAAGATCCCAGGAGTCAGAATTGGGAGACATTAAACTAAACTCCAAGAAAACTGGGAACATGATCCTGGCTGGATTGCGATGGACCAGTGAGTAGAATGTGCTTCAAATTTTCCCTGTTTTAAAATGGGAGGGTGTTAGAAACTGAATTGGGTCCCCCTAAATTCACATATGGAAACTTTAACAATGCAACTATATTTGGAGGTAGCAAATTTAAGAAATAATTCAGTTTAAATGAGTTCTTAAAGCAGGAAGCCCTCATAGAATAGGACTGGTGTATTTTTATAAGAATAAAAGGAGACACAAGGAGTGCATGTACCTACATACAGAGAAGGTCATGTGAGCACACAGTTAGAAGGCAGACATCCACAAGTCAGGAAAAGAGGCCTCACCAAGAACTAACCCTGCTATCACCATGATCTTGGATTTCACACCTCAAGTAACATGAGAAAAATAAATTTATATTGTTTCAGTTACCCAGTCTGTGGTATTCTGTTATGGCAGCCTGAGCTGAATAATTCAGTGCCTATGGTTGTTATGTCAATCCTTTTGCACCATTGCATATTGGGTGTAGTAGATATCTTAGTTTTCTAGTTTACAAGAAGAATTACACCTGAGAGGCCCTGTCTACATGTGGATCTGATGTAGATCAGGAGTATCTGAACTTTGGGCAGTCTTTGAGCTAACGTAATGAGCTGAGACTTTGGTAGTCTTAGGGGGTAAAAATGAGTGTACTTCACATATAGAAATGATGCAAACCATGACCCAGAAACAGACTGTGAGAAATTATATCTTTCATCTATAGTAAAAGAAAATTTTGCCATGCCACATGCTTTTCTACTATGGGGCCCTCATCATTCTCCCATCAAGAAGTGAATCTATGTCCTGTCCTCTTAAATCTGAGCAGCCAAGAGAATGTGGAAAAAATGCTGCTGTATTTTGAGGTTCAGTCATAAAAGGTGATGTAGTTTTCATCTTGTTTGCTAGTAAGCTTCCTTTTGGGAGCCCTGAGCGGCCATCTAAAAATCCAATTATCCTGGGTCCACACCATAGAGACAAGCCATTCTTTTCCAAACTCTTCTACCACGGACTCTGTAAGTACAACAAAATGATTATTTTAAGCCAGTACATAGCAATTTACTATGAAAGTTAACAGGCTAAAATATACATAGTTGGAAGAGAAAGTTTTTTGTTTTTTTTTTTTGTAATGTGAGGAAAATCTATGTATGGATGACTGAGATAACTATAATATTGCTAATAGAAATATAGATATTGGAGTAGAATAGTTATCTATTTTAGATCATTGAATTTTAGATGTGGGTAAGAAAAATAGAGGGTAATATCTAATTGGTAGTTGTTAAGTTTAAGACTAAAGTATACAAAAGAAGTGGAGACAGAGCCTGAAAATGAGTAAGTCACCTCTCAGAGTAATTTCAGAATAACTATGGAATAACTTCTTGAAGTTTTGTTGAGAGAGTACTGCAGGGAGAAGAGAGGAAAGTATATTTATAGAATATGAGAAGGGCAGCTGTGAAAAATTGAGAAACAAGTGGATTTTCAAATTCTTTGAAAATAAGAGAGCAAAGAGTTGTAAGAACAGATGGGTTATCATCAGTGTTACACTTTATGTAAAAAGATTTATTGAATTTACTATCATTCAAGATGGAAATACATTATGGTAAAGTATCATATAATTTAAAGCACAGAGAAGAAGTTCTGTAATAATGCAAATACAGATAAATGGTGCCTTAGTAAACAAATATCACGAATATTTATGTCCTGATCACCTTGCTAGCTGTTGGTGATACAAATGCAAAGAAGACTATTTTACTTGAGGAATGGACACTTAGTAGGAGAGACAGACGTATGAATGAACAAATCTAATAAATTACATAAATGAGGTAATATATCTATATGTGTCTTACAGTAGAATACTTCAGAAATAGAGTTCAGGAAAGACTGATTCATCTATAAAATGGATTGTACTCCTGAAAAATTATTGCTCATCTAGTCACACTAAACAAGGTTATAATGGCAAGTAGCCAGAGGAGAGGGCAGTATGTAGCCAGTTTCCCACTCATTACAAATTAGCCGTGAGGATATAAACATACAACTGAGAGTGATGCAGAGAGATTTGTCACACTTCCATTGCAATCCTGACCCCAAGTGAGAGGGTTTGCACCTTGGCTTCTCCATGGGAACGTGTAGGCATGGGAAGTTTGCATCATGATCAGATACACAACGATGCTTCCTACTTTGGGTGGGATTTTAAGTAAAATTTACTCATTTACATGTTGGTAAATAAGTAAAAATCTTTACCTGCATTAAAGAAAATATGAATGTGTCTGTTGGTATTTTGCATCAATCACTCAACTTTCAATTTCTGGAAAACTTGCAGCTATTGATAACAAGGAAGGGAATTTCTATTGAGTCAGATGTCAGGATAAGTATTATCAAAAAGGTGACATGACCTGATCTGTTGGAGCACAGTGTGAAGTTTTATTAAAAATTCAAAAATATCAATAATTTGACATTTTTAAAGCCTGAAAAAATATCCAGTATAGCTGGAGCATAGGCAAAAGAGATAAACTTCTTTAAATATGTGGAATTAAACCCAGTGATGTGATTATGTACAGACCCTGATTTTTGTCAGAAATTGCTTAGCAGGCTATAAGGTTAAGTACTCACCTCAAAGTTGACCATGAACACATATAACAATAATGTTATAGCCACTGAAAGTTCAGGTTAACCAAATGTGATGATGTAAAATTTTTTCTAGAAATGTTTTAGGGTAGGTTAGAGAATTATAATTAACAGAATTGCCTTAATCCCTTTTATCAGACTAAATGTTTTATTATATTCAATATTCTATGATTTCATATTTTGTGATTTCTTTAATTGCATCTAATTATGGGATTAATATTTTCATACTAAGTGAAAATAAATATTTTACTTTTTACAAATAATTCTAGATTTTGATTTATACAAGTGTTTGCTTTTTTCAATGAAAACATATAAAATAAAAGTAATTCTGAATGGTATATAAATGGTAGGTGGAAAATATCTTAGCAAAAAGCTCATAAGGTATTCATGAGAAAATATAGCTTATTTAAATATATGTAAAGGACAGATATTTTATGAAATAGAAAATTTGCCATCTTTTCAAGGAGACTATTTTGTAGAAAAAGTATCTTCTAAACACTTAAAATTCCTCCTTTGCATGAGGTTTTTGTTGTTGTTTGTGTGTTTACAATTTTATTTTAATTTAATTCAATTTCTGATTACTCAACCATGAAATCATACAATCTGCACTGAAATGAATAATCAAGCCTTTTTTTTATTCACCAAAGATATCTCTCATGTTCCTAGATTAACGGTACCCTGTACCTTATTATTGTATATAAATGTATTAAAGAAAGACAACTAGCCTAAGAATAGAGATTTATTAATATAAAATATACATTGTGAAGGGAAAAAAGTGTTCATTTCACCAAAAAAGCTGTTTTTATAGTGAACTAAGAAGCCAAGAAGTAAAAAGTTGAAAACCTCATCAACTCCAATATTTTTTTCCCCATGTAGAAATTCTTTCTTCTGTAGGCTGGAAATTTGGTGTCATTTTCAGGTCTGAATTCTTCCAGCAATGGTAAATCCTCTACTGTGGGCATCCGCTCGTCATTTTCGGACATTGCTGACTTATGCAAGGCTTCATCCAAATGAGCTATAATCTGCCAATCTATAACTTCCAATAATTGATTCTGTTCTCTGAAGATATACAAAATAAGCCTAACCTTCCCCTTCCATGCTTGTTGTAAAGCATCTAGGTGTAGGGAAGATACGTTTTATTCTGATGAATACTTTTGCTGAACCTCAACTGTAATTTTCTTTGCATAAGACATTTTCTTTTGTGCATAATTATGCAATTTATCATCCAGTATTTTCTGAGATGGCTTTCCTTTGCTCCTTTTCTTTTTCTTTCTCTCCTCATTTTTCCTTTCTATGATATATGTTTCACTTTTATCATTTACTGTCCTACCTGGATTTTTTTTTTTTTTTGAGATGGAGTTTCACTCTTATTGTCCAGGCTGGAGTGCAATGGTGGGATCTCAGCTCACTGCAACCTCCGCCTCCTGGGTTCAAGTGATTCTCTTTTCTCAGCCTCCCGAATAGCTGGGATTACAGGCATGCACCACCACCCTGGCTAATTTTGTATTTTTAGTACAGACAAGTTTTCTCCTTGTTGCTCAGGCTGGTTTTGAACTCTTGACCTCAGGTGATCCACTGCCTTGGCCTCCCAAAGTGCTGGGATTACAGGTGTAAGCCACCATGCCAGGCCCCTCCTGGCTTTCATTACAAGATTGGTTTAACTTTTTTTATATGCATGTGAAGTAAAAACACTTATACACACATATACATTTACACATACATATATACACACATGTATGCACCCACATGCATATTAGAATATCTCTATGTATAATTTCTCCTCTTTTTATTTTTCTCGTCAATCATCCTGCAAATGACAACTTTTAGACTTCTGACAACTTTGGTTACCTTCCAGAGACAAGTCCATTTATGAAAGGCATATTATGGGGAGTGGGGCAAGCAAAAGAGTTGATAAGAAAGAAGTACCTTTTCGATAAGTGAATAAAGAATTTATCAGTCTTCATTAGCTCCGTGCAACCAATTAATGATTGATCGTTTCAATTTCTCTATGTAGTTTTCATACCCCTACTTCAAATTATCTATAAATTTTGCAAACAAGAAGCCTGTATATAAAATTAGAAAAAACTGTTATTAGCATACATGTTGCACTGTTAAAAGAAATCTCTCATATTTTCAGAGGGTTCCAGTCTCTAGAAGCCAATGTGTTTTATACCTACCAAAGAGAAAGCAATAGGTAGGAATGGTGAAGAAAAATGTGATGGAGATAGTGAGAGGAATTGCTCATGTTCTGAGGCACCTGTAAACAAAAGTTAATGAGTCTCCTCTGTGTAACAGCTATTCTGACAATGCTTGAGACACTGTTCTTTTAATCTCTAGAAAATCAAAATGTAACAGGGTTACATGTTTTTTTTAAAAAAAAATAAAATTAATTTAGTGGACCTGAAGTAAGACCTCTAAGATAACCTTATCTGGGATCCATTTACTTAAGAATTATTGAATGAAATATTCTTAAGTGACATGATACGTTAGCTGATTTGATGTGATTTGCACTTTCTACGACATTAAATATCTCTAATTAGCTCAGTAAATGTAAGTAGTGGCCTAGAAAACTCTCCCAAACTTCTTGGCATATCTAATTGCCTATTCAGAAGCTCTATCTGGATTTGTTCAGCCACAAATATTTAAAAGGGCCTAACATTCAAGGCCCTGCTCTAGGTGTTGGGAATACCAAGGTGGAAATAACATCACTGGATCTTTAGAAAGCTTACATTCCGATGGAGGAAGTAAGATTGTAGAACACCTATTACACAACTAAAGTAATGCCCGGTTGTTACAAGTACTACGATGAAAGCAAAAAGAGATTGGGAAAATAATAGAGAGATTTTTATTGGGTGGCCAGGAAAGGTCTTCTTGAGAAAATGACATTTAAGCTGAAGCTAAAGAAAGTGAAAGAGCTGATCACGTAAGAAATGTACAAAGCATATTTCAGGCATAATTATTTGTGTGTCAATTAATGAAGCACAACATTATTTCTGATAAATGCAAGAGACTGCGTGTAGAAAAAAAAGCAGTTTGTAAAAATAGATCATACATGTAGGTCATAGTAAAAAGCGAGATTTCATTTTAAGTATAAGTACAATGAGAAGCCACTGAAAGCTTGTTGAAAGTGATGTGAGTTGACTGAAATTTGGGAAAATTGAATTTATAATTGTCTAATATTAGACTCGAGGAAAGCAAATAGGGAAGTTCAAAAAGTTGGTATTTTGTATAAAGATACATCCTGAAAGTCCCAGATTAAGGGGGTAGCAGTAATGATGAAGAATAAAACAGGGTAGAACTTGAAATATACCGTAAAGAAGAATCAAAGCAAAACACTGTTCTTGACACTGTTGACTTA
The DNA here is from genome assembly GCF_049354715.1 of Callithrix jacchus. Lineage (NCBI taxonomy): Eukaryota > Metazoa > Chordata > Mammalia > Primates > Cebidae > Callithrix > Callithrix jacchus. The sequence goes on along the minus strand of NC_133505.1, from coordinate 109,665,783 downwards.
TGTTACATAGATTCTACTGCAAATCCTAGTTTGACAACCCTTCCTGACCAGTCTGAATAGCTTCTCAGCAGGCATTTTTCTTTAAATTAAAGTGTAAAGAGGATACAATTGTAATTCTAAGATATCACCCTAGCAATCTCTGAACTAAACAGAAATCTTGGGGAAGTTGAAAAAAGATCCCAGAAGCACCTCACCCCTTGTTACTCTAACTGGTTTGGAAAAGTCAGGTGAGAAATAGTACACTGAACTAAAAGAATATGAAAAGTAGTTCATCTGATATGGTATTTCATAGTTTTGTGATTCCTTCATTGGTACTGATTTTATGCCTGAAACTCAGAGGTGACAGCTATGAAACTAGTCTTAAACCAATCATATTAAGCTAAAGAATGAAAAGAATTATGAAAATAATGTTGAAAAATTGGTTCTGGAGATGTCAGTATATGTCACCAATGTCTGGAAAATTATAAATTTTGTTTCATTTTCTAGAACTTTCCTTACATTTATTGGTATTTTATATCTGTCCAATTTCTTGAATACCCAGGGCTTTTATTTATTTAAAAAAATAGAATTATTTCTGAGTTCAGTCAAATGAATCCAGAAAAAATTATTGTTGTAATAATATAATCGAATATAGCTAAAAGCCAAAACAACATATATCAATAACATAGGATGTAGGCAAAGCGAAATCTTCAAACTCTATTTTGTTAGAGTAAGTAGATAGCCAGGTATGAGCAGGGCAGAAGAGGCCCTCCCCTCAGGAATGTCAGGTGACCATCAGGTGATGGTCAGGCAGTTGTTGAACTCTCTCTCTAAAATAATAATTGGTTGCAGTCAGCATCAGGGAAAAGCAGTTTACCAATAGATAGAAAACACCTGAAGCTGATTGTCAGCATCTTCCTGGAAAGATTTCAGGAGTTGGACCAGTGGGCTCAAACATTTGTGTGGAGGCAAAACGGCAGATTTTAACTTGCATATAACCTTTCTCTAGAAATACATGGCTTGTAATGGAAAAGTGGCTCAAATGAGCACACACACAATTTCAGTAAACACACATGATTTTAGGTAAAGGGAAAATGATTCCCAAAAGAAGCAGATTATTACTGATAAAATCAAGAACACAGGAAAAGGTAAATATTCCAGTAAACCTAAATGAATATTAAATTTTTAAACAGTAAAAATAATATATTTTAGGTGTAATATATGCAGAATTAAAATAGATGACAAGTGAACAAAAGGTAGAAGCGTGATAAGAGTTAAAGTGCAACAGACTCTTAGAATGTAAGAGAATAAAAACAGTAATAATTTAAAATAGCTGTATTAAGTTATGGATGCATAGTCATCTCTAATGTAATTGTAAAGAAACTAAGCAAGAAGTTACTAATAAAGGAAACCGAATAGTGAAAATACTTGATTAACCTAAAAAAGAGTAGAAAAGAATGAATATATATGTACAGAAATATATACAAATACAGTGTATATGTTAATATAAAGAATTCATTCTGGCTATATAATGATCTTCTACAAATAAATATGAGAAAAGGCAGACAACACTATACTTATTATTCTAAAACTAAATCATTTGCCATCAAGTTAACAATATATTAGGCTAAGGAGACTAGCAAATTCTAATTTCTTTTATCTAAGTAGCTTTTTAAAAACAGAAAAATATAGATGCTTTTGTTTTTTTAAATTGTTTTACACATTCTTCTAAACATTGGTCAATAAAAATTAAATATATTTTCTGCTTGGATTGTTTTTTCAAATTAAGTAGATATGCTTGATAAAATTAGATTTTCCTATAATTTTATCACAAGAATTAATTATACTTCATCTGACCAGAATCACAAATTATGAGTTGTATATAAAATAATATATATAATCATATATTAATCTAATATGTATAATCATATATATCATCACATGTATAATCATCTATTATGTACAATTATTATGGACTGAATGTTTGTGTCTTCTCCAGAATATGTGGAAATCTTAACCTACAATGTGATAGAGGTGGGTTCTTTAGTATGTGAGTAGGTCATGAGGGTAGAGCTCTCATAAATTGAATTAGGACCTTTAGAAAAGAAACATTAGAGTTCTATCTCTTTCCTACCACGGTGGGAGGATATAGAGAGACAGTAGCTATTTAAAAACCAGGAAGCAGGCCCTCGCCAGGCACTAAATCTGCTGATTCTTTGAACGAGGACTTGCCAGCTTCCAAAACTGTGAGAAACACATTATTGTTTAAGCCACCCAGTCTATGGCATTTTTATGACAGCAGCACAAACAAACAAAGATAACAATATAACAATTACGTATATTATCTCATATGTACAACCATATATAATCAGAAAAAGAATGAAGAGTTAGTTATAAATAGAAATCAAATTTGAAGATTATGTGAACAAATAGAATATGCCAAATTTTAGATCAATGAACTTTCAAAATTATAGATTTTCCTGAACCACCAAAATACATGATTGATTAAAATGTTAGTGTACACAGTTGAAGATATTACTTAGGACTTTAAAATTATTATTTCAATTTAAAAAAACCAATGAAATATAATTAATAGATATCTTTTGTTTTTTGAAAAGGGAAGAATATATTGATGCTTAAAAACCTCATATCATCTCTGATATGAAAGTGTAAATTTCAAGAGAAAACACTGGAACACAGAAGGAAATAGATTGGAGAGTAAAGAACCACTGAAGATTGCCAAGTGTGTGTTATTGAAGATAATTTTAAGTGTACTTTTCTAGATAATCTCCTCTACATGGAGTGGAGCATGACAGATTATCAGGTAGTTGTTTTTCATGGTGTGATTAACTAAAAAACAGGGAATAATTCTAATTTCAAATTATGAGCATTAAACGGGAAAGCTAAATTCTGCATTCATAGAAATAACTGGCTCAGTTATTAGTCTTCTTGGGTTTTTTGACTATAGTTTAAGCCTGTAGCACATATCTTTTTGCCATCCACAGTAAATGATTCTTAGCAAAAATGTAGGCTGATGCCTAGTTAAAAATGGACAAGGAACATTAATATTGCCACAGAAAATAATTAGTTTAAATCTGATTAAATTGAATTATTCACATATAAATGTGAATTCAAACAATAAAATATCACTTTTAACCTCTTAATAATTTAAGATTAATGAACACTAACATTCTAATGAACATGATTTGCAAAAAACTAATCACATTGGAAAGTATACTGTCCTTATGTGTATTTATTTTTATTTTCATATAAATAATATATAATTTATTGATTGTTAGCAGAGTGTAATTTTGCTGTGCTTTTCCTTTAAACAACTTTTCATATATTTTTGTAATATTGGGGTTCAGGGTGCCCTCGGCGCCCCTGAGAAGAATGAGAGAGGGGACCACAGCGAGGCCAGTGAGGCTCAGGAGATGGGTACCAATATTTCCCAGCAAAAGTCCAGTTTACACAGGCCAATTTATAAAACTGCCCCAGAAGGGTAAACTTCTAGGGAGGGGCCATTAGAGCATACAGTTCAAAGAAGGCAGGACGTGTGGCTGAGGCTGGAACAATACCCTCAGGACCCGGGCCTCCTCTACCCAACCCATTTTCTATTGTAGGAAAATGCTCTTAAGGTTGTGAGACCTGCCATTAACTATATGGGTTCTGGAACCCGTTTGACTATGATCTAGATGGAAAAGTTCTGCCATAGAGAAAGCCAATCCTAAGCAAGACAAATAATACATCAAACACAAAGTCCCATAGCCTTCAGCTTGTGAATTTCCCCAAAATACTTCACCAATTCAACACTGACTCCCAACAGGAATTTGAACCAGCAACCTTGTAGTTGCAAATCCTACACCTTAACCAACCGTGCAAACAGGCCACTTGCATTATAAGCAGGCAGAAAGCTTTCTTAAGCCATATTTTGAATGAGAATGCTGCATCCTGAGACTGTGTGGCCTGACTAAAAGCCGGGTGGGGCTGATGGCCAGCAGCCGCTTCCTATCCCTCAGGCGCACCAGCAGAGAAAAAAAACCGCTTGCCATGTCAGTTTAAAAGCAGCATTCACAGCCGCTGCTGGCATGGCGGTGAGTTCTCCCTACCCCAGTGGCTTTTGGCCGCCATGTTGTTGGGACCAACTGCGCACCCCAAGCCACTCCCTCAGACGCGCACCCCGAGCCACTACCTCAGCCGCTGCTCGCACAGATACCCACATCCCAGCAGTCAAACGCCCCAAGGGAAGTTCCCTTGTGCGGTCCCTTACTGCAGTTTTTAACAGTTTCCACGGTTTCCCCAACCGCAGCCAGCAAAAGGACTTACCTGCTTCGCTTTCCTCAAGCGCTGCTGCTCTGCTCAGCGCAGGCGGCAGGCGTGTTAGGGGAGGTTACAACGTTTAGAGTCTCCACGCCTGGCCAGGACAGACCGAGCCCCTTCCCACTGCTTTTCTCTCAGCTGGCAGTGCTGAGGACTATGCTTGCTGCGTGCAGCCAGGCCCACCCATGGGGGGCCAAGTTCTCCTCATTCGTTCCCGGCCGGCAAGGAGTGAAAGACCAGGGGACAGTGCTCACCCGCTCCACCCCACAGGCTCCCTCAGGTAAAAAACTGTGCTTTCAATTCTGGCCAGCCATGCTGCTGTGGCTCAGCACTGCTGCTCAGGTGTTCTTAAAGAGACAGGGCAGAATGGGGCTGGTTTTACTCATGGTGTTGAAGCCTCCATCTCCAGCCGTACCCCTCCTCTGGCTGTGCCCCTTTTTCTGGTGTACCCCTCACCTGGCTGGCTCGCCAAAATGTAATATTGGGGTTCAGGGTGCCCTCAGCTCCTCTTGTTATACCGGACTGAGCATAGAAAGTCAACACCAAGACAAAAGTATGCCAAATTGCAGGGTTTATTGCTGGCGACCATGGAGGACTCGCATCTCTCCAATCCGTGGCCCTGAAAAGAGGGTGACAAGACTCTTTTATACCCGTAAACCACCTCCAGGCGTGGGGGTGAAGGGATTCAGACATTCTGAGGGCCAGTGGATTCTGCAAATCACCTTCTGGGCGGAGATAAGGGTGAGGGGCGGGGATGGGGGTGAGGGGATTCCGGACATTCCCAGGACCAGGGGACTATTTGACATTCTGATTGTTACTTAAGTGGTTCACAAAAGCTAAGATTAGCAGTCGTCTACACATTGTCTGGGTAGGGTGGGGATCACAGTCCTTAATTACATATTCACATTTGGGTTATAGAGAGCAGTTTCAACAGAAAGCTGAAGTATGGTTGAGGTATGCAGTTTTATGGGGCTTTTTATCATGTCACACTCTGTGAGGATGTTTCTCCAGGTTCTTCGTCTCCTGCCCTCTCGGTAATGAAAGAGGGGACCACAGCACAGTGAGCTGTAAACGCCGGACTCAAAAGTGTTTGTAGAAAGTGATTTGTTGAGAAAGAGAGAGAAACAGGAGAAGGAGAGTGAAAGAAACAGCTAACTGTCACACCGAGTGAGAGAATTCAGAAAGATGGAATCCAGGAGAGAAAAACAACTTCCACACTGAGTGGAAGGTAATAGAGAGAAATGGAGTTTAGGAGGGGAAGACAACCTATCATGAGAGAGTGTGGACGGGGACTCCAGAGGGGAAATCCAGGAGAGAGAAAGATTGGTTTCCATGAGAGAGTGTTCATGGAAGGGGACCCAAATGTGGAGTCTGAGGAGGTGTGGAAGAAGGGGACTTTTAATCTGGGAGGAACCCCCACCTTCTCTAAGACCCTGGGCCAATGAAAGGAGTTCCTTAGAACTTCCGCTGGGCTGATTGACTCTTACTTTCTTCTTGTGCCCCCCAAATTCACACATAAACCATTAAATTTCCTGGATGGAGAGAGATGGGAGAGGGCATGGCACTGGGAGTACTTGCCCTTAAATCCATGCCCCTTTGTGGACCCAGAAAGAGAACACATTCCCTCATTTTTACGTAAGCATCTCGTACACACTGTAAGTTGTGTTATGCTTTATTTTCTAACTTATTTTTTTAATTCAATGGGATAAAGTTTATTTACACTTATTGATATGACAGATACATTTGCTCTGATATCTTCCATGTTTTTCTATGATATATTTTCTGCTCTGATATTATGTTTTACTATATACTCTAATAGTATTATTTTTGAGTGTGTATATTTTCTGGTATTCAATAACTTTTTTTTTTTATTTTGGTTCTACTAGTTAACTTTAACATTATTGCTATATAAAGATTTTTAGTTTTCTATTTTCTTAAAGATTGTGTTAATTCATCCCCTATTAGAAACAGAGAAAAAAAGAATGAAAAAAAGACAAAAGTGAGTTCCTTTTTCTCTACATTATATTCCATTATTGCATGACCTGCTATAAGTATATATTATTATGCTTTCTTGTGTTTACCTTAAATGGTTATATTGTTCAAGGTTTGTGATTTTTTTCTTTCGTAGGTTTTATTGATGAGGCAATAAATCACTTACTCTTCTTCCCTTTTAATTTACTATTCCTTTCCCATTCTGAACTAAATATCTACACTGTAGAGTGTGCAATTCTGGGTCATTACATATTTAAAAGATTACATCTTAATCTTATATTTGATGGTGAGAAATTATAATCATTCCAGCAAAGATTAGAAACAAGGCCAAGAGTATCTCCTCTTATTTGTTTTTAACATCATATTGGAAGTCTACCTAATTTAATAAGACAAGAAAAAGAAAATAAATGATATATAAATTATTAAGAAATAAACAAAATTAGCTTTGTTCACAAATGTTGTGATTACTTATGTAGAAAATCTGAAGGAATTGAGAAATTCCTGGAACTAATAAGCAATGATAAAAAGGTTGCATTAAACAAGGTCAATATACAAAATTCAAACTTTCCTGTAAACTCACAATGAACAAGTGAAACTTAAAATTAAAAACACAATACATTTACATTAATGCCCCCAAAATGAAATATAAAAGCATAAGCCTAAAAATATGTATAAAATCTATATGAGAAAAATGACAAAATTATGATAAAAGAAGTAAAATAACCAAATAAATGGATAAATATTTCATGTTAATGGATAGACTCATTACTGTTAAGATGTCAGTTCTCCCCAAATTGATCTATAGATTAAATGCAATGTATTTAAATCCCAGGAAATTATTTTCTGTATACTGACAAACTGACTCCAAAGTTTATATGGCGAGAGAAAAGACCCAGAGTGGCCAACTCAATATTGAAGGGGAAGAAACTGAGTGGACTGATAATACCTGACTGTAACACTTACTGTAAATCCAGAGTAATGGAAGCAGTGTGATATTGTAAAAAAGAGTAGACAAATAGATCAATGGAACTGAACAGAGAGCTGAGAACAGACCCACATCTTTGTCAACTGATTCTTGGCAAAGGAGCAAAGGCAATACAATGGAGGGAAAATCCCAGTCTTTTCAATGGTGCTAGAAAAACGGGACATTGACATGCAAAAAAAAATGTATCTTAGACCCAAATTTTGCAGCCTTTATTAAGTTAATTCAAAATGGATTATGTATCTAAACATAAAATGCAAAACTATAAAATTCCTGGAAGATAACAGGAGAAAATTGCGATGACCTTGAATATAGTGATGATGTTCGTAGATGTAACATCAAAAGTAAGATCCTTAAAAGAAATCATATATAAGCTGAATTTCATTGAAATTAAAAACTTCTGCTCCATGAAAAAACACTGTCAAAAGAATGAGAATACAGTCACAAACTGGGAGAAAATATTTGCATGAGACACATCTGAAAAATGACTGCTATCCAAAATATATAATGACCCTTTAGAACTCAACAATACTCAAAAAACCAACCCAACTCAATGATGAGCAAAATATCTGGATAGACACCTTTCTAAAGAAGACAGATAGATGGCAATTAAGCTTATGAAAAGATGATCCACATCATATGTCATCAGAGAAGTGCAAATTAAAATAACAATGAGATACCACTATACACCTATTAGGATGGCCAAAATCCGAAACACTGATGATAACAACTTCTGGTGAGGTTGTGGAACAGCAATTCTCGTTCGTTGCTCATAAGAATGCAATAGTACAGCTACTTTGGAAGACATTTTGGCAGTTTCTTACAAAACAAAACATCCGCTTACATTACAGTCCAGCAGTCAGACTCCTTGATATTTATCGAAAAAAGTTGAAAATTTATTCCAAACAAAAAGCTGCACATGGATGTTTATAGTGTCTTTAATCATAATTACCAAAACTTGAAAGCAACTGAGATATCCTTCAGTAGGTGAATGGATAAATAAATGGTGTTACACCCATACAATAGAATATTATTTAGAACCAAAAAGCAGTGTGTTACCAAGCTATGACATGAAAAGGAGGAAACACACGTGCATGCAGGTATACCTCAGAGATATTGCAGGTTTTGTTCAGATGACTGGAATAAAATGAGTATCACAAGTCATTATTTTTTGTCTCAGTATATATACAAGCTATGTTTATACTGTACTGTAGTCTATTATGTGTTCAATAGCATTATGTTCAAAAAATGTATATACCTTAATTTAAAAATACTGATCTGATAAAAATACAAACAATAATCTGAGCATTCAACAGGTTGTTAGTGCAAGGTCTTGCTTTGTTATTGAAGCAAGCAAGATATTGGAGGTCTTTTGCTGGTGGAAGATCTTGCTTTGATATTGAAGCTGCTGATCAGGGTGGTTGTAACAATTTATTAATGTAAGACAACACTAAAATTTGCCTCATGGATTGACTCTTCTTACAACTTGAACATTTAAAAGCCATTGTAGGCTTATTAATTGGCCAAATATCAACATCGTTATGTCTCGGGGAATAGGGGGGTTCAAAGAAAGGGCAACAGGTTAGGGAATGACAGTTGATGGAGCAGTCAGAACACATGCGATATTATCGATTAAACACACCATCTTATATGAAGGCAGTTTATGGCACCTCAAAAAATTATGAATGTACCATCAAAGGTTACCGATTATAGATCATCATAATAAATATAATAATAATTAAGCAAAATATTCTCAAATATGAGAATTATCAAAATATGACACAGAGACATGAAGTGAGCAGATGCTATTAGGAAAATGGCACAATAGAGTTGCCTTACCCAAGCGTGCCACAAACCTTAAATTTTTTAAAAAATGAATTATCTATGAAAGACAGTAAAGGTCAAGGACAGAAATGAATTTAAAAAAGGAAGAAAGAAAGAACAAATGAATGAACAATTAAAAGAAAGAGAAAGAAAAAAGGGAAGGAAGGAAAGAAGAAAGGATGAAAGAAAAGAAAAAGAAAAAGAAGAAAGAAGAAAGCGAGAAAGAGGAAGGAAGGAAGGAGAAGGAAGAGAGGCAGGGAGAAAAGGAAAAGAAGGCAGGCAGGCAGGCTGTATTATGAAATAAAAGAAGTCAATCTGAAAAGGCTACATCCTATATAATTCCAACTATATGATGTTCTGGAAAAGGTTAAATTACGGAGATAGTAAAAAAACAGTGGTTGCCAGTAGTTATGGGGAAAAATAGCACAGAAGATTTTTAGGGCAGTGACACTATTTTGTAATGCACTACAATGATGGGTAAATGTCATTATGTTTTTGTCAAACCAGTAGAATGTACAATATCAACAGTCACCCTTAATGTAAACTATTGACTTTGGGTGATGATGTGTCAATGTAGGTTAATTGATTGTAACAAACATATCACTGTCTCGTATAGAATGTTTATAGTGGAGGAGGATGTAGGTGTGTAGGAGTAGGCAGTACATGAGAACTCTGTACTTTCAGCTCATATTTGCTATGGAACTAAAACTGCTATAAAAATAAATTCTAATAAAATTATATTTCGTCGTTACCATAATTCTTCAAACTCATACAAAAAACTACTCACTACTGTTTATTTGACTTCAAGAAGATTCCTCACTAACAATATTCTCTAGGTTCAAGGCTGGTCTTGAATTCCTAGGCTCATCTATCCACCTCAGACTCCGAAAGTGCTGGATTACAGGCATGAGCCACCACACCTGGCCAGGTTTTGTATTCCTTTTGTCTTTTTCTTTGCATAGGAGAAATAGGTCACTAATCATATCAATTTCTCTCTTCTTCCCTCTCTCTTGTTCCTTTTTTTTTGTGCTTATTCTGAGCCAGACTCACGATTTATGTTTATAACTGGTCATGGAATGTATGGGATTTCCATGCTATTTGCAGAGGTGTCTTGTGAATGAGGGAGGAGCCATGACATTCTTATAGGCTTCATATTTGACTACTGCAAGGTGAGTTTTACTGCTATAATAGAGTCTGACTGCTTTGTACTGCAACAGCTCCTCTGTGTGTGTAACTCTCTACTTAACAGAATGGAATCACTTCTAGAAGGGCTGCTTGCCCCAGAGCAAGTGGCTCTAGTATTCTCTTTTATTGCTCTACTCAAAGCATTGATCTACAAGGCAAGTCCTTCTTCCTAAGTGACCTTATATTTCTGTAACTTCAAGGTCACATTGCATTTCTGTTTATCACCTTGGCATACCTAAATTTTTTGAAATTAATTGTATTCGTTAAGAATGAACTACTGTGTTTATATTTCTTTCCTTATGGTTCATCTGCTATAGGATATAGATGCAAACTAAGAAGATAGATAATTTGTGATAATTAGCTTTAAATACAACCATTTTTACCCAATTAGAAACATAAAATATGTGTCAAAAAGCAACATTATTGAAAAAACATTATTCAAGACTGATAATGACGTGAAACTGGAAACAAATAGCACTTCAGGGGAAAACTTGATCACTAAGAACTAAACAAATAGTTTAAGGTGGGGAGGGAGTGAGCAGAGAGCCTAAAAATGCAAAGTAAGGCAAGTGATTTGAACAAGATTACTTCCAAATAAAACCAAAATCACTGGGAATTATAAATGGAATAAAAGTTTTAAAATGTAATTACTGGATCTAAGGAATAAGACAACCCTACACAGGAATCATAGTTTATCTCCCTTAGCTTAAGAATCTAATTGAAAATAGCATTACAAGTTTATGTGACATTATTACATTGGACTTATGAAAATCCTCAAAATTGATAAATAGAACTATTTTAGACATTTGGAATTCATTATGTATAAACTAATTAGGTTGCTCATATAAGATTTTATTTTTTAACGTAGTCAAAAGAAAAGAACTTGAATATGAAACAAAAGTAGTAAGTAAGCTGTTAACTTGGTTCCATTGTTTTCTGTTAGTTAAATTGAAAAGTTGCAAATATATTTTTTTTTGAGATGGAGTTTTGTCTTGTTGCCCAGGCTGGAGTGTAATGACACAATCTCGGCTCACCGCAACTTCTGCATCCTGGCTTCAGGCAATTCTCCTGCCTCAGCCTCCTAAATAGCTGGGATTACAGGCACACGCCACCATGCCCAGCTAATTTTTTGTATTTTTAGTAGAGACGGGGTTTCACCATATTGACCAGGATGGTCTCGATCTCTTGACCTCGTGATCCACCCTCCTCAGCCTCCCAAAGGCAAATGTGTTTTAATCATACCACAGCCTTTCATTCTGCTCCACTGGGTTTATCTGTTACTTTTCCGTTTATTGGATACCATTTCATTCAAGGTTTACAGGAGTGTGTGTGTTTAATGTGTCTTATACTATAAAAAAGGATAAAACTATTTCATACTATGTGCTATAGAAATGTGCTTATTAACTATTCATTTATTAAATAAAGGATTTACTAGCTGAGCATTTTGAAGTGTTACCTTTATACTAGGATATGAATGTTCTCTTGAAGAACTTTTGTAGTATCAATTATTTATTATCATTTTTGATACATAAATGCTTTTACTTGTAAATAGAGTTTACAAAATTTTTTAAAAACAAGTTATTTTCTTCATTGATACAGTTGTGCATGTATGTATGCATGTGTTTATCAGGTACATAAATTTGTTTTGTTATTTGTCATGACTGCTATTCTACAATTTTAGAGGAATATTTCTCTGACTTAATTGGTTGTTTCTCTAACTTCATTTCCTTTATTTATTTGTTTATTTATTTAGAGATGGTATCTCACTCTGTCACCTAGATTGGAGTGCAGTTGTGCTATCTCAGCTCACTGCACCCTCTGCTGTCCAGACTCAAGCAATCTCCTCCCACCTCAGTCTCCTGAGTAGCTGGGACCTCAGACACTCACTACCATGCCCAGCTATTTCTTTGTATTTTTGGTAGAAATGGGGTTTTGCCATGTTGCCCAGACAGTTGTTGAACTCCTGAACCCAAAGGATCCACCCATCCACCCAACTTGGCCTCTTGAAGTATGGGATTACACATATAAGCCACCATGCTAGGCTATTTTTCAACTGACTAAACAAAATTAATATATTTAAAAATAGTATTTCATCAGAGCAAGTTAGGCATTTCCAATTACTTTTTAGCATAAGTATTATCAAAGAAAAAATTCCCTGGGTTAGCCTGGGAAACTGAGACTTGGTAACATTACCAAATTTATTATCAGATCAAAAGATAATTTTAGATTATTCTAGACAATATTTTATTCAAATTTCATAACTATTGATAGTTTTTAGCACATTATTAAGAAAAATTCCTTGGCTTCATAAAGTAGAACCTAAAATATCTACATAAAAGGTTATGTAATAGCAATAATAAATTTTGTATAAATTGAACTTCTGAAAATGTTTTTAAATTATAGAAATAAAGTTTTAAATTATTAATATGGAAAGAATTTTAACTTATATATACTGAAATGCAACTAATAATAAATGTTGGTTTATGTTCTCTTTATATTGTATTTTACTACCTTCAAAATGCCTCCCAAGTGCTGAGATTATAGGCATGAGTGACCATGCCTCACCTTATGTATAGTTTTTGAAGAAAAAACAAACTTAAATATTTGTTTCTTTAATAATCAAATTATTTTTATTAGTGAGTTATTAAGTACAATTAAAATAAACAGAGAAACAATTATATCTCTGTGGATCTGGAATATCTCCTTTTCAATTTCACCACTCTAATTTTAATTTCTAAAACATTTTGAGAACTCTTAAATTATAGCAATATAGTGATATATGTATAGTGATATATCAAAATAAAGAAGTTGTTTACTGTACCATAAAGAACGTATCAAAATCCCTAAGCACAGAGTGAAATATATAAATAAATTATTGTTTAGTTTAGATTAGAAGACACATGCCAGTTTAGCCAGTAATTATTACTATTATAATGATTTTCTAAGGATACTTATTTTAAACATTTTTTTTTTTGAGACAGGGTCTCACTCTGTTTCCCAAACTGGAGTGCAGTGGTGCAATCTCAGCTCACTACAGCCTTGACCTCTTGGGCTCAAGCAATCCTCTTTTTCAGCCTCCAGAATAGCTGGGACTACAGGCATGCTCCACCACATCTGGCTATTTTTTTTGGTATGACATGGCAGTCTTTATTATTTTTATTTTTTTAACTTTATTTTTATTATCATTATTATACTTTAATTTCTGGGGTACATGTGTGGAATGTGCAGATTTGTTACATAGGTATACACATGCCATGGTGGCTTGCTGCAGCCATCACCTTGTCGTATACATTAGGTATTTCTCCTAATTCTATTCCTCCCCTAGAGCCCCACCATGGACAGGCCTCAGTGTGTGATGGTCTCCTCCCTTTGTCCATATGTTCTCATTGTTCAACTCTTATTTATGAGTGAGAATATGCAGTGTTTGGTTTTCTGTTCTTGTGTTAGTTTGCTGAGAATGATGGTTTCCAGCTTCATCTATGTCCCTGCAAAGGACATGAACTTGTCCTTTTTTATGACTGCATAGTATTCCATGGTGTATATGTGCCACATTTTCTTTATCCAGACTATCATTGATGGACATTTGGGTTGATTTCAAGACTGTGTTATTGTAAACAGTGCCACAATACAGATATGTGTGCATGTGTCTTTATAATAAAATGATTTATAATCCTTCGGGTATATACCCACTAACGAGATTGCTGGATCTAATGGTATTTCTAGCTCTAGATCTTTGAGGAATCACCTCACTGTCTTCCACAATAGTTGAACTAATTTACACTCCCACCAACAGTGTGAAGGTGGTCCTATTTCTCCACATCATCTCCAGCATCTGTTGTTTCCTGACTTTTTAATGTTTGCCATTCTAACTGCCATAAGATGTATCTCATTGTGGTTTTGATTTTTATTTCTCTAATGACCAATGATGATGAGCTTGTTTTCATAAGTTTGTTGGCTGTGTAAATGTCTCCTTTTGAGATGTGTCTGTTCATATACTTTGCCCACTTTTTGATGGGTTGCTTGTTTGTTTTCTTGTAAATTTGTTTAAGTTCTTTGTAGATTCTAAATATTAGCACTTTGTCAGATGCATAGGTCGCAAAAATTTTGTCCCATTTTGTAGGTTGCCTGTTCACTCTGATGATAGTTTCTTATGCTGTGCAGAAGCTCTTTAGTTTAATTAGATCTCATTTGTCTATTTTGGCTTTTGTTGCCATTGCTGTTTGTGTTTTAGTCATGAATTCTTTTCCCATGCCTATATCTTCCTGCCTCGACTTCCCAAAGTTTTGAGGTTACAGGCATTAGGCACTATGCTCTTCCCTTAAACATCATTTAATACAACATTTTTTCAGTTGATTTATGTGAGTTTATAAGCATCCTGAAATTAGTCCCCCAATAAGTAGTAAATGCCATTAATACTAGAACTCTGCCTTAATTATTTACGCTTACTATTCCTGGTCCCTTACGCTAGTAAATTACATTACTCCCTCTGTTTTCTAACAAGAAAAATAAACATTGGATAAATCGTAAGCTTGAGACTTTAAAAACCCCATCCAAAGTAGATGTGTCAAGGCAACTAACTGGTTCAAAAACTAAAGAGAAACTTATATTCAAATGGAAGAAGAGAATTAAGCATTACCTTACCGGGAATAGATGAAATCAGACACCAGTAAGAATTCAGCATGTGTGATTGATGAATTGCTGAAGATTAATTGTGTACTGCGACAGAGCATAAAACCCAGGGTGCAGCAGAAATTGGAAGAGTCTGTACTCTTATTACAGGGAATATTGGAAAATATTTTAAGTAAGGGTACCTTGTGTTACAGATTTATAGGATGTGGAAAGGAGTTACAATGGGAAGGGCATGAAACTTCACAGGCACGCTTCTGCATTGTCTTACTTACGGAACAAATCTGTATCTCTGGGGAAAGGACAGAAACACAATTTCCCTTATTGGTGAAAACCTATTGCAACATATGGAAGAGAAGAGAAAATAACCTTATTCCTGAGGTAAGAGCAGAAATGTGTGCTAGACTTAGAACTCCAGCAGGAAAAGAGGCAGAAATACTCAGGAGGCCATATTCCTGAGACACATGGAGATTGAATCTTCTAAAGACTGAGCCTTAATGATTACTGATAATTTGTAAGATCTTCCTAATGCTCCAACCCTCCCCATTTAACAAGTGTTGAGTGGCAAATAACAGAAAAATAATATTGAGAGAAGTACAGGAGAGGGAAAGGAGATTGAAAAGAACTTTTTCTGAGGCATAGTGTAAAACTAAACTAAACAAAAAACCTAAAGGCAAGGCTGGAATGAGTATCCAAAGGACTAAATCAACGATCAAACAAGCAAAAACCACCTGCCATACCAACCTCTGTCTTAATACAATGTATTGCTAAAGGAATTAGTAACATGTGATTCACTGAACGTAGGTTAACAACGAACCTCAAACATGGCCTAATTTCTAATGAGATTAACTTAAATCCTCTTTTTAAGGACACAACAGAAGCAAAAATGCATTTCTATTTTCAGGCATGAAAACCAGGTACCAGACTTTTCATTGTTCTACCCAATATGTCTGGCTTTTAACAAAACAGTTTAGGAGATGCAAAAGGCAACAGAAAACACACTCCCAAGAGTATGAAGTATCATTTTTCTAAACATTAATAGAGTTTCAACAAGAAACTTAACATTTGACAAAGATAAATTTATGTGGATCACAAGATATGTGGCTCAGGTGTTAAAGTTTTAAGATACATACTGATGAAAACAAACAGGAAGAAAGGTTATAATATCAAGTACTTGTCTGGATTCTAGGACAAAGAAGTTTATATCTGGCCAAGGTTAAATCTGCACTTTACTTCATCTTGAGTACTTAGCCCTCAAATCCAAGTTTCTTTCTTTTTCTATATTTTTTGTATCTTCTTCAAAATATGTCCCTTCTATTGGTTATCTCTATTATCTTTGTTCTAATAAAAACTTAAATTATTACGGCATATTCTAGATTGAGTGTTGTGTCCATGCACGTGTGTGTCTGTATGTTTCTTCTCTATAAAACTGATATTTGATACTAAAAAAAATCAAAAATATATGACATATTTGCTTTATTTACATCTACCTCAGTAAACTTACTTTTCCTGTGGCTGTATCTATAGTTTTGGCATATGACGTACAGGAACCTATTGCTGGGTAGTAAAGTCTAATCCATCCTAAATGGTCTGGGTCCTTTATCAAGATTATTAATAATCTTCTGATCACCTCTGTTAAGAAAGTCTTAGTATTTATTTATCTCTAGGCCATTTAATGTTGCATGCTTATTTTTACCTACTCTCTTATTTTCACATTATTTGACATAAATATTGCACCTCTCTTACTTTCATAATTGTGGATAGTTCATTACTCACTATACGTTCATTACCCACTTAGTTGCAGAATATTCAAATGTTTCTGTGACATATAACACCACTTGAAAACACATTTCAAGTTAGCCCTAGTCTATCCTCAGTTTTTGGTTGACAACATTTTTTTAAATAGCAAATAACAAAAGATGAAATAAAAACTTACTTGTTGAGTGTTACCGACTCAACAGAAAAAGATTTTGGTATCTATTACCTTTGTTACTAACTTATATGTGAATAGCATTTGTTTTACATATTTTGCTTTTATTTTTCACTTTTTGCCGCTGCAAGGTTGTTACACTATAAAAAGTGATCTTTAATTTCTCTTATTTCTATTTTTGTTGTGAACTGGGTATAGTGATACATGTCCTGTTCACCTTAAATGGTACTACAAAGAACAAAATATTATTTCTGTACATATAATTGCTGGAAACATTATTTATGCACTACTGATTTAAATAGTAACAGACTAGATTACTTAATTTTAAATGTATGAAAGTTCCAAGTATGTCCTAAGACACTTCTAGATACATTATAATTGACACAAATTATTTACAGATGGTAAATACAACTAGAGGCTTTACTGCTGGATATACCTTTCCATTATTTAACCTGGCTTAACAATTAGCGAGACTGAGCTACAAGGAAATGAGGCAGTGACATTCTTAGTTATTGCATTTGGATGAATGATTTATGAAATCAAAAGGATATTTCATTTGTTTCTTTCTAACTTTAGTAATTTTTATCTGTTTTTTGGAAGTTTTTTATTCTGCTATAACAGACTGTACAAGTTTAATATTGTAAGATAAAGGTTATTTTAATTACTAAATTTCTTAGACACATAAAATTTTGGTAGAAAAATAAATAGTAGACACTTTTCGTGGCTGACATTTACTCTTTATAAAGATTAGATTGTTAGAGTCAGTTTGAACTGCTATAACAAAAATATCATAGATTTGGTGGCTTAAATAACGGAAGTGATTCCTCATAGTTCTGAAGGCTGGGAAATGTAAGATTAACATATTAGCCAGTTCCTCTTCCTGATTTTTAGAAGGATATCCTCAAATCGAAGAGAGAGAGAAATCATCTTTCTAGTGGCTGTTCTTATAGGAGCAGTAATTCCATATATGAGGGTTCCACCCTCACGACCTAATTAACTCCTAAAGGCCCCATTTCCAAATACTACCACACTGGAAATTAGAGATTTATCATATAAATTTTAGGAAGTCTCAAACATTCAGTTCGCAGCAAAAATCTATCCAAGAAATTTCTTTTTGAAATGCATATTGTTATATATTTTTTTCTCCATGAATAATAATGTTAATATTGTTTGTTCACAGTGACCTAAACAGGCTTGATGTTACCCTCAGCTTACCTAAGATTTAGACAGCCTTATTCCTGACTGTAGGCCTCTGGTCTTTTTTTATAGCATTTACTTTAGAAAATTTGTAATTGAAAATTCTTCCTCAACCCATTTGAAATGTAAATATTTTTTCAGCCAGTTTCTGGTTTCACAACCCAAAAGTGTTTTTCTCAAGAATCCAGGAACCATCTCTCTAAAATGTCAAATATTTGTGATAATTAAGATATTCATTGCTCCTATCTCCCAGTTTCTGTAGGAGAGTAGAAGCTTAACTTCATTAACGACCAAATAGTAAACCTACATGGCCTAATCACATTGACAAACATCTCCACCACATTTCTGCAGTACTTTTCCACTAGCTCAACCCCAGCACTTAATAGTCCTCCCACACATTAACAGAGTTGAGTTCAATATTTCACTATTGCAATAGTCTTTAATAAAGTCTGCATTGACTGTTTATGTCTGGTACAATTTTTCTTTGACCACAAAAATAATATAATTTATATAACTGAATCATGCTCTAACCATTAGTAACTTCAAATCCAGATTTGGAACTTATATGATCACATAGAATATTCAGACTGCAGCTATAATTCAGCAAAATGGAGTATGATAATAAAAAAAAAATAGTTAAGCTTACTAACATTTTACAGATAAATCTGTTTGTGCTTTGAAGAGACTTAATAGATTTCTTGAATATTTTACCAAAAAAAAATCTGATGTGTTACCTAGAAACCTAATCTAGTAAGTTTTTCTGGAACCTACTTTTTAACCTAGCAACCTCTGGTTTCCAGGTAGAACAGAGCAGCAAATGCAAACCTACCTTATTTGGCCAGTGCCATTATCTCCTCCTCCACACCTCATCGCATGGAAGAAGGCTTTCAGCAAAAAGATATTGTCAAAACTAGTCATCTTATCACCCCTATTTGCTTAACTGATGAATATTTTAAATGACAAAGAAGACTACCTAAATTTAAAGTGAAAAAGCAAATTGGATACAGTTACACAATTAAAACCTAGTATGTGTAGGATATTTCTTATTTTCAGAAAATGGAATCTTGAAAATTAACTGGTAAGGTCTCTGATATTTCAAAGAAAGAGAAAATTATTTTTTCCCATTCTTTTGTGTAACTTTTTTGTTCCATAGATACAAACCGCCAAATAATAAAAGTATGTTTTTATTTGCTTTCTAAATTCCATTGATTGTAAATGTTTCCCTGTATTTTCAAGTAGACTCAGTGAGATTGCATTTAAAATTATAATTTTATTTTTAAGGCGAGTTATTCTACAAAACAAAAAATAATTATGTCTTCTTCTGTTCATAACATTCTTTTATTTTCCTTAGTTTTCATTATAGTTTTAGTTCACTATAAATGTTTTTACCTTATATCTTTTCACAAGTTTCAGCAGAGATGATAAAATACTATGGAAAGGCTCTGGGAAATCCCAATGCTGTCTATGGCTGGACATCATTCACCTTTTTGTAAGTGTTTCATTGCAGAAATCAGAATTTCCAAACAGGGCTTTGAATATCTAACAGGTATATAGTTATCTATTTATTCCATCGTATAATTTTAATAGTCTCACTGAGAACACACAAACTCTCTTTCCCTTTCTCTTTTGATTTTTAGATTATTTGTTTGGTAATCTTTTCTTCTGTTTAATGGACCAGAAGCTCCCTAGAAACAGTCCTCCCTTGGTCTTCAGAAGCTTAGAGAGGTGCATTAATGTTCTCAGGCCTTCAGGACCCAATTCAGTGTGCTGTAGTGAGTATTAACACTGAGAAAAACTAAGGGATTTTAGATAAGGAGCTCAGATTCATACTATGAGATATTGTAAACCTAATTTTTATTTATTGTAAGCATCAAGGTGATATTTGCCCATATGTTTAAAAACTAAACAGTGCTATATAGATGTTAATAATAATAGTAACATCTTAGTCAACTCTACAATCAGTAGTTAGGATGGAACTATCCCAAATTCTTAACATCTTCAATGGCATATGCTTATACTAATCATTTTTGTATTCAATTTTGACATAATCTAACAAATTTCATTAAAGTAATGTATGTCTGGGCCCTTATACCTGTATTCTCTTTGCAGCCTCTGAATATATTCTTATAAAGTAATTTTTAATTAAATTAATGCTCAGTGTTTCATTGTTGCTGCAATAGAAATATAGTTAATGGCTGAATCACTTAATATAACAAAATTACCTTCCATTTATCCTGAAATAAGTTTAATCAAATTTATATTGTTTAGCTAATTAATATACAAAAGTATTTTATTTTCCTCTGAAATTGGTTATCTAATACACTTG
Organism: Callithrix jacchus; assembly: GCF_049354715.1. Lineage (NCBI taxonomy): Eukaryota > Metazoa > Chordata > Mammalia > Primates > Cebidae > Callithrix > Callithrix jacchus. The sequence goes on along the minus strand of NC_133505.1, from coordinate 109,645,422 downwards.
TTAGTTTTAAAAATTATCACTAATCTTCCCATATACTCATATTCTTCTACTCATTATTTTCACAAATTAAAGGGCATTTCTTTTCTTCCTCAAGACTTATGTTGTGAGACTCACACCTCCAGGTCAGCTCTAGCTTTATTATTTTCAATTTCATTTTGGAATGAGATACTAGAAAACTGATTGGATACTCTGTGCACATAGATAGATGCTGACTGGGGTTCATCACCATGGGTCAATTGTGCAATTAGGCCATTCTTTTATTTTTGACCTTCAAAGCTTGATATTGGCTTAGTTTTTCCAGAGCACTTTCATTAATCTAGAGAACGAGTCTTCAGTTCCCTAAGATATTTTATTTGTTTTTAATTTCTGCCTCAATAAGTAGTCTGTGCAGGGCATTTCTTATTACCACAAATTTAGTGACTTAAAACATATTTTCATAATTTCTTTGTATCAGGAGTTCGGACATAGCTAAACTATGATTATAAACCCAGCAGAAGTTCTTTGTTCAGGGCTTCTCAAGGCTGCAATCAAGATGTCAGTTAGTATGTCTTATTTTGAGAAAGGTCTGCTTATGTCCTTTGCCAAAGTTTAATTGGGATTTGTGTTTTTCTTGTTGAGTTGTTTGAGTTCCTTATAGATTCTGGGTATGAGTCCTTTGTCAGATGCATACATAGTTTGCAAATATTTTCTTCCATTCTGCAAGCTGTCTGTTCACTTTGTTGATTATTTCATTTGCTGTTCAGAAGCTTTTTAATTAAACCCCATTTGTCTATTTTTGGTTTTGTTGCATTTGCTTCTGAGATCTTTATCATAAAATATTTGCCTAGACCAATGTCCAGTATAATTTTTTCTAGTTTCAGCTCTTACATTTAAGTCTTTACTCCATCTTGAGTTAATTTTTGTATATGGTAAGAAATAAGGATCCAGTTTTATTCTTTTGCATATGGATATCTGATTTTCCCAGTCAACAAATATATGAAAAAATGCTCAACACTACTTATCATTGAAGAAATGCAAATTAAAGTCATTATGTGATATCATCTCAGAGTAATTGAAATGGCTTTTTAAAAAAACTCAAAGAACAACAGATGTGATATAGAATGCAGAGAAAAGGGAACACTTATACACTGTTGGTAAGAATATAAATTAGTTCAACCTCTATGGAAAAAGTATGGAGATTTCTCAAATATCTAAAAATAGAACTATGCTTCAACCCAGCAATCCCACTACTGGGTATATAATCAAAGGAAAATGAATTGTTATATCAAAAGGACACTTGCCCTTGTATGCTTATAGTAGTACTATTCTCAATAGCAAAATCATGGAGTCAACCTAAATGTCCATCAAGGATTGATTGAATAAATGTGGTATATGTATATACATATACAAAGACACATACCGTGGAATAATGTACAACCATAAAGAATAAAATCATGTTTTTTGCAGCAACATAGATGGAGCTGGAGGTCATTCTATGTGAAATAACTCAGAGTCAGAAAATCAAATACCACATGTTCTTTTTTTTTTTTGAGACGGAGTTTCACTCTTGTTACCCAGGCTGGAGTGCAATGGGGCAATCTTGGCTCACCGCAACCTCCGCCTCCTGGGTTCAGGCAATTCTCCTGCCTCAGCCTCCTGAGTAGCTGGGATTACAGGCCACATATTCTTATAAGTGGAGCTAAATAATGGGGACCCATGGAAATTCAAATGGAAATAATAGATAAAGGGACTCCAAGAGGGAGAAGGGTAGGAGGAAATGAGGGTTGAAAAATATTAGGCACAATGTTATTTGGGTGATGGGTACACTAGAAACCCAAACCTCACCATTAGGCCATATACGTGGTAACAAAGCTACACAGGTACCCCTGAATCTATAAAAATAAAATTAAAATGATGTCAGCTAGGGTGATTTCCTATGTGGAGCTTGAGATTCTCAGATCTGAGTTCATTCAGATTGTTGGGTGAATTCAGTTCCTTACAACAAGCTTGACTGAAGCTCTCGGCTTCTAGAGGCTGACCTTCTCCTTAGGCTATTCATAATATGGCTATATGTTTCAAAGCCTGTAGAAGATCATCTCAGAGCTCAAGGATGGAATAAGCACTCTTTTAAACTATTTATCTAATTAGGTCAGACATACCCAGGATAATCACCCTTTGATTAATTCAAAGTCAGCTGATTAGAAACTTAATTACCTCTGTGAATTGCTTTCATCTTTGTAATGTAATTTTAGGAGTGATATCACATCATATTCACAAGACTGCTTACACTCAAAGGGAGGAGATTATATGTATGAGTGTGGGTCAATAGAAATCATGTTAAGTATTTTGTGTATGAGGCCAGGCAGGGTGGCTCACGCCTGTAATCCTAGGCACTTTGAAAGGCTGAGGTGGTCAAATTGCTAATCTGAGGAGCTCAGGAATAGCCTGGATAACATGGCAAAACCTTGTCTCTACAAAAAATACAAAAATTAGCCGGGTGTGATGGCACGTGCCTGTAGCACCAGCCACACAGGAGGGTACGGTGGGAGGGTCGCTTGAGTCTGGGAGATCCAGGCTATAGTGAGCAGCGATTATACCACTGCACTCTACCCTGGGTGACAGTGAGAACTTGTGTTAAAAACAACAAAAAAAAAGAACTAAAGACTGAAGATTGGTTTTCTGTGGTGAAGGAAAGTGTAATTCTGAATGACCTTTTCTATTTGAATTCCACTTTTATTCAGGCCAGTGGCTCATTCCTGCTCTTCATTGTGTCTAGAATCACCCAACCCAGAGAATAAAACCATCACTTTCCTACAAGGCTTTTCCGTTTCCAGAATTGTGCCTTAGTGGACTGTTTATGTGGTATCTAGACTTCTAATTTTTGAGCAGAGACATGTTCCTGAGGAATGAAATGTGCAGTTGTGTTTACACTGCTTCTGTTCTGACAATTAACAGCTTATTCATGTGCTGTTCATCTTTATATACTGTTGTAAAAGATAGATCTTGCTGTCATTCTTTAGTTTAAGTTTGTGCTTTTAACAGTCATTTTCTGTATCATTTGCATATGATTTCTGAGAGGAATATAGGACAGAATGCTCCTTCATTGCCTAAAAACTATTTATTAACATTATTTCTCATTGCAAATTAGCATGAAGCATGATATAACTGTCTTTAAAATGTTTTAAAATATTTTTAAACTTTCACACAGAGTTTGTACTTCTTGAGGTTTTTCTAAGAAAAGAAACAAGGATATGGACCATTATTTGTGGATTTGGATGCTTTAAAGTAGGATTGCTAAACATATATTTTACGATTGAAATGTTATACATAAAAATATAAAAAGCCATACATGTATAGTTTCATAAATTATTATAAAAGAAACACAATCATATAATTATTACTTAAGACAAGAAATAGGGTATTATTAATACGTTAGAGCCCCACCACATGCTCTCTTCTAATCCTTCCTCTTCATGAGTAAATATTACCCTGACTTCTAACACTGTAGCTTACTTTTGTCTGTTTTAAATGCAAAAATGTAATATGAAAATTTCTTTGGTTTCTATGTTCTCATGGAACAATATGCAGGGAAATTTTATTTTTGTGTTGTCTATAGTTGTAGCTTGTCTTTTTAAATGAAATTTGTAATATTCTATTGCACAAAAATACAAAAACAATTTATTTGTTCACATAGATGGACATGTATTGGTTCCAGTTTGAGATTATTATAATTAATACTGTTATAAGCATTCTTGTGCATGCCTTTTCATGTACATAAAAATGCATTACTAATGTGCATATACCTCAGAACAGAATTACTGGGCCATTATGTATGCATTTACTAAACTTGATAGACACTGTCAAATTATTGTCCAAAGTGGTTCTGCTAAATTACATTTCTAAGGCAATCAATGAAAATTCTTATTTTTCCCAATTTTTGCTAACACATTGTATTTTCAGTTTTTTTAATAGCAATATTTATGGTTATGTAGTATTATCTAATCTTTAAATTTTCATATTTATGCTGATCAATTAAGTTGAAATCTTTTTTACATATTTATGGACAATTTTGTAAAAGTACATATGTTCTTTTTCTTTGTCTTTTTCCGTTGGGTTTTTTGTACTTCTTATTGTTTTGTCAATTTTTTCTTGTTTTAACTTTTTAAATATATTCTGAACATGATCTCTTTATAAATCCTATTTGTTACACATGTCTTATCTTCCTTTTTGACTTACCTTTTTACTTTCTTATTGGTATCTTTTTAATGGATGTTATTTCTAGTATTAGTGTAGTTTTTTGATGAGTTAGTTCCTTTATAGTTAATGCATTTTGTTTCCTATAGAAGAAATCTGCCTATACAAAGATAATAAAATTATACTTCCAGGTTATTTTTTGGAAGACTTATAACTTTCACATTCGAAATGACAGCACAATAGAATCTATTTTTGGATGTGGTATGAGGTAAGGGTCAATTTAATTTTCTTGTTTTTGAAGAGGAAGACACTTGTACTACCACTGTCATTGAAAAGAATGACATTTTTCTACTAACTTATCACTGCAGTCCTCTATGCATATATCTGCGTCTGAACTGTATATCTATGAATATCCTTATGCTAATACTATGTCTATATCTAATGGAAAAAATGTACTATGCTTTTCATTTTCAATTTTATCTCAGATATTAATGACTCCTTGCATGTATTTATAAATGTTAGAATTAATTCATAGATTTCACAAAATTACTATTGAGATTTTAATTGGGTTTGCATTAAACACATAGATAGACTTGGGGAGAATGTGTAATGTTTCGACAGCATTACATCTTTCAATCACTGAAATCACCTTTCATTTAATTGTCTTTAGTTTTTGTAATAAAGTTTTATTGTTTGCTATGAAAGCTCTTTTTAAAAACTTTTTATACCTTGTTTAAATATTTTGTTACTGTAAATGGAATTAGTTTCAAAATTATTTTTCTAACTTGGTATAGAGCAACACAATTGACTATGTATATTGACCTTGAACCTAGAAAAATTGCTAATTTATTTGATTACTTTTAATTTTTTTGTGTGTTTCTTAATTTTCACATATGTAATTATGCAATTTGTGGATAATACCACTTATTTATTCCTCTCGGGTAATTATCATCTCTATTATATTAGGGCTCAGGCTAAGACCTCTGGTGTTAGGTTGAACAAGATGTATGATAATGGGCATCTTTGTTCCTTATTTTATTTTAATATTTCACCATTAAGTATAACTTTTATTGTAGTTGTTTTCTAAATATCTCTTAACACATCATCAAGTGATTTCCCCTTTGCTCATAGCTCAGTAAAAATATTTTTATCTTGTGTAAATATTGAGTTTTATCAAATTTTCTCAATTTATTGAGAAAAGCATAAGATTTTTCTTCCTCATTTCTAGTTTTTGTCATATTTATACCAATGAATTTATTCCTGCCAAATGAGCTTGAGTTGCACTGTTTTAAGAGAATTATAGTCTTCTTCCATCTCAATACACACAAAGTGTTTGTTTAAGGTGCTGGCACACCAAGCAAGTACCTAGGACATTAAAGTATGCAGCATCTTATAAAGTCTTTCAAAGTAAAATTTTATTTTGAATATCTATAGCAATTCAAAATCCGCTCCTATTATTATTCCTTTTTTTAGGGTTAATCCAATAAATCTTTAATGTGATCCTAAGCAAATTCAAAGGCTGAAATGGTAACACAGACATCCACAAAACACAACTCTTACATAGTTTTACTAGTGATTAGCAAAGACTCCAAAGAGAGGCTGTAGCCACATACTTAACTTTCACCACCATACCCTGAGACCCCAAATGTACCAGGTGCAGCTCTCTCACCAGAACATATTTTGGGTCCAGTGTGATCAGAGTGAAAGGTCGATTCAAGTCATTCTAGCATCTTAGTTTTTAGGCCTATATGGTATTGCCATTTTCCAATACTTTTGAGGTTCATAAATTTAGAATTACAAGTCTATTTACCAAAAAAATACAGACATACTTATGTCCTGTTAAAAGTATTCCTCAGAAAAGAAATCAGTGCATAGTTGCCTCTGGAATATCTTATATTTTATCTGAGATTTTGCAAATCTTACAAGTATGTTTACAGAGAGGACTAGTCAAGGTCAGACACAGTTTCATCTGCCACTAAAGGGGGAGAAAATGACTTAAAATTCTACTTCTAAAGAGATTTCTCCTCTTTGATTCTCTTATTACTTCATCTATCATAACCAATTGTTACAGATGTTATTGTATTTTCATAACATGTTATATTATGCCCAATAGTCTCATGATCTTTGAAGACCTTTTTTATTCTGTGCAAACATAGCCTTCTTTTCTCCAAGTTAATCATGTCTTCTTAGGAAAACCTATTTATATTATCATATTATCCTTCCCAAAAATAAAACTTCAACCTACTATCATCCTGGTATAATACTTAATGTTCAGCTTCAATCTAATAAGAGTTAAAATTTTACCTCTTTGAGAAAAAACGTTCCTAGATGCTTAAAATAAGTGATACTATTTTTCACATGCTACAACAAAATTACGTTTCTACAATAACTTATCTGTTTCTTCCTTTGACATAAGTTTTGCTTAATTAATTGTATGTAATTTTTTATTAAAATTGGCATATTTGTTAATTTAGTCCAGCCCTAGGTAAAGGAAAGAGATACCTAAACTGGGTTTGTCAAATATTTTTTCTACATTATGACAATCCCTAGAGGCTCCAGAATGTTATTGTATAGGATTATAGAGCTAAGTATAGATTCAGTATAAAAATTGATTAATAATGTCCACCTTAAATATACAAGGGAACAGTCATAGCAAGCATACCTAGTATGTGCTTTAAACTTTGTTTTATTAAAAAAATGAATTTTACATTGTAAAACATTTTTTTAAAAGGTCAATAGCTGAGCATGGTGGTGTGCACCTGTAATCCCAGCTACTCAGAAGGCTGAAGCACGAGAATTGTCTGAGCCCAAAAGGTAGAGGCTGCAGTGAGCCGTGATGGTGCCACTGCACTTCTCCAGCCCAGCCTGGAATCTTAAAAAGACTCAGTCTTTAAAAAAAATTCAAACATTTTTAAAAACCTCATGAGAAACTGAAGGTTGTAGATTTTGAAATAATCACCATATATGGATGATATATTTTAGTCAGAAATATTAATGTTTTTCTAGATCATTTAAGCATTCATTGAACTTAAATGTAATACATCATCAAAATAATCTGTTTAATGACATTTGTTAAGGTAACATGATCAAGACTGATTTTTTAATATGAGTTTACATTTTAATTTTCACTCTTGCAGTTTATATTGTAATGATTACTTCTACAGCTTATTGGTTTCATGACCACCTGCTCAGTTCTGCTATGTTGCACCAAAATACCAAGAGTCATTGTGTTAAATCATCTATAAAGTCTTCTGAAATGGAGATCTGAGAAAGAAACCTAAGATTAAGAACACAAATGTCTAATTGCTGCTTTGGGTGTTCTTATATTAACTTTTTCTGTCTTTAATCTATTTTGTAAGAGAAAATCAGATGATTTTAAATTATTCACCACATTCCCTTCCAATGTGAAACTCTTTTTATTGTGATTAGACTTTTACATTAAGTGTTAATGCTTTTACTAAGAAGCAGGTTAATTGTACCATCTATTTTCAATTAGCCCTAATCGAGTGCATGTATAGCTGTAGAGTCTATTGTGCATGTCTTTATAGAAGTGAGGAAATGAAGTAAAAGCTATTATTTTGATGTCCTGATAAATTATTTTCCATATTATTTTAGATTAACAAAATGAATGACTAATGTTCCATGTAGAGGTGGGCTGTGACAGCATTTCTGGCTCTTAATAAATCTGAAAACTGGCTGATATCCAATCCTTTTTTTGTAGCAAATTGAATCTAGATTGTCCGATTACCTTTAGTCACTGATTTATAAAAGCTGAAATATAGTCATTATTGACTTTTCATCACTAACCAAACATTTTAAAATATTTAAGTTCTTTGCTGTCTTATGAGAACATGTGTGAGAAAGCTTAAGGGGAGGTATTAAATACACTGTTCTTCATTTAGTGGAAATAAAATGTAAACTTTTTAGTTTTGAAATTGTGAAAACACACACAGACACACACACACACATATATGTATATATATATATATACACACACACACACACACATAAAAATTTCCTGAACAACAATGAAAAGGCTATTTAATGGTTGGTAAGAATTGTAAAAGTAACTGGAAACAAATTAATTAATTATGCTTCCTTCTAAAAGATCAAATATTTTTCTTGCCATATTTCATAGATAGTTTTAATTCAGGAACACCAATACCTAAAGATATATCAAATAATAGTATTGGAATAGGTGATTACAGTTAACTGGCAATTCTTAAATATTGAGGTTTTGTTTTGTTTTCTACATATCTGCTGGACTTTTAGTTGCGAGAATTTGGGGTCGGGGGGTAAATTAGAAGAGCACAGAGGATTTTTGGAGCAGTGTAACTATTCTGTGTGATACTACGATGGTGGATGCATGCCACCATGTATTTGTCTAAAGACACTGAATGTCTTTCACTAAGAGTGAATCCTAATGTAAACTTGGCTTTGTATTGGCTTGTCTATTATAATGAATGTCCCATTCTGGTGGGAGATGATGGTAATGGGTGAGGGTCTGCATGTGTGGGGAGGGTAACATAAGGGAAATTCCTGTGCCTTCTGCTGAATTTTTTTACAAACCTAAAACTGCTTTAAAAAATGAAGACCATTTAAAACAAAAAGTAGAGAAAAAAATTAAATGATCTCATAAATGATAAAAATTTTAAAACTACAACAATTCTAGAGAATAAAGGTTTTTTTTATATGTTAATTTTAAAAACATTTTCTAAAGTGGCTATCTCTTAAACATTTCTAATTGAGTTAATAAACATCTGAATATCAAGGAGAGTTCTTTAGATTCATTTAATCTAGATTTATCAAAATATGTTTAATTATATAATCCATTTTTAGGGAATATCTGTTAACATCTTATTGAGCTGATATTCTTCAAAATAAGGAATACAAATAGATGTATAGACTCAAGAAAAGTAGCAGAGATATGATAGAGTAAATAATAAATGAAGTCAAATTGTATATTAGCATTTGAACATAACAAAATCAGGTGGAAGTTATTTACGGTCAGTAAAGGCAGTCAAAAATTTAAAAAACTACTAATGTATTCATTTATGCAAAGGAGAAATATGATAATTTTGACATCTTAAATGTCATTTGATAAAAACAAATATCATTTCTGTATAAAACTTTACCTTAATGATGGAATGAAAGTAAACATCATTAACAGTAAGAAAATTATTGTAATAATAAAATATCAATTCTAATAATTAAACATGACAAAAATGCTTAAAGATTATTTGAAGGATTGAAAATGAAATTATGATTTTAAACTATGATAAATATCAGAATCACCTATGAAACTTTTAAGGAGTAGAAATGTTTGTGCCACAAACCTGAGAATTTTGATTCTGAATGTTTAATATGTGTCTTTATTATTTATTTACTTCAAAATAAATGATAAATGTAATAACAATAATAATATTTATTGAGTGATTTCTTTATGTCTCAACTGTTCTGCAGGTTTTTAATGTAAATTCTTTAAACTTTATAAAATTCATATTAAAAAAGAGCTGTTACTATTTTCATCTAGAGATGGGGAAACTGAAGTGCACAGAGGCTAACTAAATAGCTAGTAATCTTTATGAGACAAACAGTGGGACACAATTCATCAGCTGAATTTGGATCTGCTTTTTTATAATTAATCAAAATCTCAGGCACTAGCCTCATGGAAGCTATATTTGAAAAACATTCTTCTAATGATTTGACATTAAGACAGCACCTATAAATAGTATATATCTTATGGTTGATACTGCATATCTCATAGTTGATACTGCTAGGTCAATTTCCCCAGGTTTCCATTTACTCCTGCCATAGCAGATTCAAGTCACAGTTTATTCAAGGAAAGGTTTCTTGAATTAGAATTTTAAATATAAGTTCTATCAATTTGCTTTCTTTCTATATTTTAATTACAAATATGTATATTGAACTTTGCCAGTCTTTTCTATCAACATTTTGCTTTCAGAATCCTTTACAGTCTTAAATGTATTGGGAAACACAGTGTTTTTGTTTATGTTCATCTTACCTATGAATATTTACCAATTTGGAAATTGAAGTGAGAAACTTATAAAACACAACAATACACAAACATCAGAGCAACGATGCCACCACAGGTCATATAGTCTCTGGAAGTTATCTGCATCCATCTGAGAATGAGAATTAAAAAGGCAAATTATGTTTTGGTATTATGAAAATAATTTTGTCTTTGTAGACCACCTGAGACAGTCTAGAGGACCTGAGACACCTCAGACCACATTATGAGAAGTGCTATGTTGTTTAACTTCCATTATAACCTTTCAAATATAATTTTAATATCCGTCTCCATTTCTTGTTTTTATTATTTTAATTCTCTGTGTCTTTTTCCAAACATTTAATCATATATATTTTATTTATTTTTGCTTGAGTATTTTGTAGCTTAATTTTAATTTCTGAGGTTTAAAATTTTTATTTTTCAATTTCTTTTCTTAGTCTTATCAGTTTCCTGTTTCCCTATTCTTCCTGTTTCCCATTTTATTTGTGAGATTTCTGATTCTCATAATCTTTTAAATCAGCAATGTTTTGCATTTCATTCAAATTGCAAAGATACGTTTAAGCTTTCTTTTGCTTCTAAAATAAAACTTTTCATCTGTACTTAAGTATGAAAAGTTTTGGTCCTCGTCTTCTTTTTACTTCTATTCATCTTTTGTAGATTTAGTGCTTTTACTTTTCTTGTTTATTTTAAGTATGTTCTCTGTTCCTGAAATAACTGTGCACATTATCACCAGAAAGTACCAGGGCTTTGGGTGGCTTATCAATTATCTTTAAATGATACTGTTTCAGTCTGCCTCTCTTATGTATGTACTGCTTTTTTCATTAGTTACATTTTACTTCTTATCAAGAAAGATCTTATCTTTTCTTGATCCAAGGGATACCTCTTCTTTCCAAGGTAACATCTCTCTCACTCAAAAGTGGCCTTTGTTAAGAATGTCACCTCTGGCTGTGTGTACTTTCCACTCTTGTCTTTCTAACCTCCTAGTTGATGGTGCTTTGACCCACTCGAACTCAATACACTCAGTTGTTACCACTCAGAGTTGGGGCCTGTTTTTCCTGAAGTAAAACTCCAGTTGATGTTTTCTGAAGTCTCTTACCGCCAGAATGCCTTCATACTCCCAAGTTTTTCAACTAGATCCAGCTAAACTTTCTCCTCATTAGACTGTCAGCTCAGACACTGATTCCACTTATATTGAATGTTTGTTTTTCAATTTATCTACAGCATAGTTTAGAGTACTCTTTTTTGGTTATTCATTAGTTGTAGGTGATGGTTATTTTTCCTTTTTGTTTTTTTAAGTATGGAGAGATACCTATCTAGGCATCTGCTGTTAATCTTACACAATGGAAGCCTCCCAAAGAGTTTATAATTATTATGCTTTCCATATATGGAAGTTTTGCTTGATTACTTGTCAAATATACTTATTTATTTTTATGATCTCTTTTTCTTTGCTTATATTTTCTGGTCTATTCTTTATGACTTTAATCAAAACATTGATTCTTCATTTTGTACTTTATAAACCCAGTATCTGTGATGTTTGTGAGTCTCCTTTATGTTGTTTTGTTGGCTGTCATTCATGGTTGTCAGGATTTTTCTTCTTTTGGTATATTTTTATATTTTGAGATATTTGATTCGGAGCACATCTTTCTTGAAGTTTGTTTGTAGTAATTGTTAGAGACGTGAATTAAAATTTTGTTTCTTTGGTTGAATGGAACACCATGAATACAGGACCATTTCAAAATAAATTTTCTACTTGTATTTTTGGGTCCACAGTGGAAATGTGAGTCAATATGAAATCCATATGAGAAGTAGTTTGTTGTTACAAAGTTCAGGGGAGATTGTTGTTGTTATTGTCGCTTTCTCCCTGCTACTTGGCGTTAAGGCTAGATAGACAAGATATTCTGCTGACCCTTTTAGCATGGTGGTCTAATTTCTCATGAATGACAAAAGGGAGTATGACGGGATTTGGAATTCTATATTTATGTACTTGGCAAATTGGATACATCCTTGGCCTTATCTGTTTCCTCTCTCCTCTGCCCAGTATAACTCTGAAAACAGTAGCTAAGGCTTACAAAATTTCCACAAATACTATCTATTCCATTATTGCCTTACTACTAGGTTTCCTGTTGTTATTTTTATTTTGCTTCAGATTTTTTTCTTGCCAATTAAACAATGCATGTAAAGATAGCTTGCCTTCCTTCCTCCCTTCCTTCCTCCCTCCCTCCCTCCCTTTTAATTTTGGCTCTTCCATGAACTGTCCTGTTCCTCTAAATAATGTATTTCAGTATTCAAGTCATGCTTTTTTTTAATCCATAAAATTAAATTTCCTTCCTTCCTTCCTTCCTTCCTTCCTTCCTTCCTTCCTTCCTTCCTTCCTTCCTTCCTTCCTTCCTCTCTAAACTCTTATCTGGTATTTCTTAGTTGTTTCCATTGGGAACATGATTCTCTCATTTCTTATTGTTCATGATAGTAACCTCTTTTATATTGTGACTGATCACAACAAATATGATAGTCAAGTAAGTGGAAAAATCAAATAGTAGCTACCATTTTCCCATGAATGATATAAAAATAATATATTCTACATTATGTCACCCCAAATCCTTGTAATATTTGATTCCACATGAAATTCCTCTGTACTATGCCTATATAAAAATTAAATAACATAAATATAATATATTTAGAATAGTATCTGAGAAAAAAAATGTTAAATTATTTATTTGTCTTTTGCTCATCCAACCAAATTTACTTTTTAAGAAATAAGAAAGTACCTAAAATGAGACTTGTAATATTTCTGAAATTCTTCAAATGTATTTTAATAGTATTTGTCTTACAGTTCATTATACATAAATGTATGGCCCAAACTAAAAGCAACTATCATTCTTCTAATTTGTTTGCAAATTGGTTTATTAAAAAAATTAACTGAACTAAGAAACCTTCTTTTAATTTTGGCTCTTCCATGAACTGTCCTGTTCCTCTAAATAATGTATTTCAGTATTCAAGTCATGCTTTTTTTTAATCCATAAAATAAAGACAATATAGTTAAATATTCAGTAAATTTCTGAATATATTTAAAAATCTTATGTTTCTCTCTTTTTTGTAGCTAACCTCCAAAGCAGCTGGCTCTTTTTATGAAATTGGATAGAGAATATAAAACCCTCACAGAATTGTTTGATTAAAATAATTAATTTATGAATTCTTTATTTAGTAACAGAATGCTTGAATTTTGTTATTACCATCCAGAATCAAGTATATATTTTCCAACTTTTGTTGTAGCTAGATGTGGCCATAAGACTAAATTCTGGCCAACAGTCTAAACACAAAAGTGACATGCAATATTGAATGTTGCCCATAAAGAGAATAATTGGGCTTTTCATTTATCTCTGCTTCTTGCTTGGTGGGATAGTGAAAGTAGTAGATAAATGATCATTTTAGATGATTAGATAAACTCTGTATCTACAGAATAGCAGAGCAAAATATAAAAGAAGCCTAGGTATCCAACCATGTAACCACCATATCAGCTCTGATACAGGAGTGAATTTCTTGTACATACTTTAGTGATGTTCATGAAAGACGACATTTGTATCAACTAATGTAATTATAGATTTAATAAAGTAAGCATAAATAATATGTACCCTGACACATATTTTTTTGTTGACTTATAACTTTCAGAAAACAATGTACCAGGAATGTCATAATTGAAGAAATCACTTTATAAATGCTGCAAGATATAAATTAAATAGAAGTATTTACAAAATTGTGGGATTATTTCTTTACGTATAATTTTATAATTTGCAAATTTGCTCTTCTCCTGTTAATTATTTTCTTTAACCCCAAATAACTATGTGCATTATTGTTTTATTGACACTTTACATAAAAGAATACAGAATCTTGATGGTGAAAATATTTAGTCAAGCTTAACAATTGTTGGATACAATTAAAAAATTTAATTATCAGAAAGGAAAACCTAGTATAATCTTAATATTTAGGGGCATAGTTGACTTTGAAGATCTTATTATCTTTCACCTAAAATAATAAATTACCTGTTACATTGTATATTTATCTCTAACAGGTTTCTTTCTCTTCATATAATAGCTTGTGATGTCATATAACCAATGAAATGTATACATTGATATCATTATATTAAAATTCATTACTTTAAAATGAAGCAGTATTAAGTGTGTTATTTGATCAGCTGAAGAACCAAGAAGCAATGATTTTATGATTATAGTAATTTCTTTAATTAAAAATAAAGAAAATATTAAATATAGTAAAAGAAATATATAAACAAAGTTAAATACTAAATTATTGATCTACAGATATAGTTTATAGATCCCCTTCTTGGTAATTTAATCATTTCCTCCTGCTTATTCCTAACCTTCTTTTTTAACAAGACCTTTTTTTTTCTGGACATATTTTTATTGTTGAAGAGTTTGGAGTTTGAACATAGTCTTCTATAAAAAGGAATCGTTTTCCTTTCTTTCTTTCTTTCTTTCTTTCTTTTTTTTTTTTTTTGAGACGGAGTTTCGCTCTTGTTACCCAGGCTGGAGTGCAATGGCGCGATCTGGGCTCACCTCAACCTCTGCCTCCTGGGTTCAGGCAATTCTCCTGCCTCAGCCTCCTGAGTAGCTGGGATTACAGGCACACACCACCATGCCCAGATAATTTTTTGTGTTTTTATTAGAGACGGGATTTCACCATGTTGACCAGGACAGTCTCATCTCCTCCTGACCTCGTGATCCACCCACCTCGGCCTCCCAAAGTGTTGGGATTACAGTCATGAGCCACAGCGCCTGGCCCTCGTTTTCCTTCTTTACCTACCATCTTGCTGCAACAATGACCAGAGCATGTCCAGTCTTATTTCATCTCTACCCTCCCTACTCCCACAACGTTTCAAAGCAGATTCCAGACACAATAGCCTGTTATTGCTAAAATCCTCAGTAAGTAGCTTTTAAAATAAGCTTCTTGTTAAACGTAATCACAAGATCGCAATCACATCTAAACCTAAGAATGCTAATTCTTTGTAATGCCTTATTTCCTTATATTTCTCAGATATAAAGATGCATAAAAAGCACTTGCAGACCTTATTTAAAAATGAAGATTTTGATTAAATCATTTGGGGGTGGGCTCTGAACTTTCTCTATTTGATTTCATTGCTTCTTATCACACTATGAGTAATAAAGAACTGAAATACTTTCTTGTGTACCAGTATGCTCAAGTCCAAAGTTTTAAATAAAAACAAAGCATATTGACCTGTATTCCACTTATATTCTTGAAACTACATTATAATTAAATTTTTATTTGAAAATTGTACAGAAAATTTACAAGTACACAAAATATCTATGCTTCCTTCATGAATATTTCCTAATTGTTAATATTTTACCATAGCTGCCAAATCACTCTCCCCTCTCTCTTTTTTATCCATACATATTAATATTTTTTGAAGTATTTAAGAAATCATAGTCTGTAATAACCCTTAAAATATTTCCATATTTAGTTTCTAAAACAAGGATACTGCTTACATAACCAAGTACAAATATCAAAATCAGAAAATTAACACTGATAGAATACTACCATTGTGAGAGACTTCATTCATTTTTGGTGTTAGATTAATCTAGGATCATGTGTTGTATTTAGGTAACATACCTCTTTAGTCTCCTTCAATCTGAAAGTGTTCCTCAATCTTTTTTTCCTTTTTCCTTCCATGACCCAGATACCCTAAAAGATTATTGGTTAATCACTTTGTAGAATAGTTTTCATATTGTGTTAGCAGATGATGAATTCGGCCAGTAATACCACAGAAGTTATATGATCACTTCTCCATCAGTGCAATGTGTAATGGGGCACACAATGTACACTTGACCCATTGCACATAATAATTTTTATCACTTGGTTAATATGTTGTCTGTAAGATGTTCACACTTTAAAGTAGTAATATTTTATAGTATGATAGTTTGAATTTATGTAGATATGCTGTTTCTCAAAAAACAAATATTAAATAATTTGGAACTTATTTTGAGTCTTACCTGAATCCATTATTGTCATGATGATTGCTTGATTCTGTAATTCAGTTATGTCTCTATTCATTTTATTAGTTAATATTATACTGGCATGTGGAAGCTTTTCCTTTCTTCTTTGTTTTGTTTTTGTTTGTTTTTCTCAGTAGGAACTCCAGATCCCTCTTTTTGTTTAATAGTTTGTAATCTTTAATTTTCATTATTTATTTTGATGCTTAATATTTCCCAGTTTTGGCCAGTTTCTATATGGTCTTAACCGTCCCATTATGCTTAAAGAACTTTCTTATTTGCACAGATTTTTCAGTCTCAATTTACATTCTTCTTGCTCAAGCACCACGACTAGCCATTTATTTCCAAAAAACTTGGGCTCCTATCGCTGAGGAATAGTGTACGCTGTGCTACTAAAGGGTTATTGATTATAGGTTCTCAAACATTAGTTGTATTAAAATGAAAAAATTATTTTTGTATAATTGTTAATAGAGGTAGAAATTTTCTAAACATTATTGCATACATTTATTAAAAATGTATCTTATATAAATAAAATTATTTACAATTTTTATTTGACATTTATATTAAATGTAAAGCGTCAATAAATTCAGTGAGCAGAAAATGAGGTATATCTTATTTTTAATAAGAAAAGAAAACCAACTAAACATCTTTGGTAGAAACTAAATTTTTTAGACAATTCTATTTGTAATTACAACAGATAAATCTATAATTTAAAAAATAAATTCTTACAAGTTTTTTATATGATTATGATAAAGCATATTGTTTTTAAGTGATGAATAATTCAAGGATTAAGGTCAATTGTGTCACATTGGGCTAAATTTTTTTTTTATAAAGAAGAAAAGCTATTAAAATTATCCCAAATGACAAACATACAAGTTTAAAAGAAACATGTTCTTTAATTTGTTAAGCTCTAACCTTTTCTGTATTAGAAAAATACTTTGACACAAACACTTTACAAATGTCAGCAGAAAATCCATACTCCATTTCTTCACATTGGTTTTGTGACATTGTGCTTGCTGATATTCGACAAGGGATAAGTTGGGATTGATTTCTTCTGCCACTGCTCTTTTCTATTGTATTATGGGAAATTAAAGGGCTAGAATGAACTGATTCCCTCAAAACTCAAACCTACAAAAGGTATTCATATGTGCTCTCTAGATCCTAAAGGTCAATAGAAATTTTAAGACTAGCACATGAGTTTAAAGTAATTATGAAAATATTAAAGTCTGTAAAGGAGAGACATGTTTCTTGCATACTTTCTTAAAATAATTTTATAATCATTTTAAAAACTGATTTTGTATTTTGGGTAAGAGTCCTTAAACTTACTCTCAAGCTATCCTTAGATAAATGCATCCAGAGATGAATATTAAATTCTGGTCTTCATTGTTGCAGAAAATTATGAACAATTGACGGGAGCTCACAGAATATTCAGATATTTTTAAATGTCAGGAAAATTCAGTTTAAAGGAAGTAGTGTATTTAATCAATGTAAGAAAAATTTAACCTAGATAAGATAGAGAATAATGGACTTCTATTATTTCATATGTAATTTTAATCCAATTAATTTTTGGTGAAAATTCAAACTGGTACAGTTTTTTTTATGAAGGGACATATAGTAAAATCTCTCAAATTAAGGAATATACATACATGTCCTTTGACCTAGACATTTAATTTCTAGAAATATGTCATTTGAAGGTGCTTGCAAAATTATGCTGTTATATGCCTTGAGATGTTCATTGCAATATTTTTGAGTAGCAGAAAAAATATTAAATTTGCATTTTGTAGGGCAATTTAAAAAAATTTTTTACATCTGTATGAAGAAATGATATGTAGCCATAAAAATAAAGTTACTCTTCTAGGCCTGAATGGAAAAATCTCCAAAAGAGATTAATATTTAATATTGTTAAAGGCAAAATGTATAATGATGTGTTTAATGTGTTCATTTCATTATGAAAAATAGATGTACTGCACAGTATGAATATTTAAATTATATATGAATGATTTTGAAGAGGTATGAATAGTGGTTACCTTTGGAAAGAGACACTGGGATATGGTGAATGGGGAAAATTTGTGTATTTCATTTTACATACTTTTCTGTTACAATTTTCTGATTACATAGTTAATTGATGAATATATATTTTTATAAAAATGAGTGTTTTATGTTACTATAAATAATGGCATAATCATCTACCAAAGATATTCACAAATATTTACATGAGAACTGAGAAATTAACAAAAATCATGAGGTCTTTGAAAATTGATTTGATTTATAAACATTTTATGTTTGTAAGAAAAGAAAAGTGTATAGGAAACAAATTGTATAGTAACAGATTTTAATTTAAAATGTCCTTTATTTTTAAGAGCATAATCAAATAAATGAATTATGTGGAAACCTATAGCAAAAATATATTTGCATTATTATGTTCAATTGTTTGCTTTGAATGAAAAGTAACATTTCCTTTGTTACTTGCATATGCCCTTCTACTTCCCAAACACACACACCCACACACATATTTCTAATAAGTTGGCATGTATACAAAATCAGGACTTATCACCTATTTTGTAAAGTAAAGGCTATTTGATGGTTACCTTTATGTATAAACATGGAGGGTGTTTCTGTTTGAAATTAATATCTTAATCAGAAAAGCACATTACCCTTCATAATATGAATGGGCTTTATCCAATCAATCGAAGGGCTAAGCAGAACAAAAAGACTAACTTTGCCCCAAGTAAAGAAGAATCTTCAGCAGATTTCTTCTCTACTTCTTTTACAAACTGGCTGTTTTTGCCTGACTTTATTGAAACTGGAACATGAATTCTTCCTGGGCTTCCAGCAAGCCAGCCCACATTACAGCTTGAAGTTGCTTGCCGCTATGACCATATGAGCTAAATCATTATATTAAATGTATAATATTATTATATATAAATATCCTATCTATATATAATAAATATGTATTATACATATATAATACCTGTTATACATATATGATAAATAGTATATTATATACATAGAACATGATGGTTTAGCAATGTATAATATTATATGAATAATATTATATATATAATTTTTTAGCTCATGTATGCATATATCCTAATATATAAATCTGTAAATTGGTTCTATTTCTCTAAGGAATCTTTACTGATATAAGCTGTTCTCTGATCTATAGTGTTCACAATATAAACAGTGGCCTTTATACATACACTGAAATTTTTTTGTGTGAGTAGATAAAATTTCATTAATAATTTTCAAAAAGTATGTACAAATGATATATTAACATAAATGTATAAATGACCCAATTATATACTCTAAAAAGTTTTTGGAATAGTTTTTAGAATCCACAGAACAATGTTCTTATAGAGTAGCTAAAAAAGTGCTGGGCCAGTAAATATGGCTTGAGCAAATGAATTAAGACAAACAATTCAAATATTAGTACATATTTACATAATTAAATTTCTTTTCCTTGCCCTACAAATAAGTATTCATATTTTCTATTGTCAGTAAAAACTATAAACTTTGATAACATTTGAATCTAGGTGCCTTTTGTTTCAAGTCTACAGAGCAAGATATGTGGAAAAGTAATTCTCTGTAAACGGAATTGTATTAATGATAAAAACTGATTTTTTAGGGCTAGGATCACACTAGCTCTGTATTCTGTATCCCAGATAACAGAAGTGTTTTTGCACACCTATAAGGGGTGTGTGTGTGTATAGTATGTGTGTTTGTGTGTGATTTTAGGAACCTCAAAAATCAAGGGGCTTTTGGAACAACTCCTCTTGCTCATATCTAGGGACAGTTCTAATAAAATCTATACTTATTTTGGGAATCTGAACTTAAAAGTTTATGTCATCTTTCTTTTGTATCTATGAGTAATAATAATTTAATCAAATAATAACTTCCAAACATACTTCTTGAACTTTTACTTGACTCAAATTTTAATGTTCTTCACATTTCTACATGCATCTTAAAGTTGTCAGAATGGAACATTTGGAAGTTGTAAATGTTCACTTCATAAATACATCCCCTTGTTAGTCTGCTACTTTCCAGGAAAAAAATTCTGGCTTATATGCTGATGTTAATTTTAAAATGACATGGATCAATGACCAAACAGTTTAAGTATTTATTTCCCTGGATATATATTATCCTATTGCTTAGTAGATGTCAATGATAGATACTTACACCTTTCTGATTAAGCACCCGTTGAACTTTAGATTGCAATAATCAGAGGGCTGTTCAATTTAAATTTTAGATTATGTAAGAAGTCTTCAGCCAAAAAGACACTAAAATATGTGATGATTACTGTAGATGTTATGAAAAAGGCTGTTAAATCCAGTGGGAATGTTCATCAGCATACTGTAATCAGCAGCTAGAGAGAATGCTTAATTACAGTTATTTGGGTGACAAGTTGATGTAGTAGTGGCATTGAAAGCAGAAAAGGATGCCTGGATTAGCTCTTGCAACATGTAAGAGGATATGAAAATGCATTAGTATCGAAGAGAATGTCTCATTATATCACTGTTTATATTAATCTATCTTACTCTACAAATTCCAAATGCAACCCTCACCATTACTTCACTTAAATGTATCTCAGAGAGAAATACTTTATTTTGTGCTAGAAATAAAATTTTAGACATTAAAGAAGGAAACTTGTTTTGTTTATTTTATTTATTTTAATAACCTATCTAGTGTTTATTAATTATAAAATTACATTTATCACCTTATTTCAACTTCTTGACAGTGTAGACCTGCAATTATTTTTGACTTATTAAATAAAATCGTATTATAACCTATGTATTTTTAAAGACATCTGTCTTTAAAAGTTCTTATTTAATATCTTTCATCATGTTTATAAATAATTAAATTCACAGAAAGCACTTTTACAACACTGGTATAGCAGTTTCCTATGGCTGTTGTAACAAATTACTTCAAACTGTGTGGCTGAGAACAACATAAATGTATTCTCTCATAATTCTGGAGTACAAAAGTGTAGGCACTAACAAGGCAGCTGTTCCCACCAGAGGCTCCAGGAAGATTCCATTCCTTGTATCTTCCAGCTCCTAGAAGCTGTCAGCATTCCTGTGTTTGCACTTGCATCACTCCAGCCTCTGACTTTATGGTCAGAGTGCTTTCTTCTCTTCTCTGTTGATTTCTGTTCTCTGTCTCTTATAGGACACTTGCCACTGAATTAAAGGCCCAACCAGATAATTCAGAATGACTTCATCATCCCAAGATCCTTAACTGGATTAGATCTGCCAATACTCCTTTCAAAAAGGTAATATTCCTAAATTCCAGGGTTAGAATGTGCACACATATTTTTTGAGAGCAGTCAACCCACTACAATTGGCTTATCTGATAGTATAGTCTATATTGCATTTCCTATTGGGAACAGCACATAGTTTTTGAAAGCAGATTCTAATAATGTATGGCAGGTTAACTAACTATGATGTACATTAAAATACTGTATTATGCCATGGTTTAATTTTGAGAATAAATACTATATTTCTGGGCTACAACCAATTACTTAAATAGTAACAAATTTTATTTTAACAGATTATAACTTGTTTAAATCAAATTATTTTATTCCCTTTAATTTTCATTGAAAGGCTTTATTCCTACCGATTATAAAAATGAACACTTACTTCAGTTTCATGAAATCATCATGTAGTTATTTTGCCATTCTGTAAGCCAAGTGCTGTGATTAGCAAGGAAATAAAAGCTCTGCAAGAATACAGAACTCTAGCAAATAAAACATAATAGAATGTAAGAATATAATTGCAATATAATGCAATATTGTGTTTTGAATACAAGTACACACATACATACATCATATAATAAAATAGAATAGAGAAAATTTTAATTAACCTTGGTCAGTGAGCACAGTAGGCAAAGTTTCAGGGAGTTATGTGGTATCTGAGAAATTCTCTTTAAGATAATTAAGAGTTTGAGAAACAAAGTCAGTATGGATAGAAAGAAACAGTGACAGGAATGGAATCATAATAATATCTAATTGCTGTATAATAAATGGGGTGGCAACAGAATGACCATGATGGAATTTCCTTATGCCTTGTTATGAATGTTGGACATCTGATTGGTAAAGGAAATACAAATTCTAAAATGGAAAGGATATGAAAATACAAAATTTGTATTTTAGTGGACTTATTTGATAACAGTTTAAAACATAAGTTAAGGGTGCTTAAGATTTGAAGTCAGGATATATGCTTCCTTATCTATTCCAAATAATCAGATTTTTTATTTTATTTTTTATTCTTTTTTATTTAAATTGTACATTAAGTTCTAGGGTACATGTGTAGATCTTGCAGGATTGTTGCATAGGTACACAAATGCCATGGTGGTTTTCTGCCTCTATCACCCTGTCACCTACATCAGGCATTTATTTCAATGTTATCCCTCCCCAGCCTCCCCACTCCTCACTGTCCCTCTGCAGCCCCCATCTCCCAACAGACTGCAGTGTGTGATGACCTCCCTGTACCCATGTGCTCTCATTGTTCAACACCCATTTATGAGTGAGAACATGAAGTGTTTGATTTTTCTGTTCTTGTGTCAGTTTGCTGAAATTGATGGTTTCAAGATTCATCCATATCCCTACAAAGGACGCGAACTCATCCTTTTTTAAGGCTGCATAGCATTCCATGGTGTATATGTGCCACCACATTTTCCTTATCCAGTCTATCATTGATAGGCATATGGTTCCATGTCTTTGCAATTGTAAACAGTTCCAACAATGAACATATGTGTGCATGTGTCTTTATAATAGAATGATTTATAATCCTTTGGGTATATACCCAGTAATGGGATTGCTGGGTCAAATGGAATTTCTATTTCTAGATCCTTGAGGAATAAGCACACTGTCTTCCACAATGGTTGAATTAATTTATACTCCCAAGAACAGTGTAAAAGTGTTCCTATTTCTGCACATCCTCTCCAGCATCTGTTGTCTCCAGATTTTTTAAAGATCACCATTCTAACTGATGTGAGATGGTATCTCAAGGCTACAGTTATCAAAACAGCATGATACTGGTACCAAAACAGAGATACAGACCAACGGAACAGAAGAAAGGCCTTGGAAGCAACACCACACATCTACAACCATCTGATTTTTTTGACAAACATGACAAAAACAAGCAATGGGGAAAAGATTCTCTGTTTAATAAATAGTGTTGGGAAAAATGGCTAGCCACGTGCAGAAAGCAGAAACTGGACCCCCTTCCTTACACTTTACACTAAAATTAACTCCAGATGGATTAAAGGTTTAAACATAAGATCTAACACCATAAAAACTCTAGAAGAAAACCTAGGCAACACCATTCAGGACATAGGCATAGGTAAGGACTTCATGACTAAAGCATCAAAAACACTGGCAACAAAAGCCAAAATAGACAAATGGGATCTAATTAAACCTAAGAGCTTCTGCACAGCAAAAGAAACAATTATTAGAGGGAACCAGCAACCAACAGAATGGGAAAAAAATTTTGCCATCTACTCATCTGACAAAGGGCTAATATCCAGAATACACAAAGAACTAAAGCAGATTTACAAGAAAGAAACAAACAAATCCATTGAAAAGTGGGTGAAGGATATGAATAGACAGTTTTCAAAAGAAGACATTTATGAGGCTAACAAACATATGAAAAAATGCTCAACATCACTGGTGATTGAGAATAATCAGATTTTTTTAAAAAAAGTACAGATGAAAATAAAAATGAGATGAAAACTGTTTATTATGTGTTAAAAAGAGCATTTGATAACTGAATTATAATTTAAGTCTTCTGTGTATAAGACACATGACAAGGCAATTCCAAGACTCTGTAACTAACCTATAGAATTCGTGTTAATACTTAATTTAACTGCACTTAGTAAAATAACTATGAGAAATATTTAAGCTACTAGATGATCTGATACTTAAACATTAGTAATCATGTGAGGCATATTCTATCATTATAAAATTAAGTAAAATTTTACAAAAGTTTTTTACTTTAAAAAACTAACAAAATAGGTTAATGAATAATGCAGTCAACAATTACAGGCACAGAAAATACAAATTCTAAATATTTAAACGATCACATACCACCAAAGTTATTCTACAGGTCTATCTACATTGTTAAACATTTTTATTATTAGAAAATCAGCATTTTATAGCAATTTTTACATAAACAATTAAAAAGTGTATTAGAAGATTCCAAATAAAAAATAAAAGAGAAATTTAGAAATGAATAAAGAAAAAGAAAAATCAATGAGCAATAAAAAGTTGCTTTTGAAGATACATTTTTGGGTAATAAAAATGAAAACTGATGTAAGCAAATTAAATCTGTACATTTATAATTTGGATTATTAGTACTTTTATGTACATATAAGCCTTTCGTTGAATGTATTTTTCAAAAGGTGGAAGAGGAAAAAAAGGAAGGAGAAGGGAGAGAATTGAGAGAATACTTTTTCTACAATTATTCAAGTTCCTAAGATGCTCAGAGCAAATTCTGTTAAATGAGGACATTCTGAGTTCCAATTATTTTAATTCTGAAATACATATTTCAGCAAAATGTTTTCTTGAGTATCATTTGGTGACAAACTTTTGTAAGATAAGCTCACTGAAAGACTTATCTCTATTTATTATTCTTTCAAACATTTAACCTCAATTTAATTAAATAAACCCTACCTCTTTAATGTCTTTGGATTCAAATATAAAACATAATTTTAAGCAGTTAAAATGATTGAATCAAAAATTATTTTGGCTGGGTACAGTAGTGCAGGCCTGTAATCAGAACACTTTGGAAGGCCAAAGTGTGAGGATTGTTTGAGGCCAGGAATTGAAGTTTGCAGGGAACTATGATTGCACCACTGCAATCCAGCCTATGTGACAGAGTGAGACTTTGTCTCTAAAAAAATGAATAAATTTTAAAAAGTTTTGTTAATAAGATGAGAGATTTGAAACCAAAAATGAAAACTTTTAAATTAATCTCTGTATACCATTTGAATTATTGCCTACTTTTGTAGGATTACTTTAAATGTCATCTTATTTGCGAACAATAATTTCCATAATGCAACTTTCTAAGAGTTACAGAAGATGATGTTTGGCGCTCCTTCCAAGGAAGAATTTGTTTTAAGGTTTTCCAAGTTATTTTGAAAAATACAAAACCAAACTTCAGAGGGCTGTCAATTCATTCATATCATTTTAAGACATTTATATTTTAAAAGTTAATTTATAGACACAAATATTCCTGAAATTCAGTTCATTACTAATAGCAAAAGGAAGTTGACACCCGAACATGAATCTATTTAACTCAATATCAGCCTTGTCAGAAACGTGTATCATTGTAGTTATTCTAAATATTTATACCTATAATATTGGCTCACTTTGAAAATATGGCTTTTGATTTCAGAGAATTCACAAAATGGTTTAGATGCATAATAAATTGCATATAACAAAAATTTGTGTTTGTATTGCCAAACTAAACAAATAGAATGATAAATAATAGCAGCTCAGTAAAATGGTAGACATAATTTTTAGAATATCAGGCATTAAATTAAATACAAATAGATTAACTATACTTATTTAAAATGACTTCAGATTTTATTTGAAGTTATATATGTCTTTACAGTTATATATAAAGATATATATGTATTTATGTGTATATATATGTATATATGACTTGTATAGAGAAAGAAAACTATGAAACACTGAAAATAAAACTATGGAAAATCATATAATCATTAAAAAGAAGAAAAAAAAAAAAAAAGAAAGCAGCCATAGCTATATATCAACCAAATAGACTTAAGGTAAAAATCATAATGAAATAAAGAATAATACTTCATTCTTTATTCAATTAAATGTAAGTTGCAACAATTTTAAATTTTATGTTTCTAGCAGCACAACCACAAAGTATACAACAAAAATAAAATTACACAAAGAAATGGAAAAATTCACAATTATATAAATAATTTTAACATCTATATTGATATAAACAGAAGCAATAAACCATTAAAATCTGATCACAATTAGTAAACTGGATAAATGGGCAAAAATATAACAATGCATATAAGAATGGCAGAATTTACACCTCAACACAGAATCATTAAAATAAAAATTAATTTTAAAAGATTATGACTTGTTTAAATCAAATTATTTTATTCCCTTTAATTTTTATTGAAAGACTTTATCCCTACTGATTATAAAAATGAACACTTATTTCAGTTTCATGGAATTATCATGTAGTTATTTTGCCATTCTATAAGCTTAGTGCTGTGATAAGCAAGAAACTAAAAGCTCTGCAAGAATATAGAACTCTAGTAAATGAAACATAATAGAAAATAACAATATAATTGTAATATAATGCAATATTTTTTAAATACAAGTGCACACATCATATATCATATAATAGAATAAATTTTAATTGTAAATATAAATAAATAATATAAATATATATAAATTATAAATTCAATCAGCATCTACCCAATGCTCTCTGTTTAAAGCTCTGTTCAGCAAATTGCATTTAAGGCCCACAAATATCTAGCTCTGACCACAGCCTCACTTACTTCCTAATCCTTACCTATCTTTGCTCATGTACTTAATTTCCCTGCATGCTCTTCCTGTTCTTCTTCTTCTTCTTCTTTTTTTTTTTTTAAATTGAGACGGAGTTTCGCTCTTGTTACCCAGGCTGGAGTGCAATGGCGCGATCTTGGCTCACCGCAACTTCCGCCTCCTGGGTGCAGGCAATTCTCCTGCCTCAGCCTCCTGAGTAGCTGGGATTACAGGCACGCGCCACCATGCCCAGCTAATTTTGTGTATTTTTTTTAGTAGAGACAGGGTTTCACCATGTTGACCAGGATGGTCTCGATCTCTTGACCTCGTTATCCACCCGCCTTGGCCTCCCTAAGTGCTGGGATTACAGGCGTGAGCCACCGCGCTTGGCCCCTTTCTGTTCTTTACCTCCACTAAGTTCTCTGAATCCTTATTTGACCTGGGCCTGGATCTCTTTGGATTAGGTTTTCTTTCTCACTGTTCCTGAAACATAAGAAGAGTGCTTAATTGCATTACATTAAAAACATCCCTTTAGATTATTCAGCAACACAACAGAACACAAATCTAACAACGTGCATAAATCTCATAATCGTATGTTAAATGAAATAAAATCCAGATATTAAAGGCCACATACTCCGTGAGTTCCTTTATATAATATAGAAAACACAAAACTATAGTGACAGAAAAACGGATCACTATTTAATTTTGAGAAGAAATCAAATGTAAATTATATGAAGGACAATTGTTATAAAACTGCAAGCATTTAAAAAAAATATATTCCCATAGATCAGTTCTAAATGAAGCCAATTATTCCTTTCAAACCTTATCTAGAATTATAGAATTCTTATTAGCTGAAGTTCCTGCTGTGTATAAGCTACACAATTCAGTACTTGTTCTGCTCTGACTTTCATATTCAAAGACTAAACCATGGCAGCATATGAGCTGCATTGCTCCCCACTGCTTATTTTATCAAAGAAAAATGAATAGTCAAAAGAGTCAAATATTTGTATGCCTTAGGGCAGATATTGCTGGTTTGGATTTTAAGAAACGTAAATTCTGAGTTCTCTGCCAGTAACAGAATGTGTCTACCACACATCTAGCTGTTTATTGTTTTAGGTTATCAAATAACCCCATTATCAATAAAATGAATTCATTCTTATCATCAAACTATTTTTCTGATAATTACTATATTTTTTCTACCCAACAGTTTTTCCTTACTTCTAAACACATTTCATTGAACTGCATTGCTAAAAAGGTGTTAGAGTATTTGAATCATTAAAGGTATGGGATTAGATTAAGTAGTTAATTGTATTTTTGAGTTACTTAAATATAATTAAATGATAATGTTGTCTATGTATATTTAAGACTTTTAAGAAGTTCTAATACACCAACTTCTATCTCTTTTAGGGAGGTGCAACTCACAGGCACTTACTTATATTTTTAGTACATACTTATTTGTGACAATTAATTGAAATGAAAGGTTTTTAGACCATTATGTATTAACTGTAACTATTTCAGAAATACTAATCCCAACTAGACTTTAAATTTCCTAAACTACAATTCTTCTTCAACAAAATATTATCTTCAAACAATAGACATCTCAAATGTGATCATTTGGGAGATGTTTGGATGCAACTATAGAAGAACCTTGAATTAAACTGGATCATATAACAAAGCAGTGGTTCGTTCCCAAAATGTGGTCCCCAGAACAGAGCATCAGCATTACCTGGGAAGTTGTAGAAATGTAAAGTTTTTAGCTTCATTGTTCAATAGATCTACTAAATCAGAAATCTGAGATTGGGCATCACATTCTTTAACAGACTGCAAGTTAATTTTCAGAATCTGCAATAAAAATATATTACATTAGTTTAAAAACAGAAAACACAGATATGGCAATCTCTTATCTGTGAAATATTAATTTAGGACTTGTGAACAGACACTGCCTGGCAAAAATTTTGAAGTGAATATTGGATAAAAAAATATAATTTGAAACCTAAGATTTTCCTAGGTATACAAACTATTTCAGTACAAAATGTGTTTGCATGGGTTTGCAAATATTTCATAAAGAAACAATGAAGTTTTTGTTATTGTTATCTTTTGGAAAACAAACAAACAAAATACCTGAAACAAATATTTGTCAAGAAGACAAATGGCCTTAGTCCTCAATTCTAATTCTGAAAGTTTAACAGTGTAAACTCAGGTGGTCTCAATTTTTCATTTTGTCTTTATTCATTCTTCAGCACAAACTAGGAAGCTAGTCTACTCCACCTAAGCAGTTCATGGACTTTGTGGGATCAGTTTTTCAACTATGGAAGAAACTAAGGTTGATAGCACTTATTAATCAAAAATGTAAAAAGTTATCTATAGGAAAATTTTTTCTTGTTAGTTTCAGAGTATGGGGGATTGTTTTCTATTGAAAGCACCTTTTTGTCTATGCACACATTTTTTTGTCAATTTCTCAGTGAATGTAAAACAATTATTTGTTTTTCCAATATCTTTTCAGAATAATGTATCTACCAGTGTCATTTCTCTCTGGTGTGATAGTCAAAGTAAGATCATCTTGCTGTTGTTTGTAAAGGCTGGAGATTATGTTCTAGATATTTTCTGCTTTTGTTTTAAGTCTCTCTCAGATTGTTCAGTTAGGTGTTGGGAACATGGCCACGGGCTTATGTTCTACTTCAGCTTTTGCTTTCACATTAAGTCCTCTATTTCTGTCTTCAGGTCATTCACCAAGAATTAGGAGAGAACATAGGTTGCATCTCTTTCATGACCAATTCCTGAATGTTTTCTAAAGGTTTTGTAAAGACTATCCCTGATATCTCAATGAGAGAGAACTTTAAACATTTTGTGGTTTTATTTTAATTGATGTCTCTTCCTTTCCAGCTTTGAGTTTGATTGCACAGAAGTATCTTCTCTTTATTTGTCTTTGGAAATGTCAGGTTTCCAAAGAGAAAATAGGCAAATTGTCTCATATAAAATGATATCATGATTATAATTTTTGTTTTGGTATTTTCTCTTTTCATGAAATTTATCTCTAGAGTAATGAGGTATAATTTTTTAATCCAGGGCTGACCACATAGTTTGTGGTCTCTGTGCAATATAACAATGTAGGACTTCATGTTTTAAGATTAGTAAGGATTTTAAGATGACAAAACCGGGGCATTAAACCAAGCACAGAGCCTTTCTGAGTGTGGCAACTTATATGACTGCGCTGGTTGTATATCCATGAAGCTGACTCTGAATTAATACTCATAAAGAACAAATGCTTATACTTGTTTACTAATTAAATATATTTTTCCAATTTGTTAAATTTCAATTTATCTATCCTTTGACCTAATCAGTCTCAGCATTTCTCAACATTTTAAAAATGATCCTTATCTTGTTTTATTTATTTTTTCCATTTGAATACCAGCAACTTCTTTATTTAGACTTAAATATATGTCTCACATTGGCACAAATTGACACAAATTTTGTAGTTCCTATTAGGCCACCATTTATTGTAAATCTGCCAGACTGACATTATATATTCTTTTCTAAGATTAACTCTTATGACAAACCACAGAGGCAAATACACTTATGTCTTACGTGTTCTGTCAGCAGTGTACCACATTGTAATCATCGATTTTGTGTAACCTCATATTTTAGAACACTCAAAAAAAAAAAAAAAAAGAAGATACTCTTGTATCTATTCTCCATCAATAATGTAATTAGTATAAATATTACTTAACCATTACTATATGGAGTTGCCTAATCGTTAGAGTGTGGGACAGTTTCCCTCTTTATTTTTTCTCTGTTTTTTCTTGGTAGAGGTGGTATATAAAGAATTTATTCCCGGCCGGGCGCGGTGGCTCACGCCTGTAATCCCAGCACTTTGGGAGGCCGAGGCGGGCGGATCACAAGGTCAAGAGATCAAAACCATCCTGGCCACATGGTGAAACCCCGTCTCTACTAAAACATACAAAAAATTACCTGGGCATGGTGGCATGCACCTGTAGTACCAGCTAGCTACTCGGGAGGCTGAGGCAGGAGAATTGCTTGAACCCAGGAGGCAGAGGTTGCAGTGAGCTGAGATCACGCCACTGCACTCCAGCCTGGTGCCTGGTGACAGAGCAAGAATCCATCTCAAAAAAAAACGAATTCATTCCCATAATTATTTTGAGAAACCTAATACCATTAAATAGAGTTTACTTATTCCTATGTAGAGGTATTTTTTCCTTATCATGATTTATATCATATGTTGAACCATCCTAAATACTCCTCAATAGTTGCCATTCATTCACTCCCAGATAAAATTAGATGATCCCTAAGGTATTTTCTCAGAGCTATCATTTATCAATCTATAGTTGTTCCATAGATGTCTTCCATTATTATTGTTTCAACTGTTGTTTTATGAATATAAATATCCAGAAGTACTTTGTACTTTTAAATCAAAATATGCATGCTTTCTTTTATTTAAGCTTGCATTTTCAATATTAAAACTCCCTTTCTACATAAAGTCATTCTCCATCTACATTGTATCATTATGTTACTTGAAAAATTCTTCTAAAATATTTATTGATAAAGCAAACTAAATATGGCCTTAAAAGGACTCTGTCCTTGTGGATGAACTGTGACCTAGCTTAATAGGCAAAATTGAAAACCTAACTTAATAGTATACAGCTGTAGCAATAGCTGAGTGTTGGCCAATCCCAGTGGCCACACTTCAGTCACTCATAGACTGCTGAATGTTCAAACTGTTCAAATAAGCCCAATGCCAAGATGTAACCAATCTTTGTTTCTGTACCTCACTTCCGATTGCTGTACATCACTTCATCATTTTTGTCTAGAAATTTGTTCCTACCACGAGGCACCCCTGGAGTCTCTGAGAATCTGCTGTGATTCTGAGGGCTGTCCGATTTACGAGTCATTCATTGCTCAATTAAACTTCTTTAAATTTAATTCAGCTGAAGTATTTCTTTTATCAATACATATACCATTAGATTCACACAGAAAGCATACAATAAACATGAGCTTATTTTCATTGAAAGATTAAAATATTTTACAGTATTAAAATAATCGAAATAATCCAAGCCAAAACATTTCTGTTTATTTAGTTTTCTGTGTAGTATAATTCTGTGTAGTATACAGTTATTTATAGTGAAAAAAGTAACATGATTACATCAATTTGATTTGAATGGAATTTGGTTGCTTTTATCTTTTGAAGTGGGTGTGCATATGTGTGTATGTTTACCCTATATAACTTTGAAATGGATGTTTATATATATATATGACTTGACAAATTAATATTTTTTGAATAAAGTTAGAAAAACAACTTTTATTAACTTGTGTTAGAGTCCTCATTGAGCCAAATAAAAGAACGTTGCTTAAAATAATGTTAAATTCAGGCTTTGAATAACATTTAAAAATAGCATGTTTATAATTGATCGGAGTTACATTTCTGTCTTTAAAAATATGTTCAAATCTTAGAATTGCTTTATTCACTTTTTTGGCATTACTCATGCTTTTAGGTTCAGAAATTTTTTCAGAAGGTGAGATTTATTCTTAAAAATATTGAAGCAAATTAGATTATTTAAGGAGCAAATAACACTTTAAATAATTTTAATATGATATTCTATATTCCATTTGACTGTTGATCAATCATTTCAATGCCATTATTTAAAAATAGAAGAACTATAAGCATGTGAATGTTATTTATAATTAAGACTTTGAAGAAAATATTTACATATATACTGACTTTCCATTGGAATACCCTTTATTACTTTTATTCAGAATAAAAGTTCAGTAGTTTATAATAAATAAGAAATATAGTTATACTAGTATTGACACTAGTTGCTGCTCAGCCTTTCAGTGATTATAGTACATAACTGTATACCATTTCAAATCAAAATATTAACAATTCAATTACAGTTATGCATCATTTGACAACAGGAATATGTTCGGACAAATGCGTTGTTAGGCGATTTTATTATAGTGCTAATATCATAGAGTGTAGGCGTACACAAATCTAGGTGGTGTAATCTACTGCAGACCTAGGCTATATCGTATAATTTCATGCTCCTGGGCTACAAAGCTGCACAGCATGTTACTGTACTGATACTGTAGGTAGTTGGAATATAGTGATATTTGTGTATGTAAGCATAGATAAGGCATAGCAAAAATATTATATAAAAGATAAAAATGGTTCACCTGTACGGTGTAGCTTTGTGAAAATCGCATGTGATGACCAGTGTAGATGCTGCCAATTGTTGATCAAGATGTCATTATGAGTTGCATGACTACATATAGCTTGTAGTAATATTTGACTATCACTTTCTTCCTCAGAAATGTCTGTACAATTGAGTAGAAATATCACAAATTAAACTGAAAGTTTTCCATATTTAATTAGAAGAAAAACCACAATTTTGTTCTTGTTGCTTAGTTTGATAGCTTTCTCTGTTACTTTCTAACTATGTCATATCAAAAATATTGATTATAATTTCTGAAAAGGTTTAGTTGATTAAAAAGTTCTAAACTATTTTAGAATATTTCACAAATGTATTGTTTCCATAAATAAATAAATAAATTAGATAACTACAATTTACAATTTAGTACTGTACTAAATACATGTATTAAGTGCTTAGCTTATAGAAATAAATCACTTTTGAAAGGTTGGATTCATGGATAACAGATAATATTTTTGTCTAAATATAGTGCAATAGGCCAGGCACAGTGGCTCAGGCCTGTAACCCCAGCACTTGGGGAGGCCAAGTTGGGTGGATCACAGGTCAAGAGATTGAGACCATCCTGGTCAACATGGTGAAACCCCGTCTCTACTAAAAATACAAAAAATTAGCTGGGCATGGTGGCGTGTGCCTGTAATCCCAGCTACTCAGGAGGCTGAGGCAGGAGAATTGCCTGAACCCAGGAGGCGGAGGTTGCAGTGAGCCGAGAAGGCGTCATTGCACTCCAGCCTGGGTAACAAAGTTGAAACTCTGTCTGGAAAAAAAAAAAAAAAGAAAAAATATATATAGTAGTGCAATATTTAAGAATTACTGATTGTATTATCTACAAGGAAAGTAGATAATTTGTCTAGACATCATGAAGATTTTTTATGAGGAATTGAACTTTGAAATGTGTTTATTTTATTTTATTTTTTTATTGCATTTTAGGTTTTGAGGTACATGTGAAAAACATGCAAGACAGATGCATAGGTATAAACATGGCAGGGTGTTTTGCTGCCTTCCTCCCCTTCACCCACATTTGGCATTTCTCCCCAGGATATCCCTCCCCAGCTCCGGCCCCCGCCGCTGTCCCTCCCCTATTCCCCCCAATAGACCCCAGTATTTAGTACCCCCTTCCCTGTGTCCATGTGTTCTCATTTTTCATCACCCGGCTATGAGTGAGAATATGCGGTATTTCATTTTCTGTTCTTGTGTCAGTTTGCTGAGAATGATGTTCTCCAGATTCAGCCATGTCCCTACAAATGACATGAACTCATCATTTTTGATTGCTGCCTAATATTCTATGGTGTATGTGTGCCACATTTTCCCAATCCAGTCTATCATCGATGGGCATTTGGGTTGGTTCCAGGTCTTTGCTATTGTAAACAGTGCTGCAAGGAACATTCATGTGCATGTGTCCTTATAGTAGAACAATTTATAGTCCTTTGGATATATACCCAGTAATGGGATTGCTGGGTCAAATGGAATTTCTATTTCTAAGGCCTTGAGGAATCGCCACACTGTCTTCCACAATGGTTGAACTAATTTACACTCCCAGCAACAGTGTAAAAATGTTCCTATTTCTCCACATCCTCTCCAGCATCTGTTGTCTCCAGATTTTTTAATGATCGCCATTCTAACTGGCGTGAGATGGTATCTCAATGTGGTTTTGATTTGCCTGTCTCTAATGACCAGTGATGATGAGCATTTTTTCATATGTTTGATGGCCTCATGTATGTCTTCTTTTGTAAAGTGTCTGTTCATATCCTTTGCCCATTTTTCAATGGGCTAGTTTTTTTCCTGTAAATCTGTTTGAGTTCTTGGTAAATTCTGGATATCAGCCCTTTGTCAGATGGGTAAACTGCAAAAATTTTTTCCCATTCTGTTGGTTGCTGAATCACTCTAGTGACTGTTTCTTTTGCTGTGCAGAAGCTGTGGAGTTTGATGAGGTCCCAT
Organism: Callithrix jacchus; assembly: GCF_049354715.1. Classification (NCBI taxonomy): domain Eukaryota; kingdom Metazoa; phylum Chordata; class Mammalia; order Primates; family Cebidae; genus Callithrix; species Callithrix jacchus. The sequence continues at coordinate 109,610,511 of NC_133505.1, read as the reverse complement.
TTGTCTATTTTGGCTTTTGTTGCCAATGCTTTTGGTGTTTTGGTCATGAAATCCTTGCCACTCCTATGTCCTGAACGGTTTTGCCTAGATTTTCTTCTCAGGTTTTTATGGTGCCAGTTCTTATGTTTAAGCCTTTGTCCATCTGGAGTCAATTTTAGTGTAAGGTGTCAGGAAGCGGTCCAGTTTCTGCTTTCTGCACATGGCTAGCCAGTTTTCCCAACACCATTTATTAAACAGGGAATCCTTTCCCCATTGCTTGTTTTTGTCAGGTTTATCAAACATTGTCTGATTGTAGATATGTTGTGTTGCCTCCGATGCCTCATTTTTTATTGCATCTATTTGGTTGCTCTCTCTTTTCTTTTTTATCAGTCTGGCTAGTGGTCTCTCTATTTTGTTGATCTTTTCAAAAAACCAGCTCTTGGATTTATTGATTTTTGAAGGGTTTTTCGTGTCTCTATCTCCTTCAGTTCAGCTGATCTTAGTTATTTCTTATCCTCTGCTAGGTTTTGAGTTTTTTTGATCTTGCTCCTCTAGCTTTTTCAATTTTGAAGATAGGGTGTCAATTTTGGATCTCTCCACTCTTCTCATATGGGCACTTATTTGCTATATATTTTCCTCTAGAGACTGCTTTAAATGTGTCCCAGAGATTCTGGTATGTTGTGTCTTCGTTCTTGTTGATTTTGAAGAACTTCTTTATTTCTGCCTTCATTTCACTGTTTATCCAGTCAACATTCAAGAGCCAGTTGTTTAGTTTCCATGAGGCTGTGTGGTTCTGAGTTAGTTTCTGAATTCTGAGGTTTCACTTGATTGCACTGTGGTCTGAGAGACTGTTTGTTATGATTTTCGTTGTTTTGCCTTAGCTGAGGAGTGCTTTACTTTCAATAATGTGGTCAATTTTAGAGTAGGTGTGATATGGTGCTGAGAAGAATGTGTATTCTGTCGATTTGGGGTGGAGAGTTCTGTAGATGTTTGTCAGGTTTGCTTGTTCCAGGTCTGAGTTCAAGCCCTGGATATCCTTGTTAATTTTCTGTCTGGTTGATCTGTCTAATATTGACAGTAGAGTGTTAAAGTCTCCCACTATTATATTATGGGAGTCTAAGTCTCTTTGTAAGTCATTAAGAACTTTCCTTATATATCTGGATGCTCCTGTATTGGGTTCATATGTATTTAGGATCGTTAGCTCTTCTTGTTGTATCGATCCTTTTACCATTATGTAATGACCTTCTTTGTCTCTTTTGATCTTTGTTGCTTTAAAGTCTATTTTATCAGAGATGAGAATTGCAACTCCTGCTTTATTTTGCTCTCCATTTGCTTTGTAAATATTCCTCCATCCTTTTATTTTGAGCCTTTGTGTATTCTTGCCTGTGACATGGGTTTCCTGGATACAGCACACTGATGGGTTTTGGTTTTTTATCCTATTTTCCAGGCTGTGTCTTTTGATTATTGCATTTAGCCCATTTACATTTAGGGTAAATATTGTTATGTGTGAATTTGATACTGCCATTTTGATGCTAGCTGGCTGTTTTGCCCGTTAGTTGATGCAGATTCTTCATTTTGTTGATGCTTTTCAGCATTTAGTGTGTTTATGGAATGGCTGGTACTGGTTGTTTTTTTGTGTGTGTAGTGCCTCTTTCAGGAGCTCTTGTAAAGCAGGCCTGGTGGTGACAAAATCTCTGAGTACTTGCTTGTTGGCAAAGGATTTTATTTTTCCTTCACTTATGAAGCTCAGTTTGGCTGAATATGTAATTCTGGGTTAAAAGTTCTTTTCTTTAAGGATGTTGAATATTGGCCCCCACTCTCTTCCGGCTTGTAGAGTTTCTGCCAAGAGGTCTGCCGTGAGTCTAATGGTCTTCCCTTTGTGGGTTACCTGACCTTTCTCTCTGGCTGCCCTTAGTATTTTCTCCTTCATTTAAACCCTCTTGAATCTGACAATTATGTGCCTTGGGGTTGCTCTTCTTGCAGAGTATCTTTGTAGTGTTCTCTATATTTCCTGGATTTGAGTGTTGGCCTGCCTTGCTAGTTTAGGGAAATTTTTCTGGATAATATCCTGAAGAGTATTTTCCAGCTTGAATTCGTTCTCTTCATCACCTTCTAGTACACCTGTCAAACGTAGGTTAGGTCTCTTCACATAGTCCCACATTTCTTGGAGACTTTGTTCATTCCTTTTTGCGTTTTTTTCTCTAATCTTGGTTTCTCGTTTTATTTCATTGAGTTGATCTTCGACTTCTGATATTCTTTCTTCTGCTTGGTCTATTCGGCTGTTGAAACTTGTGCATTCTTTGGGAAGTTCTCTTGTTGTGTTTTTCAGCTCCTTCAGTTCATTCATATTCCTCTCTAAGTTATCCATTCTTGTTATCATTTTCTCTAATCTTTTTTCAAATCTTTTTTCAAGGTTCTTAGTTTCTTCACATTAATTTAGAACATGTTCTTTTAGCTCACAGAAGTATCTCATTACCCACTTTCTGAAATCTAATTCCATCATTTTGTCACAGTCATTCTCCGTCCAGCTTTGTTCCATGCTGGTGAGGAGTTTTGGTCCTTTGTAGGAGCCGAGTTGTTCTGGTTTCAGGTGTTTTCCTCCTTTTTGCGCAGGTTTCTTCCCATCTTTGTGGATTTATCCACCTGTCGTCTGAGTAGTTGGTGACTTTTCGATTGGGTCTCTGAGTGGACACCCAGATTGTTGATGATGAGGTATTTCTGTTGCTTGGTTTTCCTTCTACCTGTCTAGCCCCTTTGTTCTATGACTGCTGAGGTCCACTCAAGGCCCTGCTTGTCTGGGGTACACCTGTAGCAGCTATGGAACAGTTAGGGATGCTACCAGTTTCTTCTTCTGCTATCTTTGTCCCAGAATGATGCCTGCCAAATGTCAGGGTGATCAGTCTTTTCTGAGGTGACTCTTTAAATATACAGGGGTCAGGGAACTACTTGAGGAGATCGTCTATACTTTATAGGAGCTCAAGTGCTGAGCTGTGAGCTCCATTGTTCATTCAGGGCTGTTAGGCTGCTGCGTTCAAGTCTGCTGCGGCAGAAGTCATAAAACCTTTTTTTTTTCCTCAGATGCTCTGTCTCGGGGAGGTGGGGCTTTCTTTATTAGTGTCCGTTGCACTATCCTGCCCAGCTAGGAGGCAGTCTAGTCACTATTTGCCTGCCGAGGCTCTGCCATGCTAGCATGGGGTTTGCCCTGTTGCTGTGGGCTCTGCCCTGTAGCCACAGTCTCCACCCTGCTGCCACAGGCTCTGCCCTGCATTGGAGTCTCTCTGTTATGGCGGGTTGCCTCAGCAATGGCAGGCTGCGTCAACAATGGGAATGTGCCTCAGTAGGGGCGGATTGCCTCGGTAATGTTGGAAGCCCCTCTGCCACTGAGCTGCACCGTCCTGGGTTCAGCTCTGTCCACAGTGAAACTCTCCACCTGGATCATTTTGAATCGCCATTTTGTTTGTCCCTGTGGCGGTGAAACCCATCAAGCCTGCTCACGTGGCTCCCTGCCTCAGAGCACCTTTTTTTTTAATTTTAGGTTGAGCGGTTGGTTCTCTCCCAGGTGTTTCAATTACCTGCTGTTAGGGCACCGGGATCTGTGTGTTTACCCATGCAGTGACCCACTGCTCTGGCTCAAACGCAGCTTCCCAGGAATCTCCTGGTCTGGTTGACTGTCCAATTCCCGTTTAATCAGATGGATATGCTAATCTGCCCTCCCAAATCTCAGATTGTTGGTTTAACAGGGCACCTGGACCAATGTGTTTTGTGCGGAGTGTTGCGGAGTGCTGCTGTGCTGCAGCGCTGGCCAAAGTGGCTGCTCCAGCCAAAACAGCTGCACTGGCGTCCTGTGTCTCTCCTACATCTGGGAATTTCCCCTTTCTGTGGGCAACAAAGATCTGTCTGGAAATGCAGCTTTGACTCACCCTCTGCGCATTCACTGAGAGCTGCAATCCTGAGTTGTTCTTACCACACCATCTTGAATCTCCTCCTTTGAAATGTTTTGAAGCAAAAAGCAGTGTTTCCTTTGTGTTTGAGGGTGCAGTTTTTAGATAGAGGAGAAATATTTACAAAGAACCACAAATACAAGACAGCATATTATGCCTAGCAAAATGTAAAATGCTGTATAAAACAAAGTGATTTATTCATTTCATTTAACCCACTAAATATTTATATAATTTTGGTATAGAAATATTAAAACACTTGGCTGGGCATGCCTATAATCCCAGCACTTTGGGAGGCTGAGGTGGGCTGATTCACTTGAAATCAGGAGTACAAGATGAGCCTGGCCAGCAGGGTTAAACTCTATCTCTATTAAAACTGGCTAAAAAAATTTAGCCAGACATGGTGGCAGAAGAATCACTTGAACCTGGGAGGCAGAGGTTGTAGTCGGTTGAGATCACATCACTGTACACCAGACTGGGCCACAGAGTGAGACTCCATCTCAGGAAGAAACAACAAGAACAACAGAAAGAAATATTAGTACACCTGACTATGAATGTCTTCCCAAACTCCTATGAATGTTATATAATAAAAGAATTTGCACTATATAGTTTTGAAATTATAAAAATTTTTCAAATTTTAAATATAGCACCAAGGGTTTTGAAAACGGAATAATAAATTTCTGATATATCATACCAATATAAAAATGTACCAAGGAAAACTGATAGTGATTGACATTATGCTATAAAAATGGAATATAGTAGAAATATAATTTTGCTGGGTTTATAATATTAGTGTTTATTATATTACTATGGTCAAAGTTTGGGATAACAAACATCAATTACTTTATACAACATTAAGACAATGTGATAATGACTGTTAGAGAATTTGAGATAAAAAAAATTTGTTTTTAGTTTGTAATGTATAAACAGAAAATCCATTGCCATGCGTGTTGAAGTGCCTCTGGTGATGAAGGTTGTACTGTATTCAAACTGCAAAGATCCTCTCTGCAAAGGCATTCTAACAGCTGGAAGCTGGACAGAGTAGAAACTCCTAAAAGATAAAGGAGAAGTTGTCAGCTACCAGTGAAAGAAATTTATTTTATCTCCCCTCACAGAGTGAAATTATTGAGTGATGTGACACCTGAGATTTTACAGTAAGTGTTGCAGGGAGCAAGCATTTGAAGTAGATAGCGTCTAGTGGGGTCCCAGGAGAGAGAATGTGGGCCAAACTTGAAGATCAAAGCTTGACTAGAAAAATCGTTGCACAGCATGAAAAAAGTCAGAATATAAGAATCTGTATGTTAATAAACTGCAAGCTACTGAAATATACTCAAAGGGTCAAACCTTTCATGGCAAGAAGGAATCAAAGTTTGCTAGTTTCATAAACCAGTCGTTGTTTCAATTGTGATGATTATTCATTGAATTTATTTTTATAATTCAGCCCAAAACACTTGTCTTTTTAAAAGGGAATCTTAAAAAGGCAATATGAGTATCTTCGTTGTAAGTGAACATCCAAAATCATATATTTAAAAATAATATCATGAGATAGATAACATTACATTATAATTGAATTTCTCATATGTAAATATGATCCCATTCAATTTTAAAATAGGGTACATTTATTGTGATAACACCCTATTATAATATTTTATGCTGTGTAAATAAATGACTTATTTTATTTTTTATTTATTATTATTTTTTAATTTTTTATTGGATTTTAGGTTTTGGGGTACATGAGCAGAGCATGCAAGACAGTTGCGTAGGTACACACATGGCAGTGTGCTTTGCTTTCCTTTTCCCCTTCACCTACATTTGGTATTTCTCCCCAGGCTATCCCTCCCCACCTCCCCCTCCCACTGGCCCTCCCCTTTTCCCCTCAATAGACCCCAGTGTTTAGTACTCCCCTTTCTGTGTCCATGTGTTCTCATTTTTCATCACCCGCCTATGAGTGAGAATATGCGGTGTTTCATTTTCTGTTCTTGTGTCAGTTTGCTGAGGATGATGTTCTCCAGATTCATCCATGTCCCTACAAACGACACAAACTCATCATTTCTGATTGCTGCATAATATTCCATGGTGTATATGTGCCACATTTTCCCAATCCAGTCTATTATCAATGGGCATCTGGGTTGATTCCAGGTCTTTGCTATTGTAAACAGTGCTGCAATGAACATTCGTGTGCATGTGTCCTTATAGTAGAACGATTTATAGTCTTTTGGATATATACCCAGTAATGGGATTGCTGGGTCAAATGGAATTTCTCTTTCTAAGGCCTTGAGGAATCGCCACACTGTCTTCCACAATGGTTGAACTAATTTACACTCCCACCAACAGTGTAAAAGTGTTCCTTTTTCTCCACATCCTCTCCAGCACAGCTTCTGCACAGCAAAAGAAACAGTCACTAGAGTGGATCGGCAACCAACAGAATGGGAATAAATTTTTGCAGTTTACCCATCTGACAAAGGGCTGATATCCAGAATTTACAAAGAACTCAAACAGATTTACAGGAAAAAAACAAGCCCATTCAAAAGTGGGCAAAGGATATGAACAGACACTTTACGAAAGAAGACATATATGAGGCCAACAATCATATGAAAAAATGCTCATCGTCACTGGTCATCAGAGAGATGCAAATCAAAACCACATTGAGATACCATCTCACGCCAGTTAGAATGGCGATCATTAAAAAATCTGGAGACAACAGATGCTGGAGAGGACTTATTTTATTTTTAAATTAACTTCTCTATTTCACCTGTCTAGAGGGTCCATATATTATAAATTATGTAATTAGTTGAAGTTTCTTGTTGTCTAAGCTTATGGGACAACCAGGACCTTCAGATAAGTATATAATTTTAGACAACCAGGACCTAATTATATATTTTTTTCTAAACTTTGAAATTATTAAAACTTTCAGTGTAATTCTTTGAATAGACAACTTCACTAACTGATAACATTATTTTATTTATAAATCATTTCATGGTTTTATTCTTAACCCATAAATGGAAATTATGTAATCAGGAATTTTCTTTATAATATGATGTACATCTGCTATTTTTTTCATAATATTGATTTACTCCATTTAGCTTATTTTTAAATTACATATAGTGAAATACACAGGTTTCACTTTTACAATTTTATAAATTTAACTCTCACATTGTAAAACAAAATCTAATCAAAATAATGAATTTTTTCATCATGCAGAGAAGTTCCCTTTGGTCTCTTTCCAATCAATTCCAACTAACATTAGGCAACTTTTTTTTCTGATTTCTAGCACATTAGATTAGTTTTGGCTGTTGCCAAATTTCTTATTAATGGGATCATACAGTAGATGTTGAATTTTGACCAAATTTCTTATTAATGGGATTAGTAGATGTCGATTTTCTTTTGCTTTATATAATACATTTTGAAACTAATGTTATGTGTATCAATAGTTATTTCTTATCTGTTGGTAGTATTCAATTGTTTAAATATTCCAGAATATTTTAATTAGTTTTTGGTTATGAACACAGGTTTTTTTTCCTAGTTTTTAACTTGTATAAGTGAAGTTGCTAAAAATTATTTTGTGAATTTTTTTATGGACATATGTGTCCGTTTATTACACAAAGTATTTAGGGTATATTTAACTTTAGAAAGAACTGACAGAGTTTTGCAGAGTAGTTTTGCCATTTTCCATTCCCATCATCTCCAGTTACTCTACATCCTTGCCAACATTTTGTCTTATCAACCTTTATAATTTTGGTTATTCTAATGAATGTAAATTGATATTTAAATGTGCTTTTAAATTCCATTACCCTGCCTACTAACCATGTTGAGTACTTTTCCATGAGCATGTCAGAAATATTTTTTAAAATCATTTGCTCACATTTTAAATTGTTTGCTTTCTCATTGTTGATTTGTAGGAATATATATATTATACATATAGACATACTTACACATGCAAATACATAGAGATATATCTTTTCTTTTTGGAGACAGAGTTTCGCTCTTGTTACCCACAAAGGAGTGCAATGGCGCGATCTCGGCTCACCGCAACCTCCACCTCCTGGGTTCAGGCAATTCTCCTGCCGCAGCCTCCCGAGTAGCTGGGATTACAGGTGTGCGCCACCATGCCCAGCTAATTGTTTGTATTTTTAGTAGAGACGGGGTTTCACCATGTTGACCAGGATGGTCTCTATCTCTTGACCTCATGATCCACCCGCCTCGGCCTCCCAAAGTGCTGGGATTACAAACATGAGCCACCTCTCCTGGCCAAGATATATCTTTATATATACATGTAGATAGATAATTTAGCCATATTTTACAACTCCTTTGTTACATATATGAATTTCAAACAATTTTTTATTATAGTTCTTGATTTACCTGTATTTACTTTCATAAAAAAGCAGCAATATCAAATGTGATAAATTATACTTCATTACGTTTTTCTTTTATGGTAGTGCTTTTGGGTTTTATCTAAGAAATTTTACCTACTCCAACATGCTAAGCTATTTTTGTAGATTTTCTTTTCCAAATTTATATTTTTCCATAGTTATCCAGTTGTTTCAGATTTAAAATCTTTCTTTTGAATATTGTTGAAATCATATTGATTGTATACATTTATATTTGGTTTCTAGATGCTCTATTCTGTTACATTAATCCATTTGTCTACCTTTATATTATTTTCTAAAATCAGGTAATGTAAATTCTTCACTTTGATCATTTTCTTTTTTTTTTTTTTGAGATGGAGTTTGGCTCTTGTTACCCAGGCTGGAGTGCAATGGCACGATCTCGGATCACTGCAACTTCCACCTCCTGGGTTCAGGCCATTCTCCTACCTCAGCCTCCTGAGTATCTGGGATTACAGGCACGCACCACCATGCCCAGCTAATTTTTTGTATTTTTAGTAGAGACAGGGTTTCACCATGTTGAGCAGGATGGTCTTGATCTCTTGACCTTGTGATCCACCTGCCTTGGCCTCTCAAAGTGCTGGGATTACAGGCGTGAGCCACCACACCTGGCTACTTTGATCATTTTCAAATTAGTTTTAGTCTTATTGTATAGCAGATTTTGGAGTGATGGTTTTCACTGTGACCTCAGTTCTCTCATGGGTCTGAGAAAAGTCTGTGATTTAGAGTTTGTCCAGTTTTTTTTTTCTTGTAGGGAATAGGAGAGGCAACTCCCTAGCATTTACATGTTGAAGCACAAACCAAAGACTCTTCTCTAAATCAAGTTTCGTTTATTTTTGTCTCTTGGCTGTGTGTTTTTATTGTCCTTTCCTTATGGTTCGTAATAGTTGTATGAAAGCTAAACATATTTTAGAACAGCAGAGGCATATATATATATATAGTACCTGCAGAGGTGTCTATCTATCCTTCTGTTAGGCCTTTGGCATGGTAGTTTCAATTAATTTACAAAGTGGTATTTCTGAATTGAGTTTATGTGTGGTGTGTGCGCGCACACACGCGAGTGTGTGTGTGGTATGTCTGTGGCTATAATTAATCTCACTATATCATAGCCTCGAATACCTCAACGCCTAGGTTGTGATTAAGGTGGGGCTGGTTTGACAGGGTGTTTCTCTGCATCTGCTTCACCTTTAGGCTTTAGGTTTTCCTGTTGTGTTACATGTTATTAGAATTGCCTTTGGAGATCAGGGAACACTCCAGAGGTTCACATTGTTACATTTTAACTGTTGGTGGCGATACTGATGCTTAAGATTGTTAATACCATTCCGTCTCATTAAGCCTTAATCTTAGGCACAATGTCATTACACTGCAGAGGATTGGCTTTCCCAATATTTTTGTTCCTCCCTCATCTGTAGTGCTAAGCCTAGCATTTATATCTACTCCTTTGTGTTTAGTAGACAACATTTTTCTATTCTATTTCTCCAGAAGCAATAATTTACCCTTATACTTTCAGGATATAATTCTGGTTGTTCTTTCCCTCATAGATGCTTTTGTTTCCTAGGGGAGCTAAACCAGAAGGATCCTTCCAATGTTTTTGGCCCTACCATGGCTGCTATTGCTCACCACCAAAGACATGTACTGTGATGGGTGTTAGTAGGGTTTGGCTGTATTCCTACCCAAATCTCATCTTGGATTGTAGTTCCCATAATTATCATGTGTCATGGGAGAGAGCCAGTGGGAAGTAATTAAATTATGGGAGTGGTTACTCCCAGGCTCTTCTCATGATAGTGAGTGCTCATGAGATCTGATGGTTTTATAAGTGGCTTTCCCTGCTTTGCTTGGCACTTCTCTCTCCTGCTGCCATGTGATGAATGACATGTTTGCTTCTCCTTCTGCCATGATTGTAAGTGTCCAGATGCCACCCCAGCCACATGTAACTGTGAGTCAATTAAACCTTTTTTCTTTATAAATTACCCAGTCTTTGGCAGTTCTTTATAGTAGCAAGAGAATGGATTAATATCATAAATTGGTACGGTGAGGGGTTGCCACTTGGGTATCTGTAAAGATATCTTAAAATCTGGAAGCAACTTTGGAACTGGGTAACATGCAGTGGTTGTAACACTTTGCAGAGCTCAGAAGAAGACGGGATAATGTGGAAAAGTTTAGGACTTCTTAGTGACTTGGAAGGCTGGGAAGATAGGAAGAAGTGGGATTATCTGGAACTTCCTAGAGACTTGTTGATTGGCTTTGACCAAAATGGTAATAGAGATATAGACCATGAAGTCCAGGTCAAGTAGTCTCAGATGAAGATTAGAACCTTCTTGGGAACTGGGGTAAAGGTGATACTTTTAATGCTTTAGCAAAGAGACTGGCACCATTTTCGCCTGCCCTAGAGATCTGTGGAACTTTATAAAAAAGATGATTTAGGGTATCTGGTGGAAGAAATATCTAAGCAGCAAAGTGTTCAAGAGGAAGCAGAGCATAACAGTTTGGAAAATCTGCAGCCTGGTGATGCAGTAGGAAAAAAAAAGAAAAACTTTAGGGAGAAGTTCAAGCTCCCTGCAGAAATTTGCATATGTAATGAGGAACCAAACAATAATCACCAGGATAAGGGGGGAAATGTCTCCAGGGCAGAAACCTTTGTGGCAACCCCTGCCATCACTGGTATAGAGGCTTAAGAAGGAAAAATAATTTTGTGGGCCAGGCCCAGGGTCCCACTGATGTGTGCAGCTGTGGGACTTGGTGACCTGGCTAAAGAGGTCAAGGTACAGTGTAGACTGTTGATTTGGAAGATACAAGTCCCAAGCTTTAGCAGCTTCCACATAGTGTTGAGCCTGCAGGTGCACAGAAGAAAAAAATTGAGATTTGGGAACATCCACCTAGATTTCAGAGGATATAGGAAATGCCTGGATGTTCAGGTAAAAGTTTGCTGCCAGAGTGGAGCCCTCATGGAGAACTTCTGGGGCAATACAGAGAGGAAATGGGAACTTGGACCCCACACACAGAGTCCTTACTGAGTCACTGCCTAGTGGAGCTGTGAGAAGTGGGCCACCATTCTCCAGACTCCAGAGTGGCAGATCCACCAATAGCTTGTACTTTACATCTGGAAAAGATATAGACATTAGATGCTAGCTAATGAAATTAGCTAGGTCAGGGACTGTACTCCACCAAGCCATAAGGATGGAGCTGCCCAAAACTGTGAGAGCCCATCTCTTGCATCAGCATAATTGGGATGTTAGACATGGAGCCAAAAGAGATTATGTTAAAACTTTAGGGTTTAATGACTTCCCTCTTGGACTTTGGACTTGCATGGGGCCTGTAGCATCTTTGTTTTGGCCAGTTTCTCCCATTTGGAGTGGCTGTATTTACCCAATACCTATACTCCCATTGTATCTAGGTAGTAACAGCTTATTTTCAGTCTTACAGATTCACAGGCAGAAGGAACTTGCCTTGTCACAGATGTGACTTTGGACTTGGATTTTGGATTATAACTGTAATGAACTAAGACTGGGGAACTGTTGAAAGGGCATGATTGTGTTTTGAAGTGTCTGGACATGAGATTTGCGAGAGGTCAGGGACAGAATTATATGGTTTGTTTGTGTACCCACCTAAATCTCATCTTGAATTGTATTTCCAATAATTCTCACATGTTGTGAGAAGGATCCAGTGGGAGGTAATTGAATCATGGGGGCAGTTATCCCCATGCTGTTTTCATGAAAATGACTGAGTTCTCACAAGACCTGATTGTTTTTGTCCTTTTCCCTCTTTGCTTGGCACTTCTGTCTCCTGCCATCATGTAAAGAAGGACATGTTTGTTTCCACATCTGCCGTAATTCTAAGTTTCCTGACGTCTCTCCAGCCATGTGGAACTGTGAGTCAATTAAACCTCTTTTCTTTATAAATTACCCAATCTCAGGCAGTTCTTTATAGCAGTGTGAGAACAGACTAATACAGGTACTTTCTCTGAACTCGGGCTAATACTTTTTGTCAGTGCCCATTGGATTACACTGTTAAATGTCTGCAAGATTTTGTAAACTTCCCCTAATTTTTCAATATTCTAGATCTCCACACTGTCTCACAAAAACTGTGAGAACACTGGTGAGAACTGCTGTGAACACTGCAGGAAAATTATTGCCACTGGGGGAAAAAAGGACCACAGAGTTACCTATTAATAAGGAAAGGGTAAGTACTGATGCCAGAACCAGATATGCAGTGGTGAAGGAACGTGGCTGGAAACAGTTAATTTTCTGAGACCCAGAGACCCTACACGTGCTTGGAACTGAGGTTTAATCATATAGATTAAACCTGAGTCTTAACAGTTTTATTCCCACAATCATAGTAGCAACTATCTGGGGTGTTCTGCTATCTCCATAGACATTCCTAAGAGAACTGTAATGCAAAAGAAATAAATACTTGAGGTTTCTACCAAGTTCTTCTAACTGAATCCTTATGTACTTTTGACTCCATGTAGAACGGGTAAGCAAATGTTCACATGTTGTCTCTCATCAAGGGCCAGCCTCTCCATAGATCAAGATCAACAACTAATTGGTCTTCTTGCCACCTAAAATATTTTGATAGGTTCAAGTAAAGTTATGGACTTGCTTTTTGCCTGGTTCTTTGTTACTGTTCTTGTATGACTGGGAGTGATATTCTTTCCAACTTTCTACATCCTTAAAGTAGATACATGAAATGCAATAATGCTTTTATAAGTTGTAGCTAGTTTTGAAGACTTATTTTTGTTAGGTTGCTCACTATATTATCAGTTGTGTCTTGATAGCTAGAGCCAGAAATCAATAATTTTTTCCCATTTATTTCGTTTGTTTTATAGTAGATCCTTTCAACATTCATACTAATTTGCTTCTTCCACTTTCAGATTTGGTTTTGAAAATAAGCTCTAGCAAAAGATAGGTCAACATATAAGTATTGTTTTAAATATGAATTTGAATAATTCTTTAGTCTTTTTTCTATGTCAGAGAAGGATGTTTTGTCAGCAATTTTGTGGAAAGTACAAAATTGACTGTGCACCATTTTATGAATTTATCATCATTGTATTTTGAATTATAGCTGGCTCTAGATGAACTTTGAGCTTGTACTAATTATGGTGTTAAAAAAGTGAAGAGAGAAAACATTCATGATGACATTTTGAAGGTTAAGAAAGTACAAAGATTGTTATATTTGATTTTAAGTTGTCTCATATACTTACAGATCATAACTCATTTTTTGGTTCAGTACTTATTTTGTATTTTCTCTGCTTCCAGATATGTTAATTTCTTTCTTTAAAAAAAAGATTATAAGAATAATCCAGAAATAATATTTAGAAAGCTTGCTTATGCTGCTGTAATGATAAAGTTAATAAAGTTAGTACTATTGCTGTATTTCACATTCTTTAAAATATTCTAGAGCTTGGGAAAAATATCTCAAATTGCAGACAATATGGGTCAATGCCCTACAGTAGTTTCTGAGACTTTTCTGCTTTTATCAACAGTTTTAATTTCTAAATTTCATCAATACACCTCCCCATTTGAATCCAAAATAATCCTTTCTCTTGCCTTCATTTTTACAGGTTGATCTATTTTAATTTTATCTATCTGCAAGGTTGTCATACTTTCTGTAAGATTTCCTTTGATTCTTTATGCCAGTTTGTCAGCTGGTGATACCAAACTGCTACACTTGGTTTGCAATCTTTAAAATATTACTTGAGTGTAGCGTTCTATTTTAACTTTCCACCGTCATTTCTCATGAAATCTGTAAATGAAGAATTGACATTTTTCATATTCCTTTAATATATTAGATGCACCCTCTGCAGTTCTTCACGTTTTGCCTGAAATAATTTTAAATATAGGGATATATAATTTTACACATCATTCTTATCAGTTTGAACTCTCCCTGACAAGCTATTAATCTTTGAAATATTTTTTCCAATGTTATGATGTACTGTCATAGAAGTAGGATTCATTGCTTCCAAATTCATTTGGGCAGAAATAGAACATTATTATAGACATTCATCATTTTTTTACATACTCAAAATTTTGGTAAACGTAGTGCATCTGGGTCTTGGTACATATTTTTCATTCATTCATTCATTCATTCATTTATTTGATACAAGGAGTTTCGCTCTTGTTGCCCAGGCTGGAGTGCAATGGTGTGATCTCAGCTCACTGCAACCTCCGCCTTTTCGATTCAAGTGATTCTCCTGCCTCAACCTCCAAAATAGCTGGGATTACAGGCATGCATCACCACCCTCAGCCAATTTTGTATTTTTAGTAGTGACGCAGTTTCATCATGTTGGTGAGGTTGTTCTCAAAATCCTGACCTCAGGTGATCTACCCACCTAGGCCCCCTGAAGCGCTGAGATTGCAGGCACTCTGCCTGGCCCTTCAGTACTTAAGTAATTTCAAATACTGTGAAAATCACTGAGGCCTTAAGTATGTGATGGGAGTATTATTGATAGACATTTTAGTTTGAAAATTATTGTTGTTCAATTAACTCATTTGTTTATGCTTTAATAGTCATCATTTCACAAGAAAAATGTATTATTTTATAAAATGTAAGTTACATATTTATAGGAACATTTCAATTTTCTCGCTTCTACACTTCCAGTACATTATAAAGACTTTTATAAACATATTGATAAATAGACACTGATGAAGGGAATATATGAATAAATGTTTGAATTTGTTTCACATTAATTAAAAGACTATTTCACTGAATATCCAAGTTTCAGTTCCACCCTTGATTTTTGATAAATGACTTACTCCTTTTGGACCTTAGTTTCCTCATCAGTAATATCCAAGAGTTGAGTTTATTGGTTTCCAAGATATTTCTTAAAGTCAATTATTTCATATATTTTTGATGCAATCATGATTATCGCTAATAATCTTGTTTCCAAACTTTATTGATTTTTTTCTAATTAAATCAATTCATATTATTATTTTTTTGCCTTATTACATTGCTGACTGAAACAGAAGCATGTAAAATATAATTTATTGCCAAGTTCATATATAAGTATGTTTCTTTTACTTTCATTATTTATTTTCTGCTTTTTTTATTGTGTAATTTTTCAGAGTGGCTTTAAGGTATACATTTATTTCTTCATTTTCTAACTCTGAATTTTATGACACATCTAAAAATAAACTTCTCTCATTATTTAAGAAGGAATCTATCCTTAGATAAAGCAAAGGTAAGTCAAAACTTAATAAGTTGAGCATTTTAAATAATTTTTAAAATGTAACCTTATAATATTTAATAAAATTTTACTAATAAAATTATAAAAATTAATTTTTAAAAGAGAGCCCTATTTGGGTGTAATGATGAGAATTAAATAAATGATTATTTAATATGGTACTGTCTGTATTATTATTTAGTAAAACCTTAATAAAATAGTATACACAATGTTACATTGAAAGATATAAACACTTTACTATAAATTATTTCCACAGTTTTTTTCTCTAATATCAGCCTGGTAGAGAAAGTGTTATTTTAGGAGTTCTTACTTGTATCATGAAAATGAAGTGTGTAAATTCAGAATTTAATACAAAATGTAGTCCTTACACAATTCAAAGTTATGTTATATTTAAATTAGCTAATAAATTTACTGATGTAAATTATTATTAAATAAGTTAAGGCAAAGTTGCTAATTTCATTTTAGTAACCAGTTAAGCCTAGTATTAAAGATTTGGCTTAATGGCAATACTTTTTAATTGTATGAAAAATCATGTAAAACCATTATATTATTTAATCATTTACTGTAAAATAGAAACTATAAAATAGAGACTTTTGCTTAAAAAAAGATTGTTGATTTATAGCAATTGTAATTGCAAAAGTTCAAAATATGAAATAAATTAACCAATAAATGTGATTAAATTCATAAAATGTCCTTTTAGGCCCAGTTAAAGCTGTTTAAAATAATATACTGAAACAAAAATGCTTAGCTGCTATATTCAGACAGTAATTATAGAATCTGGTAATATTTCTTGATATGTAAAATTTTAAAAATGAGTGGCCCAGAATGTAGCTGACATAAATTAAAGAAATTATTTTTAACATTTTATTTATTCATTTGACAAAAATTTTATTATGTACATGATGTTTCAAAATATGTATACATTGTGGAATCACGAAATCGAGCTAACAGATCCACAAAATCACATGCTTTTCATTTATTTTGTAGTGAGAATACTTTGCCTTTTTCCTGAATTTCGAAAAAGTGCTTTCAACTTTTCACCTTTCTATTTGTTATGAGCTGTGGGTTTGTCATATATGATCTATATTGTCTTGAGGTGTAGTCTTATATACCGAATTTATATAGAAACTTATCATAAAACATTGCTGCATGTTTTGAGTTGCTTTTTCTGAATCTATTGGGATGATCATACGGTTTCTGGCCTTCATTTTGTTAATACGATATATCACATACTGATTTCTGGTTTCATACATTTGTGGTTGGAAATGAAACTTGACATAATTGCAATTTTCTTAAATTTGTTGAGACTTGTTTTGAGGCATAACATATCATTTAACCTAGAGAATTTTCTATGTGTGCTTGAAAAGAATGTGTGTTCTGCTGTTAGGTAGAATGATTTGTATATGTCTGTTTGTCTGTTAGGTTCATTTGGTCTACAGTGTAGTTTAAGTTTTATGTTTTCTTATTGATTTTCAGTCCGGATAATTTGTTTGTTGCTATAGTTTCTTAATATTGTTGTATTAAAATGTATCCCTTCCTTTAGAGCTGTTAATATTTACTTTATACATTTGGGTGTTCTGATGTTGGGTACACGTATATAATTGTTATGGTCTCTAGATAAATTGGCCTCTTTATCATCAGGTCATGACCTCCTTTCTCTCATTTCAGTTTTTCCCTTAAGGTCTATATTATCTTATATAAATGTGGTCACTCCTGCTCTCTTGATTTCCATTTGTGTGGAATACTTTTTTATTGCTTTACTTTCATTTTATTTGTATCCTTACAGGTGAGGTAAGTCTTTTGTAGGCAGCATGTAGTTTAGTCTTTCTATTTAATCTTCAGCCACTCTGTGTCTTATGATTGGAGAATTTAATCTATCTTTCAGGATAATTGTGGATAAGTAAAAACTTACTACTGCCATTTGTGAGTTATTTTCTGATTTTTTGTAGATTATTTGTTCTCTAGATGTCTTTGTTTGTAATTAAGTGATTTTCAATAATGATATGCTTTGTTTCTTTATGTTCTATCTTTTTTGCATATACTATAGGTTTCTGCATTGTGCTTACCAAGAGGATTGCAAGAAACATCCTATAGTTATAACAAGCTATTTTAAGCTGATAAAAATTAATTTTGATTGCATAAAAAAGCTCTAACCTTAAAAAAAAATTAAAGAACTTTTTCCAACTTTTATTTGATTCCAGAGGTACGAGTGCAGGTTTGTTACAAAGACATATTGCATGATACTAGTGCTTGAAGTATGACTGAAACAGGAAGTGAGCCCAAGAAATAGATAGTTTTTTAAACTATGCCTTTTTATTTATGTCCCCTCTCTTGCATTTTCCAGTGTCTGCTTTTCTCATCTTTATGTCCATGTGCACCCGATATTTAGCTCCCACTACTTATAAGGGAGAAGGTGCAATATTTGCTTTCTGTTTCTGTGTTAGTTCTGAGGGAATCCATGAGCCCCACACATTGGATGCCAGAATGTAGGGATCCATGATGCCCCTGCTGGGCACCAGAATGTAGGGATCCATGATGCCCCTGTTGGGCACCAAAATGTAAGGATCCAGCCCTACATCACCCGTGGGTATCCCAAGTTCAGTGGCAAGAAAGGAATGAGAAAAAGACAGATGAAGAGAGACAGTGGGACCAGGGGCCATCACTTTATTACTCTGAAGGAGGCAGAGAAGGCCCCGAGTTGGGATCATCCACACTATTTATTGATAACAATCACTTTGATCTACAGGGTAGGGGTGGAGTAATGGTGGGGAGTGGGTGATGTGATAGTGGAGTGAATCAGTGAGTCAGAAGTGAATCAGTGAGCTGAAACTGGTGTGACATCCTAAGGATTGATAACAATGGCAGTTTGGGAGTTTCACAAAACAAGAACATGTGGTTATCTTTAACTTATTATCTATGTGTAGCTGATGGAAGACAGACCTTACAAGTAGCCTGCAAGTCTGGCTACCTCATAGTGTTATGAAGGGTTTCACATCCTTGAGCACAAGGTTTATGGTAACAGAGCCAAGGTCACCCTGCACCAGAACATGAGGCATGGAGAGGACTTCCTCCTCAGAGGCCTCCCGCAGCCTTCTGCAGTTTGTTGTTCCTTGTTTATATGTTACTCATAACCAATTTATGTAGGCACTCTGTAAGTTCTTTCTCCTCTGCTGTTTTTCTCAACAAGTTCACTTAGGATAATCATCTCCAGCTGCATACACATTGCTGCAAAGGACATGATTTCATTCCTTTTTATGGCTGCATAGAATTCCATAACATACATATGCCACATTTTCTTTAACTAGTCTACTCTGTTGGTGGGCACTTGGGTTGGTTCCATGTTTTTGTTTTGTGAATAGTGTTGTAATGAACATATGAGTTCATTTTTGTTTTTTGTTTTTTTTTGGTAGAAGGATTTATTTTCCTTTGGTTATATATCCAGTAATGAAATTGCTGAGTTGAATGGTTGTTCAAGCCTCAGTCCTTTGAGAAACTTCCAAATTGCTCTCTATGGTGGCTGAACTAATTTACATTCCCACCAACAGTGTCTAAGTGTTCCCTTTTCTCTGCAGCCCCACTAAAAAAAGTTAATTTTTTTTAACTTTTTAACAAAGACCATTCTGACTGGTGTGAGATGGTATCTCATTATGGTTTTTCTTTTCATTTCTGTGATGATTAGTGATGCTGAACATTTTTCATGTGTTTGTCAGCTGCTTGTATGTGTGCTTTTGAGAAGTGTCTGTTCATGACCTTTTAAATGGGGTTGTTTTTTGTTTATCTATTTAAGTTCCTTTATAGTCTGGATACTAGGCCTTAGTTGAATGCATAGATTTTAAAAACATTTTCTTTCATTCTGTAGGTTTTCTGTTTACTTTTTTGATAGTTTCTTTTGCTTAGAAGAAGCTCTTTAGTTTATTTAGGTCTCACTTGTCAATTTTTGTTTTTGTTGCAGTTGCTTTTGAGGACTTAGCCATAAATTCTTTGCCAAGGTCGATATCAATAAGGGTATTTCCTAGCGTTTTTTTCTGAGAATATTTCCAAGGAAATTTAGTCGACCCTAAATTTAAGTCAACTAAATTCCCCAATCAAAAGATACAGCCAAAACCTAACGATATGCTACATCCAGACCCATTTCACATCCAAAGATACAAAAAGACTTAAAGGGATGGAGAAAGATTTGCCAACCAAATGGAGAGCAAAAATAAATAAATAAATAAAAAGCAGGAGTTGCAATTCTCGCATCTGATAAAATAGATTTCAAAGCAACAAAGATATAGTGGTAAAAGGATCAATGCAACAATAAGAGCTAACGATCCTAACACCCAGATACATAAGACTCATAAAGAGATTTAGACTTAACGAGACAGAAAATTAATAAGGATATCATGGACTTGAACTCAGATCTGGAACAAATAAACTCAATAAATATTTGTAGAGCTCTCCATTTTAAATACACAAAATATACATTCTTCACCTTAAATACACAAAATATTGATCGGCCATTATTAATACCCATTTTTAGAATAAAGCTACATTCCTATTCTCTCTCCCTCTTTTTCTTCCTCTTTCTTCCTCTCCTTCACTCCTTTTTTTCTTTCTTTCTTAAAAAAAAAAAAAAAAAGAATAAGGAAATTCCCACCTCATACACATGACTCCCACAGAGTGGCACTCACTGATCATGGGTTTAACTTTAACAGCTTAAAAATAAGTTAAAGTAACAGGAGGCGTGGGTATCTGAGCAACGTGGGGAACCTAGTCACAGGGCCAGAGAGATAAAAAACAAAAACAAAAACAAGACAAAACAAAACAAAAAAAAGTACAATATTGTTTTAGTCACTGTAGCCTTGTAGTATAGTCTGAAGTCTCATTAATGTGATACCTCCATCTATCTTGATTTTTCTTGTTATCACTTTGTCTATTCAGAGTTGGTTTTGGTTCCATATGAATTTTAGAATATTTTTTCCTAATTCTGTAAAAAATGATATTAGTTGTTTGATAGGAACAGCACTGAAACTGTAAACTACATTGAACAGTATGGTCATTTGAACAATACTGATTCTTCCTATTTATGACATGGAATGTTTTTCCATTTACTTGGGTCATCTATGGTTTATTTGAAAAGTATTTTATAGTTTTCCCAGGAGAGATCTGTCACTTCCTTGGTTAGATGTATTCCTAGGTATTTCCTCCTTATTGTGGCTTCTGTAAATGGAACTGTACTATTGATTTAGCTCTCAGCTTAAATGTTTTTGATACATGGATATGCTACTGATTTTTGTACATTGATTTTCTATCTGGAAACTTTGCTGAAGTTGTTTATCAGTTCAAAGAGCTTTTTGGTGGAGTCTTTAGGCTTTTCTAGAATCATATTGTCAGTGAAGAGAAATAATTTGACTATTCTTTTCCTACTTATATGTCTTTTATTTGTTCCTCTTGCCTGGTTGCTCTGGCTAGAACTTCCATTACAATCTTGAATAAGATTGATGAGATCAGGCATCCTTTTCTTGTTCTAATTCCCAGGGTGAATGGTTTCAGTTTTGCTCATTCAATAAGATGTTGATTATGGGTTTGCTATAGATGGCTCTTATTATTTTGAACTATGTTCCTTTGAAATCTGGTTTGTTGAGGGTTTTATCATAAAGAAATCTTGGATTTTACTGAAATCTTTTTTTGTATCTGGGGAGATGATCATATAATTTTGGTTTTTAATTTTTTTGTGTGTGGTATCACATTTGTTGACATGTGTATATTGAACCAACATTGCATCCACGGAATAAAGCCTACTTGATTATAGTGAATTAACTTTTGGGATGCTACTGGATTTTATTTCCTTGTATTTTGTTGAGAATTGTCGTGTCTATGTTCATCATTGGCCAGTAGTTTTCTTTTTTCATTGTGTCTCCAAGAGGTTTTGGTATCAGGATGATGTTGCCTATGCAGAATAATTGAGAAATGAGTCATTTATCTTCAAATTTTTGGAACAGTTTCAGTAGGATTGATATGAGGTTTTCGTCATACCTCTGGTTGAACTCAATTCTGAATCTACCTGGCTAGGGCCTTTTTTGGTTGATAGGCTTTTTTACTACTGATTCAGTTTTGGAACTTGCAATTGTTCTGTTCTGGATTTCAGTTATTTCCAGGTTCAATTTTGGGAAGTTTTGTGTTTCCATTTATTAATTTCTTCTAGATTTTTCATTTTGTGTTTATAGAGGAGTTCATAATAGTTTCTGAGGATCTTTTATATTTCTGTGGGATCAGCTGTAAAGATCAACAAAATAAAAAGTTGGTTCTCTGTAAGGATAAACTGTACTTGTCTTCCAACTCCCTCAAATACTAAATTTCTAAAGTCATAGTTTACATCTTTTTATATTGCGTATTGCTTATTATTGTTGCTATTGTTATTTTTAGTAGACTTATCTTATAATCATTATATTTAAAATATAAATGACTTACACTCCACCATTGCAGAATTGGGGTATTCTGAATTTTACTGCATGTTCCCTTTCACCAGGAAGTTTTATACTCTCACATGTTCATATTCCTAATTACCATCCTTTGCTCTCATCTGAAATAACTACTTTTAGCATTTATTTTTAAGACCACCATCTGGTGATGATGGTTATCTCAGTTTTTATCTGACAAAAAGAATATTTATCTCTCCTTTATTTTGATGCATAGTTTTGTTGTGTACAGTGTTCCTGCTTGGAAATTGTTTTGTGTTTTGTTTGTTTTTTTCCTTCAACAATTTAAATATGCCATCCCATTCTTCCCCAGTTTGTAAGGTCTGTGCTGAGAAATGTGCTGTTAGCCTGATTAGAAGTCCCATATACATTATTAGCTTTTTCTCCCTTGCTACTCTCAGAATACTCCCTTTGTCTTTGATTTCAGTTTGGTTATCATATGTTTTGGTGTAGTTTTATTTGGATTGAATCTGTTTAATATATTTGACCTTCCTCTACTTGGATATTTATATCTTTATACTATTTTCTTATTTATTTATTTATTGAGATGGAGTCTTGCTCTGTCACCAGGCTGCAGTGGCATTATTTCAGCTCACTGGAACCTCTGCCTCCCTGGTTCAAGTGATTCTCCTGCCTTAGCCTCCCAAGGAGCTAGGACTACAGGAGCATGCCC
Organism: Callithrix jacchus; assembly: GCF_049354715.1. NCBI lineage: Eukaryota > Metazoa > Chordata > Mammalia > Primates > Cebidae > Callithrix > Callithrix jacchus. The sequence goes on along the minus strand of NC_133505.1, from coordinate 109,587,895 downwards.
CCACACCCAGCTAATTTTTGTATTTTTAATATAGACTGGATTTCACCATTTTGGCCAGATGGTCTCAATCATTTGACCTCATGAACCACCTGCCTCAACCTTGAAAACTGCTGGGATTACAGGCAGGAGCCACTGTGCCTGGCTGTTTATCTAATTTTGAAAATGTTTCTGCTATTCTTTCTTTAAATAAGCTTTCTACATTTAGTTTTCTTTTTTTCACAAATAGTCTTATAACTCAAATATTTGCTCTTTAGTGCTATTCAATATCTCTTGTAAGCTTTCTTCATTTTTTTCTCTTCTCATCTGAAAGTATGTTTACAAATAAACTGTCTTTGATTTCACAGATTTTTATAATTCTGCTTTATTAATTCTACTATTGACACTGTCTGTGGAAGTTTCCATTTCACACATTGTATATTTCATCTCCAGATACCTCATTTAATTTTTTTTAACTGTCTTAATCTCTTTGTTAAATTTATAATGTTGGTCATCCATTGTTTCTTTAATTTTACTGATTATTTCTCAATATTTTCTTGAAATTTATTGAGATTCATTAAAACAATTATATTGAATTATTTGCCAAGCAGGTTTTATATCTATGTGTTTTGAAGCCAGTTACTTGCAGATTATTTTAGGTTTTTCTTTTTTTGGTGGTGTTATATTCTTTTCTTTATATTTATTGTTGTTTTCCACACATTTTAAATAGGTGCTTATTCCAGTGTCTGCAGACTGACTTTGTTTGGGAAAGCCCTTCACCAGTTCACCCATACAGAGATCCTAGAAAGGCTATTGGTCTGTGGGTGCACATGCTGCTTGAGTCATTGGGAGGACTTTCTGATGCACTGATCAACTGGTGGGTAAGCCTGCAGCCTGGGTCCCTGAGGTTGAACTTGAAGCCTAGATCTACTGAGGCTGACCTGTTACTGATTCTGCAGAGATAGAGGTAGAGCCTGGATACATAAAGGCAGGTCTTGAGCTTGTATATATGGGACTTGACCCTAAACCTGTGTCTTCAGGAACTGAGCCAACAGTAGGATAGGTCTTGGAGCTGGCAGTATGGTAGCCCTTGAGTATGATTCTGCAATAAATGATCGGGCATTGGGATGGGATCGGCACCTGAGTCCTCTGGGATGGACATGGACCTTCAGTCATATAGTACCATGTTCAGGTACTATCTTGGCCTGGGGATTTACAGGGATGCTGTTTTATCCTTAAGCCATGGGGTCCAACCTGGTACTGGCATCTACTATCGTAGGCCCGTACCCTGAGTCTTCTGGAGCAAGACTGAGCCCTGGAGTCACCAGGACTTGAATGGAGCCTGTGGTGCAGGGGATAGCTTGGTGCTAGGTGAGCCTGAAGGCTGTATCAACAATGGTAAGCCTTGTTGTGTCCACATATGCTAACTGGGGCTGCAGTGGTTGACTAGGTATTCCAGCATGACTGAAGTATGTGATTGTGTGGGCCAGCCCAGTGCTGGGGATATTCTGGAGCCTGTGGCCACTGAGCTTGGCCTGGAATAGAGGATAGCCCAGAGATCAAGTCTGCTGCACAGACCTGGAACCAAGGGCTATGGGATCTAGCCTTGCATGGGTGTAGACATGGAGCTTCTGTTTGCAACTAGTAGCCTAGAATCCAGGGCAATGGAGCCCTGCTTGGTACTGGGTTTTACTAAGATAGGCATACTTTTGAGATCTGAGACAAAGTCCATAGCTCAATTCCCTCTTTTGCCCCCATCCAGAGGTTAACTCTCTCTCCATGCTATGCTGCCTGGGATGGGGAAGAAGTGATGGAGGTACTGTAAGATTGTTATTACTACACTTGTCACTCATCTCATGTTTGTGCTAGACCCAGGTGCTGTAATTTCTTGTTTGATTTCCTTAGCTCTTGTGAAAGTATTTTTGTGTGTGAATAGGTGTTTGAATTGATGTTTCTGCTTGGGAATGAATGAGCACTAGAGAGTCCTAGTCTATCATCTGGCTGGCCTTCATCCCTAAAGAAACCATTTTTAAAAACTTGAGTAGTGTCTTTAACTTTAATTTAAAACAATACTTTGCATTATATAGTTACTTGTGTTTAAAATTTTCTAATGCCTGAGAATAAATATATAACATGAATATTTTAGGGACTGTAACTAGAAAGTAAAAAATAAAAGTAGAAAATAATGCATTTCTAATACTGGAATATATACACATACATTTACTATGAATTTCTTTAATTCGGAACATAGTGCTTTTTTCACCATGTCTATATGCAGGGTTATATAGATAACTAATATTGTTACAATATCTATACACACATAATTTAAATTATCTTAAATGAATGTACAAGACCATTTTTGCATCAATTAATGATTATGCCAGTTCCTCAAAATAAATATAGAAATTTTACATTAATCATTAGTGAGACTGCATTAGACTTGTATCTCCTATGTCACAAATGTGGAAACAATTCATTAGGAAAAGTTATTCCTAGTAAACACGTATGATCATATGAAAATATTATGGCAGAGTAGTGATTATATTAGTCATATAAACATATAAATTAAGTGCATGGCTTTAATGCACTTAATAAAAGGAAAAAAATTAATTTGACACACAAAACAAATTTGAATTATGTACTGTAAAAAGAGACACCTCTGAATCAATGATTCTGAGAGTTTAAAATTAAAGACAGGAACAAGACACAGGCATCCAGAAACAGATAGAGATAGAAACAGAGACAGAAATAGAGGGAAGGTATGGTGATCCTGATTCAGTCTTCAATCTGCAAAGACATCTCCAGAGATGCTAAAAACAAAACAATTTTAATGTTAAAAGATACAATTCGAGTTGAAGATGTTTATATTATGTACCTAATAAAGTAAAACCCATTATGAAGCAAAAGTTACAGAGACTTAGGGATGTGAAGATAGGAACACCATAATAACAGGATGATTTAATGCACTACTACATTACAAGGCAGATTAATTGGACAAAAAGAAATATATTAGGAAACAGAAAAGTAACTAACATAACCAGTTAGGTAAACTATATTCTTATATTTTGAATACTACACCTTGATGATGTGCCTTCTCCTCTAGTGCTATGACACAATTATGAAAAGCTATCATATGATTTGGTCACAAAAAAAAATCAGTACTGTCCTCAAAATCAGCATGTAGAGAGCATTCTCTGATGACACTGTAATAGAGCTAGAAATTATTAACAGAAACAAAAAGCAAACATCTTGTATTTGCCAGGGTTCTCCAGAGAAACAGGACTAGTAGAAGAAAAACCCATACCTCTGTTTCCAACACATACTTGGTGTCTTTGGGATACTGAGTTTTAAATATGTATCACAGAAGATAAAAGATCACACCCCAGAGAGACAAAGAAGAGGTATTATGAACATTTTCAAAGAACAATTTATTTATTTTCTTGAGAAATGACTATATAGTAGGCATTTCTTCTTAGTCTAGCAGTACTTTTATCGAATGTTTATTATTCACCTTTATTTAAACAGAGAATAAACAAGAAAGTTGCTTTGTTTATCAGGAAAAACGCAAAAAAAAATAAATTTTTCTACCTCTGCTTAAAGTGTGAATCTCTGGTGAACAGCCTGCTCCTTTCTAGAGTGAGCATTCTGCAGTAGCATAACTATCACTGGAGTGATTCTGACATTTGGTTGATAAGATTTTCATTAAAATATATTTACAGAAATTCTGTTTAGCTAATAAATAACTCTTCACAACCTTTATCAATTTCAAACACACTTGGTTTTCTCATGCATAAAACTTACTGAAATATTTGCCAAGAGAAGCAATTCTAAATAGGAATGCAAATAGGTAAAGAATACTATAACTGATCAGTTCCCCATAGAGCTGAGATAAAGCAAACAATCAAAGGCAAGATAGTAAATTCTTGTTTTATTCATCTACATTTATTTTATAACAAGTGTCATGTGCAATTATACACCATTAACATCATCTTTCATGCCACAGTAGTTTATATTTTTTTGTAGCTATTGCTTCTTCGGTGTTTCATAATTCTACTCCTTAAGCTCCCAAGTAATAACTATAAAGAATATTTCTCTCTTTAAAGTATATTGTCTCTTCATTTGTAGCAGTGTTAAGACATGTGGAAAATATTTTCTGTGACAGAGGTTTTTTAAATGAATTTATATTCATAAATATAGTATTGCATATCAATAAGCTATCAAGTTCTAGTTCATGTACAAAGTTTATATGTTGTAACTGAAGTTGTGTAAACTTTGCCATGTATTAAACTTGGGAAAGATTTTGTCTTCAACTTAAGATATAAAATAATTTTCGGTATTAAGAAAGCAATCAAATATTTCTACTCTTAAGTATAGCCATTATATTTCTAAAAATAAATTATAGTAACAGAATAGACTAAATTTTGTTTTGGAAAGTAAAATAAATTAACTATATTAATTTTGGAAAACATTTACAGAACATTGGAATTGATTTTGCAATACATGCATGTAAAGATACACACATAGATTAAAACACCACTGTCAATATTGCCTTCTGGTTACTTAAAATTTGAAGTTAAATAGAAAAATTGGGGGTACTTTTGTTAACTAGGTACTCTGTTGAAAGAATAGTTTTCAAGTGGTAAATGTTATCTTTTTTCTGAGTAATGGAGCCCAAAGATTCAATATGTGAAGTTGAAAAGCAAAGTTATGAAAACTTTTGAAAAATTTTCTTATTTCCTAATAAAGAATCAATGTGTTGAGCTTGTCTTAACAGAAAGTTCTGCTTACCATATTATCATTCTAATCTCTAGAAATAATATCTCTCCTGATAAACTTCAGCTACAATAATTCTAGCTATATTTAGTCTACAATTATGGATGTGGAGTTATATTATTTTCCTTCATTTTCTATATCTATATTATATCTGCATGTTCTTATTTTTGCTCAACGAATCTTACATAATTTTCCTAATAACCTACTAGTATCATAGAATTTGGAAAATATACTAACACCGAATCACTGCCTGCTCACTCCTTGCAGGCTCCGGATTACTGTGTATAAATCTTACAGATTATCAGGATGGTGATAACAAGAATGATGCAGATCCTAGAGTGGTGTTTCTAAACATTAAGTTGGCTAAAAGTCATCTCCCTCAATTCTCAAAAGTAGTTTTGGAACAGTTGGGGCAAGGACGTTAACTGCAAGTATCTATCTACCACAAAGTCTATTCATCAGTGATGACATTTTTAGGTAATGTGATGTGGGACCATTTGAAAACATGTCCTAGAGAAACATAAAATGTTCTTTTATGGCTTCCTTGTTGTTTCTTCTCTAATAGGTTAACAGAAAACTTTGTCACAAGTTAATTGTAACCTATGACCTGAACAATTTAAACTTAACTTTTCCTGTGAAGTTTCTTTGTGTTTGGCTGTAAAGAAAAAAGAAAAATAGAGGGTTCTTTGATCTCCCAAGCTCATTACACAGAGGAAGCTGTGCTGTATGTCACTCTGATTTCACTCTCCTTTCCCGCACCCCCCTCTCTCTCTCATGAAATTGTAATATCTTTTTTTATGATGAGTTTTTGTAATGGTGTAGTTGCTTTTGAGTTATTTAGAAAAATACAAGAAGTATATATCATGAAAGACAAGTTTAATTGAAACAAAGTTAACTTCAATTTTTAATTTTAATTAATATTTTGTAGGGGCAGAGCATGATGATTTATATCAAAATATACTACAATTAATCATCTATATTGTTTTTGTGTCAAAACCAAAGCATATTATAAATTAACACTTTATATAAAAGATAAGTCATTATGGGGCAACAGAGAGCAAGAAGAGGGGGAAATTAATGTGTACTGTATGTACATTAAACATATCATTTATTGAGCCAACTTCTATTAGATACTAATTTTGAAGTTTTACAGATAAGGTAAATGGATATCTGAGAGTTTTTATTAGTCTAAGCCATTCAGAAGACAATAATTCCAGTGTCTGAGTCTATGTCTCTGCTTTTTGGTTCCAATTTGTTTCCTTAATTTTTTAAGTATAATAAAATATATGCAGTAAAGAACAGTGAGTTTAAAATATCTTCCTTGACCTAGCATTTATTTAAAGTGGATGACTTTAACTCCCTCACTTTTTTCTTTGAAATCTAGGAAAAATATTCAACCTCTCTGTCTTTCTTGTCTTCAAAGTGAGTTTGAGTATGAGAGTAATAACATACAACGTCATTGGAAGTAAATATGATAATTCATTTAACTCACTTAGCATAACTCCTGACACTTAGGATTTCACTAGTGTCAGATTTAATATTTTCATTGTTACCATTTACTATTATCATTATTACTATTTTATTAGAATGAATGTTTGACAAACTTAGTGAAAAGGAGAGATAGCCAGAGAAAGATCTGAAATATATTTCCAATGGCTTTGGATCACTTTTACTCACCCTCATTTATTATTTCACTCACTCATAAGCTTTTTTCTTGCTTTATTCAATGGACAGATATTGATTTAAAAAACAATTTTGTATCACTCAATGTGCTACACATTGAAGAAACCTGAAGAGAATAGATTCTCTTCCTTCAAAAGTCTTATTCTCATTGAAAGATTACAAAAAATTATTACTTTTGTGTGATAATCTCTAAATAGTATTGGGAAGGCTTAAACCAAAGCCTGTAATCCAAAAAATGATTTGGGGATCATCCCAGAAGTGATCAACTCTGTATTGAACTGAAATGTGAACAGACAAGCACTGATTGGAACGAACAATGGTGATAAGGGTGGTCCGAACAGAAGCATTAGAGTGCTCAAATCCCCAAAGAAGAGAGAAAGCCTGAGAAATGCTGAGAATGTTAAGTTGGATCTGGCGAATGAGTATGAAGCAAATGGGGAATGAGGCTGTCCCACTAAAATTGAGGCCTTTTAATGTGCAGAACAGTAACTAGAGAGTGCTCTTGGGATTAGCACCTGTGGAAAGGGAAAATAAGTAGGATTTGGTAGAGAGGATGTCAAGCTGTCATGTGCTCCCAGTGAAAGCCCCAGCCAATCTTATGGAGGGTTCAGAATTAGGATATTCCTTTAGAATTGTTCTGAGTTGGAGCTGTGTCATGGTTTTCCTCATAATCACCCACTAGATGTAGGAAGCCCTTGGGAGGAGTTGTCACCTTGGCTGAGGGATCTAGATGGAGCACCACAGTGTCCAAAAAAGTCATTCTAAGAAGCTACTACTGGCCACTTCAATAATTTTTAGTCAATGCAGTGATAATCTTTGAATCTCGCACTTTCTTTTTGCTATGTTGTGAATTTTGTGGAGGACAATGTTTGCTTGCTGAAGGGAACGTTCAGACTGCACTTTGTGGTCACACATGCTTCACTGTATATAAATCTGCCCACCTGTTCCTGATGATACAATTAAAAAAGGTCTGTACTACCATTTCCATCTCTTGCCTATATTACCAGGACTGCCCCTGAATGATCGCTCTTGCTTACACACTTGCCCATCTTAAAGCCTTTCCCCACCCAGCTGTCAGATTGAAGATGTTATGCCACAAATGACATAATGCAGTGCTCTTCCTTTAACCCTTTCAATGGTTTCTCATTCTATTCAGAATAAAACCAATCTTAGTATCCTCTTTCCTACCTTTCTTTTTTTTTTTTTTTTGAGACACAGTCTTGCTCTGTCGCCAGGCTGGAGTACAGTGGCACAATCTCGGCTCAGTGCAATATCTGCCTCCTGGGTTCAAGCAATTCTCCTGCCTCAGCCTCCCTAGTAGCTGAGACTACAGGCGCATGTCACCACACCCAGCTAATTTTTGTACATTTTAGTAGAGACAAGGTTTCACCATGTTGGCCAGGATGGTCTTGATCTCTTGACCTCGTGATCCCCCATCCTTGGCCTCCCAAAGTGCTGGGATTGCCTTCTTATTTTTGATGAAATAAGGAGCCTCTACTAATGTCTGCTGTTGAGCCAATCTGTTTATTTTCCGAAACAGTTGTGTGAATTTAACAGATGCAGGGGACATCCTAAAAGTAGGTGGGAAAATTTGCATTTAATAAGAAGAATACCTTTTGTAGGCGAATCTATTTGCCCCAATTCTTTTTAGGTTTGACCTGTATGACAGTGTTTCAAATGCTATGTTAAAACAATGTCCAGAAGCTTACGAAATTTTTAATGATATGTTTATTAATTTTGTATAAAAATAAAAGCATATTCAATAAATATTAATATCTTGTATATAGTATTAGTATATACAATATACTAATGTATATTGTATACATTACTATATAATATTGTATACATACTAATGTATATTGCATACATTGATATGTTAATGTCAATGTAGTAACATATCAATATGGGAAATTTTATGGATTTTCCAGTATCTAATAAAAATATAAAATAGGCCCATATTCACATAGCATGTCACAATTTGCAATCTGAAAGCCTTTCCCCCTGAAATAAGCTGTATTTAGAATGCTTCATGAGTAGCCTAAAATTTTTATGAGTACTTAATGTCTTTTTGAAACTATACGAACTACTCTATATGAATAAACTCATTTTTTATACCTTATCTAAGAAGTAAATACTAAATTTATCAGAATTCAGAAATGTAAGCAAAGTAACAAGATTTCTCAGCTAACGAGTGACAAGGACAGGACTGAAATCCTATCTGTGACTGGCAAGCTCATGGCTTTGCTCTTTAAGTAATTAGACATTACAGCTCATGTTTCAGAAGTGCAAAGAGTGGCTCATCATACTGAACTTTACTAAACACTACTCTTGTTCAAATTTTTGCTTCAAATGAAGCAATTTTAGTAGTAGTTCTTTTAGCTCCTTCTATATTATTTTTGTATAAAATATTAGACTTCAAAAATAATTTTAAGCAGTTGATGGAATTATTAAAACAGGAATCTGAACAAAAGAATAAGCTGCTATATTATGTTATGACCCTTCATTTATTCACATTGAGGAGACAGGCTCGACTATGTCTACTGATGTAAGAATACAGAATTTTTCTCATTCTATAAATATAGTCAGAAATTTCCCTTTAAATAACTCACCAAACATTAATACTCTCAGGGAAGTATTGATTTAAGACAATTAATACTTTGTTATTTATAAGTATGTTAGTATATAACACAATCCAAAATTAGTCATCTTTGAGAATAGCATCATCTTGCATTTTATAGTTGAGTAATAGCATTTATTTTGGTTCAAATTTATAACAGGATAATTGTATGCAGTTTTTTTAGATTAATAAAACTGGCATTACACACCTTCAGTTTTATATTTCTGGAAAACTGATAAAATCCAAGCCCTATATATACTTAAAATAACCTAGGATTAGAAGAAAAAGTAACAAAAAATGTTGATATATTTATTAAATAGCTTTACATATAAAGTATATTCAACTTCTTGTATTTTTTGTTAATCTAACATTTGGGTAAGTTATATAAGAAATGACAATGCTGTGTGTATGTACATAAATTAAAATTCAGAGGGAATGTGAAATTTATTGAAGGTCACAGTCTGATTCATTTTAAACAGTCTTTCAAATTAGTTAAACGTAGGTTTGAATTCTGCTTCTGCCATTTGCTAACTTTGTGACTTTTGGCAATTTATTTAAATTTCCCAAACCTCAACTTTATTACTACCAAAAGAGGATAATATCTATATTGGCAATTTATTAAGATTGCAGCCAGGTATTGTGACTCACACCTGTAATCCAAGCACTTTGGGAGGCCGAGGCAGGCAGATCACTTGAGGCCAGGAGTTTGAGAGCAGTCTTGCCAACATGCCAATGCCCTGTCTGCACTAAGAATACAAAAATTAGCTGGGCTTGGTGGCTCATACCTGTAATCCCAGCTACTCCAGTGGCAGAGGCAGGAGAATTGCTTAAACCTGGGAGGTGGAGGTTGCAGTGAGCTGAGATCATACCACAGCACTCCAGCCTGGGTGACAGAGGGAAACTCTGTCTCCACACAAAAAAAAAAAAAAGAAAGAAAAAAAAAATTACACTACGTAACCTATAGAAATAATTCTTGACATATAGTAGAAATGTGTCATAATCAAGTCACATGACTCCTAAATGAGAAGAAGCAGGGACAGAACTCAGGAATTCAGAATTTAAGTGTATAGACTAGTTCACTAAGTGTTTTTGAAGATAACTGTTTTTCAAACTACTACTTTTGCAGTAGTCATTGTGTGGATTTAGACAAATACGTTTGGATTCATCCAAATAAAGAGCTAGTTCAAAAACTAAACAACAAATGCTATCTAGTAATATAGTAAAGGAACTTCCTTTTCTGAGAGTATTATAGTATTATGAGAACTTCTTTAACATCTTTGTATAAAAGTTTTACTCTTTTAATCTCAAATATCTCAGTGTCTCTGCAGGACTATTTTTCGATAAAATTTAGCTGAGATTCTTGTATGTATAAATATATTACAGTTACATATGTTTGTTGAGTGTTAAGCATGCATGTTAATTTTTATCTCACACTTGTGGAAAGAACAGTAATATATGTATTCTGGCTTTCCAAAGTGTTCTTTGCCACATCCACCTGTACTACACTGAATTCTGTCTCAGTAGCATTGACATACCGTATTTTTGTCATAGTGACAGCGAAACTTAAAAAAAAAAAAAACCCTGCTTTAGCATAAAGAAAAATAAACCTGAATTATTTCAGTAAATTGCTTTTCCCCAATTTTCAAACATGAGTTTTCCACTTTTGTTTTTTCCTATATTCATATTATACTACAGCAACAATTTCCCTTTTATATTCACTGTCATACAGAAAGTAAAAATTGCTCATACTTTCCTAAGGTACTCAGATTTTTGGTGACAGACTTTTGTGTGAATTACTGTGGAAGTAAGTTTTATAACACTCCTCTTTTGGATGGTGGAGGTTATTGAGTGCTGCTGAGAGAAATTTTTCTTTAATTTTTTGCATGTTTTATTAATTATTCTGCATTTCTAGATTCAGTGTTCTGAAAATACACCCAAAAAATTGATTTTCTACATCTTAATTGATTATATATTTATAAAATAGTAATTATGAAGTTGGATTTTGCAGATGGTAATGCTTTAAAATACTTAAATAATTACCCTTGAAGTCTGTAATACCATTTTTAGAATTGGTGTTTCTTTCAAATGTGTCAGCTGTTAGAATGTAGGACTTTTTAGTTTATTAGTAATACAAATGTTATGACTGAATTAGAAAAGCTTCCCTAATCACTGAAAGGTCTTTAAAAGCTCCAAAGTAATTATATCTTGTAATTATCAGAAATTAAAGTTCCCAAATCATTCTGACAGTCAAGCATTTAGTAGGTCTGAGCCTGCAGCTATGTGTGGATAAGATTAGTTCCTAATTATAGCAGGGGAAAATAATTAAGGTGAAATAAATTTTTCATTTTAACTTGCATACGATATTTGAAATAAAGGTGTTTTCAGCCCTTATAAATGTATTTCTAGACATCTAGAGTATGGAATGTAATTACATTTTTAAAAACAGTGGTAAAGAAGATAAAAAGAGTGTTTCAAATATTTTATAAAATAAATAAATATGGTGAACAGTTATGTTCTAATGAGTGATTTGGTTTTATTATGCCAACTAATTTATTAAGTGGATTGAATTAAGAAAATTCATGGGCAAAGAAACAAGTGCTAGTATTTAATGAACAAATTATTATTGCCTATTGTTGGTAAGACTGGCTTGAATAATTTGTGTTTATTTTAAATGATCCACTTTTAAATTCCAATATTAGGAAAGCAAATATGTGAACCATTTTTTCCAAAATATCTTCCAATGAACATAAGTTCTGCTAATAAAAAGAATTATTGCATATCACAAAAGCATCAAATATATTTTGAAAATTCTTGGTTATATGAAATTTTGTTGTTATTTATTGTGAAATATTTGTCATGTCTTTTTCTATGGATTGTAACACTTCATTTGGGGATTATATGAGACAGAATTTCTCAAATTTTCTTAATCAGAAATCTAGAGTTTCCTAAAACACATTTTGTAATATATTAATCTACATTTTATATAATTACATGCTTTATTGTTCAAACAAACAAATTAATTTATGTGATAGTAGTTTCCACTTACTCCATTATTTTATGTTTTGTAATGACATTTCAAAATTATGGATTATGTTCTTTACAGCAACATTTCTGAAATTTAATAATGTTAAAATACTTTTACCAATCACTGAATTAAAAATATATGTGTAAGATTATCATAGATCATATATAATATCTAATAATATTAAATTAACATTTTAATTTAGATAATTATATCACATAAAAAGCTTGATATTTTGTAAACTTTAACCAGGTTACCTATTCAGGTTGATGAATAAAGACCATGAGGTGTTGTTCAGATTTCACTATCAATCACATTTTTTCTTGTAAATGTGTAAAACCCCTAGAGCTAGAAGTAGAATAGGTCATTGAGAATGGCAGCCAGGATTAGAGTGAATCTATCAGATATTTGGGCATAACATATAACACTCGGAATCAAAAGTTATCATATATTTTCTCACAGAAGACTATTTCCTGTATCCAAAACAGACATAAAGCTGATGAATTTCACTCAAAACTGGATTTTCACGTCTTTCAATTCGGTAGACAAAAACTTCTGTTTCCAAGCAGCTTCTCTTGCCTTGATCTCTGAAAAGTTTCTTCATGATCTGCTGCAGCATTAGAATTGAATTTAAAATATACTTAATGACACTTCATCAGCTTATTTCACCAATGAGTGAAGACAATTTCCATGTGTTAAGAAAGAATAAAACTGTCGGATATCTCTGCTTGGGTCCCAGTTCAATCTTCTGATGATATTATATTATTTTCTTATGACAACATTAAGAAATTGTGATCTTTCAATACTGTGGGTTCAGGCAAATATGAATAATAAAAGTATCATTGAGATTTGTCACTCAAGAAACACTTAAAATCATAGAAATTGATTTAATGATATTACTTATATCGTGAAGAGATCTTTTTATCTCAGTTCTTACATTCAAATTTCCCATTGAAGAGCTAACAAAATTTAGTGGAAAAGAGTAGTTAGCAGCAGAGAAATATACTCATGGACCACGTTTGTGCTCTGAATGCTAAAAAGATGTTTACTCAGTGATAAAGAATTGAATCTATTTATGGCATTCATTATTTTTTAAGATTAATTCCTTTTCATCTTAAATTTTTTATTTAAGATTTTAAAAAATATCTTAAATCAGTGATGACGTCTTATTTTTTCCCTCTTAGAATAAGTCCAGATTGGAATTTGGATAATTTTTTTCCTCATATACAAATGACTCTTTTTTGTTGTTGTACACACAGCTGAAAAATCATCAGGAGTGATATCAGGGCATTTTTTAGTTTATGTTATGACTTATTACCTAACAAAACATCTAATTTCCTGTTACATGTATTATTAGTGTAAGATAGAAAGTTGCATAGATTTTTCTCCCACATAAATAAATATAATATGTGCAATGATCTGATTCAATTCAGCAGATTACTTTGTCCCAATGTATAGCAAGGCATGTCAACATGTATGATCATAGCTTCTCTAATGTTGTGAATCAGTGATTCACAATGTAGAGTAGTCATTCCATATGGAATTCTGGATAAAACTTACTCTTCCTATTTCAAATCCTAATATTTGCGATTGAAGTCATAATGAGTTTTTTAATTTTACATTATGTGTGACTCCTTTCTGTTTTTATTATACCAGTGTTGAAAGAAGAATTTGTATTTTTTTCTCTTTTAAGTCTTTATTCATAAAATTTATCTATCTCGTATTTTAAAACATTACCTTAAGGTTATTTTATTTTAAAAAGACTATTGGTGTATCAATAAATAATTAGTATTATTTTTAGAAAATAAAATGAAAGCAGTCATGGTTTCATGCAATGGTATGTCAGTATCACACAGGATCAGAGCTCCTTTTATTTTGGAATGCTGTGCCATCTTTGTGAATTATAATGTTGTGTAACTATTTAACCTAAGTGCTTTTTTAAAGTTTATAGATCACTCTGTGGCCACTCCTCTACTCTTTAAACAGCAGAATAATTGTACTGACCATCTTCTGTTTATTTCCTACCCTATCCCAGGTGCATTATTAGCTTTTTCTCTCTCTGCTTTGTTGCCACTATAGAATTCATTATCCGAGCCACCATGACAATAGGATATTGGTTGAGTCAAATCAATGAATGGCAGCAGAGATTAGAGGGTAGGAAGAGAGAGATCAGTATATTGTTTTCTGCCTTTTCTTGAAGAAGCTGGATTTGTTGGTACCCAACAAATCTTAACTCTTAACTCTCCCACAGCCCCTACTAACATTATTTCCATGCTCTTCAGCTCCAAGAGTTGTTCCTACCTTCTCAATCTGCTAGTAATTGTGTATCTTCTTTTGTTTGTTCTTTTGCTATGTCCACCATTTTGTAAGTAGTCCTTCTTTTCAAAACGGATTCAACTTATTCATCTGAATAATTTTTTAATTGCTGTGCCCTAGATTAATAAAGTAGTTCAATAAATTTAAATTCTAAAAATATAAATAACACAGATGATGTATACATGGCATAAGTAATAAAATAAGATAAAATGGTTTAAACAAAAGACCAATAAGTTCTCACTGTGCATGTGTAGCCTCTTAAATATAACAAATTGTATACATTTCATTAGAAAGCAATGGAATTTTTTTTTAAATCATATTCATTAATTTTGTATTTAGGAATCAATTTTAATTAAAAAGAATTTTGTCTATTTTTAAAATTTTTATTGCGGAAAGAATCAAACTTCATAAAGACAAATGCTGCCCACTGAATACATAATAAGAAAAGTTCTTTGACACGTTAAAAATATTTGAAAAAAATGAAAATAATAACCTGCAGCTTTTGGTGTAAATAAAAGGCTAACTTTAGTTACATGGAAATGTGTAAATAAATAACACTAAACGAAGTAGAGGAATAGATGAGAAAAAGGCAGTTCAACAAAACGCAATGTATTAATAAATATGGAATTAATCCCTGGGTATCAAATATTTATTAAACAAATATTTCAACTATAAAAACCATTTATTCACAAATAAATACAAATTTAATGGTATATTTATACAGATAATCTTTATTTTTTAAAATTCAGTATATATTTTTATGTTAAATAAATCAATGGAATACAGGAGCCACAGATTAATATTTGGATATGTGAAGTCACCAAAATGCCAGCTTTCTTTAAAATACAAAGCATAAAATTTGCTCTGAGAAGCAAAGATTTGTTCCAACACATCATTAGAGAATTTGGTTATCTCTTAAAGAGCTCAAGTTAAATGAGAATTAGATAATAATACATTGAATTTATAGGTCTACATATAGAAAGGATGGTTATTCTTTGTGAAGCTTATGCCAGAGACACAGAATTTTAGAACAGTAAAAAAGGTTATTAAGAATTCATAGAAGAATGTGTCATATATTGAATTTTTTAGTGTACTTCCTACTTTACCCACCGTAGAGAGTCTTGGCTGAATGTTTCGATATGGTCACTGGTAAATCCATGGGCAAGAATTTCATTGTGAGAAAAAACAATGCACTCATTGTAGCTGAGAAACATTTTTTAAAAATCATCTGACTGTAATATTCTCTTTCTTTATATAAAAGCATTGTTCTGATTATCCTTAGTACTACCATAGAGAGAGAGTATAGTAATCATTTATTTTCATTTCACAATAAGAAACAGACAATAAGTCTTCTATTATGTTTAGTAATAAATAATATTGGGTTTCCTCATGCTTGGTTTGTAAATAGAGCCCGGATCATGTGTATAGTTTCCTAGGATACCATAACAAATTACCACAAATTTGGTGGCTTAAAAAAAAAGACATGTATTCTCTCATGCTCAAGCCAGAAGACTGCAATTAAGTTATTGGCAGGCACAAGCTTTCTCCCTCCAAACATTCTAGGAGAATTTCCTTTCCTGCTTCTTTCCATTGCTGGTGGCTCTTGGTGTTCGTTGATTTGTGGCAGTGTAATGCCAATCTCTGTCTTTATCTTCGCATGGTCTGTGTCTCGTATCGCCTCTCCTTGACGTTAGTCATGGATGTAAATTCTATTTTAAATGCAGTATGATCTCATGTCAAGATCCTTAACTTAATTATATCTTCAAAGACCTTTTCTTCCCCAAATAAAATTTCACTCACATCTCCAGGGTTGGGACTTGGACATACTTTTGGGAAGATACAATTCAATCTCCGGTGTCCTGTGAACAGCATGCATTTTCATTGCACAGCAATGAATAACACTGAGTCTTCTTTGTGTTTGTGTGGTTGTATGATAATTTGTTTCCAAGACCCTATTAATCTTGGATGACTAAAACAGTGAGTTTTAGGAACTACATTTCAAAATTCACAGGTTCTAGGTCACTTGGGTTTCTTCATAATCTTTCTGTGTAGTTTCAGCTGAACTTGCCTTCAATGCATACTTCCCTATTTTGAATTTCATATTCCAAATTCCTAGTGAAGGAACTTAGGAATATTTTGCTAATTTCAAATAACCATTTGTGGGGTTCTGTAGGCAGATGTCATCAATATGAATAAAATTTTATTCCTGGAGTTACTGATTTTCTTGTCTCTTACTTTTTTGTTTAAATGCATTATGAAACTTACGAACAATAGTTTGGTAGATTTTGCTCCATGAAATCTTTAAATCTACTTTTGTTGATAAAAATGTTAGCTTTCAGAAAAACCGATCTGACATTTTATTAAAATTTCTGGGAGTTTTTGAAAGAAAAAACAAAATGAATGTATAAAACATTATCTGCAAGGAAACGTGATAATATCCCATATATTTATCCTCTGAAAGACTAGAAAAACGTTTTCCAAAACACTTCATCTGAAAATTAAATTGTTGCCTTTTTAAGTGGAATTACTACTTCAATAAGGACCAAAAAAAAAAAAAAAGTCTTAAGTCCTGTCATGTCTTTATGCTTTCTTGTATCACACTTTAAATGCATTCCTTATTGATTCAGTTTTGAAATGTCATTATCATTTTTTAGTTACTGAAGCATCATATATTTTCCTTTTAAAAAGCCTTTCTGTCTAAAATAAAGATATTTTACATAAAAATCCTTTCTCTTTATAATTTCTATTTTTATTGTATTTTCCTTAATTTTTCCCTTTGGAAGCCTTTTTTTTTTTTAGTCTAAGATTAGGGAATTTATTGGAAATTAGTTGTAATTATTTTTTTAAAGGTTCTTTATGAGATTTTTCATTTTACTTCTGTTTTTTTTTTTTAATATATAAAGTATACTACTTTCTCTTACTGAGATTTTTTTTTTTGGTCCCTTCCTAGAAATGACAATAAAATTAAAAAGTAGAGGAATAAAAGCAGAACAACCACTATGACTATAAAGTATGTGTGTAAGCATTGGGATTTTACTTAGTGGGTTTTCCTTGTTCATTGATTTGAAATAGGTTGATGCATGCCAATAAACAACAAAACGTAAAATATAAGAAAACTATGAAAATATCATAGATTTGTATTTTTATAATGTTATTTCTGGTTGAATTGCTTTGTTTCCTTGGAAATTAAGGGCTTGGCATGTAGCTGATATAAGACAAGGTGAACTTGTTACTACTTTGTGCTTAGATTAGTAAATCAGTCTTACGAAAGAAAAGCTAGGCATTTGCAAAACTTTTTCCTCATCAGGCAGGTTATCTCTTGTACTTAACACAAGAATAGGAGGATAGGGAAAGAAAAAAACAAACACTTCTTGTGAGCAAATCAGTATCAGAAGGAGAATCCAAAAATGTGTATGCACATGGATACACCTGTGTGTGCATACCAGTGTTTCTATACTCTGTAGGGAGAAAGAGCATTTTCTGGTAATATTTCTGTTGTGCAAAACTAAAACTAGTGAGTAGATTTTACAATAAGGTAGTTGTAGGCAGAATAAAATATCTTTTATTAAAGTTAATTTGGGATTAACTATCCCGTCTTTGGGATATTCCTTGAAAGACAGGGTCTGAGTAAAAATATTCTTGACATAAAATAGAAGCTTCAAATTTGTGGCCCCTCAGCCCATTTTAACTCTGAAACACATAAATGCACCTAGAATTAATTTAGATAATAAAAATCAAGAAATCAAATTATTTGGAATAAAATTTTATCAAAGATATGGATATGACATTGTTTCTCATAAAAACTTTTCCCTCAGCAAATGAATTGCTGCCTTTGAAACTATTTATTTTTTTCTTTTCCAATGTTATATTTATGTGGTACCTGTAAGTTGGCTTATAGTATGCTTATTATGATCTTTATTTTTACAATGTAAAACTATATTACATAAATTCTAGGAAGGGTTAACATGATGAGTTATTAGCACCTAAGTTTTATCAGGAATTAGTAAAATGATTGAGAATAAAATGATTACCTCTGGGTTGACTTAGAGCTCATGTAAAATGATCTTGAGGGCATATATTTCAACAAACTTAAACTGTCTCACATTTGGTTAGTATCAGTGGAGTAGACGAGTATTACCTCTAGCAATTTTTCAGAATTAGCCCAAAATATGTAACTGTAGGAATGTGGTTTAAAAATATCTACATTAATACTTAATTTGAAACCTGAACTGAGAAGAATGTTAAATATTTGACAGATGTCCATCACTTAAAATAATACTAGTGCTTCTTATTGCACAAAATTTTTAATGTTATAGGCAACAATGTATTATAATTGTCTGTAATACAATTTTTGATATCAGATTCTTAACAGTCCCATTTAAAAGAGAAGGTAATGTGGAACACATAGACTGAGAAATTTTCCTGCAATATGCTTATTTAAGTAAGCATATATGCTAGTTTGTTTACTAAAACTCACCCAAATATGCTAGTTTGTTTACTAAAACTCACCAATTCTTTATGTCTTAGGACATTTTTAAATGTCACAAAGATGTAAAATAAAGACATGATTCATGGCTTAAAGGACCTTGGAATACATGGATTGGAAAACAGACGTGCACAGATTATATCATAAATAAGTGGTTTTAGCATATTATACTTTTGAAGTGAAAGATCAATATTAACAAAAATCTGATAAGGACAGTGTTCTATAGCAGAAAAAAGGAAAATGTACTAGTCAGTGGTCAAATACCCATATCTATTATATGTGAGGAATTGTAGCATGCCCACATACTGTGGGATTTCTTTCTTTTTTTTCTTTTTTATTTTTTATTGCATTTTAGGTTTTGGGGTACATGTGCAGAACATGCAAGACAGTTGCATAGGTACACACATGGCAGTGTGTTTTGCTTCCTTTCTCCCCTTCACCCACATTTGACATTTCTCCCCAGGCTATCCCTCCCCAGCTCCCCCCCCTGCTGGCCCTCCCCTTTCCCCCCCAGTAGACCCCAGTGTTTAGTACCCCCCTCCCTGTGTCCATGTGTTCTCATTTTTCATCACCCGCCTATGAGTGAGAAGATGCGGTATTTCATTTTCTGTTCCTGTGTCAGTTTGCTGAGAATGATGTTCTCCAGATTCATTCATGTCCCTAGAAATGACACGAACTCATCATTTCTGATTGCTGCATAATATTCCATGGTGTATATGTGCCACATTTTCCCAGTCCAGTCTATCATCGATGGGCATTTGGGTTGGTTCCAGGTCTTTGCTATTGTAAACAGTGCTGCAATGAACATTCGTGTGCATGTGTCATTATAGTAGAACGATTTATAGTCCTTTGGATATAATACCCAGTAATGGGACTGCTGGGTCAAATGGAATTTCTATTTCTAAGGCCTTGAGGAATTGCCACACTGTCTTCCACAATGGTTGAACTAATTTACACTCCCACGAACAGTGTAAAAGTGTTCCTATTTCTCCACATCCTCTCCAGCATCTGTTGTCTCCAGATTTTTTAATGATCGCCATTCTAACTGGCATGAGATGGTATCTCAATGTGGTTTTGATTTGCATCTCTCTAATGACCAGTGATGATGAGCATTTTTTCATATGATTGTTGGCCTCATGTATGTCTTCTTTTGTAAAGTGTCTGTTCATATCCTTTGTCCAATTTTGAATGGGCTTGCTTTTTTCCTGTAAATCTGTTTGAGTTCTTTGTAAATTCTGGATATCAGCCCTTTGTCAGATGGGTAAACTGCAAAAATTTTTTGCCATTCTGTTGGTTGCCGATTCACTCTAGTGACTGTTTCTTTTGCCGTGCAGAAGCTGTGGAGTTTGATGAGGTCCCATTTGTCTATTTTGGCTTTTGTTGCCAATGCTTTTGGTGTTTTGGTCATGAAGTCCTTGCCACTCCCATGTCCTGGATGGTTTTGTCTAGATTTTCTTTTGGGTTTTTATGGTGTCAGGTCTTATGTTTAAGTCTTTAATCCATCTGGAGTTAATTTTAGTGTAAGATATCAGGAAGGGTTCCAGTTTCTGCTTTCTGCACATGGCTAGCCAGTTTTCCCAATGCCATTTATTAAACAGGGAATCCTTTCCCCATTGCTTGTTTTTGTCAGGTTTATCAAAGATTGTATAGTTGTATGTATGTTGTGTTGCCTCCGGTGCCTCTATTTTGTTCCATTGGTCTATATCTCTGTTTTGGTACCAGTACCATGCTGTTTTGATTACTGTAGCCTTGTAGTATAGTTTGAAATCTGGTAGTGTGATGCGCCCCACAGTGTTCTTTTTGCTTAGAATTGACTTGGCTATGCGGGCTCTCTTTTGGTTCCATATGAAGTTCATGGTGGTTTTTTCCAGTTCTGTGAAGAAAGTCAATGGTAGCTTGATGGGGATAGCGTTGATTCTGTAAATTACTTTGGGCAGTATAGCCATTTTCACGTTATTGATTCTTTCTAACCATGAACATGGAATGTTTCTCCATCTGATTGTGTCCTCTCTGATTTCGTTGAGCAGTGGTTTGTAGTTTTCCTTGAAGAGGTCCCTTACATTTTTTGTGAGTTGTATTCCTGGGTATTTTACTGTTTTTCTAGCAATTGTGAATGGCAGTTCGTTCTTGATTTGGCTCTTTTTAAGTTTGTTATTGGTGTAGAGGAATGCTTGTGAGTTTTGCACATTGATTTTATATCCTGAGACTTTGCTGAAGTTGCTTATCAGTTTCAGGAGTTTTTGGGCTGAGACAATGGGGTCTTCTAGGCATACTATCATGTCATCTGCAAATAGAGACAATTTGACTTCCACCTTTCCTATTTGAATACCCTTTATTTCTTTTTCTTGCCTGATTGCTCTGGCTAGAACTTCCAGTACTATATTGAATAGGAGTGGTAAGAGAGGGCATCCTTGTCTAGTGCTGGATTCCAAAGGGAATGCTTCCAGTTTTTCCCATTCAGTATGATATTGGCTGTTGGTTTGTCGTAAATAGCTTTTATTCCTTTGAGATACGTTCCATCGATACCAAATTTATTGAGGGTTTTTAGTATAAAGGGCTATTGAATTTTGCCAAAGGCCTTCTCTGCATCAATTGAGATAATCATGTGGTTTTTGTTTTTGGTTTTGTTTATGTGGTGAATTACGTTTATAGACTTGCTTATGTTGAACCAGCCTTGCATCCCCAGGATGAATCCTACTTGATTATGATGGATAAGTTTTTTGATTTGCTGTTGCAGTCAGCTTGCCAATATTTTATTGAAGATTTTTGCATCTATTTTCATCATGGATATTGACCTGAAGTTTTCTTTCCTTGTTGGGTCTCTGCTGGGTTTTGGTATCAGGATGATGTTGGTCTCATAAAATGATTTGGGAAGTATTCCCTCTTTTTGGAATATTTGAAATAGTTTCAGAAGGAATGGTATTCAGAATCCAATTTGCCAGTCTGTGTCTTTTGATTGGTGCATTTAGTCCATTTACATTTAGAGTTAATATTGTTATGTGTGAATTTGATAGTGCCATTTGATGCTAGCTGGCTGTTTTGCTTGTTAGTTGATGTAGATTCTTCATGATGTTGATGCTCTTTAGCATTTAGTATGATTTTGGAATGGCTGGTACTGGTTATTCCTTTCTATGTGTAGTGCCTCTTTCAGGACCTCTTGTAAAGCAGGCCTGGTGGTGACAAAATCTCTGAGTACTTGCTTGTTGGCAAAGGATTTTATTTTTCCTTCACTTATGAAGCTCAGTTTGGCTGGATATGAAATTTTTGATTGAAAGTTATTTTCTTTAAGGATGTTAAATATTGGCCTTCACTGTCTTCTGGCTTATAGAGTTTCTGCCGAGAGATCTGCTGTGAGTCTGTTGGTCTTCCCTTTGTGGGTGACTTGACCTTTCTTTCTGGCTGCCCTTAGTATCTTCTCCTTTATTTCAACCCTGGTGAATCTGACGACTATATATGCCTTGGGGTTGCTCTTCTTGAGGAATATCTTTGTGGTGTTCTCTGTATTTCCTGCATTTGAGTGTTGGCCTGCCTTGGTGTGGGATTTCTTAACACCAAAATTCAAGATGTTGAGATGCTGCAGTGCAACTTGGATAACAACATATTGAAAAGAGAATTACATAATGTGAAAATAAATAAAACAGATGTTGGAGGAAAGGATGTAAGAGAAAGTATGTGGACATTGTTTCAGTGTGTGTCCAGCAAAAGCAGAAATAAAACCAGATTACAGTTATAGGGAAGCATATATAACCTAAAATAGAAATTGTCATAGAATTAAGCCTCACTCCTATTATGACTCTTTAAGCAGAGGCTGAATTATCATCTGTTGACATTAACTGCATCAATCAGAAAGACTGATTCCTTTCAGTCTTTCTCCATTCTATGCACCTAAAAGTACAGTTAATGGATTATTAATTAAATATTAGTAAGAAGACACCAAATATTCTCACTCATAAGTGGGTGTTGAACAATGAGAACACATGGACACAGAGAGGGGAACATCACACACTGGAGCCTGTAGTGGGGGTGGAGGGCTACAGTATGGATAGCAGGGAGTGGGGGGTCTAGTGGAAAGATACCAGGGGGTTGGGGAATTGGAGAGGGATAACATTAGGAGAAATACCTAATGTAGATGACAAGCTGATGGTTGCAGCAAATCACCATGGCCCATGTATACCTATGTAACAAACCTGCATGTTCTGAACATGTATATTTAAAGTATATTTAAAAAAGAAATATTTTATTGCAATACCTATCAGAATTTGTCTATTCTTATACTCAATTAACATATTGAATAATACATGCATTTCACTGAGATTAAGATTAGAAATATATAATTTATGTAGTAGGATTCAAGAAATTTAATGAGGTCATTAAAATATGTCATAAGTGCTTATTGTAGAAAATATTAGTTGGTATTCACAACCTTTCTCCTTTTGTATTCCTGATTAAAACATCTGGAACTTGTGTGATTGCTAGAAGTCAAGCGTTTTTCATCTGGGAAGCTAAAATGGACTTCCAGCTCTAGGAGTGAATCATTATGAAGATCCCCATTCTCTATTGCCAGACTCCTCTTTTCCCAGTTTCCCTTGCAGTTCAAGTTTTCTCTTTGACAAAACTCTAGCAAAGGAGAGAGAAGGGTAAGACTTTTGGCTCCTAAAAAAGCTCCAATGTTGCCAAAATATGGGGGCATCACACAAAGTAAGGGCTCTGATCATCCCTCATCTGTCACTGATACAGACAGGAAGCAGGAAGGTGGGGTCCCTAGAGAGGTCTCCACCCTCAAGCCTGTACCCACTGCCCTAAATGAGAAGAGGCATTCCTATTTTTGCACCTGAATGTTGCTTTTTGGCTCACCCCACCCCAGTATCTTGTATCCATATAAACCTCAGACCTCAGCTGGAAGAGGGACAAGTGGCTGAACGTGGAGAGAAGCAACTGAGCATTGGAGACTACAGAGAGATGCTGTTTAACTTCAGATGGCAGGACTTCAGAGAGGAGCAAAGTGGAGATCGCATCTTCAGGGAAAGATCACCTTCTTCCCACACCATCCCCTTTCCACCTCCCCTTCACTGAGAGCCACTTCCACTGCTTAATGAATCCTCTGCATTCACCATCTTTCAAATACATGTGACCTGATTCTTCCCAGATGCCAGGAAAGGACCCAGGTACCAAGAGGGCAGAGTGTAAAAGACTGTCACCCTGACTCTCTACTGAGCTGGTTAACACTTAGCCATCCTTGGTCTGGCAACTTCTAAAAGAGCATTAATTATAATACGCCCCTAAATGCTACCATGGGGCCAGAGCCCAGGAGTACTCACTCTGGCCCCTGTACCCACTCACCTGTGTACTCACTCTCCTGCAAGGGGTTTGAGCACAGCGGCCAAGTAAGCGAACCACACCCTAGTTGCAGTCCTGTGAAGGGGTCCAGTGAATTCTCCTGGCTCATCACCTCCTTACCTTGCTTCTTGTTTTTGAAAATACTTCTAGGCAGACACGGTGGCTCATGTCTAATAGCTCAGCACTTTGGAGGGCAAAGGCAAGAGGATCGCTTGAGCTCAGGAGCTGGAGACCAGCCTGGCTAACGTGGTGAAGCCTCGTCTCTTAAGAAAAAAAGACAAAATTAGCTGGATGTGGTGGCACATTCCTGTAGTCTCACCTACTCGAAAGGAAGGCTGAGATAAGAGGATCACTTGAGTTCAGGAGGTTGAGGCTATGATACTGCTCTCCAGCCCCAGCAACAGGGAGAGACCATGCCTTAAAAAATAGAATAAGAATAAGAATAAGAATAGGAAGAAGAAGAAGAAGAAGAAGAAGAAGAAGAAGAAGAAGAAGAAGAAGAAGAAGAAGAAGAAGAAGAGGAAGAAGAAGAAGAGGGAAGGAAGGAAGGAAGGAAGGAAGGAAGGAAGGAAGGAAGGAAGGAAGGAAAGAAGGAAGGAAGGAAGGAAGGAAGGAAGGAAGGAAGGAAGGAAGGAAGAAAGAAAGAAAGAAAGAAAGTTCTGATGCCTAAAGATTTCACTGCTATTTTATAACCATGAGGTTATAAATATGCAAGCACACATCTCTGGTAAAAAATTAAAAAAATTTGGATATATGTGAGCAATGTCAAAGATGACTGAATTTTGTATTATTTTGTTTTAGTGTGTGTCATTGGGTGAGTGGGAGGGCCAGGAGGCTACAATACAACCTTTATGACATATTGTCCAATATTAAGGGCTTCATTCTGATCTTTTCATTTTTTTCTTCTTTTTGTCATTTTTCTCTCTGTGAGTTGACTGACAAGATTGCTAATTGCTTATTGATGGGAGTCTGCCCTTATTCTCCTATGTGCATCTGTGTCCCAACAGAAAATGCATTCCATTTAGTTGCAGAAAATGCAACTAAATAATATGAGCAAAATTCAACATAGAACCATTTATAACGGTGTGGCAGTTTAAAAGAACTAAAAAGAAATAGGCAAGGATTGCTGGCACCAGAAATAGCAAGAATCATCACAACCATTATCCCAAAAGTGGCAAGGAAAGAGGGATTACTATAATCCTGAGGTGTAACTATTTGGAGAGAGATCAGAACCTTGCTGGATGTTCTCTGTAAATATTAGTTTCAAATCGTTTGGGCATAAAGCAGTGTGAAGCATGGTAACTACTCTCCCTCAGAGGAAGCAACTGAGAGAGTAAGAGAGGGAGAGCACACTGGAAACATAATATCTTTGTAAGCTGGTTGTGAAAGTGACATCACACATTTCCTCAGACTCTATTCATAGAAATGAACCACTAGGGCAAGCTCACAGGCAAAGGGGGAATTAAACAAGAGCATGAATACCAGGAGGTAGAAATCATTGGGAGCCATTTTGAAGGCTGCCCACCATAGATGTTAATAATTAAAGAAATGGCATTAAAAAATCAAAGCAAAGTGACTTACATAGTTAATCTGGGAATGATATGAGGAATAGTGAATAAATAGGGAACATAGGGTGAATGGTTAAAGAATCACAAGGGAAAATGGTATTCAAGAACCGGTAATGCAGTGACTTTTATAAATCATGGAACGCAGTTTGGAATTTATGCTATTTATAACTGTAGTCCACTGAAGCATTGACAATTATAATTTATACTTTGATAGAAAAACATTGCTGTTTTCGGATAAAGAATGTGTTGCAAAGAAGCAAATGTGAAAGAAGAAAAATCATTTAAGAAGGCAATAGCAGTAACACAGATTAGAAGTAATTCTGCTTTGGTCTATGGTGGTGGTAATGATATGGAGAGAACTAGGTGGATTTCAGATAGATATATTTTGGAGATTTAATTGTTGAGTATTTAATAGAGTGGAATAATGAAAAGGAAAAAAGAAATCTGAGGCCTACTCTAATTTTTGCTCCTATCATCTATGTGAATTATGTTGCTATTTACTGAGATGTGGAAGAGTAGTGGACTAGAACAGGGTTGCTACAAAACCAGTTCAACGTCAACACTTTTAAATTTGACATATTACCAAGAAATCAAAAGGCTATATCAAACGGGAAGCTAGGGAGAAGACTTTGAATGATAAGGTGAATAAATGAGTTTGGGGTTGATGATGTTCATCTGGGCTAGAGACAATTATATGGGAGTCACTACTTATAGATATGACATAATTAGTGCATCATAGACATACTTCATGTGGAAACTTGCTATCAGAGCAGCTCTAGAGTCTGCTGATGTCTGCACTTGACTAGCCGCATTATTTATGTTACCAAACTAAAAAATATATCTTCTCTAAACATCTTTTTTCAGGCTTAAAACTTCACAGTTTTCTTTAAGAATGAAGTATTAATGCTTATTTTAAATGTAGGTAAATATAAGTGACCCTCAATGGTGGACTGGATTGAGAAAATGTTGTACATAAACAATATGGACTACCACACAGTAATTTAAAAGAATGATATCATGGCCTTTGCTGGAACATAAATACAGCTTGAGACCACTATCCTGAGTGAACTAATACAGGAAAAGAAAACCAAATACCACATTTCTTCACTTATAAGTGGGAGCTAAACATTGGGTACACATGGACATATAGATAGAAACGGTAGACACTGAGGACAACTAGAAAACAGAATGGGGGGCAAGGTTTACAGAAGTAACCATTGGGTACTAGCCTCACAACTTGGGCAACAGGATCAAAGGTACTCCAAACCTAAGCATCAAACAATATATTCATGTAACAAGCCTGCACATGAATCTAAAATAATTACAATTATTAAAAAAATGGAGTAAATGGATAATTCAAAGTATTTCATTACCCAAAGGAATGAGCTACACTAATGAACTTAGTTTTCCATTCTTTCATGACAGAATTGCTTATCAATTTGAAATTAAATTTTGTCAGTTTCTAGAATTCAAGTTCACAAAGCCATATAGATATAATTTTAAAGCAGCATAATAAAATTGTAGGTATATGATACTTATTATTTTTATAGTTAAAATAGTTAAAATAATAAACATTTTTTTAATATTAATTTTTCACATTTCAACACAAGCTTTAACAATGTCATTCCAGAATTTTAATGCATATAATTTAAATCATAGTATTATTGATCAAAAAGTAAATATAACATTTTATGTAATAAAAATATAAAACAGAGCATATTTTAGGTGATTATCATTTCTAGACCTAGTCAGTAATGAGTCTGAGGTTATTGAATAATTTTGACTAATGAGCAATTTTAAAATAATATTTATTCATCCTATAATCAGAAACAGATTAGGTTAGGCTCACTGGACAAAACAATAAACACAAAAATGCTTTTGTCCTTTAAGAAACTTATATTCCAATGGAGGATACAGAGTGGCAAATAGTTAACTACAGAGTAGCAATATATTTCAGAGTAGTCTGAATCAGAACCACTTGAAATTCTTTTTTAGAAGGAAAACAGATTTCTTAGTGTAGGCATTGAGAATTTGTCTTTTATGATTGAAAGACTGTAGGTATTATGCAAACATTAAATTTTAACACATATATATTACA
The DNA here is from genome assembly GCF_049354715.1 of Callithrix jacchus. Taxonomy (NCBI): domain Eukaryota; kingdom Metazoa; phylum Chordata; class Mammalia; order Primates; family Cebidae; genus Callithrix; species Callithrix jacchus. Next base: position 109,560,019 of record NC_133505.1, on the reverse strand, counting down.
ATTAAGGATATTTATAGGGTGTGAAGAAAGCAAGACTCCTAGCCTGGCTTTAAGATATCAGGGAAATTATTGTTAAAAACTGGAGAACTTCCTATAACTTTTCATTATGACACAAAAAGATTAGATTATTAAGTCCCATTATTCTAGGCAAGTACTTTGTCTTAGCTTGACTGCCATAGTGAAATACTATAGACTGGGTGGCTTAAACAACAGATACATTTTGTCACAGTTCTGAAGGCTAGGTGTCCATAATTACAGTGCCAGAAAATTTGATTTCTTGTGGAGATTCTCTTTCTGGCTTGCAAATTCTGCTTTCTTGCTGTGCCCTCAAATGGCCTTTTCTTTGCGGTAAAACATGGGAATAAAATCTTTGTTGTCTATTCCTCTTCCTATAAAGTCATCAACCATATTTATTTAGGGCTTTTTATGGTCTGAATGTTTGTGTCTCCTGAAAATTCATATGTTGAAACCTAATCACCAATGTTATGATATTATAAGTGAGTGTTTGGAGAGGGATTAGGTCATAAAGGCAGTGCTTTCACCAGTGGAGAATTAATGCCCTTATAAGTGATGCCCCTGAGAGCTGCCTTGTCCCCTCCTCCACATAGGAACACAGTGAGAAAGCACCATCTATGAATCAGGAAACAGTATCTCATCAGATAGTTAATCTGCCAATTCCTTGATCTTGGACTTCCTAGTGTCTAGAACTATTGAAAATAAATGTTTAAGCTGAAACTGATGGCTCATGCCATCACTTTATTGTAGTTCCAACGTTTTGAGAGGCTAAGGCAGAGGGGTTACTTGGGCCCAGGAGTTCAAGACCAGCCTAGGCAACATAGTAAGACTCTGTCTTTACAATTTTTTTTTTTTAATCCAGGCATGGTGGCACACAACTGTGGTCCCAGCTGCCCAGTAAGCTGAGATGGGAAGATCACTTGAGCCCAAGAGGTAGAAGTAGAGGCTACAGTGAGCCATAATGGCTCCACTGTATTCCAGCCTGGGTGACAGAGCAAGACTCTGTCTCAAATAAATAAAGAAATATTTTTGGTTGTTTGTAAGCTTCTTAGTCAATGGTATTTTGTTATAGGAGCTCAAACAGACTAGGATAGGGTCCCACTTTTCTGACCTCATTTAACTTTGATCATCTCCCTAAGGGTGTTATCTGCAAATACAGTCACATATGGTTAGGGCCTGAACATGTGGCTTTGGGAGTACACAATTCAGTTCATAGGAGCAATTAAAGTGAATCACTAGAAAATTAAACATATATAAAGGAATGCAGATGAAATACAGGTCCCAATTTTTAAAATTAAATTCAGGAGATATAAAATTGTATGTCAAATTGTTATACAATTTTTAAATATTTGCTCTTAATTTCTGGGCTTAATTTTTACAGTCTGATAGCCGTTTGAAGACCATTATTGGTCTACAGAGCATACCTTGAATAATTATATCTACATAGGATTTATTTATTTTTTACCATGTGGGTATTAAACAAACTAAGTCCTATATAGAAAAAGTTGTTAAAAATTTTTTTCTGGAGTCACCAGAAGCAAATACCTATATTAATCTGGCACAGTGAAGGGAACTAGGCCCTATAGTATTTCTAAGATTTGGGCATGCAGGAATATCTCCATATATGGATACATTTATAAAGAGTGACAGACTATTTCAGTAGGAAACAAGGGCCTAAGTACTATATTAACCAAACAAAGAAATGAAACTTTGTGTGATATTAGGCCTTCTCCTTAGATTTTTTTAATATGGCATTATTTTACTGTAACACAGATGTCAATATTTAAATAATTTTTGAAAAATATGTAAAAACAAATAGTCCATTAGCTATTATACTTTTGACTTTTAGTCCCAAAGCAGATATATAAAAACTATCACATCCATATCAAATCACAAATTAATTTCTTCCTTTTGCTTCTTCCCATAGGAATGCAGGGAGGAATTGTAATGGCTGGAGTATAAGAAAGAAAAAGAGTTAGTCTCAATTGCCACTATCAATGGTCATTCAAAAATATGAATTACCCTTAGCTCTTATAAATGGTTATTTGGTATATCCTTAGGGACACATTCTATAAGACTATTTCTCTAATTTATTTCCTCCAACATCAATTAGGCTTGATAAAGCATGAAAAGCCGAATGTCACATTTGGTGTGTTCTGGATGACTGCATTGATTTTTGGCTTGTGAATAAATTCAATTACATGCAGCATTCAGAGGTTTCTGTAATTGTAATTTTGTTGGATCTCCCCACTCAATAACTTCTCAATTTCCTAATCTCCTGTAAGGTCAAAGGTGGTAGAGTGTAGAGTAATTTTTTAAAGCAGTACATGAGTAAAATTCAATATTTAATAATGGGCAAAGCAAATGCTATTATGCACACAGCATTTGGCTTTTAAAATTCATATTAATTGCAAAGTACCATCTGTTCAAGTTCCATGACTCTGTAGTACCTGAAATCCTGGACACTTTGGAAATTAAAACTAATTTCTGCCTGGAAAAATGCTTTTTATTCTGCAATACTAAAACTGTGAACAAATTAATTACAGTTTTTGAAGCTTAAGTTTAAATTATGAGTTTATAATTATAAGAAATACATTTTAAATGTGTTGTGAATTATCACAAACCCCGAAAGGAAAAAGAACAAAGATGGTGTTTCATTCTAAGACAAGATTTGGGAATAAGGGAAGAAGACAGAAAAGAGGAGCAGGAGAAAGAGGAGGAGAAGGAGGACAATGCCAACAAGAAAAAGGTGAGGGGGGAGGGGGAGGGGGAGAGAGAGAGAGAGAGAGAGAGAGAGAGAGAGAGAGAGAGAGAGAGAGAGAGAAGAGAGAGAGAGGAGAGAGAGACATTACCAAAAACATTTGTATACAAGCTCACATACACACATAAATCCAATACAGGACTAAAACAAACAATTTATTCCACATTAGCTATGATACATTAGTCTGTTCTCAGGCTGGTAAAAGACATACAGAAGAATGGGTAATTTATAGAAGAAAGAATTTAATTGACTCACAGTTTAGCATGGCTGGGGAGGCCTCAGGAAACCTACAATCGTGGTGGAAGAGGAAGCAAACACAGCCTTCTTCCTGTGGTGGCAGCAAGGAGGAAAATGAGAATAGAGTGAAGGTGTATGTCCCCTATAAAACAATCAGATATCATGAGAAGTTACTATCACAATAATAGCAGAGAGGAAACTTCTCCTGTGATTCAATTAACTCCCTCCAAATCCCTCCCATGACATATAGGAATTATGGGAACTACCATTCAAGATGAGATTTAGGTGGGGACACAGCCAAACCATATCATTCCATCCCTGGCCCCTCTTAAATCTCATGTCATCACATTTCAAAACACAATCAGGCCCTTCCAACAAGCATTCCCCCAAATTCTTAACTCATTCTATCCTTAACTCAAAAGTCCAAGTCCAAAGTCTTATTTGAGACAAGGTAAGTTCCTTCTGCCTATGAGCCTGTAAAATGAATAGCAAGTTAGTTACTTCCTAGATACAGTGGGGTTACAGATATTGGGTAAATACTCATCTTCCAAATGGGAGAAATTGGCCAAAAAAGGGGTTTCAGGCCCCATGCAATTCTGAAATCCAATAAGGCAGTCATTAAACTTTAATATTTCAAAATAATCTCTGTTGACTCCATGTCTGACATCCACATCACAGTAATGCAATGGGTGGGCTCCCAAGGCCTTGGGCAGCTCCGCCCTTGTGGCTTTGGGGGGATACAGCCCCCAACTCCAGGTGCTTTCCTAGCTGGCATTAAGTGTCTGTTGCTTTTCCAGGCACACAGTGCAAGCTGTTGGTGGATCTACCATTTTGGGGTCTAGAGGATGATGGCCCTCTTCTCATAGCTTTACTAGTAAGTGCCCCAGTGGGGACTCTGTGTAGTGATATCTGTGTAGGGGGATTCTGTGTATCTGTAAAGAGAGTTTATTTGATCTCACCATTTCCCTTCCACACTGCCCTAAGAGATGTTCTTCATGAGGGATCTGCCCCTGCAGTAAACTTCTGCGTGGACATCCAGATATTTTCACACATCCTCTGAAATCTAGGTGAAGGTTCTCAAACCTCAATTCTTGACTTCCATGCACCTGAAACCAACCACTGTGTGTAAGCTGCCAATGCTTGGAGCTTGCTCCCTCTGAACCAATGGCCCAAGCTGTGCCTTGGCTCATTTTAGCCATGGCTGGAGTGGCTGGAAAGAAGGGAACCAAGTCCTGAGGCTTCGCACAGCAAAGAGACCCTGGTCCTGGCCCATAAAAACCATCTGTTTTTTCTAGAACTCCAAGCCTGTGATCAGAGGGGTTGCCATGAAGGTCTCTGATATGCCCTGGAGAAATTTTTCCAATTGTCTTGGTGATTACATGCCACTCCTTTTGACTTAGATAAATTTCTGCAGCAAGCTTGAATTTCTCCCAAGAAAATGGGTTTTTCTTTTATATTGCATTGTCAGGCTGCAAACTTTTATGATCTGCTTCCTCTTCAATTGTTAGCATTTTGGTCAAAGCCATTCAACAAGTCTCTAGGAAATTCCAAACTTTCCCACATCTTTCTGTCTTTTGAACCATCCAAGTGTCTAAGAAGTTCCAGATATTCCCATATCTTCCTGTCTTCTTCTGAGCACTCCAAACTGTTCCAACCTCTGCCCATTACCCAGTTCCAAAGTTACTTCCACCTTTTTGGGTATCTTTACAGCAGCTCCCCACTCTCTGTCATGCCAATTTACTGTATTCGTCCATTCTCACACTGTTAATAAAGACAACCTGAGACTGGGTAATTTATAAAGGAAAGACATTTAATTGACTCATAGTTCAGCATGATTGGGGGGCCTCAAGAAACTTATAATCATGGTGGAAACAGAAGCAAACCCGTCCTTCTTCACATGGCAGGAGCAAGGAGAGGAATGAGAATGGAGCAAAGGGGGAAGCCTCTTCTGAAACCATAAGATCTCAAAATAAAATTACTATCACAAGAATAACATGAGAGAAACTGCCCCAATAATTCAATTACCTCCCACCCTGTCCTTCCGACGACACATGGGGATTATGGGAACTGTAATTCAAGATGAAATTTGGGTAGGGACACAGCCAAACCATTCCACGTGGTATATAAAATTGCTGATATCTTCAATTGTCAGTGTCATACCTATGTCTATAATGCCATACACTGGAATATATTGGGAAATAATACTATTTCAGCTTCCTAAGAAATCAGGAGTTTTTCTGTTGTGGGTGGCAGGAGGAAGAAAAAAGGTCACATTTCTTAGAGAGAGAGACAGATATTTTAGGAACATGTGACAGCTGAGTATCAGCCCTGGACAAGGTCAGGGACCAAGAGTATGAAAAAGTGAAAGAACGTAATTAGAAGGCACTTTTTTGGCATGTCTCAGAGGGTATGGAGAATGTAAATGATATTTTAGAATAATAATTCACTCTCTTGTAATTAGTGTCCTAATGTAAAATTCATTCACTTACGAGGATAGTTAAAATTATGTTTTAAAAATTGTATGAAAAAAGGTAATAACAAGCACCTAGGGTATGCACATGAGAATGCTTGCTTGAAATGAAATAATAGACACGATCTCTGAAGATAGAAGGTCAAGACCCTACTGAGAGGGCAAGACTGAACTGATATTTTATGTGGATATTGAAATCACCAAAATAATAATGATTAGAATTGTGCTATAAAGAAAAAGGAGCTTCTGTTCTTATGGAGATCTTTTAGTGTACTTGATACGGAAAATTTTCATGCAAGGCTTATATTTATTTCTGATTTGTGACTTTAATATTATCTTGATATCTTTATCTTGGGAGCTTGTTGGCTATTTGTTCTTAATCAAATCTACGTTTTAGAAGTGGGATTGCACCAACTCAGCATGAAATTCCTAATTGCCAGGGGGCTGGCAGCACTTAGGGATATAGAGTTAAAATGTTTAAGTAAATAGTGCTCTGTAAATAATCAAAGCACTATAGGCTCAGTTTCCTGTCTAAGGATTCCTGTGATGCTCTCTCCTATGAATTAGCGTATTGATCACCTTGCAGAGAAGATAGGTTGCATGATTAATACAATAGGTGTTGAAGGGGGAAACTTTGGGCCCTGTTCTATTTTACGATAGTTTATTCCTGTGAGCTAAAATGTCTAGTGATTTACTTCTAATTGCCAATGTCTGCAACAAGAATACTAAATCTTTCTTAGAGTTATAAGTATCCACAGGACAGTGTTCTCAAACTTTTTGGATGCAGGGCCAATTTATATCATTAAAAATTATTGAGGACTGTAAAGAGAGTTTATGTGTCTTATACCTATTAACTGTATTCGAAATTAAAACTAGTATCAGTTTTAAATGCTTATAAGCTGTGATTTCAAAATTACTACCCAAATCTATTATCATAAATACTTTATCAAAAATAATTATATTTTGGGCTGGGCATGGTGGCTTATGCCTGAAATCCCAGCACTTTGGGAAGCCAAGGTGAGCAGATCACTGGCGATCAGGAGTTCGAGAGCAGCCTGGCCAACCTGGTGAAATCTCATCTCTACTAAAAACACAAAGATTAGCTGGGTGTGGTGGCACATAACTGCAGTCTTGGTAACTTGAGAGGCTGAGGCAGGAGAATCACTTGAACCTGGGAGGCAGAAGTTGCAGCGAGCCGAGATTCCACCACTGCACCCCAGCCTGGGCGACAGAGCAAGATTCCATCACAAAACAAAAACAAAAACAAACAAAACAACCAATATTTTCAAAAATTAAAGAGAAAGGTCATGTTTTATATTTTTGAAGATCCATTTAATGTGTCTGGCTCAACAGAAGAGAGTGGAATTCTTATTTTTTGTCTCTACATTTGATCTGATGCAATATGATGCTTTGATTGATGTACATGGATAAAATTTACTTACAGAGGTCATTGTAAATATGTCAGGTAGTCTGTGGAAGAATCCACTGGAGATTCATGAGAATAAGTAAAGCAAATAATAACCCAATTTTATTATGAAAATAGTATTGACCTTCTGGACTTTGAGCGCAGTTCTCTAGACTGTCCATGTCTTAGAGGTTTACACACATACACAGCTACACACACACATATACATGCTCAACAGAGTCTGCAAGTACAGAAAACAGTTCAGCAGAGATAGATATTAACACACAGAAAAAGAGATAACATGCAGAGAGGATGGTATTAGGAGGTGGTATAGTACAAAGTAGAGATATTAGTCAGGGAACTCTTGGGCTGAAGCTGAGTAAGTGTTCAAGTGTTGTTGACCTGAGTGTGTATTGATAACAAAGAATTAGCATCTACAGTTAATTACAAAATGGCTTCAAAATAAATATGATGAGTTAAACCCTGTGGAGAATTATCAGAACACACGACCCAGCAGTTAGTCTCATTCACCTAACTTGGAAAACTGCAAAATGAGCCTCTAATTGCTCTACAAAGGAAGTGTACATTAAGTGCAGTACACAATAAAGACTATCATAGTTTAATATAACAGAGGCATAGAAAGCATAAAATTACTGCATATCCCATTCCTGTTAAAAACCCTGAAACACAGGAAAACTGGTGCTTGAAGAGTGTTTAGTGAATTCACTGTACATTGGTCTTTCTTCTCATAGTGGATACAAACTGAATCAAAATATGAAATATGAAAAAATAGCTCTCCACTTTGTTTTTTCTCATTGTTCTTGCTGTCACCCAGTAGCTATATTTTTAAATCTGATAAGACCACCATAGCCTAAAGACCTCCCATCCCTCTTACCCATCAATTGTCCTTGCTTTTACTAGTGTTAAAATAAGATACAAAACTAATCAAAACAGTATTGCTTGAAGTCCTTCCCTGACTTATCTCAGATGCCATGATAAACATCAAACTTTTTAGTCTATTCTTATCTTGCTCACTAATACAGGTTCACCTTCACGTTTCCCAGAAATATTTTTCTAATTGATTTGTTCAGAATTTGTCCAGAATCTCTTTATATGTTTACACACACACAGACACACACACGACTTTTGGATGTTCATATATATGGCAGGAACCAGCCAGCCTAGTCCACATATTCAATTACCCATTATTGTCCTGACTTGTAAAAACAGAGTAACCAAAGAGGTCCTCCAAGCTATGGAAAATGAAGATAGGATGATAAATTTCTCCCATAATGGTGATAGACAAAGTTTTCCTTTTCTCACATGAACCAAATTGCTTCTAAAAATAAAAGTAAAAAACAAAATATATGCAAGAATACTCCACAAGTAATATGAACAGTCAAGTCCCCTGGTTTTAGAGAAATGAACTATATTGATGGACTTTTTCTGAGATGACTACATGAGAATAACACAGTAAGGTCAGTTCTTAATATGCAGTAAGTCTTCTTTATCACCATTGCAAATATATCCAAGGAGAAAGATTGAGAAATGAGTATATCTAACTTTGTCCTAGTAACAGGAAACACAGAAAAGGGCAAAGTGAATTTACTTGTTTGAGAAATTATTTTTCTTTTTTTTTTTAAGCAATCTGATCATTAAGAGTATTTAAATCATCTGGTCTAACTTCTGAGTGGGGGATATTGTTGGGGCAGACAGTAATCCCATGAGTTCCAGGCTAATTTGTATTAACAAATATATATATAAGAAGACCAGAGCCACAAACATTATTATCCCAAATGAAAATAAGTGAGTAGAACATACATGCACAGCAAGGATGATATTAGCATATTTATGTCTATACCTACACTTATATCAATGCCATATTTATAGCTATAGCTATATATTCATCTACCTGTTTATCTGCATACATTTATATAGTTTAATAAATATAAAGATAAATGCATATATGTCAGTCTTGACATATGCATAGATACATGTATGCATTTATCTTTATATATTAAAATATATAAATACATATATATACATAAATATGAACATATATTTATATCTGCTCTGAGGGCAGATAAAATCTATTACATTGTAAATATTTTTCTACCAGCATATTAAGTTATAGTTAAAAAGCTGACATTAATTTAATAATGATTCTTCTCAAAACCTGTGTGAAAATACATGTTCATTTGCTATGTGAATGCACTTAAATGGGAGGCTAAATCACAACCATTCTGTGTGAGCATGAACGTGGAGGAAGAACCAATTGTCTAAGGACATGTGATGTAGTACTTACCTAGACTCTTAAAACTGTATGTCAGGATCCAAAAAAACTGGTTAGGAAGGTTTAATATATCTGTGAAACCTCCCTCTCCTCTTGAAGACAGCTTGGCTAGATGCTAATGATGCATGCTTCTGAGATGCTTACATATCTGCCTTCTTCTGCCTTGTCCTTTTTTTTTTTTGACTTAACACATTTAATTAAAGAAATTGGAATTTTGCCTTTTTTGGGTTATTTTCTTGTGCCTCTGTTGACAAAATATTTACTGATTTTGCAGTTTAACAATCAAAAGAAAATCTTATTTTCCTCATTTTCATATTATTAGAAGACTCAACAATAACTTCAGCAATAATTACCTTCCATCTTCTTCCTCTTAAAAGGATAGTAAAACAGCCTAATTAATGATATACAGGCACTTTGGTAATCCCTTGAAACTTTTTGAAGTACACAGAAGTAGTTAGTTTTATTTATATATTGATAAGGAAGAAAAGAAGTGCATAGGAATCAGGTAACTTGACTAAGTTTATACAGTTATTGAGTGACAGGAATAATATGGAACTCAGGTCTGTTTAGTCCTAGTACACAGTTTTGAGCTATTCTAAATTTCTTTTTGAATGACTATGATTACTGTTTATTAAAACATGTGCAACATATAAACTATACATTATTATATACACAGGGACCAAATGATACATTTATAAATATGATCTTGCACTGAATATCAATGTTATGGTTAATGACCAACCATATATTGGGCAGTGATCTCATAAGATTATAATGCCATATTATTACTGTACTTTTTCTATGTTTAGATACACAAATACTCACCATTTTATTACAGTTGCCTACAGTATTAAGTATTGTAACATGCTGCATAGTTTGTAGCCTGGGAGCAATAGGCTATACTATATATCCTAGGTGTCTGGTGTGATATACCATCTAAGTTTGTGTAAGTACACTGTATGCTGTTCATGCAACAAAAAGATCACCTAATGACACATTTCTCAAAATACATCCCCATCATCAAGGAGTGCATAACTGAATACTTGTTATAAGTATCATATATTCAATAAAAACATTGAAATGACATACAGAAAAAAATTATATACATTGGATTAAATTATGAAAGTATCTGATACAGCAACTAAGATATCTAGTAGTTAGACATGTAATTTGTGTTTGTTCTACACTATGAGAGTACTGTTATTGGAAATGATTTTATAGTTTGCATATCAGAAATTTTAATTTTGAAAGTAAGCACTGGCCTTGGCATTTGTGATGTGCAATTAATGACAGAAGGAGTTGTGGGACTATCAATTCTAGGTATGACAAAAGTTAAACTTAGTTCTGTTGATGATTCATTTTACCTAATCAACATCTTAAGTAGATGAATAGATTAAGAGCAATAAGTAGTCTCAATTTCTTATTGCTGATTGCTGTGATATTTTCAAAATTCAAATCAATAATTAAGATAATTAAGTCATTCAATGGCAACTTTCTATGCAGACATTTTAAATTATTTAAATAAATAGCTGGCATGCATCCATACGACATTTGAGCATGTTGAGTTGCTTTGCTCTATTTATGATTAGGTACAAAGAGACTGGATGTTACATTTACAAAGACAGTAAAGTCATGTGAATTTACAATAGGACTTCTTAAAATTAACTTTGCAAAAGGTTGAAAATTAACTTCATAAAGGCATTATTTGACTTACATGCACAAAGCTCCAACATTTTCATTTTCATGATACATTTTTATTCATATGACTTACTTTATTATCCAATATTGTTCAAAGAATTGCAGACAGCCAAGAGGACACACAATGGTATATTCAATCCATCTGTTCATCCATCAACCTTACGGTAAATGTGCAAAATGAAAGGTTTGCCTTAGGTCACAAAACCAAAGACAGAATTTAGTCATGGCAATTAAAAAATCATAAAACAAGGAAACAAAAAGACGATACTTTCCTTTTGGCTGAATTTATATATAAACAACGTTGTTGCCTTTATAAAATAATCCAGCAATAATCTGAACAGATCTCAAATAATTTTGTCAAATCGTGTACATTTGGCATATAATTTAGTTCACACTAAAAAATTCAGTCAGTTGAATCTTAGTAATAAAAATCCATAAAGATAATATTTATACAGGTACTTTTTAATGGATAGTTTATAATGTAAGACTCTTAGATCATCTTCTTTTTTAGGTGTGTATAAGAGGATGTGCACTATATCTTGGATTATGATAACTTAAATGGATGCACAAGTAGTACATCTGGCTTCTCCTTGTAACAGAACACATGCTAATATTGCTCTTATTACAATGCATAATAAATGCTATGAGAATTATGAGCCAAGAATCATGGAGTAAGACAAATGTAAATATATAATATCATAGAGATATAATTTACATACAATAAAAGATAGTGACATTAGGTATTCAGTTGTTTGAGTTTTGAAAACTGCACACATCCTTGTAACCTCCACAGAAGATGAGATAAAAAAGAAACCCAGAAAATATCTTAATGTTTCTTTTTCTTCAATTTCTCACATCATCTTAAAACAAGCCATGAATTTGTTTTGCTTTTAATTAATTTCATACAGAGTAAAACTAATTCATGGCTTAAGATGATATGAGGTCTTGTATACTTATATAAGTATATATGTTATATATAATATTTAATTAAGTATACATAAGTATATATTACTTATGTACTATATACTATTTCATATAGTATGAAATTCAATAAATGCATAGTATTGTGGCTTGTTTACACCACATTATGTTTTTGAGCTTCATTATATTTTTGCATTTATTTACAGTTTATTCCTTTTTATTGTTGAGTATTATTTCATTGTACGAATAAACCATAATTTCCCTAACATTTTTTATAGATGGGTTTTAGAGTTATTTCCAATATTTGGATATTATGACTATTGCTTCTATAAACAATCTTTTCCAATTCTTTTTGTCATCAGATGTTTTTCTCTATTGGGTAAATACCAGAGCATTTAAATGCTAGATTATATAGTAGGTAAATGACTAATTTTCAAATAGATTTCTAATAGTTACCAATCATAATGGTACCACTTTACTTCCCAAACTTAATATTGCAAACATATGAATGTTGTAAGAGCTCCATATTCTTCAAGACACTTTGTTTGTTAGTATTTTGATTTTTTTGAAGACTTTCTCCATTTGAACCTTCTTACTTCTCTTGAATTATTTTTATTATTGTCATGTTTGTCTTGTTAAACAGCTTTATTAAAGCATAACTGACATGCATACTTCTCATACTTGAAGTGCAGTTTCTCATAAATTTTGACAGATGTATAAGTTCAGAAACCATCACTAGAATCAAGATAATAGACATATCCTTTTCCAAAGTGTTTCCTTGTACCCTTTTTTAATGTCTTATTCCTATCCCTCCCTGCCCATCCCAAAGCAATCACTGTTCTGTTAATTTAGTGTCACTCTAGATGAATTTGTATTTTCTAGAGATTTATGTAAATTGACTCATGTAGTTTATGGTTTTATTGTCTGACTTCTTTCTCTCAACATGTTTTGAAGATTTATCTATGTTGTTGTGAGCACTGATAATTTATTCATTTTTGTTACTGATCAATATTCCTTGGGTGGAAAAACAACTTTATCCCAGACATTGCAATTTAACTACTGTCAGTTAACTTGGTCTTTTTAAGATCTTTCATGTCTATATCTGTATTTTTAAACATATGTAATACAGTCATATTAACTGCTTCATTCTGGTCTGCTAATTCTAAGATTTGTGTCATTTTGAGATCAGATTTGATTTATCTCCTCAATATGGGTCATATTTCCCTGTTTGTTTGTATAATTGTAATCTTGTGAATTTGACGTTTTGGCTTGCTGAATATTTTTATATTCCTATAAATATCCTTGAGCTCTGTTCTGGGAGGCAGTTAAGTTACTTGGAAACAGTTTGATCTTTTCAGGTTTTCTTTTAAGATTATTACGTGGCTCTGAAACAGTGCTCATTTTTGGGCTAGGTATTTTTTCACTAATGGGTACGCTTCTATCTGATCAACCCAATACCCCATGACAATGATATTTTTTCAGACTGGCTTGGGGGAACAAACATTGTCTATTCCTCCTGGCTTATGCCTTTCAGTGCTGGAGTTTGGAAATTCTATCAAGGCAATAAACTGGCTCATATATTTGTTCACTGTCTCTTAGGACACTGACTTTCATTTTTGGATACAAAAGTTTTCAACATTTTCTTTATCCCCAAAATAAACTCTGTACTCATTAAACAGTTTCTCGTTATTCCCTCCTGCCTACCGTCAGCCCTAGCAACTAGTCAATTAATTTTTTGTTTGTATAAATTTATTTATTCTGGACATTGCATATAAACAGATTCATATAATATGTGACTGATTCTTTTCACTTAGCATAAAGATACAAAGTTTCATCAGTATTCATTATTGCCAAATATGTTGATACACCACATGTTGTTTATTCGTTAGTTGATGGACCTTTGGATAGTTTCCACATTTTAACTATTATGAATAATACTGCTAATAACATTTGTGTATATGTTTCATTTTCTTTTATATATGGAAGAGTTTTGAAAGGATCAGCATTATTATTTTTAATGTTCTGTAGATTTACCAGTGAAGCCATCAGGGTCTGAGATTTTCCTTTTGGGAAGTTCTTAATTATTAATTCAATCTCTTAATTTATTACAAGCACATTCAGATGATCTATTTTTTCTAAAGTTAGTTTTGGAAGTTTATGTATTTCTAGGACATGGTTCATTTAATCTAGGCAATCTAATTTTTTCATATATAGTTGTTCAATCCTTTACTTGTAAGAATGTAGTAATGGTGTGGTTTGAATCTGTGTTCCCTACCCAAATATCATTGAATTATAATCCCCAACGTTAGAGGTGGGGCCTTGGGGGAGGTGATTGGGTCATGAGGGCAGATTTCTCATGAATGATTTAGTACCATCCTTTTGGTGTTATCCGCTCAATAGTGAGAGAATTCTAGTGAGGCCAGGTTGTTTAAAAGTGTGTAGAACCTCCTTCATCTCTCTCTCTCTCCTCCTCCTGCCATGTAAGATGACTGTAACACCTTTACCTTCTTCCATAATTGAAAGTTTCCTGGAGTCTCCCCAGAAGCAGATGTCTGTATTTTGCTTCCTGTATAACCTGTGGAACCATGAACCAATTAAACATCTTTTCTTTTAAATTATCCAGTCTCAGGTATTTTTTATATAGCTATGCAACAATGGCCTAATATAGTAATGTTAACTCTTTATTACAGATTTTATTAAGTCTTCCATTCTTTTCTTGGTCAGTCTTGCTAAAAGTCTCTGTTTTATTTATTTATTTTTTCACATATACATTTGGCTTTATTGATTTTCTATTTAATTTCCTTCTACTCTAATTAGATGTCCTTTTTAGATGTCCTTTCTTTGGCTCTCCTTGTATTTGGTTGTTTTTTTTTTTTTTTTTTCCTTTCCTGGAATCATTAGGTGGAAAGTTAGGCTGCTGATTTGAGATTTTTTTTGCCTTTTTGGTATAGGCCTTTCATGTAAACCTTGTTTTAGTTGTATTCCATAAGTACTGCTATGTTGTATTTTCACTTTCATTCATCTTAATATGTTTTCTCATATTCATTATGATTTCTTCTTTATCTTTTCATTTACTATTAGTTGCTTAATTTTCACATATATATGAATTTCCCCTTTCTTGACTTCAAAGTTAATTCCATTGTGGTTGGAAAGTATACTTAATATTTTCTAAATTATTTTAAGTTTAATGAAACTTGTTTATGGAATAGCACATTGGCTATTCTGGAAAATGTTCTACATGTGCTTGAGAAGAATGTGTATTCTGCACTGTTTGGGTGGTATTCTATAGACATCTGTTAAGTCTAGATGGTTTATAGCATTGTTCAAGTCTTCTGTTTCTCATAAGGAAAGAATAGGTCAATCTAAACTCTTAAAAGTTATTTATATCTATTTAAAATTATATTTGTGCTCTGTTTTTCTAAAGAGCTTTGAGACACATAGAAAAAAAAACTTTTAAAAGGAGAGAGATAAAATTGGAAAGTTTACTTCCTAAACAAAATGCTTTTCTTTGCTATATTTACTGTGCATAGTTGTATATATTATTATCCTAAATTAAATAAACATTTTTAACAGGTTTAGAACCCTGAAAAATTCTCTACATTGAAGTAATGGCTTAGAAAAAGTAATATTCTCTTTCCTTTTCTTTGAGAAAGTTCACTAGGTTAGTAAACTAAGAAGAGCCAATTTTGAACACACACTAACTTTAGCATAATTTTGAGATCTCAACTGTATATCTACAAAAAAAAAATGTGTTGAAGCCCAAATCCTTGGCACATCCAGTGTGATGTTATCTGTAAATAGAGTCTTTGCAGAAGTAATGATGTTAAGATGAAGGCTTTAGAGTGGACTCTAATCCAATATAACTGATGTAAATATTAAGAGGGAAATTTGAACACAGAGATACACATGGAGAATATCATGTGAAGATGAAGTCAGAGATTGGAGTGATGCATGTACAAGCCAAGGAATGTCACCAGAAGCTGCATACAGAGGCCAGGAACTCCTAACCATTTCTGGCTGTCAACAAAAGGTAGACAAAGGTGTGGAACAAGTTCTCTTTCAGATTCTTCAAAATGCACCAACTTCACCTACACTTCGATATCAGACTTGTAATCTCTAGAACTGTGAGACAGTAAATTTCCATTATATTCAGCCATCCGGCTTGTGGTACTTGGTTAGAGTAGCCCTAAGCAAGTAGTATACACAACATTCACAATTTCCACTTACGTGGATTCTTTATATTTTCAGAATCTTAAATTGATTATTTCATATTTCTGAAAAATATATGACTCTGTGCTAACCTACCCTGGGTTAGCCTGACAGACTCCATCTTGCAGAAAGCCAGAGAGACTCCATCTTAACCTCTGCCTCACCCCTCCTGCCATTTCTCCCTTAAGTGCATCCCTGGGTCATGCTACTATGCTGGGTCATGCAGTACTTAGAAATATAGAAACATATAAACTCTGTAACCATATCCTGCTTGGCGAGCCCACTTGCTATTGTGAATACCCCCTTGATTGATTGTATGACAAGTACTGAATACCCCCTTAGTAACCAGCAATCATAGGAACCACGTGCATATACCCTCCTTGGTAATCAATAATCATGGGAACCTCCTGCCTCCTAGTTACCAGCCTCCTTGTGTAACTTGCGTGTTCTGCTTCTGCAAATTCAAGGTATAAAAAGGAGTCCAGCCCCTCCCTTGAGGGAGGAGAATTTTGAAAGTTAGCCATCTCTCAGTAGCTGGCTAGTAAAGGACTGTTAATTTGGAATTCAGAGCATGGCATTTTCCTTCTGACTTGCTCAGTTATAAAAACTCATTTTTGACCAGTATAAACTCCTAAAATAAACCATATAATTGCATGACATAATATAAGGCTTAATGAATAAAACTTTTTTTTTCAAGTATTTTCCTGTCTATTAAATTGTTATTTTGCAAATTATATGTAGGTTAGTATATCTGAGTAGTTGAATTTGGGCTTCAACATTTAAAGCCAAAATTTCTAATTTTTAATTATCTGCAAACTGAAAAGGGATGCCATAGACTAGTACATATTCCTTTCACATTGTTCTTTTGTTTTTCTTAAAAATAAAAATATCCTCTTTCTACTGATTTTTAATAAGTTGCTAACATAAGAGATGTCAACTATCTTTGAGAGATCTTTTTTTTTTTAACACAGGGAGTATAAATGTTTCTTTGAGATGAATATGTTCACTTACTGTTACCCTTCATTGTATAAATTGTATTTTAAGGTGACAGAGAGGGAGTATATAAGGCTTAGTTATATAACAAGAAGTTACTATTTCATTCATCAAGTGAACTGCAAGCCTTCATTAAGCAATGTTAAAGCAATCCATATAAATTTAAAGCATCTTTCCCTTAGCCAATTTCTTCTTTAAATAACATTAGAAAATAAATTAGTATATTATTTTGGAACTCTGGAAACCACAGAGACATTTTAAAAAGTTATTTGCATAAAGTAGATTGTCTATAGAGTCTTAAGAAGGCATCATGAAAGCCTAAGAAGAATTAGGTATTTTAAATTTTTTCTCAGGTTTATAATTTGAGAAAAAATAAATTTCTTATGTTCCATAGGCAGCACAGGGAGCACTCATAGAGGAGTAAAGATCTGAAGGCAGAAAATGCATTAAAAGAAAAAGGAGAAACAAAGCTCGAGAAACTTTTACCTATGCTCTACTAAACTAGGTTTAACAGTAAAACAAAAATATTACAGTCTTTTTTCCAGTAAACTGCTAATGAATTTTTTTTTAAGAAAAGAAAAGAAATAAATGCATGTCTCAAAAGAAAACAGATAGCAGTAACATAATGTGTACATTCATTCCCTCCCAAATTTTATGTTGAAATGCAATACCCAATGGTTAGAGGTGGGGCTTCGTGGGAAATATTTGAATCATGGGGATGAATCCCATGTATGGTTTAGCGCCAGGTCCTTGGTGATAAGTAAGTTATTGCTCAGTTAATTCACTTGACATCTGCTTATTTAAGTGTGTGGAACTATACACTTCAGTCTCCAGTCTGTCTCACTTGCTTTTTCTTTTGCGTTACCATGTGCCTGTTCCCCCTTCATCTTCTGCCATGATTGAAATCTCACTAGGCTTCACCAGAAGCTAAGCAGATGCAAGCATCAAGCCTACAAAACTGTGATCCAATAAAATATCTTTTCTTTATAAATAATTCAGTAAGGTATTTCTTTATAGCAATGCAATAACAACCAAACACAGCCAGTAATGCCTTTCCATCATTATATATTAAGTAAGTGTCTTTAAACTTACTGAGATGAAGTTTGTAACAGAATTTATTATGTTGCAGTTTACCAGTGACAGAACAAAGGCAACTATAATGCAGACATTTAAAATATATGGTATGAGCTGAGAGAAGTAAAATAAATACATTATACACACACACACACACACACACACACATCTTTCTACAATTAGGAGTCTGACACGTTTTTTAAATTGTCTATTAATTATTCAACAAATATCTAATTATTCCAACTATGTGTCCAATATTAAACTAGCTACTATTTCACATTGATTTCATGCCTAACTTCAAAGAATACCCATTTGGCTCTTGGAGATTTCTTATCAAAGAGACAACAGTAATAAAATGTACAAAGCATTATAATAGAGTTACCACCAAATGCTTTGAGAAATATGTAGATAGTAATAGCTTTTGAAGTTAATATTAAATTATTTTCTATGGAAAGGTAAATTAATATATGATACCTGAAAATGTTCAGTTCAACAGAAAAGCAGGATAAGTGGAATCCTAGTTGTATTACCAAATTTACAGAAAATATGTTTTCCACAGTTCTGTATGTTTGTTTAAATAACAAACATACAAAAATATTAAGAAGCTATGTTCCCTACTCTGCAGCAAAAGTTTAGTAGGAAAATAGATCCTCTATTAATGTTTTCTGAATATTGATAGTTTTCTACGATAATGATTTAATTTAGTCTTTCATTTTTATAACAACCTAAAACATATACAATTAATTGAAAGAAACCCTTCTAATTACATACAAGGATGTCACTTTAGAGCCTCCATTTACATTTGTGTTTGGGGTATCATAGAAACACCATGTGAATTGATGGCCTCTGAGGTACACAAAGATGTCACAGTAATCCAAATAAAGAGAAAAGTTGGGAGATCAAATCATACATGACACAGAATGGCATAAACATATTAAAATCAGTAATAGAACTATATTATTGTCACATTGAAATAATGTTGCAAGTTTAAAGGTTACTAGCTTTGTAATTTTGTTTAATAATCTGAAATATGTTTCAATATGTAATCATATAAAGATATTTTCACATTATATAATATTGTATATTTTAAAATATTTAATTAAAATATATTATTTAAAGGATTCTCTTAAAATCTTGAGTCCTGAACACTGCTGCTGCTGAAAAGTCTTTTGCAAAGTAATTCCACCCTTGATGCTGAAGGGCATTGTCCACAGCACCCCCCAAAATGGATCACAGAAGCCATCTAATTTTGGGGAGCTTCCATCTTTCTTTTATTCAGACTCATTGGAGGACACTTTCTGGGATAGTTCAGGGTATTCTTATTTTTTGTTCTTAATCATTGGGTTAGAAAGCCATGGTCCATTAGCATACCTGAACTGGGCAGTTAAACGGTAATACAATTCACAAAGAAAAATCTCACAGGAAATCTGTTTGAGCATGATGATTCTGATATATTTCCTTGGTCATTTTCTTCTTAATTGTTTCAAGGAAAAATGGTGAGGGGAACTTATCCTAGTGTTTGCTCTATTAGGAACTCAATGTTGATACATTCCTAATCACTTAGCAGAGGCAGAACTATAGGCTTTAGATAAGTATACAAATATAGTTGCTGGCCCTCATATTCACTCTGTGTAGTCCAAAGTAAATTTGTGCAGGAATTATATAATATTTATTCCTCTTTAAATATTATTTTTATGTCATTCAAGTTTAAAAAACAAGATTCTGAATGACCACATATATGTATAAAAGAAATAGAAGACATACCTCTCCACCTCCCAGATAGCCTCTTGTCACTAAGAAACTGTCAGAATGTAAGTGGGACAGTAAATTAGAAGCAGTGCGGTGATTTATTAATTGTTCATGAAGTAATAGGACTTAAAAAGAGGAATAAAGTTATACCACTTTCTGTGGTAGAATTTCCAATCTGATCAAGAATGAAACTAAATGCCATTGTGTATAATGCAAAGTTGACTGTTTATAACAAATGGAAGATGTGTGGAAGAACTTGCTAAATAAGAAAATACTTTCTTTCTCAATGAAGATTTTAACTAAACTCACTAGAACATTGATATCCAGCTTACACGGTATAAACATATTTCTCAAGTTTCTCTGTATAAAGACTGGTTTCCCTGAAGTAAGAAAATAGAAAAGAATATTTGACCTGGAAGATATAGGATCAGCCTTACCTATATTATACCTAAACTCATCCTGCCAGATTTTTCTGTGATATTTGGATTTTACTGGGCAGGAAGGATCATTGGAGAAACAAAATATATCTGTAATAAAGGGCCCTGAAATGAGGCTTAGTCTGGAGATACAGCAGTGAGTCGTCATAGTTATATCCCTGTGGATAGGAATGGAAATATCATAGACATTGAATAAAATGCTTAGATGGACATGTATACAGAGATGATTGAATGAGATTATGTTGGAAGAAAATAAATAAAACCAAAAATAGGAAGAGTCAGCTTCAGAGTGAATAAGAGTGTACCCAAGTGAAGAGTGTAAAGTATTTAAAAGTACCTACTCCCTTTGAGACACATGGAAAAGTAAAAATTAATGAAAAAGTTATCTTTCCTTTTCTGTATTATAATTCCCTTCAGATATTATCCCAATTTGCAATGCAGAAATATTTACAGGAAACAGAACCTACTGTGATATGGTTGAGAAGATTAAATGCCAGGGTGGCTAAGATATAGACGTGTTCTGCTGTTTTGTTCTCACATTTTCTGATTGAGAACTGGAACAATCTATCACAAGAATTTACAATTTAGAATCCCAGATAATGGAATTGTATAATAGAAATCCAGAAGTCAGGAATTTGCCTAAAAATACAATATTTTTTCTGCATATATAATTAATCCTCTTATAGTTTAGCTGTAAGGCATCTCTGATAGAATAATGTAAAAGTAATGTCTTCAGATCATCACGGGCTCAAATCTCACTTCAGGCACCAATACTAAGTAGCTCAGAGTAAGGTACTTTGCTTTATTTGCCTCAGCCTCAGTTTTTCTGTTAGTAAAATGTGGATAGTGATATTTCACCAACCTATGGTATGTATAAAATTAAATAACATGAAGAAGGATAAAGAATATAGTAGGATATCTGGCATGTATTCAATAAATATTCAATATATTATAACTCTATTACTATATAGTTTATTGAATATGGATACAAATTATTAAAGTAGTTACTAAAATATCATAAAATTTAACAAAGCTAAAAGCTGGCTTTTTGAAAAAAATATATGAAATTGATACCCCTTAATTCATTCTAAATAAAGAAAAAAAAAAGAGAAGACACAAATTACTAAGGTTACACATGGAAGAGGAGATATCACTGCAGATTCCATGGACATTAAAATGATAATAAAAGAATACTATGAACAACAATCCCCACATATCTGATATCTATGTGAGTTGAACCAATTTTTTAAAAATCCCACAGTTTTCCAAAGTCATAAAAGAAAATAGACAATATGAACAGGTCTGTATCTATTAAACAAATTCCATCACTAATTAATAAACTGCCAAAAAAGTAAGTGCCAAGCCCAGAAGGGTTCACCAGTAAATTCTATTGAAAATTTAAGGAAGAAATTACATCAATTATATATAATTCCATTTAGAGAATAGAAGATGAGAGTCCCCATCAGTAAGAAGGTCCTCACACGATGTGGAACCTGGACATTAGAATTCTCAGCCTTTGTAACTGTAAAAAAAAAAACAAATTTCTTTTCTCCACCGATTATCTAGTTTCAGGTGTTCTGTTATAATCTACAGAAAATTGACTAAGAAAGATAGCAAATAAGTATATGAAAAGATGTTCCACATCTTAGTTATTAGGGAAATACAAGTTTAAAATTACCTTGTAACAAACTGTATGTATACTGGAATGACTAATATTGAAAGATTGACAGTTTCAAAGGCTGATGAAAATAGAAAGAAATTGACACACATTGCTGGCAGGAATGCACAAATGCACAGCTACTTATCACATTAATAAGCAATGTCACTCCTACGTATGTATGTACTAGAGTGAACTGAAATCTTACCTTCACACAAAAATCTCTTCACAAATATTTATATCAGGTATATTCATAATTATCCCAAACCAGAAATAACCCAAATGCCCTTCAACAGGTGAATGGATAAACAAACTGTGTTGTAGTCATAGAATAGAATATCCCTTAGAAGTACATATAATGAAAATGGAATTATACAACAATATAGATCAATTTTAAATGCATCTTAGTAAAAGCAGCCAAACTCAAAAGGCAACATATTTTGTAATTCACATTATCATGACACCCTCAAAAAGGCAAAAGTAGAGGAGAAGAAGCAGATCAATATTTTCAAGGGTTTAGAAATGGGAGAAACAGTTGTCCACAAAAGGACAGCTCAAGAGAATTTCTGAAATGATGGAAGTCCTCTGTATGGTACTGTTATTTGGAGATAGATATGTGACTGTATGCATTTATTAAAATTTATAAAAATATACAACACTAGAAGTAAATGTTATTGTGTACAAAATTTTTTAAAAATTGAGGAATAAGTTCAGAAACTTTTTGTGTGTGAGGCCAATACAGGCTAAATTTTTTGTGTGTTGATCTCATGCACAGCAAGGGTCCACTAACTTTAATAATTAAATCAGTTAACATTAAAATCTATTGTATTTCAAGGTGCTAAACACAAACAGAAAATACAATTTTTAAAAAAAGTTTTTTTTCGATAGCAAAATATATTACTAATGATACAAATTTAAATAAAATTTTTTAAAAAGTTATAAAGAAAAATAAAACTCCAGAGAAATACATTATAACTTATGTTAATGAAGAAGTACTAGATTGAAGTAATCAAAATAAAAATGTCAGTCCTCAAAAAGTTTCCAAAATAAAAATCCTCCCCAAATAAATACATTCTTATCATCATCATCATCATCATCATCATCATCATCATTACTATTTAGAATTTAGCAAGCTGATTCTAAAAATTGTATGGAAATGCAATTTCTGGAATTTGCTAAGAGGATTTGAAGAAAAAAGGAACATAGGACAACATTGTATTTGATACTGTATTATTTATCTATTACTGTGTACCACATTATTCCAAAATATAGTTACTCGTTCAGAAATTATTAGGACTTTTAAGTTACCAGCAGAGGAGCATTAAATCAAAGACTGGGTCTTTCTGACACAGATCCCATATCCATGATGCTGGGCTGAGTATAAGCGCTACATTTTCTATTACCACCTAATCCCAGACACCTAATTCTTCATTTTCTAACACACTCCACTCGACACTGCTCTGCTCTGCTATAAAGACACCAGACAAGCTCCTTCAACTGAATTTACTTTGTACCTGTCCTTTGTATGGAAAGCTTTTAACCCAGATATTCTGGGCAATTTTCTCATTTTATTCAGATTTGTTAACCTAGAAAATCTGAGACATGTCTCAGTTAATTTAGAAAGTTTATTTTGTCATGAGCCCGTGACACAGCCTCAGAAAGTCCTAATGATATGTGGCCAAGGTGGTCAGGGCACAGCTTGGTTTTACACATTTTAGGGAGACATGAGACATCAATCTATATATGTAAGAAGTACATTGGTTTGGTTCGAAAAGGCAGGCATCTTGAAGCAAGGGCAGAAAGACTGGAAGCAAGGACTGAGCTTTCAGGTCACCGATAGGTTGAACAAAAACAATTGCATTATTTTGAGTTTCTATTAGCCTTTCCACAGGAGAAAATCTGAAATGCATCTATCTTAGTAATGGAAGGCAGGTTTGCCTTAAGCAGTTTCCAGCTTGAGTTTTTCTTAGTGATTTTGGTGACCCAAGATACTTTACTTTCATAGGATTATGGTCAAAGAGAACCTCTTCAAACTAATTAACTGAATAGCTCTCATTCTCTTTGTTTTTCTTCATATCACATATCCCCAGCTTTCACTTTACCTTGTAAATTCATTTACAGGACTTTTCTAATGATTTGGTTGAAATTGTGATGGTTTTCTCTTCATTAGGCTTGTGTTAAGTGTATCTGAGTAAATTACTATTTTTAAGTTCACTTTTTGATATACTGCATTGTGGTGTTTCGAAACCATTTAATTCGAAGTATCTATACAATGACAACTTTCATTTCTGAATGTGATTGTTACCACAGCCTTGACATTCCCCTCAGCTTGATGAAACTTTAGACAGGATTCTTCCAGACTCTAGGCCCCTACCCTGCCTTTTCTTAGAGCATTTATTTTAGAGAACTTATGGTTGTAAATCCCTGTCTGCTTCTTTGAGATGTAAATCTTTTAAAAAGCCTCTTGTCAATTTTATAACCCAGGAATGTCTTTCTCAAGGACCTGGGAACCACCTCTTTGAAACCTAATTATCAAGGAAGACAATGCCCTTATCTCCCAGTTTTTGTGAAAGGACAGGAATCTAAGTCCTGCCTGAGCCTTGTTCTAAGTTGTAAAACTACCTCCTGTCATAAACATATCAGAGTGTTTAATTTTCTTTGGTAAGGACAATTAGCAAACACAGATAGCCTATGATCTTTTCCAATCCAGGCTCTCCAGCCCCTTGTCCTGAAAAAGCTGGGTGTCCAGGCTTGCTCTGTGCTCTCTCCTCTATGGCTAGCACTAGTATCAGAATAAAATAATCTTCCTCTGTTCATCTTGTCCTGTGCAATTTCTCCTTACTGCTAGTTAGCTTTTTGTTCAAAATCCTGAAACAAAAACAAACTAAATATTGCTGGTTACATTTCCTTGCATTTGTGTTAACCATGTAGACATATGTATAGATTTTTCTTAAAAAGAAAAACTTATTTCTCTATCCATATTCAAGCTAGAACCTCTTCTACTTTGGTAATCTGGAGCTTATCACTCAGTTTTTTAATAATTATTATTTTTAATTGATACATAATATGTATACATATGTGTGGGGTACATATGATATTTTATTACATGCATAAAATGTATAATAATCAAACGGTATCCATCACTTCAAGCATTTTTCATTTCTATGTTGAGAGTATTTCAAGTATTCTAGTGATTTTGAAATATATAATACATTGTTGCTAACTCTAGTTACCCTACTCTACTATCAAATATTAGTATTTGTCTGGTCATTGTGGCTCATGCCCATAATCCTAGCACTTTGAGAGGACAAGGTGGGTGGATCACCTGAGGCCAGGATTTTGACCAGCCTGGCCAACATGGCAAAATCCTGTCTGTACTAAACATACAAAAATCACCTGTATGCAGTGGCAGACACCTATAGTCCCAGCCACTTGGTAGGCTGAGGCACATTAATTGCTTGAGTCTGAGAGGCAGAGGTTGTAGTAAGCTGAGTTAATGTCACTGCACTCCAGCCTGGGCAACACAGAGAGACTCTGTCTTAAAAAATAAATAAACCAAAAAAACTGTATGCTTGAGTCCATTAAGCAATCTCTGTTCCTCCAGTCATCCACATACCAATCCCAGTCACTATTAATCATTCTACTCTGTACTACCATAATATCAATTATTTTAGCTCCAACAGTGAGTGAGAGTGTGCAGTATTTGTGTTTCAGTGCCTGGCTTATTTTACTTAACATTATGACCTCCGGTTCCATCTATGTTGCTGCAATTGGCATGATCTCATTCCTTTTTATAGCCAAATAATATATATACATTATTTTTAATTTAACCATTATTCTGTTGATGGAAATGTAGGTGGATTCCCTATCTTTGCTCTTGTTTATAGTGCTACAGTAACTATGGAATTGCAGGTAGGCCTTTGACATATTGATTTCTTTTCCTTTGGATAAATACCCAGTAGTGGGATTGCTAGACATATGGTAGTTCTCTTTTTAGTGTTTTGAGACATCTTTAATATAGTTTGAATATCTGCCCTTGCCAGAATCTCATGCTGAATTATAATCCCCAATGCTTGAGGACGGGAGGGCTGGTGGGACCTGTTGGGACATAGGGACCGATCCTTCCTGGCTTGGTGCTATTACCATGATAGTGAGTAACTTCTCACAGGATCTTGTCATTTGAAAATGTGTGGCACCCTCCTGACTCTCTCTTGCTCTAGCCTTGTGATGTGTCTACTCCCTCTTCACATTCCACAATGACTAAGAGCTTTCTGAGGCCTCCCCAGAAGTGATACTGGTGCTATGCTTCCTGTACAGACTGCAGAACTGTGATTCAATTAAACTTCTTTCCTTATTAATTACTGAGTCTCACATATTTATCTATAGCAATGCAAAAATGGCCTAACACAATCTCCATACTTTTTTCTGAAGTGGCTAAGCAAATTTACATTCTCACCAATGGTGTATGAGTTCCCTTTTCTCCACATCTGCATCAACATCTGTTATTTTTCTTTTTAGTAATAGCCATTCTAACTGAGAAAAAATAATAGCTCATTGTGGTTTTTAATAGCACTTCCCTGTTCATTAGTGATGTGAGTATTTTTAAAATATACCAGTTAGCCATTTTTATGTCTTCTGAGAAATGTCTATTAATGCCCTTTGCCCACATTTTAATAGGTTTAGTATTACATGTATTTATTTATTTGTTTTTACCATTGAGTTGTTTGAGTTCACTGTAGATTGTGGATATTAGTTCTTGGTTGGATGCATAGTTTGAAAATATTTTCTCCCATTGTGTGGGTTGTCTGTTTATGCTGAGGATAATTTCTTTTGTGGAGCAGAAGCTTGTTAGTTTAATTAATGGTCTCATTTTTAATTTTTGTTCTTCTTGTATTTGCTTTTGGAAATTTAGCCAAAAATTCTTTGCCTAGGCCAATTGTTCAGAATTCTTTTCTAGGTTTCCTTCTAACATTTTTATGATTTCAGGTCTTACATGTATTCCACCTTGAGTTGATTTTTGCATATGGTGAAAGATACAGATCCAGTTTTAGTATTCTACATGTGGCTCTCCAGTTTTTCTGGAACTGTTTTTTTTTTTTTTTTGAGACGGGGTTTCGCTCTTGTTACCCAGGCTGGAGTGCAATGGCGCAATCTCGGCTCACCGCAACCTCCACCTCCTGGGTTCAGGCAATTCTCCTGCCTCAGCCTCCTGAGTAGCTGGGATTACAGGCACGTGCTACCGTGCCCAGCTAATTTTTTGTATTTTTAGTAGAGACAGGGTTTCACCATGTTGACCAGGATGGTCTCGATCTCTTGACCTTGTGATCCACCCGCCTCGGCCTCCCAATGGAACTGTTTATGGAATAGAATGTCCTTTTCCCAATTTATATTTTTTGTATGCTTTGTCAAAGATCAATTAATTGTAAGTGTTTGGTTTTTCTCTGGGTTCCCGATTTTTTCTACTTTTCTATATGTCACCTTTGTATCAGTCTCATGCTGTTTTGGGTACTAGAGCCTCGTAGTATAATTTGAGATTAAATAATGTGATGCCTCTAGATTTTTTCTTTTTGCTTGGGGTTGCTGTGGCTAGTCAGGGTCTTATTTGGTTCCATGTGAATTTCAAAATAGTTTTCTCTAAGTCTGTGAAACATGATGTTGGTGTTTTTATAGAAATTGAATATGTAGATTCCTTTGGGCAGTATGGTCATTTAAATGATAGTCATTCTTTTAATTCATAAGCATGGAATGTATTTCCATTTTATGGTGTCATCTATGATTTTTTCAAAAGTGTCTTATTGTTTTCCTTATAGAGATTGTATCAGTTTGTTGCACACTACTATTAAGAACTGTCTGAGACTGGGTAATGTATAAATAGGTTAAATTGACTAACAGTTCCACTGGCTATATGGGAGGTATGGATGGGGAGCTTCGGGAAACTTAAAATCATGGTGAAGGGCAAAGGGAAGCAAACATCTTCACATGGTGGCAAGAGAGAAAGTGAGCAAAGGGGAAAGTGCTACACACTTTCAAACAATCAGATCTTGTGCGAATTCACTATCACAAAAACAGCAAAGGGGAAATCTGCCCTGATGATCCAGTCATCTCCCACCAGGTCCCTCCCCCAACACTGGGAATTAAAATTCAACATGAGATTTAGGTGGGAGCAGAACCAAACCATACCATTTGCACCTGACCCCTCCCAATTCTTATGTCCTTCTCACATTGCAAAACACAATCATTCCTTCACAACAGTTGCCCAAGTCTTAACTCATTCTGGCATTAACTCAAAAAAAAAAAGTCTGAAGTATAATCTGTGACAAGGCAAGTTTCTTCCACCTATGAGCCTGTAAGATCAAAAAAAAGTTAGTTACTTCCAAGAAACAATGTATGCGCAGTCATTGGCTAAGTGTTTCCACTCCAAAAGGGAGAAATTGGCAAAAACAAAAGGGCCACAGGCCCATGCAAGTCTCAATACCAGCAGGGTAGTCATTAAATCTTAAAAATACAAAATTTTGTTATAATCTCCAATATATTCCATGTTGACTCCATATCTCACATCCGGGCTTCACTGACACAATGGGTGAGTTCCCAAGGTCCTGGTCAGTTCTGCCTCTGTGGTTCTGCAAGGTACAGACACCATGGCTGCTGCTTTCATTGGCTGGTGTTGAGTGCCTGAAGCTTTTTCAGGTGCACAGTCCAAGCTGGTTGTTAGACAGACCATTCTGGAATCCAGAGGACTGTGATCCTCTTTGCACAGCTCCATTAAACAGTGCCCTAGTGGGAACTCCATGTGAGGGCTCCAACCCTACACTTACATTATGCACTGTCCTAGCAGAGTTTCTCCATGAGGGCTCTATGCCTGCAGCAGACTAATACCTGGATATTCAGTTGTTTCCATACATCCTCTGAAATCTAGGAGGAGGCTCCCAAGCCTCAGCTGTTTCCCTCTATGCACCCAAAGGCCCAACACCATGTAGAAGCTACCAATGCTTGGAACTTACAGTGTCTGAAGCAATGGCCCAAGCAGTACCTTGGCTCCTTTAAGACACAGCTAGGACTGGAATAGACGTAATGTAGGGAGCTATATTCTAAGACTACAAGGAGAAGATTTGTCCTGGACATGGCCCATGAAATCATTTTTCCCTTCTAGACCTTCAAGCCTGTGATTAGAGGGGCTGCTGTGAAGGTCTCTAAAATGTATTGGAGGCATTTTCCCTGTTATCTTGATTATTAACATTTGACTCCTCATTACTTATGCAAATTTCTACAGTGGACTTGAATTTCTTCCCAGAAAATGGGTTTATCTTTTCTACCACATGGTCAGGATGCAAATTTTTCAAACTTTCATGCTCTGCTTCTCTTTTACATATAAGTTCTAACTTTAGACCATCTCGTTGCAAATGCATATGAGCATAGGTTTTTAGAAGCTGCCAGGCCATATCTTGAATGCTTTGCTGCTTAGAAATTTCCTCCACCAGATATCCTAAATTATCTGTCTCAAGTTCAAAGTTCCAAAGATCTGTAGGGCAGGGGAACAATGCTTCCAGTCTCTTTGTTAAAGCATAGCCACAGTGATCTTTACACTAGTTTCCAATAAGTTTCTCACTCCATCTTAGATCTCCTCAGCCTGGACTTTATTACTCATATTACTTGAGCATTTTTGGCTAAAACCATTCAATTAGCCTCATCTTCCTGTCTTCGTCTGAGCCCTCCAAACTATTCCAACCTTTTCCTATTACACAGTTCCAAAACTGCTTTCACGTTTTCAGGTGATATCTCTACAGCAATGCCTCACTTCTCTGGTACCAATTTTCTGTACTAGTGGGTTCTCATACTGTTATAAAGAACTACCTGAGACTGGGGAATTTTTAAAGAAAAGAGGTTTTATTTACTCACAGGTCCACAGGTTGCACAGGCGTCATGGATGGGGAGACCTCAGGAAACTTACAATCATGGTGGAAGGGCAAAAGGGAACCAAGCATACCTACAAATGTGGAGGAGAGAGAGAGAATGAAGGAAGAAGTACTACACACTTTCAAATAACCAGATCTTTTGAGAACTCATTATCCCAAAAATAGCAAAGGAAAAAGCTGTCCCCATGATTCAATCATTTCCCATCAGGTCTGTCCCCCAATATTTAGATTTCAAATTCAACATTATATTTGAGTGGAGACATAGAGTCAGCTACCATCAGAGATCTTTTAATTCCTTGGTTAAGTGGACTCCTAAGTATTTCATTACAATTTTTGCAGCTATTGTATAATAAATTGGGTTCTTGATGTAATTCTGAGCTTGGTTGTTGTTGGTCTATATCAGTGCTACGGATGTGCAAACACTGATTTTTTAACCTGAGACTTTACTGAACTCATTTATACAATCTAGAGGTCTTTTGGGAGAGTCTAGGATTTTCTAAGTATATAATCATATCATTGACAAACATTGACTTTCTCTTTTTCAATATGGATGCCCTTTATTTCTTTATTTTGCCTGATTGTTCTGGCTTGGACTTCATATGTTAGTCTCTTGTTCAATGAATATTTTGCCAATATTTTCTCTCATTCTGTAGATTGTTTATTCACTCGGTTGACTGTTGTCATCACTTTGCAGAAGTGTAGTTCCATTTGTCTATTTTTGTTTTTGTTGTCTGTACTTTTAAGGTCTTAGCCACAAAATTCTCTCCTAGACCAATGTCCTAAAGTGTTTCCCCTATGATTTCATCCATTTTACCCTTTCAGGCCTTCATTTAACTCCTTACCCCATTTTGTGTTGAATATTTTATATGAGAAGACATAGGGGGACAGTTTTATTTTTTGCTTGTAGATATTCAATTTTCCAACCCTCCATTTATTGCAGAGGGTATTCTTTCCACAGTGTACAATTTTGGCTCTCTTAGATGATCTATTCAAAGTGTGATTATCTGCTCACTATTTTGGTTCTTCTTTATGGAGGAAGTTAGTACTAAATGCCCCAGTCAGTCATATGAAAGCTAAGCATGCTTCTTTAAATAATTATACTATTAATTTTAAAACACTTAATAGTTTACAGAGACATATCTAATTATTTCTTCTTACTATTTTAATAGAAATTTCATGTGATAGATACTGAATATTTTCCACTGTGGACCTTATATAAACATAACATCAAATTCTTCATCTCCAGTCCTCTTGCTAAGCAAAAATTGCCCAGCAGCACCTGCTGGACTACGAGGAAAATTCCCTCTTCTTCTGTGAACTGTTTTGGTCCAACTATTCATAAAACCATCTGGACTTTTGCTGTTAAAGCTCTATAAAAAGTTATCTTTCTTTCCCCAAGGAAAACCATCCCTCAGAGTTATACTCATGCTGCATCATTTTAGATTAAAAGTTTATGCTTGGCAGTGCTCTGGTTGATATTCTTTCACTCTTATGATATGTTATTATTGCTGTAAGAATTTTGAATGACTACATTTTCAAAGGCTCTTTCTTGTGTATAATATTCCAAAATGCCATTCACTATTTCTTGCAGCAAAGTTATAGAATAAATAATCTGTATCAGCAGTGACATTTTTTAACCCTATTTAGCATTAGAATTTGTAAATAAAATAAAAATAAAAGACATTTAAGTAATGGGAGTTTATATCAAGGGTGGGCCTCTGCATAACAATTAAAAGTTTCTGAGAACTTCATTTTCAGTGTTCAAGCATACATTTGAATTGCATGGCAATTTTCAACAGGAACATAATTTATTTAAAAAACTAACACGGATGGGAAATTTTCATAATACATCTGATTTATAGAAATACTATAGTTAAATAAATGTATGTAGGACTTAAATATCTTATGCTCAGCATCCTAGAGTTGGAGTTGATAATTAAGACCACCTGCATCCACATAGGCTTACCAAGACCACTATGTTAACATGACTTAAACTGTCATTCTGGGAACTACTTTGTGCCAAAGCATAATGTTGAAAAACAGTAGATAAAATTCATTCTTTGACCTCAGAAAATTCCTGAAACCTATTTATTCAGAAAAAAAAAAAATGTCTTATCTGTCCAACCGATCTATCAGAAAAAGAGATTGCATGCCTGGGAAAATGTCTTGCTTTTTATAAGACATTTAACTATCAAGGCATACTTGAGGTGCTTTACATTGCTAAGCTCATCAATCCTAAATTATTTTGTAATTAATTTTGCCCAATCCCAATCTTAAGGCACAGGAGAGGTTTCTTGACAGTGTGACCATGGAGGTACTGATGGTTCTCTTGGCAAGCCACTGCACCTTGAGGAAGATGAGAACAGTGAACTAAATGAGGAATCTTGGCAAATTATGGAGCAACTTGTTTTTCATTTTAGTCAGCTTAAAAATGAGAATCATTGTATTTGCATCTTAATGTTTTTGTGAGAACCAAATGAGATAATATATTTAACATGCTTAGAAAAGTGCTAAGCATCTAGTAGTTCTTCAATATAAGTTAGAATTATTAATAATTCAAAATTTTTGGTAACTACTCAGGTACTAAAAATACTCCAAAACATTTTTCAGGCTCAAATTATTTATTTATTAAAATATTTTTCAAGTGCCAATGTTGAGTCACAACCCTTGCAAGATTTCAGATTGCATTTATTACCTTGCCAATTATTAGCTCTGTTAGCATAGTCTGTTTTAGCTTATGGATTGATTACAGTTGAGCGGCTTGTAGAAACATTTTTTGAGACTGATTCACCATAGAAGAATGAAAGCCATAAACTACATCTCCTCTCAGACATAATGTTTTAAAATGAGAGTAAAGTGAGTAGTGATAGTACCTATTGTAAACAAGAAAAGTACCACTGAAAGAGAGTGAAATTTAGATAATTTTTTAAGCATTTGGAATTGAATGCAATCTCCAGAGAAGTTGGCTGGAAAAAATATTATAGCTTAAAAACATTAGAATGGGACACCTGTAGAGTTAAGAATAATTTTGGATGTATGGTACAAGCTCAGATTAACTGATACAAGGGGCAAGAAATCCCCTGAGAAATTGCCAGATTGATTATTTTTGGCAAAACATTCAGAGAAGCCACATTTTCTTCTAGTTTTTCAAGCTCGGTTACCTCTAAGATTTCCCTGTAATATAAAATATGTTCTTGAGTTTGAGAGGTAAGGCTATGAACCAAGTAGCTAGACAACCAAGTAGTATGGGGAACATTCAATTTGAACTTCTAATCCGTAACATACAGGACCACCCTCAAAATCCTAGCCAGCATATTTGGTTGAGAAAAAAAATAATGGAGAAGAAAAATCATTAGTATTCACAGCTAACACTAAAAATGAGGAAAAACTAAGTGGAATAGAATTTGAAATTTATTAGGTTTTCTAGATATAGGATTTAAATAAGAAAATTGATTGCATTTTACATACTAGCAATAAATCGTAAGAAGAAATTATATTTAAACAACCTTTTGTACCAGTAAGAAAATGATAATATATCTAAGATGAGTATAGTAAAAAATAAGTAGAATTTTTATGGGGATATTTATAAAATGCTACTAAAATATAATGAAAATGAATAAATATGTAATTTCTTCTTGATATATTTAAGAAGACATTGTTTTATATTCTCCAAATTTAACTGTAACCACTTACACAATTCCAGTTGAAACTCTGATATAATTTTTTAAGAAAATTAACAAATATATTGAAATCTGATTTGGAAAAGCAATGATTGATAATAACAAAAATGAATTTCATAAAAAAAAATTATGTAGAAAAAGTATCCTGTCAGATACCAAGGCTTATTATAATGCTATAGTAAATCACAGAATATGGCATTTATATATTTATATATTATAATGCTATATTAAATCAGAGAACATGGCATTATATATATACACACACAAATATTTGTGTGTATATATATGTATATATGTATACGTATATATATATATACACACAAATACATATGTATGTATGTATATATGTGTGTGTGTGTGTATATATATATATATATATATGAGAGACAGAGAGAGAGAGAACAATGAAACAAAGCCCATAATCTATAGAATATATATATATATGAAATTGTCAGGTCAAATTAGTGTGTAAAGAGTGTACTATTTAAAAGTGTTAGAATTGGTTACTCATAGAGAAAAAATAAAACCAAATCATTTATAGCATTGACAGAAATACATTCTGAAGGAAATAATGAAATGATCTAAATGTCAAAAGAAAAACTGTTCTTTAGAAAATTCGCTTCTAGCCACTGCTTTACACATTTGCAATCTGGGACAAAAGGATTTCCCTCTGAGAGGTTTAGATGTGAGTGGACTGGGAGCAGATTCTTAGATGACTGGCCAATTGTAATAGACCATGTGAATAAGAGCCAACTACCTGAATGCTTACGTCCTTAGGATTTTTCTATTTTCTTTATTCCTGAAGAATGTTGTTTAGTTTATCGTGGAATTCAGAGTCCCTTGGACATTTAGACTGAAATTATTTTTCATTTGAAGGAAATTGTGAATATTTTAATCTCTGGATTCATGTATTTATTATTTACATTTTATCTTCACATTATCATTGAGCTACTCCAATTAAAAAATAAGCTGGTAGCAATATTAAGGACAAACACTCAACAAAATTGCTCTGAAATTCAGTCTAATCCTCCCAGTTGCATTTATGTTTTGATACTTTATGGCATATATTTTGTAAGAAACTACCTGCTTAGTAACGTTTTTTTGTTTTAAGTTATAACAATGCATCAAATTTAACCTGTTGGAGCTTATCAATAATTCTTGCAATTATTATAGATTGTAATATATTTTTCCAATTTGGTTTTTGTTAAAATTGATATTACTAAAAATTATTTAATATAACAAAAACTTAGAAAATTATTTCATAAAGGAAATGTTTCTTATTGAATCAGCTTATTTTTATTTATTTTCTGAGTTATTTTCCATAAAAATTTACATACTCTGAATACTAAATAATTTGTGGAGTGTAATATGAATTTGCATTTTCTTTTATTTTTAAGTGTTCTGTTGACTAAATATTGCATATGTAGTGATGTTACTCACAACCCTCATATACTTCTTTAGTAAATCACATATAAAATACATTTGTGAAATATATAAATCTAGTATATAACCTCGACTTTACTTTGCTAAAATTTAACTCAGGAGATGTATTGTAACGTACACAAGTAAAAAGAATTAAAATATTAAAGTAGAAATCCTACTTATAGTAAAATATTTAGCAATATTGACCACATTTGTGTAAATAACTTCAAAAATGGCAATATCTTATCATTTCCTATGGTTTAAAAATCTCATCCAAAGAGATGTATGTTGAATTGTAATTGCCATTGTAATAGTGTTGGAAGTCATGAGGGCTCTGTCCCCAAGAATGAATTTATGCTGCTATTTTGGGAGTGAGTTCCTCACAAAATGAATGAGTTCAGATTCCTTTCACTCTGTCTAACAGTCACTTGCCCTTCCACCTTCCACCAGGAATGCCAGTATGAAGGCCCTTGCCAGATGACAGTGTGTGCACTTAAACTTACCAGCCTCCAGAACCATG
This sequence comes from Callithrix jacchus, assembly GCF_049354715.1. Taxonomy (NCBI): domain Eukaryota; kingdom Metazoa; phylum Chordata; class Mammalia; order Primates; family Cebidae; genus Callithrix; species Callithrix jacchus. Next base: position 109,524,565 of record NC_133505.1, on the reverse strand, counting down.
AGCCAAATAAACTTATACTGATTTTAAATTAACCCGTCTGTGGTATTTTGTTGTATCAGCACAAAATTTACCACAACACCATTTATAATATGGATACCTAAAGATAGCTATACCTCTATATTATATTTCTGCCATTTGATTGCTTTGTTTTTGCAATTCTAGTGACTTTATGAATAATTTTTTCAACATCAATAATGAGATTTATTGCTGATGAATATAATCAATAAATATATATTGGCCACCCAAGTGTGTCTGAAGCATTCTGCTAAGCTTGGAGATAATGTGTTGGATAGACTTATAAGGGCCCAGGAGATTTATATTTGTAAAGAATAGTCAGTAAACAGATCTTTGGAGAAGTATAATAGAAGTGAATACCTGAAGGTTGAAAAAGAGTATACCTTGTATATGCAAAAGGAATGGCATGTTCAAAGACTCTGAAGTGAGGAGGGTAATTAGGCACAATTCAAAAACTGCAAAAGTAGTGCACAGCTTTGAATTGTGCAGGTATGAGGTGCTGCATGAAACCTCATTTTTTTATGCATGATGTATTTATAATTATAACAACACTGGTGCTATAGAAATGTTATTTAACAAAAAGAAAAAGGAAGAAAAACAAATGAAGAAAGGAAGGAAGAAAGAGATGAAGAAAGAATGAGAAGGAAAGAGGCAGGTAGGAGAAACCCACTGCTTTCGTAAAGCTAAATATTTAATAACATCTACTGACATTAAACAATTATCCCCACAACAACAATTTAACTGGATATATATCGAATTTTGAATGCTTGTCTTCAGGAAAAGTGTGAGATATATCAACAGAAATAAAAGTAAAATTGTGCTAATTTTCTTGAAATGTAAGATATTGTTTTAAATTCATTTGGGCTTGTCATCATCCAGTCCAATATATTTATTGCTCTTGAAACATTCTGAAATTTACTTACATTTATTACTTTTCATTGGACTATTGTTAGTTTCTGTTATTGTTAATAAATCATCCATACACAAGTAAAAACATGGCTACTAGTGCTTAGATCTAAATATTCTCACTTTTTATTCTTGAAATCCTGGTTACAGTCTTAAAACCAGGAGAAAATATCGGAACATAAACATTTCAATAAAATAGTAGAAAGAAAAACTTTTCAGACCCCAAATTACATAAATCTGTGGAGTAAAGCAGTTGGCAATATTAGAGCATTCATGGGAAAACAATGCTGTGGCCATACAACAGAGATTAACTGGGAAAATGGAGAAAGCGTAGCAATGGCAGAGATCTACTGGCCATACCCACCCTGAGTGGGCAAATCTGCAAACAGGACAAATACCTATCTTGACTACTTTTATATAGAAAGCAGATAAGTAGAAACGAGAAACTGATGGGTGTGGGAAGCGCAAACATGCCAAATCTAAGGAAATACACACACACACACAGACACACATACACACACACACACACACACTACTTCCTGCAAAGGAGGGCAGAATTTAGTAAGCAGGAGCTCTGCCCTGTGAGAGAAGCTTTAGGTGAAGGAGATTTTGGAGCTCAGAGATGGCTGTAGAAATACTCCTGAACTAATTGTGTTTTGAGAGGAAAATATACTTTAATGAAATTGCCTGTCAGTTTAGAAATTGTAGGCAGAGCCCTGGAGCATTGAAACCTACACAATTCTCCTGGTCCTTCTCCTCCTTCCCCTAGAAATCTTCTGTTTAAACATGGCCAAAAAATCCAGTTACATAATTCTAAATAGTAACAAAACGTCATGAAAACAGGTAAGAAAATGTACGAGAGAGTCTCAAATCTTCCCATGTGTGAAGAAAAGCTGTCAGAAAAATAACATTAAAAAACAAGTTAGGGCTGGGCGTGGTGGTTTATGCCGGTAATCCCAGCACTTTGGGAGGCCAAGGTCCGTCGATCACCTGAGGTCAGGAGTTTGAGACCAGCCTGGCCAAAATAGTGACACCCCATCTCTACTAAAAATACAAAAATTAGATGGAAGTGGTGGAGCTTGTCTGTAATCCCAGCTATTCGGGAGGCTGAGGCAGGAGAATTGCTTGAACCCAGGAGGCAGAGGTTGCCGTGAGCCAAGATTACGTCATTGCACTCCAGCCTGGGTGACAAGAATGAAACTCTGCCTCAAAAAAAAAAAAAAAAGGCAAATTATATTTAATAATGTCACAAAAAGTAAAATCCTCAATAAAATAATTTTGACTTATTGTTTGACATTTTCTACTCCTTTAGTGACATTTCCTATTTAAATTCAGGACTCTGTATTTTTACTTAACACTATTTGCATTACTTCTTTATCATCTTACTTCCACACTATCATAAAGTTTATAGGTATGAAAGATCTCACAGACACTAGTAAAAGGCAAACTGAAACTACCAAAGATGACATTTTCAGCAACAGACTGGACATTAACATTGAATATAAGTAATTTTAAAATTTTAGTGAGGATAACAATGAAAAATATAAATGATATAAACTCTGATAATTTAGAAAATAATGAAACTAGAAATAGGAGGAGAAGATGGAGAAAAGTTGAAAAGAGTAATAACCTTATGGTTGTATTCTGTAAAAGCTGCAAATGAGATGTGATTTAAATGGAAAAATTATTCCAATTAAGTGTGTCTAAGGAGTACACAAAAAATGTAATAAAAATAAAAATAATTTTATGAACAAAATCGAGCTGTAAATAAGAGGGATACATGGAGAAAAACAAAGAATATAAGCTTATTTTATGATTATTTACTATAGAAAATCAACATAAATAGTGTCTAAAGAAAGAGGGTTTTAAGTATACCATAAAATGGTATGTAGGCAAAGGAACTGCTGGACAAGAAAAAATACTACTGATACAAAACATTCAAAGGTGAAGAGAACAAAGCTTGTATGAAAATGCTTTGTGTGTATAAAATATAAATCATAATATAAAATGACGGAACTGAAATACAACGTATTTTCGTTTTTCAATATGTGTAAATGAGTTTTGTTTACCTATAAAATTAGAGTACGTCATAAAGAAAAAACAAAAAATATGATTTGTTTCTTCTTTGCAACCTATTCTAATTTTGTAGGTAAACTAAACTACAATAAACTCAATTAAAATTAAGTTATTCAAAAGTTAAATACCAGAGTTCATAAAGTTAATATTAAAGTATAAATCTATACAAAAAAAATAGAAAATTTGGAGTCCTGAAGTAGAAAATTTGGTTTTATAAGAGAACCACTGTGCCCAGCCTCATTTAACTTTCATGAGGTAGTGTAGCATGTATTAAGATTAATATATTCAGTATTTAAATGAGACTACATTTCTGTTGGTCATTAAACTCCACTCAAGTATTATGAGTTAATATACAGTTTGTTGAACTAAAAGTGGTGTTAAATGTTACTTATCCACAACAAATTATAGGAACTAAGAAAGTCAAAATACATGTAATTAATAATTGTATTGACATTTGGTTTTAGCTACCATAAATGTAAATATAATGATTTTTGATAAAACCTACTCCTCTTTAAATTTCTGGAAGGTAGGCAGTTTTGTTATTGCTTAAATACATTTCTATATTTCATAAATATCTTACTCTCATTGGACTAAATGAGGTAGGAATAACTCTCATAAAGTATTTATTTTATTTTTTTTAATTATTATTTTTCCGATATGGGGTCTCGCCCTTTTGCCCAGGCTGGAGTGCAGTGGCACAATCTTGGTTCACTGCAACTTCCACCTCTCCGGTTCAAGCTATTCTCCTGCCTCAGCCTCCTGAGTAGCTAAGACTACAGACTTGCGTCACCACTACGGCTAATTTTTTGTATTTTTAGTAGAGACCAAGTTTCACCATGTTGGTCAAGATGGTCTTGAACTCCTCATCTCAATCAGGCCACCTACCTTGGCTTCCCAAAGTGCTGAGATTATGGGCGTGAGCCACCAAACCCAGCCTCTTGTTTGCTTTTTTAAAATATGTATTAATTTTTACAGTGGAAGCACTGTAAAAGCTTTTTAAAATGTACTCTTATTCATTTCCACCATGGCACTTTACTATAACATTTTATCACGTAAATAATTTATCAGATTCTTTCAATTTCCACTTCACAATATTAGTTAGAATATAGTCACTTATCAAGTTTTTTTCATATTTGGATATTATCCTTACTCAAGAGATCACCTGTAGTTATTTCTTCATGCCACTCTCCTTTTTTACTCCTACCTATCTTTATTCTATTCTTTTTCTTTGCTTGAATATCGTTAGCTCGATTTTCTACTGTTTCTCTTCTAATTATGATCCATTTCTCCAGTGACTTGCACCTCTTCTGTTTCTGTTTTGTGCCTTGAGCAGTAATCGAATTATTAGCCAAATGCAGTAACCTTTCCACATTCCCAGAGTGACCATGGTTTTGGGTGTGAGATTAAAAAAAATACACTTTTTTTTGAGACAGGGTTTTGTTCCATCACCCAGGCTGAAGTGCAATGGCACAATTACAGTTCACTGCAGCCTCCACCTCCCAGGTTCCTGTGATACTCCTGTCTCAGCCTCCTGGGTAGCTAAGATAACAGGTGCATGCTACATGCCCAGCTAATTTTCTTATTTTTAGTAGGGATGGGGTTTTACCATTTTTCCCAGGCTGGTCTCAAACTCCTGACCTCAGGTGATCTGCCTGCCTTGGCCTCCCAAAGTGCTAGGATTACAGGTGTGATCCACCTTGCCAGGTTGAAAGGGACTCTTTTAATGCTAAATTTAAGTTAAACAGTAGGTTTAAATCACTTGTGAGAAAATAAATTATCAATATCAATAAGTACTTAAAACACAGCTTTCATTTTTAAAAAGGATTAAAGAATTTCAAAAGATGTAATTAGAGCCCTTATTTAATTCTGAGCATATTTATTACAGCATATGTTGCAACTATTCTAATCATTTATTTGAATACTAACATGGCAACTAACACATACTCATACTTTGGTGGTATTGCCAATTTCCTTATTTATCATGTGAAACTGGCTGCTCATTAAAGCACTACCTTCACACAATTATTTTACTGGCTTGCAGATTAGAGTTATCAATGAAGACCATTCCTTCTTTGAATTATGCCTATTTTGTTGTCCTTACAGATTTCAGTAACACTACCATTGTATTATGAATATTGAGCATAATATAATGTCTATAAAATTATTAGCTTGTATCTTGTATTATCCTGTGCTATTAAAATGTTTTAGAAACAGTTTTAGAATATAAACAATTTTAACATTTGATTTTCTTCCCTTACCACTCACAATAAGGTAATTACAAATGTTAAACATAGTTAAATGGTAGTATCTTAAGATAAAAAAATCATTAGTGGATTGAAAAACTATGGAATAGTTGGTATTGACTGGAGTTTTTCTTTTGCTCCTTTGGAAAAAAAGAATTTTTCCTATTGCTTTCATTAATTAACTCAGTATTTGGTTCTTTTTAGTTGGATGAACGCATAATGTCAAAGAGTATTACTAAAAATTTCAGGTTAACAAAAATTATAATTGAATAAACTCAGTGAAAATCGTTTTTACGAAAAATTGTAAAAAGTTTGCTTGGCTTCTGTCTATATAACATATAAAATTCCATATATAACACATATATAACTTTATTTTACTAATTTAACAATTGAAATTCAATTATTAAAAGTTTAATACAAAAAATTGTGAGCTTTGGTTTAGTAAAGGAAGTCAAATGTAGTGAGATGCATGCCTTCTCATCAAAGACAAAATAGAATGTTAAAATGTTTTTGTAAGAGAAAGAAGACCAAATAATTAAATTTAAATGTTATTCAAATAATATAAAAAATTAATCAAATTGTGTGTATATTGATTTCGCCACTATTCCTGAGTATTATTTTATCATTATTTTTGAATAGTAAAGAATAAGGATACCATTCACATTGTAAACATGTTTATCACTTTGACATTTTTTGTAACATAATTAAAATTTTTTACTCAGTAAAATAATAATTCATATATTGATTGCTAAATCTTTCCAGTATGTAACAGTAAAATATTCTCATGAAATCTGACATGAAAATTTTACAAAATATAAAAATTCTTTCTAATAGATTACATATTTTACTTCTACTTAGGAAGATACAGAGTTTAATATATTTTTTTTTAAAAAACACCTTAATTGTTCCAATTCAGTAAAAGATGCAGTTAACAGGGTTTGGAAATTATTCTACCACTTGAACCAAACCAAAGTAGATAAAATTTATAGAATAATGGTTTTCAAGACACTAGACATAAGAAATGAAACCTTGTGATCCCTGAGAAGTTAGAAAAAGCTGATACAAAAGTCATAAGTTTGCTCCAGTTTACTTCTGTGAAGGAGTTTCTAGCCATGCTGCACAGTGTGAAAAAATAGGCAAAAACCATGGAAACCCCGAGAGAAGGGGAAGCAGTGGAGACAATGCTAAGAGGTGCCTGGAGCTCACATGGAAAGTACTAGAAATTAGGAAGCTGAACAGAGGAAACCCTGGCCATGTGAGGGGGTTCTCTTTGAGTATTTAGCTTAGTACTGCTCAGTGAATGTAGTTAAGAGAACTAGTGGGAAATATGAACAGAATTATTGAAAGAATTAAAAGTAACAATGCTCAAAGATATACAGGGACCACAGTATTTGTTCACAAAAAAAGGAAGAACGCAAAAAGAATACAAAATAGATGAATAACATTAATGAATGCAGGGATCAGTCAAAATATCAATTTTTAAAACAAAATAGCAGTGATTTACCATAAAATTCCAGATTTATATTATATATATTACATATATAATATTTATATATGCAGCAAAATGTACTCAAAAAACCTGGTTTAAATTAAGGATTAAACATTCTTTTCAAGATCCTTTGTTTTTAATAATCTATTTCAAATATCTATTTCATAGGGGTGACCCTAGTTTATGTGATTCCTGGATACGTAATTATTTAAGAATAGCCTTTTTTTGGTAGGCTAAAAGGAAAAAGATGGTATTGTAAGAAGTTCACACTGGTTGGGAGATGAGTTTATTTTATTAATATGCTTCACCTTTACATATACCTATGATACTATAATATCTATTCCTTTTGTTCAAATATTATACAATAAAATTTGAAATAGACAAAAAAAAATCACACTGGTCATGTGCCCTAATATCTGTATGTAGATAAGGGATCACTTAACATCTGAAAGCTTCATGTAATCTCACCATAAGATTGTTTTTAAATGATAACTTTAGGAAGGTGATATACAAAATTTATCAAATGAAAGCTATGGAAGGCAAATCTATATGGGAAACAATGGAACACTATAGTTACAAATCCTGAATCACCTGGGTGGATGCATTTGCATGCATGCATGAATTAGAATATGATATTATAGAAATGTCAACTTTCTCCAAATATATTTATAGATTAAATGCTATCCCAGTAAAAATGGCAGCAGCTTTTTAGTGGAAATAGGAAAGCCAACTTTGAAATACATATAGAAATTCAGTTGTTGGCACTAACTGATAATTTGAGGACGTACAAGGCACAATGTAATATAAAATGCAAGTATTAACACATACAAAATAGCATGTGCTGGAAGTGTAATTTAACTTGGATGCTTCCGTTGTTTTGAAAATTTATCTTTGTTAACTATTCTTATTGTTTTCCAGTGTTTGATACATGAGATGTTATAGCATTACTTTTCTAAGAGTCTTTCATATTAAAAACAATTCTGTAGCCTTTTTTCTTTCCTCTATGTTGTTAATCATCAATTTCATCTAGAGCACAGAATTTCTATAAGTGAGGCAGTTTTTGCTTCATGTAATTAACCTAGACCTAAGCACTTTGATAATAAATAAACCAGAAAAAAATATATTTAAAGACAAATATTTTATGTCTTTTTTATATTTAAATACAATAGCAAAATGTTGGCTCTTGTTAGTCTAAGTACTGATATTTTAAAAAGCTTAACAATTACTGTGGCTAGATCTGATGAATTCCACTTCCCTTACTTTAATATATTAGGAAATGGTATTGTTCACTTAAAGCTATTAAACTGTGTTTCTTGTTATTTCTTCCTATCCTGTAATGTCATCCCACATACATTATTCACATGAAACAGAGTGAACTTTAAATAGGGAGATTATAATGGAGGGAAATGAGAAAGCAATCATTCTCAGTTTTACCCCATACTGCTATTAAAGGTTACATAGGTGGTGATCTTTCTTTTTCCTATTTTATAAAAAAAGCTTTATCTCCTTTTATTTTTCTTTTGGACTCACTATCTTATTCCTTTTCATCTTCTGTAATATCCACATGATTCTGTTTGTTTTCTATACTGTATGAAGAAACTAATTGCATTATTTTAAATGATTTACCATCTTCATGTTGTGAGCCAGACATTTAAATAAGTTATGATGAATAAGGTACTGTATGCCATAGTACTTTCTGTTTTTTGTCTAGAATGTGATCGAGGTATATTAAATCAGTAGATATGACAATATTTGCCTGAAGAATTCCAACACCAAGTTTTATCTATTGTAAATTAAATCATTAAACAATGGCAATTGAAATGAAATGCTAACAGACCATTCATTAAACAGTAAACTATATAATTATAGATGGCATTTCCTGACAATTATATTCCTGTTTATCAGCAAAATGTTTCTATAACAACACTTTATATTAGATGATTGATAAATGCTTAAAGACAAAGGCAAAAGGTAAACATTGTGCTTATTATTTAATATCAGTTCATGATTTATGATAAAATATTTAAAAACCCATAAAATAATAATACTGAAATTTATTGTTTTAAATTTTGGTTGTACATATAAAAAGTAGTAGTACAATCTAGAACCTTTATAAATTATTAGCTATAATAATTGCTATACCAGTAATCACTACATTTATATGTCCTTGATGATCTTTAATATGCTTCATGTCTGGGCATATTAGAAAAAATGTAAAAACAAACAATTTTCAAAAGTCAATAATTGATATATATACTTCTTGAAACACTGTACATTACAGAAAGACAGTTTTAGTGGATACAATAAATGCTTTGAGTAATTATAGACCTACTTTTTAAAATTTGCTTGTATGAGTAGGAGCAAGTTATTTAACCTTAAATTTTAGTGTCATTATTGGTATAAGGAGGGAATAAAAACAATTCTGTGTATATTTTCTATAAGAAAGGAGCAATAGAATGAAAATAAATTCATCTATCCTCTTTTTCCTTTATTTTTTGAAAATGCCCCTCTCTACAACTACTCATACTTCCCTCCCTGTTCCGTAACAATTTTTTTTACATATTTTTATTTTGAATTTATTAAAGACAACTCTTGGCTTTTTGGTTTACTAAGTCCTTTTACTTAAAGATCTTCAAATATTGCCTCTAAAGATACTTTTAGACCTAGTCAAATTTTTGAACTGTTGTGACAAGTATCTGGCTGATGAGTGGCATCTTTCTTGGATATACCTTATCATTACTTTGATTTCCTAGGTTATTACTGAACTGACTTGAAATCCTACATCCACTCAAAGTCCTGCACACACATTTATAGCAGCTCTTTTAATAATTAAAAGACGAAAGCAACATTATGATGCTATAGTGATGCAAATCAATGATTGAATATATTCATGCATACATACACACATACATCTGGGAGAGTAAACATGTCCATCATGCAGAAGAATCCCACATAATTTATGTAGCCACTCCACCTTATAGTAGAAGAAACATAATTCCCCACCCACTTCTTCGTATGGGCTGTGAATAGTGACTTATTTCCAATGAGTACAGTACTAGGAAAGATGAAGTAACTTTACGGTGGAGAACCCTCACTAACACTACTACAGGCAAGTAATCAATAGTGATGTCATGTCTATAGTTTGTACTCTTGATACATATAAAAAAGAGTTCCTGAAATTGATAAGATCAAAACATAATATTGGTAAAAATTCTCAAAAATTAGAACAAATATCATTAAACTGGAAACCTGATAAAATGATGGTATTTATAGACAATATATTCCTGGAAATCTATTATATACATATTAACAATTCTAGAAAACAAAATAAAAGTGGACATGAAGAAATTTATCATCTTAGAAATAATAGATGATGCATTATTATGGAAGAGAATCACATCTTTAGTATTATATGGATGCGTGTATATATATAATCATTATTATAGATGAGAATCACATCAGAAAGACCCATCTCTTCATGTATAACAGGGCCTCCAAACACCCAACAACAATGCAAAGAAAGACCTACACAGACACAATTTAATACAATTTTAGGTGGGCAGCATGGTGCTTGCCTGTAAACCCAGCACTTTGGGAGGTCAAGGAAGCAGCATTGCTTGAGCCCAGGAGATGGAGACCAGCCTTGGCAACATAGTGAGACCATGTCTCTGTAAATAATAATAAAAAATTAACCAAACATGGTGGTGTGGACCTTTGGTTCCAATTATTTGGGAGGCCAGGGCAGGAGGATCACTTAAGCCCTGGAGGTGGAGGCTGCAGGGTCACCACCGCACTCCAGCCTAGCTGACAGAATGAGGAAATAAATACAAAGAAATAAAATCAACAATAAAATAAAATTTTAGAAAATCACAGGATAAAGCAAAGCTTACATGATTTTCATAAGGATAAAGTAAAAGATTATCTATAAAGAAATCAGGGTCAGCGGTGGGGGAGCTGGGGAGGGATAGCCTGGGGAGAAATGCCAAATGTGGGTGAAGGGGAGAAAGGAAGCAAAACACACTGCCATGTGTGTACCTATGCAACTGTCTTTCGTGTTCTGCACATGTACCCCAAAACCTAAAATGCAATAAAAAATTAAAAAAAAAAAAAAAAAGAAATCAGTCATACTGGCATCAGACTTCTCATTCCAATACTAAAATCTTGTGGCAATATAGAAATACTCTCAAAATGCTAGAGACAAATAAAAACAACAACAAATAACAAAATTCAAAACCAAGGAAACTTAGAAAAAATACTTAAAAAGTGTGCATGTAAATAATAAAATATAATTTAGAGAAAATCAAATTTAAACTTTAATTAAATAATTAAATTCAAAGTTTAACACAGGTAGTGCTATAAATCTGTAAGACAGCTGACACATGGTTACAACTCAGGAATTTTTTAAAAATTATTTTCTTCTGTCAGGGTTGACATAAATGTATTTGTATTCTTCTGGGGGATGAATGGGATAGAAATAGTTTATTTCCTGTTTATCTTTATCCTGATGTTATAGCTTTTCACTGCTATATAAATAGTTTTCTAGGGAGAGCTGCTCTTTGACTCTGCCCCCTAGACCCTGAACTTTGACTTTGGAAATTATACCCCATGCAGCCTTCAAAATTAAATAATCAAATTTACCTGTATCTACAAATACCTTCAAGTTAAAATAAACTTTAGGATTTATTTGTCTTACTGGCATCAGACTTCTGATTCCAATACTAAAATCTTGTGGCATATATATAAAATCTCTGGACTCCTGCTTTTTGTTACTTTGATTTGGCAGGTCTTCTTATTTTTATTTTTCCAGTTACCAAAAAACATTTGAGGAGATTTAAAAAAATATTTTTCTCAGCATTTTTACTTTTCTTTAGTGAAAAGACTTTTTGAGTAACTTAGTCAGGTTACCAGAAGTTGAAAAAATCCACAATACAAAACTCTTATTTCTAACTATTAAATATACAAAACTATTGGGGGAGTTAAGAGATGGATGAATCTGACACATTGACACCTTGCCAACTTTTCCTTTACATACCCTGTCTCCATTAGTATATTTCTATCCTCTGATCTCATGGGGGATGAGGAGCTAACTAGAACCATGCTCACATAGTTCACATAGTGTTTTGGGTATTAAAATTCTTACATGGAATGCTTAAAAGCTCAGGCTCTTGATTTTCAGATATTTTATTTTATATTTGAATACATCTCTAAGCAAGATATTCTTTAATTTGATTTCTAAGTAAAGCTCCAACAATTTGCCCTCCTGCAAAAACAAATACAAATAAAGAAAATAAAAATAGGTTTGCTAGCAGGTATTATCCTGATTTTGAAATACTGCAAAAATACGGCATATATAATTATAAACTTAAAGGTAGTGATACAAATACATTTAGAGGTGGTGGGGGAAGAAGTTATAAGAGTTCTTATTAGATGGGTCCTAGCTATTTCAATAATATTGAAGATAAATTTGTCCTGTTAGAATGAAGAAAATATAGACAGTATAAACAGGGAGATGAACTTAGAATTGAAATTGAGGAAAATGGAGGAGAGAGTCATCAGGTATAAAATAATTTATAGGCTATATTAAGGACCCAGCTAGAATGTAGATCAAGGAATTATAGTTAATTCATAGATTACTGTGAGTTTTTTTCCTCCATGTTTTTGGGAAAGAGTTGGAAATTTTATGGCTTAGATTGATTGTTGTGGTTGTTATGCAGAATGATGTTCGAAAGACAAGGCAGAAAGAGAGTTAGGCAAAGGACAGAGTAAATAATGTGATGGCTCAACCAGTGATGTCTGAATAGGTAAGACAATTAGCCCAGAAAAGACATAAATATAAACAAATGGCAATAATGTTAGGATTTGAGGCTTAGTTTTTGCATTATGTTTTTTCAGTAAGATAATGAAAGTGCACAAAATATATACTTTAAATATATGTTTGTTGATTAATGCGGCAAAATTTCATATCATTATATTAAAGTAATGACTCCTTATAATAAAAAATTTAACCAAATTTAATTTTTTCTTTCCACTAATTCGATTGCATGTAGTTTATTGTCATTGTTAAGTTTTAAAGCAAAGTGTTTTCACCTTGTACTCCATTTGATTATCAGCACTTTGGAAATGAATGATTAAACATGAACAAAAATAACCTCGCTGGTTACATTACTAATTATTGTTCATGTCATGAAACATACATTTGACCTGAGTTAGTATTCAGTTACTGAGAGAAGGCTTGTACTTGTATTTGCTTTTAAAGTGGATGCAAAGAATGAATTGGTACTCTTAAGTGTGAAACTTCTTCTAGCATAATTTATTTCTAAGATCCTGGGGACTAATTTTGTCATTATATCACATTAACACTAATTGAACAGACTCAGATTTAGAGTCTTGTTGTTTGTAGATGAAGCATAATTTAAATTCCAAGAAATGCAGACTGTCATTGCTTCGTATGTTAAATTGCTAGAAAATTATGCTGATACATGTTAAAGTAACTAGAACCTTAAAACTAAAAACTTTCTTTGAAACATAGAAAGAGTAATCACCATCATAAAGCAACTATTTGTAATCCCAGCACTTTGGGAAGCTGAGAGGTTAGGAGTTCACAACCAACCTGACTAACATGGTGAAACCCTATCTCTACTGATAAAAAAAAATTATATGGGTGTGGTGCTGCATGATTGTAATCTGAGCTACTTGGGAGGCTGAGACAAGAGAATTGCTTGTACCTAGGAGGCAGAGGTTGTAAAGAACCAAGATTGTGTCATTGCACTGCAGCCTAAGCAACAAGATCCAAGCTTTGTGTCAAACAAACAAACAAAACAAAACAAAACAAAAAACCTGGTTCCATTATACACAGCTCTAGCACACATAATAATATAATAATATAAATGTTGGGTTTGTTCTCCAGGAGCCTTCAAATTTAAGCTCTCTTTTATACCCATATTCTAGAACTGTAAAGAAGAGAACAACATTAGTAAAGTAAAATCTAGTGGTAAAAAGCTTTTAAAAACTCTGGCATGCTTATATATAATTTACTAAAGCCTTCTTTTACAATGGCACTTCTTCCCTAATTTTTATTATTCTATGAACATCTGATACACTCTTCTCAAAAATGTTTACTACCTCCTAAGAAACTGTTAGAGAACTGAATCAATACCATATTTACAAACTAAATTGCCTTAGGGGGTTATCCAGGGTTTTGGTTATTTTTACATTTCACTTACTAGCTTATAGCAGTTCTTTTCAGAAGTAATTAGGTAAGGCCAAAAGCCAATAATTACAACATAAATTATGGACAAAATTGTAGTATTCAGGTATTTGGAGATACCTTTGAAATCAACTCATGTAAAGATACAATGAAAAGAAGTTTTCCAAAAATAAGATCTTGCTTTCTAAATCTTTTTGTTGTTGTTGATATTCAGACTTGAATAATTATTGAAAGGTCAGGTTTCTATTTTATTAAAGAAATATTTAGCTAACCGAAAAGTTTTATCTATAATTGAGTAGGACTTACAGTTTGTACTTTCCCAGAAATATTATAAACAGAAACATCAAAATTTAATCATTTTGACCATAATCTTGAAAATCAATCAGATGTGTTTATGTAGGATTTTATAATAAGAAAGTCTAAAAATAACATATCCTGTTTAAATTCACTGTAAGATTTAATTTCTTTCCGAGTCACACATGTATGACCCTTTCAATCTAGACTGGAAGACATTTACATAATGGTTTCTCCCTAGCAAATAAAGTAGCATGAAAACACTGCATATAAACTACAAAGATATTAACATAAAACTATAATTAATTTGAAAGCGTTCTAATTGTATCATGTTATAATAACAGAATTGTTTAAAAATGAACATTTAGAAATCAGGATAATTTGAAGTTTATTTTTAATTCATGTTATATAGAGCTCCATGGACTAATTACATTTTAGTTTCTACCAATGTTTTCACAAATTTCACCATTAGTAATTTTTTTGGGGGCAAAAACAAATCTGTATCCTTTCTTTCCTGAGAACTGGAAATGCTTTGTTACAAATAGGCAAATATTCTAGGGTTTGAATTACAAGAAGTCATCTCTCCATTATTTTCTCTATGAAACCACCAGAAAATAAAATTTCTGATAGATACATTAGTTAAGCCTGGAAAAAAATAAATATTTAAAGATAACTGTAATCTTATTGTTGGCCTATACACTTAAATATTATTATAGGTGGAGACAAACTTCAAAACCCTTTAAAATATTTACCTATGTTGACTATGCACGTTTGATTTTCTATAGTGTCTTTTGTATATAGGTACATTCCTTTTCTGTTTGCTACCACTATCCAAATTTGATAACCATTTCTTTTTACCTGGCTTTTTATTATATTCTCTCTTTAGATATCCTCACTCCAATGATTTTACTTTTGATTGCTTTTTTCCCAGATTTAAACATTGTTAGCCAATTAGGAGTCTGCTCTCATTGGCCCTATAGTGACTTCTCTCCATTTATTAGAATTACTTCTATTTCTATCATGAATGACCAAATCACCCCTGGGCAGCTTTGCACTATCCCTTTATCCCAATTTATTTTAATTATAATTGTACGTTATTTTACTATATAATGTCTTATACAAATGTGTCAGTGAAAGTCTGATGCTCGGTTGAATCACATTTTTATATAAAATTACTAAATCTACCTTTTATCCCTCACAGCAGCCTTATGTTGCTGCTAGTTAAAGGTTATTTTTCTTTGTTAAGAATAGAATGTAAAAGGATTTTAAAAACTATTTTAACCAAGCTCTTTTTACATACTATTTTTCTATAAATTAATTTTGTGTTAAACATTTTTAGTCAGGCAATTACAAAAGAAACACATAGATTGTCCAATTTTTACAATGACATTATAAATAATTTATACCCCATGTGTTAATTCTTATGTACTCTAACTTTTAGTTATTATGGACTATTTTTCTAAATAGTTGCCATTACCTGTAAATGTACTACATTCTGCAGGTAATTAAATCTTTATTTTTTTTCAATTTTAATGATTTATAACTGAACTACAATAAATTGCATATAAATTTAAAACTTGGACTAGTTTAACACAGTAGACAACTGTGAAACTATCACTAGAACTAAGGAAATGAACAGCTCCTTTCCTCACCATGTTTCTGCATATCTTGCTGTAATTCAGTTTTCCTCCATTCCAAGCACCCAATGATCTGCTTTCTGTCACTATAGCCTGCATTTTCTAGAATGTGTGTGTATGTGTGCTTACATATGTATGTGGGTCTATATTTGAATACATATACATCCATATATGTAATTATAGAGTATTTTTGCTGGCTTCTTTCAGTATACATACTTATTTTGATATTAATTTATATCATGAATGCCTCAATAGGTTGTTACTTTTTATTGCTAAATAGTATTTTTCATTGCACGAATGCTCTCCATTTACCTGCTGAAGTGAATGGCTTTTCACTTTTCTTAGTAATGTTTTATAATATTTGAGAGTTGTCTTTTTCCTAATATTCAAAGTAAACAATTCAGTCTTTCATCAAGTATGACTTAACCATATTTTAACAAATTTATCAATTTGATCAAGTTTACTGTTACTTCTAGTTTGCTGAGAATTGAATTTTTTTTTTTTTTTTTTTTTTTTTTTGAGACATAGTTTCGCTCTTGTTACCCAGGCTGGAGTGCAATGGCGCGATCTCGGCTCACCGCAACCTTCTCCTGGGTTCAGGCAATTCTCCTGCCTCAGCCTCCTGAGTAGCTGGGATCACAGGCACACGTCACCGTGACCAGCTAATTTTTTGTATTTTTAGTAGAGATGGGGTTTCACCATATTGACCAAGATGGTCTCGATCTCTTGACCTCGTGATCCACCCGTCTCGGCCTCCCAAAGTGCTGGGATTACAGGCTTGAGCGAGAATTGAATTTTTAAAGTATTTTTTTCCTCTATTTAAATGACAGTTTATATATTTTTTGTGTTGTTTGTTATTACGATGAATTCTACTGATATAATTTGGATGTGTGTTCCCTCCAAATCTTATGTTGAAATGTGGTCCACGACATTGGAGGTGGAGTCTAGTGGGAGTTACTGGATCATGCGGGGGCATCCCTCACAATTGGCTTAGTGCCACCTCCTTAGTGAAGAGTGAGTTATTAGTTTGAATGAGATCTAATTGTTTAAAGAAGTCTGGGCTTTCCTCCTTCACTGTCTTGCACCTGCTCTCACCAGTCATGTGACACACCTACTCTTCTTTCACCTTTCACCATGATTGGAAGCTTCCTCAGGCCCTTACCAGGAGCAAAGGCTGCCACCATGCTTCTTGTGCAGCCTGCAGAACTAGAAGCCAAAATAAAACTTTTCTTTATAAATTACCCATCCTCAGGTATTTTTTTTGCAACAAAAACTAAGACACACATATGTTAATTTATTGTCTAATGCTAAAACAACTTTGAATCTCTGTTATAAAATCTTCTTGGTTATGATGGATTATTCTATCATATATTTTAATACAATTTCATTGAGTTTTGCTTTGTTTTTCACGCTGTTTTCTCTTGCCTGTGAGCATATCTTGTAATTTTTTTTGAATGCCAGACATGCTGAATTCAATATAAACTGAGATAATTAAGGATTTAGTTTGAAGATTTTTGTTAATCTGGTTTGATATTATATCTTCTTGATGGATTGATTCTTTTATCACCATAAAATGTTTCTCATTGTCTCTGGTAATATATGTTGTTTTGAAGTCTCTTGTCTGATAAAGCTACTCCACCTTTTTCTTTGACTTTCAATCTACTTGTATCTTTGAATCCAAAATGTGTCAGCTTAGGTGGCATGCAACTTAGTCTTTTGTTTTAGTTCAGTCTGACAATCTCTGGCTTTTCATTGGATTGTTTAGTCACTTTACATTTAATGTTACTATTGTTATATTTGAATTTTCATTTGCTACATACTCATTTTCTGTTTTCTATATATCTCATGGCTTTTTTCTGTATTTCTTCTTAAATGCTTTTTTTTGCATTATTTCCTAAGGTAGAATTTTAGTTTTCTTAATAATTTTTTACTATATTTGGATTATCAGTAGTTGTTCTAGGATTTACCATACATACCTAAAAAGCTTTAGAGTTATACTAACTTAATTTTAATATAATATAAAACATTATTCCATAGATTTCCAGTCCCTTCCCCAACTTTTGTGGTGTTTTGTTATGCATATTATATTTAGATTTTACAAAACCAGTGATTCGGTGTTATAATTATGACTTTATATATTTTATTTGTTTAGGAGAAGCTGAGAGAAGGAAAGTACATATTGACAGATTTTTATTATGTTAATCTTATTTATAATTTTATGTATTTTTATTTCTATAGACTTAACTTTTCATTTTGAACATGTACTTTTATTAGTTTTAAAATAATACATTTCCATTTTTAGAGAAGGTTTAGGTTCACAGCAAATTGAGCTGAGAATCCAGAGAGTTTCCATATACTCTATATCTATACACATGCACAATCTTCTTCACTGTTAACATCCCATACTAGAGTGGTACCTTTGTTACAATTGAGGAGCCTGGATTGACATATTATTATATTGACACACATACATTGATTTATTGTCTAATATTAAAAACATTAAATTTTTATCACCCAAAGTTTATGATTTTTGCTTACTTTAGAGTTACTCTTTGTGTTGTATGTTTTATGGGTTTAAACAAATGTATATTGACATGCTTCCAGCACTGTAGTATTGTAAATAATAGTTTTCTTGCTCTAAAAATCCTGTTTTTCTATATTTTTCCCTCTCCTCTAATTTCTGACAACTACTGATTTTTTTTTTAAATTCATAACTTTGTCTTTTCCAGAATGTGTTATAGTTGGAATCATATAGTAGGTAGCTTTTTGGGTTGGCATTGGCTTGGTTTTTACTTAGTAATATGCATTTAAGTTTTCTCCATGTCTTTTCATGCCTAGATGGCTAATTTCTTCTTACAGCTGAATAGCATTCTGTTGTCTAGATGAACCCCTGTTTAATTATCTGTTCTGTTTGCCAAGTCAAGGCCATCTTGGTGCCTCCAACGTTTTGTAATTATGAATAAAGCAGCTGTAAACATCCATGCACAGGTTTTTGTATGGACAAAAGTTTTCATTCCTTTGGGCAAATATCAAGAGGCATGACTGTTAGACTGTATGGCAGTAGTAAGTTTAGTTTTGGAAGAAAGCTGCCAAATTATCTTCAAAAATGGCTGTAATAGTTTTCATTCCCACCAAATATATGATAATTCTTGTTGTTCCCCAGCCTTAACAGTATTTGGTGTTGCCAGTGTTCTGTTCATTCTCACAGATGTGGAGCAATAGCTCCTTGTTTAAGTTTACAGTTCCCTAAAGACATATAAGTTGAACATTTTTTAATATGCTTACTTGTCATTTATAATATTCTTTGATGTGGTGATGTCTTTTCAGGTCTTTTGCCTGTTTTTTAATCAGGTTGTTTTCTTGTTGCATTTTAAGAGTTCCTTGAGTATTTTGAATAATGATCTTTCATCAGATGTGTCTTTTGCAAATATTTTCTCCCATTCTGTGGCTGGACTACAATTTAGTGTGTATCTTCAATTAATCTATCAATCCTTTATCAACTTTTTCACCACAACTTTCACTGTGGCAATATTCTTAGGTTTCAACTTTTTCATACTCTATTGCAAATGAAGTCTGTTCCTGTGAGAGATATTTGGAACTCTCTGGGTCCCCTCACCCTCTCCCACCCAGCAAAATATCTGAGCCACAGCCTTAGTGCTATGCACAGGGACAGTGGTGAAACCAGAAAGTTCCCTTATCCCCCTTGCAGGACATGTGACAGGGTTGTGGCTCACTCCTTCAGTCACCCTGCAACTCAGATCCCTAAGAGGAGCATGCAGAAGGGCAGGAAGCCTGTGTGAGCTCTTTGGGTCCAGCCCTATCGCAGCTTCTAGGGGTGGGTGTCTAGAAAGCCAAAGCCCTAGTGGGCATATGTTACAACGCTCTTTCAAATTTGCTATCTGCAGATGGCTTGTATGTTAATCAGCTCAATGGGCCTTATGCCTTATCACAAGGGGAGGGGCTAGTGTGACAGCCTTTTGTATCCCGAGCTCTAGAATAGTGTCCCAAAAGAATTAGATCACACGCAGCCGGCCAAAGGGTGAGTGCAAGGTTTTAAGAGTGGTGGAGGTGGCTCTCAGTGAGATGAACGGAAAGCCAGAGTAGGGATGGAGTGGGAACGTGGTCTCACCCTGGAGTTGGGCTGCCCAGCTGCTGGACTCGCTTCTCCAACTACCCCAGCTGAACTTCCCTCAGCATCCAGATGTCCCACTTCTTCTCAATTTCTCTGCAGTGTTGTTCCACCATCGCTGGTCTACTGGTCTACTAGTCTGATGGTCTGCTGAGCTCTACATTCAATCGCTTATATGTATTCCCACTAAGGTCTCAGGTTTATTTGGGCACAGAATGGAGGCGTGGCAGGCCAGAGTGGTCTTGGAAAATGCAACATTTAGGCACCAAAACAGGAGTGCCTGTTCTCACTTAGGTTTGCAGGCAGAGGCCTGAGGGTGGAGTCCTCGCTGAGGACTCCTCACTTCTCTACTCAGCACTTCCCTGCCTCCCTCCTCTAACAGTTGCATACTTACCTCTAAGTGAAAAGCCATTAGAAACTAAGCACTTGATGGGGGTGGGGGAAGTGCGGGTGGGAAAATGACCGGGTTTCCTTGGTTTACGTTTCTTGGCGTGGAATCCTTGATTCATGAGCTGGGGAAAGGGCAATCGGGGTGCAGACTGGCAATCTCACAGCATTGCATCTAAGGTAAGCCTCTACTGCATGAGTAGGGGCCAGGCAGAGAAAAGGGAACTCTCATGTCTTAACCATAATTACCCAGAATATAGCATTAGCAATGGATAGATGGGAGAAAAATGGCTTATGCTTATTATCTGCTCCTTCCAGAAAGATAGCCCTCTGAATATAAAATATATTCTTTACTAAAAAATTTAAAGAATATATTTTATATAGAAGACACTGAACTCTATTAATTCAAAAATTTAAATTAACTGATTTTTTTGCCTACTGTATTCACATTTCTAAAGCCTATTTCTTATTAAAATTTAATATATTTTAGAAATACTTCTGTCTCATAATGATTTGCCTTTTTAACTTTTTTAAAAATTAAATAACTTTAAACTTTGACCTTTTTCTTTTTAGCTACCTTTTCTTTCAATTTTTTTCTAAGACATGCAGCTACACTTTTTCTATTAAGAATTACCATTCAACCGTGCTGTGTATAGAGGCTGTATTTTCCTACCTTTCTGGTAAATGGTTAGAAAGGACAAATACAGAAAGTTCAGAGAAACAGCCCAGGAGGTTATTCAGCTAAGATTCCAAGCAAAAGTATTTTTTCAGTATGTCAGTATTTTATAGGATTACAAGAAAAGCAGAGTTTATTTAATCTTTGCAGGTCAGGAAATTAAACTTACATATTAAAGTTGATCAGATAATCTTTTATCAGTTTTCACCCAAACCTAAAAAAGAAAAAAAAGTTCAAAAATTCGATCCTGTTGAATTCTATAGTATAGAATGAATGGATAAAATGTGTTTTGGCATGGTTGGTAATTTTTAGTACATTATTTTATTTTATTTATTTATTTTTTTTTTAAATTTTTTATTGGATTTTAGGTTTTGGGGTACATGAGCAGAGCATGTAAGACAGTTGAGTAGGAACACACATGGCAGTGTGCTTTTCTTTCCTTCTTCCTTCACCCACATTTGGCATTTCTCCCCAGGCTATCCCTCCCCACCTCCCCCTCCCACTGGCCCTCCCCTTTTCCCCCCAATAGACCCCAGTGTTTAGTACTCCCCTTTCTGTGTCCATGTGTTCTCATTTTTCATCACCCACCTATGAGTGAGAATATGCGGTGTTTCATTTTCTGTTCTTGTGTCAGTTTGCCGAGGATGACGTTCTCCAGATTCATCCATGTCCCTACAAACGACACAAACTCATCATTTCTGATTGCTGCATAATATTCCATGGTGTATATGTGCCACATTTTTTCAATCCAGTCTATTATCAATGGGCATTTTGGTTGATTCCAGGTCTTTGCTATTGTAAACATTATTTTAAAAAATGTCTGAACAAAATTACTTTATGCTTTCTTACATAAGCATATCCATTTTTCTCTGTGTTGGATTGGATAAAAAATTGTTTCCTTGGCATCTTTTCTTATTTCCCACAATTATTCCTTTGGCTCAATTTCATATGAGAAGTAACAGCAACCAGACATGGAGATAGTTGCATTTTTTTCCATGTTTATTTCCATTAAAGGACGCCACTCCTGTATGATTTTCTCTTTGATAACAATAAAAACGATCTCCTCCTCAAGTTCTTGAGAGAAATTTCAGAACTCTAACACCTCAGTGACCAATTCTTATTAAAAGTAAAAATTACATATTATTGGAATATTGCTCAAAATAGTTTACATTTTATCTTATATGCCCATATTTTCAGAATTAAAAATTGAAATCTGTGACTTTCTTCCTTTGTAGGCTGGATTTAATGGAAATATACTTAAAAGTTATATACTCACTAAATTTGTGATAATTTAATAAAAATTGTTATATTTATTGTACTTATCCCACCATGTTTGTTCTTTGTACTATTCATGAGGCACTGGAAAGAATCATTCAGTTCTAATAAACGACAACTTTTTTCTGAGCACCATGTGTTTTTGTTCATCCTAATGATTATGAGAACCTTATATATTAATTATGTTTTATTCTTTAGGAAGCAAGCCAAAAATATGACACACTTCTAACCAATTATATATGTGAGTTCAGGTATTTCACATGACTTTATATTTTTCTTCTGAAGATAACCACATATTTCTTATTTAATATATTTTAATTTATGCATTTTACTATTTTAAAGTAATTATTAGATTGAGATGTTTATTAGAAGTTTATTGAAAACTGTAATTATTGCTTCAAGTATCTAGAGAATATAGAGAATGTCATTCTCAGAAATTCCAAGTAGTGGTCAGAAGATTGCTTGCAACAGATTCAGAAAAGGAGGAGGTTGATAAAGGGACCCTACATTCAAATTTTCCACACATCATTCAAAAGCCTTATTAATCAACAAGCTGGTATGGAGAAGAAAGAAAGTTTCTACTATTCAATTAGCTTGATAAGGACAGTTTGGCTATATTAATACTGACTGGATTTGGAGTTTAGTTCTGCCACTTATTAGCTGTGAAATGGTTGGCAAGTCAACTAACCTCTCTCTATCTCAACTTTTAGATATATCAAATAAGAAAAATAGCAAGACTAAAACCTACCTCATAAGGTTTTTCTGAGTGCTAAATGTGATTAACCACTCTCCTACACACTTAAAATGTTGACTAGAGCTTGGTGGGAGGTTAACTACTAAATAAATGTTTGTTTTTTAATATTATTGGTTAAAAGATATATGAAATGATTAAGGACCCATGTAATTTGGCAGCATACAAATTCCTGTTAAATTGGTGGCACAAAATACGTGTGTGTGTGTGTGTGTGTGTATTTATACATGTATTAATACATGTACATATAATTGCTGTGATATCATAGTAAGACATATTTAGAATATATGAAATTATCATTTCAACTTGACCTAAGAAGAAAGTTGGACAAAAGCAATTTTTTTCTATCATCTTAACATTTACAAATTTAGAACAGATACACTATATATTCATTCATTTAAAAATTAATAAAAAGAATGTCAAAGAATTTTAAATATTTGACTAGAAATATTATCTTTCAGCTATACTCTTGCTTTCTGTTTTCATAAACACATTAGTGAATCTTTAGGTGAATATATCAAGGTTAATTATTAATTTTGTTTCATTTATCTTAAGATGCAACATACTAAGTCATCACATGATGTGTATTACATAAAATGATAGATTTGGTTAGAGTTTATGTTATAATATTGGTTACATCAGCTGCTTTGAGTTCATTACAATGTCTCTTTCTTCCAAGCGTTTATTAGGTTTGTAGCATTAGCAACTAATAGCAATCACAATGTTTTTGCAATCACAATGACTGTTTATGACCACATGATTTGATTCTCAGATTCCTTAAAGTTAGTTAAGTTTATGTTAATGTTTCCTTAAAGAAAGAAAACTAATTTAAATATAATATGGGAACTACTTATGATAAAATCCAGTAGTGAAACACCATGATGTTTAATCCATTTTTAATTTTATATGTTTTATGCTAGAATTTCTGTAACCTGATTAGATTAAAGGGGGAAAATCTTACTAAAATAAAAATAATGACCCACATTGAATAATTTTCCTTCCTCCAAATAAGCAATGATAATTGAAAATTGTGACTTTAGAGGTTAAATGTAACTGTCTTTAAAATGATCTTTTCTGCCATTTGATGTTAACTGGCTCTTTTATCCATTCATTGATGTAAATTCTTCTTTATGTTGATGCTCTTTACTTTTTGGTATATTTTTAGAAAGGCTCATACTGGTTGTTCCTTTCTATGTATAATGCTTCTTTCAGAAGTTCTTGTAAAGCAGGTCTGGTGGTAATAAAATCTCTGAGTACTTGCTTGTTCATAAAAGATTTTATTTTTCCTTCAATTGTGAAGCTTAGTTTGGCAGGATATGAGATTCTAGGCTGAAAGTTCTGTTCTTTAAGTATGTTGAATATTGGCTCCCACTCTCTTCTGGCTTGTAGTGTTTCCGCTGAGACATCTGCTGTAAGTTTAATAGGCTTCCCTTTATGGGTAACCTGGCCTTTCCCTCTGGCTGCCCTTAGTATTTTCTCCTTCGTTTTGATCCTGGTGAACCTAATGATTATGTGCCTTGGGGTTGCTCTTCTTGAGGAATATCTTTGTGGTGTTCTCTGTATTACCTGGGGTTGAATAGTGTCCTGCTTTGCTAGATTGGGAAAATTTTCCTGGATAATATCCTGAAAAGTATTTTCCAGCTAGGATTCATTCTCTCCATCACATTCAGGTACACCAATCAAATGTAGATTGGGTCTTTTCACATAGTCCCATATTTCTTGGAGACTTTGCTCATTCCTTTTCATCCTTTTTTCTCTATTCTTGTCTTGTCGTTTTGTTTTATTAAGTTGGTCTTTGACCTCTGATATCCTTTCTTCTGCTTGATCCATTCTGCTATTTAAACTTGTGCATATTTCACTAAGTTCTCATGTTGTATTTTTCAACTCTGTTGAAACCCTAAATTTAAATCGACTAAATCTCCCAATTAAAAGATACAGCCAAAATCTAACGGTATATCCAAAGATACACAAAGACTCAAAACAAAGGTTTGGAGAAAAATTTACCAACCAAATGGAGAGCAAAAATAAATAAATAAACAAAAAGCAGGAGTTGCAATTCTCACATTTGATAAAATATATTTCAAAGCAACAAAGATACAGTGGTAAAAGGATCAATGCAACAATAAGAGTTCTTAATACCCAGATACATAAGACCCATAATGAGATTTAGACTCAACGAGACAGAAAATTAATAAGGATATCCAGGACTTCAACTCAAATCTGGAACAAGTAAACTCAATAAATATTTATAGAGTTCTCCATTTTAAATACACAAAATATTGATTGGCCATTATTAATACCCATTTTTAGAATGAAGCAATATTCCTGTTCTCTCTCCCTCTTTTTCTTCCTCTTTCTTCCTCTCCTTCTCTCCTTTTTCTACTTTTCAACATCCTAGTTCCTCACCTCTACTCAATATATTCCTCTGAACACCTGATTCCTTGTGATTCTCCCGTCCCACTGAAACCTCCAATCCATTAAAAGAAAAAAAAAAAAAAAAACAGAAAAAAAAAGTGGAGATAGAATAACATCTTTCTGAGAACACTGAAAAAAAAATGATCTTTTCATTGTTGACTCTTCAAATGAGCTCTGACTTTAAACTGTCATCCTTTTTAAAGGCCTTTGAACAACATTTTAGGCACCCTGTATCTGCATTTCCAGTTCAATTATTTGTGTTTGTGAGTTGGCTGTCAGAATTAAGTGAGGAATCAGACTAGTCTTTTTGAGGCCATTCTGCATTGAGCAAGAGATTATGATCAAATCCCTTTTTATCTGATTTGCACATGTAACAGCTCTGGACTTTATAAGGTGTTACTATTCCCAGTATCTGAAAATTAAACCAACATTTTCAGCCTCTTTTACCAGAAAAAAAATACATTTATTAAATGTTAAAAAATTGAATGTGAGACCAAAGAGATGCCAGTTCATGGATTCACTAAGGCTGTGTATGCACTCTGAGGCAGTGCTGCTTTTGCTAAAAGAGCTGTACCCCACTGTGGAGAGTCCCCTTCTGTGAGCAAGCTGACAGCTGGCTCAGTTCTGCCTCGTCACATAGCTGCCCAGCAGTCCAGCTGGCTGTTTCTGGGGATGTGGTCAACAAGAAGACTGATGAGACTTCAGTTAATCAAATTTCACACAAGTCAGTAAGTTTAATTCTTCAACTCCTAAGCAAAACCCTGCCAAGTCCACTTTATGTAAGCTTTGAGCTGTGAACTTAAAAAGCTACTGTGGCTGCTTTCTTAGGCAAAGGTCTTCTAGTGGTAAGACTTTATGGAAAGGTTGCCTGTGCTACTCATTTTTCAAACACTGGAGAACATACGAGAAGTGAAGTAGTATCAAGGGACAAATGTAATGTTGACTTCAATAAATCAAGAGACTTCTCATCATAAGCAAAAGCTATCAAGATGACTCAGTACAGGTCAACCTAACTGCTAATAAGATGGTTGTCTCTTTGTTTTACCTATATGTTAAGTGAAATTGAGTTCCTGGATATAGAAAGTCTACTTTCACAGGGGAGCACTCAATGACAGCACCATGTAACTGCTCTTCCTGACTCTAGTATGTTGACCCTCCATCCATCTTCCACATTTCTGTCAGAATGTTTTTTCTAAACGTTCGTTTAAGTAAGGAAGTCCTCTCTGGCTTCAGACTATCAGATGGTTTATTTTGCTTCAGCTTTTCTAAGCCTGACATTCAATATATTCACAACTGGATCTACTTAATTTTCCCAGTTTAATCTTTATAACTTACATCTCATTTCCAAACAAAACACTCAAATTTCTAATCAGCCTGAATTGGTTACTTCTTCATTTATGCAACTTTATGCAATTATGACATTTAGACATGATTATACATTTATTTGTAGAGTGCCTCCTATTATCCTGGAGTTCCTGGAGAAAAGAGACTACTTGAGAGACAATTTTTTAGTCATTACTTAATCAATATCACCTTGAACAAAGGCAAGAATATTGTTATTACTTGCTTTATATCCATTGAATAAATAAATTAAATGTAAATTTTGATAGCATGCCATGAATATTGATCATATCTCAATTAGATTCTTTTATAAAATGATTAATCAGAAAAATATTATATTGGCATTTACAAAATTTGGCATACATCTCAAAACATTTGAGGGTGATATTGAATACTACATAATTTCACACAGAAAGTATCCTATACTTTTAGTATCAGAAGCAGAACATTCAGTTGTATATATCAGGGTGTTGACCAATATAAATCTTACACTTTTATTTTATAACCCACAATCTCTTTTTTGAGTGAGGTTGTCCATTTGGCTTTAGCAATCTGTTATTCACATGTTTTAGAATATATTAATTTAGAAGTTATATTTCCTACAATTTGAAACACCAATACATCTTGATGTTTTAAGTTAGCAAAATGTTAGTAATAGATAAATTTATTTTAATTATTTAATTAAGCAAAGAAAATGTAACATATAATATTTCAGGGTGATGAATAGAAGACTGGATATGTTGCCACAATGTTAACACATCATAACTTAATCAAAACTAGATATCACATGATCATGGTTGTATATATTTTGTTATGCTTCATTTAGGCATATGTTTCTAAAATGATCACTTTAGTACACATACATAGTACATTATTATTTGATGTTGTAAAAAGATATAATTATCTTTGGATCTATTCATAAATTTGGCAGTGTGATAGATTAATTTAAATGTTTCCCCTCCTCTCCCCTCCCCTCTCCTTCCCTCCCCTCCCCTCTCTTCTCCTCTCCTGTTCTTTCCTCTCCTCTCCTCTTTCTTTTCCTTTTCAAAAATTTTTTTTCTTGCTTATGGATATCCAATTGCTTCAGCACCATTTATAGCTACCTTTTCTCTACTGAAGTGCTTTTGAGCCACTGTCAAAAATTAAGTTGCACATATTTTAAAATATATCTACAACTTGGGCCAGGTGCAGTGGCTCACGCTTGTAATCCCAGAACTTTAGGAGGCCAAGACAGGCAGATCATGAGGTCAGGAGTTTGAGACCAAACTGGCCAACATGGTGAAACTCCAGCTTTACTAAAATACAAAATTTAGCCTGGTGTGGTGGTGTGTACCTGTAGTCCCAGCTACTCAAGAGGCTGAGGAAAGGAATTACTTGAACCCAGGAGGCAGAGGTTGCATTGAGCCGAGATTGTGCCACTACACTCCAGCCTGGCAATTAAGTGAGACTCCATCTCAAAAAATAATAAATAAAACAAATAAATAAAAATAAATCTACATCTTGGTTTGCAATCCTGTTCCATTGACCTATGTGTCTATCTCTCAATATCAAAAAGGCCTGATTATTGTTGCTATGTAAAAAGTCTTACATTTGGGTAAACTGATTTCTCCCATTTTATTCTTTTTTTAAATATTATGTTAGCTATTTTAGTTACTTAATATTCTGTACATATTTTATAATAATCTCTATATTTATAAAAATAGCTGAATGTTTGGTAGGATTGTATTCAGCTTGCATATTAAATTGGCTTTAGCAATCCATTCAACAATACTAAGAAAATTAGTATCTTCCCTGCGTTTTCCAACTTACAAACATGGTATGTTTTCCCATTTATTTGTAATTTATTTCTTTCATCAATGTCATATAGTTTTTAGAATACAAGTCTTTCAATGGCTTGTTAGATTTATGTTTATTTTGTTCTCTTAGTGATTGTAAAAGGTCTGGTACTTTTAATTTGGTACCCTTGTTTTCTGCTAATATTGTTTATAGAAAAACAATATTTTCATTTGTTTTTCTTGTATTGTGCTATGTTTTGAATTCATGTTTCATTTTTAGGAGGTATTTGTAGATTCCTTGAGATTTTCTGCATAGATAATTTTGTCATCTGCAAATGGGGCAATTTTGTTTCTTTATTTCTATATGTATTTTATTTCCTTTATTGATTTATTTCACTGGGTAGAAATTCCAGTGGTAGTATATTGAGTACTAGTGAGATAGGAAATATCTTTGCATTGTTTATGATTTTAGGAGAACACAATCAGTCTTTGACCATTATAATTTCTTTAGTCAATTTTGTGTTGCTCTAACAGAATATGTAAGGCTGGGCAATTTATAAAGAAAAAAGGTTTATTTAGCTCACAGTTCTGTAGGCTTGGATGTACAAAAAAGCGTGGTGCCATTGTTTGTTTGGCTTTGGGTGAGGGCATCATGCTGCTTTCACTCATGGTGGAAAGCCAAAAGGTGTGGGTGTGTGCAAAGAGATCAATGGAAAGAAAAGAAACAAGAGAAACTTAGGCAGCAAGATACTTTTAACAGCCCACTCTCTTGGGAACTAGCCTCTTCCCAAGAGAGTGAGTACCCACTCACCCCTGTAGGAGAGCACTGATACTCATGAAGGATCAGCTCCATGATCAAAAGATCTCCTACTAGGTCTCATCCTTCAAAACTGCCACATTCAGGATCAGATTAAAAGATGAGGTTTGGTGGGGACAAAGCACAGACAAGCGTAGCAATAATATCAGCTTTTTAAAAAATTGTGTTCTTTGTATAGTTGAGGATGGTCTTTACTATTCTTACTGTTTTTAGAGTAGTTACCATGTATGGATATTGAATTCTTAAAAATGTTTTATCTGCATCGATTCAAAATAGCATGTGATTTTTTTTCTTCAGCTTATTCAGATAATAATTTCATTGATTTTTTCCTCTAATATTGAGCAAAACTTGCATCCCTGGAACACAACCCACTGATCATTGCTAGTGTTTGAATGTGTTCCCCAAAATTCACGTTGGAATCTTAATCCCCAATGCAATGGTATTAAATGGTGGGAACTTTAAAAGGTGATTAGCTCATGAAGGCTTTGCACTCATGAATGAATTAACGTGACTCTCATTAATGAGAGTGACTTTGTTATAAAAGTGAATTTGACACCCACTTGCCTCCATGTGTTCTTGCCCTTACCCATTGCATCATGGGAAGACACATTAGCATTATGAATGTTAAATTGTGAAGATTCTAGGTTCTGTTCTTATTCTTTTGATAAGCATTGGCTTTTGTTTTATCAAGCAGTTATTCTAATTGTATGCTAACTACAACTTCTTTTTCTGGGCAGTAGTTTTATTCATACTTCTGAAGATTTTATCTTTATTATAGCTGCTTCATATGGTTCGGCTGTGTCCCCAGCTAAATCTAATCTAGAATTCCTTTGTTCTGTGGAAGGGACCCAGTGGGAGGTTATTGAATCATGGGGGCAAGTCTTTCCATGCTGTTCTCATCATAGTGAATAAATCTCACAAGATCTGATGGCTTTAAAAATGGGAGTTTCCCAGCAAAAGCTACCTCTTTGCCCCCTGCCATCTATTTAAGACATGACTTGCTCCTCCTTGCCTGCCACCGTGGTTATAAGGCCTCCCCAGCCATAAGGAACTGTAAATCCATTAATCCTCTTTTTGTTCTCAGTCTCTGGTATGTCTTTATCAGCAGCATAAAAATGAGCTAATATACTGCTTTGAGTATACTGCACATCTGTATGAATCAGGTTCAGTCAGAAATGTAAATAGAATTGACAGAATTTGGAAGTTGCCTTCCTGTCTCTGGAATTTTCCATTCTGTTTAATGTTCATAGATTTCCAGCTTCAGTTTGTCTTTTCCTTGGTAAGAAAAAATTGTTTTTGATCACTGACAATACCATCTTGTCACCTGTGTACTATGAAGGGCATGTAGGCAAGATGAAAAGCAACAAAAAATGGGAACTTGTATCTCCCCTCCTCATGTTTTTTGAGTGTGTACTCACTACGAGAGTCTATGAGCTCTCTTTCACTCTTCTGTGACATTAGATAATTGATTTTTGCATTTTGTCCAGATTTTCTGTTTTTTTTTTTTTTTTTTTTTTTTTTTTTTTTTTAATGAGGATAGTCATCCTTTAAGATCTTGCTTCACCATTACCAGAAATCAAAAGTCCGTAATTTATTTTTAATTAGGTACCAATCATTATGCTTTAGTCTCTTATTCTCAAATCTATTGTTTGGTATTCTGCTTAGAGACTTTGTTGCTGAAACTGCAAACTACATTTCTTTTGTGTCAGTAGACTCCCTATTAGCTTTAATAAATAAAGATCAGTAGAGAGGGATTAGGCAGTGTAAGCAGGAAGAAATATACCTGATTATTTTCTATGATGTTATTGCAAAGTCATGTTAATTGTTTGAATATTTCATATGACAATTCTTTTCATTCTAATTTTTATCTTCTATTAGCACTAACAAAATTACTTTACTTTGCTCTCTCAGAGATTTTTGCATTCTAGCAGTCTTTAGCTCAAATGAAATCTAAAAGCTGCTGAGATACTGCCACAATATTATCTTTACAGATTTGAGTCCAGATTCCAGCATCTTCCCTCCAAGCTTCTGTTCCTTTATCCATTTTTCCTAGAGTTCGAACTGTGGTAGCTGCTTCTGCTGGTGTTATGTTGGTGTTAGCCCGTTCACCCCTTTTTGGTAGTTTAATTCTTTGAAGAAAGTTTTTAACAAATGTATCATATTCAATTATTTACTTTAAAATAGTGTTCCTCAAAGGCATCTAACGTATTTGCTACATTTTGTTCATCTGGTCTATTCAGCATTATCTCATTAATGTAGTGGAACATTGTGATAGTTTATGTTATGTTTCACAAACTATGTAGACTAGAAGGTAGCAGAAAAGTTTTCTTGGCCTGAGATAGAATCAAGAAAATTTATTAATACCTACTTCAATAAAAAGCAATTGTTTCTGTTAGTTATTGAAATTGGCATACAGAAACAACAACAAAAAAGAGGTGCTTTCTAGATAAGTAATGTTCTATGTTAAATGAACTTTGTTTCTTTGCTATAGTAAAGACATCACATAGAAAAAAACAGCTTCACATTTTATAATTAAATCATTATGATAGAATTCTTTGTATTTTTCTAGTGCTAAGACACTATGTTAGCTAATTAAAATACTTTACATTCCTTTAGTTCATCCATGTTCAGCTACTGGAACCAGTTTTAATGTTCTAAATATTTCTGGATGGTAATTATTTTTTGTTTACCTATAACAAAATGCCTAAAATTTTTGCAATTTTCTTCCTCAAAGCTTAAATCTCTAAAAGCCTCAATGTCTTTAGTACATCCATTCAGTATCTAAGTGTCTATAATAAATAATCTATAATAAACTCCTGATGTTAAAGCAAAAGATTAGTAGATTCACCCTTATCTTCTCTTTTGAACATCTTTGATATCCTGCAGAAATTTAGTGTTTTATATCTGTTAAATTACTACTCTTAGTTTGCCTAATACAATATTTAACATCAAATATATAATTACAAGATGTATTAGTCTGTTACCACCCTGTTATAAAGCACTGCCCAAGACTCAGTAATTTATAAAGGAAAGAGGTTTAATTAACTTAGTTCAGCATACCTTGTGAGGCCTCAGGAAAGATACAATCTTGGAGGAAAGCAAAGGGAAAGAGTGGGAACTTCACAAGGCAGCAGGAAGGAGAACAATTGCAGGAGGTACAACCGAACCCTTATAAACTGTCAGATTTTGTGAAAACTCATTCACTATCACCAAAGTGGCATGGAGGAAACCACCGCCATGATTCAATTATCTCTACTTAGTCTCTCCCTTGACCTGTGGGGATTATGGGGATATGGGGATTATAATTGAAGGTGAAATTTGAGTGGGGACACAAATCCAAAGCATATCACTCCACCTGGTCCCTCTCAAGTCTCATGTCCTCACATTTCAAAACACAATCATACATTTCCAATGTCTTAACTTATTCCAACATTAATCCAAAAGTTCAAGTCCAAAGTCTAATCTGAGACAAGGTATGGCCCTTCTGTCTATGAGCCTGCAAAATCAAAAACAACTTAGTTCCTTCCCTGATCCTTCCTAGATGCAATGGGGTATAGGCATTGGGTAAATATGCCCATTCCAAATGGGAGAAATTGGCCAAAATGCAAGGGCTATAGGCCCTATGCAAGTCCAAAATTAAGCAGGACAGTAAAATTTTAAAGGTTTTTTTAAAGGGGAGGTCAGAGTCTTGCTCTGTTACCAAGGCTGGAGTGCAGTGGTATGATCTTGGCTCACTGCAACTTCTGCCTGCAAGGTTCAAGGGATTTTTCTGCCTTAGGCTCCCATGTAACTGATATTAAAGGTGCCTACCACCATCGCTGGCATTTTATTTTTTTGTATTTTTATTAGAGAACTGGTTTCACCATGTTGGCCAGGCTGGTCTTGAACTATTAACCTCAAGTGACCTGCCCACCTCAGCCTTCCAAAGTTCTGTGATTACAGGTAGGAGCCACTGTGCTCAGCCAAATCTTAACATTTTGAAATGATCTCCTTTGACTCCATGTCTCACACCCAGATGACACTTATGCACCCATGGCCTTGGGCAACTCTACCTCTATGACTCTTCAGGATACAGTCCCTTGCTGTATGCTTTCACAGTTTGGAGCTGAGTTTCTCTGGCTTTTCCAGGTGTACAGTACAAGCTGTTGTTGGATCCACATTTCTGGAGTCTGGAAGATGGTGGCTGTCTTCTCACAGTTCCAATAGGCAGGCTCCAGTGGGAACTCAGCATGGGGGCTTCAATCCCACATTTCCCTTCCACACTGCCTTAGCTGAAGTTCTCCATGAGGGCTCCACTCCTGCAGCAAACTTCTGCATGGATATCCAGGTATTTCCCTTTATCTCCTGAAATCTAGGCAAAGGTTTGCAAATCTCAATTCTTGACTTTTGTGCACCCACAGGCCCAATGCCACTTGGAAGATGCAAAGACTTTGGCTTCCATGCTCTGAAGCAACAGCAGGAGTTGTAAGTTAGCTCCATTTATCCACAGCTGGGATCCTGAGATTTCACAAAGCAGCAAGGCTCTGGGCTCAGCCCAGGAAACCATTTTTTTCCTCTTAGGCCTCCAGGCCTGTGATGGGAAGGGCTGCCATGAAGACCTCTGACATGCCCTGGAGACATTTTCCCCATTGTCTTAGTGATTAACATTTGGCTCCCCATTACTTATACACATTTTTGCAGCCTGCTTGAATTTCCTCCTAGAAAAATTTTTTTTCTTTTCTATCACATCATTAGGCTGCAAATTTTCTGAACTTTTATGCTTTGCTTCCCTTTTAAAATAAGTTCCAAATCCAAAACATCTCTTTTGAATGCGTAAAACTGAAAGCCTTTAAGAACACTAAAGTCACATCTTGACCACTTTACTGCTTAAAAATTATTTTGTCATCTGGGTGCAGTGGCTCATGCCTGTAATCCCAGCACTTTGGGAGGCCAAGGCAGGAGGATCATGAGGTCAGGAGTTCGAGACCAGCCTGAACAACTCTGTCTCTACCAAAAATACAAAAATTACACAGGTATGGTGGCGGGCACCTGTCATCACAGCTACTTGGGAGGCTGAGGTAGGAGAATGGCTTGAATTTGGTAGCTGTAGGTTGGGGTGAGCCAAGATTGTGCCATTGCACTCCAGTCTGGGCAACAAGAGTGAAACTCCATCTCAAAAAAAAAAAATCTTTTGTCACATACCCTAAATAATCTCTCTCAAGCTCAAAGTGCAGGAGATCTCTATGATAAAAGCAAAATGCTACCAGTCACTATGCTAAAGCATAGTAAGAGTTACCTTTGCTCCAATTTCCAGTTCCCAATAAGTTTCTCATCTTCATCTGATACCACCTCAGCCTGGACTTCATTATTCATATTACTATCAGCAACGTGGCCAAAACCAATTAACCAGTTTCTAGGAAGTTCCAAACTTTCCCATATCTTTGTGTCTTCTTAGCCCTCCAAACTGCTCCAACCTCTGTTACCCTGTTCCAAAGTAGCTTCTATATTTTTGGGTATCCTTATGGCAGTGCCTCACTACTTCAGTACCAATTCAATGTACTTGTCAATTTTCTTTTTTTTTTTTTCTGTTTTTTTTTTTTTTTTTTTTAATTGCATTTTAGGTTTTGGGGTACATGTGCAGAACATGCAAAACATTTGCATAGGTACACACATGGCAGTGTGTTGTACTGCCTTCCTCCCCTTCACCCACATTTGGCATTTCTCCCCAGGCTATCCCTCCCCAGCTCCCCCTGCCCACTGTCCCTCCCCTCTTTCCCTCAGTAGACCCCAGTGTTTAGTACTCCCTTCCCTGTGTCTATGTGTTCTCATTTTTCATCACCCACCTATGAGTGAGAATATGCGGTATTTCATTTTCTGTTCTTGTGTCAGTTTGCTGAGAATGATGTTCTCCAGATTTATCCATGTCCCTACAAATGACAGGAACTCATCATTTTTGATTGCTGCATAATATTCCATGGTATATGTGCCACATTTCTTTGCTATTGTAAACAGTGCTGCAATGAACATTCGTGTACTTGTGTCCTTATAGTAGAATGATTTATAGTCCTTTGGATATATACCCAGTAATGGGATTGCTGGGTCAATTGGAATTTCTATTTCTATTTGCCTTGAGGAAATGCCACACTGTCTTCCACAATGGTTGAACTAGTTTACACTCCCACCAACAGCGTAAAAGTGTTCCTATTTCTCCACATCCTCTCCAGCATCTGTTGTCTCAATATTTTTTAATGATTGCCATTCTAACTGGTGTGAGATGGTGTCTCAGTGTGGTTTTGATTTGCATCTCTCTGATGACTAGTGATGATGGGCATTTTTTCATATGTTGGCCTCATATATGTCTTTTGTAAAGTGTCTGTTCATATCCTTTGCCCATTTTTGAATAGGCTTGTTTATTTTTTTCCTGTAAATCTGTTTGAGTTCTTTGTAAATTCTGGATATCAGCCCTTTGTCAGATGGGTAGACTGCAAAAATTTTTTCCCTTTCTGTTGGTTGCCAATTCACTCTAGTGACGGTTTGTTTTGCTGTGCAGAAGCTGTGGAGTTTGATGAGGTCCCATTTGTCTATTTTGGCTTTTGTTGCCAATGCTTTTGGTGTTTTGGTCATGAAGTACTTGCCTACTCCTATGTCCTGAATGGTTTTGCCCAGATTTTCTTCTAGGGTTTTTATGGTGCAGCAAAAGGAAAAGAAAGCCAAGTAAATACTTGTGAGATTTAAGCTATATTTCTTAGACATGTGAAAAAATTGAAAAGGTGAATGTCTTAAAGTATAACCTCAAATTTGAGATCTAAATGGGAGAGATAAAATTGAAATACTATATAATATTATAGTACTCAGAATTGTGCAGGAGAATGAATGATCTTATAGAATTGCTTTTGGAAGTCAATCTCCTCATATCATTTCTGAAGGCTTACTAAGGAATGACCCCATTTGCTAGTTATGTAGAAGTTACTGATCAATTATTTATAAAATTTAAAATTAGATTTCTCAAAAAAATAGGCATATTAAATTTCATCCACAAATTTCTTGGTTTTACTGAAAATATACATCTAAGGAGAAGGTAAATTTATTTTATTTATTTCTGTGATTAAAAAAGAAAATGTAAATCTCTAGTGCCAACCTGAAAATAAATGTTAGTGTAAATAAATAATTTTCCTTGCATTCTCCATACATATTTGTAAGCACGAAGAGGAAAGATGATGAATGAAATGATATTGCAATAAGAAAATAAATATAGATATATAAATATTGGTTATTTTAGAAGTTTTAATACATTGTGAAATTGATTTTTGTTTTCTTTTTACGTAGGTGGTATAGTTATTAACTGAGCAGAGCATCAATAGGTTTCATTGTTTCAATGACTAAGTCAGGGTTAAATGGTATTAGGAATTCTTACAACATATGGCATTGAAAGATGAAAAATAAAATTAACATTTCATGTTGACCTCTTCTATCTAAACTAGAGCTGTCTTAAGTGAGTTTAGATAACTACCTAAATCAGTCATCATTACAGATTCACAAGCCCTAACATGTGTGACTTTGTCTTACATCTATGCAAAAAAGGACAAAACTCACTAAAATATAGAAGAGTGAGTTTATATTATTGTTTTGAATTTTTCTTATCTTGATAAGATTCAGATTTATTTGTAATGGCATTCTTTAAATAATTTACTTATCTAATCACCATTAAGAGAAAAGAAACCCTCTCTGCCAGCTTCTGTTTATTATTGCTGTAATTCTGTTGAAAATATTTGGTAGTCGAGGGTCTTTATGATTTTCCACTATTTCTGGGATACAGTTCTACCACAGAAAAGATATGGATTCAATCAGAAAGATACTACATTTTTATACTGTACACAGGCTTTATTTTATCAGTTTGAAGTAAGGGTTTAACCCCAACTGGAATGTAATTACTTTTTCGAAAATACAAACAAACAAACGTACATTACTCCTTTGGTCTTATTCGTGCTCTGGCATTTGTAATATTCTTTAATTAATTATTTTTCAAGTGAATATGTTTTTTATAATCTTGTAACATTTTAAAAATATTTTTAATTTCGTTAGATATTTGCAAAGGAATAAGAAACGGAGGGTAGAGAAATATATTTTTGAAGCATCTACTATGTATCACTATTGGTGCTAATCATTTGGCAAAAATTGTTGGAACTTGAGAGTAACTTTTATTCTGGATGCTCTGGGTAAATTAATCATACAGTTGACCTTTGAATAACACAGAGGTTAGGAGCATAACCCTTCACACAGTTGAAAATTCCTGTATAACTTAGGACTTTTTCAAAACTTAACTACTAATAGCCTACTGTTGACCAGAAGCCTCATCAATAACAGTTGTTTAAAGTATTATGTGTATTGTTTAAAGTATTATGTGTATTATATGCATTATATGCTGTATTCTAACAATAAAGTAGTCTACTCTGCTTTCTATGTCAATAGAAAAATAATATTATCAGGAAGATAATAAGAAAAAGAAAATATGTTTACCATGCATTGAGTGGAATTTGATCATCAAAAAGGTCTTCAATCTCCCTTACATCATGTTGAGTAGGCTGAGGAAGAGAAGAAAGGGGAGGGGATTGCTCTTGCTTTCTCAAGGATGGCAGAGGTGGAAGAAGTGGAGGAGGTGGAAGGGGAGGCAAGACAGTTAGGCATGCTTAGAATAAGTTTATGAAATGTATCATAATCTCTGTTGGGTTTTTTTTTTTTTTTTTGCCTTTATGTTTCTATACAGTTTCAATTCTTAAACATTTTGCTTTAGTTTCAGTGCTTGTATAACAGTAGGGTCCATGTCATAAAAGAAGTCAAAGGCAATTGGAACTATCAGAACACCTCTACCAGATAGTCTAATAGCAGTTTGTTTTCTGATACTGCTATTTTTTTTAACGTCTTCATCTTCATTGTCTGGCACTCTTTCAGAAGACCTTATTTGTTAATTAATTGCTCTTTTGTTAATTCTTCTGGAGTTGTGTCTATTAGCTATTGAATTTCTCCAAGATTTATGACTTGCCACACTTCATCCCCTATCTTTTTTTGCTATATCCACAACCTCATTTATTTAATGATTTTTAAGTTTTGGTTGTTATTTTTTATGGGTACATAATGGGTGTACATTTTTTTTTTTTTTTTTTTGAGACGGAGTTTCGCTCTTGTTACCCAGGCTGGAGTGCAATGGCGCAATCTTGGCTCACCGCAACCTCCGCCTCCTGGGTTCAGGCAATTCTCCTGCCTCAGCCTCCCGAGCAGCTGGGATTACAGGCAAGCACCACCGTGCCCAGCTAATTTTTTGTAATTTTAGTAGAGACAGGGTTTCATCATGTTGACCAAGATGGTCTCGATCTGTTGACCTTGTGATCCACCCGCCTCGGCCTCCCAAAGTGCTGGGATTACAGGCTTGAGCCACCACGCCCGGCCGGGTGTACATTTTTATGGGGCATGTGAGATGTTTTGATATAAGCATGTAATG
The DNA here is from genome assembly GCF_049354715.1 of Callithrix jacchus. Classification (NCBI taxonomy): domain Eukaryota; kingdom Metazoa; phylum Chordata; class Mammalia; order Primates; family Cebidae; genus Callithrix; species Callithrix jacchus. Next base: position 109,485,657 of record NC_133505.1, on the reverse strand, counting down.
CATAATTACATCACAAAGAGTGAGATACCAATCCTGTCAAGCATTTATTCTTCGTGTTACAAATAATTTAATTATACTGTTTTACTTATTTTAAAATGTACAATTAAATTATTATTGACTCTAGTCACCCTGTTATGCTATCAAATAGTAGGTCTTCGTTTTATCTAACTTTTGTTTTTGTACTCATTGACCTGTACCCCCCTCCATTACCCTTCACAGCCTCTGGTATCCCTCCTTCTAACTTTCTCTGTCAATGAGCTTTTTGTTTTCACTGTTGTATCTCATAAATAAATAGAACCTGAGAAGTTTGTCTTTCTGTGCTTGACTTATTTCGCTTAGCATTATGACCTCCAGTTCCATCTATGTTGTAAATGACAAAAAATTATTCTTTTTGTGGCTGAATAGTACTCCATTGTGCATATGTATCACATTTGCTTATCCACTCATTTGTTGATAGACACCTAGGTTGTTTCAAAACCTTGGCTATGGTGAACTTGGCTAGTGCCGCAACAAACATAGGAGTGCAGATAACTCTTTAATACACTGATTTCCTTTCTTTAGGTTTATAACCAGCAGCATCCATGACAGCATTTGTTATTGCCTATCTTTTGGATATAAGCCATTTTAACTAGGGTAAGATGACATCTCCCTGTAGTTTTGATTAGCATTTCTCTGATAATTGATGTTGAGCACCTTTTTGTATTCCTGGTTGTCATTTGGGTGTCTTCTTTCAAGAGGTGTCTAATTCAATATTTAGCATATTTTAAAAATCAGACTATTGACCTGGGCGTGGTGGCTCATGCCTGTAATCCCAGCATTTTGGTAAGCCGAGTCAAGTGGACCACAAGGTCAGGAGATCAAGACCATCCTGGCTAACACGGAGAAACCCTGTCTGTACCAAAAATACAAAAAAATTAACCTGGTGTGGTGACTAGTGCCTGTAATCCCAGCTACTTAGAAGGCCGAGGCATGAGAATTGCTTGAACCCAGGAGGTGGAGGTTGCAGTGAGCCAAGATCACATCACTGTACTCCAGCCTGGGTGACAGAATGAGACTTTGTCTGAAAATAATAATAATAAAAGACATACTATTGAATTTTTCATAGAGTTGTTGAGCTAATATACTCTGATTATCAGTCCTTGCCAGAGGAATAGTTTGCAAATATTTCCCCCCATTCTGTGGGTTTTTTCTTACTGTTTTCTTTGCTTTGTAGAAGCTTTTTAATTTCATGTGATCACATTTGTTTATTTTTGCTTTGTTTGCCTGTGCTTTTGGGGTACTGCTCAATAAGTTTTTGCCTAGACCAAAGTCTTACAGATTTTTCCAAATGTATTATTGTAGTAGCTTTTTAAACTGAAATGTTAGATTTAAGTTTTTATTCCATTTTGGTTTCATTTTAGTATATGGTGAGAGAAAGGGGTCTAGTTTCATTCTTCAGCATAGGTATATCAGTGCATTGTGCTCTCTTCTGGGCAAGGGCAGGTGCAGAACCAAATCCTGTAATCAGGGCAACCCCAATAGCCTGCTTGGTGCTCTAACCCCCTGTGGCTGAGCTGGTACTGTGTGCAAACCAAGGTCCCCTTTACATTTTCCTGTGCTTTTCTCAGTTAGAAAGAGTCTCAACTCATAGCCACTATATCCAGGAATGTGCTGAGTCTCACCTGAAGCCAGCAAGTTTCAAGAGTCTCACCCAAAGTCCTCAGTGTAGTTCCTGGATATAGCTGCTGGTTATTCAGGACCTAAGGGATCTTCAGCTAGCAGATAGTGCTTTCAAGATTGGGCCTTATCCTTAAAGGAAGCAGGTTCCCTTCTGGCCCACCTTGTGTTTACAAATGGCATCTGGGAGCTATGGCCTGGAAAGGGGCCTTGTGTCTCTGACGAGTGCCCTATCTGTGACTGAACTGTTATCCTGGATGCAAGAAAAAGTTTTCCCAACTCTTTTCTCTCCTCTCCTCAAGCAGAATTAGGGGTCTTTTTTTGAGCTGCAAGCTGTATGGCCTCAGGTTAAGGGAGGGTGATGCCTTCGCTCCCTTAACCATCCCACTTGGTGTCTCAGTAGGTTGTGTGTCTCCCCAGTCTCCTGGCTCTGGGCCAAGTTCAGCACTAAGATTTATCTAGGGATTGCAATCCTTGTGGCATACACTGCCTTACAAGTTTATTTGGAGCCCCAGACCACTGTAGCCCACAGTAGCAAGGCTCATGGGTACTCAAGTTCTGACTGGTTGGATTAGTGATTCTCCTCTGGCTAAGGCTGGTTTAAATGCTCCCTCAGTGGGTGGGTGTCAGTTGAGTTTGACTTGATTTTTCTTTCTGTCATCAAAGGACAGCACTGAGTTAAATGCCTCACAGCTGCTGCAGTTTCCCTCCCCAGCACCCAGAAATACTCTTGGCATCATGCACCTACTGCCAGTGGGTAAAAGGTGGCATCAGGAATTCAAAACTGTGTTTTCTACCTCTTCTGTGCCTCTTTCAATGACATACATACTGTGACTGCTCACCTGATTTTTGGTTCTTATGAAGATACTGTATTGTGTTTATATTGTTGTTAAATTGCTGCCCTTGCAGGGAGAACTATGGTGGAGACTTCTATTCCATTATCTTGATCCATCTACTCCACAGACTCTTGTATAATATCTTTGTGTGGTTCTGTCATAAATCCTGCAATGTCATGTACAATATCTGGACATCATTTACTCCAATAGAAATTATTTATTTTTTGTTCTTGATGTGTTTCAAAGCTTTTTCTATAACAATGACAGCACCTTCAATGGTATAATTTTTCCAGACTTTCATGCTGTTCTCAACTGAAGTTCTCTTCTATAGTGTTGACAATCCTTTCCCTAGAGTACTGTGTGTAATGAACCTTAAAGGTCCTCATGACCTCCTGATCTAGAGTCTGAATTGGAGATGGTGCGTTTGGGGACAACACCTTCAATGTTGAACTCGTGAAGTTCTGGGTGGCTAGGAGCGTTGTCCAATATTAAAAGAATTTTAAAAGGTAGGCTCTTACTGGCAAGGCACCACCTGACTTCAGAAACAAGGCATTGATAGAACCAGCTCATAAAAACGGTTCTCATTGTCCAGGCTTTCTTGTTGTACAGCCAGAAGCCTGGCAACTGATGTTTATCTTTTCCCTTCAAGACTTAGGAGTTAGCAGCTTTATAGATAAGGGCAGTCCTCTGCATAAACCCCTCTGCATTTGCACAAAACAGTCGAGTTAGCCTATCTTTTCCTGCTTTGAAGCCTGGTGATTGCTTCTCTTCTAGACTAATAAATGACATTGTGACTTTTTTTTTATCCCAAGATAAGCACTTTAATCTATGTTAAAAATTTGTTCAAGCAGATATCCTACTTCTTCAATGATTTTCTTATTAACTTCTGGGAGCTTGTCTGCTGTCTCTTGATGGGCAGAAGCTAATTCTCCTGTTACTTTGAAATACCTTTCATCCAAATCTATTTTTAAAATTATTAACTGTCTTTTACAGCCATTATATTTCCCAGCTTTAGCTCTTTTACCTTCTTTTTGCTTTATCTCAAATCATATTAGAATCCATAGGTTTGCTTTACTTATAACAATCCTGCACCTGCATAAAAGATGCATTTTTAATACGAGATAAAAAGGTATTTTATAAGAAGCGCAAATTTTTGTGCCTTCTTGTGTGGATGCAGCTTTCATTTCATGAATTTCCTTTTTGTTTGTTAACAATGGTCCTTACTCAGGATTCATTTATCTTGAAATGTGGGTAACTGCAGCTGTAGACCTAAAGCTATGTTACACATCAAGCAGTTCAACTTTCTTTGAAAGCCATTGTTTTTCTCTGCTTCTTGAGAGCATTCCCAGCATTGGTGGGCAATTTTTACAATCTAAGAGCATTATTAAAGGCTTACCACATTGCACTAAACATGATAAAAATACAAAATAAAAAGCATAAAAGATCACTTTTTACTGAGATATACAATTTTCTGAAGAAAAGGTGTGCTCACATGGAATTAATGATCTACCACTTGCCATGGGAGGTGGCTACAAAATTTTTGCAGTAGTTCAGGATGTACTATAGTTAATTTTATGCAGTTGTAATTTAGTATTGCCTCTTTACACTTGTTGACATTTCTCTAGACTGGGAATTGTGCTATGTATAGTCTGTAAGTATTCATGTGCTTAAGTTTTGATAGGTGTTAACATTTTATAATAGACTTGTGTACATTCAATAGTAGTAAACAAAAAAATAGACTATAACCTACATATATTTTATGCATGCATGACACAACTTATTCTTAATTTTTTCAATGTTTCTAGAATATGAGTTTCATCTATGATTTTTCAAATTGATGCATATCTCCAAAAACTTTTAAAATATATTTATTGAAGATTATTTGTAAAAACATGCTAGTTAGCTTTCAAATGCTGCTGAGATGTAGATAAAATTGATCTCCGATAAACAATCATTGACCTGAAGTAAATTGCTACTTCCAACATGTGGAAAACATTCTTTAGTGGTGAGTTCTGAGATTTTGGTACACCTGTCACATAAGCAGAGTACACTGCACCCAACGTGTGGTCTTTTATCCCTCCCCCTCTCACCCTGCCCTCCGAGTCTCCAAAGTTCTTATGCCTTTGCATCCTCATAGCTTAGCTCCCATATATAAGTGAGAATATACAATATTTGGTTTTTTTTTTGTTGTTGCTGAGTTTCACTTAGAATAATGGCCTCCAGTTTCATCCAGGTTGCTGTAAATAACATTATTTCATTCCTTTTTATGGCTGATTAGTATTCCATGATATACAACATTTTCTTTATCTACTTATTGGAAAACCCAAAGATTGTCTTATGGGAACAAGTATTAAAATAGTTTAATGAAGGATATTATATTCACCAAGTTTTTCTTCACAAATAGGTCAAATTATATAGGGAAAGAAGAATAGTAACTGGATATGGCAACTAGGTGTATAATATGATTAATAGAGAAACCCAGTGAAACTGTAACAGTAATTATTTGCTGTGAAAGGGCAAAGACTAAAGATGTAACAGACCTGAGAGATTTTCACCAGCAAGCATGTGCATTACCAACTTTATTCCACATCAGCATGCCCACAAGAAGACAGTGAATCTTAAAAACACCTTGGTTTGAAGATTATGTAGACCACAGTCAAAACGAAGAGGTTCTGAAATAAGAATGTAAGAATATCTAATGTTTTTTTTCTTAGATTTTGTATTTTAACCAGAGTTTCCAGAACTTTTGATGCCCTAGTGACAGCTTCTCCACTTCCTACTCCTTGGTTATATCATGAACATATTTTTCAGTTGTTATACATACCTAAGAGAAATTCAGTTTATCTCAGTGGGAAAAATATATATGGAGATTTTCTTTTAACCTATGTCACTGGACAAAATTATAAGAACTGTGAACATCTGCTTCTACATAACTCATCTGTTGAGACTGAGTATGAAACCATCTGGGTCAAGATAATTTAACTGTGACCTCTGGGATATCTTGCCCAGAAGATGAGACCAAATCAACAAATAATTTCACTGTTCTCTTCTGGAAATTCTTGCAAATAAATTTATGCAGGCCAAAATTTGTTCATTTGGTCAAACAGGTCTCCTATCATTGACAATTTAGTCATCAACATTCTCATATAGAACCTCATCTTACCATTCATAAATTATATTTACTCAATAATAAACTCCTACTTGAAAGGCTTTTCTTAATCAGTCCTTTTAAAATTACAAAATCAAATAAATATACTTTCTTAATTTACATCATTTGGAAAACTTAAAACTGTTAAGGTGCTGTTTTCACTTGCTGCAGTGGTTTTTATAAACCCAACTTTGTGTGACTGACAGGTTTTTGTAGTGTCTCTGTTTCCGTTGATATGCTTGATAGCATGTTATGGAAACTAAAACAAACATAATAATCTATCCCAAAATTCATGAAGAATCAGATACATACACTTTATTTTCAAAAAAATATAATTTTAATTGAACATACTACAATATGGTTATAGAATATAAATAATAGACTGGGTGTGGTGGCTCATAGCTTATACTTGTAATCTCAGCCCTTTGGGAGGCCATGATGGAAGGATCGCTTGAGGTTGGGAGTTTCAGATCATGCTGGGGAACATAGGGTTACCTTGGAACTCTATCTCTACCAAAAACCAAACCAAAACAAGATTAACTGGGCATGATGTCTTGCATCTGAAGTGGCTTGTGCCTTGGGAGACTGAGGCAGGAGTATCATTTGAACCCAGGAGTTTGATACTACAGTAAGCTATGATTGCATCACTGCACTCCAGCCTGTGCAACAGAAATATTCTGTTTCTAAAGAAAATAACAAGAAAGCTAATGATGATGGCAATATAAATCATTATAGCAAATGTGTATGCCAAAAATTAAAAATATAATTGAATAAATCAGCGTACCTGGATAATTTTATGATCAGAAAGTTTAGGATAAACGTTCTTCTAAAGTAAGAACATTCATATGTTGGGAAATATTACTGTTTGCTTCATATTACTAAAATACATACTCATTTTAGTGCAAATCAAAATGTTAAAAAAATAGACATATGGATACATTTTGAATTATTAATAATTTCTGTATATCTTCTAGGAAAATTTTATGCTGTCCATTTTGTGAAATTAAATGTCAAAAGGTATGTATCCCATTTCATATGATTATACATTTACACCTACATATGCATGCAAAAATACTTATTTATTTAATTTCAAAATTTATTTTGTATACAGGGATTACATGTGCAGGTTTTTTGACATGGGAATATTGTATGATGCTGAGGTTTGGTATGTGGATCCTATCACCCAGGTACTGAGCATAGTGCCTGATAGGTAGTTTTTCAATCCACACCTCCTCCCTTCCCTCTTGAGTAGTCCCCAGTATCTGTTGTTCTCATGTTTATGTCCATGTGTCCTCAAAATTTAGCTCCCACTTATGAGTGAAATCATGTAGCATTTGTTTTTCTGTTTCTTTGTTAATTGGCTTGGGAGTATGGACTTCATCTGCATACAAGTTTCTGCAAAAGACATGGTTTCATTCCTCTTTGTGGCTGTGTAGTATTCCATAGTGTATACGTATCACATTGTCCTTATCACTACTACCATTGATAGGCACTTGGATTGATTCCATATCTGTGCTACTGTGAATAGTCCTGGCATAAATATATGAGAGTATGTGTCTTTTTGGCAGAATGCTTTATTTTTATTTGGGTATGTACCAAGTAATGGGATTGCTGGATTGAATCATAGCTTGGTTTTCAGTTCTTTGAGAATCTCCAAACTGCTTTCCACAGTAGGAGGACTAATTTTTCATTCTCACCAATAATATACAATCATTCTATTTTCTCTGCAGTCTCACCAGCATTTACTGCTTTTTGACATCTCACTGGCATGAGATGGTATTTTGTTGTGGTTTTGATTTGCATTTCTCTGATGACTAGTGATGGTAGGCATTTTTTCATGTTTCTTGTCTGCTTGTATGTGCTTTTAAGAAAAATATCTGTTCATGTTCTTTGCCCATTTTTAAGGGGGTTATTATTTTCTTGCTTGTTCATTTTTAAAGTTCTCCATAGATTCTAGATATTAGGTCTTTGTCGGGTGCATTTTACAGATATCTTCTCCCAATCTTGAGGTTGTCTGTTTACTCTATTGTTAATTTCTTTTGCTATGCAGAAGCTCTTCAGTTTAATTAGGTCCCACTTAGACAAATATTTATAACCTCATTTGTCTGTACATATATATGCATATGTATTTCCTTAATGTTTTTATGTATCAAGCTATAACTTTTTATATTTGGATATATTAATCTCTAAAACACAAGCTACAACTAGTATATTTTTGAGTTTGTAATATAATATTTAAATAAAATAAATGACATGACATTTAATAAGATAAATAATAAGTTACACTGTAAGATTTTATTTGGTAATACATTCTGGTATTACATAAACATTCTTTCTGGTATACCACAAAAGCGTAAATGACCTTGGGTGTAGAAAACAAACTGGAAAGTAAATCCTGTCATGTTTAGTTTCACAGCCATTTAAAATGTAATCAAATGTCAGCACAACAGCTTGCACGCTAACAATATCAAGTTCCAATAAAATATTTGGAGTGCAACATTACATTATTGGATACCGATTTTTATTAGATTTGATTTTTCCCTTGAGAGATTTGACAGAACCCTCAGATACAGTCATATTTTATGAGGCTGAACTCTATTTTATTTCAAAATTGTCATTCATTTTATGTCTGGTTTGTGAAATAAATGTGTGAAAACAAAATAATGCCAAGAATTGGGATATTTTAATGAGCTATTATGTAGAAATCTATTTTGTTCTTTAATGCTAATATAATATTTTGGCTACACAGTAGATATCCCATGCTCTCTTAAAGAAAAACCACATCCAGCAAACTTTTATTTGTAACAATAGCAGTTTGTTAAAAATATTGTTGTGAAAAAATTTTATATGCTAAAATCCAGAGCAGACATATTTTTTCTGTTATCTGTAGTTTAAGATAATAATGTTTAATACACTTCACAAACATTAAGATTTATAAATAAAAATATAAGCAATTAAATTATCATATATATAAATAATGAAAGTTATATTTTCAAGGTATAAGTTTTGTATCTGTGCTATACTTTTCACTTTATGCTAGCTCTACTTTTACTTTTTTCCATAATAGGCTATTGACAAATACTGTGGAATGTGTTATTACATCTCAAAAGAATAGAAACAAAAGAATAGAAATAAGAAATATTTACTGGTTTAAAAATTAATGAAATTCATATTTTCAAAGAAAATAATCATAGCTATTTCACTAAAAGTAGAATAATATTTGAGTAAAGTTAAACATTCATTAACATTAAATGTTTTGTACATAACTAAGAAGAACATTTCTTCATCTGAATAATTCTATCTAATATACAGATAAAAATTCTTATGGAAACATCATCTTTTATGCTTAAGTGTTGAAATATGCCATTAAAGATCTGAAACCCGTGATGTTAGCTAATAGCATCTTTAGTATAGTAACTTAGTTCAGAGGTTATTTTTTCTTCTGTCTATACTCTCATATTGCCAATAAGGGCAATTTTCTGTTCTTTTTTCTCATCCTTATTCTATTAGAGCAGGAAAGAAATTAGGTCTGTATACAAAATATCAGCACACATGTGTATATGTGTGAAACAAAATTTTTGGATAACATAAGAAATTTATAAATAAATGTTAAACAATGTTAAAGTTAATTTTAAAACATCTAATAATAGAAATAAGTTTAGCAAAGATGTGCAAGACCTCTTTTATAGACACTTATAAATCATGATTGAAATAAACAAAAATATTAATGAATAGAAGTACAGAAAATATTTCTGATTTGGAATATTCAGTAATGTAAAAATAATGTAAAAGTAATGTTATCCCCTTATTTCTCTACAATCTATAGATCAGTTTCAAGTCTAATAAAAAATTCAAAAATTTTTTGAGGAGAAACTGATAAATTTATTCAAAAATGTATATGAAAATGTGAAGATCCAAGACCAGCAAGATAATTTTGAGCAAGACAAAGGTGAGAGGTTATCCTCTATTTGACATCAAGGCTTACAACTTCACAGTAATTGAGATAGTTTGGTATTGTGAAAAACTCAGTAAATAGACCAATGAAATATAGTAAAGACCAAAGGAACAGACCCTCTTGATTTGTAACAAGGTTGGCCTTATAAAACCAAGGTCTTTTCAGTAAATGACAATCTTTTCAAGAAATAGTTTTCCTAATAAGTGATGCAGATTTGTTCAAGGGCAGTTGGATACAGCTGCTAAATTACACTATTAAAATGGTAGCAATTCCAGGTTGATTACATATTTAAAGATGAATAAATAACTTTGGAAATGAGATAGATGATTATCAACCTAAACTTGGAGCTGAGAAATAATTTCAAATAGTATAAAAATACAATAACCCAAAATGAAAATATTTCTTATTTTGCTTATAAGTAGTACAAAAAATTCTAGATATTATATTTATGAAAAAAACATTGAGATTAAAAAGACAAGCTACAGAGGGGCAAAATATTGGTAACTCCCACAAAGTAATTACAAAATGTCACAAAACTCAAAGACAAATTAGTAGCAGACTTAAATTGACAGTTAACTAAAGAGGCTATATCAGCGATTATTAAAAATATGGTCTGGTAGGAAACTTTATTAGTAAGAAGGAGAATGTAAAGCAAAACCACAGAACCACTCAAATGCACATTATTTAAAAATCCCCACACAAATCTGACAATATGAAATATTGGTAAGGTGGAAAAATTGACATGCTGATCAGTATTTGTGGAGTAGAAATTGACACTACAAGTTTAGATAAGTTGGGCACTATTTATTACATTTGAATAATGGTATCCATATCTTACATAAACCCCCCAAAAAATTATTTCATGTAAGTATGATATTTGTAAAAATAAATATATATATATATTTATAGCAGCAGTTTTCTTAAACCAGAAAAGTTGCAATTATTTAACTAATATAGAATACATAATTATGGCATAAGTATACAATGAAAGGCATTACATCAGGAAAAATTAATTGATTATAGATACACACAGCAACAAAGATGATGCTCATATATGTCATGTCCAGTGGAACAAAGACAGCCTTCACAAGAGTAAACACACTTAAGAATACCTTTTATGTTAGTTAAACATTTTTTAAACAACAGGCCAAACTAAACAACAGGTTTTGAGATACAAGCTTCCATAATACAGCTATTTTTAAGCATGTTTCAAACTGATACCCAAAAATTTCAATGTTAACTTCAGCACAGTGGAAGGAAGCTGACGATGGGAAGGCATGGGGATAATGGGGATTTACACATGTGTTTTGTGCATATTTATGCTTCTGTAATTTATTTCATATCTTAAAAACTTAAAAATATATAAACTAACCAGAATAATGACTATAATCTCATATTTAAGTAGTTATTTTAAATGTGAATTGCAGATATTTAACTATAGGGAAATAAAGGTAAAAACTATTATCACATACATACTTTATTTATTTATTTATTCATTCATTATAAAAAATGGGGTTTCATCATTTTGGTCAGGCTGGTCTTGAACTCCCAACCTCAGGTGATATGCCCGTCTTGGCCTCCAAAATGCTTGGATTACAGGCATGAGCCACCACGCTGGGCACATATATAGTTTATGTTGTTTGACATGTATACAATAAGCTCATAGAAATATATCATTCAGATAGCATGCATATTAAAAGACTCACAACAAGTAACTATTATAGTTTTTAATCCTTGAATTATGTAGACATAAAAAGAAATTTGATTGTATGAAATTTACTTTATTTTTATTGTTATTGTGTATTATTAAAATGTAAAATTTTGAAAACGTATATATTAACCATACATAAACTAAATGATACATGAAAATAATGTACATATGAAAGTTAGAAGCATGCAAGGTTTTAAACATGAAAATTCTGTAGTTATTTTCATCAGCTATTGATATTTGTCATGGTTGTTTGTATGAGTAAGGTAATAGCTTGATATAATAAAAATATCTGTTTTCTCAAACTTTCATCTCCAGGGAATTAGTGAGTTTAGTAATTGGCTTTCTAAATTTTATCTTTAAAATATTTAAAGCCAATTTTATAGATTGAGCTTTATCCAATAAATTTACATTAAGCATTGAGCTTATTGCACATTACCAACTGTTTGGAAAGAAAACTATTATTGGTAATATAACTCAAAATAAAAATTATTTGGAAAGATATTGAAATTACACAGAATAAAATTTTTTTAAATAATAATTTAAAAAATTCCTATTTTCTACCAAAGACCAGAGAAAAGGCATTATTGCCTTATCCATAGTACAATTTCTTCCCAATGATTTGAATCAATTTATCTCCCCTCCTCACATTTTACATGCTCTATTGTATTATTTGACTAAGGAATCTGTTACTGAAAATATTTTTGTACTTTTCTAGTTTCACTGTAGAATTTATATATTTTGAAGTCTGTGTGTGTGTTTTGTATTCTTGGTTCTTAGTGATGCCAGGTTACATTACCTGCCTTACTTTGGGTTACTTTAACAAAATACCACAAACTGGGTGGGCAGCTTATAAACAACAAGTATTTATTTTACACAATTTTGGAGGCGAAGAATTCCAACATCAAGGTGCCTGCAGATTCTTGCCTGGTGAGTGCTTACTTCCTCATGGACAATGCCTTTTTCCTGTGTCCTTACAGGTTGGAAAGAAGAACTCCAGTTTTTTCAGCCCCTTATAAAAAGGACTAATCCCATTCAGGAGGGCTCCACCCTCATGACCTAATCACCTCCCAAAGGTCCCACATCTTAATATAATCACATTGTATTCAGTTTCAATATATGAATTTTCCAGATGCATAAACATTCATATCACAGTACTATTTATTAAGCTATTGTCTTTCAGCATGTGTCTATTCTCTGCTTAATAATGAGTTTACAACTGGGAATCTATCAAAAAAATTCTTTGCAAATGATTCCAACTCTATCAATAGAGTTAGCTAGAGATTGGAGGGCTAGAGGAGAAAGAAAAGACTTGCTTGTTTTTATATGACTCCTGTTTGGCTTTCCATTTCTTTCTATTGGCTTGTCCTTTTATAGCTTTGTATTTGTGATAGACAGAAGAATACTTACCTTCCTAAAGGATGTACATGTCCTAATTCCTGAAGCCTGTGAATATGTTGCCTTGCATATGAAAAGGGACTTTGCAGATGTCACTATATTAAGGCCCTTGAAATGGATGTGTTTTCCTGAATTATTGCAAGTGTCCTGAAAAGGGAGAGGCAGGAAGGTCAAAATCAGAGAAGGAAATGTGACAGTGGAAGACAAGGGAGAGAGGTCCAGCTCCTGCACAGCAAAAGAAACTATCAGTAGAGTGAACTGGCAACCAACAGAATGGGAAAAATTTTTTGCAATCTACCCATCTGACAAAGGATAATATCCAGAATCTAAGGAGAACTTAAACAAATACAAGAAAAAACAACTAATCCCATCAAAAAGTGGGCAAAGGGTATGAAGAGACACTTTTCCAAAAGAAGACATTTATGCAGCCAACAAACATATGAAAAAAAGCTCATCATCTCTGGTCATTAGAGAAATGCAAATCAAAACCACATTGATAAACCACCTCAATCCAGTTAGAATGGCAATCATTAAAAAATCAGGGGACAACAGATGCTGGAGAGGATGTGGAGAAATAGAAATGCTTTTACATTGTTGGTGGGAGTGTAAATTAATTCAACCATTGTGGAAGACAGTGTGGCGATTCCTTAAGGATCCAGAAATAGAAATACCATTTGACCCAGCAATCCCATTACTGGGTATATACCCAAAGGATTATAAGTCATTCTATTATAAAAACACTTGCACATGCATGTTTATTGCAGCACTGTTGACAATAGCAAAGACTTGAAACCAACCCAAATGCCATCAATTATAGACTGGATAAAGAAAATGTGGCACATATATACCATGGAATACTATGCAACCATTAGAAAGGATGAGTTCAGGGACATGAATGAAACTAGAAACCATCATTCTCAGCAAACTGACACAAGAACAGAAAACCAGACACTGCATGTTCTCACTCATAGGCAAGTGTTGAACAATGAAAATACATGGGCCAGGCACAGTGGCTCATGCCTATAATCCCAGCACTTTGGGAGGCTGAGGTGGGTGGATCGAGACTATTCTGGTCAACAAGGTGAAACCCCATCTCTACCAAAAATACAAAAATTAGCCAGGCATGGTGGCGCGCATCTGTATTCCCAGCCACTTGGGAGACTGAGGCAGGAGAATTGCTTGAACCCAGGAGGCAGATTGCGGTGAGCCAAGATCACGCCGTTGCACTTCAACCTGGGTAACAAGAGCGAAACTCCGTCTCAAAAAGAAAAAAAAAAAAAGAAAAATGAAAATACATGGGCAAAGGGAGGGGAACATCACACACTGGGGCCTGGGGGGTGAGGCTGCTAGGGGAGGAATAGCAGGGGGTGGGGGGATTGGGGAGGGATAGCATTAGGAGAAATACCTAATGTAGATGACTGGGCAGTGGATGCAGCAACCACCATGGCACGTGTATACCTATGTAACAAACCTGCACAATCTGCGCATGTACCCCAGAACTTAAAGTATAATAAGTACGTTAAAAAAAAAGAGAAATGCAGGTGGCCCCTAGAAGTGCAAAAGAAAAATAAATGGATTCTCCCATAAAGCTTCCAGAAGAAATGCAGCAACAACATCTTTATGTTAGACTCTAAGATTCATTTCAGATTTCTCACTTCCAGAAGTACAATATAGTTTGTGTTGTATTAAGCAAAAAAGTTTATAATAACTTTTTATAACAGCAATAGGGTAATATAGGAAGGAAATTCTGCCTTTGTGACAATGTGAGTGAAACTTGAGGACATTATGATAAGTGAAATAAGCCAGAACTGGTAGGAATACATACTCAGAAATATTACACGATCTGATCTTTACAAGGAATCTTAAATATTCAAACTAACAGGTGCAGAAAGTGGAACAATGGTTGCTAGGGACAGATGGGAGGCAGAAAGGGGTTGGTGATGGTCAAAGGGTACAAAGTTTCAGTTATGCAGGATGACTAAGGTCTGCAAATCTACAACATAGCATGGTGTCTATACTTAATAATACTCTTTTGTTTACTTATAATTTGCTAATCTACTATTTCTGTCATCATCAGCCCAGGATTGCTACTTCACACCAGCAATGGCAGTTAGTTCCAGTAACAACAGTTTATTTCAGTCTGCATTTTTCTGGTACTGAAACTAGCTGCACCTCTTTCTCAGGGTTATGAGTTTTAGCTCAGCAGGATCCCGCTGCCTTTTGTTTTCCTTTTCCTAGTCTAGGTAGCTGCTTCCCTGAGGAGATGCCAATGTGATTGATATATTAGTGTTCTTTTTGCCTTTTTAGTTGATAATTCTTGTAATAGTTGGGATTTGTCCCCCCAAATCTCATGTTAAAATGTAGTCCTCAATGTTGGAAATGGGACCTGATGAAAGGTGTTTGGGTCATATCCCTCACGGCTTGATGCTGTCCTCATGATAGAAAGTGAGTTCTGATGATATCTAGTTGTTTGAAATTTATATGACAACTCCCCCACCTAACTGCTTCTGCTCTTGCCATATGAGATACTGGTGACCCCTTGGTCTTCTGCCATGATTGGAAGAAGCCCAAGACCTCACCAGAAGCTGAGCAGATGCCAGTGCCATGCTTCCTGTGAAGCCTGAAGAAACATGAATCAATTAAACCTCTTTTCTTTATAAATTATCCGGTCTCAGGTATTTCTTAATAGTCATGCAAGAACAGCCTAAATAGAATTCTTTATCTTAAATTATCTCTGCCAAAATAATTTATATAGTTTCTGACTCTTGACTGGCTCCTTAACTGATATAGTAGGAAATCAATTAACTTATATTAATAAAATAGAATTCTGATATAGTATGGGACACCATAGAGTTTATTGTTATGTTGTTTAAAGAATCTGAAGCAAGAAGAAATAGTTAGGTGCCAAAAAGTCTCTATTCCTAAAAGTTACCATTATGAAAGAACTACATTTTTTTGTTACATGGATATTTTAAAGGAGTAAACTAAAATTCAGAAGTTTTTCAAGGACACCCTTGAAGCGCCTTCAACTCACTCTCTCATTCTCTCTCTCTTTCTCTCTTACGCACACACACACATTTTACAGACTCTTTCTTTGAAAAAATTTTTATATTGTTTATCATATTCCCTCAAAATATTCTTCAATGAATAAATTTGTTCATTATCATCTTTTAATTTTTTTAAATTGTTATCTGTTTTTCCAAAAAATTAAATTCAAATGTGGAGATCTAGATGCTGCTATTTTGTTAATTATGAGGAATTGCGAAGTTTATTCACAATGGCCATGATGTGGAAGCAAACTTAATGTCTTTCGAAGCATGATTGGATAAAGAAAATGCAGTATCTTCACACAGTGGATTATTATTTAGCATTTTAAAAATGGAAATTCTGCCTTTTTGACAACATGGATAAATCTAGAGGACATTATGATAAGTGAAATAAGCTAGACCTAAAAGGAATAGATATTCAGAAATATTATATGATCCTATATATACAAGGAATCTGAAATAGTCAAACTAATAAATGCCTAAAGTAGAGGGTGGTTAGTAGGAACAGAAAGATGAGGAAATGAGTTGGTAATGGTCAAAGGGTGCAAAATTTCAGTTATGCGAGATGACTAAGTTCTAAATACCTAATATATGACATAATGTCTATAGTTGACAATACTCTTTCGCATACCTAAAATTTGCTGAAAGGATAGATCTTATGTATTTTTTATCACAAAAACAACAATATTGTTTTCTGTTTGTTCCATTTATTCATTTTTCCCTATTTTCTTTTTCTGTCTTTAAAAATTTTTCTGCCTATTTTTTAATGATTCAGTTTTATCTCTTTTGTTGGTTTATTCTCTATAATTTTTTAGTTATTTTAATGACTACTTTAGGCTTTCTATTATATACATGAATGTGTCACTGTCTATCTGATATTATCCCATTTCATATATAGTGTTTGAAACTAGCAATAATATACTTCCTTTATTTCCACCTGGTTTTAAGGTATTCTTGATTTATATTTCACTTATGCTTTAAAATAAACATATAATACATTGGGTTTTTATTTAAAAATATACATATATTTAATACAAATTGAAATAACAAAATTCTCCCATATTTGCTATGCAACTACCATAGCTGATATTTTTTGTTTTTTACTATAGATCCATATTTTCATCTGATGTTATTTTCCTTCAACCTGAAACACTTATTTTAGTATTTATTGTATTGTGGGTATACTGGTAATTAATTTTTTCATCTTGTGTGCATCTGAAATTCCTTATTTGACTTTCATTTTCTAAAAGATATTTGTGTTACATGTAAAATTCTAGGTTGATAGTTTGTTGTTGTTTTCAGTGCTTTATAAATGTCTCTTGTTTCCTGTCATCTTGTTTGCGTTTTAACTAGAAGCTTGCTAATGCTCTTATTTCTGTGCCTCCGTACATAATGTGTCTGTTTTCCTCTGGCTATTTTGAAGGTATCTCTTTATTACTGTTTGACTAATGTGACATGGTATAGGTTGGAATAGTGTTTGCCATGGTTCTGTGCTTGGATTTCTTTTATTTTTCAGATAATTGGATCTCTGAATTTGTAGTTTGTATCAGATTTCACTTTTATTTCTGCAAATCATTTGTTGCCTTCTTTTGAGGACTTTGGTTACCCTTGAAATTGTTTCATGTGCTTTTAATTACTTCTTCTTCATGCATTCTATTGTGAATAGTTTCTGTTGCTATGCTTTCAAATTCACTTATCTTTTTCTATTAACATCATTACTAGTTTACCATTAATCATACTCACCCTATATTTTTTATGCCAGACATTTTGTTTCAACTTAAAGTTTTATTTGAATATTTTAAATAATTTCCATGACTTTATTTAACTTTTAAATATCTAGAATCGAGCTTAATAACTATTAATGACTCTGTTAATTCTAACATCTGTTTCAGTTCTATATCAGTGTGAGTGATTTCTGTCCTCATTTTTTATCATATTATCCTAGTTCTTTTCATTGGAAGCCATATATTTTGAATTTTACCTTATTGAGTGATCTATATTTTTGTATTACTATAAATTTTCATGATCCTCCCCTCTGCCATGCCAGGATGATGTTAAATTACTTGGAGACAGTTTAATCCTTTTGAATTTTGCTTTTAAGATTGTTAAGTGAAGCCAGAATCCTTTTTAGTCTAAGGTTAATTATCTCCCACAATTGAGACAAGACTTGTGTGAATACTCCACCCAGTGCCATATGAATTATGAGGTTTTTACAGTCTGTGCATGCCAAGTACTTTTACTTCTAATTCATTTAGATAAGTCTTTTTCTCTAATGTTCAGTAGTTTCCTGTCATTCATAAAGCATTCAAACCTGAAAAATAGTTGATGGGTATTTTCTGCAGATCTCCATAATTCTGCTACTGTGCAGCTTTCTCTTCTCTGCTACTCTGGTCTACAGACAGTAGCTAACATAGTCCCTCTGAGCAAATCCATATGATCAATTCAGAGAGTATGTCAGACTCCCCTAGGTCCCTCTTGCATGTATCTGAGAACTATTTCAAGGCAGTTGCTGGAGGCAATTGTAAGGGTAACTACATTTGTTTGCTCTATTTGAGGAGCAGTCTCCTTTGTTGACTGATATTCAGTGTTTTGAAATCTATCCTTGTATATTTTGGCCTATTTTCTTGTTGTCTGTGGCAGGAAGGTAAATCTAGTCCTTGTTACTTCATTTTGGTAAAAAAAAAAAAAAAAATCCTTACATTTAGTCTTAGATTTTTAAAAAATTTTAAAAGCAGTTGACCAGCCAGGACAGCATGATGAAACCCCATCTCTACCAAAAAGTACAAAAATTAGCTAGGTGTGGTGGCACGTGCCTGTAGTCCCAGCTACTTGGGAGGCTGAGTTGGGAGAATGACTTGAACCCAGGAACAGAGGTTGCAGTGAGCCAAGATTACACCACTGCACTCCAGCCTGAGTGACAAAAAGAGACCCTGTCTAATAACAACAACAACAAAAAACAATTGAGGCTTTATTCTTTTATTATTATTTTAACTTTTAAGTTCAGGGGTACTTCTGTGTAATGTGCTGATTCGTTACATAGGTAAACGTGTGTTATGGAGGTCTGTTGTACAGATTATTTCATCACCCAGGTATTAACCCTAGTATCTATTAGTTATTTTTCTTGATCCTCTCCCTGATCCCAACTTCTGCCCTCCTATAGGCCCCAGTGTGTGTTTCCCTCTATGTATTTATGTGATCTCATCACTTAACTCCCACTTATAAGTGAGAATGTGAAATGTTTGGTTTTCTGTTCCTCCATTAGATTGCTAAGAATAATGACCTCCAGGTCCATTCATGTTCCTGAAAAGAACATGATCTCATTCTTTTTTTTATGGCTGCACAGTATTACATGGTGTTTATGTACCACATTTTCTTTATCCAGTCTGTCACTGATGGGCATGTAGGTTGATTCCCTGTATTTGCTATCATGAATAGTACTGCAGTAAACATGGAGTCTTTATTCTTTTAATCAGATCTGGCAAGCTTTTA
This sequence comes from Callithrix jacchus, assembly GCF_049354715.1. Classification (NCBI taxonomy): domain Eukaryota; kingdom Metazoa; phylum Chordata; class Mammalia; order Primates; family Cebidae; genus Callithrix; species Callithrix jacchus. The sequence continues at coordinate 109,466,420 of NC_133505.1, read as the reverse complement.
TTTAATTAGATACTTAATATTTTATAGTTAATTTATATTTAATTCAATTATTAATATGTTAGGCTTTAAGATTATTATTTTATTTGACTTTCCATTGTTTTATTTGATCTTTTCCTATCTTTTTTTGGTGAAATTACTGTTTTAAAAGTATTTTTTTATTTCTCTTCAATTTACTTTCAGTGCTTTTTTTTTTTGGCTATTTTTCTAGCCTGCCCAAAAGTCATACATTTTTTATTTGTGTCTGTCCTTTTGTGTGTGTATAGAGCTCTATGAATAACGTTATTGTAACAATAATATAAACTTTATAACTATATTTTTATTTCAAATTTCAACAATCTTACCCTTGTCATATATTTTAATTCTATATAATATAACACATACTTCATTTTTATTTTGAATATAAACAAAATCTTTTAATGGTTTGTATTATAAATTCTTAGAGCTTTATATTTAGAATATACTCTTTCTGAAGTTTTTTAATTCTTCTGGTGGAACCAGTCTTCTGTCTGGCATCAATATTCTTGCAAACAACTTTTTTTGATAACTTCTGGAAATATACTTACACTATCTTTCTAAAATTGTCTTTATTTTTCTTTCATTTTTGAACAATTTTTTTTACCTAACATATAATTCTGATTTTGTAATTTCCTTATTTTTATATATTAAATGTTTCATTTCACTGCCTTCTGGTTTCTTATGAGACATCAACCATCTATTATATTATAATAACTTACAGGTTATGTAGCTTCTTTTTGACTTTTTTTGGTTTTTAACAGTTTCATTTTGATATTACCAAGTTAAGTTTTTCTTTGTGTCCACTGTTTCTGAAATATTTTCAGCTTCATGGATTTATGGGTTTATGTTTTTCATTGATATTAGAAAATCTTAGTCATTATCTCTTTACATACTTGTCTTTGTATTTTTGTCTTTTCTAACTTTTTGCCTGTCTTTTGACTTTTTTTTAACTTTTTGAACTCTCATTCACATTTGGTAGAACATTTTACATTATCCCACTGATCTCAGAATGCTGTTTTATTTCCTTTCCTACACATACCATTTTTATTTCTGGGTTTTAATTTATATTGGTCTGGTTCTGCAATGTTGGGGTTCAGGGGTTCAGGGGAGCCCTCAGTTCCCCTGAGAGGATGTTTCTCCAGGTTCTTGGTCTATCACTCTCCAAGAATGGGAGAGGAGACCATGGTGCAGTGCTCAGTAAATGCCGGACTTAAAGGTGTTTGTAGAAAGTGATTTATTTAGGTAGAGAGAAAGAGAGAAATGAATAGCTAACTCTCACACTGAGTGAGAGAATCCAGAAAGATGGAATCCAGGAGAGGAAAGCAGCTTCCACACTGAGTGGAAGGGAATAGAGAGAAATGGAGTTTAGGAGCGGAAGACAGCCTATCATGAGAGTGTGGAAGGGGACTCCAGAAGGGAAATCCAAGAGAGAGAAAGAGAGCTTCCATGAAGGGAGTGTTCCTGGAAGGGGATCCAAACTTAGAGTCCAAAGGGATATGGAGGAAGGGGACTTTTAACCTGGGAGGAACTCCCACCTTCTCTAAGACCTCTGGCCAGTGAAAGGAGTTCCTTAGACCTTCCGCTGGAGTGATTGACTTTTTGATTCTTCTTGTGCTGTGAAAATTAAAACACAAACCATTAAATCTCCCAGATGGACAGAGATGGGAGTGGGACATGATGCTGGGAACTTCTTGCCCTTAAAACTATGCCCCTTTGTTGACCCGGAAAGAGAACACCTTCCCTCAGTTTCAAGGTCAAAAGTTTTCCCATGTTATGTGTAGTCTTCTGTTAAGTCCATGGAAGAATTTTTTGCCTTTATGCATTTTCTAGAATTCACATTTTGTCCTATCTATTCGCTGCTCTTCCTCACTTCTTCACACATGCTGTTCACATTTTCTAATAAATAATAGATCCTTTAATGTGTTTACTGTAACTAAGTATAATGTAGATAACATATTTATCACATTTATTTTATAATCTGCTTCTGAAAACATCTGGGCAATCTTTTTCTCTGGTTTTAATGACTATTTCCCCTCCTGACAATAAGTTTTATTTCCTTGCCTTTTTCACATATCTGGTAATTTTTAATGAATGTTAACTACGATGTTCAAAAGTCTGGTCTAAATAGTATTTAAGTGTGGAAAAGGACATACTGCTTTTTCTGCCAGGCCCTCAGTGTGGCAGTTGAGTCAAACAAGTCTCTGGTAAATTGCTTCTTGGTATTGTTGTGCTTTATCTATATTTAGTTCACCACAGGTTTCAAATTTTATGAACGCAGGGTTACACATTATCTTTAGCAGTGATTAAGATCTGAGTGTCTAGAGGGTTTCTCTCTACCATGCATTAGGCATCAATAGACCATGGGTATGTCTCTTGGGTCCCCCCCTACTTTTCCAGCAGCAGAAGGATTTGCTACCAGGTACTTGTTACAATCTACGTGTCTATGCCATTACTAAGGGATTTTCCTTAGTAATGCCTTCTCCTAACAGTGTACCTGCGTATGTCAGGAGCATTCTTTTAACTCTCCTATGTCTTTCCCTACAACAGATACTTTGCCTGGCTCTCAGTTGTGTCCCAGAGTGCTTGTGGGTTTTTCTGTTTTCTTCTCTGCAGTTAGAATTCAATAGGTTCCTTATGCCTGTGCTTCAGGATGGTGGTTCAACCCTCTTGACCTCTGAATACTAAACACATAAATTTGTACCTCATCTGTCACAAAATTATTGCTTATAACTAATGTTATAACACTGCCCTTATTTTTTTCTGTATCTTTAATATAAGTAAATCTGTGACTCTGTGTCATTTTTTATCATTAGTAAATATCTCCTATTGATATTTGTCACTATAGTGATCTTGTGTGAAGAGGAATATAATAAATGACAATAGTTTTTGAAATTGTTCATGAGATTTTACATATATTTCCTTACACATCTTACTTTACATAATAAAACCCTCTCAATAGCAGGTAATTTAAAACAGCCATATTTATTGTGTGCCATCTGTAATAAAAATTAAATAATAATAATTTGTCAAGTTGATTAAAGGGTATTTTCTTTTACAAATTTAAATAAAATGATATAAACGACACATGAGATTAAAATGTAATTTTAAAGTTACATATCAATATCATATTAATATCAATATGTCACAAGCTGCTTGTTTGGAGAAACATGTTTATTTTTATATTTTGTTTTTGTTGGAGAAAAATATAAAAACTCCATTTTCAAAGCTATATTGTAATGAAATAAAAAGTATTAACTGTGTTTTTTAAATTATCTAGGTATCCATATCTTAGGCTATTTCAATCACACTATTTTATCTTAGATGTCTCTTTTTCCAATTTGTAGAAAGTGAAAGCTATAAGTTTTATTTTCATTTTGAAGATGCACAATTTTTGTTTGAGTTAAATAATTTAAGAGCATTTTCACTAGAAACTCTTTTCCATTAGAGTTGTGTAGACAACTAGCTTATGTAACAGATAAGACCTTGAAATCTGATATTACAAAGATTTAGTTTTGATCATTTATGTGAATTTTGGATATATTACTTAACACCTACTAACCTCGGTTTTCTATTTCCTAAAACTTGTAAATAATAGTACTACTATTTTAGGATTGCTATGAGAATCAAAGAAAAAACACATATTCTATTTTTTTGTTTTTATGCATATTGCATTATTCCTTGTTAGCCTATAATATCTGAAATATAAGGGCCTTCTTTTTAGAGCATAGTACCTCCTAATGATTTGCATGGTCATTTTTTTTTTGAGTATCACAATATTCATGAATAATTTTAAAAATAATTAAATAATCCTCTTATTTAGCCATTTGACTGTCCAGAAATAGTATCTAATAAAATTATTTATGACAGGAATGTTTGTCTGTGGTTGGCTGACAAGTTCTCTAAGTATATTCTTAAGTTCAATGGTCTCTTTTAGGATTTTTCATAGACTACCATGCTAATGGGTAGATATTTCCTAGGTATTATCTCCGATTTGGTTTTATTGCTTTGGAAAAATAAGTCATTGGTATGCAGGACTTGCTCAACTTCTCTGTATTTTTCTCTCTTTTTATATTGTTAATTCAGTCTTCAGATATCTTCTTCCCATTACAGATAAATTCTAGAAAGACATAGAGTGAGAACTCAAATTAACACTGAAGTCACAGAAAAAACTCTAGTCTCTGGGTTGTCATCTTGAACATGGAATTAAAAAATATGGAAAATATGATTATCTTAGTTTATCCCAGATAATTATATAAAAACTAGGGGTCAAAGTTTACTATAAAAATATATTAATCTACAAGACTTTATATTTTAAACATTTATTTCCCAGAGAGTCCTCATGAAGGAGTGGTTTATGTAGAATAAGAATTGACTACTAATAGTGTCTAAAACCATTCATTCTCAGCACTAATTAGAAAATCAGAGAATAAACTATGACACAACATATTTTATTTAGGAATGCTAAATACAAGTTTCATCCAATTATTAACATCATGGTGTTGGTATAGTCTCATAGATACAACCAAATGTGCTTATCAAGCCAGAGCAGTAGAAAGAATATTGGGAATGTGGTATCTGCCCTAAAGAAAACATTAAAGATGATTAAATCAGAACCTATTTATTTTATAAGAAGGCTCACATATTTTATGGGGTAAAGTGCACTTATCCTTATTCAGGAGTCACAAAAGTATTTAGGCAAGCAGTCATTAATAATTACTGTCTTTAAACCATTGTTGCCTTGTTTTCTCTTTTCTTTTAGTAGTTTCTATATGCAGATGCTATTAAAATGTATTGTTACAGAGATTCTGAAAGAGTCCTATGCAGTGATCAGCTGAAACTTAGTGAATCTCCATAAAAAAGACATGTATATTTTATTACTTAGTAATATTCTCTCTTAAAAATGACATACATTGCAAAATCTTATTTTTACTATAAACATAAATAAATTTATAAAAGTCTTCTTTTTCTTAAAAACCATCTAAAATCAAATACTGAATGTTGTGGTTTTGTTTTCAGCTAAAAGCATCTATTATAATAAAAAATGTTAATTTATTTGTATAATATCCATATTAATAAAATATATTCTAGGATATATTTCATAGATACATGCTAAAATGGCTTTTTATGAATATTGTCATATTCTTGTAGTTAATTTATCTAAACACTGAAATTATCATTGTCTGAAAAAGTAAAGTGTCTTCAACATATGCAGTTTTGACAATCCATTTAGACTCAGAATAAACATTTTTGTTACATTAAAATGAAAGTAAAAATTGATAATTTAATATAGAGTATTATTCATGCATATTTCTGGGGTTTTGTTATAATGTGGTAGAATTTTTTTCTCCCCTTTATTTTTTTCCATTAGTCCACACTTATATTTAAGTCACAGCATGCAATTGAGCTAGAAAATTATGAAATAATTGTAAACACAGTATGACTTCTTTAAGTAAAATATTTGTGAAAACTGGAGTTATGCAGTGTTTCGCTCAACAGGACAAGAGACAACTCTATTTTAGTAATGTATAATCAGGTGTTGTCATTAATTTCTAAAGTTCCTGTTGACTCTGAGGTGAGCCATTAATGTGTTTATTTATAGGCTTCACAGTTTGTTTTGATTTTATTTGTTTCAACTGATATTTTAGAGGTCAGATATGTGACTTGATTATTTTATTATAAACTTATACAGTAAATGTCTGAGTTCTACTTAAGAAGTAACAATTTATTTTCTTCTCTTTAACAACTATTCTTGTTAAACCATTAAAACAACACAAAAAAGAACATTATAATTCTTATTAATTAACAAATAGTAGCTGTGTTGTAGAAGAAACTGTGAGCTGTAAATGTGATTTGCAGGGTTTATCTTGAGACTATGTAAGAGCAGGGTTGTAAGAGCAGTCTGAGTGTTGGCTTCTAGCAGTAATACTGACAGACTGAAGTAGAGAGTAGCTTGTTTCATAGAAATCTCTGACTATGTTCTCTTTGATTCATAATGAAGTTAATTATAATCAAGTACATAGGAAGCTCGCAATTTTTTTTCCCACAAAGTTGTAAAAGTAATTGTACCACTTAGATTAAAAAGGATCCATTCATTTCAAAGTTAAAAGACACCATTGGACTTGAAATCTTCTAATGGACAGGACCGTGTTATTGAAACCTCATTTGCAAACAAAAATAGTTTTTATGGGAAATGAAGACCAGCTTAAGAGGAAAAACCTAAGAACTTGGATGAGCTAGCCAAAAAATTTGTGAAAAACCACTTCCAAGGAATAGAACTGAATATTAATCAAGGACCTGTGATTAGCTGGATTTTAAATGTCTATAAAGTTTGACTATGAAATGCCTGCCATTTGTTTATTTTTCTGATGGCCATGTCTTTTGAAGTTAACTTCTCCCTCTCTCACTGTTCTTGTATATTGGCAGTGTTTGGGCACCAGTTGTCTTCCCCGATGCTCACCCCAGCCTACCCCATTCAGATTGAAAAAAGCTGATCCAGAGGAGTCTTATCTGCTCTGAAACTGAGTTAGATAATGATATCCTCCAACTCAAGTTCCAAGATAATGGCATAAATCATGAGATGAGAATTTTGGGCATCCAGAAAGATAAACATATATTGCATGTGTGAAGGATATAAATCATTCAGGACAAGAGGTCATATTCTGGTTGGTTGTTGTATTAATGGTCCCTGATAAACCTTAATTTTCTATATTTTAACGTGTAGCATTTTCTCCATAAAGCTGGATAGCGCTTGTGACTTATTTTAACCAATATAATTCAGTGGAATAACATGTGTAATCTCTGGATTAAACTTAAGGAAGCCTAGTACCTTGACAGAAAATTAGAAGGAAGCCTTGACAGAAACTTTTAAGCAAGGCTTGTACCTTGACAAAAAAGAACACAGGCTTAAATATTAAATATAAAATTATAATGCTTATAAAAAACATAGAATATCTCTGTGACCTTGGTTTAGGCAAGGATATACTAAGAAGAACACGAGAAGCATAATCAATACAAACCAAAACATGACACATTGGAGTACATCAGAATTAAAATATCTACTGTTAATTCTGGTTTATGATCCAACATGCAAAGATTTTGGAAGTGATGGCTTCCGTCCTTACAACAAGAAAATAAGCTGAAAAAGTTAAATGTTAACAACTATTTTTGGAACCATTAGAGAACTGACTTTAAAGGGCAAAACAGTATCTGGAAACTTGTAGAGGCAGGCAAATACAGGATGCTGAGGCAGGAGAATTGCCTGAACCCAGGAGGCGGAGGTTGCGGTGAGCCGAGATGGCGCTATTGCACTCCAGCCTGGGTAACAAGAGCAAAATCCCGTCTCAAAATAAATAAAATAAAATAAAATAAAATAAAATAAAATAATAAAATAAAATAAAATAAAATAAAATAATAAAATAAAATAAAATAAAAATAACCATGATGAGTTTAACTAGAGAAGAAGCTTTGGGAACTACAAACTAGTAGAAACACTTAAAGAGCAATTTGATTACATTTTAAAAGCTAAGGGTAGAGTAGGTTTAGAGTAAGAAACTACTTAGGTCATAGTCATAAGAAGAGGAATATGAGCTATTTTGGCTTTTACCTTCAGGAATCTTACCAGGTTCTCAGATGTGAAAAGCCAAGAAATTACGCTTTGGTAGGGAGAATGGAAAAGAAACCATTTCAAAATATACTAAATACATTCTCTGCAATAAGCACCTACTGTCTAGTTAAAAAGAATTTTCCAGAACCTTGCAGAAGGGCAATTATCCAGCTGTAATGTCGTCTAGCTTTCCTGTCTTAACTATGGGAGAGGGTCAGAAAAAAATCTTATAAATACTGTGAGACTCAAACTCAAAGGTGTCAGACCCACTAAGAGACTGAGATGTTATCAGAAGACTATATAGAATCTTTTGTTCTCACTTCTATGCCCACATCAACAGTATCCAGTTTAATAACTGTGGATTTCAGGCAATGGAGCTGAAAGGCTTAGATTCTATTTAAGAACATTCAATGAAAACTTGAGAGACACAAACAAGGACCTAGAGAAAATCGAAGCCTCTGATAATTAAAGTTACAGAAAACATTAAACACAGTCAACTCCTATGCAGATTAACATAAAACTGCACACTAAAGGCCTCTCTATCTCAGATCCTATTATACAATATATCATACTGGGTTTCAACAGAAAGTTACGAAGTATATGAAAAGGCAAGAAAAAACAAAGTGAAAGAGATCAAGAAAGCACCAGACTGAAACTCAAATATGACATTAATGTTGGAGTTATTAGGTAATTTAAATATATAGCATTAATATATTTAAGGCCTTAGCAGAAGAAAATAGAAACATCAAGAAAGGGGGGATAAAATAGTAAGGGTTATGAAAATCAAAAGGAAATACTTGAAAACAAAAGCACTATAATGGATATATAGAATGTTTTTCAGAGCACGATAGACTGGACAGGGTCCAGAAAAGGATCTGTGAGCTTTAAGATTATATGCTAATAGAAACTTTCCAAACAGAAATGGAGTGAGAAAAAGAATGAAATGATTAGAAGAAAACTTTCAAGAAATGTGAGACAGTTTCAAAATGTGCAATATTCATGTAATTGAGATATGAGAAGAAGAATGAGAGAATGCAGCTAAATAACTATTTAAAATAATAGCAGCTGCAAACGTTCCATTTCACAAACCAAACCAGAGATCCAGGAAGCTCGCAGAACACTAAGTACAACAAACATCAAAAGAAATCTGCACCTGGGAGTATCATATTCAACTTGTAAAAACCTAAGACAAAGACAATTATTGGAAAAAAAATTATTTTTAGAATCTATGCAAATGAGAAGTCTGGAGTAAAATATTGAAAGTTCTTAAAAGAAGCATTTAAGTCTGGAATTGTATATATCATAAAATTATCCTTCAAAAGTCAAAGAGAATAAGAACATTTTCAGAAAAACAAAAACATAGAGAATTTATCAGTAACATTTCTGCATTTTAAGAAATTTTTAAAAAGTTTTTCAAGGTGTATTTCAGAAACTCGATGTAAATAAAGCTCATTGACAGTACATCTGGTCACCTAGGACGTCTGGTGGTGTATAAGGAGATTAATGTTTACGTATCTGCTAACACATCTAGGCCACAGCCTGTAGAGCAAGAAGTAATTTTGACTTTCAAGTCTTATTATTTAAGAAACACACTTTGAAAGGCTGTTTGCCATACATAGTGATCTCTGATAGATCAAGGCAAAGTAAATAGAAAACCTTCTGGAAAAGACTTGCCATACTAGATGGCATTAAGAAGATTCATGATTCATGGGAGAAGATCAATATATTAACATTAATAGGCATTTGGAAGAAGTTGATTCCAATGCTCATGAATAACTTGAAACGTGGAGCCTGAAGATGTGACTAAATTGCTGTTATCTCATGATAAATCTTGGCTGCATTAAGAGTTGTTTCTTGAAATGACAGCAAAGAATGCAGAATATTATATAAACTTAGTTGATAAAGCTGAAGTAGGGTTTGAGAGAATTGCCTCCAACTTTAAAAGAAGTTCTACTTTGGGTAAAATGCTATCACAGCATTGCAAGTTATGAAGAAATCTTTTGTGAAAGAAAGAGTCCAACAATGTAGCAAATGTTTTTGTTGTCTTAAAAATAAATTTCCACAGTTGCCTCAACTTTCAGCTACCACCATCTTAATTAGTCAGCAGACATCAATATCAAAGTAAGGCCTTCTATTAGCAAAAAATTTGCTGATGGCTCAAATGGCTATTAACAGTTTTTAGCAATAAAGTATTTTTAAATAAAGGTATACATATTGTCTTTTAAAACATAATTCTATCACACATTTCATACACTAAAATATAGTGTAAACATGACAAATATACACTGGGAAATTAAAAAAAAAGTGTGACTTGCTTTATTGGGATGTTCATTGCGTGCCTGTTGTTCCCCTGAACAGCATTGTCAATAAACTTGATCTAATTGATGTTTATTGAGTATTCTACCACCAGTAGCAGAATGCACATTCTTTTCAAGTTCATATAGAACACTCACAGAGATAAACCTCATTTAGGCCATAAAACACATTTACATTTAGCAAATATAAAAGAGCAACATCATACAAATTATGTTCTCCAAAAACAATGGAATTAAACTGAAAATCAATAAAAAACATGGCTAGAAAATTCAAAATGTTTGGAAATTTAAAAACATGTTTCTGAGTTATACATTTGTTAGAAAATGTCTAAAGAGAAAATTTAAAATATGTTTTACTAAGTGAAAATAAAAACAAATTATCAAAAATTTTTTAATGCAGCGATAGAACTTATAGATTTATAGCATCATTTACATATATTTGAACAGCAGTATGTTTAATATAAGTAGTTTAAACTTATACTTTAGGTGACTAAAATGTAAAAACAATTTAAAAATAAGTAAGGTAAAATAGAGTAAATAGTATAAGTCAGAGTATAAATAAATGAAAACAGAAAAACAAAATTTAAAGAAACCTAAAGCTGTTTCTGTGAAAAGAATAATAAAATTGGCCAACTTCCAGCCAAGCTAACTAGGGATAAAATAAAGAAGAAAACACAACGTACTAATGCCAAAAATTAAAGAGTAGTCCTAACTATTCCTATCATATCCAATAAATAATAATAAAAGAACACTATATTCAACCCACTATCCACAAATTTGATAACTTAGAAGAAAGAGAAATTTTCTTAAAATACACCAAGCTTCAAAACTCACATAAAGAGAAACAGATAAATAAAATATACCCATGTCTTTAAAAGAAGATTAATCAATAATCAATAACATTAAAAAAAAGTGCCGGTTTTACATGGTTTTCTTGGTAAATTCTGTCAAATGTTTAAGTAGAAAAAATTCCAATTCCCAAATTCTCTTTTGGAAAATAGAGGCAGAAGAACACTTTCTAAGTCATTCTATGAATTCAGTGTTATGCTCAAACCAAGATAAAGACATTAAAAGAAATGAATAATATAAATCAATATATGTGATAAACATAAATGTAAAAATTTATAACAAAATGTTATCAAATCATATCCATTAGCGAATCTAAAAAATTACATGCAGTGATTAAGTAGCATTAACAATAGGTGTGAAAGACTGATTTAACATTAAAATTTTAAATAATATAACCCATCATATTAGCAGGGTAAATAAGAATAATTATCATCTTATTGATGGATGCAAACATAATTTTAAAACATCTAACATCCATTCAAAATAAAAATTCTCAGATAACTAGAATATAAGACAAACTGAACTTGATAATAAATGCCCACAAAGTCCAACACCTAACATCATATTTAATAGTGAGAAATTTGCTAATTTTTCTCTACAATCAGGAGCAAGGCAAAGATGTCACCTCATGCCAATCCTTTACTACATAATACCTGAAATCCTAACTAGTGCTATAACAGAAAAAATGCAAATAAAATGGAAAGAAAGAAATAACACTGTAATTTTTCACAGATCACATAGTTGTCAATGTACAAAATTACAAAGCATCATCAAAAGAGTTTCCAGAATAAGTAATTATAGCAAGGCTGCACAATTTACAATGTTAGTATATAAAAGTCAATTACTTTTCTCTGTACAAGCAATCAACAATTGATGTTTAAAATTAAAAACAGCATAATACTCATCACAGCAAAAAAAATTCTATATGTAAATCTAACAAAATAAGTATAAGATCTATTTGTGGAAATAATACAAATAGGAGAAATACCTAATGTAGATGACGTGCTGATAGATGCAGCAGCAAAACACCATGGCATGGGCATATTTATGTAACAAACCTGCATGTTCTGCACATGTACCCCAGAACTTAAAGTATAATTAAAAAAAAAAGAAATAAAATAAAAGCAAGCAATGGGGAAAGGATATCATTCAATAAATGGTGTTGGGATAACTGGCTAGCCATATAAAGAGCAATAAAACTAGACTTTTATCTTTGACCATAAAAAATTAATTAAAGATCTTTAAAAATTTAAATGTAGGACTCCATTCTAGAAGAAAACTGAGGAAATGTCCTTCTTGACATTAGTGTTGGAAAATAATTTATGGCTAAGTTCCCAAAAACAATTGCAGTAAAACAAAAGTCGACAAGTAGAAACCAATTGAACTAAAGAGCTTCTGCACAGCAAAAGAAACCATCAGTAAACAGACGCCCTACAGAATGGGAGAAAATATTCACAAACTATGCATGTGACAAGGGTCTGAATTAGTCCATTTCCATACTGCTAGGAAGAAATACTCAAGACTGGGTAATTTATAAAGAAAATGAGGTTACATGGACTCACAGTTCCATTATGGCTGGGGAGGCCTCACATACATGGCAGAAGGCAAAGGAGGAGCAAAGGTAAGTCTTACCTGGCAGCAGGCAAGAGAATGTGTGTAGGGAAACTGCCTTTTATAAAACCATCAGATCTCATAGGACTTATTCACTGTCCTGAGAACAGCACAGGAAATTTCACCCCCATGATTCAATTACCTCCCACTGTGTCCATCCATGACATGAGAGGATTATGAGAGCTAAAATTCAAGATGGTATGTGGATGGGCCAAATCATATCATTCTGCCCTTGGCCCCTCCCAAATCTCATGCCCTCACATCTCCAAAACAATCATGCTTTCCCAGCAGTCCCTTGAAGTCTTAATTTATTCCAGTATTAACTCAAAATTTGACAGTCCCAAATTTCATCTGAGACAAGGCAAGACCTTCTGCTATGAGCCTGTAAAATCAAAAGCAAGTTAGTTACTTCCTAGATACAATGTGGGTACAGGCATTGGTTAAATATACCCCATTCAAATGGGAGAAATTAGCCTAGAAAGGGCTACAGGTCCCATGTTAGTATGAAATCCAGCAAGGCAGTCAAATCTTAAAGCTCCAAAATGATTTCCTTAAGCTCCTACATGTGTCACATCTAGGTCATGCTAATGTAAGAGGTGGGTTCCCATGGTCTTGGGAAACTCCACCCAAGAGGGGTAAAACCTCCCTCTCAGCAGTTTTCATGGGCTGGCATTGAGTGTCTGCAGCTCTGCTTCCCTTATATAACTGAATCCTTTAACAGCATGTAAGTCACCTCTTGAATGTTTTGCTGCATAGAAATTTCTTTCACCAGATACCCTAAATCATACCCTATATCATTTCTCTTAAGTTCAAAGTTCCACAGATCTGTGAGGCAGGGACAAAATGACACTAGTTTCTTTGCATAGCAAGAATGACCTTTATTCTAGTTCCTCCAAAAGTTCCCATTTTCATCTGAGACCACCTAAATCTGGATTTCATTGTCCATATCACTGTTAGGATTTTGGCCATTCGACAAGTCTCTAGAGAATTCAAAGATTTCCCATATTTTCCTGTCTTCTTCTGAGCCCTCCAAACAGTTCCGACCTTTGCCTGTTACCCAGTCCAATGTCTCTTTACATTTTCAGGTATCTTTATAGCCATGCCCCACTCTAGGCACCAATTTACTGCATTAGTCTCTTTTCATACTACTATCAGGAAATACTCAAGAGTGGGTAATTTATAAAGAAAAGACTTTTAATGGACTTACAGTTCTACATGGCTGGAAGACCACACAATCATGGCAGAAGGTGAAGGAGAACCAAAGGCAAGATTTACCTGGCAGCAGGCAAGAGAGCATGTTCAAGGGAACTGCTCTTTGTAAAATCATCAAACCATCAGATCCCCTGAGACATATTCACTATCATGAGAACAGCAAGGGAAAACTCAGCCCCATGGTTCAATTACCTCTGAAAAAGTCCATTTGATGATACGTGGGGATTATGGGAACTAAACTTCAAGGTGGGATTTGAGTGGGACATAGCCAAACCATATCAGATCTAATATTCAAAATCTATAAAGAATTTAAACAAATCAACAGGCAAAAAACAAATAATCCCATTAAAAAGTGGGCACAGGATATGAAGAGCTACCTCTCAAAAGAAGACATTCAAGTGGTTAATAAATCTATGGAAAATGCTTAGCATCACTAATCATCACAGAAATACAAATCAAAATCACAAATCAAAACCATCTCACACCAGTCAGAATGAATATAGTTAAAAAGTCAAAAAACAACAGATGCTGGTGAGGCTGTGGAGAAAAGGAAGTGCTTATTCCCTGTACTGTCAAAGTATTATAAATTAGTTCAGCCTCTGTGGAAAGTAGTTTGGGTATTTCTCAAAGAACTTAAAACAACTACCATTCGACTCAGCAGTATTACTCGGTGTATACTCAAAGGAATATAGAATATTCTACCAAAAAGATGCATGAATTTGTAAGTGTATTATAGCCCTATCCACAATATCAAAGACATGGAATCAGCCTAGGTACCCATCAATGGTGGACTGCATAAAGAATATTTGGTACATGTACATCATAGAATACTACACAGCCATAAAAAAAGAAGGATATCATTTCTTTTGCAGCAACGTGGATGCAGCTGGAGACCTTAATTTCCTTAGGAACAGAAAACCAAATACCACATGTTTTCGCTTATAAGTGGGAGCTTAACATTGAGCACACATGGACATAAATGTGAGTACAACAGTCACTGTCGACTAGTAGGTGGGGTGTGAAGAAGGAGAGTTTGGGTTGAAAGACTACCTGCTGCCTACTTTGCTCACTACCTGGGTCCAATGTACCTATATAACAAACCTATGTAAGTACACCCTGTATCTAAAATAAAAGCTAAGACGTTATAATAACAAAAATAAAAATAAAAATGATGATGTTCCATGTTCACAGATTAGAAGACTCATTATTGTTAAGATGTCAATTATTTTCAACTGCATCTATAAATGTAATACAAACCCAATAAAAATCCCAGCAAGCTATTTTTCTGATATTGACAAATCTGATTTGTATTTTTACATATGGAAAAGCTAGACCCAGAATATTCACACAGTGTTGAATAAAAATAAAGTTAGATGAATATAATATCCTATTTCAAGACTTACTACAGATCTGCATTAATTAAGAAAGTGTCATATTGCTGAAACAATAAACTCATAGATGAATGGAACAGAAGAGTAAAGCTAAAATTAGACTCACACAAATATAGCCAACTGATTTTTACAAAAGAGTAAGATAAATTCAAGAGTAGAAAATGGTATGTTCAGCAAATAATACTGAAAAATTAGATTTCTCTGTGAAAGAAATTCTAGACAATGATTTTACACTTTTTATAAATATCAACTCACAATAGATCATAGACCTAAATTTAAAATGTAAAACTATATTGATAAAGCTGTTTTTCAGAATTGGTTCAGGTTACCAATTCCAACATTGCTATATGTGTGTACTGAATTTGCACAATAAGTAAATGGATGGTGGATATTGGGAGCCCAGATTTTTACTGTTAAAATATTAATTCTCAAATAAACATGGAGAGGAGGTTAGAATGACCATGTGGCTGGAGACATCAGTGTAAGTTCATGTTTAGCTTCATACAGATAGAGGTGGTTTATATACAAATATTTATAAATATGTTTTCATTCATAGGTTAGTACACGTACATATATTTCACTACTGTGCTGTATCAGGTCAGAGGGCCTAAAAGCAATGAAACCCCACTAGCAATGAACACACTAGTTTACAGATCATGATTTCTAACTCCATTTTCCAATAAATGGAGCCAGGAACTCTCTCAGAAATGGCTTATTTTAAGAGTGTAAAAGATAAGCTTGGAGTATCTGAATGTCAGGGATTAAGAGTATTCTAAAATTAAAACAAAAACAAAAGGCCAATAAACTACAGTGATTAGTCTATGGCAACACGATACAAGTGACAGCAGAAAATGGTTCAGATGATCAATAGCTATAATAATTTGAACAAAACAGATGACATAGTATTGGATTATCACCTAAAGTATAAAATAAATAGACATAAATTCATATGTATATACACAAATATTTGGATTAACAAATGAGAAAGAGACATATCTCCTTTCCAGAAGAATTAAAAATTATTTATATAACTAATTCTGCCTCTAGTAAGGTGTAGCATAAATCTCCACTTTTTTTTTAATTTTTTATTGGATTTTAGGTTTTTGGGTACATGAGCAGAGCATGCAAGACAGTTGCGTAGGAACACACATGGCAGTGTGCTTTTATTTCCTTCTCCCCTTCACCCACATTTGGCATTTCTCCCCAGGCTATCCCTCCCCACCTCCCCCTCCCACTGGCCCTCCCCTTTTCCCCCCAATAGACCCCAGTGTTTAGTACTCCCCTTTCTGTGTCCATGTGTTCTCATTTTTCATCACCTGCCTATGAGTGAGAATATGCGGTGTTTCATTTTCTGTTCTTGTGTCAGTTGCTGAGGATGACGTTCTCCAGATTCATCCATGTCCCTACAAACGACACAAACTCATCATTTCTGATTGCTGCATAATATTCCATGGTGTATATGTGCCACATTTTTCCAATCCAGTCTATTATCAATGGGCATTTTGGTTGATTCCAGGTCTTTGCTATTGTAAACAGTGCTGCAATGAACATTCGTGTACATGTGTCCTTATAGTAGAACGATTTATAGTCTTTTGGATATATACCCAGTAATGGGATTGCTGGGTCAAATGGAATTTCTCTTTCTAAGGCCTTGAGGAATCGCCACACTGTCTTCCACAATGGTTGGACTAATTTACACTCCCACCAACAGTGTAAAAATGTTCCTTTTTCTCCACATCCTCTCCAGCATCTGTTGTCTCCAGATTTTTTAATGATCGCCATTCTAACTGGCATGAGATGGTATCTCAATGTGGTTTTGATTTGCATCTCTCTGATGACCAGTGACGATGAGCATTTTTTCATATGATTGTTGGCCTCATATATGTCTTCTTTCGTGTAGACTGTATAGTGACTTTTTTTCAAAGTATAAAGTATGAAAATAAAGAAAAACTGTAGCATTAGAGTGGAGCAGCTTGACAAAGTTTCTCAGCCAGATGATGAAAATCAGTATTCACAGTGTTAAATCATGTTAATAGTGTGCACTTTTGATATGGTGTAATTAAAAGAGAAGTCTATTCCCTTGCTTTTTCTTCTAAAACCCATAACCCCAATTTAACCATGAGAAAAATATTAGACAATTGCAAATAGAAATTCTACAAAATGTATGACCATTACTCCTTAAACTTGTTAAAGTCTTCAAGAACAGTGAGAGTCTGATAAATGGTCACAGTAAAGGAGACATGTAATGTCAATGTAATAAAGTATTCTGGATGAAATTCTTGAACAGCAACTAAAATTAGGTGAAAAACTAAATAAATATAAATTTAAATTAATTCATAATGTGTTAATATTTCTTCATTAATTTTAACAAAGGTATATCTATGTAAGATATATATTAATGATAGTTGAACAATAGGTTGAGGCATATGCAACCATTTTGTACTAACTTCTCAGTTTTCTGTAAATTTAAAACTTTCCTAAAATGCTGTTATATTAAGGTTAAAAATATATGGATATCATCTTTATGAAAGAAAATCTTAGAAAAATGAAAGGCCACACAGGGATAGATGTGCAATTAATACATACAAGATATACAAAAAATTCTAATAATGCAGTAATTAAAAAACAATCTATTATAAGAATGAAAAAATAATTTGAGCCAAATTTTAGAAAAGATAAAAATGACAACAAAGCACAAGAAAATGTTCCAGCATTCTTTGTCATTGGGAATGCAACTTTAAACACTATGTACTTAGAATTTCTGAAATTAACAATACTGACTACTGACCATATCAAATTTGGGAAATATGTACAAGTACAACTCTCAAATATTACCAATGGGAATGAAAAATGGTGTAGTCCATTTGGCAAAAAGTGTCAATTATTCGAAAGTTAAATATACACCTGCCATATAACTCAACCATTTAATAATAGAAATTTACCCATGAGAAAAGAAAGCATATGTCCATACATTCTCTTCCCATTCATTTTCCATTATTGCTAGACTCTGGGTGCCTCAACCAGCATTCCTTATTAATTCCTTTACCTACACACTTCTATGTAAGAAGTTTCTTTCTTAAAGTCTCTTGAATTATGTGAGTTGCATTCTGCTTCCTGATAAAATTCTGCCTGAGAGTATTGTTTAGATAATCAAAAACATATATCATAATTGAAGGAATTAACTTTTTGCTATATTAGTATCTAATCTATTCCCTAGATTATTATTTGTTTTTTCTTATTTTAGGAATGACATTAGCATATTTATTAAAATTTAGACAAACATTAATAAGTAGTAAGTTAAATGTCAATGTTTTAATGCATACTTTAATAGTAAAATATTGATAAATTTTACATGAACTTTCTGTATTTTGTGCTTTCGATAACTGTTACCCTTGGTTTGCTCTTGCAGAAATTTTAAAATGTTATATTTATATCAAATTTGTATAATTATCTCTCAATGAAAACTCTTTCTTCCTATTCACACTACTTTTATACTCAGTACAGCCCATGTCATGGTTTTCTGGATTTCACTGGTGACAGAACATCAGTTCAATGATTTTAATTTTTCATGATATAACATATGCATACACAAAAAATTTTCTAATTTGCAGGAACTTGGGAAATTGTTATTACCCTCAAACAAAATAAAGGACAGGGAAAAGTCAGTCAATGCATCGTCTCATGCCCTTCTTAAAGCTGTAATTTTTTTCACCACGAGGCAAGCATCTATCTTTTTTTTTCTCTTTCCCAGATACTGCAAATATCTAAATTTCATGATCCTAGTTTTAAGGAGTCATTGGTGATCCTTAACTTGAGGATTATCACTTCTGATCTTTGTCCCAAAGACATATTAACTTCTTGTGAAATCTCATGCATTTTGTGGGTATTCATATATGAGTCACAAAGAATCAAAGTTTTACTAGGATAGACTGTATGTGACTATTTCTAAATGTCCAGATTTAATAGGCTGATAGTCAAACACTCAGATTTAATAGGCTGATAGGCAAACACTTAGATATAATAGAGTGATAGCCAAATACTAAGAATTGCATAGGTTATATATTTCAATTAAAAATTAAAAAAGGTAACTTAAAATAAAATAGAAGTGAGAAGTCTGAATAGAAATATCACTAGGAATTCTAGAAGTGAGGATGTTTGTCATATGGCTCTGTAACCATTAATGCTTAATCTCAAATATGAGCGGGATGCTCTCTGATTTCAGCCAAGTGTAGAGTCATGGTAACATGTGAACTCTGGAAACATAAGAATGTGTTTTTCAAAATGTTGCCCATCAATTTCCCAGCTGAGTGACCTTGAAGAAATTATTTTATTTCTCTAAACTATACTTTCCTTATCTATAAAATAGAAATATTAATATCCATATTTTATGTATCTATTATAAGAACTAAATTAGATAATGCACATATGTAATGAAATTAATATCCAGATTTCTTGGTATAGAGTATAGAGTTTCCAATATTTTTGTCTCTATCTACCTTTCTTCCAATATATTTCTGTATATTCATCCACATTTACAGAGTTGCCATTAAAACGACTCCTGATCCAAATCCCAGGAGAGGTTTCTTGGATCTCAAACAGGAAAGAATTCAAGGAAAGTTGCTGAGTGCAGTGAAAGAGAGTTTATTGAAAGCTACTCAGATACAGAGCAGAACATCTTAAGAAAGCAATGGGAGACATATGCCATCTTTCTTTGAGACTCTTCTTATATACAATCTTATCTAGTAAAAGCTAAGTTATTATGTTTATGTGCTGGTGGGCTGACTGCATGACAATGGTTAGTATTTTGTTGAAGGTTATTTTGGCATTTTAATATGTAAACACATCAAAGCATGACGATAATCATCTCAATGTATTTTTATGTGATAGTGGAGCATCTGAACATTTTGTTATTGTAGGAGTTTGTCCTCTTAAGCATTACTAAGCTGCTTCCTTAGCCAAAAACATCCTAGAGCCATGGATCATGACTGGCAAGAAGTGTTACTTCCAAGAGGCATAAA
The DNA here is from genome assembly GCF_049354715.1 of Callithrix jacchus. Taxonomy (NCBI): domain Eukaryota; kingdom Metazoa; phylum Chordata; class Mammalia; order Primates; family Cebidae; genus Callithrix; species Callithrix jacchus. The sequence continues at coordinate 109,446,406 of NC_133505.1, read as the reverse complement.
ATCAACTATTGGGAGTTGATTTTAAAATGGTATAACTCTGGCTCTTCTACGCTCCTATTTCCCCAGCATAATCTCCTCTTTTGAGATAACCCTTGCTCTTAAGGGGAGATGAAGGATGCAGGTCATCATTCTGTAATGTCTCCTACTGACAGTGGGTGTTGATCTTTGGGGCATCTAGGGATCCCTTTGTGGCTGGCATCTAGGGAGCAAAGGAAGGTCCTCGTTTGTATGATATTCTGATGATTCCATAGGCATAGGCCCTGCCTAGTATTGGAGAAGGAAAAATCTCTGGATCCCTGATCTAAGGGAGCTAGAGGCAGGATGTCTATATTTGCCAAATGAGAATATGGAATGGTTTGGAAGCCTTGTGTCATCAGCATCTTTGTGTCGAATCTTGTGTGTTGTAATTTAGAAGATACAAACTTTATCAAGTGTTAAACAAGCAAGAGCCAAAAATTAGTAATAACAAATTAGCTATCAAAGGTACTAGGAAGGGCAAAAAATGAGGAAGGCACTTTCAATGGTAGACCAGATATAGTTGGGATCCTGTGCTTTGGTTATATTTATGAACTAGACTGCTCATTCATATATTTTCTGTATATCTTCTTCTATTTGGTCTAAGGTGTTTCCACAATGGCAGCAGGTTTAATTTATTAAAGTGAATACTAATACTCCCCCTTGTTCAACAAATCAGTCAGCTAGTGTTAATCTAATACCCATTGTTATATCTGCTAAGAAATCAAGGGAGCATTTTAATGTGTCCCCTGTTTTATGGACACTGTGTAGAATGAAGGAGGAAAGTTTTTAAGAGTTGCATTATGAAAGGAAAATTTTCCCCATGGAGCCAATAAACTGATGGCAACTTCAACCCCAGCCAACATAAGGCCCACTGTTTGCTTAAAGCTAGGGTGAGTGATATTATAAAATTGTATATTAGAGGGATTTGCTTGTTCTATTATACACTGACCCCTGAAACAAACATTATCAATACACTGGTTTCATGATCCCAAATGAGCGACAAGTTATTTATAGGCTAAATGAATGAATGACCATATAGCCATGGATATCCATCAGTGGTGCAGACCTGTATGGGATGGGAGTTACTAAGAATGTTGAGTACGGACTTTGGATGTTACTTATCTGTTTAGTTGCAAAACAGCAGCTTTAGCTCTTCTAAGGATTCACAAGTGTAGGGTTTGTTTTCTTTCTCAAGTGTCTGTTGGGACTCATAAGAAACAGGTTAAATCTTGAACAGGTATACCCTGCTAGTGATTCCCTGAAGTATAATAGCAATAGGGGTGCTTAAAAATACCCAATGGGGGCCCTTCCATTTTGTGGTATCTGATCTAAGAGGATTCTTCTTTTCCAGTCTTCTGGTTGAATAGGGGAGCTATGAATATTTATGGATGTGGTTTTTACACATGTATATTGAACAAACATGTATGTGACCTATGACTTCATTTACCATGAGGAGGGTACTTAACCCTTGCCTGATATGGGCTGAGATCCTATTTATAATTTGATATCTTATTGTCATAAAGAGTCTATCCTGTCAGTCTTATGATTTCTGTTTTAGTGTTTATGGTGGTCAATTTTGCCTGATTTTCAAGTTAGGGGGAAGGTATAGGATGTGAATCCTATCCCCTTCTGATTCTACTTCCCATCATGGCCTCAACTAGTGTCTCAATTTTTTTTTTATTCCCTTTGTCCAAGAGCCAGCTACATTCTGTAGGAGAAGGGGAATTAAGATTATTTAGTTTATTTATTTTTATTTATTTTAGCCTATACTTCCCCCTTTTTAGTCAAGGCCTGCCAGAGGCAGTATCAATGACCAAGCTTCTATTTTGTTCCATATTGATGTGAGGGTGGTGTGCTACCTGCCCCAGGTTCATTATGTCCCTTGGTGGAAACCCTATGGTGAAGAGACTTAAGAGTCAAAAGACTCATAGCCAATTAAGTGTTCCAGGGCACATGCAAATAGAGGTGAACAGGCACTAATTAATCTAAAATCTCTTAAGCCACATAAGAACCAAAAGCCAAATGCAAGGTTATAAAATTCACTTATCTATAAATTCTATGTATTGAGCTACTGTGACCTTGGCTTGCAGCAATAAGCTAGAGGTTAATAAGCTGAACACCCACATTTTGTTCAGCTGTTGAGGCATTTGTGTGCCAATCCTTGATTTGGAGGGTCTGAATTAATTTTAGCCACCAAAACTGGCCTTTACAATGTAATGGTCTCTAGGCCTGGAGGGATTGAATAGTTTCAAATTCTGGAGGTAAAACATGAGGTATTAACAATATTTTAAACAAAAAGGTAATAAGCCCTGCCTAGTTTTGAGAATGACAGAAAATGAGTTAAGCATTTAAGTTATTTAGTATCAAGGGATAGATTGAATTATATTATTTCAGATGAAGGCAAAATTATTAAATGAATCTTAATGTTTTTGAATACAAGCCTGCCCATGTGTCTCATGAAAACTGTATACTTTGCTTGTCAGTTTTGCCTGAGTCAGAAGATGAACTTTGTTTAACTTGAATTTGGTGTTAGATACTTACAGTAGTTAATGTCTTCTTTAGATGAGATATATGTCCTCAGGAGTTGAAACCCTATAACTTAACAGCACAAGGATTTTTTAATGGAACCTGATAAAGCCTTTTTCAAGGTGGCTGGAGGAAGTCCTCTGACTAATTGTTTTTGATATATATAATTATCAGTTTGGGGATGATAATACTGGAGTTCATGGTCTGACTGAAAGCTATAAAATGATACTGCAACCTTGCAGTCAGTAATTTTTATAGCTTTAATAAACCCAGCAATAAAAATAAGTCAGAGACTTAATTTAGGATTTTGATTTTGGGGATATTTTTTAAAGACTTTAAAAGACTCAACACATCTGATTAAAAGAGAATCGCAGGTCATGGTGAAATAATAGTTACTCATTATATTGAAGTAATAATCAAAATGACTTTGAAAGGCAACAGATGTAAAATTCTGAACCCTTTTAAATCTTAAAATTTGGCATAAGTATTATAAAATCTTGTTTCTAAAGCCAGTTACCAAAAGGAAAACAAAAAAATCTTTTGCACTAACTGTTTTTTCTTAATGGAAGCTCATTTAGAAAATCAGGAATTAAATCTTGATAAAAAATGTGTTTAATTTAATAAGACACAGGAAGAATGTGTTCAAGGTTATGAGTATAGAAGAGGAATACATGACTCTTAAGAACAGCATGAGTTTTCTGATTACTTGAAAATTTAGACATATCAAAAAAAGCCAAGAGTAGAGAATCAAGTTATAGTGGAGGAAAACGTTCCTTCTTTGTTTGATCTTCAAGATAAAATATTTCAGTATCAGGCCATAACAACAGTTAGAACGAGACGAAAAACCATTACAGGGACTGATGAAAAAAGCGAAGGAGAGAGTTATCATTTTAGGTCTTCTCCAGGGGAAAGAGTGCTGAAAGCAGTGAGGTATAGCAAAAGTTGGACTTCTGAGATATGATTCTGAAAAGTTTTTAAAAGAAAAATCTTTCAAAATTAAAAGTAAAATTTCTTGTAATTTCATTAAGAGCAAATCAATACCTTGGGAAAACCTGGTTTTACATAGGAGACCAATCTTACAAAAACTTATAAATATTTCCTTTGAATTGTAATCAACTTAACCACATACAAATTCCTTTTAAAAATTCATCTTCACAAACATGACTTACACAGACCATCTACAAAATGCCTTGACTTTCTGACTTGTTCTAAACTTCCATCTCTCTTAATCAGTCATTTTACTTTAAGACAAAAATTTACTATACAAGACCCTTTTACATACAAATTATTCTCTTTTCTTCATAACTTTCCTTACCGAAACTGCATCTGCATATTCATAACTTTCTCCATTTCTCTCTCTCCCCTATACAGGAGAGAGAGAAATGGAGAAATGTTCCTTTCTACCTTGTTTCATAAGTAACCATTTTCAAGTCCATAATTTAATTGACTTTTAGATAACTTCTGAATAGACAAAATTATGTTTTTCCTCAATATATCTAGATCCTGGAATGCTTTTGGCATCCAGTGCTGTCCAGACAGATGCCAATTAAGCAACCCAAAGAATAAAAATCATCAAAATAGAAGGAAAATAATAGGTATAAACTTCAGACTATGCAAGGATAGGGTGATGTGCATTACTAGTGAGTCAAACAGCAAATATGCAGCCAACAAAGGAGACGTGGGGCATCAAGAAGAAGTAAGTTTTGGCAAATATCTCTCTGAGCCTCAAACAGTTTATCCATCAGGGCAGCATCATAACCCTATACCTCTAATGGCCAAAAAACAGTGTGCGACAGAGTGGTGGCCAACTGGGAGATCCCAAAAGGCTAGGCTCCCTAGCAGACATAGCCCAATGGATCCAACAACTCTGGGCAAGGACCTCTAACTCCTAGTCCCCAATGAACATAAAGCAACATGGTGTCCTTTTATCTCCTGGGACTCAGAAGGCTAAACACATTGCAACAAGGAAAAGGGACAAGAAATGGAAGGGAAGAGACAACAAAGTATAGACACCTAGATTCCTCTTACCAGAGGTGGCCAATTGGTGCTGCAAACTAAATTTCCCCAGCCTAGGGTCTCATCTTAAAATCCCTCTGTGGTGTTGCCAGGATGCCAGAGAAAGGGGTTCTGATCCAGATCCCAAGAGAAAGTTCTTTGATTTTGAGCAGGAAGATATCTAAGGCAAGTCCCAGAGTGTAAAGAGCTGGTTTATTGAAAGTTACTCAGATATATAGTAGGGCATCCTTAGAAAGCAAAAGAAAGTACCCACCATCTTTTTTTAAAACACTCCTTATCTAGGGGTCTTATCTATGTAAAATTTATATTTATGTTATGTCTACGTGCTGGTGGGTTGGCAGCATGTCAACATTTAGTACTTTCCTGATTTAAAGAAAGTTATTCTTGGCATTTTAGTAAGTACAGCAAAGTATGACTATAATCATCTTGAAAACAGAGATTATTATGCAATATTGGCGCATCTGGACATTTTGTTGTTATAGGAGTTTGTCCTTGCAGAAATTATTAAACTGCTCTCTTAGTGGTAAATATCTTAGGACCATGGGTCATGATTAGCAAGAAATGTGCCTTGTTAGTTTAAGATGGAGTTGATTTAAAAATTTTGTCAGCCTGGTCCTCCTATGTTCCAGTTTCCCTAATAATACCATTACTTCTGCTTTACTGTGAACATTACTAACAACCTTCAGTTTATTGAGCATGATAATATTTTTGTTCTTTTTTCTTTAAGTTAGTTGATATTATTTCTACTGGCTAAAAACATTCTTTAGTTTCATTCTTCTCAGTGAATTCATATTTTCACCTTGTCTGTAAAACTTTTCTTATCCCGTAAACACAATGGAGCACTTTTTCCTTCGTTTCTCTATTGAGCCACATATATACACTGAATACTCTAATTGTTCAAATATGTTAGGATTAGTGATCTACTATTTATTCCTCTGATTGCTATTCTTAACAGATTTGGACTACATCTAATTGGAGTCTGCTTTTCTGTATTGTAGCACATAATGAGGGCATAGCAAATACCTTGTTACATGAATGTATGACTTTGTAGATTGATTATAGGATGTTTCATCTAATCATATCTAAATAAGTCTCTTCCTTGTGTCTATATTGGACAAAAAAGATGACATTATTTCTTGGAGTGAGTCTTATATCTATCTCATTCTATGTCTGTATCTATATTTGAGGTAGGAGATCAGCAGGACTTGTTCTCTGAGCCTTAGTTATGACCTTACTGATCAAGAGAGGATGTAGCAAAGAAACCATCCAAAACCACCTAGAACCAAGATGATGAAAGTGACCTCTCGTTACTTTCACTGCTTGTTCACATTTGCATAAGACACTCCCACCAGCTCTATGTTTTACAAATGCCATGGCCACAACCCAGAAGTTACCTTACATGGTTCGGGGAACTCCATTCGTTTTCCAGAAAGTTCATGAATAACTCACTTCCAAGCATATAATTGAGTGAATATAAATATACGTAGTCAGCAATTTTCAAGGGGTACTCTGGAGTACTCTGCCTATGGAATAGTCCTGCCCTGTCTGTAGAGCAGCCATTTTGTTGTACGCTGCTGCTCTAATAAACTTGCTCTTTTTTTTACTTTTGGCTTGCTCTTGAATTCTTTCCTGAGTGAAGCCAAGAAACTTCATGGTCTGAGCCTTTATTTTGGGATATGTCTGCATTATTTTCATTATGTGTTATTTGAGAGGACAGATTTTTTTGACTTATGAAGAACAAACTTATAACCTTATACATTCATTGTAAGTTGAAAATACTGTAACTCAAAAATTCGTTTAATATGCAACGATGTTATTGCTTAGCCTATTCTGTCTTTAATGTACTCAGAATATATTAGCATAGAATTGTGCAATATCCTCTAACACAAAGCTTATTCATAATAAAATGTTGAAAAATGTGATTACACTGAAAGTGAAAAACAGATTAACAGAATGGTTGAATGAGTACTCAAAGTACCATTCTACTGAATGCACATCATTTTTTTAACATTGTAAATTAAAGAAATTGTAAGTTGAACCATTGTAAGATGGAAACTGTCTGTATTTAATTTTAGTTGTTAATGTTGTGGAGTTTTTGTTTATTCAAATGTATGTTGCATATAGAATTAAATTGGATCTGAGGCTGCCTTCATACATTGAGTTTCTATGTAACAAACTGCAGCCTAACTTAGTATAGAAACAAAAAAAAAACCCTAATTTAGGACTGCAACAAGCAGTCAAGTTTCAGCTAATCACAAACAGGCAGGGTTCATCCAATCACAGGCAGCCAATTCATCGTATCATGCCCAATCAAGGAAAATGCCTTACCACAACATGCCCAAATAAGGCAAATACATCTCTTTAGCCAAAGCAGTTGTGATGAGAACATATTGCCACAGATTATTTTTGACAAATAATCTGGAGATAGGCTTTTTCATGGAGCTGGATTTCATTTAGTCAAATGACAACAATAACCTGGAAATAAGCATTGCTTGAGAGCTGTGAGACAGATTCTGAGTGACAGTGCTCTGGAATAGAATTTTTCTCAAAGTCCCAAATCCAGTGTGCTTTTTCTAGAGCATGCAAGGCAGCTGGATTTCTTTCCTTTTTGTTTTTTTTGTTGTTGTTATTGTTATTATTATTATTGTTTTGAGACAGAGTCTCACTCTGTTGCCCAGGCTGGAGTGCAGTGGTATAATTTTGGCTCACTTCAACTTCTGCTTCCTGAGTTCAACCAATCCTCCTGCCTCAGCCTCCCTAGTAGCTGGGACTACAGATGTGCATCACTACGCTTGGTTAATTTCTGTATTTTTAGTAGAGACAGGGTTTCACCATGTAGGTCAGGCTGTTCTCAAACTCCTGACCTCAGGTGATCTACCTTTCTCTGGCCTCTCAAAGTGCTGGGATTACAAGCGTGAGTCACTGCACTAGTCCAGCTGCTGGGTTTTGAGGCTACCACAGAGTTGTAAAGAAGGTGATGGGAGAAGGCCAAGTTTAATGGGCACAAACCATGCTGTTCCAAATTCAGCCATTTTTCTACAATAAGTGCTCTTCAGACAGTTGGAAGCCTTTGGTTAGTTTCTACAAGCCTGAAAACATCAATCTTAACAATTTTTGCTAGCGTTTTTCTTAATTTTTTTTGAGGAGTGTCCTCCCTCTGCCACTCTAGAAGAAATTCTACTATATTGCCTCATGTTTATAATAGTTTTCTAGAAGAAATGTATCATTTGGCATACATATTTCTATGTAATCTGCTTTATTTCTGAAAAGCCTCTAACAATTAATATTCCTACTATAAGGCTATGAGAGTGGTCATCTTGTCTCACACAGGTATATTGAAATTTTAATTTTTAAAAGTCATGTACTTAATTTGTTTTTTATATAGCGAAGCCATGAATGGGTATATAGTATTTTTGATTATCTCTCTGGATCTACCATTAACTTCCTCTGTAATTCTGAGATAGTCTATTATATAGTTCCTCTATATTAATTACTTCACTTATAAAATAAGAATTGAATTAATAGCTTCACTCATGATTTATTAGATGAATAAATAAAAATGATTCAATACTTTGCATATATTGAGTACATAAAAAACTAGACTTGTTGTTACAGGGGTGAAAGAGTCTTCTTATAATCATGAACTGAATAGATTGAGAGCAATGCATAGTTTTAACTTTTGTGTGTATCTGTGACCCCCTCCTATGGCACTGCTTTGAGTTCATTTTTTTTAATGTGAAGCTTTTACCTCCCCAAGTGTTTTCAAACAGAATTCTTTGAGTCCATTGTTTGAGGAGATTTGATGGCAATGCGTGAAGTAACTTGCTTTTTTCAACATAGTGTAATTACTCACTTATTTTTAGAGCTGAATGTTAATGAGTCATTTCGTGTTCTTAATTAAAAATGTTTCAGAATGGCATTGAGACATAGAACAAATGAACAAATTAAGTTCATTCTGCATGATAGTTCATTTACCCTTTTAAATATATAATATATTTTTAAATGTTCAAACTAAGCACTAAGCTTAATATTATAATACACAGAGCTAAATTTAGTACTTTAGTGCTTTTTATGACAAAGTCACTTTAGGGTCATATATTTCTATATGATATTCTTTTTAAAAATTCTGGATAAATAGATCTCAATTATCATTCTCTTTCTTTTCTTTCTTATCTGCTCTTTTCTATCACCTAGCTAATCACTGTTTCTAATTCTCATTCTTCTTAACCTTATTGGACTAAGAAACTTTCTTTTTTATTACTATTTCTTATTTGTTTACCTCTAAGTTTATTCAAGTTGTATTTAATAATCATTCTGTATCATACATCAATATAGTTTCTTTTTCTACTTGTTATTGTCTTTCCTTTTTTCCTTTTAAATATGTTATTATTCTTTAAAATTCCATGCAAAAATTAAAATTTTATCAATTTTTATTTGGAAAAATTTACAGAAGACGAGCAGCAGTTGGGATCTAAGATGGAGAAAAGATATAGGAAGAAGTTAGACTATTAACTTCTCAAATTTTAGGATTATTTTCACTTAAGTCTAAGATTTTCTTCAACAAATAAGAAGAGTAGATTTATTTTATCACTGATGTTGTTTTACTAAAAGCTAAGATATAATTGAGAAGTAAGTATTTTTTTATTATATTTCTGCACCTATAACAAATTTCTCCTGTAATTCTTGTATGGTAAAGATAAGATACACAACATATTGACAAATGCATTTGTCTGAGTGTGTTTATTGGGCACAGAAGTGGTACAGCAGCCAAGGATAGCTGAATTTATCTAGGTATTGTATTCTTGACTTTTGTTTCTTATACCACATTGTCTCTATGAGATTTTAATTGGGTGTGGAGTTAATTGGTCTGTGTGTATTATAAAATATTATAAACCTGTGTCTTTAGATGGCTGTCACTTAGTGTGCATTCATGTTTGTAATATAGACATGTTCCTTTTATATATGCCTTCTCTCACTGATAAAATCTGTTCTAATTTAAGTATATTTTGCCATGGAAACATTTCTCATACTTTTTGTTTTGTCTAGATGACTACACTCACTACATTTTAGTTGTAGCTCTCCAATGTTCATTTCTCACCAGCCTTATTATTATAGAAGCCCTGTGAAGGAAGGCTGTTTATTGCTCTGCGAGTATGTTTTACTCTTGCCTTCACAGATAGCATCCCTGACACAGATAAAACTCATAGCTGCTCTGCCAACCTCCTAGTATCCCTAGCAGCTTGAAGTGGAAAGTGTCACTACAATTGCTTAACAAGGATATCTCATAACAGCTGCAGAAATCAACATGAAAGAATCCAAAAGAACAGACCTAGATAATAGAACTCTCAAAAATATTAATTCAGGTAGTGAATTCCACAACCTGCTTCACTTGCATGCTTTGCAGTCTGATTAGGTGAAATTCCTCATGTAACTTCTCAACTAGAGGTGTCCTACCAAACAGAAAATCTGGCCTGTGATATTATAAAATTCACGTTGTATTTCCTCTCTTTAAAATTTTCACCATGAAGTTTTCTTCCAAACTTGGTACATATTTTCAATAAAGCACTTATAAATCTTTGTGGAGAAAAGAAGTTAGGCAGCTGAAATTTGCTATATAATCAATATACTGGCCTTGTTATCTTATTTCTCTGTCTCTATGTCATTTTGAGATAGATACCTCCTGAGGTTCCTTTCGCTTGTCATGTTAGGGAACATTTTATAATTCTGGGCCTTCCTTTCTATCCCCACCATTACTGCCATACCTCAAATAGTCATTGCTTCTAATGTCTGCCCTTATTGAATTCTTATAAGCTGTTCTACATTTTTCCCGTGCATCCTTGACACTACTGCTATATTGGTCTGTCTAAACACAGATTTGATCATAAAATTCATCAGTTAAAAAGACAAGCTATCTTTCTACCATCTACAATGCTGGCCTATATGACAATACATTTAGTAAACAAATATTTATTTGGCATCTATTATTTAAAACATTGAATAATAATAGAAACTGGGACCCTTTCAAAAAACTTACATTCCAGTAAATTGATAGAGAATGGCACACAAAATAAGTAAGTAAAACATAAATTTGATAATTTCACTAGAAAATGAATGGTTTAATTAGACAGAGGCTGGGTGAGAATGGTGTTTATGACAGGTGGTTATGACTGAATGGAGCTAAATGATGAGGCTCTCTGACTCAGTTATCTCGGACAAGAGATTTGTAAGCAAAGAGAACAGCAACAAGGAACACTATAACAAAGGAACATCTTTTTTTGAGGGCCTGATAGAGATCAGAGTAACTGGAAGGTAATGACCCAGAAAAAGTGTACTGCAGCGTGAGTACAGACAGACAGTCTTGATTATGGAGGTCTTTATAGGCTAGAGTTATAATTTTATTTTCAATTTTAAATCCAATGAAAATGAATTCGAGGGTATTAAGTAAAGAGGTGATACAATCTGATTTTCATCTTAAGGATATCATAATGATTACCCCAAGAAGAACAATTGGAAAAGATTGAGTTTTGATGCAGGGAGACCCTTTAAGAGGTATGAACCTCTTAAATACTGAACAGCTTAATTCAGAAATATAGTTTTTCACCACTGAGAAAATGTAGCAGAGTAAGCACATTTGGAATATATTTTGTAGTTAGATCTGAGAGAATGCTGATGTCTTATAGACAAGGACATTAAAAAAATAAAAAATGACTGAAATGTATGATGTGAACAAGTGTTTGTATAGTGGGGTGATTTACTGTAGTAGGGATGATTGGGATTGTAATTAATTTTGGGGAAGGGCAGTCAAAAGTTGTTTTTTTTTTTTCCCTAAAATAATAAATCTAGCTAGGCAGTGGCTCATGCCTATAATCCCCACAATCTGGTAGGCCGAGATGGGCTCATCAGTTGAGGTCAGGAGTTTAAGACAAGCCTGACCAACATGGAGAAACCCCTGTCTACCAAAAATACAAAGATTAACCGGGCTTGGTGGTGCATGCCTGTAATCCCAGCTGCTTGGGACTGATGCAGGAAAACCACTTGATCCAGGAGGTGGAGGTTGCCAGTGAGCTGAGATCAAGCCAATGCACTTGGGCCTGGGCAGCAGAATAAGACTGTCTAAGAAATAAATATAAATAAATGAATAAATAAATAAAAGTTAAAATTGTCATAATGGTAGCCAAATAAAGCATCAAATAGTATAAATCTGAAACCATGGAAGATATCAGTATTCTATATATCATTTTGAGAATTATCAAAATAAAGATAACATTTTATGCCTTATCCTCCCTTATGATACTTTATAGTAATTATTATCTGACATTATAATATAATACATATTTGTTGTCTGCTTATCCTCCCTAAAAATGTAAGCTCCATGAAATCGGGGGCTTTGTTTTTGTCACAGCTGCCTACTTAGCTCCTAGGACAGAGTGTAGAACAAATTAAGTAAGTATTCACTGAATAAATGAAATAAATAGGATAGCAATTATTTCTATTTGATCCACTATCTGTGAGGTCTTTGAAGGAGGAAACTGTTCATAACAAAGAACTCATAATATAGATTTAAGATATGTGTGCTGAATCTAATAAAACTCTTTAGTGGTCTGAAACCATACCTAACTGAGGCTTGTTTGTGTTCTTCTTTAGGCCACAGGCATCTTTGTATCTGTCCATGTTGGTTCAGTACCACTCTATAGGGCTGAGCCTAAACCATTAAATCACTATTTAGACTCAACTAGTTCTATATGCATTTTTATTATGGCTACAGTTTGAGTCTTCACTATGTTTTATATTTTTTCCTACTAAATTTTTTTTTGTAAAAATTATTACTAGTAACAGTCTTTCACAAAACTATGTATATTCAAAAGGACTTTTTTTAAGTAAGGGCAATATAATGAAAACACACAGTTTAATGATTTATATCTTGGCATAGTATCTGAATATCATATGAAATTTTTTAAAAAGAAAGAAACCATTAAAAAGTCTGGAAACAACAGATGCTGGAGAGGATGTGGAGAAATAGGAACACTTTTACACTGCTGGTGGGAGTGTAAATTAGTTCAACCATTGTGGAAGACAGTGTGGCGATTCCTCAAGGACCTAAAATAGAAATTCCATTTGACCCAGCAATCCCATTATTGGGTATATATCCAAAGGACTATAAATCAATCTACTATAAGGGCACATACACACAAATGTTCATTGCAGCACTGTTTACAATAGCAAAGACCTGGAACCAACCCAAATGTCCATCGATGATGGACTGGACTGGAAAAATGTGGCACATATACCCCATGGAATATTATGCAGCAATAAAAAATGATGAGTTCATGTCCTTTGTAGGGACATGGATGAATCTGAAGAACATCATTCTCAGCAAACTGACACAAGAACAGAAAATGAAATACCGCATATTCTCACTCATAGGCGGGTGATGAACAATGAGAACACATGGACACAGGGAGGGGACCACTACACACTGGGGTCTTTGGGGGGAATAGGGGAGGGACAGCAGTGGAGGGGAGCTGGGGAGTGATAGTATGGGAGAAATGCCAGATGTGGGTGAAGGGGAGGAAGGCAGCAAATCACAGTGCCACGTGTGTACCTATGCAACTATCTTGCAAGTTCTGCACATGTACCGTAAAACCTAACATGCAATAAAAAAAGAGAGATACCATAGGTAAAATTTAACTTACTCCTTTTACATTACAGACATAAAAACTAGGAACTCAAAGTTTAAAAAGACATTGTTATTTCCTTGTAAAAATAATGACAAAATATTATGAAAAGTTTATATTTTAGAACCTATTTTAAAATAATTTTATTTATAATTAACTACTTTAATTCTCACTTTCATCCTATAATATAAATTTCCTCTCTACTAAGGTCATTTTTAAGAGGAGAAAATTGAGATTAAGTAATATTTCTGAGATCAACCATTTTTTCAGAAACAAAGGCAAGACTCAAAACCAGTGTCAGCAGAGTTCAGGAAAGATTTATCAAAATAATTATTGTAATGGGTCTGTTCTTCATGACTTCTTGGGTTGAATTAAAAATTAACAATTTGCATTTACCAAATATCATTTCTTTGACATGGGAATAGATGTTATAAATCATAATTATTTTGCTTATAGTGAAAAGACAAGACTTTTTCCTTGGGTCATGAAAGAGGAACTGTGCTATGCTTTGTGGTCTTTTATAAACAAGCGTTCAAAGTAATTGTTTTTATGCATTGAATAACATACCACTTGCAACTGTGATGTTGAGAGAAGTGCAAGTTAAAAAGTGAGCCCTTCATATCACCCAGCTTTCTGCCTAGGGGTCCATTCCTAGTAGAGAAAGAAAAGTGGAGTATAAGAAGATCAACAATCTCTCAGAACTCAAGACAATGAGACTGGAGTTCTGGGAGGAGGAAACGGTGGAATTTTTGAAGAAAGGTACTAGAGGAAGGAGCTGTGCAGAAGGTTCACACCAGATATTTGCATGGAGAATCACTGGAGACTTGGAGGAGACTGAGTTTATGCAAGCCTATGGTGAGATTTGGTGAGGACTACCAGAAATCTCTTGTTGTAGTAATAAGAACTAAATGTTGACATTGAGGATTGTGCAAATCCCAAAGTCAGAGTTCTAGGTCAAGGAAATGGTCAGACCTCACTCATCATCTTGAACACTCCTAGCCCACAGAAAGGCCACCGCTGACTAGATGAAGGATTATGCCATAAGATGAAGTTCAAAACCAAAATAATAAAGCTAAGTCCAAAAATAGCAAAAACTGCTACACAGTGTTGAATATGTAATAAAAAATTACTTGTTGGAAGAACAACAATTTTCAAATTGAATATAATAAATTGCAACATTATACAATTTGTTGTACATAGCTAATGAGATTTCTTGAAAAAATATTATGGTTTTAAATGCATATGTTAGAAGAAAGAAAATTTTAAAAATTAATGATTTAAGTTGCTTCCTTAACACTATAGAACAAAGAACAAATTAACTCCTCAAAAAGTGGAACAGAAAAAATGCACATAATAAAGAAATTTAATAAATCCAAGTAATCATTGTCAAAAAGAAGCAATGTCATTACAGATATTAAAAATATTAAAAATAAGAAATAGTATAAAACTTTTATACCAATACCTTTAACTTAGATTAAATTTTAAAATATTTTGAAAAATAATATGAAAAGTTGAACACAAAAATAACTATAAATATACATATATAGAGAGAAATCAAATATATATATGTATGTGTATATATCTATATATATATATATGTGTGTGTGCGTGTGTGTGTGTGTGTATTTGACACAATCTTTCTGCTCCAGGCTAGAGTGCAGTGGCATAATCTCAGCTGATTGCAACCTCCATCTCCCAGGCTCAAGTGATTCTTCTTCCTTAGCCTCTCAAGTAGCTAGGACTACAGCCATACACCATCACATCCAGCTAATTTTTTTTTTTTGTAGAGACAGGGTTTCACCATGTAGCTCAGTCTGGTATTGAATTCCTAGGCTTACGTGATCTGCTGACCTCACCTCTCAATGTTCTGGACTTACAGGCATGAGCCACAGCATCAGGTCTAAAATGAAATAATTGAGTTGCTATTTTTATTAAAATTTGAATTAATAGTAAACACCCCTACTCAAAATAAACCTTCAGGCCTACATCGACTGTTAGAAAATTGTATCAAAAACTAAAAGAAGAAATAACATTAATAATATATAAACATTTTAAGAAAATAGAACAGTGGCAGGACACTCACTAAGTTTTATGAGTCCCACATACCATGATACAAAAAATTTGACCAATAGATATATCTAAAAACTTAAATAATGAATTTCTCATAAATATAGACACGACATTTGAATCAAATACTATTAAATAATATTCAGTAATATATTGAAAGATTTTAAGATAACCATATGCGTTTTATTGATGAGAGAGGTTTGTTTCAACATCTGAAAATCAATCAAAAGGAAAAACAGAGTACTTAATCTCAATACCAAAAAAAAAAAAAAATCACTTGATATATAATCGCACATCTATTAAGGTGAAATCCTCAACAAATTAAGAGATATGTTATTGATAATTAAACACATAAATAAATACACAAACAAACTAATCTATGATTCTACTGAATAGTAAAATACCAAACACTTAGCCTCTATGATCAGAAAAAAATTAAGGATGTCTGTATAGATAACTTCTATTTAACACTGTATTTAAAGCCAGTACAATAAAGCAAGAACAAAAAATAAAGGTATACTACTTTGAAATGAAGAAGTAAAACTCTTTTTGCTAACTACGTGTATTATTGTTTACCTTAAATTTTTAAAGAATTTTTAAAGAAAACTCATGAAAATAATGAGTGATTTCCGCAAGATGGCAGGCTGTAAAGTTGATATTAAAAGTTTATTCTATTTCTATGTACTAACAGTGAACAACTTGAAAATAGATTTTAAAATTATCTTAAAAAATATCAGCATAAATATAACAAATGATGAGTTCTCTGAACACTAAATGTCGTGTTCAGATAAACTTTAAATCAAAAAAAGAATATTTAAATAATCCATGTTTGATTGTTATAAATTAATTTACTACACATCAATTTATTGATTTAACATACCCTCTTCAAAGTCTGGAAAGGCTTTGCTGTAGAAATTGATAGGTTGATTGTAAAACTTATTTGAAATGCAAAGGACCTAGACTATCCAAACAACACATGTGTCCATGTGTTCTCATTGTTCAACTCCCAATTATGAGTGAGAACATGAAGCCGGAAACATATTATATTTTAATAGCAGCATTGATGCCCCAGTGTGTGATGTTCCCCTCCCTGTGTCCATGTGTTCTCATTGTTCAGCTCCCACTTATGAGTGTGAACATGTGGCGAGAAACACAACATATTTTAATACGAATGTTGATCATACAGATGTACACATTTGTAAAAACTCCTTGAACTCTATATTTAAAATGAGTGCATTTCAACAGATATAAATTACACTTTATTTTTTAAATGTAATGTTATTTCTAAAAATTACTAGAAAAATATACCACTATGATTAAAACGGGCCAAAAAATATCAAAATACATTTTTGCTTAAATGTATTCCTTTTTTTAAGTTATTTTCTAAAGATGTATATATGAAGCAATCTCTTTTATAATGTTTATTATTCAAGAATATATTCTTTAAAAATAAATTAAGGTTGTTAATGAAAAGATAGAATACATACTAGAATCCAGTGATAAAGAATATCTGAAGCATCAAAACCTAAATAAAATAGGTTCCTTGCAGAAAGGTTTAAACCAAGTCCTGAATAAAGACCTCGGAATTTTATGAACTACCGAAATTTCCAAGATGGAACCTAGGTACTTAAAAATCGATTTCCAGTGTTGCAATTTTACTTCATTTTTCCTGGCTGAAATTATGAATGTATTTTAAATGTACACTTTTAGACAATGTCTGTTTTCAGTTAAATAATAGTTTTCTATTTGATTTTCAAAGAATTACAATGAACTTTACTTACTATTATATACTGAGATTAAAATTGAATTAAAAACAATGTTATTCTAAGCAAAAAGAACACATCGGGGGGCATCACACTACTGGATTTCAAACTATACTACAAGGCTACAGTAATCAAAACAGCATGGTACTGATACCAAAACAGAGATGTAGACCAATGGAACAAAACAGAGGCACCAGAGGCAACACAACATATCTACAACTATACAATCTTTGATAAACCTGACAAAAACAAGCAATGCGGAAAGGATTCCCTATTTAACAAATGGTGTTGGGAAAACTGGCTAGCCATGTGCAGAAAGCAGAAACTGGACCCCTTCCTGACACCTTACACTAAAATTAACTCCAGATGGATTAAAGACTTAAACATAAGACCTGGCACGATAAAAACCCTTGAAAGAAATCTAGGCAAAACTATCCAGGACATAGGAGTAGGCAAGGACTTCATGAACAAAACACCAAAAGCATTGGCAACAAAAGCCAAAATAGACAAATGGGACCTAATGAAACTCCACAGCTTCTGCACGGCAAAAGAAACAGTCACTAGAGTGAATTGACAACCAACAGAATGGGAAAAAATGTTTTCAGTTTACCCATCTGACAAAGGGCTGATATCCAGAATTTACAAAGAACTCAAACAGATTTACAAGAAAAAAACAAACAAGCCCATTCAAAAGTGGGCAAAGGATATGAACAGACACTTTACGAAAGAAGACATATATGAGGCCAACAATCATATGAAAAAATGCTCATCGTCACTGGTCATCAGAGAGATGCAAATCAAAACCACATTGAGATACCATCTCACGCCAGTTAGAATGGCGATCATTAAAAAATCTGGAGACAACAAATGCTGGAGAGGATGTGGAGAAAAAGGAACACTTTTACACTGCTGGTGGGAGTGTAAATTAGTCCAACCATTGTGGAAGACAGTGTGGTGATTCCTCAAGGCCTTAGAAATAGAAATTCCATTTGACCCAGCAATCCCATTACTGGGTATATACCCAAAGGACTATAAATCATTCTACTATAAGGACACATGCACACGAATGTTCATTGCAGCACTGTTTACAATAGCAAAGACCTGGAATCAACCCAAATGCCCATTAATGATAGACTGGATTGGGAAAATGTGGCACATATGCACCATGGAATATTATGCAGCAATCAGAAATGATGAGTTCGTGTCGTTTGTAGGGACATGGATGAATCTGGAGAACATCATTCTCAGCAAACTGACACAAGAACAGAAAATGAAACACCGCATATTCTCACTCATAGGCGTGTGATGAAAAATGAGAACACATGGACACAGAGAGGGGAGTACTAAACACTGGGGTCTATTGGGGGGAAAAGGGGAGGGTCAGTGGGAGGGGGAGGTGGGGAGGGATAGCCTGGGGAGAAACGCCAAATGTGGGTGAAGGGGTGAAAGCAAACAGAACACACTGCCATGTGTGTACCTATGCAACTGTATTGCATGCTCTGCACATGTACCCCAAAACCTAAAATGCAATAAAAAAATAAGAAAAAAAAACAATGTTTATTGGATAATATTTTTTAAATTTGATTTATAGCTTTATTATACAGTATGTTTCTCAAGAACAATACGTGTTTATAAAGAAAATAAAACTCATGATTTTATGAAGTACAAAACCATATAATGATATTCATATAAAATTTTTCCAAGGCATATTTTCTGGTTTTGTTGCAGAAATTAAAAAGCTGATTATAAAATACATTTGTAAATACAAAGAATCTATAACTAAAATATTTTAGTTTAAAAATTATGTATTTCTCTTTAGTGTAGCTTAGATAGTCTTTATTCCTGATGCTCTTTTTCAGTTTTTTTTTTAATACGTCACTTAAAATTAAGATAGAGAGTGGTAATTTGCTTCATAGGCTTTTAGCCCTGATAATCCTATATTAGGAGCTAAAAGCATGTTTGGTAAGGCTATAAACATTTAAAATCTTGATATATATTGGAGGTTAAAAGTGCCATTTAGGTGACTATTGAATGTATTTATCTTTAAACGAACAATTTTATTTCTTAGATGAAAGATTAAACATGTTGAGTCAATCGCTCATGTTAAATTCCAGATTCTTTAATATTTATACTTTTTTTCCACTTTCACATATCAGTCTGGCTTTATATTTAAATAGACTATGCTGCATTTCATAATTAGCAATATAAAAATTATTTCAAGTATCTTCATGAAAACTTTGTTACTTCTAAATATTACTTTTTAAAAAAGAAAATAAATGTTTACTAACAAAATGTACCCGTTGTCTTCATTCAGAAATTTAGAAAAGTTCTCTGTAGCAATAGATGAATTTGTTTTAGTTAAAGATCACCACATGAGCTAGCAATGCTTGACCTGAAAAAAGACTGCTGGGTTAGTGTCTTACCATTAATAGTTACTATTTAGTGGTGATGATAATATTTTATTTAGAAATATTAACACCTTTTATAATTGATGTATCTTATTTCTTCATAAGCACCATTCTAGCAAGGATAAACATCTGATAAAAATACATAAAATAAGTGAAAGTAATTGCCATGTGGTTACATTTTTAGGAAATAGAACACTCTGAATTGTCACTTTCTAGTTTACTTAAATTTTTGCACTTAACCTAACTTTTTCAAGGAGTTTATTTAAAAACAAATACACACTATTGTATATTTTTTACTTGAAGACCCAGAAAAAAGATGTTTGATAAATCAATAATGTTATTTTCAAAGAAAGAACCATTTTATATGCATTAGTATTAAATGTATTTTTTCTTGATATAGATTAAAGCTTTTGAACATAAACTAGATATCTACCTTTCTTATTGAAGAATTTTTTCCTCTGTCAGTTCCATGGCCTATTGGTGCCTGTTAAACACTAAGACAATAAAATTCTCTTTTATAAAATAGAAACAAAAAAAACCAAAATGCTTTATAGTTTTACATTGAGGTTTCTCTTTGATTTTATTAAAGGTTACTACTTTTTTTCTTTAAAATTTTTCATTTTTTCTTTTCATGTAGAAAAGAGAAGTTATTGAAAATAATGCTTTTTATTTCTTTATTTTAATTTTAAGAGGGAGGTTCAGCTTGTGTCACAAGTAATATAAAATATACCAAACTTTAGTAATAAAAACCACAATGTGAGGTTTATTTCCATCAGAATCTCAAGAAAACATGAAATGCTCTCATCTTAAAGTTGAAGGCACATGGCAAACTCATGAATGCCTTTGGTTATTCTGTAGGGGGCAGCAAAATCTAAACAAAATAAGTACTGAGGGACTAATGGGAACCATTTAGCAGCTGGTTTATTATATGAGCAAAGGGGTGGAATATACCTGAATTGCTTCAAAATTATCATCATGGCTAATTAAAATTCTTTACGTTCACAACAGGGGTTGCTTGTATTCCCCTTTATCTAATCGCTTCCTTTATATACATAACTACTGAAGCTGAACAAAACCAGTGAGATAAAATTAACACACAAATTGTTTTTCTTCCCTTTGGGCAGGAAAATTCCTGTTTACAAGGAAAAGGATATTATACATAAATATTTATGAAAAACAACAGAGTCAAAATAATTGTGCTTTTGTGTAAACTAGCAAAAATAACATGAGGTAGAATATTTGATACCTTTATTAGCAGTTCCAGTGTCCAAAAATAAAATGTATTTAGAACGTAGAACCATTGCTTTCAATAAATAATTTTAGATTGTACCAGTTCAGAGAAACTGAAGACTTAATTAACTAATATTGTAAATTTATTCACATTTCCTGTCCATCTTATAATGCTTTCATTTTAGTATATTGTCAAAAGATGATCTCTTCATTTTCTTCACCCTCACAAAAGTTTTGTTAGGAAAGAATTATGTAGGCAAAAAGATACATTATCTTCATTAGAATTCTAAGGGGAAATTTAATCTAGTCAGAAGTATAAGTAGAATGACTTGAAGGACAACATTTTTCATTAAATGGGACATCTACATCAACCTATAAAATCATATGATTTCAAGACTGCAGTATTCATTATCTTTCAGAATTAAATTGTCAGGCTTTTGTAAAAAAATTACATAAAATGCTTCTTATGTTCTTCGGCTTTATATTTCACTTATTGATTTTTCAAGCAAAAATGTGTGTTAATATCAGACATTGATCATGGTGTTTCTTAGGTATATATAAAATCTGTAGCTGGAAAATTAAAGAATTACAGTAATTTATGACATGGAGGATGTATGATTAAGGTATTTAAGTGAAAGCAAATAAGCTATTATTAAATTGGCAAAACCTCAAATAATATGAAATAAAAAACAAAGTTTTACTTTTTTCTTCTATTTAGAAAGCTTATATACGTGTCTTAGTTTATCTAAATTTCCAACATTAATTTTTATTTCTTTTATATTGTTACCACATATTCAATTACTTCTCTCATTAGAACATTCTATAAGAATTCTAATAGAACATTCTATGAGAAACTGTATTCGATACCAAGAGTGTAATTACATCCAAAGAGTTTATTTTTTTTCGGTAATACTGTTTGGTTGATGCAAAAGTAATAGTAGTTTTTGCCATTACTTTTAATGGCAAATGGCATTTTAATATATAAAATCTATAGATGGCAAATTAAAGAAACACAATAATTTTTGTCATATGGTGATTTTTATTAAGATGTTACAATGAAAATGAAACGAGATATTATTAAATTGGCAAAAAATCAAATATCAAATTAACAATCAAAATGTATCACCTTCCCTTCAGCTCCAGAGTTTGGATAGACATTCACTATCCAATCTCTGTAACTGAAGACATGTAGATAAATTGTAATGAAATCGTTTCAAGGAAATGTTCTCTCTGGCTATCTGACCTTGATGCTCTAACCTGGGAAATGGCAGATTTGTATACTGAGAGATACATGCATCCGTTTGAAATTTCATTCTTCTGTATTCTTGCTCTTAAAAGTATAATTTATTTAATAAAATGGAAAACAAATGTGAATTAATGTGTGTGTGTGTGTGTGTGTGTGTGTATGTGTATTTGGTTTTTGAATCCATACTTACAAATATGTTGGTCTCAAATTGTTTAAAACAATTATACCAAACTACATCTTATAAAAATCATGATATTAGGAGTGTAAAAATATACAGCTCATGATAAGACAACTTTGCACTAACATAATGTAAGAAAGTAAAATATTAAGAGATGGACACTGTCATTAAGAAAGAAGATTAATTCATGTTGATTCTTTCTTTTACTACTTAAAACATTATTTAAATCCAATTTTAATTTTCATTCTTAATTCATCCACATTTCCATATTATTTATTAATATTATTGTCTTTTTCTTAACAAAACAGAACAAGCTATGGATAATGTATAGACTGCACCAAGAGAGCTTTAATTTACTCAGAAAATTTTTTGCACTGTTTTGTAAAAATTATATTTCATGGGAGATAGAATCTTCCAATATTTAAAAAATTAAGTTATATATTTTAATGTACAGGAATAAATGTAATGGGCCTAAAAAAGTAAGACCATCTGGTACATTTTTAAAAGGGCTGAACATAGAATTTGAACTCTATTAAATCATCATCAATTAATTTAACTTTAAAAATATTTATATTCCTTCTATATCTAAAATTATGCCTCATTTTATTTTATTGTAAGCCTGCTTTTACAATCTGTTGATTTGTCTACATCAACAATTTATCAAAAATACTTTTCTTTTGATCTACGAGTTCAGCAATTCTAAGCTTCTTGATAATAGTAAACACTGCATATTCTCACTCATAGGTGGGTGATGAAAAATGAGAACACATGGACACAGGGAGGGGAGTACTAAACACTGGGGTCTATTGGGGGGAAAAGGGGAGGGCCAGCGGGAGGGGGAGGTAGGGAGGGATAGCCTGGGGAGAAATGCCAAATGTGGGTGAAGGGGAGAAAGGAAGCAAAACACACTGCCATGTGTGTACCTATGCAACTGTCTTGCATGTTCTGCACATGTACCCCCAAACCTAAAATGCAATAAAAAATTAAAAATAAATAAATAAATAAATAAATAAATAAATAAAAATAAGAAAAATAAATTACTGTACAAACTTTTTCATAAAGCCTAATGCCAGATGTCCTTTACTACCTAGACACTCACTGTCTAATCTCTGGACCTGAAGACATACAGATAAATTATTGCAATTGAATCATTTCAAAGAAACACTCTCCCTGGCTATCTGACCTTGCTGTTCCAACCTGGGAATCAAATTGATTTGTATACTAAGACATACAGCATCAATTTGAAATTGCATTTTTTCTATGTTATTGTTTTAAATGTATACTTTCTTTAATAAAATGGAAAACAAATGTGCATGAATATATGTGCATGTGTGCTGTGTGGGTGTGTATGTTTGTATGTTTGGTTTTTTAATCCATACTTGCAACTATGTTGTTCTCCAATTGTCTTAAAGCAACTACACCAAACTGCATCTTTTCAAAATCATGGTATCAGGAGTGTAAAAATATACAAATCATGATAATGGAACTTAACAGAATAAAATTTTCATAGAACTATTTGATATGTATTTCCCTAACTGCTGGGATACTGCTTGTTGATATATATTCCTTCTTTTCCCTCTCCCTCAACTTTCCCAAAAAGTTGACACTAATTTCCATGGTAGGTTGAGTACTGTTTATTTTCATGTTCCTTTATTTCTGAAATGAAGACTCATACTTTCAAACTTCCAGACTCCTGTCAGTTTTGCTTCAAAGCCCTTAAGAACCAATTTTTCAAAAGGTAATAAAATTGTTGATATTCTCAGGTAAAAGTCTCAAGTAAAGGCTTAGATAATTGTAAGACTCACATGTAGATAAAACATATTATTTAGAATATCTAACAAATACTCCACAATTTTTCATTTGTTTATGAAAATACTACTAAAGCACCCTTTGGTGAACATAAATTATGAGTCATTTTCTAGTAGTAGCTGGTAATGGTGTGCTGGATTTCATTAAACAGTCTGCATCCTTTCATTTTATCTATTGAATACAAAGCTCATAAACATGAATTAGTTGGTTTAAGATTAGGGCCTAGTACATAAAATAATAAGGCAATAGTTATAGCAGCTCATTTATATATACATTAAGCGGGTTGTTGGAAATTAAAATCTATTTCTGTAACTTCTTGTAACAGGTAGGAAATGAGAGCTTTACAGAGACAATGGGTTACTCAAGATAACATAATCGCCTTATTCAAGAGCCAGAACCATATTTTGTCTCCTTTATCCCTGTCCAACACTCTGTTAGTAAAATGGTAGCATGTCACAACTTATATGAAAGTGCCTACTAATCACTGTTAAGGTATTTGAAACTGAACAAGGAGCAAAATAAAATGACATTACACTGATCATACTCAAATATCTGATCTGTAACTCATGAAGGTGACATTCTGTAGGTCATTCGAATTCTCTGATCTTTGTCTTCATTTTCATGTCCATAAAAAAAACAAAGATAATATTATTTACCCAATAATACATGTAAAACTTTCAGTATAGTGCCCTTCACTTTGTGACTATGCCATGAACATTTATTACTATTATTACTCAATTGATACTCTTTATTTTTAGCTTAATGTACATAGTGTTCTGAGGCAATTACTCTCTTCAAATAAAATACTTAACAATAACAGTTTGTTTTTATATCTAAATCTAGAAAATTATATTTTTTCGTGTATATATATATCTATATACACTCTTTTCACTATGGTTATATATGGTTTTATATATAAGTGATTACATTTAAAAAGCCCACACGAAATTTAGGTTGGAACTTGTTGTCAAGTTTTAAAAAAATTTGCCTCTCATTTTTATAGAAAACTAAATTAGTTATTTTCTCTACAGAGTTTCCCATGAAAATTGTGAAATTATTAGTTTAAAAAAATATCTACATTGTATGCACTGCCCCTTGAGATGTCACTTGTAACAGTTGATGTTTTCTCTTTGTCTGTATTTGCAATAATGGTTTGAGAAGAGAAACTTCTGTTAGAGGCTCCTCAGAGATCATGAGGAAGGCCTCATAGGTTTACAAGTCAAACAAATGTCATTTATTCTATTTTTGGATCTTCTTCCAACACTGGGATAATTAAGTTTCTTTATTCTGTGGTCCCTAGAGATCTGTGCAACTCCATCTGAATTAGGTGCTGTCAAAATCATTAAATCTGTCAAGAATTCAAATTCCTTGCAATTCAATATTAAATTTTCCTTGTCATTTCAAAAAAAATACCGAAGACAGTTTTCCCCAAATGGAGATAGAAATGTCAAAAATTCTCAGCTCTAACATTTTTAATACTGGATTAATGAGTGTCAGTCAATAATCTTATATCAGGTCATTTTTTTTTCTCCATGAAGTGACATCTAGGAATAAAAATACTCTGCTACTCTGTGTCATTACTATTGTAAATATTTGCATCCAAGACAGGGTCTACTCTAGGAGTGGAGGACTGAGAAGATACTTGCTGTTGAATAACTCCCTGGCAAAAATTGAAAAAAAAAAATAAGCTGAAAAAAGAAGAAGTTAATAATCTTTGTAACAATAAAAACTGCTATTTTAGAAGACTTCAAATAGCATGATTCTAAAAACTCACTGTAATAAAGATCTAAAAGTATGACAGGAAACTCAAACTTCTAATATTACATTCAAATATCCCACTCCTGTCTTTCAGCTTCTCCAACACTTATGCTCCAACATACCGTTCTTTCCACCTTGTTAAAAATAGACAAAATTTCAACTCCAGCTGTATCAACTCGCTTTCCCTTATATTGTCAGTTCTAGCTAGTAAAAAGTTCTTTAAAAAAAAATGACATAATGACTTCACAGTTTTCTTTTCTGACCTCAGCTGTGATTCATGGCTGTTGCTCATTTCATTTGCTTTTCCTAATTATAATCTCATTCTATCCTCCTTGGTGGTGATCTAAATGTTTTCTTTTGGATTCAGGTTCTGAATCCAATGCTACTGAAACTGCATTTGGCAGAGTAAAATAGGTATGTAAACTCTTTGACAGTTTTTAACATAAAGGCAGCAATCCACAGTAACATGCAGATACTTTTTTACAGCAATTTGAAAGAGTAATTTTATGCTGATTAAATTTCATATTAATACAAAAATGAATGGTTTGTATTTTGTGCTTTTTTATCTAACTTTTCAAGTGATTCACTTTTCTTGCATTTTGCATGAGTATCACTTTACATTACTTTAGGTATTTTAAAAAGTAAATATCTGATCCTTTACCACAGATAGTTTGAAAAATCGGTTCTCATTTATCTCTCAAATAATGACATTGAATGTTTAAAATATATCTCCATTATATGTAGTACTCTTTGAGTTTCCACTTATGACAGATGATGCTTTGTTAGTTTTGTTTTGAATTATAGTAAAATAGAGGCCTGAATGTCAAAACTATTCTGAAATACATCAGTAAGGTAGGCTGGATTGTACTTTTTCCTAGACTTAAGCCAAATTGGCAAATAAAGCTTCTGAATTCTGCATTCTATTTAGAGGAAAGACTGATTCAAATTATATACCCCAGGGCCAGAAAAATAAAAGTCAAGGAGACCTTAGTTTGAGAGAAACGACATTTGCTCATAATGCATAGGATTGGAGCTGACTATGGCACCTGTCCCAGACCTTCTTGTGTTGGTGCAGTAATTCTATACCTGTTTTATCATGTGGAGAGGACAGAGTTTAACACAGAACCTCAAAATCCTTGCTCCCCCAGTGTATGTACATTAATAGCATGTCTATCTACACAGTCTAACTATAAAAGATTTCACAACCACCCTCCACTTCTTCTTCCCATTCCCAACCACAAATAGGTTGCCTCATCCAATTCACTCTACAAATATTTGTTCCTCTTATCGCTGCCCTTTTTCCCAGCTTAAGCCGAGACTAAGCATTTCTCACTTAAAGCCTTGCTATATGCCCAACTCATCTCATCACATTCACCTTGTGCATTTTCTAGTACAAAGCAGTAGAATGCAAATATCTCCACATGAGATTCTCTCACATTATGAAGCTTACTAAAATCACTGATTTCTACTCTTTAAAAGACCACTCAAGATGATATTGTCAAAGGTGGGAGAAGTCAGAACAAGACACCCAGAATATTTTTGGAGGCTTTTAAATGGAGTTTAGTGTCAACATGGCATCAAGCTTTATACGCTAATAATGTGACATCAGTGACAGCTTAACATTTCATATAAAATGATAGGTTGAGCAGGACCAAATGCTTTCTGAACCTTTATTTTGAATTGCTGAGGAAAGCAGAATTTGGTGACAGTTTCAGCTCTGTAATCATCCTTTGAAACTAGTTTGACTATAATAGAAAGGGTTTCAATCTCTAGATAAAAATTGTGTAAATGAAATGCAAGGAAGTTCTAGGAGTTCTTATCTCAGTGTAAAATTTGAAGAGCCTAGGTACAAATTTATTTTGCTTAATGACAGTTAATATATTACTCTAACTTATTTTAAATTACCACCTGTAGTGTATCTATACCATAGGAACCATAAAGTCCTTCTGAAGACAAACAATTTTTGCTTTCCTTTAACCTACATAATTACCAAAGAGCAAAGTCAAAAATGACAATGTGGCTGGAAGGGTAGGATAAATACTTGTTTCAGGACATGTAAACCAATTGTTCTTTCCAGCTAGAAACAACTCTTAACATTCTTCAGGGGGATATTCTATAGTGAGTTATATATAAAAAAATTTGAAACCATTGTTTATGCAGATTTTATTGGTATTAAGCCAGAATGCTTGACAATATTAACAGATACTTAAATTCAAGATTCTTGTAAAATATGGGGATATTTTATAATCTTTCTACTCAATATTTTAAAATATTTTCAATTTTGTAATTTTAATTTGTATTTCTTCCTCCTATTCAAATTTTGGGAACTTAATTAAAGTAGGGGATTGGATAGAATTTCTGCAAAGTTACTGCCTGATTTCTACCAGAAAACTGGGGCCTGTTTAGTCGAAAGGAGCCTACAACTAAAACAGAATAAACTTCTTCTCTTCATGATATTCTAATTAATATGTTTTTATACAGCTCTGAATTAAATCATAAACCTTAGCTTAATTTTGAATGTAGAAATTATTGTACGATCATAGATTAGTGATTGTCTTCATCAGACAGAAGATTTTTGTTAATGTGTAGAAGTTTATGATGAATAGCATAAAATTGTTACTAAAACTGACATAGATGCCTAAGAAAACAGTCACTTTACTCAATAATAAGAGCAAATGTTTATTGTTATATGCTGAAATAATTACTTGTATTTTATAGTTATTAACATATTTAATTATCACAATAACCTTACCTGATAGCTATTATTCTATTCTATTTAGAAAAAGACATTTATGCACTGAGAGACTAAATTATTTCTCAAGGTCTTACAAATAGAAAAAGGCAGTGCTGAAAGGGGACAAGATTTACCTAGATTTTTGTGTTCTGGTATGCTTCTTACACATAACATAATTACTATCCTACTTTTCAAATATTTAAACATATACAAAACTACTTTAATATTTAACAGGGCTTCATTCATTCAAACCATGCTTATTAAGAGCAAGACATGCTTCTACATAACCCAGTAATAATAATGGTTATACAAGTTCTCTGCTCTTACAAAGTTTAGAGATATATTAAAAAGTCAATCCAATTCCAGATTCAGGAATAATTCTATTATTTCATGAAATCAATACACTATTTTGGTTTGGGATATGAGAATAACTTGGGTCATGGTGCCAAGATAAGCAGAGCACTTTGGAAATAAAACTTCTCTGGGATAATCAACCTCCGAAAGTGGAAATTTTGAGCAATTAGAAAAGCATAAATTAGAAGTGTACTAGATTTAGACAGTATAATATTCATAATTTGGTTGTAGAGTTCTGGACCTTACTGTTTTGTGGAGATACTGTCAGACACTCGTGGGCTTTAAACATAAGCCTTGGGACAACATTTTAGTTTTATCTTCTCTTATTTTGTCTGGGAGGTACTGGCAAGTAGCATGCAGCGTCATTACATTTAACTTAAATTTCATCTCATTAGGTGGAGATTTGTGATACTTCTCAAATCACATTTAATGTTTTTAAATTCAGAAGGGATTTAAAAAATAAATTTTAAACAAATCCAAGTGGAAATATTTTAGTACTTTTTACAAATCAGAGAATTACAATATAACATTTTCAATTATTATCTCCTTTATAGTCAAAGGAAGGAAGGAACAAAAAGGAAGACATTCATGTTTTCTTTACAAAATTCATTGAGTCTTATATTATTTTACTAACTACAGTTTGTATTTCATGATAACAGTATATAAAAATGTTGATTTTTTGAAAGGGGCTTTTTATCTATGATTTTTATAAATTAAGATGAATAAATACATGAGATGACCACAGGTGAATAAATACATGAGATGACCACAGGTGAATAAATACATGAGATGACCACTGAATTATATGTATTAAAGGTAATGAGAAAGATTGCTTAGTGTTAGAAAAACTTTAAAGTTAAAGCGGAGATTCTGGTTGGTGTAGTCTCTACATTACCAACCAGAGCATGTTAAGGAAAATAGTCGTGGTCTAACCACAGAGAACACCCTTGAATACACATATGCGTATATATTTAGCTAAAGTGGACGATGGTACTGTGTACCAGATTCCAAGAGTTTCTTGCAAAATGAGGAAATCCTTTTTACTATGTAAGATGACTTACATTTAGCAAAAGTACTAGCTCTTAGCAGGAAGGGAAGATAAGAGAACTTAAGCACAATATTTAATATTTCATATCCACTTAGACACGTGAAGAAAAAGACATGTGAAAAAAGACATATGCGATATGAGATGAAAATTAATCAGATATTCTCTATTTTAGTTAAAGGATAAATAGTAATATTTCCACTGGAATGAAGAGTGAGAAGAGTAGCAGATTAATTACTACCATCTTTGATATCAATCACTTATGCATATGTGATCTAATATTCAGTTTTGTTGCTTAGAGAAAGGCAGATTGTGGGTGTAAACCAAGAGTTAAGAGACATCGCTCCTTGGTTAGTTAGTTAAATTAAAAAAAGATTTAAAAATAATAAAAAAAGAGATTTAAGTTCAGTTGCATACCTGTTAGCAAATATCTTTCCCTAAAATATAACGTAAATATAATAGGCTAAAAACAAAGCAAACCTAGAAAAGCAACAGTTGCAGACATGGTGAAAGTGTCCAGAAAGTTAGAAGACTGAAAACTAAGAAAAGTATTTGAAAAGCCTGGTTTGAAAATGGTACTATTATATTTATTGTATTTTTATTATAGACACTAATGGTGATAGTGATATTTCATGCCATTATTTGATTCCATTGGTGAATGGAATGAAATAGCCCAAACAGGTATTCAGAAATCTTCTGTTCAAACCCTTTGCCTAATGGCAGATGGATGTATAAACAATGTAGGACAAGCATTTTTCTTTTGTTGGGATCTCAAACATTTCCAAAATCCAGCTTAGTAATTTGTTCTTGTGTTTTTCTTTTGTTGACTTATCATTTCTTTATATCTATTCAAAAAGCATACATACTGCGTTGTAGACACTGCAGACACTGTTAGATGTGAACAAAAAAGTAAAACTTAAGAAAAAGAAAAGAGAAAAAATTGGGCACCACTCCTGTGATATTTACAATACAGTAAACGTTTGGTTGCAACAGGGGCTTTCTGCAGTTATTTTCTTTAAATAGGAGAAAACCCAAAGTATAATTTAATCACAATTTTGTTACTCTCTTCCTTAGGTTAAAGATGAAACTGTCCTATATTTAATAATTTTCCTAATTTTCTGAATTCTTTGTTTCACCATGATCACTTACAACTGCAGTTCTCTAAATTTAGACACTAGTGCCTAATAGGACTTGATTAATATAAACTCTGCCACAAATTTCCTGTTGATTTCATGTGCATAACTTTTCTACTGTATGCAAATGTTTTAGATTGCAAAGCCTTTTTGAAGATGAAAAATAAACATGTCTTAAAAAGGAACATCATTTCTGGAACTTTTCATATATATGTATATACTTCAATACTTTGCAAAGTGTTGAGTCAAGTTCACATTGTTTGAGTGTGCAGCTACATAAGTAAAAGCCCAGATTCCAGCAGAGCGCAGTGGCTCAAGCCTGTAATCCCAGTACTCCGAGAGGCTGAGGTGGGCGGATCGTGAGGTCAGGAAATTGAGACCATCCTCACCAACATAGTGAAATCTCGTCTCTACTAAAAATACAAAAAATAGCTGGCTGTGGTGGTGCAGGCCTGTAGTACCAGCTATTCGGGAGGCTGAGGAAGAAGAATCATTTGAACCTAGGAGATGGAGGTTGCAGTGAGCCGATAAAACACCACTGCATTCCAGCCTGGTGACAGAGCGAGACTCTGTCTCAGAAGAAAAGAAAAAAGCCCAGGTTCCAAATGTTAAAATACTTAAATAATTATTTATGATTTTATCTCATTATTGACACTTTTTTGAATATTAGATTTTTTAAATGCTACTTTAACATTAATAAAAATCTTTAAACTGTTTATATATTTTAGTAAAGATCTTTCTATATATACTATGTTAAAGAAAACACATAGGCACAGATACACAAAACCATTTCACAATTATAAGAAAATGCTATGTAGGGCCAGGCGCGGTGGCTCACGCCTGTAATCCCAGCACTTTGAGAGGCCGAGGTGTGTGGATCACGAGGTCAAGAAATCGAGACCATCCTGGTCAACATGGTGAAACCTCGTCTCTACTAAAAATACAAAAAATTAGCTGGACATAGTGGCGCATGCCTGTAATCCCAGCTACTCAGGAGGCTGAGGCAAAAGAATTGCCTGAACCCAGGAGGCGGAGGTTGCGGTGAGCCGAGATCGCACCATTGCACTCCAGCCCGGGTAACAAGAGCAAAACTCCGTCTTAAAAAAAATGCTATGTATTTGTGTGTGTGTGTATCTGTGTGTCTGTATGTAAAAAAGGATGAGTTTATTCAAGAACCACTTATATTTAAATTATATCATATAAAAAACATGGACTTTATAACACATGTAGGCTGAAGATACAACCCTGTTTCCAATTTTCCTCATGGCATGACTGTTTTCATTATTTAAATTTTTGTTCAAATTGTATCCTCACAGGTTTTTCCCTTTTAAAAATGGTATGTCTATTCCTCTACTCAGTTTTATTCTTGTCTACCCTACATCCATCAAAGTGACATTATTTAATTAGTTTTTACTCAATATTTTCCCCAGCTAAATTGTAAGCTCAATATAGACAGACTGTCTTTTTATAAAACTATAAGGTCAAGAGCCTTACATATAGTAGATGCTCAATTAATGTTAGACACTGGGTAGAGTATTGAATTAGTTGGAAAGCTACTCTCAAAAGAACACAGCCAGAAAGTTGATTTGATTTCAAGTCACAGTTACTTGGAGTTCAAGAGAGTCTTGTTTTGTTGTTAGCTAGCTAGATTATCTTTATACAATTACTTAGTTTCTCTGCTCTGGCTTTCTCATATTCAAAAGAAGCATTTAGGTATAAGATTGTGTTTATACCTGAACTGTGTTTATAATAAAATATCTCTCTAAAATGAATAAGATACATAAAATCTTAAAGTCTGGGCCTGAATACCAACTCTATTTTTGCCACTGACTAAGTAAGGCCAGTTCTTGTAAATGTAAACTGAGAATGATTAAACTTACTCAATTAAATTCCTAAAGCAAATAACATGCAGCAAACCATCTTCTAAATGAGTTCAATACGTAATTCTTTATGTTATTTTTTCTTTTAAGATACTTTTGAGCTCTAAATAATTAATAAATTTTACTTACATAATTGTAGAACTAATATAGTCATGAGGAAGGTGGGCATTATCAAGCCAAGTCATTCTGGAAGCCTAAATATCCTCTGTTTGGATCCTGGATGGTACTCAAGACCCCACTGACCTGGTTATAATCTCAAATAATGAAAATACCATACACAGGTCTATTTCCATATAATACTCATTACAACTTAAAATCAAACTTATTAGTGCTGTGCATCTCTGGAGGAAAGTAATCCAGAATCAGTCTGAGCATGGTTTTTAATGCTGACTCTTAACTCAGAATGACAAGGGAAAGACAACATTGGATGATATTGGCTTGGAACACATGACTACTGAGCTGTCATTGTATTAGCAGTGAGGTGCAGTGACAGGTGTATTGGAGCTATGAGCAGTATCAAATATATCCAGGACATTATGCAACAATAAAGCTGTAAAAAGATCTCCGCTCTGAATGTAATATTCATTTCTGCCTAAAATCAGAAAATATACACGTGGATTTCAGCATACTGACAATGACATGACAGAAGTTGGTTAAGTTAGCGATAAAGCTGCCTCTAGCTCAACTCTAAATTTAGTCATCTCTGACTGCTAGATACTGCTGATGAAGCTCTCAACTTATTTTGCATAGGAATCTAAATATTATCTGAAAGAAACTTCTAAATAGATATTTAAATCAGTATTCACTAACATGAAATAATCCCTGTTGTCATCAACTTGCAAATGTTTTAACACAGTTAAAATGAATTCTAAGTTCATGTATGTTTTCTGCTTAAAAAGGCCACATGCACACTTTTAACAATTAATTACATATTGAAATAAGAGAAAAAGTTGGGAAAAGCAAATAAGTTTAAGGAAGTTAACTTTGGTGATGGATTTTAAATGAACAATGTACAGTAATGTATTTTTTTCTCCCACAGTGAAAGATTTTCCATTCCGCATAAATGAGTTCAGTTAAATGTGCAGCTTTCCTTGATATCCACTAGCTGATAATGTTATTAGTTAGTATTTTTATTCTCTTCACTTCTTAGCACATGGTTAATATTAGATGTGTCATATAACTTTCTTTGGTTATAAATTTTGAGAAGTGATGCTTGTCATATCTGGATTAAATCTTTGTGATTTAGGGAAGTATCCAATTGCTTTCTGTCACTATAGATTAGTTTTAATTTTATAGAAATTAGCATATATAAAATAATACGTTATTTACTCTTTTGACTGGCTTTTATCACTCTACTTATTTTAATATTCACCCTTTTGTTCAATGTCTCTCTAGGCTATTCTTTTTTATTGTTGAGTAGCATTCCATTGTTTACCTAATATATTAGTCTGGGGTCTCTAGACTAATATATCTATCATCTATCTATCTCTTTATCTACATACATAGATATGTATATTTAAATATATAATTTATTATAAAGATATAAAGGCTCACATGATTATGAAGACTGACTAGTATAATCTGCTATCTGCAAACTGGAGGCCCACGGCAGCCAGTGATACAGTTTCAGGACAAGTCTAAAGGCCTGAGAACCAGGGGAGCCACTGAAATAAATCCCAAACTTCCAAGACCCAAGAATCAGGGGAGATGATGCTACAAGTCCCAACATGAGTGCAGAAGACCAAAGTTCCAGCCCAAACCATCATTCCTCTTCTAAGTTGGGTAAAGGAATAGCAAATTCCTCCTTCCCTAATCTTTTTGCTATATTCAGGTCTGCAAGGATTCCATAATGCCAGTCTACATTGAGGAGGATGATCTGTTTTACTCACTCTACCAATTCAAATGCCAATTTCATCTGGAAAAGTCTATGTAGATGCGCCCAGAAGTAATGTTTAGCTAAATTTCTTTGTACCCTGTGATACGATGTTCAATTTGACACATAAAATTGTCACACTTATTCCACTGTAGATTGACATTAGGGTTATATCTAGTTTTGTCTATTAAAAATAAATCTTTGGCCAGGTGTGATGGCTCATGCCTGTAATCCTAGCACTTTAGGAGGCTGAGACGGGCGAATCACCTGAGGTCAGGAATTCAAGACCAACCTAACCAATATGGAGAAACCTTGACTCTACTGGAAAAAAAATACAAAATTAGCCTGGTATGGTGGCACATACCTGTAATCCCAGCTATTTGGGAGTCTGAGGCAGGAGAATTGCTTAAACCCGGGAGGCAGAGATTGCAGTGAGCTGAGAGTGTGCCATTGCACTATAGCCTGGGAAACAAGAGCAAAACTCCATCTCAAAATCAAAATACATTTTATAAACATTCATGTACAAGTCTTTGCATGGACTTGTACCTTTATTCCTCTTGGAAAAAAAAACATTTAAAATGCCAATCTGTTTTCCAAAGTGGTTGTACCATTTTACATTGCAACCAATAGTGTATGAGACTCTGTTCCTCCACTTTCCCATATAAATCATGCTAGTAGGTATTTTATTTTTCCTCTCCCTAACTATATTAGTGACATTGAGCATATCTTTGTATGCTTATCTGTCATTCTCATATCTTCTTTGGTGAAGTATCTGATTAAATATTTTCTTTTTTATCTTGGTTGTTTGATTTCTTATTATTGAGTTTGGAAGTTCTATATATGAGCTGGATTTTTTTGAAATGCAACATATGATTGCAAATATTATATTCTACTTTGTGGGCCTTTTCAATGTTATTTTGTTGTTGTTGTTGTTGTTTTGTGATGGAGTTTCATTCTTGTCGCCCAGGCTGCTGTGCAACGGTGCGATCTCAGCTCACTGCAACCTCTGCCTCCCATGTTCAAGCAATTCTCCTGCCTCAGTCTCCCAAGCAGCTGGGATTACAGGTGCCCACCACCATGCCCAGCTAATTTTTGTGTTTTTAGTAGAGATGGGGTTTCACCATGTTGGCCATGCTGGTCTCAAACTCCTGACCTCAGGTGATCTGTCAGTCTCAGCCTCCCAAAGTGCTGGGATTTCAGGTGTGAGCCATTGTACCCGGCCCTTTTCAATCTTATAACAGTGATTTTGTAATTTTTGAATAATAACCCTTTATCTATTATTTTTTTATGGAACATATTTTCGTGGCATAGCTAAGGAATCTTTACCTAACCTATGCATGATGATCAATTTTATGTG
Organism: Callithrix jacchus; assembly: GCF_049354715.1. Classification (NCBI taxonomy): domain Eukaryota; kingdom Metazoa; phylum Chordata; class Mammalia; order Primates; family Cebidae; genus Callithrix; species Callithrix jacchus. The sequence continues at coordinate 109,410,336 of NC_133505.1, read as the reverse complement.
GCAATGTATCTGGCTGCGAGATGCCCACATTAAACATTATTTTTGTGTTTATGTCTATGTGAAGGTGTTTCTGGATAAGATTAGAATTTGAATTGGTGGATGCAGCAAAGTAGGTTGCCCTTTCTATGTGACTAGGTATCATCTAATCCATTAAGAGCCTGGTAAAAAACAGGCAGAGAGGAAAGAGAGGAATTTGCCCTACTTTTTCCTGTCTTACTGTTTGAGCTGAAACATCTCAACTCATTTTCTTCAGCTCTTGAATTGGGGATTTATAGCCTTGCCTTCAATGGTTCTCAGCCAGTTGGACTTGAATTGAATTATACTAACAGCTTTCCTGGGCTTCGAGCTTGCTAATCTCATGGGAATTCTCAGCTTCCACAATCATATGTACCAATTTCTCCATAATCTCTCTCTCTCTCTCTCACACACACACACACACACACACACACACACACATTCATTGTGAGAAATTCTACTGATTCAAGAAATTCCACTGATTCAGTTTCTTTGGAGAATCCTGACTACGTATTAAAGTAACAAAGATTCTTTAATTTTTTCCTACAAGTTTTACATACATCTATCATTTTTTTTATAGTTCAAGGTATGTATCAAACTTGACTGCATATGCACATCTAATTATTCTAGCACAATTTATTGAAAAGAATATCATTTCTCTAGTACCGTGTCTTTGAACAAGTATTAAAAATATGTCATTCTTATATGTGTCAGTCTATTGCTTGACTCTCCATTCCATTAATCTATTTGTTTATCTTTCTATAGCTCTCACATGGTCTTGATTATTGTAGCTTTATAATACATCTTGGAAAGATTAACACTGCAACTTTGATCTTATTTTCAGAATTGATTTGCATCTTCTAAACCTGTTGAATTTTCATTTGAATTTTAGAATATGCTTGTCAATTTCCACAAAAAACGCCTGCCAGAATCCTGACTAGAATGATATTAAATCTAAGATCAAAATGAGAATTGACATTCTTGTAATATTGTGTTTTCCTGCATGTTAACTGATTATATATCTCTATTTTTATTATTGTGATATTGTTTGTTAGTGAAGTTTAATTTTAAGACATTATTTATATTTTCTTTTTTTAAAATATATATTTTATTGCATTTTAGCTTTTGGGGTACATGTGAAGAACATGCAAGATTGTTACATAGGTACATACATGGCAATGTGGTTTGCTGCCTTCCTCCCCATCACCTATATCTGGCATTTTTTACTTTTATAACATATGGAGTAAAGTTATACTGCCTTGAAGTAATTTACCTCTAATTCTAACTACTGTGTTACTTCTAGGATGCTGTCAGTGGATTATTTTCCTTAATTATGGGCCATATGTCCCTATTTCTTTAAATTCTTGGTAATTTTATATTGTATGCCAGACATTGCAAAATTTTTGTCATTGTATGTTGGATGTTTTTTAATGCCTATAAACGTTCTAGGTATTTTATTGGCGGGAGAAGGGATTTAGTAAGTTACTTAGACATAGCTTGTTCCTATCAGATCTTGATGTTATGACTCGTTAGACAGCTGCAGAGAAGTACTTAGGCAGCTAATTATCTCCCATTAATTAAGTATGGACTTTCTGAGTTTTTAACCTTCTACCTCACGAATTATAAGTTTTTTTCCAATCTTACTAATAAGAACACACAGTTTCTGGACATATGTGTACTGGTGACAGTTATACCTGATCCTTTTTTACAGCTATTTACCCAGCCTTAGGCAGTTTTTATCATATGTATGTACAGATCAATATTCTGCTTTTTGAGGGGGACTTCTGTAGATTTTTAGGATTTTATCTCTGTTCAGTTTCCTTTTTTATGGTACTCTGTGCTGTGAACTCTTGCTACCTAAGTCTCCTGGTAGTCTTCTCCTCAACTCATCAAATCTGCCAGAATCCTCTTTGATTTTTGTCACGTGAGCATATCCTTTCTAAAATGTAAAAATGATCCTTTCGTTTTTCTACTTAAAATCTGTTTTATACCTTGTCATAATTTATAGGAGTTCTCATGATTAGATTCTTGTTGACTCCTCCAAACTTGTGTTGTGGTACTCTAACACACAGAGTAAACAACCAAAAAAAAAAAAAAAATCCACACACAAAACCCAATACACTGCTTACATAATAAAAATCTCCTAGATGGATTTTTTTCTTTACATTTTAAAATACATTTTCACACTTACTAAAGGAATGGTTGCAAAAAAATAGAAATTTTTGATATTCCCTAACCAAGTTTCCCTAATGCTATATAGCCATACTAAAATAATCAGTACCAGAGAACTAACAATGGCACATACTTCTATCTAAGCTACATACTTCATTCAGATTTTATTATGTTTTCCATTAATGTCATTTTTTAAAAAAATTATAGGATCCCACATTGCATTTAGTCATTGTTTCTTCTTGGTTTTCTCCTTTATTTTTTTAATTTTACTTTAAGTTCCGGAGTACACATATAGATCTTGCAGGATTGTTACATAGGTGTACACATGCCATGTAGTTTACTGCCTTCATTCCTCCCGTCACCTACATTAGGTATTTCTCCTAATGTTATCCCTCCCCGATCTCTCCACCCCATGAAATCCCTCCCCTAGCCCCTCACTCCCCAAAAGACCTCAGTGTGTGATGTTCCCCTCCCTGTGTCCATGTGTCCTCATTGTTCAACACCTCCTTATGAGTGAGAACATGCGGTGTTTGATTTTCTGTTCTTGTGTCAGTATGCTGAGAATCATGATTTCCGGATTCGTCCATGTGTCTGCCAAGGACATGAACTCATACTTCTGCATAGTATTCCATGGTGTATATGTGCCACATTTTCTTTATCCTGTCTATCTTAAATGGGCATTTGGGTTGGTTCCAAGTCTTTGCTATTGTAAACAGTGCCGAAATGAACATACTTGTGCATGTGTCTTTATAATAGGTAGATGTATAATCCTTTGGGTATATACCCAGTAATGGGATTGCTGGGTCAAATGGTATTTTTATTTCTAGATCCTTGAGGAATTTCCATACGGTCTTACACAATGGTTGAACTAATTTACACTCCCACCAACAGTGTAAATTGTTCTATTTCTCCACATCCTCTCCAGCATCTGTTGTCTCCAGATTTTTTAATGATCGCCATTCTAACTGGCATGAGATGGTATCTCAATGTGGTTTTGATTTGCATTTCTCTAATAACCAGTGATGATGAGCATTTTTCATATGTTCATTGGCCACATAAATGTCTTCTTTTGAAAAGTTTCTGTTCATATCTTTTGCCCACTTTTTGATGGCATCATTTGTTTCTTTCCTGTATAATTGTTTTGTTTTGTTGTAGATTCTGGATAATAGCCTTTTGTCAGCTGGGTAGCTTTCAGAATTTTTTTTCCATTCTGTTGGTAGCCAGTTGACGCTAATGATCATTTATTTTTCTGTGCAGAAGCTCTTAATTTTAATTAGATACCATTTGTCTATTTTGGCTTTTCTCACCAAGGCTACAATAATCAAAACAGCATGGTACTGGTACCAAAACAGAGATATAGACCAATGGAACAGAAAAGAGACCTCAGAAGTAACACAGTACATCTACAGCCATCTGATCTTTGACAAACCTGACAAAAACAAGCAATGTGGAAAGGATTCCCTGTTTAATCAATGGTATTGGGAAAACTGGCTGGCCATATGCAGAAAGCAGAGGGTGGATCCCTTTTTTAAACATTATACAAAAATTAACTCCGAATGGATTAAGGATTTAAACATAAGACCTAACATCATAAAAACCCTAGAAGAAAACCTAGGCAATACCATTCAGGACATAGGCATAAGCATAGGCATAGGCAAGGACTTAATGACTAATTTTCTCCTTTCTTAACAGATTTCAGGTGTTTAATATTCCTTTACAGCTTTGATGCCTTAGAGAGTAGTGGTCAGCTACTTGGAAAATGCCTATCAATTTGGGTTTTATTGATGCTTTCTCTTATTAAAATGAGATTATGCCATTTTAGGGAGAATACAATAAAAATGATATTATTCCTTTTTAGTGAATCATATCAGGAACTTCACAATGTCAATTTATCTTATGAGTGTTGTGTTAGCCTTGACCACTTGCTTAAGTTTGTATCTGCCAAGTTTATTCCTTTTAAAGACTATTTTTTCTCATTGTAATTCGTACATATTTGGAAGGTACATATATTTAAACTACACAAATGTCCTGTTTGTTTTCAAATTTCCCTTACTATTTTTTAGTTTATATATCATAGGTGTACATATTTTGGTGGTACATGTGATATTTTGATACATGTGTACAATGTGTTTTCCTCCACTAATTTTGCTAACCATAGATGACTTTTTCCTAAAATAATTATTACGTTGGTGTTTACTCTGGTTGGTTTCTTATTTTCCTCTTTTCTTCTGAATTTTTAAACTAGAATTCTTCTATGACGAAGAATTTCTTCTCTCTTATTTATTAATTCAATATTTATTTGATTTGAGTTTTAATTATATTGGCTATAAATATTTTTTACATATTTATATATTTTCTTATATCTTATTATATGGGCCATTCCTTTACTGTTCAAATTATTTGGCCATTAGGATCTAGTACAGGTTGGCCCATGTGTTTTTTTGTCATACTTCTATTCTTTTGTGATAATTTTTTATATTCTGGCACCCCAAGATGCTTTGGATGTATTTTGTAATTTTCTCACCCTAGCCCTGGATTCAACCATTATTTTAACATAATACCCTAGTTCTTTTTATTGGAAAATGAGGTTTAGAGTAAAACATTGTAATACTAGTTGTGCTCATTGCCACTGGAGAACTAGTAATACTTGGTCTTGGCCTTCTCAATAGACATGTGGGGAATCTATTTATATGAATCTATTTATATGCATAAATCCATGCATAATGCAAATATTGACATATATTTATTATTTATCCAATCATCTTGTATCATATACCATACAATTTGTCGTGATCAGTTTATACTGACACTTCCAATTCTATCATTTTAGCTTTTTCCCGTTCTTATTTTCAACTTCATTCTCAAATATTTGGATAACCAACAGCCAATATCATACTGAATGGGCAAAAACTGGAAGAATTCCCTTTGAAATATGGCACTAGACAATGGTGCCCTCTCTCACCACTCCTACTCAAAATAGGACTGGAAGTTCTAGCCAGAGCAATCAGGCAAGAAAAAAAAAAATAAAGGGTATTCAAATAGGGAAGGAGGAAGCCAAATTGTCTCTATTTGCAGACCACATGATAGTATATCTAGAAGACCCCATCATCTCAGCCCAAAAACTCCTGAAACTGAGAAGCAACTTCAGCAAAGTCTCAGGATATAAAATCAAGGTGCAAAACTCACAAGCATTCCTATACACCAATAACAGACTTAAAGAGAACCAAATCAAGAATGAACTGCCATTCACAATTGCTATAAAGAGAATAAAATACCTAGGAATACAACTTACAAGGAAGGTAAGGGACCTCTTCAAGGAAAACTACAAACCACTGCTCAACGAAATAAGAGAGGACACAAACAGATGGAGAAACATTCCATCCATGTTCATGGTTAGGAAGAATCAATATTGTGAAAATGGCCATACTGCCCAAAGTAATTTACAGACTCAACACTATTCCCATCAAGCTACCATTGACATTCTTCACAGAACTGGAAAAAACCACCTTGAACTTCATATTTAACCAAAAGAGAGCCCGCATAGCCAAGTCAATTCTAAGCAAAAAGAACACAGCAGAAGGCATCACTCTACCAGACTTCAAAGTATACTACCAGGCTACAGTAATCAAAACAGCATGGTACTGGTATCAAAACAGAGATATACACCAATGGAACAGAACAGAGGCATCGGAGGCAACACAACATATCTACAACCATACAATCTTTGATAAACCTGACAAAAACAAGCAACGGGGAAAGGATTCCCTGTTTAATAAATAGTGTTGGGAAAACTGGCTAGCCACGTGCAGAAAGCAGAAACTGGACCCGTTCCTGACACCTTACACTAAAATTAACTCTCAATGGATTAAAGACTTAAATATAAGACCTGGCACGATAAAAACCCTAGAAGAAAATCTGGGCAAAACCATTCAGGACATAGGAGTAGGCAAGGACTTCATGACCAAAACACCAAAAGCATTGGCAACAAAAGCCAAAATAGACAAATGGGACCTAATCAAACTCCACAGCTTCTGCACGGCAAAAGAAACAGTCACTAGAGTGAATCGGCAATCAACAGAATGGGAAAAAGTTTTTGCAGTTTACCCATCTGACAAAGGGCTGATATCCAGAATTTACAAAGAACTCAAACAGATTTACAAGGAAAAAACAAACAAGCCCATTCAAAAGTGGGCAAAGGATATGAACAGACAATTTACAAAAGAAGACATACATGAGGCCAACAAACATATGAAAAAATGCTCATCATCACTGGTCATTAGAGAAATGCAAATCAAAACCACATTGAGATATCATCTCATGCCAGTTAGAACGGCGATCATTTAAAAATCTGGAGACAACAGATGCTGGAGAGGATATGGAGAAATAGGAACACTTTTACACTGTTGGTGGGAGTGTAAATTAGTTCACCCATTGTGGAAGACAGTGTGGCGATTCCTCAAGGACCTAGAAATAGAAATTCCATTTGACCCAGCAATCCCATTATGGGTATATATCCAAAGGACTATAAATCATTCTACTATAAGGACACGTGCAAATGAACGTTCATTGCAGCACTGTTTACCATAGCAAAGATCTGGAACCAACCCAAATGCCCATCGATGATAGACTGGACTGGAAAAATGTGGCACATATACACCATGGAATATTATGCAGCAATCAAAAATGATGAGTTCATGTCCTTTGTAGGGACATGGATGAGACTGGAGAACATCATTCTCAGCAAACTGACACAACAATGGAAAATGATATACCACATATTCTCACTCATAGGTGGGTGATGAACAATGAGAACACATGGACACAGGGAGGGGAGCACTACACACTGGGGTCTAGTTGGGGGAATAGGGGAGGGACAGTGGGAGGGGGAGCTGGGGAGGGATAGCATGGGGAGAAATGCCAGATGTGGGTGAATGGGAGGAAGACAGCAAATCACACTGTCACGTGTGTACCTATGCAACTATCTTGCATGTTCTGCACATGTACCCCAAAACCTAAAATGCAATTAAAAAAAATAGATAGCCAGGTCTCATTTTTATTACCTATACTTATGTCTTTGTTTAATTCTAGTGTATAATAATTTTATAAATGTCACTCATCTCTGAATATCTAAATTTTTTATTGCCAGATTACAATAGATATTTATGTACAGTGTTTTTTGTTTTGTTTTGTTTTCTCTTTCTCTTTAAAAAGTAACTTAGCTTATATTTTGTGCTTTTCTTGCCCTTCAGTGTGGTTATGTTATTGATTTGCAATACAGTTAGGTTAAATTTTTATTCCTGAATTCTATTTTTGTTTTCTTCAATGTCCTGTAAGTTTAAATGATTTGTTCATAGTTACAGTTATACAAAAAATGTATTCAGAGATGAGTTACAGCCTCATTATTTCTACCACCGGTTGTCCTTCCCCTTATCTTTCTATCTCTTTTCAGCCACTCCCTACCAGGTAATCAATATATTCTGGAATATTTTGAATTTCACCTTTTTTACTTACCTAGCTCTTTCTCATCATTTATAATAGTTATTTTTTAATTTATTGAGCCTGATTCTAGGCCTGGGATCATGCTATGTAGTACCTAAGTCTCACAAAAGCCTTATGAAATAAGTAATATTCCTAGCCTTGTTTTATGAAGAAGGTAACAAAAGCTTAGCCTGGTAAAGTAAATTCACCATGGCTTCACAGGTATGTAAATGACCCAGCTCATTCTTACATTATTCAGGGTTGTGTGATTGATTTAAACATGCAATACTATCTCCCAAATATTTTTTAAGACCCAGTGATAATTTTACATTGAGGCCTTTATTGATCTCCCAGGACATCTTGGCATCCTTTCTCTTCAATTTCCATGGTCACCTGCTCATACTATTCATGCAATATTTTGAATACTAATTCTGCCACTGACTATGTTTATGACCTTGTGTAATATAGTTAACCCCTCTCTACCTCAGTTTTGTTATCTGTTATTCTGCTACTTCACATGGCTGTTGTGAATATCAAATTGGTTAATATTTGTAAAGATTTATGTTGCATGTAGAAGATGCAATGTAGTAATTGAAAAGTATTTAAAACAGACCAAGTTCTGATTACTAGTAGCTTCTTAATTTTTAAAACATTATTTTTCACTTCCCACTTTTTATTTCACAGTAGCTTATAAAGACTTTTTTTCCACCGCATAAAAAGTGCTTAGAACATAGAGCCGTGTGCAATATGTATTTGAGAAAAAATAATTTCATAAAAATTAAAACCTATCTATAACATTCCAAAGGTTAAAAAAAAATAAAAGGAAGTGTTAATTTAGCAATCATTCTAAAGCCAATATTAAAATTAACATATGGGACAATAGTGTATTTTTTCTTGAAGATTACAAGCATTATAATATTTACATAATTTATGGATTTTCTTTTTTTTAATTTAAAAATTATAAAAAGAGTTAGCCTTTTTTATGAGGATTCGGAAGTGAATCATTATATACTGCTGGCTTCCTTTCTGCTAACATCAATAAAACAATAAAGCTCTTTGGCTTTGGGATCCTGAGGGACAGCCATGAACCTGAACTTGATGCCCTTCTCAAAATTGGTTCCTGAGGAAACTCTGGTGTGAGCCACAAAAGAAAGAGAGTAAAATATCTGTCTTAACCAGACTCTGTGAATGTCAAAAGGTCAAATATTACTGTATAGATATTTGAAGCTTTTACATAAATCAAACTGTTACCTTCCATGAATTGTTCAGGCAATCTGCCCACACTAGAGACGAAAGATAAATACATCTCTTTATATATTTAATAATATTAAGGAAAATAAAAATGAAATGGTATTAGATACACTTAATGTAGGCTTTATCTAATATTTTTTAATTGTATAAATGTGGGGGTGCAAGGGCAATTTTGATACATGGATTTGTTATGTAGTAGATAAGTTTGAGCTTTTAATGTAATGATCACCCAAATATTGTACATTATACTAAGTTATTTCTCATCCCTCACCTTCCTCCCACCCTTCCAAGCCTCCGATATCTAGGAGTTCATGTCCTTCCTCCCACCCTTACAACTCTCCAATATCTATGAGTCTATGTCCATGTGTATACCTTATTTAGCTCTAGCTTATACGTGAGAAAGTGTATTTGATTTCCTATTTCTGAGTTATTTCATTTAAGATAATGGCCACTAGTTCTATTCATCTTTCTGCAAAATATATCATTTCATTCGTTTTTTTTGGCATAGTATTCCACGGTGTGTATGTGTGTGTGTCTGTATGTGTGTATATACATATATAACATTTTATTTATCCAATTATCCATTTAAAAATGTATTAGTCCATTTTCACACTGCCAAGAATGAATTGCTAAAAGAATCGGCAATTCACAAGGGAGGTTTAATGAACTCACAGTTCTAAGTGCCTAGGGAGACATCACAATTTTGATGTATGGTTAAAACCACGTCTCAGAGCAGGCAAGAGAGAGAAGGAAGGCCAAGCAAAGGGCGTTTCTACTTAAAAAACCATCAGATCTTCTGAGACTTTTTCAGTACCATAAGAACAGTATCAGAGGAAACCACACTCATGATTCAATTATCTCTTACTGGGTTCCTTTCACAACATGAGGGAATCATGGGAGCTATAATTCAGGATGAGATTTGGATGGGGACACAGGAAAACCATAAAATTGCATTCCTGTCTCCTCCCAAATCTCATGTTCTCACATTTTAACACCAATCATGCCTTCTCAGCAGTCCACCAAATTCTTAAATCATTTCAGCATTAACTCAAAAGTACACAGTCCAACATTTCATCCAAGACAAGGCAATTCCCTTCTGTCACAAGCCTGTAGAATCAAAGACGAGTTTGTTATTTCCTAGATAGAATGGGAATACAGGCATTGTGTAATTACAGCCATTCCAAATGGGAACAATTGGCCAAAACAAAGGGTCTGTGTTTCTCATGCAAGTCCAAAATTCAGTGGGCAGTCAAATCCTAAAGCTCCAAATGACCTCCTTTGATTCCATGTCTCACATCCAGGCCATGGTGATGGAACAGGTGGATTCCCAAGGTTATGGACAGCTCTGCCCCTGTAGCTTTTCAGGCTAAAACCTCCCTCCTGGTTGCTCTCAAGGGCTGGCGTTGAGTGTCTGCTGGTTTCTCGGGTACATGGTGCAAACTGTCAGTGGATCCATCATTCGGGGTTTGGAGGAGGGTGGCTGTCTTCTCATAGCTCTATAGGCAGTGCCCCAGTGGGAACTCTGTGTGGGAGCTCCAACTCACATTTCTCTTCCACAGTGTCCTAGCAGAGATACTTTATGAGGGCCTTGCCCCTGCAGCAAATTTCTGCCTGGACATCCAGGCATTTACATACATCTCCTGAAATCTAAGTGGAGGCTCCCAAACCCCAATGATACATTGATCACTACTTGCAGAGGTCTGTCTTGCAGACTATGACTCAGCAACAGATGAATGAAATATACTGATACACCAAGTACAGTGATTTGAGTGGGCTAATGATAGTTGTCAGCTGCTCTCAGAGGGTGATTGCAGCTAACTGATGACTACTGTGATCTTCTTCCCATTGATTCAGTCTATATTTAATAACAGAGTTTTTAAGTCAATACACTGTGGATAATTAACATGGTTAAAAGAGTGGTTTTACAAATGATAAAAGGTTTTGGTTCTTGGGCTTACAACAAACACTATTAACAGGTAAACTTCTTTCAACCTCCCCTTGAGAGGGCTATGTGGCACAAAGTTTACATAAATAAACAGAGTAGAGACAAAGGAATATGGGGTAAACAGACTTTACTGGGGAAGCTTTTATTATCCCTAACCTCAACCCTATGACTTCTTAATGCTTTAAGGTAAGAACAGATTGCTTTCAACCTGTTAATGAAAAGTTTTGGCCTTCTAAATGGTTTGAGACTATAATCTTATAACTTCCTTAATATTTCTTTTAATATTTTACTAACTACTTTGAGTGAATCTTGACACCCCCAATCCTTGGCTTGCATGTTCCAAAAAATCAACACCATATGGAAGCTGTCAAGGCTTTGAGCTTGCACTGTCTGAAGTCATAGCCTGAGCTATACCTTAGCCCCTTTCAGCCACAGCTGGAGCAGTTGGCATGCAGGACACCAGTTTCCTAGGCTGCACACAGCATGGGGGCCCTGGGCCCAGCCCATGAAAAGAATTTTCCTTCTAGGCCTCTGGGCCCGTGTTGGGAGGGGCTGCCATGAAGACCTCTGATATGTCTGGATACATTTTCCTCATTGTCTTGGGAATTAACATTTGGCTTTTTGTTACTTAAGAAAATTTCTGCAGCCAGCTCGAACTTCTCCTCAGAACATGGGATTTTCTTTTCTATTGCATTGTCAGGCGTCAAGTTTTTTAAACTTTTATGCTCTATTTCCCTTTTAAAACTGAATGCCTTTAACAGTACTCAAGTCACCTCTTGCATGCTTTTATTTGTTGTTTAGATATTTCTTTTGGAGGTTACTCTAAATCATCTATTTCCTATTCAAAGTTTCACAAGTCTTTAGGGCAGGGGCAAAAGGCACCAGTCTATTTGCTAAAATATAACAAGAGTCACCTTTGCTCAGTTTTCTAGTAGGTTGCTCATTTTCATCTGAGACCACCTCTGCCTGGATTTCATTGTACATGTCATTATCAGCAATTTTATCAAAGCCATTCAGCAAGTCTCTAGGGAGTTCCAATCTTTTCCACATTTTCTTGTCTTCTTCTGGGCCCTCCAAACTATTCCAACCTGGGCCTGTTTTTAACCAGTTCCAAAGTTGCTTCCACAGTTTTGGGTGTCTTTTTAATAATGCCCCACTCTACTGGTACTAATGTATTTTATTTGTCTATTTTCATGCTTCTGATAAGGACAACCCAAGACTGGGCAATTTATGAAAGAAAATGGTTTAATGGACTCATAGTTCCACATGGCTGATGAGCCTTACAATCATGGCAGAAGGTGAAAGGTACATCTCACATTGCAGCAAGCAAAAGAGACAATGAGAGCCAAGTAAAGGGGTTTCCCCTTAAAAAGCCATTAGCTCTCATGAGACTTTGTCACTACTGCTAGAACAGTATGGGAAAACTGCCCCCATGATTCAATTATCTCCCACTGGGTCTCTCCCACAACAAGAGGGAATTATGGGATCTACAATTCAAGATGAGATTTGGATGGGGACACAGCCAAAGCATATCAAGGAATATTTAGGTTGATTCCACATCTTTGCTGTTGTGAATAGTGCTGTGGTAAACATACAAGTGTAAATATCTTCCTGATATAAAGATTTCCTTTCTTTTTTGTAAATAGCCAGTAGTGGGGTTTCTGGATCAAATGGTAGTTCTTTAGTTAGAAGATTTCTTTGAGAAATCTTCATGTTGTTTTTCTATAGCGATTATATTATTCTATAATTCCACCAACGATATATAGGCATTCCCTTTTCTTCCAAACCTTGACTACATCTGTTAATATTTTAATGTTAGAAATTATTTTAGACTCAGAAGAGATGTGTGCTTGTTTGCTACATGGGAACATTGCATACTGGTGGGGATTGGTCTTCTAGTGTACCTGTTCCCAAATCTGATGTTTTATTAATCGTCATTCTTAGTGGTATAAAATGGTTCTCATTGTGGGTTTAATTTGCATTTCTCTGGTTATTAATCATGTCAAGCATTTTTTTATATGGTGTCTTTTCTAATTGTACTTACTTAAATCTTCCCTTTTTTCTTGGTTAGCAATCTATCAGTTTTGTCTATATTTGCAAAAAGCAACTTCTCATTTCACTGATGCCTTTACTGTTTATTCAGTCTCAATTTCATTAGCTCTGCTCTGATCTTTTTATTTCTTTTCTTCTGCTAGCTTTGGATTTGGTTTGTTTTTGATTTTCTATTTCCTTGGGGTAAAATATTAGGTTGTTAATTTGAGTTGTATTTCTGATTTAGTCATTTAACAGTATAAACTATTTTCAGTCCCGTTTTTACTGTATCTTGGAAGTCTTGATATAGTTTGTCTCTATTTTTATTCATTTCAAAACAATATTTGATGTTTGCCTTAATGTCATTGTTTACCAAAGATCATTCAGGAACAGGATAATTTCCATGTATGTTAATAATTTAGGAAGTTCTTCTTGGTATTGATTAACAGTATGTTTCCACTGAGAAGTGGTCTGAGAAGATACTTGACAAGATTTTGATAGTTGGAAATTTATTTAGATTTGCTTTATAGCTAAGTATATGGTTTATTTTGGAGAATGTTAACTTAATATTCTGTTGTTTGAGTGTAGAATGTTCTGTAAATGTGTATTTCGTCCATTTGTTCTACAGTCTTGTTTAAGTCCAGAGTTTCTTTGTTGATTTTCTACCTTGATGATCTGTCTAGTGCTATCAATGAGGTGTTGAAGTACCCAATTATTATTGTATTGCTGTCTGTTTCTTTTCTTAGGTCTAGTGATATTTGTTTTATGAGTCTGGGTGCTCTAGTGTTGGATGCATACAAAGTTGGGCAATGACATAACAAAAAAGAAAGCTATAGGCCAATATTTCTGATGAACATAAATCCTCACAAAATGTTAGTAATCCAAATTCAACACCATATCTAAAAGATAATATACCACAATCAAGTAAGTTTTAGTCCAATGGTGCAAGGATAACTCAACATTTACAAATCAATAAATGTGATTCACTACATAAACAAATTCAAAACAAAACATATATATAATCATTTTAATAGATGCAGAGAGAGCATTTGATAAAATTCATCATCCCTTCATGATAAAAATTCTCAAGAAACCAAGCATTGTAGGAATATATTTCAAAATAATAAAGGCTATATGTGACAAAATAACAGGTAACATCATACTGAATCAGAAAAGGCTAGGCCGGGCATGGTGGCTCACACCTGTAATCCCAGCACTTTGGGAGGCTGAAGCAGGTAGATCTCGAGGTCAGGAGTTTGAGACCAGCCTGGCCTGACCAACATTGTGAAACACTGTCTCTACTAAAATACAAAAATTAGCTGAGCATGGTGGCATGTGTCTGTAATCCTAGCTACTTGGAAGGATGAGGCAGGAGAATTCCTTTACCTGGGGAGTCAGAAGATGCAGTGAGCAAGATACCACCATTGCACTCCAGTCTGGTGACAGAGTGAGGCTGTCTCAAAAAAAAAAAAAAAAAGACTGAAAACATGCCCCCTTAAAACTGGAACCAGAGAAAAGGATGCCCAAGTCCTCGCTCCAGTTCAACATCTTACTAGAAGTCCTTGCAAGAGCAATTGGTCAAGAAAAAGAAATAAAAGGCATCCAAATAAAAAAAAGAAAAATTCAAATTATCTCTTTTAACAAACAATATGATCTTACATCTGTATTGTGTGTGTGTGTGTGTGTGTGTGTGTGTGTGTGTATTTGAAATGGAGTTTCACTGTTGTTGTCCAGGCTAGAGTGCAGTGGTGTGATCTTGGCTCACTGCAAACTCCATCTCCTGGATTCAAGCAATTCTCCTACCTCAGCCTCCCAAGTAGCTGGGATCACAGGCGTGCACTACCACGCCCAGTTGATTTTGTAATTTTAGTAGAGATGGGGTTTCTCTATGTCAGTCAGGCTGGTCTTAAAGTTCCTACCTCAGGTGATCCACCTGCCTCAGCCTCCCAAAGTGCTCGGATTACAGACATTTGCCATCACACTTGGCTTGTATTTAATATTTAAGAAAAACCATTTTGCAGTAGTTAAAAAAAATCCCCACAGCATAGCCATCAACAATGAGCTTCTTTTCTCTTCCTCCTTTTTTTTTTTCCAGTTCTTTAAAATCAGATGCATCAGAACACTAATGCAGTCATGGATAATCAAGACCTTGTACTATAGGAGAGGACACTTATAATAGCTGTAGTTCCAAAGGGGAGCTAACCTCACTTAGCAATTTCTGTCTCAGAAAAGGCCATTGTTAAATCTTTCAGTGTTTGCAGAGCCAGCAAGTTATAAGATGTAACTCTATACTTCTTCTTTTTTTTTTTTTGAGATGGAGTTTCACTCTTGTTACCCAGGATGGAGTGCAGTGGCATGATCTTGGCTCACCTCAACCTCCGCCTCCTGGGTTCAGGCAATTCTTCCTCCTCAGCCTCCCAAATAGCTGGGCACCACCATGCCCAGCTAATTTTTTGTATTTTTAGTAGAGACGGGGTTTCACCATGTTGACCAGGATGGTCTCGATCTCCTGACCTCGTGATCCACCGGCCTCGGCCTCCCAAAGGGCTGGGATTACAGGCTTGAGCCACCGCGCCCGGCCAACTCTATACCTCTTGAGACAGGCTGTGCTGTTTACTCACCAAGTATTCTGGGAGCAAATATGAAAACTGTTTAGTGAATGAATAATCTCATTTTGGCCATTAGAAAAGCAGTATTAATTCGAGGAAAGTCAATTTTGTTACTACTGATTAAAGTGAGTCCAGGGATTAATTTCAGTTAAATGTTAAAATTATTCATAATTGTTTTCTTCCGAGAATCTAACTATGGTACCATCCTAATCCTTAAATGACAAGGATAATTGCAACTTCACATTTTGCATGTGTAAGAAATGTTACCTAATGTTTCCCAACCCACAACAAGTTACTGACTCTGTAAACAACAGATTAAACGGAATGAGTTGGTTTCCTCCCAGTTACCAACAGAATTCTATTTTTATATTACTAATTCTTAGTAATATTTATTTATATTATACATTTGTTTATAATTTACATTTATATTTATTTCTATTTATATTATAATACTTAGATCACACAAAGGCTCTACGTTGAGTTCAGCAAAATGTCAGGAAGGATCTCCTGGGTTACTACAAGTTATTACAAAGTTGGGCCTTGAATTCAGGGAGTTTTGCAGTTTTTATGCTACTCTACATTTACACACAATAATTCTAAAGTACTGAGCAGCTTACCTCTTCAGGTTTGCTGGAAAACCAGCCAGGCCTTCCAAGGTGCAGTTTCCCACACAATTCTGGTGATCCTACCACTGAGTTAGTAGAAACCCACCCCCCACATAGAGAACAATATATAGTTTTGTTCTTTGTGCAGTTTCTCTTTGCATTCAATTGCTTTGTGTTTTTGCTTGTTTCTTTTGTTGTTGTTGTGTTGTTTAATCTCAGTTTTGATTTTCAGCGTTTTATTTTGTTTTCTCAATTTTTCAAGTAATTTACTTTCAGAGGGATATTGGAAAGCTTCTATGCATACATAATTTCAACATACATAAAACATATGAAAATATTTTGTTAGTTTATGTTTGTATGTGAGAGTGTCAGCAGTTGTGCCATGACTATATTGATTTTGAAATAAAATAATGTGATGCATTAATTAAAACATAGATATTTTTCATACAGTAGGGATTAGGATGGACACTGGGAGATAAATGCTAATGAACCAATCTTTTCTTAAAATTTTTGTCCCAGGCCGGGCGCGGTGGCTCAAGCCTGTAATCCCAGCACTTTGGGAGACCGAGGCGGGTGGATCACGAGGTCAAAAGATCGAGACCATCTTGGTCAACCTGGTGAAACCCCGTCTCTACTAAAAATACAAAAAATTAGCTGGGCATGGTGGCACGTGCCTGTAATCCCAGCTACTCAGGAGGCTGAGGCAGGAGAATTGCCTGAACCCAGGAGGCGGAGGTTGCAGTGAGCCGAGATCGCGCCATTGCACTCCAGCCTGGGTAACAAGAGCAAAACTCCGTCTCAAAAAAAAAAAAAGAAAAAAAAGTTTTTTTGTCCCTTCTATTTTCTAGTTGTCTTATAAAACTATAGGGAGGAGCCAATAAGATAGCATTTCAATATTAAATTTTTCAGTGTAAAAAATATACGTTTATAAAGAAAATCTTTTATAGTATATGTTCATTTACTGTAACCCCTATGAATATATAGGATGGGTTTTACACTTGTTATTGGAATTGTGGTTATAAAACATTATGGAATTGTCCTAAAGTACCTAAAGTTTAATAGTGAACAAATAATTGAACCTTTCTACATAGGCAAATTTGACTTTATTTTTCTTATTAGTGAATATGAGACTATGAATGATTGGACAAATTTTATACGTTTTAAATGTCTTATTGAGACAATAAGATTAATAAAAATAAAATTTATATTCAGCAGTCTACCTCTAATACTGAAGGTATTCAGTAATTAAAATAGTGTATATGCAACATATGAATAATAAGCATTCAAAGGTTTAGAACAAAATCATGTGCACTAAGATCTAAAATTAAACAGAATAAAATTTCTTAATTATTTCAATTGTTTAGACACTCAGCTTATTTTTTGTGACAATATATCACTTTTCTATCATGTTTTAGTTATATACAGGAGTACTAAATGTGTTGAAATATTATGAGGATACTTGGGCCTTTCTCATTTTAAAATAAATATTATGTATTGTTGCTTAATATTTTGCTATTTTTTCACATTGAACTACAAATAAAACACTTGTTAAAGGTTTCTGGTTGGTTAGATAGAATTTTTCTTTGTCTTAACTTTCAGATATGTGTACATAGTTAAAATATGGCACCACAATATGCCTTAAAATATGGTACCATAATACGCTTTTCATTTCTGAATCATTGTCTTTTAAGCTACTGAAAAAAATAAATTGCATAGTAATTCTCACCACAAATGTTAATGGGAGAGCAACTTCAGCAGTGCTGCTAACAATTAAATACATGTAATTGTTTCTAAAATTCTTCCTCTTCCTAGAATTATTCTTAGGTTTATATAGAATTCAACTGATTCCTTTCCCTACTAAATTTATCCATCATAGTTTTCCTAACTATTGTTAGAAGTCTTCCTTTGATCTTAAGTTTACCTCTCACCAAATAGCTATATATTTGAATTATTTATTATTCTCTTTTAAAAGAATAAGTCTTATATTTTGTGTGTGTGTTTGGCTGTGCAGATAGCCTTGCTAGGCATAGCAGTATATGCTGACTTTTTGCATGTACCTAGCTAAACATAGCAGTGTAGGCTAAATTTTTGCATGTACCTAGCTAGGCATAGTGGTGTAGGCTTACTTTTTGCATGTACCTAGCTAGGCATAGGGGTGTAAGCTAACTTTTTCACATGTTGTATGTAAATGAAAACTTTTTGATGATTTATGATGATGCAGTTTGTGTGTTTAATACACACAATTTGTTAATACACAAAATTTTAGTTATTTAATACTTTATTTTCCGAGATATTTTATGTGAAATTTTTTTTAGGTTTTAAAATGTGAGTGTATGACTAAAGCCAGTTGTAACACAGCTGGCACTGAATTACTAAGGTGTTTACACCCTAGTGTAAACAGCATTTTTATAACAACTTTAATTAGCATACACAACCTTTTTTCCTAGTAGGAAAACATATATATATATATACATATATATATATATATATATTTTAAATGTGATATAGTAGAAGTTGTGATAGTTCATATAGTTAACAGAAACATATTCTTAAATATTAACTTCTAAGACTTGTCACAGACCTCAGTAATTATTTCTCTTCCCCCAAACTGTAAAAGCAAGTTTTACAAATTTTATTTAATCTGAATGAACAGTCTTCAGATTTCATTTTACTTAATAGTAAGATAGATTCAGGGACATATTATATTGTTGTATATCAGATTATATTCAAGCATTTCATCTCTCCATCTTTTATCTTCTTGTCTATTTCTCTCCTATTACTAATTTTTGTTAATAACATTGCCATTCTTTTTGTCATGAGAATCAAAACCTTAAAGTCATGTTTGACTCTCAATCACCCTCTAACCCTAATATAATTGAGGGCCAATTTCCGACAATTCTACTTCTTCACCTCATTTCCAGCTCAACCTCTTATTTCTATCTCTATCACTATGACCACACTCCAAACCTTCAATTATTTTACCTGGGTTTTTAACACCCTCTCAATATTTTCTGTGATTCAAAGCTATACTCTCTCATGCTATAGACAGACTTTTCTTCTTAAATTAAATAAATGATCAAGTATCCTCCTTTTAAAAATGTATAATTGTTTTTTGTAAAGTATATAATAAAATGCACAGATTACAACCTTTAATTTAAGATATTCAAGGGCCTAATTCAAGTCAATCTTTCACTGTTTTTATGTTTTTAGTTGCATTTCTTGGATGTTTTATTGTGAACAAAATGCATGTTAAGGAGATTTGAAAACAAAAACAGTACAAAAAAATAATGTTTATTTATAATTGTGCTATGAAGAGATGCCATAACCTCACTTTTACTTCTAGAGTTTTTGTATGAATGGTGTAAAAGATACCCGTATGACTATTCACAATTTTTACTGCTTTTCTCATTTATATTAGTCTTCTTGGAAAAATGATTTTAATAGAAAAATATTAAAGCTTCTACATTGATCATATATGAACATAAAAAGATACATAATCTTATTTCCATGGTTATTTTATAAATCACATTTTCTAAAAATTATATTTTATTGTCATATTTATTGCCTTATGAAATAATAGATTAGCAATTCTATTTTGAATAGTTTATACTAGTACAGTTAACTTCTTGTTTCTTGAATTACAAATTTTGATTCAGTTCTTGAAATCTCTTAGTTCTCATAGCAATATCAACATAAAGTTCTGGAAGCAACTCTCTACAGTAAAGCAATACGTATTTTGATTTTTATGCCATCATATATTAGATACCTTTCAATTGTATAGTTAAACAAAACTTTATTTGTATATAAAATATCTTGGAGTTAGATATTGAGACTTAATATGTTTATTGGTAATGCACATTGTGTCCTTTTATTTATAAGTGTCTTAAGTCTTGCAAGATTTTTGTTTTCTTTGCTCATTGAAATTTTTTTATTTTTATTTTTGTTTCCTGATTGCTTATAATATATTTTAACCTTTTAATTTAAATATTTGATAATAAGAGTTTGGCTTGTGGTTCACTTTTAGTTGAATTTATGTAAATCAATGAGGGTTTTAATTTTCTATTTTTATTTCTTTTTTCCCCCTCTGCCTATCAATAGACTAATATTTTCCTCTAAAATGTAAGCGATAGATAGTTGGTGTTTGATGTGTGAATGATACTCTAAGTCTGGTATGCCTTTGTATGTAACACAAAAAGCAATATGTCTACCCATTTTTTGTTGCCTATTATTGTAATGAATAATTAGATGCACCTGCCACAGTATTTTGTACATGAAAGCCTTTCGCATATATTTGTACAATTTCAATATCATTTTCATCTGAATAGATACATTTGAGTATGTTTTTATTTCAAACACCAGAGGTTTTCAAAACATTTTTGTATATATAAACATTTTCTTATTACTAGCCAAAAAATAACTCAGTGTTCCGTGAACATTTCTACTTTAAGAAAATGAGAAATACTCTCCTTAACTAACTGATGCTTTAAAGTAATACCATTAACAAACTCCCATAATGCAGAATATGATGAGTGGATGTAGAAAGTGCACATCCACTTAAGTTTCCGGGTACATGTGCAGATTGTGCAGGTTTGTTACATAGGTATACACATGGTAATGGTTTGCCGCATCCATCACCCTGTCATCTACATTAGGTATTTCTTCTAATACTATCCCTCCCCAATCCCCCCACCCCTTCTGTTCCTTATTTTGTACCCTAAATGTTCTATCCAGTCAGCAGAAACATTAACAAACATTAAATATTTTTCTGTAATTCTTCATTGTGTCACACACACAAAAAGTACATCTTGTCTTAGTTTAGTCATGTTCTTTTCTTTAAATACTGCTAGCTATG
Source organism: Callithrix jacchus (assembly GCF_049354715.1). NCBI lineage: Eukaryota > Metazoa > Chordata > Mammalia > Primates > Cebidae > Callithrix > Callithrix jacchus. The sequence goes on along the minus strand of NC_133505.1, from coordinate 109,389,378 downwards.
ATCTAGTTGAGAAAGCATTCTCACACATTACAATTACCGAGGCAAGACTTATGACTATTCTAACAAAACAATTTTATGCAATATACAAACATAAGTTGGTTCCTTTATTTGGGAAGCTAGAATTGTGTAAAAAATTGAGTAAGAACCTCCCCCACAACTTTATATAAGGAAATTTTATTAACAGGAAATAATGGATAGTAAGTATATAACAATCAAAATGTAAACAATAAATAAGGATAAAATTTTTTTGATTGATATATAACACAAATCTTAGTTACTAAAACTTTGAAAACCACTCAAACAAGATCTCTTTGAGAAACATAAAACTTGATTAAATTTGCTTATTTTGGTTTTCTGATTAAACTTGGTATAAAAATAACTGCAAGTTCTAGCCATTTTTCTGTGTGCTTGCATTAAAATCTGGTCTACTTTATACTCACAGTGAATCTCTGCTTTAGAGTAGAGAAATGTTCAGCTGGACTCCAGGAGAAGAATAACTGTTAGATATCTGAAGTCTAATGATTGATGAGCCTAACACTCTTCTCAAATTCAATTTTATATCTGAGTTGATGGCTCTCCTACTGGAGCAACACCTTAGAGCTAGATAGCACTTTTCTCTGAAGTTCTCACATATTAGGATCAAGATGTAGATCTGTCATTTACAGAAAAGGAGATTTTTCCTTTTTATTTTCTTGAATTAGGGAAACTACATTGGCTTCTTTATAAGTCATCAGTAGATTATTTTCATATCTAAGACTTTATTATTATACAATTTTTTCCATGACACAATTAGCCTCAGATGAGTTTATATGTTTTTTAAAAATTAGCCAGAAAATGTTATTTAAAATTTTGTAAAATGTGATTTCACAATACAGTGAAATTTTATGGATTATTTATGAACATTTCTTATGTACTTCATCACAAAGAGTAACTTATTAGATAGAAATGTGCAGTGTAGTTAACAATATTTTTAGTGTATAGCTGAAAAGTGTTTATTACTATTCACTGATAAATTAAAATAGTAAAATATTATTATTAAAATTATTTGGAAAAACAACTAAAACATATTTAGATTAAATATTATGAAATAACAATAAATCCTACTCAAAGAAAAATGTGCACTCTTTTCTCCCTCACTCTCTCTGAGATGGGCTGTTGCTCTGTTGCCAGGCTGGAGTGCAGTATCGTGATCATGACTCACTGCAGCTTCAAGCAATTCCCCACCTCAAGAGATCCTCCTACTTTAGTCTCCCAAATACTTGGGACCACAGGCACACAAAATCATGTCTGGCTAATTTTTGTTTAAATTCTGTACAGAGGGAGGTCTCGCCTTGCTGCCCAGGCTGTCTCAAACTCCTGGACCCAAGTGTAAATAGTTATTAAATTTTAGAAAGTAGAGAAATAATAGCAAAGTAAGAAAAATGTATGGAAGGAGAGTTTTAATAAAATACATTGAAAACAATTTATTAAAAAACAGGAGATATAAAATTATAAAATCAAGAGCAGGTTCATCCAAAAATGGATAAAACAAACAACCTCCTGGTAATACTTTTCTAAAAAGCATGATTAAAATAAAATTCATATGCCACACAATTCCCTGATTTGAAGTATAAAAGCAATTTTAAGTGCATTTACAAAGTGTGTAAACATGGCCACAATCTAATTTTTTAGTTCTTCTAAAGGAAATTTTATACACATTAACAGTAACTGCATTCCACTCTCTCTTCCAGGCGTAAGAATCCAGTAACTTTTTTTCTATCTCTATATGTTTCCTTATTCTGAACATGTAATAAAAATGAAATCATGCAACATGCAGTACTTTGTGACTAGATTCTTTCACTTACATTGTGTATTCAAAGCCCATGTAATGATATAATCACCTGATTTTTCTTCTGATAAGCTTATTTGTGTGATGAAGTACAGTAACTATTTTTTGTATATAGAACTAACTTTGCATTATTTGTTTGTGGTATATATTTTATAGTAATTTCTTGGAACTTAGAGTAAATTTTCCAATTTATTGCTGAGGATTTTTGTATTTATATTCAAAGAAAACATTGGTCTATGGTTTGTCTTTCTAATTCTTTTGTCTGTTTTTAATTTTAGGGCAATAATAGCTGTATCAGCCCATTCCCACACTGCTATAAAGGAATACTCAAGACTGAGTAATTTATAAAAGAAAGAGCTTTAATTGACTCACAGTTCCACATTCCTAATGTGGCCTCTGAAAACTTACAATCATGGCAAAAGGGAAAGGAGAAGCAGGAACTTTCTTTACAGAGCAGCAGGAAAGAGTGAGTGCAAGCAAGGGAAATGCCAGATGCTTATGACATCATCAGATCTAGTGAGACTTACTCATTATCAAGAGAACAGCATGGGGGAAACCACCCCTATGGTCCAATAGCCTCAACCTGGTCCCACCCTTGACATGTGAGGACTGTGGAGATTAAAATTTAATGTGACATTTGGGTGGGAAAACAGAGCCAAACCATATCATTCTGCCCTGGCCCCTCACAAATCTCACATCCTCACATTTCAACACACAAATATGCTCTTCTAACATTCCATCAAAATCTTAACTCATTTCAGCATGAACCCAAAAGTCCAAGTCCAAAGTCCTATCTGAGACAAGGCAAGTCCCTTCCACCTCTGAGCCTATAAAATCAACAGCAAGTTAGTTATTCCTAGATGCAATTGGGGAATAGGCATTGAGTAAATACACCCATTACAAATGGGAGAAATAGTCCAAAACAAGGGGTCTACAGGTGTCATGAAGATCCAAAAATCCAATAGGCCAGTCAAATCTTAAGGTTCTGAAATGATAACTTTTGACTCCATGCTTCACATCCAGGGCATGCTTATGCAAGAGGTGAGCTCCCAAGGCCTTAGACAGCTCTGCCTCTGTAGCTTTGCGAGGTACAGCTTTCCTCCTGGTTGCTTTCGTGGGCTGACATTGTCTGCCACTATTCCAGGTGCACGGTGCAAGCTGTTAGTGGATTTGCCATTCTGGGGTCTGGAAGGATGGTGTTCTTCTCACAACTCGACTAGGCCATGCCCCAGGCACTCTGTGTGAAGGCTCTGACTACACATTTCCCTTCCACATTGCCCTAGCACAGATTATCTATGAGGGGTCCACCCCTGGAGCAAACTTCTGCCTGGGTATATAGACATTTCCATACATCCTCCAAAATCTAGACAGACGTTTCCAAACCTCAATTCTTGACTTCAGTGTACCCACAGGCCCAGCACCACATATAGGCTATCAAGGCATGGCCATTGCACCCTCTGAAGCAATGGCTTGACCTGTACCTTGGTTCTTTTTAGCTACTGCTAGGACACAGGGCACCAAGTCTCAAGACTGCACAAAGCATCAAGACCCGGGGTCATGGTGATTATAGAGAATATAATTTCATGAAATTTGTTCATCTGGGTTCACAGAGTAGGCATCCATTTAAGGATGTGGACTCGTATCTTACAGGCCTGCAGCTTGATTTTCATGCCGTTCCTGGTTTGAAGGAGTTTTACTGAGGACCTACTCTAACTGTCTGCATGACCTGTTTCTTTCTTTCTGCACTCTCACTAGCTTCTGGTAATCACTGTTCTATTCTCTACTTTAATAACAACATTTTTGGCTCCCACATATAAATAAGATCATGAAATATTTGTCTTTCTGTGCCTGGCTTAACTTAATTTTCTTCATGTTCAAAGAAGTCTCAAATGACAGAATTTCATTTCTTATCAATGAATTATATTCCATTGTGCATATATACATTTTATTTATCCATTGATTCACTGATGGACACTTAAGTTTATTTCAAATTTTGGCTATTGTGAATATTGCTTCAATAAACATGGGTGCAGATATCAATTCGATACATTAATTTACTTTCTTTTTAATATATACCCAGCAATGGGATTTCTGGATACTATAGTAGATCCATTTTCAGTGTTTTGAGAAACTTCCATAGTGTTTTCCACAGTAGCTGTACTAAATTACAGTTCCATCTTCAGTGTACAGGCATTACTCTTTTTCCATGTTTGCATTAGCAATTGTTTCATTTTATCTTTTCAATATAACCAATCTAATAAGTGGGAAGTGGTATATCATTGTGGTTTTGATTTGCATTTTCCTGATAATTAGTGCCATTGAGCACTTTTTGCAAATACGTATTAGTCATTTGCATGTTTTCTTTCAAGGAATGTCTATTTAGGTCTTTTGTCCATTTTTTAAAATGGATTATTATTATTGTAATAATTATTGTTATTATTGTTTGCTATTGAGTTGAGTTCCTCATATATGTTGAATATTAAACCCTTTTCAGATACCTAGTTTGCAAATATTTTCTCTCATTCTGTAGGTTGTCTTTTCACTGTGTTGATTTTTAATATTTCTATGCAGAATATTTTTATGTTGACATAATTCCTTTCATCCATTTTTCTTTTTGCTGCTTGTGCTTTTGGAGTCTTATTAAAAAAATATTGCCCAGACCTATATCAGGAAGCATTTATCTCCACATTTTCTTCTAGCAGTTTTATTGTTTTGTGTCATGGTTATCTATTTTGCTCCACTGGTCAATATGTCTGTCTATTTTTTATCCAGCATAATGCTTTGTTGGTTACTATAGTTTTGTAACACATTTTAAAATTAGGTAATATGATACCTCCAGCTTTGTTCTTTTTGCTCAAAATTGCTTTGACTATTGAAGGTTTTTGTTGTTCCATGTGGATTTTAGGAATTTTCTTTCATTAGAGAAAGGACAGTTTTTAAAATAAGTGGTGCTGCAAAACCTGGATAACTATACGCAGAAGAATAAAACCCTACTCTTGTCTCTCATCATATACAAAAATCGAATCAAAATGATTTAAACACTTAAACATAAAACCTGAAACCATGAAACTACTAGAAGAAAATGCTGGGGAATGGTCCAGGATATCGGTTTGGGTAAAGATTGCTTCAGTAAAAACTTAAAGGCACAGGAAAACAAAGAAAATATGGACAAATATGATCACATCAAGTTAAAGGGCTTCTGTACGGCAAAGGACACAGCCAAATGAGAATCCACAGAATGGAAGAAAATATTTGCAAACTGTTCAACTGAAAAATTAATAATAATAAGATATTAGGAACTCAAACAACTCAATAACAAAAAAACTCCAAATAAGATAAAATATCTGAATGGTCATTTCTCAAAAAGCCATAAAAATAGCTGACCAGTATATGAAAAAATGCTCAACATCACTAAACATCAGATATTGAAATAAAAACAATGAGATATAATTCACCTAAATTTAAAAAATTGATAATGCTGAGGATGCAGAGAAAAGATAACACTTTTTTTACTGTTGGTGGGAATGTAACTTAGTACAGCTATTAAGGAATGACAGTGGAAATTCCCCCAAAAAACTAAAAGTAAATTGATCCTATGATCCACCCATCACACTGCTGGGGATATATTCAACATAAAAGAAAACAAGTACGTTAAAGAGATATTTTCACTTCCACGTTTATTGCAGAAGTAGTCACAATAGCCAGGATATGGAATCAATATATGTGTCCATCAGAGGATGAAGGGATAAAGAAAGTGAGATACATATTCACAATGTAATACTATTCAACCATAAAAAAATAAAATCCTGTCATTTGCAACACCATGGATGAAACTAGTGGACATTATTTTGAGTAAATAAACCAGGCACAGAAAGACATGTATTACATATTCTCACTCCCATATGGGAGGTAAAAAAAATCTCATAAACAGTAGAATAATAATTACCAAAGGCTGGGAAAATGGTGCAGATTAAGGGATAAAAATGGGTTGGTTAATGAGTGGAAAATACAGTTAAAAAGAAGACAAACAATCTACTATATTATATAGATCTTATTAAGTATTAACTATTGTTATCATAACAGGCATTTCTAACATAAAGAAAAAAATAAATATTTGAAATGATGGATAACCCAATTGCCTTAATTTGATCATTATACATTGTATGCTTTAATTAAAATATCACATTTGCCACATAAACATGTATAACTATTATGTATCCACAAAATTAAAAACAAACAGGTTATTCATAAGTATTGTATAGCTATTATAAATATAATTGCTTTATTGATTCTTTTTTCAAATGGTCCTTTATTCATATACAGAAATGTTACTGATTTTTGTAGGTCAGTTTTTAATTCAAAGCTTTACTGTATTTGTCTACTAGTTCTAACAATTTCTAGCGTGATCTTTAGGGTTCTCTTTATATAAGATCATGTCATCTGCATACAGGAACAAGTTAATGTCTTCCATTTAAATGTGTATTGCCTTATTTTCCTCTCTTGCCTAATTGCTCTAGCTGGACCTTCCAGTATTATGTTGTGTAGAAATGACAAAGGTGGTCATCTTTGCCTAGTTCCAGATCTTAGAAAGTTCTCCAACTTTTTCCTGTTCAGTATGATATTAGCTGTGAGTTTGTCATATTTGACCTTTAGTGTATTGAGGTACATTCTTTCTATACCTAATTGGTTGAGAATTTTTATCATAAATGGTTTTTAAATTTTGTCAAATGTGTTTTCTGCATTTGTCAAGATAATTATGTGGTTTCTGTTGATTTCTGTTCTTTATTCTGTTAATGTAGTCTATCACATCTACGTATTTAAGTATGTTGAACCATTCTTGCATACATGAGATGAATGCCACTTCATCATGGTGAATGATCTTTTTAATGAACTGCTGAATTCAGTTTGCTATTATCATTTTAATGTCCATGGGACCTGTAGTGATGCTCTCTCTGTCTTTTCTGACATGTATTTTCTCTTTTTTTCCTCTTAGGTAACTGTCCTGGAGATTTTTCAGTGTACTGATCTTTTCTAAGTACTTTGGTGTGGGTGATATTCTCTACTCATTTCCCATTTTCGATTTTATTAATTTGTTCTAATTTTTGTTATTTATTTTCTTTTATTTGCAGTACATTTAACTTGCCTTTATTTTTGTAGTTTTCTAAATGAAAGATTTTTAGATACTTTTTACTTTATAATAATATGCATTTAGTGATATAAATTTTCCTTTGAACACTATTTTTGTTGCATCCTACAAATTTTGATTAGTAGCATTTTTATTTTTATTTATTCAATATATATTTTAAATTCCTTTTGAGATGTCTCCTTTGACCCATGATTTATTTAGAAGTGTGTTGTTTAATCCGTAAGTGTTTTGGGTGTTTCAGTATTTCAGTAATGGATTTCTAGTTTCATTCCATTGTTGTCTGAGAACATACTTTGTAAAATTTCTCTTTTTTGTAAACTTGTCAAGGTGTGTTTTATGGCTCATATATGGTTTATCTTAGTGAAAGTTCTCTATGAGCTTGAGAAAAATGTCTATTCTACCTGAAGGAGCCTATGGATAGGAGTCTACACCTGAAGGAATTTATAGATGTTCATTATGTTCAGTTGATTGATAGTACTGTTCAGTTCAACTACATTCTTACTCATTTCCTTCCTACTAGATTTATTAATTACTGACAGAAAGATGTTGAAGATTCCAACGATAATAGTGAATTTAGCATTTCTCTTTAAAGTTATTTTAGTTTCTCAAGTTCTGTCAGTTTTGAGGCTCTGTTTTTAGGTGCATATAAATTAAGCATTGATATAAGTTATTGGAGAATGGATTATTTACTATTGTGCATAATTTTTAAATTCTATCTTTGTGTTATTTTATTGTTCTTTGGCTTACGTTATACATCTCAATGAGTCATAATCTACTTCAGTTTTACACAAACTTAATTTCAGTGAAATGTAAAACCTTTTATTTTGTAATGCTCTACCACTGTACTTTCTTGTGCTATATCTATTACACATATTATGTCTATTTGGGTTATAAACCCAATGGCACATAGTTAGAATTGTTACCTTGTATAAACATATTTTTTAAAGAAGATGGAATAAAGCAATTTTGAAATATAGCTTTGAACTGGATCTCTTAATTTTCATGTAGGCATTTTAAAAAGAATTAGCTGGAATATGAAGAAACAAAGACATGATTCTACCCCTGGATAGTTTTATGTTAAAATTATTTTAAGACAAATAAACAGCACATTATAAAGAATATTGGGCCTTAACTTCTACCTTGTAATAATTAAAAATAAAACAAATCTCTGCTAGTAGATATCTCTCAATATTTAGTATTAAATACCAAATCTGATAAAGCACTCACAATTAATATTAAGGATATTGACTACATATGGTTATTATTTTATCTATTCTACTGGAGAAATGACATTTTAAATCTTCCCCTGTATAATGAGAGGTATGTTGAAACTATTAGATGATATGGAAAAATAATGCATTAATATTATATAAATCTTGGAGGGAGAAACATCATGAGACTATGATCACATCTGGCTGTGAATATGAGAAAGTAATCTGAACTTCAGTTCAAAAAGGTTAGCATTAAAAATCAGCAAGTTAGAACGAATAAGATCCAGTACTTGATAGCACAATGTGGTGATTATAGTTGATAGTAATTTACAGTATATTTTGACATATCTCTAAAATGGAATTGGGATGTTCCTAACATAAAGAAATGAAAAATGCTTTAGATGATGTATACCAGATTTGATCACTACACGTTGTAGGCATGTATCAGAACATCACATATACACAATAAACACATATAACTGTTATTTACTCACAATAATTATAAATATTTTGTTTAAAAAAAAGCTTCAGGCCGGGCGCGGTGGCTCAAGCCTGTAATCCCAGCACTTTGGGAGGCCGAGGCGGGTGGATCACGAGGTCAACAGATCCAGACCATCCTGGTCAACATGGTGAAACCCCGTCTCTACTAAAAATACCAAAAAAAAAAAAAAAAAATTAGCTGGGCATGGTGGCGCTTCCCTGTAATCCCAGCTACTTGGGAGGCTGAAGCAGGAGAATTGCCTGAACCCAGAAGGCGGAGGTTGCGGTGAACCGAGATCGCGCCATTGCACTCCAGCCTGGGTAACAAGAGCGAAACTCCGTCTCAAAAAAAAAAAAAAAAAAAAGCTTCTCAGAAAAAGAAATAGTAAGCCTTAATCTATGTTTATATCAGTTGCTAAAAAATCAGCAAATGAGCTATTTACTGAGGCAAAAAACTAATATTATAAAATAATGGAAAAGATATAGTATACTTTTTGTATATGTTGTATAAAAATATTTTATAATATATGCTATATGTTAAAATATATAAATAATATATTTAGCATGATTTCTATATTTTATAGTATATATTCTTCTGTTATATACAATTTTTTGTTTGTTTGTTTGTTTTTGTTTTTTTTTGAGATGGAGTTTTGCTCTTGTTACCCAGGCTGGAGTGCAATGGCGCGATCTCGGCTCACCGCCACCTCCGCCTCCTGGGTTCAGGCAATTCTCCTGCCTCAGCCTCCTGAGCAGCTGGAGCTAATTTTTTGTATTTTTAGTAGAGACGGGGTTTCATCATGTTGACCAGGATGGTCTCAATCTCTTGACCTATACGATTTACTCTGGTTATGAAGTAGCAATAACTAAAGGAACAATGTCATTAAGTTAATTTTTCAAAGTCTAAATATAAAACCTAAGTATAAAACGTAATATTCCTGGCACAGGACCCAAATCAAGAATCGCTCTTCTTTCTTTCTAAAATTTAATATTTAATTGGTTAGATATCCACGACCACCCACTTATTATCCTCCCACTTCAACAGAGCTATATGTACATCTTAATAATTTTGAACATGTTTTTAATCCAGTAATGCATTTATTTTCTTTTTTTAGAAGACCTTCTAAAGACATCTGCCTTCAAGTCCTCATGTTTTCAGGCCAGACTGAGAAACTGACTGACTACATTGCCTGCTCTTCAACTGTTATTTTGGACTTTGTTCTATAACATCAACCTGGAACTTCCCCTCATATATTCTTCTCATTGTTCCTTTGCTCTGTTTCACGAGTCCTTTTCTTTTTCTACATAAAATTTTTATTTTGTAGAACATCCATCCTCTAGTAGCTTTCTGTGAATATCTGGAAAATAACATTTTGAGACCTTCATTAAAAAGTATTTTTGAGTCTCTCCATTTCCTAAGTAATTTTTCTGAATACAGAATTTTCAGTTGACACTCCTTATTACTTGGAAATTCAGAGGCTTTGACCTGTTTGTCTTTTGGCTTGCACTATTGCTCTTGCAAATGCCTAACAATATTGTGACTCCTAATTCTATGTATAGGACTGTTTTGCCTATTTGAAAACTTTTATAATCATCTATTTATGGTTTTCTAAATGTTGAATGAATGAAATTCATTTTGGTATGTACTTTTTTATTTTATTAAGATGTGGATTCTTAAAACTGAAAACTTTTGCACTAATATCGGTGGATATTTTCTTGGGTAACGTTCTGAATTATTTTCTTCCCTCAATTTTTATTTTCTTTCTTTCTGGGACTCTGCCTAGTCACATGTCTAACCTCTAATTTGATCATATAATGTTGCCAATTTGTCTCTCTTATTTTGTTTAAACTTGTCTATTTTCTAAATTTTACAAAATTTCCTTAACTTTAATTTTATTATCATTCTGTTAATTTCCTTTTGAATCTTATCTTTAATAGACAAGAACAGTTTTTCTATAGAATTCTTTAATCTTATTTGATAGATGCAATATCTTTTACCTACCTAAGAATATTAACTAAAGCTCATTTAAAACTTTCTGTTCATTCCTGTTTCCTCTGAAATTTGTTTTTGTTTCTGAATTTTAAGATAAAAGAATTTTTTTCATTTCTGATGATCTTTACTTATATTTTAATATTGTTTTAGTTAAACCTCCACCAGCAAAAAAATGAAATACTTTAAGTATTTAAAATAGAGAATTATTACAGGAAGTTAGAGACATAGACAGTGGCACATCTGATAATGCAATCTTTGGGCAGTGCCTCACTTTGGCCCACGTAGAGACAATTTTTGAGGATGAAAAAGTGGAACCAAACAGAGAAAAATATGGAAATAAATTAGTTTGAGGGAAAATGATTATAGAACTAACAAACATATTTAAAAGAAATAAAAAGTTTATGGGAATCTCTCTCTTACATGAGTGAGACTTTTCTTCAGTAATTTTATTATTGATTGATATGTTGTGAACAAAAGATTTCAGTTGATAGCTTCAAAACTGAATGACCAGGAAATATTTTTTCATGTAATGATCCACTTCTCTAGACGGGAATATTTTAACCTTCTTCCTAGAGAGTATAAGCTGAGCTGGAAGCTAAGCATGGAGAAAAATAGCTAGTGACCTCACAATTCATCAGCAGATGCTCACTCAATGGCCCAGCTTTCTGCCTTTGCCTACGACTCACACAGTCTTTTAGCTAGTTTTCCTTTTGGATTTCATGCATAGAGTAAACTCTCTCTGTCTCCAGCTACTGTCTTGAAGGCATAGGATCCAACTGAGTGATTTAGCAAAAAAGAGGTGGAATTTAACAGTCTTTATGTGGGATTTAAATCACTCTTTCTGTTTTTACATCCAGTTATGTTTTTACATTTGGCGGTGACTCTGCTTAGTGAATCTTTCCAATGGGTTCATGGTATAGCAGTATGCCTCTTATTTAAATTTTTCTTTATAAACAGGTTTTGGCTTTTGTCATTAATTAACACAACTAACACCTGCTCATTCAGTTCCCACCTTGCAAAATTGTGCTTATTTCTCTCAATTGTCCTTGGTTTCTCTAGATGCTTGTGGATTTATAACTTGCTCACTTTGCTTTCATTTTAGTGAGAATTCAAAAAACAGACATAAGTGTTAGTGTACAGTATCTATATTTTCATTTATCACCTTATGATAGATAGTATTTCATAGATAACAAACTTAATGTGTGAAACCTTAGTGACAATACTGCTTTTAAAAACAAAAGCTTTAACTAGCTTTATAATATTGCAAAATTATGTTATGCATGTTGATTTTGTTCAAAATTTCTATGCAATTTTATTTTTAATATTTCTTTTCTAATCATATTTACATGTCAGAATTATAGAAGTCTTGCCAGAAACTGATAGATTGCTTATATTGAAATTTGTGTCAGTTGTTTTAGAATGCATTATCATTTCACAAATCTGTGGACTTATAAATAGTATAAATATTATATTTTGTATTATCTTCTTTAATGTGTTTGCCAAAATGGCATATTCTGTGGGTAGTTTAACAATATGTTCTATTGGTCTGTGTCTTAGTAATTGTCCCCTGATGAGAATCTCCAAGTAGCCTGTTGACAAAGCATAATTTTTCATGAAAAAGTTTCTTTTTCTAAATTTTTATTAGAGTGAATCTATGCTTCAATGATTAGGTGAAATCCAGTCCAGCAATTCACACATTCCACATTTACTTTTTTGATTACTAAAAATAATGTGTTGTTAAACCCATGTTTGTACAGTATAACTTTTTTCATGCCTTCACTTTGAAGGTTCAATGTTTTTGAGCCGGAAAACATTTCTTGAGTTACATACTTGATAAATGTATGACATTAAATGTAAAGATTAGGGACTTAAAGGTGAGCTGGTTTTAAAATATTACTTCAACATTTGCAAAGATAATTGATATTGATACACAGATTTCCACAGCTTGATTATGCATAAATTGTTCACTTAAGCATTGTTTATCATCCCTCTCAGCTTTGCTAGAGGTAGTTTACAGAAGCAGAAACAGTATTAGATTGTACAGGCTTTTAAAAGAATGATCACTGCAACATTTCATATAGTTTGTGAAAAGTGAATTTTGCATTATTTTGCGTGACAAGTTAATGCCCACATGTCTGTCTAAATTCAGAGAACCAGAGCCAGTTTTGCTGTATCAAATTTTCCTCTTACAAAGAACACGACTACATTGTCAATGTGGGGACAAAAGTTTTAATCAAGCTCTGCTTAAGCCAATATTTAATGCAAGTAGCAAGAATGCCTGTTCTTCCATAAACTGACTAAAAGCTTTCCTGCTGACCATGACAAAACTCACTAGGAGTGGGTATTGGGATGATGCCTATTCAAACTAAAAGGATTGGAGTCAACATCCAGAGCCATAGAATATGGTGAGGCGCATGAGAGTAAAGTTAGAGAACACTGAGAACTCCTCAAGTGTTTTGAAAATTCTGAAAAGTGCAGCCAGACAAAGCAATTTGAACATCGCATAGGCTCTTATTTTTGACATTTCTATAATTTTGCAATTGTGAATATGGATATGATATTTTCTCCTTTTCACATTTCATGTTGGGTATTTACAGACTTAAATGATTTTCAGGCATTACAAAGATACTGCGTGCAACTGTATGCAAATGAAGTAGGGTTTGCTCAGCATATATAGCATTTATCTGGCGGGCAGGTCCATATATTTCACTATAGTCTCAGAGTGGCATCTATATTAAAAAATAATTAAAAATGGAACTTAAAGCTTCCCCCAAAAGGAAAGTAAGACTATTTCAGTTTATCAAACAACCTAATAAATCCTGGGTTATGTTAATTTTGCATTACTCTTCTAGGACTTGTATGTATTGACTAATAGATAAGTAGAGTATTCTATATTGGTAATTATGCTGCTAATTGAGTGTAGAAGATTATTGTTAAATGCAAATAAAATTAGCTCAATAACCAAGTTAGAATTTTATTCTCACAGCGGTCTTATTTTTGGTCTTGTTTTACTCTTTAACCTCTATTTTTATGTAAATTTACTTACATCTTATAATTTTAATCAAAATAGATATACATACGTGAAAATGGATGCCTGGCTTAAATGTAGCTTCATACAGAAGAAGGTGTCTTAAATTGTATTTAATAATATTTATATGTCATCAGTAAAATAGATGTAATAATCAGAATATTAAATATGTATGGTTTTATCTTTCTTAATCAGGAATTATGAACATAGATGTTCTTGTAGTTGTTTTATATTTCTTTTTACTCAATGAAATATATCCCATTACAGAAAATGTCTTATAAGTGAAAGAATCTTTCCAAAGGGAAATTTATATAAATATTACAAATGATCCTGCAAAAATAAATCAAACTTAAAACCTGTTGAAACCCCTCAAAGCACAAGAGTCAAAAAGAACATGTTGAAATTATCTTAAACTTTTCTAAACTTTGTCTGTATAAACAATCCCAAACTTCTGCAGTATGAATGATTGAATCTCTGGCAGGGTAGATATGCTATTCTTGTTTGTTTGTTTGCTTTGTTTTTTAGCTCTTGGCAATTCACTCAACAGCAGTGAGCTCCATTTCCTTGCTTTTTTTTTTCACCACCTAGGGTTTTTTGGTTTTCTTTTTATGACATATATGATGTCATTATGATGCGTTTTGTAAACTGTAAATTATATAATCATATTTTGTAACAGGTAGATGTTGGGGGGACAAATACTGCTCATGGAATTACATGAAAAAAGTTAACCTTCTTTTACTTTTACTATATTTATCATGCTGTTTTCATGTCAAATGCACATTTCATATGATTTGGTGAGGAATTATTAAAGCTGCTAGAGTAAAATCATTTTATTCTGCATTTAGGTTATGGTGGTCCTTTATAAAATGAAGTTTCTACCTAATACCTTTCCAGAAGGAAAAATTGCATATAACTAATATACATTTCCTCAAGTATTTTAATTTAACTTTTATGACAGAATTTATACTTGAATATCAACTTATTCTGAACTACAAATTACCAACAAGCAAAAGAAATAGAATTCAATTAAATGTAATCAAATTAAATGTACCTTTCGTTGTTTTGAATATAAAGCAAGAGAAGGCAAATGTAATATTTTCAAAGAGGAAGGTAAATAAAATACAAACTATTTTGAAAAATTCTGCATAAAAGGGTAAATTTAGATTACATTAATTTTGCAGTGAAATAGCAGTTTAATTTTCACACATCTAGCCAGGTATTATTTGAAGATTCCAACGAAGGCTACTGAATAACTAGGTAAGTTAATAAATCCTTGTCTTTTAACATATGGCATTTATATAGCAACATAAAATGGCATATTGGTTAATCAAAATTAATTGATGTTGCTGAAGAAATTATGCCCATCTGTAGCAGTTTCTTAATAAATATAAATCTGAAAATACTAAGACCAGTAGATTTTAAATTGCAGCAGTAGTTTTGGAGGTATCATTAATTTCCTTCAGCTCTAAAGTGTCAAAGATCCTATGAGTTTAATTAGATAGCATATGGATTTGATGTTGTTAGATATTTTAAAATGTATTTAAAACAAATGATTATTAATTTTATTAATTTAGTAAATTCAGTAGGAACTTAATGTTTTCTATTTTCTACCTACAACAATTTCAGCATTTAATTTACATTACCTCTTCCTAATAAACACACGCACATGCACACACACACACACACACACACACACTCAATTGACATTTGCAGATTTTTTTCCCCATAATAGATGTTGAAAACCTTCCTTCAAGATAGGACATTTATTATAAATTTGTTCTCCCGTAATCTATGTCCATTCAATGTTTCTTAAAATCATTGACTGCCCTCCTGATATAATATATATAAATAAACATTTTTGAAATGATGACTGATTTTAACTTTTTAAATAATCACTCAGTTATAATAAGATACATTGCATGCCATCTCTATTCCAAGAGCTCCTCAGAGAGCTCATATGTAACCTCTAAAATGATATTTTGCAGAATGTCAGTATTACTGCCATTTTACAGGACACCCAGATATCCAGCAGTTAGGTAGCTTGCCCAAGACTACAAAACCCCTAATTATTTGAGTTGAGTTTGGCTCACACCCAGCACTCTTACCCTCTTATAAATGATACTGCTTTTTCAGCAGAATTATCTTAGCTCCTGAGATGGGCCCAATAATATTGGATAAAGTAATAGTTCAAAAGAGAAAATAAGGATATCAATATTATTTCTTTAAACATCATAATTATTTTTGTTCTATGTATATAATTTTCCTGTTTTGAAATCAGAAACTATGAGCATAGTCTACTTTTAAATAATATATTAAATATAATTGAAATTCCCACTGTGTTTTATTCTCCTTTGGGAAGAAATCTACAAAGTTTGTCTTGAGGTTATATTCTGACAGGAGAGTATGCAAAGCTAGACAGTTTTACAATGAAGTGGCCCACTTCTAAGTATGTTCTAGAAAAATAATTATTTTAAAACAAGACATTGAGATCTTTTGGTAGGATATCAGGACATTTAAATGCAACAAGAACATAACATGCACTATACAAACATAAACCTCATTTACATTTTTTCACAGCAAAAGAGCACTTTGAAACATATAAAAGTATGAAATTGTGCAAAAACTTTTCCTGTGAAATGCCATTCACTCAACAGAAGAATCTTAGTTTTAAGATAAAATCTTTCCTTCAAAAGTATATTAATGTCCCACCCATAGTTATCATGTTGAGATAGAGACAAAATTTTCTCCAAATCTCTATTTTATCATAAAAACCGATTTCAAAGTCACTAAGCCATGACAGTAACAGAAGGGAAAGGCTAATCCTTTTATTGCTTTTATTTTTTTAAACTTTGCCAAAGAATTAATAATATCGAGTAAGTTCTTATTCCCACAGTCATACAACTGCCTTCATGCTGAAGATATGATTGGTGCAGTCAGCAAAAATAGCGGTAAGTCACAGACTATGACTCAAGCCCACAGCTGTAGATAGCTCTGGATTGGGGAAGCATGCCTTCTAATGATTGTTAGAAAGTAAGATTTTTTTAAAAAGCAAAAGAGTAAAGAGAATGAAGGCAGACAACAGAAGCAATACTACAATGTAAATAAAATACCCATATTTTATCAGAACACTAAAATATAACTAAAATACACTCATATCCCAACTAAGTCAAAGCTCTAACAAAGTGTCAAGTATATGTATCAAACAATCAACTCTTTAAATAAACTTTATTAATGTTGTTCTGTTTGGTTGTCATTTAAAAAAAAGCTTTAGGATAGCAAAAGAAAACCAAATTCTAAAGATTAAACGAGAGTGTCAGGAAAACAGAGAAATTAAAAATAGTTTTATAGGCCATTGCTTGGTATAATTTATAAGCAAGTTCTTCTTAAGTTCTAGTTATAAAAGTTCTGTTTTTCTCTTTTTAAGAAATTTAGTAACAATGTAGACAGTTTATTTTAAAAACATTTATATCACATAAATAACTAAGCAAGTACCATTCCTTTGTCAGACAAATGTGACAAGCAACTGTGTTTTAACTAATACTTGCTATTTTTAAAAACTGAAGTATAGTTTAAGTACTTAAAAATATATATTGGCCAGGTGCTGTGGCTCACGCCTGTAATCCCAGAAGTTTTGGAGGCTGAGGTGGGCAGATCACCTGAGTTCAGGAGTTTGAGACCAGGCTGACCAATATAAAGAAACCCCATCTCTACAAAAATACAAAATTAACCAGTTGTGGTGGCACAGTCCTGTAATCCCAGCCACTTGGTAGGCTGAGACAGGAATATTGTTTGAATCTGGGAGGTGGAGGTTGTGGTGAGCCAAGATTGTGCCATTGCACTCCAGCCTGGGCAACTTTAAATATATATAAATATATATATATATAAATACTCCACCACTACTGAGGTAGTCCGCCATTACTGAGACAGTCACGATAGACTGGACAAGGAAAATATGGCACATATGCACCATGGAATACTATGCAGCCATAAGAAATGATTTCTTATCCTTTGAAGGGACATGGATGTATCCGGAAACCACCATTCTCAGTAAACTGATACAAGAACAGAAAATCAAACACTTTATGTTCTCACTCATTCGTGGGTGTTGAACACATGAACAAAAGGCGGGGAGCCTCACACAATGGGGTCTGTTGCTGGGAGCTAGGGGAGGGTCAGCATGGGATGGGGAGGTTGGTGAGGGCTAACATGGGGAGAAATGCCATATATAGGTGACAGGGGGTGGAGGCAGCAAACTACCTTGCCATGTGTGTACCTATGCAACAATCCTGCATGATCTGCACTTTACCCCAGAATGTAAAGTACAATAAAAATAAAATAACATAAACAAACTGATGAAATGTTTGATGAAGTATTTGTATAAAAGATAAGTAGGCTTAAATAAATTGTATATGTGATTCTAAGTTTTTAATCATACATTTTATAAAATAAAGCTCCAGCACTTTAGAAAATTTATTGCCTAATTTGAGATGTTCACTAAATGTTTAATATATCAAAAATTTAAAATTTGGTACAAAATAAATTTAACTATTTTATTTTAAAATTTTTGTGCTGGTTACATTTGAAATGATAATATTAAGTTAAATTAAATATTTTAGTAAAATTAATTTTAGCTAATTATCTTTACATATTTCATGTGACTAGTAGAAAATTTAAAATTACATTATGTGTCTTTTAATAAACGTCTATTGTTCAGCATTGCTCCATAAATGCTATATGTTATTAAAATTGCTGAAAAATAGCAAAGATTTAATTTGGAGAGAAGAAAAGACAGTTGTTTTGTACTCACATAATCAGTAGTTCTTTACCTTGGCTTCATATTAGTCTTACTTGGATTGCTAAAAGAATATACACCTGTACTCTATAATAATTGTATCTGAATTTGAGAACCACTCTCCTAGCTTTTTAAAAAGCATATTCTTATCACTAGAAAAGGAGAGATCCAAGTTATTCATGTGGGGACTTTTAACTTCTTATTTTATAATACTAGTGAATGGACATCCAAGATGGGTTGACTATTCATCTACATTCTCTTTTCTCAGTCTCTTTTAATTTCATTTTTCACACAAAGAAAAAGCTTTCAGATTCATCCATGTCCCTACAAAGGACACGAACTCATCGTTTTTGTTGGCTGCATAATATTCCATGGTGTATATGTGCCACATTTTTCCAGTCCAGTCTATCATTGATGGGCATTTTGGGTGTTTCAGGTCTTTGCTATTGTAAACAGTGCTGCAATGAACATTCGTGTGCATGTGTCCTTATAGTAGAAAAATTTATAGTCCTTTGGATATATACCCAGTAATGGGATTGCTGGGTCAAATGGAATTTCTACTTCTAGGTCCTTGAGGAATTGCCACAGTCTTCCACAATGGTTGAACTAATCTGGAGAACATCATTCTCAGCAAACTGACACAAGAACAAAAAATGAAATACTGCATATTCTCACTCATAGGTGGGTGACGAACAATGAGAACACATGGACACAGGGAGGGGAGCACTACATACTGGGGTTTATTGGGGGGAATAGGGGAGGGACAGTGGGGGCAGGGAGCCGGGGAGGGATAGCATGGGGAGAAATGCCAGATGTGGGTGAAGTGGAGGAAGACAGCAAATCACACTGCCGTGTGTGTACCTATGCAACTATCTTGCATGTTCTGCACATGTACCCCAAAACCTAAAATGCAATTAAAAAAAAAAGAAAAAGCTTTTAGAATTATTTCAGAATCATGAACAATTAAATTGGTAAGGACTTCACCAACCATGGCAATCTTTCAGTGACTGAAGCTACCTTCAGTGATCTGCCTGAGCATAATACAAGGCATTATGTGTCTTCTTTAATTTCTTTTTCCCAACTGGATTTATTTGTGATATTTCTTGATTACTTCTCTTCTTCATTGGATAATATGCTTGGGTAGAGATCATGTATATTTTTGCTCACTATTGTTTCTATAATCTTGGCAGCTCCTAGAATTGAAATATTTTATAAATTACTGATAAAATTTGTTAATGTGTCAATAATATTAATTGGGATATGATGTAAATTAATAATTCTCATTGTCTTGTAAATAGGGAAATTCTTATCAATATTATCAGACCATTTTTTCTACTTTTTTTTAATCTTTGGGGCAATGATATTAGTAATTTTTTTTAATCTGGGATTATTATATGTTTTAGAGAAAATTTAACTTTTTTGTATTATCAAAAGTAAACCTGAATCATATAAAAACTTTATTTTCCACCAAAATAAACTAAAAAAAAAAATTCACCACTTTTTAAAGTATCACATAAAAATGGCACTTCTCTCTATGTGAAAGGTGCTCCTACAACATACCATCTGCTCTGTGAATTCTGTGCTCTCAGTCAGTTGTCTCTATCATCTAATTTATTTTCCTTAAAAAGACTTTCTTTCACATTGGGAAAAGCATGTAAATAGTATTTCCTCACTGGAGTAAAATGTTGTAATTACTCATATACACCTAGTAAATGTCATACTCTTTGAGAAGAGATCAGTATGTAAGAAACTGGAATCCGATGATGTGTCTAATTAGCTGTAGTTTACTATTTTCACTCAGCTTGGCTGAGTCATTTTAAGATAATTAATCAAACATTAAGCCTTGGATCAAAAAATAAAAACTGTAGTCTCTGGTTTCCAACATTGTCATTCACGATTGCCATTCTGGGAACAGGATCTCCAAGCCAGCCCATTTGTCTCTCTAAAGCATATCCCATTCTCTCCCTATCTCAACTTCTTCTCTTCCAGTCAAAATTTAAAAATATATAACAGTTATCAATTTCTAATAAAAATATTAAGTTGAATCCAAGAATTAGAAAATTCATTAAGTTTTTTTCTCTCTGAACTGCCCACTCTTAAGTTTCTCTGCCCCTTTGACATTCATAAAATCAACTTAATTTTGAGCAACAAATGAACTAAGGACATAAAGAGTATAATATGGAGGCTTGTCCTGAAAATTTGCTGTATAATTAGAAAAATATGATGTAACCATAAAGGGATATAAATGCCAAGTATCATCAGCCAAGGCCAAACAATTGATTAATAATTGCTAAAGGAGTCTGAAAGATGAGAAAAGACTTAGGTGTAATCAGACAAAAACTATTAGGGTAGTGAAGAAGGCGCTCCAGGCAGGAGATAAAGTGTAATTAGCTACATGACATGACATACAGGTAGTAAGGGCCAATAGGACAAGCTGGAAATAAACAATTTGCATTGAAGGATACATTTTGAGTGAAGGATTAGTTTACTAATTTATTCATTTGTCCAAATAATTCAATTCAATTCGAAATATATTGACTCAATTCCCTCAGGGTGCCCTCAGAGCTGGACTGTTTTTAACTCTCAAGGATTAAGAGAAATGGGGCCCTTGACATCTTTAAATTTGCATACTAAGAACAGGAGCACACAATGAATGAAAGTCCGAATATAAAAATAAAATGAATATTTCTGCTACCACTTGAAACAGAGTAACAGAGACCCGATATACCCTCAATCATTAAGTGAACTAAAGATATAATAATAACAATAAGCAAAATATGTGAAACTATACATCTCAAAGCATCAACAAAGAAAGAACCATTTTGTTTGAGAGTTGGATAACAGAGAAGATGAATTCTATCATTGCTCAACTTATTGCTGAATGCAAGTTCAATTGTCTTTTGTATATTTGTCTTATGAAAATTTTATTAATTTTTAGAATTCTGTAAATATTTCTGTAGAATATTTCACTCTTATATAGAAAATCATATTACAAATGGTGAATGATTTATTTTCTACCAGTCTTTTAGGGATATATTTATTTATTACATAGGAACTTGAACTTTTATTTGAAAATAAGTGGTGATATGGAGCATAATTTTCATGCCCCTTCCTAAAAAGCCCTTTTTATTAGAAATAAAACATATGCATAAGAAAGCACAGATAATAGATTACAGCCTGATATCTTCTCACAAATTGAACCCATTGTGTACAATGAACACGGATCAAGAAATAGAATATTGCCAAAGTCCCAGAGGTATCTTCTGTGTCTTTCTCTGATTTTACATTTAAAAACACATAATTCTGATTTCTAATTTACAGATTTATTTTAACTGTTTTTTAATTGTATATAAATAAAACCAGCCATGTGTATCCTTCAATTTTGGACTGTTTTTCCTTAAATTATGTTTGGGATATTCATTCTTATTTATGAAGCAATAGTTTTCTTCCTAATTGCTATGTATTATTCAATTTTATCAATACAGATGGTTAATTTCTTCATTTATGGTTGTTTGATGTTTACCTTTAGATTTTTACTATTATGACTACTACAATGAATATTATCTCTGCATATGTATATACATGTGCATATATATATATATATATATATATATATATATATATGTTTTTTAATTAAAATGTATTAGTTCTATTGAGTATAAAGAAGAAGTATAGGCTGGGCGCCCTGCTCTTGTCCGTAATCCCAGCACTTTGGGAGGCTGAGGCAGTCAGATCACTTGAGGTCAGGAGTTTGAGACCAGCCTGGCCAACATAGTGAAATCCCATCTGTACTTAAAATACAAAAATAAGCAGGGCATGGTGGCACGTGCCTGTAATCCCAGCTACTTGGGAGGCTAAGGCAGGAGAATCACTTGAACAACCCGGGAGCAGAGGTTGCAGTGAGCCGATATCATGCCATCAGCTGGGATGACAGAACAAGACTGTCTCAAAAAAAAAGAAGAAGAAGAAAAGAAAAAAAAAAGAAGCATAATGTATAATTCCTGGTTCACAAAGTTGGCATATGATTGGCTATAGTAGATATTGGTATTGGCCAATGTTTATACTTTTTAGCTATTCTGGTGGGGTTGTAGAGGTATATCATTGTAGTTTTAATTTGCATGATGGAAACTAAACATCTTTGCTTATGTTTACTGACCCTCAGAGGACTTCATCTGTGATGTAGCTCTCCCAGTACTTTGCTACCTTTTTGTAATTAGATATCCCCAAACATTATTGATTGGTATTGTACTTCATTTATTAAAAGAGTTTTGATGACACCACCTGTCTGCTCTTTTGTATTTACTCTAGGCTTTTGTCGTTTTTCCTTTTAACTTTTTAATTTAGATGTTTAACTAGCCAATTTTCACTTTCTTTCCTTAAAAAATAGCACTAAAGGCTATATAGCCTTCTGTTTAACCAAACTTTGTTTTGTATTCTTTGGTTTTAATTATATTAGCTATGCAGTTATGTTTTAGGTACATACACGATTATTATATAGTGTTCAATTGAATGGAATCTTTTATCAATGTGTATACATACACATAGACATTGTTATATATAGTAAAGTTTACCTTAATGTTTGGTCTAACATAAATTGAGTTACACCACTTTCTTTTGATTAGTATTTGCCCGGCACCTATATTTTTATGCATTTCAGTTTGAAATTTATGTCCTTATATTTTAGTTATTTAAACACATGTGATTGGATTATGTTTTCTTCCACTGTGGTACAATCTTCATCCTTTTTTTTTTTTTTTTTTTTTTTTGGCAGTGGAGTTTCACTCTTATTGCGCAGGCTGGAGTACAATGGCTGGAGCTAACCGGAACCTCCGCCTGCTGCCCCCCACTTCGGGTTCAAGCCATTCTCCTGCCTCAGCCCCTGAGTAGCTGGGATTACAGTCATGTGCCACCACGCCCACCTAATTTTTGTAGTTTTAGTAAAGACGGGTTTTCTCCACTTTGACCAGGCTGCTCTCAAACTCCCAAACTCAGGTGATCGGCCCACCTCGGCCTCCCAAAGTGCTGGGATTACAGGCAGGAGCCACGGCGACTGACCAATCTTCATCCTTTAATTGATGCTGTAATTCATTTACATTTTGGTAATTAGTGATAAAGTTAGATTCATTGAAACTGAATTCGCTGAAAGTAAATTCACTGAAAGAGAGTGAATTAAATTAAAATTACTAGAAAATAATTTTATAGTTTCAGGTCTTAAATTTAAGTCTTTAATCCATTTTGCATTGACTTTTGTCTATGGTGTAAGAACAGGGTCAATTTCATTCTTCTGCATGTGAATAATCAATTTTTCCCAACACCTTTTATTGAGAAAACTATGCTTACCCAATTGTGTGTTCTTGTCACCTCTGTTGCAAGTCAAGTCACTTTAAATGTGTGGGTTGATTTCTGGGCTCTCTGTTCTGTTTCATTGGTTGATGTGTTTATTTTTATACCAGTACTATTATGTTTTAATTACTGTAGATTTGCAATATAGTTTGAAAACAGGTAATGATGTCTTCAGCTTTCTTTTTTTTTTTTTTAATTCAGGATTGTCTTGGAAATTTGTATGTATGTGTGTGTGTGTGTGGTTTCATATAAATGTTAGAATTTTTTTTCTGTGAAAAGTAACACTGGAATTTTGATAAGAATTGCATTGAATCTGTAGATTTCGGTGTGTAGTATGGATATTTTAACAATATTAGTTCTTCCAAGTGATAAAAATAGAATGTTTTTCTATTTATCTGTGTCTTTTAAAATTTATTTCATCAATGTTGAATAGTTTTCAGCATACAGATCTTTCACATTTTGGATTAACTCTATTCATAAGTATTTCATTATTTTTAGTAGCTGCTATAAGTAGGGTTGTTTTCTTACTGGATCATTTTTATTTTTAATTTGTTTATTACAGAAAAGTTGAATATTGGCATTTATCCCTTCAGTTTCTAACCCAGGACTATGTTTTGTTTTGTTGTTGTTTTTAGTATTACTTTGCTTTGCTTATCTTTGAAGAGAAGACAACTTTGAGAAGAAGACAGGTGTTTTGGTTGTAAATGGGGATATCAAATACTACTTCCAATCTTACTTTGGTTCCTTTTTTTTTTTTTCTTCCCCAAAGTCTGAAGTCCTTTAAAACTAATTGGTCTTTTGCCTCAATTTTGGAACAAATTAATACTCAGTATATATAGTAATGCAAAGTATTTCATAGAAATATTCAGAAATTTAATCAATAATTTTACTAAAAATACAGTATCTAGTTAACTGCACATCTTATTGATTTTTCTATTCTGTTCCCTGTCTATTAATAATTTCTTCTCTAAATTACTTCACTTTCTTTCTCAGGGATGCCTGAGTCTTTATTACTTATTGGGCAAGGTGAAAATATGTGTCTTCATTTTCTTTATAACATCTAAGAAACTCTCAAGGTAATTCTCAGATTATTTACATGCCTTTCCGCTACTTTTACTAAGAGTCTTACATTTGATTATATCAGTGCCTGAAGTCACATACTACTAAGAACTAGAGAGTGGAATCAATAACAATGGCAAATTTTAACATTAATCTTCTCCTCTTGAGGGTGCAGTTTAAGTTGTAAAGGGGATAAGGCAAAAATTGTTTAAAATTTCCTTGAGAATACCTTAGGATAGCTATAAAGTATGAACAAAATTAATGATTTTTCAGCTAACCCAGTACAGCAGCTTTTCTTTAAGGGTTAGAAAAGATCACTGTTATTTTACCAGGCAATCATATTAAATAACTGGATTGGTGTTTGAGGCCATGATGAAATTTAATTTGTCTTATGCCCTTGATTCTCACACAAAGTGGTGAGTGTCTTGCACAAAATGAGTTTATAGAGTTTACAGATTCACAAAATCCCTATATGGAGTTGGCTCTTGGGTTTATACTAAGTTAGTGAAATTAGAATGACTGTCTCTTTATTTTTACTTTTCATTCTCCTTTCCTGTGTTTTTATGCATATCTACGAGTCATAGTCAAATTCTAAAAAGCTAAGTGTTCATACAATATTTACTTACTTTGTACACCATTACCTACTTTCTGTCCCTTTCTTCTTAGTTTTTTCTACAGTCATATATATATTAAAGGTTATATGTAAGGCAAGAACCTTTCTTCTTGGTGTTCTACTGCTTTCTTTTTATACCCAGTTCTGCAAGCACAGTACCAATTATCCTGCCTAAAATCTAATCTAGTTATACTAACCTAGTGACTTTTCCATATTTGTATTCAATAAGCTCTCACACTCTCTTTCTATGATATGATATATATGCTTACTTACTCACAGATATATATGCTTCTGGGTAATAGTGTACCGATGACTAAATATCAAATAAATGGATTTTCCTCCAAATCTACTTTTTAAATTTATCGTGTATTCAGTTTGTCCCAGGATTTTTTAATTTTTGTAGAATATATTGTATGATTAATTCTTAATTCTGGTCATCTTTTTATGTATCCTCTAAGATACAGCGTTTACTTTTTGGAAGTTTTCACCTGCCATTATTTTCTCTTGATTTTTCTGCATAAACAATTCTAGTTCTTCCTTAATGTTTGATTGAAATATTTCAACATTATCTAACTGCATTTTTGTTGCTGTTAAGAAAAATAAGTTATTTTTAAATTCCTTAGTAATTGGAGCTAGAAATTCTACCACTTCTTACATCTCTCTCATGGAGTCAGTCTCTTCATCAAAAAGTTATACTTCAGGAAATCTTTTCATCTAAATTCAGATTTAACTTATTGTTTTAAAATAACATACATATAACATTATATACAATTTGTTGTAAATTGTATTGTATAATTATTTGTTTTGTAACATACAAACATATGCTAAAACTACTTAGTTATTAAAATATTAAATTAGTTCATATATAATAAAACTGTTTCCTCCCTAAAAATATGTTATATAAAAATAGTTTCCCCTTATGTCTTCTGAAAACCTTTATATATCTCTCCTTGCACTCATCATCTTTTATAGTGGCCAGCTAGGGGTTTATTTGTCCTCATTGCAAAAGACTGTGTTGCCTCAAGGCTACAGACCATCTTATTTATCTTTATTCCCCCAGCACCTAATACAGTGGACAGTACATTGTATGTGTTTGGTAATTGCTTGTGAATTGAATTGAAATTGGTTTACAAGTGTTTCTCAAAATTAAATAGCCAATAACACATCGCTTTCAAATGATTCTAGTAATAGGAACTGATTATATTATACATGGTTCTTAAATTATCATCTATTACAACATAAATATTATACTTCTATTTTTATGATAATCAAACATTTAACATAGATAAAAATAAAGGTGCCATTACATTACACTTTGTTTCTATGTTATGTTATTTTAAGAATTGGACCCAATGTTACATTAAATTTTTTTATTATTTTTTGTAAAAGGAAAATGAGTTATCTGTACTCTGAGATGTTCTTAGGAAATAGGAGGACTAATATGTATTTTTAACTGTATTAATTTCCATAATTTAGGGATAGGGCTTACGAGGGGATAAACACTCAACTCAAGTAATCAGGGCTGATCATTAAAAATATGTTTATGCCTGATAATTTAACAGACATTAACAAATTTATATACTTAATAAGGTAAAATTTTAAAATCTTTTCTGAAGGCTAACAAAAGACATATAAAATAGCCATTTTGCAATGCAAATTTTTTAATAAATATATATTTTTTTAATGAAGCAAAATAAATGTATTATTCAAATATTAAGGATATCTAATTTTCTCCACCTCTGATTATTCCTCTCTTCTTTCTCTCTTTCTATTCTATTTATCTCTGTCTCTCGTGTATCTTTGAATAAGGTATTAAAGTATAACAGAAATGTAACAGAATAGTTTGTTTTCCTAAATTTCCCCATGACAATAGAGAAGGACAATTTCTTCCTGATTATTTCTAAAAGGTGATGGAAAGAAATGTGTTAAACTATAGTGCAACTGATTAAAGACTGTACTGCACTGGCAGCCACTGCTTCCAGGCATCTTTCTGTCTTACTGCTGCCATTGTGCCTTTGAGTCTGCTATACATTCTCTTCTCCAATTTCATCTTTTAGAATATGCATCTCTGAAGATATATAGATATAAAGTGATCAACTGGGACAGAGTTACGCCAGCCTTATGTATGCCAAATTACTCAATTTAGAAGAAGAAGGTAGATACAATTTGCATTAGTCCATGAAATGATCCCCTGAAGTGTGCAATGTGTAATTGGCATTCTCAGCAGATGTTGTGGTTCTATGTGGGTTATACTTTGTCTTTTTCTAGCTAAATTCAGGGGAGTGAATACTTTACATTATTACTTGGACATAGAGCTTCTGTGTTTTGATTTAAACTTATATACAGAAGACAGTCAAATATATTTTCTGTTAATTGGTCAAATTTGTATTTTCTGTCTTATGTATGTAATATCTATTTTAAAATCAGCATAGTGACTATAGTTAATAACACTGTGCTTTAGGTTTCCAAATGGTCAAGAGAGTAAATTTCAAATGATCTCACCACAAAGAAAGTATGTGAGTGATGAAGTGATGGATATGTTAATTAGATTGGTTTATCATTCCACAATGCATACATACATCAGAACATCACATTGTACCACATAAATATATAAAATTATTATTTGTTAATTGAACATCAAAATATATTTTGATTAGCAATCTATTTAATGAGAGTATTGTCTAAGTTTTATTTGCAATCTATTTATTTACTTGTATTTTGCATTCTCTTTTATAAACACTCATCTTTAATCTTATAAATTTACTTTGCAGGGTATATAATGAGGAAATGAGGGCTAGAAAAGTGAAATATCTTCACAAACATCAAATAAAAATTTAGTGTACTTCAGACTTAGGTCTTGAATCTTAGATTCTTGGCTACTAGTTCTGTATAGACATTCAAGAGTGACATATGGATGACAGGAAAGTCAGCACAGCCTTGTCTGAAAACAAATTGGAATGGTCTTCAGAGAGTAGTCAGTGAATCACTTTTCATATTCACAAGAATCATAACTGGATAAGACACTACATGACTACAAATATTATTTATTTTATGAATTTTGTAGATGAATAAATTTGTGGAATGTTGAATTTACTAGTATATTCACATGCTACTAAATTTTCTGAAAAAAATAGAGTATATAGATTGGGAGAGTAAAAGCCTGCAAAATCTTTTCATTTTTATCTTGGTGTTAACAGAAAATTTAACACAGAGTATATTACAACAAAAAACTTTTCTAAATCATATATGGAAAGTTAAATTCCCTATTTTTCCTAAATAGGCTAAGAAAGTTGTCAGTATGATTTTACCAGTGACTTTCATCATATGTTAAAAGCAGTTCTGTATTCTTTTCAACTTCTGTAGATGTGGCCAATAGCTACTAGCACTTCCATAAAGTATAAGCACACTATACTTATTTGTGGAGCATCCTCTGCTATATTTCTTACTTTTTGGTTTACCTTAGAATTTGATGAATATATCACATGAATTTTTTTCATGGCACTTTAGGTTCTGGGGTACATGTGCAGATCATGCAGGACTGTTGCATAGGTACACACATGACAATGTAGTTTGCTGCCTCCATCCCCCTGTCATTTACATCTGGCATTACTCCCCATGTTATCCCTCCTGTACTTCCCCACCCCCAGCTGTCCCGCTCTTGGCCCTCCCCCATCAGATCCCAGTTTGTGATGCTCCCCTTCCTGTGTCCCTGTGTTTTTTTTTGTTCAACACCCGCCTATGAGTGAGAACATGTGGTGTCTGATTTTCTGTTCATGTGTCAGTTTGCTGAGAATGATGGTTTCCAGATTCATCCATGTCAAAGGACAAAAACTCATCATTTTTTATGGCTGCATAGTATTCCATGGTGTATATGTGCCATATTTTCCTTGTCCAGTCTATTATTGATGGGCATTTGGGCTGGTTCTAGGTATTTGCTATTGTAAACACGGCTGCTATGAATATATGTGTACATGTCTTTATAATAGAATGATTTATAATCCTTTGGGTATGTACCTAGTAATGGGATTGATGGGTCAAAAGAAATTTATATTTCTAGATCCTTGAGGAATTGCCACACTGTCTTCCACAATGGTTGAACTAGTTTACACTCCCACCAACACTGTAAAAGTGTTCCTGTTTCTCTGCATCCTCTCCAGCCTCTGTTGTCTCCAGATTTTTTAATGATTGCCGTTCTAACTGGCATGAGGTGACATCTCAATGGGGTTTTGATTTGCATTTCTCTACTGACCAGTGATGATGAGCATTTTTTAATATGTTTTTTGGCCTCATATATGTCTTCTTTTGAAAAGTGTCTGGTCATATCCTTCCCCCATATTTGTATGGGTTTGTTTTTATCTTGTAAATCTGTTTTATTTCTTTGTTGATTCTTGATATTAGCCCTTTGTCACATGGGTAGACTACAAACATTTTTTACCATTCTGTTGGTTGCCAGTTCACTCTAATGATTGCTTCTTTTTCTGTACAGAAGCTGTGGAGTTTGATTAGGTCCCATTTGTCTATTTTGGCTTGTGTTGCCAATGCTTTTGCTGTTTTAGTCATGAAGTCCTTGCCTATGCCTATGTCCTGAATGGTTTTGCCTAGGTTTTCTTCTAGGGTTTTCATGGTGTTAGGTCTTATGTTTAAATCTTTAATCCATCTGGAGTTAATTTTAGTGTAAGGTGTCAGGAAGGGGTCCAGTTTCTCTTTTCTTCACACTGCTTGCCAGTTTTTCCAACACCATTTATTAAACAGCAAATCCTTTCCCCATTGCTTATTTTTGTCATGAATGTCAAAGATCAGATGGATGTAGATGTGTGGCATTGCCTCTAGGGCCTCTGTTCTGTTCCATTTTTCTATATCTCTGTTTCGGTACCAGTACCATGCTGTTTCAATTACTGTAGCCTTGTAGTATAGTTTGAAATCAGGTAGCGTGATGCCTCCTGCTGTGTTCTTTTTTCTTAGGATTGTCTTGGCTATGTGGGCTCTCTTTTGGTTCTGTATGAAGTTTAAAGTGGTTTTTTTTTCCTGTTCAGTGAAGAAGGTTATTGGTAGCTTGATGGGGATAGCATTGAACCTATAAATTGCTTTGGGCAGTATGGCCATTTTCACTATATTGATTCTTCCTAACCACGAGCGTGGAACGTTTCTCCATCTGTTTGTGTCCTCTCTGATTTCCTTGAGCAGTGGTTTGTAGTTCTCCTTGAAGAGGTCCTTAACATCCTTTGTTAGTTGTATTCCTAGGTATTTCATTCTCTTTGTAGCAATTGTGAATGAGAGTTCGCTCATGATTTGGCTCTCTGTTAGTCTGATATTTATGTATGTATAGAAATGCTTGTGATTTCTGCACATTGATTTTGTATCCTGAGACTTGGCTGAAGTTGCTTATCAGTTTAAGGAGATTTTGGGCTGAGATGATAGGGTCTTCTATATATGAAACTATGTTGTCTGCAAATAGAGACAATTTGACTTCCTCCTTTCCTAATTGAATATCCTTTATTTTCTTTTCCTGCCTTATTGCTCTGGCTAGAACTTCCAATAGTATATTAAATAGGAATGGTGAGAGAGAGCATCCTTGTCTAGTGCCAGATTTTAGAGGAAATGCTTCCAGTTTTTGCCCATTCAGTATGATATTGGCTGTAGATTTGTCATAAATAGCTTTTATTATTTTGAGATATGTTCCTTTGACACCTGGTTTATCGAGAGTTTTTAGCATAAAGGGCTGTTGAATTTTGTCAAAGAAAGGCCTTCTCTGCCTCTATTGAGTTAATTATATGGTTTATGTCTTTGCTTCTGTTTATGTGATGATTACATTTATGGACTTGTGTATGTTGAACCAGCCTTGCATTCCTAGGATGAAGCCTATTTGATCATAATGGATAAGCTTTTTGATGTGCTTTTGCCATCAGTTTGCCAGTATTTTATTGAAGATTTTGTCATTAATTTTCATACAGTCTGTCCCTTATAGGAGGTCAAGTGCTGTTCTGGGAGCACGGTTGTTCCATGCAGAGCTGCTGGGCAGATACCTTTAATTTGCTACAGCAGAACTTATAACCACTTCTCCCAGGTGATCCATCCTAGGGAGGTTGGCTTTATTTATAAGTTCCTGACGTGCTGCTGCCTTTTTTCAGAGATGCCCTTCCCCCTCACAGAGTAGTCTAGTCACAGTCTGCCAGCAGAGACATTGCTGAACTTCCCCAGGCTCTGCGCAGCTGCTGTGTGAACTGCCTCAGTAGTGGCGGACTGCCTCAGTAGTGGCAAATGCCCTTTCCCATACTGAGCTGGACCACCCCGGGTCCAGCTGTGCTTGCTGTGAAACTGTCAATCCAGAGTGTTTCAGATTGCTTGTTTTGTAGGGGTGCTTCTCCCCAAGCCAGATCACCTGGTTCACTGTCTCAGGCCCCTTCTTTTCAGTTGAATGTGCAGCTCTGTCTCCCAGGTGTTCTAGGTGCCAGTTGAAATGGCTGCCCAGATTTGTGTGAGTTTGTGTGAGCCAACCCACGACACCAGTCATGCTGAAAACTTGTAGCGATTTTTGGCCTGGGAAGCTTGTAGTCTGTGGGCAGTGAAAATTTGTTTGGAAATACGCTGAGTACTCACCCTCTGTGTTGTTCTTGCTGGGAACTGCACTCCAGAGCTGTTCCTATTCAGCCATCTTGGATCTTCCTCCCAATCACATGGATTTAATCATGAACAATTAATAAAAAGTAATTATTTTCTTAATAGCATGATATCTCTTATTTCACCTTACTCTGTGACACATTTCTTGAAGACGTATGGTTTATTTGACTGATTGTCAATTTTAACCCGACTTAGAGTTTCTCATTGCATTATATATGGAAAGTTAAATTTCCTATTTTTAGGGAATTTTTGTTTTCTACATTTAGAAATGGGCAAGGAGATTATTTGCTCTGTGCTTGTAATTTAAAAGAGTCCAGATATAAGAAAACAAAATATTTATCTACCACTGCACCTTGTAATGTGGCACTCAACATTGGCAAAGCATGACCTATCACCTAAACACGAACTCATGGGTTATTAACAAAGTCATCTTTATATTTCTATTCCTGTGTTTGTTGAAACAAAATACTAATGCACCCACATATAAAAATTTTATGTCTGACATTATAGACTGATGCTGGTTACAAGTATAGAAAATTTTCAAAAATGGGGTGCTTAGTTAAAAAACAAAAAAATGGGCTGAGTGTGGTGGCTCATACCTGTAATCCCAGCAGTTTGGGAGGCCAAGGCTAGCGTATCTCAAGGACAGGACATTGAGATCATCCTGGCCAGCATGGTGAAATCCTGTCTTTACTAAAAATACAAAAATTACCTGGGCATGCTGTCAAGCCTGTAATCTCAGCTACTCAGCAGGAGAATCACATGAACCTGGGAGGCAGAGGTTGCAGCAGTGAGCCTAGATTGCACCACTGCACTCCAGCCTGAAGACAGAGCGAGACTGCCTCTCAAACAAAAAAAAAAAAAAAAAAAAAAAGAAAAGAAAAAATGCCCACATAATTAACTTGTCAAATGCTGCCTCTCAGATAAATGTAAAAGACTCTTGCACAATGCAGTGTTTATGTATTATTTTCTAAGAAAGTGAAGTATAAAGTTTCTTATTTTTCTTAGTATTCCATTCCCAGGTTTTAAAAAACTGCCTGAATTTACAATATTGAAAAGATATATATAGCAACTGGTTAACAATGTTTAATACTAAATAATTGATGCTAACAAGTGTAAAGTGTGGTATTTATTCATTTTATTAGCAACTAGGAAAACACTGAAAATTATAATATTTTATTTTAAAAAATACAATATGGACTTCATTACTATTTGCGTGTATGCCATGCATCTGTGTTTGGGGGGATGTGGGTGATTAGGACACTTAAAGTCTGCTATTTTATCAAATTTCAAGTAGACAATGCAGTATTATTAACTGTAGTTACTATCCTGTATATTTGATCCCCAGAACTTGATCTGTTAACTGACCGATATCTCCCTATCTTTCCCAAATCCTAGCCACCAGGAACCACTTTTTTACTTTCTGCTTCTAGGAGTGAAACTTTTTCAGATTTCACATGTGAGTGAGATCATGTGGCATCTGTCTTCCTAGTTCTGGTTTATTGCACATAACTTAATGCCCATGTAGTCACAAGGACAAGCTTTTTTTGTGTGCTACTGAACAATATTCAATTGCTTCTATAATCTGTCTATATGTGTATCTCTCTCTCTACTAAAAATCTATTCATCTATTGATGGTAGAAATTTACTTTACTCATTGTATTTATATTATTTTTGCATTGTAATAATATCAAGAGTTTGTACAGTTTCTGGAATCACACATAAATACTAATCTAGTTGGAAACAAGTTTTGTCCACTTTAAATAATTTGTTTTAAATACCAATGAAGCATCATAATGTTTTGAATACTTTACGCATGTAAACATTGGTTGCACAGATACCTAGGTAATAATTGCTAGTTAAACAGAAAATATATTATTGATGTTGTGATTCAATTTTTCTCATTTAAAAATGTAGAGAGAATATTTAAATGGGTAAGTCAAGACATATCACTGATTCAAAATAGAGTGAAGGTGTATTTAGTAGATCAACATTGAGTCGAAGTGTATTTAGTAGGTATCAGTAAAAGTAATATAAATACATTGCACAAGTGGCAAAACCACAGTACTACACTACTCCTGTGGACATTTTAATTATAACGTGCCCTGTTAAGAGTTGTATTTATGGTTACCATGTACTTTGTATGTAGGGAGTAGACTCACTAAAACCAAGAGAAGGCCATTCTAATTATAAACAGTATTCAAAACTGTGTCATGTTTTCTAATAATTCAGAGTGATAATAGAAAAAATATCCATTTATAATAAATTACAGTAAGTTTTCTTAGGTTCATTTAGATTTTAAAAATTATTCAATATTAATGTAATATGTAGTGATATGGAATGATAAGAATGGAATTTACATTCATATGTAGATGCTCTGACACTATCCAAATTCTCCTGTCCTGAGGGAAAAATCTAAGTCTTATTTCCAATTTGTTGTAGCATTTATTTATTCTTGGCTCAAAGGCCATTACAGAATAATTTACATCTTTAGTCAATTTAATAGTATAATATGTTTGCATAAATGAATAATAAAGATTTCATCATTATGTGCCCCACAAAATCATAAGAAGTTACTAAAATTGATGAGATGAGAATATTGAGGAAAGCCATGATAGATGACAGATAGGACTGCATTATTAATATTATATAATTATTCTGTTAATAAATGTTTTATGATAAACATTGTATATATCTAGAATTTATAAACAGAAATTATTGAATATACATACTAATCTCAACATATCTGTTGCTCATTTTTTCACATAATTTCAATAGTGGCATAGAAATTTAAAATATGAATTTTAAGTTATGATATATTTTCCCACATTGTACTTTGGCATCCAGTTTTATATTTGTGGGGCATTTTTCAAATTGTTTTCAATGTCTATTGAAACAGTTTGTTCATAGATACTATGCATCAGTTTTTCTTTCACTACAGAGCTAAATGATTGTAGAGTTTACAATTTATTATTTATTTGAATTAGGATTTTTTGAATGAATTATTTTTCAGACTTAGAAAATATTATGCATGACATTATCTTAGAGAATGCTTTGCTTGGGTTTCCTATTTCTTGTGAATACTTTTTATTATTATTGAGTGAAATGACACTACAAATTAATCATTTATATGCCATAAGAAATAATTCTCATGTGTGTTTTACAAACACATTTTAATATTTTTCTAAATCATTACAAAAATTGTTACAAAAATAGGTTATATGTATATATATACCCACACACACTCATACACACACATGTACACATAAAATATAGTGAAGATAACCAGTGTTATGAACATCCTTATTCAAAAATAAATTTGAAAATAATGAATTTGTTACTTTCAACTTTATACATTAAATCAATTATAATCCCTAAGGAACTTTCAATTATTGTTCTTCAGATTGAGTTTTGTACTATGAGAGAGGTACCTACACACATTTTTGTAGTTTACCAAGGGGAAAAACTGCTCATTTTGTGCTTTCTGAAAATGCAAACTAAATTATGTTACAGGAGATATAAAATTGTGTCATCTACATGTAAATTGGTTTTGGAACCTGAGGAAGGGATGTATTTTGTGTATATTATGATAAGACCCTATCATAGTATGTAATGGATTAGATTTTATCAAGAATAATATAAACAACTTTTTTTTACAGAAACTAAATTGAACTGAACTACACAATTAATTACTAAGACTCATTAATTCCTTCACAATACAATTATAAAAACAGTAAAAGTGTAATGTTTTCTGAACATTAAAGTATACATTCTTGCCTAATGAAGCTTTTAACCCTCTAGCTACTAAATAAATTATGGTTTAAAAAATCAATTATACCTTAAAACCCTTTCAAACTTGAAATAGCTAATGAAACAAGATTGTTTTCACTGCTCTTTTGCCTAATCAGAAAGGGCATTGACACTGATAATTGCTTGGAAAGGTCTCAATTTTAGAAGTCTTTAAAATACTGAGTGTAATAACTTCTTCAGACATGAGAGCAATTCACTAATTTCCTAATGCTTGAAAATATATTTCAGCTGGAGGATATCCAGTACATCAAATAAACGATCCAATATAGCCTCTGCCTGGATTATGAAGATAACTTATTCTACAAGTATTTGTGATCTAGCTAATATTCAGGGGTGACTATAGTTTAAATTTTAATCTCCTAAAGCCTCATGTTGAAATTAGATCCCAATGTTGGACGCAGCAGCCCAATGGGAGATGTTTGAGCCATGGGAGTAGACTACTCATGATTACATTAATGTCCTACAGGGCCTGGGATGTGACTGAGCTCTTGCTCTGTTAGTTCATGAGATCTAGTTGTTAAAAAGAGCCTGGAAACTCCCTTTTCTCTCTTACTTCCTCTCTCACCATGTGATCTGTGCCCAAGATGGCTCTTCTTTGCCTTCCACAGGAATGGAAGCAGCCTGAGACTCCCACCAGATACAGATGGCCAGTCTTGTACTTTTCTATACATCAGAATTGTGAGCCAAGTAAACCTCTCCTTTTTTATAAATTATATAGCCCATGTATTTCTTTAAAACAACATAAAACATTCTAAGACAGAAAATTGGTACCAAGCAATGAGACACTGTGATAAAGAAACATGAAAATGTGGAAGTGGCTTTGGAAGTAACAGGAAGAGACTGGAAGAGTTTGCAAGATTTTTGTATTTTGAGAGGGAGTCTTGCTCTGTTACCCAGCTGGATTTCAGCACACTGCAAACTCCTCCTCTCAGATTCAAGTGATTCTCCCACCTCAGCCTCCCAAGTAGCTGAGACTACAGATGCATGCCACCACACTGGGCTAATTTTTGTATTTTTAGTAGATACGGGGTTTCCCTTGTTGGCCAAGCTGGTCTGGAACTCCTAACCTCAAGTGATCCACCCGCCTCAGCCTCCCAAAGAGCTGGGATTACAGGTGTGAGCCACCATGCCTCACTGTGACCCCAAAGATTGGATCTATGAATCACCATGTAAAGCAGTGATTCCCAACATTTTTGACACAAAGGATCAGTTTTATAGTTTTTTTCACAGGGGATTGAGGGGATGGTTTGCAGATGAAACTGTTCCACCTCAGATTATCAGGCATTAGTTTGATTCTCATAAAGAGCAGACAACCTAGATCCCCCATGTGCACATTTCACAATAGGGTTTGTGCTTCATGTCCTTTCTGATCTGACAGAAGGTAGGCTCAGAAGGTACAGCTTGCTCTGCTCCTGCTCACCTCATGCTGTGTGGCCTGGTTCCTAATAGGGTAGGGACTTGTAATGGTCCTCAGCCTGGGGATTGGGCACCCCTGATGTAGAGGAAAATTGCCCTCTAACTTATAGCTGCAATCTTGTTATTTTGAGTGGTAAACAAAGTTTTACTGCAATGTCACTGGAATTTGAAGGTTCATTTAACACTGCGGCTTTATAATTTAAAATAATACCTCTTCACATGTGAAATAAGCTGTAATATATAATATAATATATATATTAATATATGGCATATATTATATATAAGCTACTATATATTAAACATTATATTATATCTAAATATAATAGATTCCATTAGCTTTAATTATTTTAATTTTTAACATTCATATTTATTTTTTATGAAAGATAAATAAAATTTCTATGAATTCTTAATGATTAATCTTTATTTCCTTGGCTTCCTTTGCATCATGCCTTAAAGTATATAATGAAAAAGTAAACACTAGAAATAAACATCCTTCCTTCCTTTCTCCCTCCCTGTCTACCTTCTTTCCCTCCTTTCTTCCTTCTTTCCCACCTTCCTTTTTTTCTTTCCTTCCTTCCTTTTTTCTGCCCTTCTCTCTCTCTCCCTTTTTTTCTCTCTCTCTTTCTTTTTCTTTCTTTCTTCCTTTTCTGTCTGACATAGCAAGTATATATATTACACATCTATGAATGGGTTTGACAGTTGAATGTTTCCATCTTAATTTGGGAAGTATCTGCTGATATTTTAGCTTCTATAGACCTTTCATTTCTTTGCTGTGTTCTGCCTACTGATTAGCCTGTCTAAGACAGTTGCTTTTTACACTGCAATGTTTTCTATTATTTACTTTCAATTCCTAGAGTTTCCATCTCTGTTCTTGAAACATGCTTAATTTTTTCAGTTATAAGCATCAATATTTTCACCATATTTTTAATTTCTTATCTGATAACTCTAAAATATGAGTCTTATCTGAATCTTATTGTCATTGTCATGGGATTCTTGAGAGGATGCTTTTCCAGTTGGAAATTTCTGTGGTCAGTGATGCCTTTGCCCTAATTTTGCTCAGGCCCACTATGTTCATTTCTCCCGCTCAGCCTAGCAGGCTACACTTAGCTCACACTACCAGCTTAAATTCCACACCTGCCAAAGGTGAGCCAGGCACAAAGCACTGAGAGGTGTGGGGACAAGCATGGGGTCCAGTTACTGTGTACAGCTAGGCACGCTGGTTGTGGTGGGGTGGGCAGCTCTAGGTGCTGACACAAGCACCAGCTCCTTGCTGGGTGCTGCTGGACCAGCAGTACTGCCAAGCAGCTTCTACAGCTGGCCCTGGGGAACTTGGTGGCACCCAGAAGCTTGGAGATGCCAGGAACTGCATAGTCCCAAAGACAGTGTCACAGTCCTGGCTCAGGAAGCTTCTAGATCTGGGCTTTTCAAAGGGCTGCAGCTTTTCTGTCCTTTTCTCTTTCTTTTTCTTGTTACCCACACATGGCAAGCAAGGGACACATTTCAGTCCCGTTTTTGTTACCATCTTTTTTTATCCCTGCCATTTGGTGGTTCCTGAGTTCTTGTCCTGTGCCCAGGAAGAATGAGGTAGGTGGGCAAGTGGAGGGTAAGCAAGGTCAAGTGAACCTTTATTGAGTGATAAAACAGCTCAGAGGGGACCTGCAGTGGATAGCTCCTGTCTGCAAACAGGATGTCCTGATGAGTGTTCAGCTGTCAGCAGAGAGGAGACCCTGGGGTGGGTAGCTCCTCCCTAAAGCTGGTTGACCAGTTGTCTGCTCACATTTGGCTGAGTCTGGGGCTCTTATGGGCCTCAAACAGGAGAAAGTGAAAGCTGATTGGTTGACAGGTGACCATAGGCAGGCTGGAAAAAGCACCGCAAGTTCCCACTCCAGTCTGGGGGACTGGAAGTCCAGGCCCTAGGCTTCAGGATCTCACCATCTTGAAGGTGAGGCTTCACCAAGGATGCACCCTCTTCTGCACAGGAGCCTGTCTGCCTCCTGCAGCTGTTCATGGCACCCAGGATGTATTGCCAAGGGTGTCTGCAGGCCAGTGTAAAGCTGCCCTCAGCACTCCTTTGGCCTCTCTGCCATGCTTGTCTGTAACCAAAATCTGGAGGGGGCCTAAGTGCAAGGGGGCTAGTGTCAGCACTGCCCTGAGTGTGCACATACATGGTTGGGCTGCAACAGTATGCTGGCTGCTCAGTCCCAACCTTGCTACAAGATCGGAGTGGGCACTGGGAGCATGAAGAAGCCAGACAGCAGCAGCAGACACCTTCAAGCCTGTGGGGGACAGGGGTGGGTCTTCTGGAGCCACAAGAATGCAGAAATAGCCATTCTACAGCCCTGAGTTCAGCAGCTGCACCCGGGAGGGTGGAGCTCCTGCCTGTTCCCAGATCACAAGAGCTCAGGGATGCCTGAGTTCACAGCTGCAATGTGGGCTACTGCAGTTGAATGGAGGAGGGCAAGGCTCCTGCCTTATTCCAGCTCCTACCAGCTCCATGGGGCATGCAGCCCAGCCATTCTTCCCCTGCTGCAGCTGGCATGTTGGCAGCAGTGGTGCCAGGTGGACTTCTACTGCCATCATAATCCTTCCTTTGTCTCTTAAGATGATGCTTTTTTTTTTTAGCATTAATTATGGCTACTTTGGTGAAAGCCAGATATGATGTATTAGGTTATAAAAATTGAGGTAAACAGGACTTTAGTTTGAGATTTTATGCTAATCTAATTGAACTTTGGGCAGACTTGAATCTTTGCTTTAGCTGTAGGAGCCAGAGTCTTCAAATCTCCCCTTAGTCCTTATTTTGTCTCCACTTTTGCCTTTAGGTTTCACTTAAAATTTTTCCTTACATGGTCTGTGCCTTGATGTTCTTTCTGCTATAATCCAGTATTATTTAACTGGAACCCTATTGGTAAGTAAGTAAATTGTTGGGAAGGAAAAGCATTCTATAATCTTATGATTAAATCTCTATCAGGGTCCCTAGCCTGTGTCTATAGACCTTCACAAGTGTTTGTTACCTTTCTTTTCCTAAATCTTAGATGGGACAAGACAGTTCTGGGGGCTGGAATGAGATAAACAATCTTCACAACATAAGATAAAAGCCTTCTGGCTTGCTGTGGTGGATCATGCCTATAATCTTAGGACTTTGGTAGGCTAAGGCAGGCAGATCACCTGAAGTCAGGAATTTGAGACTAGTGTAGTCAACATGGTAAAACACAGTATCTACTTATACAAAAAAGTAGCCAGGCATGTTGGTGGGTGACTGTAATCCCACCTACCCTGGAAACGGAGGCAAGATAATCACTTGAATTCAGAAGGGGAGGTTGCAGTGAGCCGAGATGGTATCAGTACACTCCAGCCTGAACAACAGAGTGAGACTCCATTTCAGAAAAAAAAAAAAGTAAGAAAAAAGACCTGCTAAACTCTTTTCTCTTGGGGAATAGGCTTGTGTTTTGAAGAAGGATCTGATTATATTTTAAAATGCTTACTCTTCCCTTTTCTCTACCAGCACCATTAGGCAATCTCCTGAAATTCATTAAAAGAACTTGGTGAGGTTTCTAGAAGTAAAACACTAAAGTGTCTGGGCCTCCTTAAGTTTGAAGCTCTAACTAGTATGGCAAATCATCAAAATTACCATTTAAGTTTTTCAACAAGTTGATGGCTCCAGCAGCTTCTGATTAAACTAAGCATAACTTGGCTGTGACTTCTGGATTTGACTGTGTTTCCAGATTTTAGAGTGACATTTTGTCCTGTGACTTCAGATTTGTAGTAAGTTTAAGAAAAGTCATCGATTTCAATTTTTCAGTTTACTCAGCTTTTACTTTTCTTTTCTTTTCTTTTTTTTTTTTAAGATAGAGTCTTGCTCTGTCATCCACACTGAAGTGCAATGATGCAATCTCAGCTCACTGCAGCCTCTGCCCATTGTGTTCCAGTTATCTCCTACCTCAGCCTCCTAGGTAGCTGAGATTACAGGTGCTCACCACCACGCCTGGCTAATTTTTGTATTTTGAGTGGAGATGGGGTTTTACCATGTTGGCCAGGTTGTCTCAGACTCCTGACCTCAGTCAATCCTCCTGCCTGGGCCTCCCAAAGTGCTTGGATTACAGGCATGAGCCACCACGCTCAGCCAGCTTTTTCTTTATGTAAGTATAAGAATCACTGTATCCAAGATCTTTATATGTGAGAGCTGAAAGAAGTCCTCATATCTAGTTTTCTGTACACATTCATTTAACCACCTATTTCATACTTTACCAGCAGTTTCAAGTAACCTGAATAATCCATTTTTATCATTCTATGAGAAAACTTCTTTTTCTTTAGTTTCCAATTTGGGAAATGCCTATTGGCATAAGTGAAATGTGTACTTTGGAAAAATATATGCAGATGGGATTAATTGATAGAAAATTTTCTATTTCAAACCTTTAAGCATATTATTGGAGATTACTTAATTTATAAGGTAAGATTAAGTAAAAGTCCAAGTTAACACCTACTTATAACCTCTTAGGGCTACTGGTAGATGTTTTACATAATCCAATTTCCAGCTATATGGCAGGTCTTAAACTTGGAAACTTTAGCCAGAGCCACGTTCAAGCAAGTTCTCACCTTTTGACATTGAATGTAGTTTCTTCTTCTCAAAGTGCTGGGATTACAGGCATGAACCACCATGGTTAGCCGACTAATATTTTCTGCATAGACAATCTCAATGTAAATTCAGAGTGAGAATAAATGAATCCACTAAATCACCAACAAAAACTAGCAAAACAGTTGCAGTCTCAGAAGAAAATGGAAATGCTAAGGTAAAAGGCTAAATACAATTTCTAGAATTAGTTATCAGGATTCATAAAATATATATGTTTATCTATATTTTATATAAACATATAGGTGTTTATGCATGCACAGTAGGCACTTTGAGATGGTGAGGCAGGAGGCGTAGTTGAGACCAGGAGTTCTGAGACCAGCCTGGACAACATAAGAGACCCTCATCTCAACAAAAAACTTAAAAATGAGTCAGGCATGGTGGCATTCACCTGTAGTCCCAGCTACTCAGGAGGCTGAGGCAGGAGGATCACTTGAGATTGAGAGTCCAAAGTTGCAGTTAGCTATGATTGTGTCATTGCACACAGCCTGGGTGACAGAGCAAGACCTAGTCTCTAAAACAAAAAATGATGGATTTTTGTTTGGTTTTGACGGAAAGTCTTTGTAAGGCATAAGTGATACTAGTCTACCAGGTCTGTCCAAGGTTTTATTTCTAGAGAAAGAATTTGTCTACACTAACATTGGCAACACCTAGGAATTTACTACATACTTAAGTAGAGTAGATCTGAGTCAGCTTTCCTTGACTTTACAAGCTCTCAGCTAGATTACTTCAGTATCTAAAATGAATTTAAAGTAAAACTTGCATTTTTACATGTGTTAAAATATATGTTAAAATATTTAGCTTTTATATTTATTACATTCGTAATTCTAAAAAGCACTTTATGAAACTCCTTCTGATGTGCCCCGATCTCAACTTCTTTGCATGAACCAAATTACTTGGACAAAATCAAATTATTTCCAAGACAAGAAGTCAAGACATGGTCACTTGTGGTGGCTCATACCTGTAATCCCAATACTTTGGGAGACCAAGGTGGGAGGATCACTCAAGCCCAGGAGTTCAAGACCAGCCTGTGCAATATGGCAAAATCCCACCTCTACAAAATGTACCAAAACTTTGCCAGGCATGGTGGTGTACACCTTTGATAGTCCCAGCTACTCAGGAGGCTGAGGTAAGAGAATTGCCTGAGCCTGAGGGGTGGAGTTTGCAGTAAGTCATGATCTAGCCACTGAACTATAATCTGGGCAACAAAGTGACACCCTGTCTAAAATACCAACAATCTAAATATAAAATTCTGTTTTCTTTTCTCAAAAAAAAAAAAAAAAAAAAAAAGACAAAATTGAGTCATCTTTAAATAGGCTTCTAGAAATGGTAAATATATTTAGATAGGAAAAACAGAAAACAAAACAACTCTGCCAGCCAAAACAAAAGTAAACCCTGTATTCTACTTGGTAAATTTGTTTTTCTTAGATGCACAAATTATTAATACCGACACCA
Source organism: Callithrix jacchus (assembly GCF_049354715.1). Taxonomy (NCBI): domain Eukaryota; kingdom Metazoa; phylum Chordata; class Mammalia; order Primates; family Cebidae; genus Callithrix; species Callithrix jacchus. Next base: position 109,345,959 of record NC_133505.1, on the reverse strand, counting down.
CTTTACACGTAAATGAGGTTAAGCAAATTTTTTTAAAAAATTGGATAATAGGTCCAGGTTTTTGCTGTTAGAAAAAAGAAGTTACGGGCCGGGCGCGGTGGCTCAAGCCTGTTATCCAAGCACTTTGGGAGGCCGAGGCGGGTGGATCATGAGGTCAACAGATTGAGACCATCCTGGTCAACATGGTGAAACGCCGTCTCTACTAAAAATACAAAAAATTAGCTTGGCATGGTGGCGCGTGCCTGTAATCCCAGCTACTCAGGAGGCTGAGGCAGGAGAATTGCCTGAACCCAGGAGGCGGAGGTTGCGGTGAGCGGAGATGGCGCCATTGCACTCCAGCCTGGGTAATAAGAGCGAAACTCCATCTCAAAAAAAAAAAAAAAAAGAAGTTACAAATAAGCCAAAAAAGTTGCCTCATATTAACTTTATTGTTCATAGAGTCAAAAATATCAATATGAAAAATAAATTAAAAACTTATTTATTTTATGTTCTAAACATAGTATACATTATATAAAATAAAATTAAAAGTATATATATCCAGATCAACTACTACAGATAAGTATATATTGGTACGTATTTGGTCAGATCTTGGTTTCCAAATACCATTTTCTATTAAAAGAAGCCAGACATCTTTGGAGAGATGGGTAATTTTAGTACTGGGGAAGAGATTGTATAAGACAATTCTGGAGAATCTTATAGTCCCTTCCCAAAAATATTATATCAAAAACACACTGGGGTAACCTGAATTTGAAAGCCTTTCTGATGATGAAAACTGGGACAATTTGAACCACATAATTAACAATATTACTATTGGATTGTAACACAAATAATAAAGATCAATGAGTCTATACTGATAGAAATAAATGGGAAAATAAATGGGAGAAAAGAGACAATTGTGATTTCATAAAATTTCCAAATAACATTATAGATACTTCTTCTTCTACAATGCTTCTCCTCCTCTTGAAGACATGCTTGATTTCGTGACTTCCTTTCAAAGAATAGGTAGGCTGTGGAAAACTTTTTATTTAAATGGAAGATACTAAATATTTTAAACTTTGCATGCCAGAGACCAACACCGCAAATACCCAACTCTGTTGTTGTAAAAATGTTTCAAAGCAGCCATAGATAAAGCATAAGTTAATAGATATGGAAATGTTTTGGTAAGAACTTTAGTTACAAAAAATGAATGGTAGGCCAGATTTGGCCTGTGGGTTACAGTTTTTTACTCTTTTGAATCAAGCATGGAAAAAGGACAAAATAGTAACTTCACCGTGGATAAACCTGTCAAACAGTATTTTAACCAAGTGATGAAATGAACATCAACAGTGACAAGACATGTGAATATTATGTGGCTCCTGATCGGATGAAATGAAATGAACACTCACCTTTATGGTATTCTTCCCCAAAACCTATAATCCTTATGAAATTGTGAGAAAACATCAGACAAATCCAAATTGAGGCACACTTTACAAAAATCTGCTTTTAATCATTCAGAGCTCTCAAGGTCATGGATAACAAAGAAAGACACAGAGATACCCCTTAAATCTCCTATTGAAATAGCTCTTTATATTTCAGTGTGAATGTATTTATATCTAATTATGAGGACTAGAATTTGTAGTGGAAAGTTCTTAAACAGAGAGTTGAATTTATCCAATAAGCTAAAACCATGAGGTCTTAAAAAGATTAAAATTGAAAAAGGTAGAACAGGATGTACTTTCCCAACACTTGGGCTAGGAGAGATTCCCAAATAGCCTCAGGTTAGTGTGAAAAACTTACTGTGATTAATTTTTGGGTATTCTTTATGTCTCATAATTAATATTTGAAGATTTCATGGTAATGGATAAAGTCATAGAAAATGTATGATTCATAAATTGACTGTAAACAATCGTCTTGGTTGTATCCCCATTACCTGGATGCATAATTGACAAAATTTAGCTGCAAATGGAAGGCTTTGCCTTTTCCATCTTCATATGGAATGTCAGCTGTCAGTAAGTGGACATGCTGAAGGGAGACTTCAAAATATCCCATGCCTACAGTAAAGATTAAGCCATGTAGGATGGCAATGAGAGAGAGATCATTGCTCTTTTAGGAAATTGTTAAGACAAGAGCAATAATTTCCATTAATTCCCTTTTTAATATTTCTTTCAGACTGGAGATCTAGTCTGATTACTCACAGAGACTAACAATATGAATATTATTTGTAGAGACCAATCACAAACTTTCAGAGATTAAACAAAATGGTTCTTGAGAGTCCCTCAGCCATGTTTGATACAATAAAGACTACATAGGAATTGAGGAAGGCCAAAGATGATTGGGAGAACATATACACTGACTAATGCTTTATTCTCAATTTTTACCTTAGAATCCAGTAAGGCAAAATTTGCATTTTCTAGAAATGATATTTAATATTTAAGGATTTCCAATAGGCATATTGAATTTGCCTGCATACCATCTTAATGTAGTACAGTGAGGCTTGGAATTTCTAAATTTTAAAAGCAAGATAATATACTAACATGCTGATTTGACAATTCCCTAGAGGATGAACTGAGAAATTTAAGAATTTAGTAGTCACTCTCATGGCCAATAAAGAGTGGTTCCACATTCAATTAAATTTTAGGTGCAACCCCCACCCTGATACGTTTGGTAACAATGTGGGTAGAAGTAACTGGGAACACTCCTTGAACTGTGAAGAATAAATTTCTTCCAGTGTCACTAAATAGGAAACCCAGGGACTGGTGGGACTGTTTGGGTTTGGACAAAATCACATTGTCCCTTTAGAAATACTGCTGGTCCTTATTTACATACTCACCTGAAAGAAATGTGAATCTGAGTGGGACTCTGAACAGAAATTCATTAGGCATTAAATGTTTCACAAAGGTTCATGGCTCAGTCTTTCCCACTGAGATCTTACGACCTGGCTGCTCAGATGATTTTAAAAGTGACTGCAACAAGAAAGCACATCAGGAGCTTGTGGTAGAACTGAATAATGCAACTCAGCGGAGACCACTGGGATTTTAAATTCAAAAGCTGCCTGATATGGTCATTCATTATAGTCCTTTGGAAGATAATTGCTAGCTTTTCACTGGACATTTGTAGAAATGCCCCCACCACAGAAAGGCATGAAATAATCCTTCAATAGGTAATACCTGGTGTGTTTTGGGAAACATAATAGAAACATGCAAATACAGAAGGAGCTGCTTAGCACAGCTCATTGATAAAATGGATATGTTATATTCAAGAAAATTAAACATAAAGAAGATCATGGTGAATTCACCACATACATGAAGAGATTGCCTGAAGGGCCATGACTTCATCCCTCTAGGAATCTCCCTGCTCATTGTTCTATTTCTAAATTCTGTAATCATCTCCCAGCCATGACAAAACAAGCTACTTGATTCTCTGATGGGAGACTCCATGGAGGTTTACTTTGCTTTTTTTGAAATTGACTTTGCTCTATCCAGCAGATCATAAATCTCTGAAAGAAGAAAATGAAGTCAAATTTGCACAATGAGCAAAGCAGTGAACTATTTATTTAGAGATGAGGAGGTATTACATTTATATTCTAGAATAGTTTGGATATTTGTATAATCTTGCCCCTGAGCCAGCAATATTGTGGAAAGGTGGCGTAGTCAGGAAAATGGGCCCAGGATAACCTGAAAATAAAATATTCATGTAGGGTACTGTTGTTATAGAATTTAGAGGAAGGTGAATTGCCCTGAAATCACAAAGGTAGACCTTGAAAATAGACTGCTGAGGATGTGATGCAATTCCTAGAATATTTCATATAGGCTTTGCTTACTAAATGATAGAAGCAACCAGACATAATGTAACTAAAGTTTTGAAACTATAAATTGTCTAGCATCTTGGCCTACTTTAATATACTTTATCGGATTACATACTTCACTGCGTAATTTTATTCTATTTACCACTTTACTATTTTACTGCCACTAATCTACAAAAAAATCAACACAGAAAAACGATATTACATGGACATATCATATTCTTTATCAGCCCAAGAACAAAAGTTACATTTAAAAATAGAATGGATAATTAAAATACCTGCTGTTTAAATAAGTGGTGAAAAAATGTTGGAGAGGCTTAGTTCGTTGATGAAAAACTATATCCTCATACTAAATGAGACAGGAGATGCAGTATATTGGGACATTCAGTGAAAATTTTTTTCAATGGAACAGTTGAAATAAAGTATGAAGGATGTTGCAGTACATAACTTTATGTATTACCCATCTGATAGTTTTTTCTCTTGATTTAGTTTCATTGAAACTGTGGTTGCGCCTGTGTTTGTAAAGAGAACTACCAACATACAATTGGTAGTGTGTATTTATTTCTAAAGGAATTTCATTACAGCTATATACAATTGGTAGTGTGTATTTATTTATAAAGGAATTTCATTACAGCTATATACAATTGGTAGTGTGTATTTATTTATAAAGGAATTTCATTACAGCTATAAAGTCACTCCATCAGCTGGGTGTGGTGGCTCATGCCTGTAATCCCAGCACTTTGGGAGGCCGAGGTGGGTGGATCATCTTAGGTCAGGAGTTTGAGACCCGACTGGCCAAAATGGTGAAACTCCGTCTCTGCTAAAAATACAAAAATTAGCTGGGAGTGGTGGCAGGCGCCTGTAATCCCAACTACTCAGGAGGCTGAGGCAGAATCGATTGAACCCGGGAGGCGGAGGTTGCAGTGAGCCAAGATCGTGTCACTGCACTCCAGCCTGGAGACAGAGCAAGATTCCATCTCAAAAAATAATAATAATGATAAAATAAAAAATAAAGTAACTCCATCTAATCGTAGTAGGGTTAACTAATTATAGTACCTTTACCAAATAAAAGAGAGAGTTCCGTAACTCTATTAATCTCCTAAATTCTGCTACACTTTCCTGGGAACTGATATTACTGCATATACCAATGTACTAACAGTACAACCTAGCCAAGCCAAACCAACAACAAAAGGAAAAAACATCAGGAATGGGAGTGGGAAATATGAGTTAAACAGGTAATACAAGAAAAATGGAAGAAATTATGAAAATAACGAAAGGGCTCACAGATGGGTTATCACCCCAGGGAAGGAGGCAACAGTGTTATTCCCAAAAATATGTGTCACAGCAAAAAAATAATACTCATATTTATCACTTTCAGAACTAATGCTAACAGATGGCTAATGCTGGAGGAGCAACCTCACTTATTTTACATACAGAAAGGAAGCTGGTTGGTAGCTCTGCTTTAAAAATCCACTGGGATAATATGAAGGAAAGACGAGATTCAACATCCGATTATTGAACTGACCAGTAGTTGACTCAAGCTACCATGTGACTTATAAATTTTATTACTATTTTAATTTTTTTCAGGTATTCTAAGAGAACTACCACCACTGAATTGCATAGGTAGGGGGTTGCTTTGTAGCTGAGCATTTTTTCACTGTGGCTGTAAATTATGAGGATACCTGCCAAGGCAATCCTGTAAATTATGAGGATACCTGGGTATAATGGGAAGAAGAATGCTGTTGTACCTGCCCAATATGTCAGAGCTTTATTTACTTCTTCAAATATACACACTGTGAATGTGGCAAAATATTTATTAAACTTACAGAACTTACATGAGCCCCCAGGAGTGATATAGAGGCTGCACAGGACTAATGATTGTCTGTTGAAGCTTTGCAGGGTCACCTCATGGCACAATCATACTGAGCTATAGTTAAGGCTAGAATATCTCTTATTGACCATTACATGGCATACACAAAAGTTTTTTGTGCACATGATATATTCGAACTGTCCTCAAACCAAGAATATATAATGTTAAGAGTACATAGCTGGTCCCATTGTGCTAAAATTTTAAAGCTAGTCTCAGATGATCATGTCCAGAAAAAATTACATTCCTGGAGACTAGTCATTATAATAATTAAAGATACTTGCTTAATCAAATAGGGACAATCCCTAGCAGGGAGGTAACTTTTTCATTAAGCAAACAAATATTATCACATGCCTACTATGTACTTGGCATTGCACAGCTGTTGGGGTGGCAAAGCCATTGTTACGGAAGCTGTGATGCCCCTCCCATATCCATAGGCCAATCACCAAGCTTGTGACATTCATTGGCTTTTTCCAGGATATTGGCTACTATTGGAAGTCAGCTTGGGACCTTAATAAAGAAATTTAAAAGGATTGGGTGTGTCACCAAGTTGATAGAAAAACACGGCTGACAACAATGCCCAAAGGGTGTTGCACCTTCACAGAGAGGGGACTATTGGAGGTTTTGATTATTTTAGAATTTAGTATAGTAACAGAGTTGATCTGAAGCTAAAATGAGATGGTGCTTCGTCTCGGAGAATGCCTGGATATCTGGATGTCTGCCTGGACTCTCAGGCAAGATAAGTGCAGTAGGATTTATGATGTAGTGTTAAAATCTGAAACTTCCCTGTCGACCTTCAATGTTAGCTTCTCTGCTGATGACTTACAATGGGCTAGCAGTTTGGCCACCCCTGTCTTGACTACTTAAAAAGCCACTGAGATCTTTTTCTGGCTGTTGACCCGAAGTCAAGATTTCTGCAACAGCTTTTGGTAGTTCAAGCCAGAGGTCACATCTTAGTGCAATCTATGTGCACAAAGGTTGAACCCAAAGGGAGCTTGTGCTATGGGATATTTCTTAAATCTCACTTCAGACACTTGACTGAACTCTCTCTCTTTGCACTATATCCTTCACCTTTAAATGAAAACCTTATGTCTGTATACTTTGTGATGTATGAGACCTTCAAATATGCACACTGAGGGAAAACAATACAAATCTTCCTATGGATCAATGCTAGAAGTCTAGACTAAAAGACATTTATGGGGATATGTCACTGGACAATGGCCACATTATTGTTCCCTAATGACACGGGCACAATAGATAAAATGGAATATATTTTTCTTGTGATTGAAATAAAATAAAGTATCAACAGAGCCTGTTCTTGTCAGGTAAAGAGTGTTTTCTAATGGTACTTGGAAGCTGATGTCACCGAAAATCTGTGTCATGATGCCTGTGGCACAATTACATCAATCATATGGCTTGGATCTGTGTCCCTACCCAAATCCAAGTGTTAGAGGAGCCTGGTGAGAGGTATTGAATCATGGAAACATACTTTCCCCTTGCTGTTTTTGTGATAGTGAATCTGGTTGTTGTGAAATAGTGAATGAGCTGTCATGACATCTGGTTGTTGTGAAATAGTGAATGAGCTGTCATGACATCTGGTTTTTGTGAAAATGTGTGTGACTTCTCCTACCACCTTGTCACCCATGCAAAGATACGCTTGCTTTTCCTTCCCATCCCACAATGATTGTATCTTTCCTAAGCCTTACCCAGAAGCAGAAGCTTGTACAGCCTGCAGAGTGATGAGCCAACTAAACCTCTTTTCAATATAATTTACCTAGTCTCAGGTAGTTCTCTATAGCAATGAGAGAATGGACTAATACAGTCTGTAAACCAATTAAAACATAAAATTTACTGAATAAATACTCTTTAGTCTCATCCCTATCACTGAAGATGGGTAGTACATAGAAGAAGCTTATTTCTGTTGGGAAGGAATGGGATATGATACTGTAATTTAACTGATTAATAGTGTGTTAAACATTATTTAAATCAATGTGGCTATATGGTATAACAAGGGGCTATAGATTTGTTAATAGGATTAAGTGAAAGTGAATTTATGTGGCTAGTGATCTTCCAGGTTAGAAAAGATTTCACATGGCTAATATGAAGCCTTCAGTTGATTTGATTGCCATGGAAAATAGTATCCAGGGAATAAACTAAAATTGGCCTTAGAAAACCTAAACACACTATTACATATCTTCATCAACACATGTATAAAGTTTGAAGAAATGGTTAATGATGGAAGAAAATAATAATTCAGTAGTTAAGAGAGCATCAAAGAATCTGTGAAGAAGGGATATGGTTTCAGCTAACATGTCATAAAGAGGAAATTGATACTTTGTATAGGATGGTTCAAATCCAAGACATGATTGGGGATTTAGTGGCTTATAATCTAGTAAAAAAATCATAAAATATTGTGAAAACAAATTATCCGAAGTAGCTGAGAAATAAGTGACAAGGAGATATTAATTAAAGTCAAGTGGATGGTAAGGACCTGTCTTACCTTTTCATTGAAAAGACATGCCTGAAGGAATGAATAACGTGGACAATGTAACCGTGATAACACATGAAAAAAACCCCTCAAAAGATTACTTTCACAGTAATATTAATGATATTTAGTTGCATAAAATTTCAGGAGTCTCTATCTATAAAACATACATAGTATGCTATATCTAGTGTGTCTCAAATGCATCAGAGAATATTACAAACAACTCTATGCACATAAACTAGTAGACCTGGAAGAAATGGATAAATTCCTGGACTCCTGGGTCCTCCTAAGCCTAAACCAGGAGGAAGCTGAAACTATGAATAGACCAATAACAAGGGCAGAAGTCGAGGCAGCAATTAAGAGCCTACCACACAAAAAAAGCCCAGGTCCAGACGGGTTCAAAGCCGAATTCTACCAGACACACAAAGAGGAGCTGGTACCATTCCTTCTAAAACTATTTCAAACAATCCAAAAAGAGGGAATACTTCCCAAATCATTTTACGAGACCAACATCATTCTGATACCAAAACCCGGCAGAGACCCAACGAGAAAAGAAAACTTCAGGCCAATATCCATGATGAACATAGATGCAAAAATCTTCAATAAAATATTGGCAAGCCGACTGCAACAGCAAATCAAAAAACTTATTCACCATGATCAAGTAGGATTCATCCCGGGGATGCAAGGCTGGTTCGACATACGCAACTCTATCAACGTAATTCACCACATAAACAGAACCAAAAACAAAAACCACATGATTATCTCAATTGATGCAGAGAAGGCATTTGACAAAATTCAACAGCCCTTTATGCTAAAAACCCTCAATAAACTCGGTATCGATGGAACATATCTCAAAGTAATAAAAACTATTTATGACAAACCAACAGCCAATATCATACTGAATGGGCAAAAACTGGAAGCATTCCCTTTGAAATCTGGCACTAGACAAGGATGCCCTCTTTCACCACTCCTATTCCATATAGCTCTGGAAGTTCTAGCCAGAGCAATCAGGCAAGAAAAAGAAATAAAGGATATTCAAATAGGAAGGGAGGAAGCCAAATTGTCTGTATTTGCAGACGACATGATAGTATACCTAGAAGACCCCATCACCTCAGCCCAAAAACTCCTGAAACTGATAAGCAACTTCAGCAAAGTCTCAGGATATAAAATCAATGTGCAAACATCACAAGCATTCGTCTACACCAATAACAGACTTAAAGAAAGCCAAATCAAGAACGAACTGCCATTCACAATTGCTACAAAAAGAATAAAATACCTTGGAATACAACTCACAAGGAACGTAAGGGACCTCTTCAAGGAGAACTACAAACCACTGCTCAACGAAATCAGAGAGGACAAAAACAGATGGAGAAACATTCCATGTTCATGGTTAGGAAGAATTAACATCGTGAAAATGGCTATACTGCCCAAAGTAATTTACAGAATCAATGCTATCCCCATCAAGCTACCATTGACTTTCTTCACAGAACTGGAAAAAACCACCATGAACTTCATATGGAAACAAAAGAGAGCCCGCATAGCCAAGTCAATTCTAAGCAAAAAGAACACAGCGGCGGGGGGCATCACACTACCAGATTTCAAACTATACTACAAGGCTACAGTAATCAAAACAGCATGGTACTGGTACCAAAACAGAGATATAGACCAATGGAACAAAACAGAGGCACCGGAGGCAACACAACATATCTACAACTATACAATCTTTGATAAACCTGACAAAAACAAGCAATGGGGAAAGGATTCCACGTTTAACAAATGGTGTTGGGAAAACTGGCTAGCCATGTGCAGAAAGCAGAAACTGGACCCCTTCCTGACACCTTACACTAAAATTAACTCCAGATGGATTAAAGACTTAAACATAAGACCTGGCACCATAAAAACCCTAGAAGGAAATTTAGGCAAAACTATCCAGGACATAGGAGTAGGCAAGGACTTCATGAACAAAACACCAAAAGCATTGGCAACAAAAGCCAAAATAGACAAATGGAACCTAATGAAACTCCACAGCTTCTGCACGGCAAAAGAAACAGTCACTAGAGTGGATTGGCAACCAACAGAATGGGAAAAAAATTTTGCAGTTTACCCATCTGACAAAGGGCTGATATCCAGAACTTATAAAGAACTCAAATGGATTTACAGGAAAAAAACAAACAAGCCCATTCAAAAGTGTGCAAAGTATATGAACAGACACTTTATGAAAGAAGACATATATGAGGCCAACAATCATATGAAAAAATGCTCATCGTCACTGGTCATCAGAGAGATGCAAATCAAAACCACATTGAGATACCATCTCACGCCAGTTAGAATGGCGATCATTAAAAAGTCTGGAGACAACAGATGCTGGAGAGGATGTGGAGAAAAAGGAACACTTTTACACTGTTGGTGGGAGTGTAAATTAGTTCAACCATTGTGGAAGACAGTGTGGCGATTCCTCAAGGCCTTAGAAATAGAAATCCCATTTGACCCAGCAATCCCATTACTGGGTATATATCCAAAAGACTATAAATCGTTCTACTATAAGGACACATGTACACGAATGTTCATTGCAGCACTGTTTACAATAGCAAAGACCTGGAATCAACCCAAATGCCCATTGATAATAGACTGGATTGGAAAAATGTGGCACATATACACCATGGAATATTATGCAGCGATCAGAAATGATGAGTTTGTGTCGTTTGTAGGGACATGGATGAATCTGGAGAACGTCATCCTCAGCAAACTGACACAAGAACAGAAAATGAAACACCGCATATTCTCACTCATAGGTGGGTGATGAAAAATGAGAACACATGGACACAGAAAGAGGAGTACTAAACACTGGGGTCTATTGGGGGGAAAGGGGAGAGCCAGTGGGAGGGGGAGGTGGGGAGGGATAGCCTGGGGAGAAATGCCAAATGTGGGTGAAGGGGAGAAGGAAAGAAAAGCACACTGCCATGTGTGTTCCTATGCAACTGTCTTGCATGCTCTGCTCATGTACCCCAAAACCTAAAATCCAATTAAAAAAAAAAAGTAAAACCCAATCTATACATTATGAATATATGTGGCAGGGCTAACTGGATAATGAAAGGTCATCACTTAAACTATGTAATTAGTGGAATGTGGACTCTCAAATGGAGTAAAATTAAATGGTTTTATTTGTGTCATTGTTTTTCCATGCATTGCTTAAATCTCTCCTATTAATATGAAACAAAAAGGAATCCAAGCACAGGAGAAAAAAAATTTTGGAAATTGCATCTGACAGGTTTTTGATCTTTTAGGACAGTAATTTTTCATCTATTTCTGAGGTTTACCTTATTATTTGAGTAATTCCTGAAGACTGATGTCACGTAAGATCAGTAATTTCTGTTGAGTTTGCTTTGACAATTAAACCATTTGAGTTAACACAAAATTGATATTGTCAAATGAACATCTTAAAATTCTACTCAAGAAGAAAAATATAAATATATACTATTCAATTAAATGCCTATACTTATTAATAGAATTAAGTGAAAAATAAATTAGTAAATAATAAAATGAATTAGTAGCTTAAAATATACCCACCAATGTATACACAATTACACAAAAAATAAGCAGTCTCTCTTATGGAAAATAAGACATGTTCAGCAAAAGGCACAATTATAATATAAAGCAACTTATGAAGCAACTTCAATTAAGGTAAAATTAAAACCCTTTAAAATATTAACAAACCCATTGAATTAATATTAAAACACACACACACTTAGACATACATTATGCATCATCATGCATCATTGGCTGAATTAATTCTATTCATTAAAGTAAAAAGTTGGTTTCACATCAGAAAATATATTAATGCAAGGTAACCTGTAAATAAGGTAAAGGAGAAATAATATGATCGAATCAACAAATGCATCAAAGGCCTTAAAGGTCTTTAATAAATTCAATGTAAGTCTTATGAAAATAACTTTCAGAAGATTAGGGATGGTAGTACATCTACAAAAATATAACAAACAAAAGAAATTACATAAAAGAAATGGAGGGGAAAAAAAACCCAGCCAACTAATTATCTTTAAAGGATTAAAAGTTTACATACAAGATTAAGAATTAATTAAATATATTCACAATTGCCACTTTTCTTTATATTATAGAGGTAGCCAGAGCTAGCAATAAGGTAAAAAAAATAAAATTTATAAAGATAGGCTATAAAGAGGCAAGATTGCTATGACTGATGGATGATGGAATTATATATGTTGGAAATTAAATAGAACCTACAGAATAACTATTACCAGTTCTCAAAAAGGACACTTGAACAATTTTGCTGGACATACAATCATCATGCAATGATTAAATCTGTCAAGAACTCAGGAAACAGAATTTTAAAAAACACTTAAATAGTATCAAAATATCAACTATCTTTGAAAACAATCTAGGAGAAATCTATATTCTTGATTGACATAAACCTGAAGATGTTTTACAATAAAAGAATTACATTACATATAAAACTTAATTTATATAAATATATTAACTAATTTATATATAATTTGATTTACATAAAATATAGAAATATAGAAATTATTAGAAAGTGACAGTAATATAATTTAAAATGTTCTGGGTGTGCTGGCTCATGTTTATAATCCCAACACTTTGGAAGGCTGAAGTGAAAGGATTCCTTGAGGCCAAGCCTTCAAGACCAGCTTGGGCAACATGATGAGACCTCATCTCTCCAAAAATACATTTTTTTAAAAAAAGCCAGTTGTCTTTTCATGTGCTAGTACCCCTATTTGCTTGAGATACAGAGACAGGAGGATCACTTGAGCCCAGAATTTTGAGACTGCACTGAGCCATGAGCATGCCACTGCAATCTAACCTGGATGAAAAATCAATAATCTTTGGCAAAAATAAATAAATAAATAGAAAAAATAAAATAAGAATTTAAAAAATAAGATTATATTACATTTTGGAGAAAAACATTATGATAATACTTAGGGAAAATGAGACTCAAACTTTCAAGCTTTGCCACCCAGCAATGTCACTGTTGATTCTGTCCTAGAGGATCACTGAACATATGAAGAAGCTCTGATTGAGCATGTTCTGTGAACACTAATTATAAATATATAACATGCTAATAATACCTATTTTTCAGTAATACAAAGACTTTCTAAATAATCTATAAAAGGGAATACTATGCGGCACTTAAAGTGAATATTGTAGATGTGCATGTATATAATAAATACAGAATTTTATAACAAATATTGCAGAATATGATGTTAATTTTATGCAAATTTATGTTTAATACTTAAAATAATTTAATGTTTAAAGACATATAAAATAATAGTATATTTTTGTATGGATTAAAACATATCATATATGAGAACATTATAAATATTCACAGAATGGATATAAATCAACTTCAGATAATGTTTGCCTCTGGGGAGTGTAAGTGTTGAGTAGAGGTGGTGTGTGGCGAGGCTTTAGAAGTGTTAGTGTTATTTTACTACTTAAAGTTACTGAGAGAAAGCATGAAGCATATACGTCCAAATAATTCATATGAACAAAAGATGTTTTTTGCATTTCATATTATCTTTTGTATTTTTCATTATTTAAAATAATGATTTATAATGACAAAAGGGAAAATGTCCTTTCTGAATGTGTGACTGGCAAGGAAATACATCTTAAATTTGTGTTTTTTTAATAGATTGATTATACTGAAGTGTTATTACAAATTTTTTTAGATGGCAAAACATCAAATAGCATCTCCAACAGCAAACAATTTATCTTTCTTTGCTGCTGAGATTTCCTCCAGCTCTCGGAGTTCTTGCCCTTCATAGGGCTTTTTTATGCACTTTATCCTTTGATATTCTGTGTTACTCTTACAGCATTTTCTTTATCTGCTTATTTAATTAGCATTTCTGTCCCCTGTGACTAGTTTTTGTGTTCTTCTAACTAAAGAAGTCTATTTGTCTATTGCTAAATGTGCTTACAATATTATCTAGCACCTAATTGGGACCCCCAAAATATTCATTAAATAAAAGAGTTGAATAAATATGCATAGATTATGAGCATGATGAATGCATTAATGAAACAGAGGGCAAAGTTATAAACTATAGACATTCATGTGCCCACCAAGGGTAATACGTTCTGAAAGTAAGTAGTTGCTGTCTCAAACAAATTTCCTGGGAATGACGAATCCAAGTACTGCAGATTAGCATGGCTGCCTCAAGCAACACTCATCATTTAAAGTGTGTGAACAACATACCAGTTTTAAAACACATCAAAATACAAATTGATATGCAATGACTTTCCTGGTCTCAACAAGATAAATCTTTACCGTGTATAGCTAAGTGTTAAAACCAAGCTCAGAATCAAGCTGTGTGATGCTGAATTACATCAGTTGAATTCATGACTGCTGTTTCTTTTATGTGGCAGTACATTTATTGCTAAGAAAATGGTGAGTATTCAACCATTAGAATAGCATTTTTGGAAAAACTAAGGGGACTGAAAAAATATGTGATTAAAACCTCAATATCTTTGAACCATTTTTCTATGCCTTAGTTTCCTTAAAAAAATTTCCTTTTTAAAGTAGAAGGTTAAAAAATTGTTCTGTTGCTTTATACTTTACATTTTTAGACTGTTGATCAGAATGCAAACTCAACCTAGCTAGGTAGTATAATGTAAAATTCAAATAAAATTGCAAAGATTTACTAATATATATAAATGAATACTTGGGAAATTATCATGGGACGAGACTTTATACTTTTGGGGGAAGAAAATGGAACACAATTTTAGTTTGAAGCAAACATATATAAATATGAACCAAAATTCTTGTTCTTACCAATGACAATGAAAGGCCAGAAAGCCCTGAGAACAGAGGAAGAAGAACGGTTTTTTTGGTCATGTCATACAGTTGCCAATGCCTTCCTATGTTTTTCTACTGAGTCCTAATGATTTGCCTTTCCTTGTTCCATATAATACAGCATCTTATAACAATGACTTCCCTATGATTTCTATGGATTCAGAGTGCCAGTTGGAAGAGCTGCAAGTGAAATGGTATTCCTGGTATCAGCAAGAGTAAGGAAAGCTCAATGTCCCCCATGCCAAATCGCAAAATTGAATCCTCACATAAGAGTATGTAACAACACAAGCATCAAGGTAGGATAGAATTCAAGGCTAATGTAATAATGCTTTCCTCTGCTTCATGGGCAAATAAATCATTTGCTTGTAATGTTAAAATGTCAATGCATATTGAGTATGTCTGGTATATTAGGCCATTTTCAGAGGGGTAATTTATAAGAAAAAGAGGTTTAACTGACTCACAGTTCCACATGGCTGGGGAGGCCTTAGAAATCTTAAAATCATGGCAGAGAGTGATGGAGAAACAAAAAATGTCTTACAGAGTGGCAGGGGAGAGAGAGAGAGAGAGAGAGAGAGAGAGAGAGAGAGAGAGAGAGAGAGAGAGAGAGAGAGAGAGAGAGAGAGAGAGAGAGAGACCCACCACACACTTTTGAACCATCAGAGCTCATGAGAACACACTCATTACTAGAGCAGCAAGGGGGAATTCTGTCCCCATGATCCAATCACCTCCCTCCAGGCCCTTCCCCTGACACGTGGAAATTACAATCCAAGATGAGATTTAGGTAGGGATACAGAGCCAAACCATCATTCTGCCCCAGCCCCTCCCAAATCTATGTGCTTTTCATATCACAAAACAATCATGCCTTCCCAACAGTCCCCCAAAAACATAACTTATTCCAGCGTTAACTCAAAAGTACAAATCCAAAGTCTCATCTGAGACAATGCAAATCACTTTCACCTATGAGCCTGTAAAACAAAAACCAAGTTAGTTTCTTCCAAGATACAATGGGAGTACAGGCATTGAATAAATGTTCCCATTATTAAAGAGAGACATTCACCAAAACAGAGGGGCGATAGGCCTCGTGCAAGTCTGAAACTCAGCAGGACAGCCATTAAATCTTAAAGTTACCAAATAATCTCCTTTGACTCCATGTCTGTTATCCAGGGCATGCTGATATAAGAGGTGGGCTCCCAAGGCTGTAAGCAGCTTTGTCCCTGTGGCTCTGCAGGGTACAGCCTCTTTGGTTGCTTTCATTGGCTAATGTCGAGTGCCTGTGTCTTTTCCAGGTGCATGGTACAAGTTGCCGGTAGGTCTTCCATTCTGGGGTCTGGAGGACAATGGCCCTCTTCTCACAACTCCACTAGGCAGTCTCCCAGTGGAGAATATGTGTGGGCTCCAACCCATTATTTCCCCGCCACACTGCCCTAGTAGAGGTTCTCCATGAGGGCTCTGCCTCTGCCACAGACTTCTGCTTGGAAATGCTGGCATTTCCAGACATTCTCTGAAATCCAGGCAGAGGTTCCAAACTCCTGTCTTCTGCATGCCCACAGGCCCAACACTCCATAGAAACCACCCAGGCTTGGGGCTTGCATCCACTAAAGCAATGGCCAGAGCTGTACCTTGGCTCCTTTTAGACACAGCTGCAGCTGGAGTGGCTGGGACAAAGGGCATCATGTCCCAAGGCTGCAGAGAGCAGCATGGTCCTGGGCCTGGCCTATGAAACCATTTTGTTCTTCTAGGCCTCAGGTATTGTGATGGGAGGGGCTGCCTCAAAAATCTCTGAAATGCTCTAAAGACATTTTCTTCATTGGCTTGGCTTATATCATTTATGCAATTCTCTGCAGCTGACATGAATTTCTCCCCAGAAAAATTGTTTTTTATTTCCAACCACATGATCAGACTGCAAATTTTCCAAACTTTAAAGCTCTTATTCCCTTTTAAACATAAGTTCCAGTTTCAAAGCATCTCTTTCTGAACACACATAATTGCACATTTTACGAATAGCCAGGTTACCTCTTCAAATGCCTTACTACTTAACAATTTTTTCCACCAGATACACTAAATCTTGTCTCCCAAGTTCAAAGTCCCACAGATTCTAGGGCAGGGGCAAAATGCTACCAGTGTCTTAGCTAAAGCGTAGCAAAATGACCTTTGCTCCAGTTACCAATAAGTTTCTCATCTCCATCTGAGTCCACTTCAGCCTGGATTTAATTTTCCATATATCATATCAGCATTTTTGGTCACACCCATTTATATCTCTAGAAAGTTCCAAACTTTCCCCTATCTTCCTGTCTTCTTCTGAGCCCTCCAAACTGTTTCAACCTCTGCCCATTGCTCAGTTCCAAAGTTGCTTTTACATTTTCAGATATCTTTATAGCAGTGCCTCTCTCCCAGTACCCATTTACTGTATTAGTCCATTTTCAAATTTCTGTGAGAAACTACCTGAGATTGGTTAATTTGTATAAGAAGAAAGGTTTAGTTGATTCCAAGTTCTACATGACTGGGGAGACCTCAGGAAACTTACAATCATGGCAGAAAGTGAAGGTGAAGCAAGGCACATCTTACACGGTGGCAGCATAGACAGAGGGAGAGAACTGCAACATAATTTTAAACCACCAGATCTCATAAGAAATACCTCATTATCACAAGAACTGCAAGGGGAAATTTCACCCCCATAATCCAATTACATCCCACCAAGCCCCTTGCCTGACATGGCAATTACATTTCAAGATGAAATTTGTGTGGAGACACAGATCCACACCATATAATCTAGGATCTCAGATTTTGTATTTCTAATGACTCCCAAGTGACGCCCATCTCATTGTCCATGGGGCCACAGTTTTGAGTATCAAGGTCTTACACAAAGTGTGATCTTTCTTCGAACTTAACCAAATATAGGTTTCTGAGAAATAACACACTAAAGCTTTTCTGAGAATAGCACACCAAAGCTTTACTTTATGTATTTAATAAAAATTTTTATAAACTACCTTTTGAATCCAATAAACAACAACAACAAAAAAATTGACATCATTCTCCTCGTCAATGCTGATATGTAGCATTTCATATACAGTGGTTCTGACCTCATCCAATTTCAGAACCAACTGATCAGTTTATAAAGGAATGGCATCTTGAATAAAAGGAAGGCACATTCCCTGTTAAAATATCCCATATTCATAGCATTTGTTTTCCTAGTCTCCCTTAGTGATATCCATGGTTATTTACTATAGAAAGGAGAAACTCCAACTTTTTACAGATTACTAGAACCCTATTTATGTGACACTTAATCTCTAAGCACCCAGAAGCATCATAGGCCAGTATGCAGAGTGGTGGTCAAGAATGTAAATGATTAATGTATTTTTACTTGAATTGACTTCACAGTCAGTCCACTGGGGCCCAGAACTCATCAAGTAGTTATTTCCCTTGTTTCTGAGTCTAAGATTGGGATTGCTTTCCTCAGCAACTGGAGCAATTCCCCCAATGCCTTTCTAACCTCTAAAGTAAAAACTGTCATAGTAGGAAGACCCAACTGAAAGGCATTTTACCTTAATTTTTTTGTCCAATGGTGCATCAAATGCAGGGATGAATCTCTAGACAAATGACATTAAACAGAATCACTATCAAAGATTTGAAATCAAACACTTAATTGGTCTGGTAAAATGACATAGTGTTATAAATTTACATAAATGGTAAATTTAATCTAATCTGCTATTTTAGATGTGATATCCTTACTAGAACAAATTAACACAAATGTGGCACTTATACATGCAGCTCTCGTATTATGAAGGCAATTTCTCTATGCTGATTTCAAAAAGAAACATAATCAGGTAGCTTTCACTAAGAAGAGTAGTGTGTGTGACTTTAAAAATTCTTTCTCTAAGATAACATTTTTTGCTTCAAAAAGAAAGACTTAGGCCTTTTTGCTTCAAACTAAATAAGCTATTTTCTTATGTCAGGGCAAAATAAACAGAAAACAGAAAGGTTGAGGTACTAAGGACTCTAGATGTCTTGTTGAGATTCATGTAAAACTGATGGTGGTAGATACATGTCATCAAAATACAAACCTTTGTCTTACTAGTGAAGCATCCAGGATTCCAAACATCTAGGAACAAATATTGATTGCAAACTACAGGAAAATGTGCCCTACATTTTAGCATTTTACAGTTAGGAACGAGATCCCTGAGTGAGCCACATAGCGAATCTTTTTTCCACCTGTATACATTACTTCATGGATACTTTCACACAAACACATGGATTAAAAGACTGTAACTAAAACAGAGGTACTAAGGAGAAGTAGATCATCATGATGTGAAGACTCACTCAGCGTTCCTTCTCTACAGCATTGAAGGGCTGTAGAGAAGGAAAATCAATCCAGGAGTCAACCCTTTAGTCAGTGAAACTATGTAGCAAATGCACCCTGAAAGAGAAATAGATTGAGATCAGCACCTCCACTGTTTGTCAGCTCCAATACTCGGGTTAGATGGGGGAAGGATTATTAAGAAGCAAAAATGAAGGATTTCTGAATCAGAAAACCTTTTGAGAAAGAACCTCTCTAATCAAAACCCAGAGGATACTGTTTCTTATGTGAAAGGCCCAAAAGCTTTCTATGACAGGAGTTCTTTGTAATTATCAGAATGCCATAATAACTAATTCTGTAGCTGTCAAGCATCTATCTTCGAAGAGTGTCCAATTGCTTTCTTGCACTCATGATCAAAACTGCCAGTGTGTCAAGAATGCATATTATGCATGAGTTTGACAATATAAATTTCCTCAAATGAATCCCACCTGGTGCCATTGCTACTGAGTCCTCAATTTGCCTGTGAAAGCATCTTAGTAAGAAATTAGCCAGGTATTTGTTGGTTATTTATAGATATTCTATTTTAGGGAAGAATCTTTCTGATGCAGCTCACACTTATATATGCACAAATAGAATTTATCAGCTCGCAATATTGAAAATTCCATAGGTAGACCAAATTTCAAATATATCTGATTTTTCATGCTTATGCAATGTTACCAGACATCTATAAATTTTTAATCTCAAAGCACTTTATTGGTTTTATTCTCAGGCATCTCTTCAAGTAGAGCTGAGAACAATCAGTTGGCGTCTGACACAGTACTTGAAGATTGCTGAGAAGGTATGTAATTCTTCCAACTTTGGAATTAATTTTTATGGCTGGATTTCCATTCTGTGTCACTTTCCCTTGGGCAAAACTATCCAGGGAAGTGTAATTCCTGGCTAGGCAAGCCTGGAAGGATTCGCCATTGTGACAATAAATATTAGTTAATTGATTGGTAAGCCTGGGAAAAATCACTGCAGTGGGAGAGGAGCAGTTTCTACAACAAAAAACAATAAGCCAGAAATAAAATTACAAACAAATACTAGACATGAAAGGAGTAATGATTTGTTCACATTGGGGCAGAAACTCAGTCTTTATTTAGATTTTCACTTTCTTTTTTTTTATCATTATACTTTAAGTTCTGGAGTACTTGTGCAGATCATGCAGGATAGTTACATACATGTACACATGCTATGGTGGTTTGCTATGCCCATCACCCCGTCATCTACATTAGGTATTTCTCCTGTTGTTATCCGTCCCCAATAACCCCACCCCTTGCTATCTCTACTCTAGATCTCCCACCCCCCAACAGTCCCCAGTATGTAATGTTCCCCTCCCTGTGTCCACGTGTTCTCATTGTTCAACACCCACTTATGAGTGAGAACATGCGGTGTTTGGCTTTCTGTTCTTGTGTCAGTTTGCTCAGAATGATGGTTTCCAGCCTCATCCATGTCCCTGCAAAGAACATAAACTCATCTTTTTTATAACTGCATAGTATTCCATGGTGTATATGTGTCACATTTTATTTATCCAGTCTATCACTGATGGTCATTTGGGTTGGTTCCAAGTCTTTGCTATTGTAAACAGTGCCACAATGAACGTATGTGTGCCTGTGTTTTTATAATAGAACGACTTATAATCATTTGATTATATACCGAGTAATGGAATTGCTGGGTCAAATGGTATTTCTAGTTCTAGATCCTTGAGGAATTGCCACACTGTCTTCCACAATGGTTGACTTGATCTTGGCGGATAAGCTTTTTGATGTGCTGTTGGATGCAGTTTGCCACTATTTTATTGAAGATTTTAGCATCGGTGTTCATCATGGATATTGGCCTGAAATTTTCTTTTTTTAACTGTGTCTCTGCCAGGTTTTGGTATCAGGATGATGGTGGACTCATAAAATGAATTAAGGAGGATCCCCTCTTTTTGTATTGTTTGGAATAGTTTCAGGAGTGGTACCAGCTCCTCTTTGTACTTCTGGTAGAATTTGGCTATGAACCCATCTGGTATTGGACTTTTTTTCATTGGTAGGCTATTAATTGCTGCTTCAACTTTAGACCTTGTTATTGGTCTATTCAGGGATTCAACCTTTTCCTGGTTTAGTCTTGGGAGGGCATAAGTATCCAGGAACTTGTCAATTTCTTCTAGATTTACGGGTTTATATGCATAGAGGTGTTTGTAATAATCTCTGATGGTAATTTGTATTTCTGTAGAATTGTTGGTGATATCCCCCTTATCACTTTTTATTGCATCTATTTGATTCTTTTTTCTTTTTTATTAGTCTGGCTAGCAGTCCATCTATTTTGTTATTCTTTTCAAAAAACCACCTCCTACATTCACTGATTTTTGTTAATTTTTGTCTCTATCTCCTTCAGTTCTGCTCTGATCTTAGTTATTTTCTGTCTTCTGCTAGCTTTTGAATTTGTTTGACCTTGCTCCTCTAGTTCTTTTCATTTTGACGTTAGGCCGTCGATTTTAGATCTTCTTTCACTTCTCATGTGGGCATTTAGTGCTATAAATTTCCCACTAGACACTGCTTTAAATGTGTTCCAGAGAGTCTAGTACATTGTGTCTTCATACTCATTGATTTCAAAAAACATCTTTATTTCTGCCTTCATTTCATTGTTTATCCAGTAGTCATTCAGGATCAGGTTGTTTAGTTACCATTAGTTGTGCAGTTTTCAGTGAGTTTCTTAATTCTTTGTTTTAATTTGATTGCACTGTGGTCTGAGAGACTGGTTGTTATGACAGAACTCTGCACCCCAAATCCGCAGAATATATATTCTTCTCAGCGCCACATCACACTTACTCTAAAATTGTCCACATAATTGAAAGTGAATCACTCCTTGGCAAATGCAAAAAAATGGAAATCATAGATTTTCATTTTCCACTTGCTCTTTCTCTGAAATAACTTCAAGCTTACTACATGTCTTAGGCATGCCCTCATATTTTATATAACATTCACTTTAAGCTACAAACCCAATTGAATAAAATAAGAGGTCAATGAAGAATTCATGAGATTATTACTAACTCTATTATTCAAAGTAGTTGGCATTATAGAACAACAATCACGGGTTTATTTATGGTTCCTTGTGCAGTTAGGATGTGGCCTTGCAAGATGTAGTTTAGGTCCTGGATCAGTGATCAGTGTATGATTATAATTTCCCTACCAGTTTGAGTGTGAAAGCCTGGAAAAGTAGGGGTGTAGTTGTGGTTGGTGCTAATAATGATTGTACCTAATGACCACAACATATTTCGTTTCTTTTTCTGTTTATTTCTCTGAAATCTAACCTTCTCCCTGCTTTGTAAATGAGATTTTATTAGACACAAACAACCAGTTATTCCACTAAGGTGGAATCTAGGAATGGCATTCTGGTCCTCTCTTTAATAGCATGAGCAATAAAAGAGTTACTTAGTTTTCTGCAGTAACTATCAAGGGAAATTGAGGTTACAGATACACATTGCAGACCAGAAAACATAATATAGGAAATCCAAGGAAAGTCAAAAGGTATTAACAAATGCCAATAGAAAAATTCATTTGATGACAACTGCAATTCTATAGAAGGAGACTTCAAAGTCTCAGACATTACAAACCATAGAAAGGAAAAACCGCTAGGCATAATATACCAATGCTCTATAATTAACCAAAACAAAGGAAATATGGAATAGTGATGGAAGAGAAAAGTCATAAAACCAAGCTATATGCTACTTTCTCAATAAAATGGAAACTATATCTCTACCTTTGTGTTCTAACATAAATATTCCAGTTAACAAAAATACAAAAAATGTATATTTTCTATTGCCTGACCCTACAATGCTATGTATTCCTTACAGTGGTAGTTATATTTATTATTCAATTCAAAATATCAGAATATGAATATAAGCCATGACATCATTACATGAAAAATAGATGAGTCCTGAACTGATGACTGGTCTTAAAACACCGCCAGTGGGCGTAGTGGGACCTAGTTTTGCTCTCTGTCTCACTGGGGAAAA
The DNA here is from genome assembly GCF_049354715.1 of Callithrix jacchus. NCBI lineage: Eukaryota > Metazoa > Chordata > Mammalia > Primates > Cebidae > Callithrix > Callithrix jacchus. Next base: position 109,322,655 of record NC_133505.1, on the reverse strand, counting down.
AGTAGGTTTTTCGGTTGTTTTGGAAAAGTTGTATTTTGATCAAACTTGACATTGTTAGGATTCTGTCTGTGAAGAAAGGTTTGCATCTGTAAACTAAAAAGCCAAGGGGTGGATTCTGAAAGCAGTAACATTATTTTCCAAACTTCCATCTTCCACCTTGCTGATAACAATCATCTTAATTTTAGGAAACTGCTTTATACCCTGTATTCACTAACCTGTCTTCCTACTCACCTTCATTGGCCCCTCCCCTCAACAGTTTATTCCATGAGAAATTAGGCTTTTGCAAGGTGACACAAAGCAAAGAAAGGTAAAAGTCATAATCACTTGGTGGTTTGTGCTAGAATTTTCCCTCACATTTGTATTGCTAAGATGCACAAAGCTAAGCTTCTCCTTGCTTAAAGTTTGTTGCTGAGCTTTTCCTTCAAATTTATGAACTTTGTATTTTTTCACCTAAAAATTAGTCCATTAAATTTAACTTCTGCTACTTGACCTTAACTGAAATATAAAAAACATGCACAGATGAGACAGTGTTCTTGTTTTCGAGGAGTTCATATTCCAATTGTGGAACAGGTACTTAATAAATTATTTTACACTAGTAATTAAAAAATTCTACCACATAATCAAAAGCCTAATAACTGAGAACATTTTTTTTTACCCATTCATTATGGGTTGAACATCCCTAATCTGAAAATGCAAAAATCCAAAGTAATCCAAGGTACAAAACTTTTGATTACCAACATGATGTCACAAGTGAAATATTCTACATCTGACCTCAAGTGTACACAAAATTATTAAAAATATTTGTAAGAAGTATGCATACAAGCATATATGAAACATAAATATATTTTGTGTTTAGACTTGGGTCTCATCACCATGATATCTCATTATTTATGTGAAAATACTCCAAAATCCAAAAAATTCCATATTCAAAACCTTCTGGACCAAAGTATTTCAGATAAAGAATATTTAACCTGTATTAAAAATCTTGATCTGGGCCGGGCGCAGTGGTTCACGCCTATAATCCCAGCACTTTGGGAGGCCAAGGCGGGTGGATCATGAGGTCAAGAGATCGAGACCATCCTGGTCAACAAGGTGAAACACCGTCTCTACTAAAAATACAAAAAATTAGCTGGGCATGGTGGTACACGCCTGTAGTCCCAGCTACTAGGGAGGCTGAGGTAGGAGAATTGCTTGAACCCAGGAGGCGGAGGTTGCGGTGAGCCGAGATTGCGCCATTGCACTCCAGCCTGGGTAACAAGAGCGAAACTCCGTCTCAAAAAAAAAAAAAAAAAAAAAAAAATTAGCAAGAGAGAGGAAGAGGGTTTCCCAAATAAGATATTTTTACTTGATTTTCAAAGGATGCATAAAATTTGGCAAAGTGGAAAAGTAGGATGCATGACAGTAAAAGACAAACAAATTTTATTATGAAAGGAATTGATAAAGTTAGAGAAGTAAGAGCAGGCTGGAATGAATTGAGCTTACTCTTATTACTCTTAACAAACATATTCATATTTCAAAATCTTTCAAAAGTAATGTCTATAAGAGTCATTTACTCAACTGCATTTCATAAATTCTAAATTTATTTTTATATTAAAATCTAAGTTGCTCTGTATTATAGTCTTTTTATTTTTCATGTAAGGACATAATTAAATGAATTAAAACATATTATCTAACCATGACATGAATAATCATTGATTGTATCCACCTGTGTCAATATTGCAGCGTAAGTCCAACCTGAAAGTTTTAGGCTAGCTGGTAGCATAAATTACTCACATTGTAATCAAATATTTCTTCTATTATTATTTATTTGAAAACGAAACTATAATTTATTTTGGTTGCATATTTATATATTTTAGTATTTTTGTTGCATAACTATATGCTACATTTTATGTTTCTATTTAATATATCTGATAAAATTCTGCAAGAATTTTTATACTTTTTTCTCTAAATTTTGTAGTTGAGATATTATTCTTTATAAACTATATTTTCAAAACATTAATTAATAAAATGAAATATTTATTTTATGGGAACTTTCTAAAAAATGAATTACTCTTGAAATGACATTTTATCTATTCCTTTTTAAAAATCATAGCTGTTTTATTTGTTTGTTTTTCATGGAGAGATAGCTCTTCATATTTATGATAAAATTAGAAATTTAAATTTTCCAAATTATATGTTTTTACGATAAGCTCTATTAAATGTTAATGAATTGCCTATTTATCTAGCAATTTCAAATATATATGGAAGTAGTAAACATCAAAGAATTTTTTTTCTTTGCTAAGAAACAAAGGTGATAAAGAAGAATCTATAAGTTATTATGATTGTCCTTCACCTATTTAGTCAATTTTTCTGAGTTTCTATTTTTAGTTTTACAATTTAAGACCTACCATTAACATTTGTGATCTAAACTGGATCAATACACTTGATGAAAATAAGAATCTCCTTGATGTTTCTATATCACTCCTTAGCAGAGTACAGAGGCCCTCTTCTTATTCATGGTTTTCTTTTAACATTACAGATAAATGAAAAATTCCAGAAATAAACAATTCATAAGTTTTAAATTGCACACCATTCTGGGTAGTATAGTGAAATCTGTAGCTGTTTCATTTCAGCTGTTCCATTCCATCCACACTGGAACATCTTTTTGTCCAGTGTATTCACACTGTGTATGCTACCTGCCCTTTAGCCCCTTAATAGCTACCCTGGTTGTCAATCTACTGTTGTGGTATCACGGTGTAACCCTTATTTTACTTGTTAAATAAGTAAATGCTGGCAATTCCAATATGCCAAAGAGAAGCTGTAAAGTGTTTCCTTAAAGTGAAAAAGTGAGAGTTTATCATAGGAATGTATGTATAGAAAAGGAAAAAGCATACTATATATAGAGTTTGGTATTTGCTTTAATTTCAGGCATCCACTGAGGGTCTTGGAATGCATGCACCATAAATCAGGTGGGACTACTGTACTTGAATCAAAGTAGGCACTCAATAAACATTCATTGAAGAACTAATTAAGAAATGGTAATGATACTCTTTTTCTCTGTACTATTTAAATCTTCAATGAACCCCAGCTTTCTTAAGCCACTCTCATTAGATTTTAAATGTGTTACATAGAAGTGATTTAGTATTCAGTACTATGTGACAAGATGCATTCTCTCTCTCTACACACACACACACACACACACACACACACATATATAAAATAATTTTTTTAATATATATATGTAAAATAACTATTACCTGTATGCTATCAGCATAGTCTCAGATGATTCTGTATTATTAATCTATTATTTTAGGTTTGAAGAGCTGTAGCTTTTTCTGTTGTCATCTATCTGCCAATGTATATTATCCTTTCTATAGTGGGCTTTTGCTTAAAAACAATGGCCTCTTCTAGTTTCCACTTCTCTGACTGAGAGAGAATCTTTCTGTAGTAGAATTTAGTGCCCAGATGAACCAGTAAGATGGACTATTTGCTCACTATAATCCCTTCTTCCATCTGATAATAAGGGCTAAGTTTCAATTCTCTTAAGGTCTGGATTATTACAATTTGGATAAAGTTGGATGGAAAGGAAATAACCCTCTTGTAATCTCAGCTGTCCTGAAGAAGTGCTTAAGGAAAATATGAATGTGGAGAAGCAAATGCTGGATATTTTGTTAAACTGGTTTCCTGGGGTAGAAGTTCTCAAAGTGTAGTTTGGAGACCTCTGGGGTTCCCCAAGATTTTTCAGAGGGCTTGCAAGGTCAAAAGTCTTTTCATCATCACCATCATCATAATAAATTATTATTTAGCTTTTTTACTTTAATTCTCTCATGACTGTACAGTTGAGTTTTCTGGAGTATACATGATATATTAATTCATAAAAGATTAGATACAGAAACAAATAAAGGTTCCAGATGTCTTCTGTTAAGCCAGGTATGACATAAATTTGCAAAAATGAAAGACAATATCAACTTTTTCACATTTTTTCACAATATTTTCTGGAAAATATTGCCACTTTTCATTAAATATTTTTAATCAATATTTTTAATCACTGGCTGTAGATCTTAAGCACTGTAGATCTTAATCACTATGCTGTGCAAGTGATTAAGATCTACAAAGCTATTTTTCATGTCTCTCTGAAATTTTGGGTATCCTTTGACCAACAACTTCCCATTCCCTTCTTCCTCCGCCCAATTAACCTCTGGTAACTATCATTCTATCCACTACTTCTATAAGTTCAACTTTTTAGATCCAATATTTGTCTTTCTCTGTCTGGCTTATTTCACTTAGCATAATGTCCTCCAGGTTTGTATTAGTCAGGGTTCAGAACTAGAGGGACAGAAATAATAGGATAGATTTATATATGAAAGGGATTTTATTAAGGAGTATTGGCTTACCCAATCACAAAGTGAATTTCCACAATAGGCCATCTGCAAGCTGAGGAACAAGAAAGCCAATCAGAGTCCCCAAACCTCAAAAGTTGAGAACACATGGACACAGAAAGGGGAGTACTAAACACTGGGGTCTATTGGGAGGAAAAGGGGAGGGCCAGTGGGAGGGGGAGGTGGGGAGGGATAGCCTGGGGAGAAATGCCAAATGTGGGTGAAGGGGAGAAGAAAAGCAAAGCACACTGCCATGTGTGTACCTACGCAACTGTCTTGCATGCTCTGCTCATGTACCCCAAAACCTATAATCCAATAAAAAATTAAAAAAAAAAAAAAAGTTGAGAAGCCAGTAATGCAGCCTCCAGTCTGTGGCTGAATACCTGAGATCCCCTGGCAAGAGTGTAAGCTCAAGAGTCCTAAAGCTGAAGAACTTGGTGTCTGATGTTCAAGTACAAGAAATATCCAGCACAGAAGAAAAAGACTGGAAGACTCAGCAAGTCTGCGTTTTTCACCTTCTGCCTGCTGTATTCTTGTAATGCTGAAAGCTGATTAGATGGTGCCCACACAGATTTAGGGGTGGGTCTGCCTCTCCCAGTACAGTGACTCAAATGTTCTCCTTTGGCAACACCTTCACAGACACAACCAGAAACAATATTTTGTATCCTTCAATCTAATCAAGTTGACACTCAATATTAACCGTCATCACAAGGTTGATCTGTGCTGTTGCAAATGAGAGAATTTTCTTCTTTACTGAGGCTGAATAGTATTCCTTTGGGTACACATACTAAATTTTTCTTATCTATTCATTGGTTGATAGCCACAGGTTGATTCCATGGCATAGCTATGTTGAATAATGCTGTAATAACTATGAAAGCACAAGTATTCTTTTAAAGTATTGACTTAAATTCCTTTCAATATATTCCCAGAACTAAGATTGCTTTAGTTAACATGTAATGTATTTATTAGTATTTCAAATAGATTGAGATATGCATATTTTGAAAGGTTTCCATTTTAATTTCTAAATAATAATCATCAATAGCTATAATGTGCATAAACAAAAGCTCTTTGGCTCTCTTTGGCTGCCCAATAAATTTTACAAATGTGTAAAGGGGTCTAAGAAAGAGAAAAATAAGAAAGAGAGAAACAGAATGGCTGCCAAGGAGAGCTTGGGAAGTCAAAAGATGTGGGAGCCTAAAATACAAACTAAATTATGATATCAGAAACCCAAGGCTATCTAGTTTAAATGCTTTAAAGAACCACCAAACTCAAATTTCTTATTCTGCAGGATTCTCATTTACTATATTATATTCACAAAAAAAACCTTCTCTGAGTTCTTACCACTTCACATGTCTGTTTCATCATTATATTTTCTACTGTCAGTTCATCCTGTTTGTTTATCTTTTTTTTATATTTTTCTTTCTGCAAGTCTCCTTTGCCTTATTAGTGAATTAATAATATTCTTGAAAACATGGAAGTCAGACAAATGTAGGTTAAGACAAATTGAAATGGAAATTTTTAAATTTCCATATTAAATTTTGGGGCCATTTTTAAAATTCTCCATTTCTGACAGAGACATTATATACTTAAAATATTCTAATTTGTATTGCTTATCATTACATTTGGCCTTAGCTTCACTAAAACGTCATTATGTATCTTGAAAGGCCATGCACATTATGACATCTTAAATGTAAAGTATTTAATTAGCTAGTAGGGTGTGGAATGATCCTGTTAATAAAATACACAACTTTTAGATGTATTCTTGGGAAATAAAGCATGCCTAAATCTCACTTGTGACTTATCATCTTTTGGTTGAATCCAGCTTATTTTAGAGAACACAATGTGCTAATGGGATAATGATTTCTACATATGTTTTGCTGGCACTAACAGAAATATAATGTAAATTATATCAATAAACCTATTCAGATTAAAAAATATACTCTATCATGATTATTTCTTCATCACCCAAATTTCTTTTTCTGACTTCCCTTGTGATTATGGTGTATGGTCATAGAAGTACCTCACCAGCCAAAGCTCAGAAAGAATTCGCACAGACTTTCATAGGAAGTCTAGCAATAGCAATGCAGTGCAATCTGCACTCTCATAAGCAATAACCATGACTTCCCCTCCTACATTATCATTATGCATTGTGAGAGGCAGCCTCTCATTATATGTGTCTATATATGTAAAAATATATATGGGCATATGTGTTTTGTATGTAATGTTGCATTATATAAAACATTATATACATACATATATATTACCCTGTTTTTTTGGCAGAGAGTGTAACTTTCACCCTTCTTAATTCAAGATTGATAATTTGCCTATTATTATTTATTCAGTATTTCAGTTGGGACTTCTTCTAAGGGAGAAAATAGTCCTATAATTTTTTGAAAATCTACCAAATATACTATTGTTTTTCATAATTAAAAACACTTGTCATAACCATATAAAGAATTCATTTAAGGTCTCCTGCAGAGCCATGCCCATAACATTAATTGACCTAACACTAAAGTTTGAGGTATACAATTGACCTTCTTGAGATTTAAGCCTATGACTGCATTTCACTATAATTTTTATGGTGAGAGCAAGTTCCCCTGAAATAATCTTTTCTATCCTCAAAATGTTATATCACTCAAAAATGTGCCCAGAAAGAAGGAACAAACAGAAGAAAACTCAAACACCCTACTCTGGATTGGTTTAAAGTATTAAATTCTTGGTGAGTTGATATCAACATAGCTACTGTTAAATAGAAATACATTCTTTCTTAACAGCTAAAGTGTTAATGAAACTTTGAGTAAAATAATTTTATAAATACAGTGGACAGTAAGGACTCTAAGGATGGTTTTGTTGGCTGGTATACTTCCCTTAAAGAATTATGTTTGTGTGTCTGTTTAAAAATCTTACCTCATCATGTGATAATTGATTGAGCACTAATGGTGCTGACTTCACCTTAGATGTTTGTCAAAATTGTAGGCTGTAGTGTATAGTGAATTGGAAATAACTAAAGAGTTATTGGAACTGATTTCCAGTATGAGTCATAAACACGAACTGTTTTAGAAATAAACGACTTTTCCTTAAAATTCATAAGTGATGAGCTTGTGAAGATGGCAATTGTTAAAAAGTAGTTTGTTCAGTGTCCTAGGTGAGATGAGCATTTGTCAAGCTATATAAAGCTATGATACACAGGACAGTGGAACCCATATTTTCTTTTCTCCATCTAATAAGAAAGGTAAAAGCAATTATTTCTGACTTATTTTACAAATTATAATTACTTCAGAAAGCAACATATCAAAACCAAAATTAATTATACTTTTTGGATTTAATTTTAATTTTAATTATTTTTAGAGACAATCTTGCTAGGTCATTATGTTGCCCAGGCTGGTCTTGAACTCCTGAGCTCAAGTGATCCTCCTGCCTCAATCTCTCAAGTGACTGGGACTAAAGATGCATGTCACCACACCCAGCCAACATTAACTCTTTTGATTATTAAGATGCATTGTGTAAGATTGTGAGTGTAATTTGTAAATTGACCTTCAAAATATCTGAGTACAACTTCTAGCTTTATTGCTTAGTAGCAACGTGATGAGAATCAATTTTCTCATTTACAAGGGGCAAGGAAAAATATCTACATTTTATGACTTCTAAGAGTGTAACACACACAAACAGAATATATACATGGAGAGAGAGAAGGAAAGAGAGAAAAACTAGCATAATAGTAATGTAGTACCAGTGGTATAACTATTTATTTTTATTATTAATTCCACTAAAATTTGAAATTGTAATTGGCATTATAATAAAATTGATAAAACAATAAATGGGAGTAACTATATGAAATCATCTACCACTGTTCCTACATATTATGTACTTAATATACATTTGTTGAATTATTAGAATATTTTATTTCCCTTCATTTTAAGCTTTACTTTTTTAAAATGCATAATTTACACCAAATAAATTGGTTCAATAGCAATGAATAGTAGACACCAGTAAACTTTAAGTAGCTCACCTGGCTTAAGAATGGCGATAGTTCTTGTCTGACAAGCCCTGTGTACTCTTTTTGTATAATATCTTCTCTCTTTATTTTCCAGAGATAACCACTATCCTAGATATTATTATTTTCTTCCTTTTCTTCATAGTTTTGCCTGTATGTAAACATTATGTAAATGGCTGTATTTCATGTGCATTTTTCTTAGGCTTTTTAAAACAATGAACATTGCATTTTAATGGCTCATCCATCTTAATGTATGTAGTTATAGTTCATTAGTTTTTACTGAAGTATAAATATTCCATTGTAAATCACAATTCATCAATCTTTTTTCATTGTATTATGTTTTTCCACTTGTTTGTTTATTTTGTTATTATATACTCTTTCTGGTGGACATGTAATGATTTATCTCATGTACCTAGAAGTGAAATTGCTCTTGTGATTTATAGCCTACTTAACTTTAATAAAGAATGTCAAATTTTCATGCAAGTAAGTGGTACCAATTTACAGACTCATCAGTGATGTGTAAATTTTTTTTGTTTCATATACTCACTAATGTTTTGAATTAAAAGATTGCTTATTTTCTAATATTCTGAGTATATAAGAACACATCATGAACATTTAATATGCATTTTCTTAGTCTCAGCTCAGTGTGCTTTTATGTGTAGTTTATTCCTTTTTTTCAGCATCTATGAAATGTGTATTTTTGCCTTTTCATTTTTTTATTACTTGTTGAGTTTTGGTTTTATTCTGTGTAGTTGGATTTTTTCTCTGTTTAGCTGAAGATACAACTATTATTTCAGTATAATTTAAGCAATTCATTGTGTAACTATAGTTGCTGTCCTTTAGTAGATCAGACTGTTATGAAAGATCATTTTGTGTTTGTTTGTTTGTTTGTTTTTGAGATGGAGTTTCCTTTTGTTGCCCAGGCTGGAGTGCAATGGCAGGATCTTGGCTCACCACAACTCCCACCTTCCTTCCACCTCCTGGGTTCAAGCGATTCTCCTGCCTCAGCCTCCCAAGTAGCTAGGATTATAGGCATGCACCACCACACCTGGCTAATTTTGTATTTTTAGTAGAGACCAGGTTTCTCCATGTTGGCCAGGCTGGTCTCAAAACTCCCGACCTCAGGGGATCTGTCTCAGCCTCCCAAAGTGCTGCGGTTACAGGCGTAAGCCACCACACCTGACTGGATCAGTTTTATAATCTATTTTGTTTCAACAAGAAAGAAACAAAATCATAACTGATGCTCCACAGGCTTATTTGGTTCTAAAAGCTGTTTCATAATCTTGAATTATAAACTGGACTCATATAAGTTTTAGAAGACACAACACGATCATCTACACTAAGGTCCTGAAAAGCAGCCTGTGATAGATAAGTGACTCCTGTTACAATACAGATCTACTAGAAGTGAAAGGGTACATGACAGCAAGATGCCCACGAAGGCCAAGTGCTGAACTGACATGAGATGACACAGCGGTGCAGGCAGAATACATTCTTCCAAGGATATGCCAAAATGAGACATGACTTCAGATATGTGGAAAAGCCTAGGAAAGAATAAAAGACCAATTTACAACTGATTGTTCTCAAAAATCATACGTCAGAAAGAAAGTGTGACTTCTCTAAATATTAGTAAGATTTGTAAAACTGAAGTAACATTTGTTTTTTTGCAGAAGAAAGTTTCTTATTCATCTGTCTTTTCAAGCATGACCATGTATATGATACATTTTTTGTTTTTCTCCTTTTTACTTTTTCTTTTTGTATTTCATTAGGTTTTGAGGAACAGGTGGTGTTGTATTACACAAGTTA